>NC_086253.1:22504082-23754082 GCF_021018805.1 Prinia subflava
GTGAAGAACAAGGTGTATGCCTGAGCTAAGGCTGCCCACACAGACTATAGAGTAATAACATGATGATTTTAACAATATGATTCCCTGTTTGCATTGTACAGTTCTGGCACAGGAATGAAAGCAAGACTTTTTTTCCAACACATCTTATGCCACATTCAAAATAGAATAAAAATAAACAAGGAATGTCATTCTTACGCTAAGAAAAGAAAGTCTAAATGGGAATTTATAGTGATAGGATTCTAGTAATATAAATTCACACCTAAGTATAACATTTTTAATTCTATTAATGGATCTTCCAGACCCTACTAAGCATATTCAGCTTAGCTATTAAATGCCCTGATTTATGCAATCTCATTCCTCTACAACTTTTTTTTTTTTAATAATGTAGCATACAGTTCACACACTGGCCTGCTCCCAACAAGTAATTTTGTGCCATGTGCCCAGGATTATGGTTTTTTAGGATATAGCTACATGAGAATAACTTATTCACTTATTCACACACTTATTCAGTTACTAGTAATGGAAGGGTTACCAAAGTGGTTTAGGGAAAATGGGCTAAGGAAGAGGAATAACAGCAGGGTCAGTATAACTTCCTTCCCTTTATCTGCATTGGAGATTGATTTAAGCATTAAGTTGCAAATGACAATTCAGCAGTTTCTATCTGAGTTCTTTTAAAACTCTGTGGGGAATACATTCTAGTCTTTCTAATTGCCATTATTAATTTATTAAGCTGCAAAACCTCTTTACTGCTTCTTCAATTTAGAAAGCCGTTCAAAGAAATTCTTGCAATAAAATTCTCTTATGGTGGAATCTCACTAAAATTCTCTGTAGTAAATGCAAAGCAAGGGATTGGCTTCAATGGGTTATTTTCCATGTGTCATTACTGTCAAGTTCTATTTGATGATAATGCTCTGTATCTGGAAATACAGCTCAGCCACTTAAAGAATACTTACTTCTTGAACTAAAAAAAAGTACCCTCTCTTCTTTCCCTTGTCTTGTGGATGAATTTAAGGGCAACTCTTTTTTGTCAGTTCATACCATTTAAGGAACAGTTATTATACATAAATGCAGTAGCAGGACCAGCTCCTAAGTCTAGAAAATGTGCTTTGTACAACCCAAGGTCTAGGGCATTCTTTTATAGCTTAACACCCCAGACAATGTTTAGTCAATATTTATGACCAGAATGCTATAAAGCTCCCCTCTCCTCGCTACATGTGCTTAATCTTTTGCAGTACTGTGAATTTGGAAGGTTTTAAATTTAATCCTTCCCTAGAGAACATGCTATACATTTTCCCCACTTTCCTCTGGTCACCGGACTTAATGACAATGATTCATGGGTACAAAGCCACTAACAGTTCCACAAAACTAATATCCATGCTGTAAATTACCATTTTGTAGCACCACAGTGACATTAAGCCAGTAATTTACTGTGCTTCTTAAGAATTCACTCCCATTCTCAAAGTAGACTTCCCTCTTTTTCTTCCTTTATAATTTCTTAACTTCAAATAACCTTTTAGTAGTACCTATACATCTTTTCATCTCTATGATCTACTGTCACATCTTCTCAAGTACTCATTACTGTGTTTCCAGGGTGATTGCATTTTCTTCAATAGTTTTTTTCAAGATTGCAAGCTATTGTCTAATAATAATGAAAATATTGTCAAGGGCTGTCAACAAAGTCATCTGTAGCTATTTATAATCCATTATCATGGTAGCAAATCCTAAGCTTAGCAACTGGAAAGAATAAAATCTTCATATTGATTTGATTCCACTTTATATTGGTATAAACTGTGAAATTGATTGGATGGACTGAAATTATGGTGTGTGAAACCAAGAAATTTTATATTAAAATAAACCCTATTATAGCAGTTCATGCAACTAAGCATCTTTCTGGGTTACATGGATCGATTGTAGTGGGAGGCACTTAGAAGTGAGAAGTACAGACCAATAAGGAATTCCTATTCTCTTCAGTATAATCTAGTAAAACCAGATTTGAATTTCCATAAGACCAAAAAATGCCTTGGGTATGCAACATTAAAAATGCCATTCTGAACATGTGATAAAACAGGTATGATATTAGTGAAGCTACTCAAGACAGTAGATATCAGAAAAGTAATTCCTTTCCTGCAGAATGAAAATAACAAGCTCATAAATATATCTCAGAGGTGGCCAGTGCTTTTAGAGCAAGAAGCATAAATTGTAATCACGGGAGAGTTCAGACAGACAAGAAGCTATTCACTCTTTTCTAGGTAAAATTGAAATGCCATGAAATACTGAGTTGTAGACATAAATTATTGAGTCTTCTCTTACTCCCAAAGAACTAGCAAGACAATAAGCAAAGTATTTAAGCCTAGTGAAATTTAAAACCACTTTTTCATTTGCTGGCTTTGTATTTTTATTATTTTGAAGGGAGCTATTATTCTATATGTTCATGTTAATCTTTTTAAAGATATAGCTCCCTTCACAAAACCAAAGTCCTTGAAATTTATTAAAACATTTCACTCTTTGAGCAATGTCAGTAACACTCACAGCAACAACTGGTAATTGATACTCACACAGATATTTGTTGCCAAATCCAGTTTTCTAGAATCCAGACTTTGAGTTTAGCCATGCCATGTAGTTTATCTATGCTAAACATACTACACTCTCCAAAGACCACAATTTTTACCTATATGAAACTCAAAAATTACATTTTGTGGGAATTGGACCCTAGAAATAGGCTATGAAGTGCCAGCAAAGCCATTTTTTGAGTCCTGCTACAGTCATTCATTCTGTGCTTTGGTAGCAAATTTTATCAAGAGTCACAGACATAAAGCATACATACACATGTGTACATCTGTGTATACTTTTCATATACACACAAAGCACTCAGCTGCCAAACCCCAAAACTGGCATACAAAATGAGAAAAACTTAAAAATTCAATGTCATTAATGCAACACACTGGGAAGACTGGGAGAAGCATTCCCACATGATATATATATATACAAGTCTTCTTATAGTTTTGTTGTAAGATTTATTTCTTTATAATAAAAAAGTGTTTTCTTAACATAAGTCAGATCAAATTTGTGTAAGACCAAGGTAACTCTGAAACAAACCTGAAACATCTCTTGACAGGAATGTCTTAAAGGTCTTTCTTGACCTCCTCATGCTTTAATATTTGTTAAATTTTGTTTCACTTTTATATTACTTACCAGGAAAAGGATGAATTTTAGTAGCAGATAGAGTTCTTCTTGCATACCTGGAATCCTTTCTTGTTAGAACAGTAGAAACTGATGTTGCTACTCTGTGTTTATAATCTGCATTAAACAAAATGTGTTAGCATCAGCCATGATTACAAGGGAAGCTTATAAGCCCCTTATTATTAAACTGGTAAACACCTTGAAAAATGTTCAAAAATCAGGAAGGTATTGCAATAAGGTGATGAGGAAAACCAAGGGCCAGATGATTTGTGTTTTCCTGAATGAAATTTTCTAGAAATTTCATTCAAGTTTGTCCCTTTCAAATGATTACTTGTCTTTTTCCAGACTGTGTACCTTGAACAAATTTTGGAAGGATATCAAGAAAAGTACGTGTTTCAGTACAGGTTTGGACTCTCACTGCTGACAGTGGAGTAGCAAGGATGGGGTGTAGTGGCTTGGTAGGAAGCTGACAGATTCCTTGCTAGTGTGGGGTGTTCATCTGGGAAAGCACAGTCTGAGAGCAAGCTCCACACCACTGACAAAGGCAGAGCTGGACTGGGCACCTCTGGCTGTTCCTCAGCACCCAGTTCATAAACTCTCAGTCTTTCTACCCTTCTGCTGCTCTCTGAATGCTGTGCTGGCAGTGGATTTATTGCAGACAGTTGTGCAGCTGTTGTGGTCAGCCCTGTTCAGCAGTGACGGCAGTCCAGGGCTCAGCCAGCTTCTGGTGACAGGCTCACTCCAATTCTATGTAACAGAATTTATTTTTACCTTTTTCCTTTGAGAACACTAAGAAATTCATTAAGTTAAAATGATTTAGGTCATGAATTTTTTAATGAATAGCCAGTGGAGATCTAAAATGCTGAAGCCCCAAGTTACACTGTAACAGTTAGTGCCAAAGAAGCTCTGGAAGTGTTTGGGAGACAAGAGTGGAAGGGAAAAGGCAAAACAATTAATTTCTAGTTTAGGGTCTTTGTCATGAATGGATTGTAACCTCCACCAAGTTTATTTGGATATTTTATTTTATGTGCTCATGAAAATAGTTTAATGATTCAGAGAGTCTTAGAGTCTACCTAGCAGAATATCTTGCAAGGTCCCAAGATGAAATGAATAATTCCACATTTCTTAACAGCTTTCAGTGGTGTTCAGAAATGAAGAGAAAAACTACTAACTGAATTATGCCTGGAAAAGTCATAACAGCTGTTTTAGGAACCTGGTAATGTTCTGCTCCATTCTTTGAGCACCACTGAAAAAGATTAGTCCTTAGATTTGCAATGAAAGGTGGCATCTTCATATATACACATAAAACTTAAGTTTTATTTTTTATGCGCCTGTCTTTTTATCAGTAACATAATGATATTGGTTATAATGTTATATATTATAAATTTAACTCATAAACCCACTTTTCCTCAATTAGCAGAAAATCTATCCTTGAAGCTAGTAAGTAACTAGAAGCCTCAAAAGGGCATCTTTTCCTCCCTGTTTGTGTTCATGATGACTCTGAAAACTTGAATTTAATAAAAAAGTGATACCTTTAAGAATAAAGGTACTAAATCATTAATCATCACTGCTTACAGTTTTACATTAAAAATAGAATATTATGACTCAAAGCATAGAAAATCAGAGACATGACATTTATAACTAGTTTTCAAATTACAAATAAAATCCTTTAAATTAGAACAGTTAATAGCCCACTTATAAGGTCCTAATTTACACTTTGTGGGGTTTTATATACATGAAATAGGTCTCAGAAATTGGTTCTAGCAATAAGCAAAATATCATGTATTTTAAGCAACATAATCTGGTTCCTTTCATTGGGATGGGGAGGCTACAAACTTGATATCTCAAGCAATTGTTTTGCTTATTCATTAAAAGTATATGCATAAAGTATTTACATTATGCAAAAAAAAAAACCACAGAAACATTTTGTGTGTGGGCACTATTCTTTCTTCTGTTCTGTTATGATTAAAGCTAGACTTCTGATGCTCCTTCATTACAAAACTACCTGTGCATACAGTAAGGATGTTCAGGGGAATGGATATGGCTCATTATTTGTTTTACTACCCCTGTGACCTTTCAGGATCTCCTTTCAGCACCTCTGAACTACAGGGGGAATGGGCACCTCCCTGGGAATAGCAACTAAATGCTGGTTGTCTGGAGGCTTTCTGCCCGCTCAGGGCTAACACAAGCAGAACGTCTCTGGAAACTGCTGTGAAAAGCACCTAAGAGTTATTCCCTCAGGTAACAGCTTAAGTAATATTCTTTTCACAGTGAGGAAAGGTAATGTGCTCCTGGTACCACCTACCTCTGACTTGGGGAGAAACAAGGACCAGCAGCTGACCAGCGGTCAATTTTCTGCACTGTTTTTGTGCAGAGGACTTTATCTTGATTGCTCAAAGGTCTCAAGCTCAGGGTACTCTTACAATTTTATTCTTGTTTTATTCATTGTATATTGCTAGAGAAAATTCTGTAAAACTGATTTCACCTTGTATCGCAAGAGAAGAGCCTGTCTTGGCTGAAGGAATATTGTAGAAACAATTATTTCAGTCTCTGGACTAATGGCAAGTTCTCTCATAGCAAAATTCTAATCACTTGGAATAGTGAATAGTGAGGGCTCTGAAACCACAACAATGTTTTCTTTGCTGAAATAATAGCAAAGAGATTAAATGTTATCTGGGCTTAATTCAGTTCTGGCCTTAAGAAGGCACACCTTGGTTGCCCTGTGTGGGATTACACCACCAATGAATTTAAATAGCCAGTTTTTAGGACAGACAAATGAGTGTATAGCTCCTCATATCTATGCTGTAATTTTTCCTGACTGTCACCTAAATAAATCATCTTGAGGCAGGAAGGGGTATTTCAATTCATTTATACTGGTCATTGGCATTTCTGCTTAATAACTTGCACAAAGTTTAACAGTAATTGTTTCATCTATTGAAATCAGTGTGAATCCTGAAGTTATATCACTAAGCCACCAATCATCCATCAAAACTCCCACATTTAATTTGCCACCACACAAGCTTGGATTTGCATCCACAATTTTTGCATCTGCCAAAGAGGTGAGAGGTGATACTATCAATCATCTGAGTACTTCAGTCAGTCTCTAAGAAGCTTTTACCATTTGACAATCAAAATATCAGTATCTGAGCTACAGTAATAATCAAGTTTTGTTATTATAAATTAATATTTTTTTACTTAAGTAGAAGTTTAAATTCATGCAGATTAACTTTTCATTACTTACAGTTCTGTTTATTTTCTTGGACTATTTTGTAGATGACAACTGAAACAGTAAATACAAAAACTACTGGAATCATAGTGAGCCAAGTGATCTTCGTCATACACATCGGATCTGTCCAGAAAATGTACAAGAGAGAAAATTAAGCAGCAAATCACTGGCAGCAGAAAAAAGCAGGACATTCCATCTTGGTAGGTTTTTTGGATTCTGCCTATCCCATAGATTAAGGGGGATTAAAAAAAAAAAAAAAGAGAGAGAGAGATTATGCCTTTTTCTTCCCTGGTTTTGATGTTAGGTTTCCTGTCTAGAATTTAGCCTAATTTTTACCTATATTTTTATATCTATATCTATATATCTCCCCACAGCTGAAACAGATACCGATGACTAATTGAATCAAAACTTTTCAACTCAGCCAATGAAAAAGCTTCAAAGATCAATGTTTGAGGTAGAACAAGGGTAATATATGTCCCCTCTGTCTGGACAGAGCACAGACGGGTTTGGTCCACTGTCCAACACTGTCCTATACTGACATTCCTAACCTCTTGGTCCATCTTCATATATGAGAGAAAGCAAGATTCTACATATAGATATTTTCTCATTAAAAAGTGAGGAAATGCCACCAACAGGAGCCCTCTGGGGAGTCTTATAACTAAAGCTGCCGTGAGAGAGAATCGTATGGGACTGGGTGCATGAGGTAGGCTGCTCTTTCAGATAACAGCTGCTGCAGAAATGCACCCACATTCACAGGGATTCAGTTCAATAACTAGTATTGGACTATAAGTCAGGATTATATATGACAAAGGAACGATATGGAGAACTTTTCCCTCTGGATGTTTTAATGGCCTTTCAAACTTCTTTGGCAGCTGCATGTTAATGCATACCTTAGCACTGTCAAATAACTGTTTTAAAAAACAGCTATGTTACTATGACTCATAAAAACCAAATTACACACTGTAGCCAAACCACAGTTTCCCTTGCCCTGACTTAGAACAGTATAATTAGACTTACTCCGACTTCTCTTGTATCTTCTCCATCAAGAACTCATGAAGTAAATACCAAGGACCCCATGGCTCATTCCTCCTAATTTAGAACTAAAAATATCTTGTATACAGTAATCTAGGCTCCTTTTAAACAGAGCACTCTACCCCATTTTGTAGTGGCTTGTAATGACTTGATTATCAGCCTTGCTTAGTAAAAGCCCTGAGCGCCTCTTTAGCTGTTTTGAAGCAAAGAGGGGAAAAAAAGGATGTATAGTTAATTTTCATTGTTAATATGAGATTACTACTGTCCAGGTAAATCAGTATTAGCAAAGGGTGGTTAGCTCATAGTATTGACACAAGTTAGCAGGGCAAGTTACAAATCATGCTCCTCTCATGGCTTGACACACTTATTTTAAAAAAAATCCCAAACAAACAAAAAACCAGAAGAATCCTAAACTGCCCTTTCTTCTCTAGGATTTTCCCTGGAATTATTTAACATACATGAATACAACTCTAAAAAACATTTTTTCCCAGCAAAAGTACAGCATAAAATACATCTGCCATGCAAAACCAAATGAATGCAATAATTCAGGAATTTCCAAATGACAAGTGTTGCATATAGACAGAATGGAAGCCCTGACCACGGTCAGGCAATCAGACAAAAAACTCTTGCAGCGCAAAGAGAAATATAAAAAGCTGAAGGTTGTCCTGTGGGAAAACTAAACTTAGTTCAGCTGAAGATTTATCTTTTAAGCATATTGTAGTGAGGCTATATAGTAGGCTATTGGAATAAAACATTAGAATGGTCAAACCTGTCTCCTGGTTCTTTTCCCACTGCAGTTAACAGGGATTTTAAAATTTACCTCCAAGACAACTGGGTTATGCCATTATCAGGAAAGGGAAAACTATATTTCCAGGTTTTGTCACATGAAATGTGTGAGTCTGTTGCTGCTAACCAAAAAAAAATGTACAGATCTTTACTTTGCTGTATTTCTTCTAGGAAAAAAGGGCATAGCTAAACCTGCTTTAAATCAGCATAAAAATCATCAGTTGTCTACTATGTATTGTTTTTTAATAAGAGATGTTCAAAATTATATTCTCTGCCTGTGAAATATTTAAATATTTTCAAATGGTTGCTGGAAGCAGAGAACTACCTACTTGAGATTTTTTGCAAGATTATATTGTTTCTAGTTAGATTTCCATTCTGACTCTCCTTTGTAACTTACATTCCATATAAGACTTCAGTTGCAGTGAAATATTTATACAGTTGTTTTGGTCTTCCATCATGGCCAAGAGACAAGAATGACTTAGTTGTTCATCGGCTGCATTTCGTCCTCCAACTGTAGAATTGTTGATGTGGATTTCCATCAGGTAGTTCATATTATGCTCCACTTCTTTCTTGGAAATTTTAGTGAAATTAAAATATTTATAAAAATGCATGACATGTTCTGTTTTCACTTCAAGCGAGCCTTTTGCTTTTGGAAATAAAAATCAAAACAAAACTGTTACACAAGTGGGAGACCAAGAGACAACTCTCAAAAAGAACAGTGAATTCTCTGTCTCATTTGCAAAAACTTAAAGGTTTCTATGTCACTGACTATGAAAAAGATGGATGAATACATTTTGCTTTATTATCACCTTTATGTTGTTGTTTTTGTTGCCAGTTGTCAAAGGCAACAGGAAAAATCAGGCCATGAGAAGGATAGAACCCAGGCAGAAGCCGTATGATGATAGAGATCTGAAGTGTGCACATTGTCTATTTGCTATCAGTTGCAGGAGGCCCTTGCTTTCAAACCACAAAAGCTGTGAAACTTGTGCTATGTTTACAAGAAACAGGTGAGACCTTGTCAAAAGTGTTAGTTGTACAGGTATAACTGAGAACAGAGGCTGTCCACATATAACTTTTCATTTTTCATACTTGTTAAGACAGCTATTTCATAGTAAGGAAATATGTGGTTGGAAAAGAATTGAATTTCTTCTATTCAGGACTTGGCCTGTTTCCTCTGTTGCTGACAATATTAGAAAAAGGTATCCTCTTCCCCAAAGATTTCCAGACACTTGCAAGTGTATATGGCACAGAAGGAATGTGCTGATACTGCTCTGAAAAATTGTGGGTGTTGTACTAATGCCTTAAGTTTCAGCTTTCATGTTTTTCATATTCTGTGCTGCCTAGGTGTGTTATGAGCCTCATATTAAATGTTTATAAGCTCTTTTCACAGAGTACGTAGACAAAACAAATCCTTTTCCTGCTGAAGACCAAGGACAACGAGTACCTGTTTCAGGCCCAAAAGCATAAACAGTGGACTAGAGAGAGAAGGCAAGAAGGATGGGACTTCACAACCTGAAGCTGTAATTGGACAATTAAACCCCAATATGCAAATGGACCAAAACTTATAAAAATGTTAGGCCTCATGACGAGTCGTCCATTTTGTGGCCATTTTAAGTCCATCTTGGGGTAGCCCCGGCCAGGCTCTTGTACTGCCCAAGGTGTATCCTTAAAGGCCTTTTAATAAATACCTACTTTATTCTCTAGCTCTGTTGCCATGAATTTTCCTGGTTTGCTGAGCGTTCATATTAAAGGAGAAACGTGCAGTTTCTCACGCTGGTGAATTGTAAACACAGGACCATGTTTTGTAAATATTGGCAATGTTATGAATACTTTCTCCAAGAGAAGGGGAGGCTGAATGACAGCCTCCTGGACCAATGTGACAGGAGAGGTGGCGATACCCTTCTCCAATCCATGGTCACCTTGACACAGATATAAAATGGAAAAATAAACTAAGGGCAGGTCTTCTGCCCTGCTGCTGTTGTTGCACCCAGATCTGTGTCCCCAGTCTGTGTTCCTGGTTGGGCCTCCACGGTGATATAGCTCTGTCCAGTCTCTGTTCCAGGTTAGGCTAACCACAAGCATCACTACCTCTCCTCTGTATTGCTGTGCCATTCCTTAGTCAGTGCTGCTTTCTATAAAACAGGTAAGGTTGTTTCTACACAGTTGTGAATAATGTAGACTACAAACACAAAAATCGTTATTTTTTACATAGTTGCCATCGGAATAGTTACCTACTGAATTAGTTCTTCAGATACTTGCTCACAACCTATCTTCATAATAGATGGAGTTCCGCAATGACATTTAAAAGCAAATTCAGCTTGAAAAATTGTCAGAAAGTACAACTCCTTAGGCATAAATTAAGTATTTTAGAAAGTACTTGCTACTACACATGTTTCACTGACAGCCAGGAATGAATGCCACTGCGAATCTGGCACAAAATCTGCATTTTCTAGCCACTCAAAGAAAAGCTCTAAGCCCCATTGTTCATAGACTTGCAAAGACCAGAGAGAACCAGGAGCATATAATTTTCTTCTAAGTACCAAATAAAAAATTGTCTTTTATTTTGTAATTACCTACTTCAAAATTAATATTTCTCTTATTCTACTTACTTTTTTTAGCTATTGACCCTGATTCTTGATGATCAACATTCACATCCCTCTCGGATTCACACTCTGTCTGTTTAGGGTGGGACTGTTGTTCCCTCCAGGATGGCTGGCAAATACATGGAATATTTTGGAAATTGGAATTATTTACAATGACCTTCAGCAAAATAGTCTGGTTTTCTCTTCTTCGTTGCACTGATCTTTTGTAAGAATTGTTAAAAGTACAAAGCGGAAAAGTGATGTTACTTGATGAACAGGTATCCATGCATGACACCATTACAGTGTTAGCTGTAAAAGAAAGAGTGCTGTATTAGTCAGACAATCATATAAGACACATGGACAAATACGTGTACAGAAGCATCATGTAGTAGATATTCCAACCATCTTATGATGAAATGCACTTTTTTTCCCTTGAGGATTATGACAGGATGTTGAATGCATCATATGTATGAGAAAGCAAGCACAGTCTTCCCACAACTCATGCTGGATTTTATTTGCTGAATCGTATTTACTTGTACTTGTAATGTATTTACTTGTACTTGTAATAGTAACTGAAATTTATGATGCTATCTAGTCACATTCCTGTTTCAAAGCTGCTCTGATTTGACTGTTCTTCAAAGGAAAGGAAAGCACATTTATTCCTCTTCAAATGAAGAGAAAACTTGTTTGGAGAGGGAACTCAACCCTGGAACAGTGCAGTTGCAACACTCCAATGCAATTATGTTGTAAAGTAGCTGTAATCAGAATGAAAGGTTTCTTTCCAAATGACATTGAAACCACAGATCGAAAATACACAAAAATGCTGCTCCAGCCACACCCTTCACATTCTCTTATATTCAGTCAACAAACATGATTTTAATTATGACCTTTGGGTTTGGTATTCATAGTCAAATTTCAGTATCAAAGTACTGTAGCCAGAGTACATTAATGCAGTTCTGGCTAGCAGCAAAACCCACATAGTTATAAATGAGTGTAATTTGTCTTCCACATAACAGTAGAGCTTTATCATGCAAATTGTTACTTGTATTAGCTTTGAACCACTTTTTCAGCATACAAAAAATCAAGAATAAAATAATTTTTGTGACCCCAATATGAAATATGTATTTATGAAAAACTACTTCTCAGAGATGATGCAGCACTAACCTATAGTTTCATAGCTATGTTTCCAATTCTATTAGTACCCTTGCATCTCTGTAAAGGGAAAATTTTGTATATAACTCCCATTATAATCAACTGGAGCAATATGATCATAAATCCTTATGTATAGAGAGCAAAGTATAGCCTTTAGTTCCTCCAGTGCTCAGCTGCACTCTAACGGCTTCAACAGGCCCCATGTGCTCACAGAGCAGCAGGCTGACCTCAGAAATGGTTCAGTAAGAGATTCCAGACAGGATACAGAAATAAAATCCAAACTCCAGTGTCAAAGTCAATTATCTTCTCTCTACTACCACTACATTAGAGAGTAAGAACCTCCTTATAAAGCATAATAAACTGAAATGTAAAACACACAGGTAAGAAAAAGTTAATTTTGATATAAAAAGGAAAAATATCAGACAAAAATTAAGGCTTGAGCTTTCCCTGAGGCAAGACAAAGTATTTTCCTTGAAATGCTTACATTCTCATCCACACAACAGGTTATGGAGCAGACTTCTGAGATCAAATTCTTCCACCCAAAAGAGGTATTTTGTGTAGAACTTGTCTGTGGAGATGAGCCAGGTGCAAAAATTGAATGCTTACTCTGCTCTCACGGCAAGCCATGGCATCTGGGCAACCAATCTAAAACCAGTGCTGCAGCTTTCAATGGCAACTAATCATCATTCCCTAACATATCCTTTTCACCAAGAAATCTGCACATGGACTTGGGAATCTGCTGACTGGACTGCGACAGACATCTCTGTTCAGCACTGCAAAGTCCATTCTGAACTTCACAAATGGCTAAACTTTCCAGACTCCAGAGCTGCCTGTGAGCCACATTGTAGGTGTGTAAAAGGCATGTTATCTTAGCCGAAAAGGTGTGAATGTTGTTGAGTTAGGGAGGGTGCTTACCAACCTCTTGGAAGTTCTCTACTGAGAAAGCAAATCGAATGATGATCTAGCATAAACAAACTTCTTTTTTCCCATGTCACAGGACTGTGGCCTCTCTAAGAATATAGACTGTTGAACACTTGAAGGAGGGCCACAACAACACTACACTTTCCCAGTGGATTACATGGCAGACAGAGAGCCACACCATACTCATTGCTCCTTACTGCAGGACTGGGAAGCACCCTCCCAAATGTAAACATCACTCTAGAAATGTGGAAGGGGTTTTGTGAAATCTGAAGGCAGCCTGAATAGTAAAAAAGGATTGCTGAGATGCAACTGTGCAAAGTAAGTCTAGAAAACTTTTCTATTCAAAGACCTGCAACCACATGCTTAATGTTAAGAAGTTCTGAGATTATTAAATTCTTCTATAAAACCTCTATTTACAAGGTGGTTTTACATATAAAACCCAAATCTATTAAAATAAAATTATTCACAGGGAAGATCAAAATCTGTAAAAAACTTGCTTCCTATTAAGAAAATTACAAATATTTCGCTATGCATGGGCTTAACTCTTTTTCATTTGAGCTTCAATATTCTAAGTCAGAGCAGCAGTGTATGCAGTTGCATTTTTTATCCCTTCCTCATGGAAGCTGTAGTCACCACATAATATTGTAGAGATGCAAGACCTACACTACAAATTGGGGAATACACAACTGATAGATTAAAGGAGATACACACCATCAAGTAGCAGGACCCAAGGGATAGGACTGGGATTGAAAGCATCAGACCCCAAAAGGATAACCTCCTACCCTAAATCAGTGTAATTTAAAGGTTCAATGGCTTGTAACCGAACAGGTGGATCACTTTACAAATAGAAAGGAAACATTTCACTCCTGGTAAGGCTGAACTATATTTTTTAGAAAAAAAAATAAAGGCTTTTTTTTTGCAAATTGATTTCCCCCTAAATTTCTGTTTAATGAGAAATTTCCATTTTTATTCCCTCTCCAGAATGAAAGTAAATGCTGGAACTTCCCCTGGGATAAGACATCCAGGAATTAGGAGCTTTCTGCCATTCATTTAGGAATTCGCAGAGGAAGAGCCAGTGATTATATTTCACGTCTCAAAAATTTCCAACAACTCTGTCTGCTGAAGTCTCATGGTGTAACCAGCAATTTGAACCATTTACAAAAAAAATCTGCACATTTTAGGTTTGTCATAAAATCTGTAATAAAACTGGTTTTCAACAGAAGGTTTTTGATGAACCAGGGACCCAAAATCCTAGGAGATTTTGAATAAATTGCTCAACATATTTACTTTCTAATGCAATTCAGACATCATTACACAGTCTCTTATATAGTAATTTAGTTTTTAAAGCATCCCAAATGCAGCAATAATTCTAATTTTCCAAATATAAATCTGCTGTGCCAACTATAATTCTGTTCTGCACATATATTTCACAATCTTATTTTAGACTTGCTGTGGTTAAGACAGAGTTGAAGTGATCCCACTGTTGCAGTCTAAAGCATGGCCAATAAGAGCAATCTAGAAAAATTATCATGGAAAAATGTAATTATTCTTTGATGTTTGACACTACAGTTAATGTTTCCTTCTGGTAATAGTCCTGTAATTGTTTATTTGCATAATCTGTGCTACAAATACTTTGTTTACTTCTGCATGGAGGTAAAATGTTAATTATTCTAACAGCTTAAACTGAATTATAAATGTTATGATGTTCAAAATTTATGACAGCTTACCAAGTTTGTTCATTTATAAATGATAAAAATATATATATCATATTCTAATTACTGATATGTCTATTTGTCTTGTTAATGGAAAAAAAAAAGTAAATAACCTAATCTGGATATTTTTATATTATTTTTTTCAGAAAATTATATGCTTCATAAAGAAATTATGTTATGATGCCTGGGCATACACTCTTTGTCAAAGGAATGCTTTTTATTATAATACTTATTTATTCAAAAGCTTTCTTAGGAGTGGATGTGACAAAACTATTTTAAAATTAATTTACTCATAGACTTTTAAAATCACTGAACAAGTAACTTGCACACATGTGTAGTTTGAATTTAACCTAAATCCAGTATCAACCTTTAGGATCACAGAGGGGCATTTGGCATCTATGCTACAAGATTTGCTTCACTCAGGTACATCTATTCTGCTCTACTTTTTGTCAGGTTACTACTGCATATCTCTTTCACAGACAGCATCTCATTACCAGATAGTAATTATACAAAGTTTTACAGCATTTAAATACAAAAACTTCTAAAAAGTTTTTTTGAAGACATGAGCACTTGCTATAAAATAACATAAACACTTTAACTACTTTCTTCATGATGAAGGCAATAAAAATACAGTTGCATGGAAATAGTTTCCAAAAAATTTGCAGAGTATGTAAATTAATTACAAGCTCATTTGAAATTACCACTTATAATTAATTCTGCTTGTTAAAAATCTTACAAAAAGCCTATATTCTTTGCAAATTCCACATGCGTGCAACATCTTAACCATTACTTTTAGGAAAGCATGTGCCAACTTTTAAATTGCAGACTTCAGAATAAATGAAAGGCTATTTTAAAAGCTGATCACTCACCTTCATGTATTTTGAAAAAATCAGGTAAACACAAGATAAACACGGTAATTATTCCTAGTGCTAATCTGAAGACTACTGGTTTTCTCAAGAGCAAGCACATGTCACTGAAGCACTCCCATCTAGCTCAGTGATGGTAACTTCCTGCTTTTGCTTTTAACTTAGTGCAGCCATTATGCAAAATAACATCTATTCATTTCCTTTTCTTATACTTTCCTTTTTACTTCTCACCACATTGACTTGGAGAAAGCCACATTCTGTTCTAACATAGGCATAGATGAGGATGATTCATTCAAATATGCTCAAGATAAAATTTTTGTACCACAATGACAATAAAAAAAGAAGCAACTATTTTATATGTTTGTGGTAGTTTTGCTTTAAGAATCCCTTAATAACCACTTTCATATACCTGCTAAACATTAAATCAATTATCTTTGTGAAGGAATTTTGTTCTTATTTGGCCAAGATTTTTAAGAAATGAGTCAAACCCTCATTATAAAAATGAGTCAGAACCACATGAGTCAGGGGGATTTTATTGTTTTATTTATATACATTTGCATGGGGCTAGGTGGAAGATAATACTGTGTAATAGAGAATCTTGCAGACTTTAATAGACTATTGATTTGATCATTACAAGCTAAAGTTTTTGATCCGGCAATCCATGATATACTAAGTACAATGAACTCAGGATTAGTTGTTCATATCATTGCTGCTGTATTCTTAAAAGATGACAGATGTTTTACCAATCTGTCAAGTATCTTCAGTTTCCATTTTACTATTCTTTACACCACAGGAAGCCTGGATAGAGCCATTACTATTTCTATACATCATAGTCACACTTTTTCAGCTAAACTTTCCAGTTGAAAGTGAAGTATTTAATTTTGAGAGCCACCATGATATTCTATAAATTTTTCTTATAGATGAGACTGCAAAGAACATTTCTGAAATGTTCTAAATAAAAGTATTCTGAATAATGCATATATAAAAACAAACAACTTGACTCAAATATAGAGTAATACAGTGTAAAGGATTTCATTGATTCAGAAAGATGTCTTCTGAAGTATTTTTCCCACAAGCCATTAAATATTGAGTAATACCCAAATGAAGTAATACGGTTGAAATTAAAATAAGAAACACCCTAAAAACTTGAAATCCTCTTCTTGTCATCTAGTTATCTCAGAAGATGCGTAAGGAAAGTGGAAGCAAATACAGTATTCATTCTATAGAAAGAGACCTAAAGAAGCTGTAGTGAATATAAATTTATTAATATGATATTTTAAATGTAGTACTTTCATGCAATGAAAGCAGTGAAATCAAAGCAAAATGAACTCTGATTTTTTGACAGTATAGTGTAATAGAAGCAATAGGATACAAAAAAATCATAGGTATGAGTTTAAAAGGAAAACATTATGCAATTTATATGTCATCCACTAGTAATTTAGCTCCATGTTGTTTTTGCTAATTTGCATTGTCCCTTAATTGATGTCTTCCATATCAGTTACTTACATTTTCTTGTTTTCAGTGTTGTATGGTGTTCACCCATTCTATCTGCCCAGAAGAAATGGAGAAAATATTGGAAAACAGCAGGACTTTTCAAGTACTATGTGTATCTGTCTCTTTCTGATACAGACTATCACCACTGATGGTAGTGCCCAAGGTCAGAAGATATATTGCCCTATAGGATTCCACCCAAGCTCAGGCTGATAACCTGTGGGACACGTTGTGCATCAGATCCTACAGAAGAACTTCAGGCTTCCAAGAACTCTGCAGTAAGCCAATGGGGCATATCTGTTTTAGGGCTATTGTGATGGCAGATTTTAGTTTTGTTTCTGAGTTCAGAGGCCATGTATGATGTGTCTGCACATCCCTCAAGGACACCATAAACTGTAGACACTGCTACCTTTGGGCAGCTCTGTGCGTGTGTGTGAACTGTCGGAATCGAGCATGTCTGTGGCCTGGCAACACACTAACCTGGAAAACATGAGCTTACTTTCTTGGGGACAATCATCCCTCTTCCTAGCTAGTAATTTTTACACAGCTGGGAAAGCTAGCATCTTTGAAACCCCCATCTTTCTGTCAAGTTTAGTTAAACCCGGCTCAGTCATGTAATGCCAGCCGGCAGAGGACTGTCAGATAGGCAAAGCCCACAGCCACACAGGCCGTATTTCTGCACAGAGTGCTGTAGATCTCATTACTGCATCAAACCTGCACCGCCATGGCCTCCTGCACCCTTAAATCAGTTTGAGCATCTGGCTGTCACACAGTCGATTAATTCGGAAAATTATCAACCTCTGGATGGCAGCGGTCACTGGTAAGGCACTGTGTGATGAGGGCAGGAAAAGGCAGTGTGTTCGCACATGAGGCAGTTAGCACCGGCTGCCTCAGCATCCTCAGGGTCATGAGAGAAGGTGAGAGGCTGCAGTGTGTATTACCACAGGTTTGTTTCTCTTAAATGGGGCAGCGGGCCGCCACGGAAATGTGCTTTTGGAAGAACTACAAAGACACCCAGCGACAGGATGAGACGGACACCGCCTCCCCTGCCCCGCCGGCAGGGGGCGCGCGGCGCGGGCGGCGCCGCAGCCTGAGGGGAGCGGCCCCGGCCCGCCGCACGCGGCCACGCGCCGCTCCCGCCCCGGGCAGGGGGCGGGGCCCGCCATGGCCCCGCCCCTCCCGGGCCGCCCGAGCGCAGGGAGGGGCCGCAGCGGGGCCGCGGGGACGCGACAGCGGCGGGCGGGAGCGCCCAGTGCCCGCGGCTCCCGGCGGAGCGGGAGGAGAGGGCACGGGCGGGCACGGGAGAGGGTGCAGGGGCCTTCCTTGCGGGTTTTTTTTCTTTCTCCGCCCCCTCCCAGCCGCGCCCCCTTCCCGGACCGTGAGAGGTGAGAAGGGCGGTTGGGGCTCGGCAGCGAGGGGAGGGGGCCGCGGCTGCCTGCAGGGGGAGGAGAAAGCGAGAAGGAGAAGGAGGAGGGCGGCGAGGGCCGGCGCCTGCGAGGGGTGGGGGCGGGTTCACCCCCACCGCCACCCGGCTCCTTTCTGCCGGCCGGCTGCGGAGAGGGACTGCGGCCGCCGCCCGGGGGGCCGGTGCCCCGTGCCCGGTGCCCGGTGCCCGGGCAGAGCGGGGCCCGGCGGGAGCCGCGGCGTTTGGCGGGGCAGTGGCGGCGCTCGCCCGAGCGGGGCGGGGCGGGGGCGGCGGGGCGGGGGCGGCGGGGCGGGACACGGCGCACGGTCCGGTCCCGCCGAGACCGGCGGCCCCGTGGCCGGCTCGGTTCAAAGCGGTCAGAGCGGAGACCTGGTAGAAGTGCACTGACACAGCTCTCGGGGGCTTAACCCCACGTCTCTTAACCTTCACCATCACAGTATGAAATAGTGGAAAACAATTTTATTAATTTGAGACTGGTCGAAAAGATTAGAGCATCGACCGACTGCCAACTCACTACAAGGGGAGCGGCGTTATTACACGGGGAGCAAAAAGAAGTATAAGTGTTGAACATCAAAGAGCTGCTGATTATACACATTACTGGTTTATGTTTTTCCTTAGAGCGTTTTTGTGGCTTAGGGCTTTGAGCTCGGACTGGTTGAGCTTCGTGAGCAGCGGGGCAGCCCATCTGAAGCCCAGCCGTCCGGGGCTCGTGGTCGGCAGTTCGGGCAGTAATGTCAGAACAGTAAAAAGGGAAGGCTTAGTTTTGTTCCTTTCTTTTACTTAAAAGGTGATTATGAAATTACATGAGCTAAACTCCAAACACAGTCATCTTTTGAAGAAAAAAATCTTGCTCGAGTCTTCTACGAGCATGAATAGGAATAAATTTTGAACTCATGGTAATGTTTGTGTAGCTTTTCTATCTAGACAAACTCTATGTACTGGATGGGTGGATCCTTTTTAAAAACAGATCACACCATGTATTTTCATAAGCAGTTAATCAGTTTTGCCAGAAATAATCTGATCATTTCTCATAAAGGTCTTTTTGCCTGGGAATTTCCACAGGCATATGTGGATTATTGTTTTAAAAACAAACAAACAAACCACCCCCCCAAAAAAACAAACTAGCGCTCTGTTCCTGAACTTCGTAGGTTTTCTGCATTCCTGGTAGGGCAGATTGTATTCCCATTTTATGTTTTTCCTGTTTTCCCCTTGCTGAACAGTGCTAGGGAGCACAAAGCAGGATAAAACCATGACAATAATAATAAATAATAACCCTAATGTGAGACAAATAGTGTTTTCTTCTGCCATGTGTCAACTTCATTGAACAATCCATCGCTCAGTCATGTCCTCTGCATGGGTAGGTCCACTCCCAAAGGCAGCATGTTTACACCATGGCAGTAGACTAACACATTGTGTTTCACAGAGATTCAATAACTGCTCATTTAAAATACAAAAGAATTAGAGTGAAGATGAAGAAAATCTTCCATTAGAGCATTATGGTCCAACAGTACTTGCAAGCTACTGCTAACAATGACAGTTCATATTGGTGGACTTGTTCTGGACAAAAACAAAAACACTCTGGACTTTTGTATCATCCGTGCTTTTAAAAAGATGATGGTTTGCTTATTTTTATGTCTTGTGGTTTTGTTGATGTAATTCAGTGTTTCCTGATATGGTGAAAAAGATTACCTAATCAGACGTAACATGACCCAATAATGAAAGTTGCTACAGCTCTTAAATTACAGTATGATTTTACATTTCCCTTACAAAATTCTTACAGTTTCCTCTTTCCATAGCAGTTAAATTGTTTTTCTTTACAGCAGTTTTACCAAGTAGAAACGTGCAGAAGTTACAAGCCTGACTATCCACTGCTTGCTTTTTGTCATAAGAACAGAATCTTTCATTCAAAGTCACCAGCAAGGCAATGCTGACCATAGACACATGTATTATTTGGCTGCGTGGCCTTACAAAACAGTCATATGGGAGAGATGAGTTATGTGCTCCAGATGCAAGAATGAGGTGGCATTACCCTTCAGAGACCTGCAAGGTTCTTGAAGCTAGTAGGAGAGATGAGACCGCGAGAGGTTACATATTAGGTGTCACGTTATGCATGTAGGTATCATGTAAGGCTACTTTCTTTCATTTCCAAGTGCACATAGTAATTTGTTTGGTGCCAAGCCAAAAGGAGACACATGCTGTTGCAGCAGGCTAGATTTTTTGAGTAGAGTCTAACTTTGGTAAGAAAATTTTTAGTGGCCTGTAAATAGGTAAGGTTTGAGAACCACTGTAATAGTATGTGTGAATTTTTATAGAGCTGCTCCTTTTAGGGAAGCATGTTTAGTGGTGGTACTTGGCTTTATTCACCAATGCAGTCAGTGTTATTCTTTTGCACCAGTGTTCAGCTGAAGTGCTTCATGTGGCAGATGAATTCCTCACTGCTTTTCCCTTCAGGGAAGGGAATCAATGATAAGGGTGACACTGGACTACAGTTAGGATGGGGTGGTTTTTTTTCAATAGGTACTGTCTTTGTAAACCAGTGTTTCTTGAGAGTTTACATATTCACACTTAATATTATTTTTTCCTCTTTTTTATGATGTTGTTGTTTATTATGTTGTTTTTTATTATGTTTGTTGATGGCTATGTAACTTGAAATTGTGGAAGGAACTATGGTGACAGTTGTGCACTGACACACTTTTAGCATCTTCCTGTCAGTAAGTGTAAGAATCACAACACTGAAAGAAGTTTTATCTGAACAGAGTAGGGAATCTGCTTTTGAGATGATTCCTTTTTTTTTTTCTCCCCTCCAGCCTCTAGATTTTTTTCTGCTACCTCAGTATTTTCGGAAGGAGGAAGACAAATGGAACTAGATGATTCTTTGAACAACTACAACTAGAGATGATTCCGGTGTTATAGGTAAGTGTTGTATTTACTGAGTTCTAACAGCAAGTTGTGCTACAAGAAATGTGATTTTAGCCCACAAGAGTACATAGTCTTCCTTACATTTGAAAATTCTTTTTTTTTTTTTTCTTTTTTTTTTTTTTGTCTTATATAACACATCTTGGAAGGGCTTCATTCTGGCAAGTGTGCATAAGCAGCCATGACTTTGCTCTTCTGTGGGCTTCACATGCTAATGTTTGGAACATTTTTATATGATTTCAACACTTGTGATCTTTATCAAAGCATATTTTATAGAAGACTGTCAGCATTACTGTTAAGTTCAATTTTGATCTTTTCAAAATGCATAAGAAGCCTTTGAATCTTTTAATCATTATAAGAAAAACAGGAAAATTGATACTGAGTCTCTTAGGGAAAATACTGCTTTATAGAAATTCTTATGAATAAAGGCCCATGAAATGTACAATCAAATCTCATCACTCCAATAATACTGACTGGGTTTTGCTTTATTTCATTTTTTAGCAGGAAAGTGGTAAGACTGTTCCAAGTGAAAGTAATTTTCAGAGGGAGTAGCTTTGACATTTGCACAAAGGAAAAGGATAAAGTAATGCTGAAAGCATGAATACATGCAAGAATCTAGCTTTATCTGAACTCTCTATAAAGTAAAATACTGCTGGAAAATAAGTGCTAATGGTGACAAAAGCAATCCAATTAATTTAGAAATACCAGGTTTTACTAAAGTGAAAAAATCCACTTTCTCAACTGTGAGATCTCTCTGCTTTGGGAATGTTGATAAATTCCTTTAGAATTTACTCAGACTTGACTTTGTGCAGACTTGACCTGCACCCTTTCTGCAGTGGTTGTGGAAGTTGAAAGGGATTTGAAACAAATGCCAAAGTGTACTACAAAGAGAAGCAACTGAAAAGGTTGGTCACTATGGGATATATCTTTATTCTCATCTGACTGCAAGGTAGAATGACTAATTATTGACCAGGGCAGCTGATTTTTAATTATGTCTTACGGACTTTGCTGTCATTTTTCCAGAGGACAAATTTCTGTAAAGTTGGTTATTGATTTCAATCTGTTCAGAGGAATACTTTGCCAATTAATTACCTCTTCTGGCAGTTCTAAGTGCAACTGATGTTAAAAATCCTGATGTCTTCCATAACAACAGGATATACTTCAAAGAAAAATTGTTGAGTGGTAGCTTGGATTCTCCCAAGAGAATCCATCAGATTTTCAAAATGGAAGACTGTTCACGAAATTGTACAGGATGTTTCTATAAAACACTGAAATTTAAGGTAGAGTGAGTACTGGCCATATTTCTTTGAAAATGCATGTGGACAGGCTTGTCCCACTGCCTTAGCTGATGCTTTTGTCAAATAGCAAATATACATTTTATTGAGTCTATTGAAAAGAACTTAATAAAGGACAATGATGATATGATCTGTCTAGAACAGATTTGAGTTGATTTGGGTGGAAGCAGTATCATTCATTACAAGTAAAAAAGTTTGCACTATTCTGGGACTTACTGTAGCCTCAATTTCAGAACCAACAGAACTTGTCCAAATAAGGCTAAAGTATAGCCTTAAAACAGATTAAATATTCACAGCATCTGGCAGTGTCATACGAAACCTATTCATGGTGTAGAGTAAGATGAGACTCAGATCCATAGGGGTTTATTGATCTGAACTGCAAAGAATACAAATAGTCATAATTAGCAAATTAGTTAAAAGTTTACAAATAGTGTGTATGTGGTGTGAGATGTAGAAGTTCATAGGAAGATGAGATTTTTATCAGTGGTTTTGATGGTTGGATTGTTTGCAGGCAAGTTCCTACTTGTTAGCAGAGTAGATGTTTTATGTTGACTTTTGCGTGAATAAGCGATTAGCCTGACAGTTGCTGTGAAGCATTATATGTTAGTTATTCATTAGATCCCTTTACATTTGTCTGGTAAATAGATAAAATGTATTCTAATATTCTAAAAAGAAATACTTTTGAATATTAAATTATCACTTCATCCCTGCCAAAGATGAAACCAAAGTTTAAATCTTGCTTTTTTACATGCTGTATGGGAAATTATATTTTTGAATGTAAATGTAATCACAAGCTTTTGCAGTCAAACTATAATGAGAGCATCAAGGAGGTAGGGCATTTCATAATGTCATCGTAGCTTGATATGGCTTGGCAAGATCTTCACCAAGCACCATAGCATTTTAAACTTGGAAGTATTTTTCAAGGAAATAAAAGTAATTAACTAGAATTAGTCTATGGGTTTATAAACATGTGAGCAGATCAAGTGGTAAGTAATAGAACTTCACTTTGTACCTCCTCTCACTTCCTGATAGTTTTTGTAATTAACAAATACAAACTTAAGTTGCACCTTTGCATAACAAATTGTCTGATGGTTCAACTCAAGAGCAATTCTACTTAATCCAGATTAAGTGATAGTTTCAGTAAATATTCAAACATTATTATTGTTTAAAAACTTATAATCTCAATGAATGAAAAATAATTTTACAAATACTAAAAGCTACATAAAGAACTTTTAGAACTTTGAATTAATGAAGAATAGCAATGGACAAATGATTGCAGACCATCTAAATCTGAGGAGATCTATATGCAATAGATACAACACATAGTTTTGTATTTCTCTTAAGAAATGGCTAGAGTTGATATGAGAGAAGGGAAAAAATATGCTAAGCAAATAATTAATTTTTTTTACCAATTATGCTTTTCCTTCTGACAGTTTAGCAATCTGGATTCAAAATTTTCCCTTTTTTTAGTCCAGTAATGGACTTCGTGCCCCTGGGAATGCCAACAGTTCTTCCTGGCACTTTATGTTGCTGGTGTCTAGTTCTTGCTCCCTGTGCAGAACAGGAAACACTTAGGGGTTCCTTTAAAACCAGGGGTAAGGCAGCTAAGATGGGATCAGTATGCTGTTTAGGATAGCTGAACAGTTAACTCTGCAAATACTTCAGTGATTTAAAGCTTTAATAAGTGGTCAGATTTCTGCCATTGTTGCTTCTACCCTTAAGCTCATTGCAGTTTTACACAACCATGGAAGGGTAAGAGCTCAGAGCTGTGTTTGAACAATCAGTCAGCTTTTGTGTTGATTTCTGTTCTACTTTGTTTATAAATCCTGGGCTTAGGCGATATGTAGCCACCCAGGCTAAGACAGTTGTGCATATTCAAAAGCAAAAGATATGCAGCTTGTGAGTCTGTAAGTTCCCCAGGCAAGTTTGGTTTATGTCTTGTGGTTTAGTCAGTTCTTCCCTAGTAATGTTTCTGTCTACTTGCCAATTTCATCAAACTCTGACAGAACGGAACCCCTCTTGCATTTAAGTTCCTGAAAGGTTTTTGAAAATACAGGTAGGTAGCAAAGGCCAAATAAGTAATACTATTTGACCTGCCAGCTGATGAGGCTGTCTGAATGGTCTGAATATGACAAAGAATTTGCTTGTCCTGCCTTCCTGCCTGTTCTGGTATTTGGTAGGGAGGGATGCTGGTACTAGTGGGATAAGGGAGACTACATGACATGAAACATGCAGAAGAGCTGTAGTTATTGTCAGAAGAGTTTGTAAAATAAATCATAGTGGGGAATCTGAGATTACTTTCACATAAAACTGTGGAGACAGAATAAAGAACCTAAGAAATCAGTTTTCTGATTGTGGTTAGGAATACACAGTGACTTGATGCATAGCCTAACCTGAGATTTAATAGTGTCCAAGTACAGAACTAAAAGATATTTTTCCTTCTGTGCCTCAGATACATACTATTTTAAGCAACATTGATCCAGGCAGTGGACTAGTTTTGTTTTAGAGTGAAAAGGATAGTTAAATATACTGCTATTTGTTCTGCTTTTTCTTTCCTGGTAATACATCCTTGAGCCAAATCACTAGTAAAATCAATGGAAGCCTTTAGTTAACATCTCCAGTTTAATCGTCTTGCTTTTACAACTTTATGAAGCTTATTGTAATATGAGAAATTTATCATCAAGTTACAATGCATGTAATAAAAGCATGTGATACAAGGCATTGTATTCTCTCAAGTGGGTCACCAAGAGCAAGTTGCCCAGACAGCTTTTGAATATCTCTAAGGATGTAGACCCCACAGCCTTTCTGGGCAACCTGTAGTCAGTCATCCTCACAGTGAAAAGGTTTTTCCTCATGTTTAGATGTTGTGTTTTAGTTGTTGCCTATTGATTCTTGTCCTGTCTCTGGACATCCCTGAAAGAGCCTTGAAAGGCTCCATTTTCTTTGAACCTTTCTTTCAGATGTTTATGCACATTGATGAGACCCCCCTGAGTCTTCTTTAGGCTAAACAGTCCCAACCCTCTCAGACTTTCAGACTGAAGAGCTCCATTCATCATTTTAGTGGACCTTCTTTGCATTCCCTCTCCAGTATGGCCATATCTCATACTGCTGAGTAGAGGGGTGGGATCACTACCTTCACTTGCTGGCAGCACTCCTAATGCAGGCCAGGGGCCCTTAACCTTCTTTGCTGCAGGAGCACACTACTGGTTCGTGTGCAACTTGGTGACCAGCAGGACCTTTCCTGCAAGTTGCTTTCCTGCTATGTGCCCCACAGTGTGGGGTTGTTCCTTCCCAGGTACAGGATTTTACACCTCCCTTTGTTGAACTTCATCAAGTTCTGAAGGCTGATATTGCTAGTAAAGACTGAGGGCATTCAATAGCTCAGCCTTTCCCATATCCCAGGGCCCTGCCCCATTCAGCAGCAGGCCCATGTACAGAAGACATTCCCTAGACATCCTTTGTTACCTGTGTACCTACACAAGTCCTTCATGTTATCTATATTACCTCTTCTGAGATTCAGCTCCAGGTGGGCAAATGATGGTAGAAATTTTTACATTGAAAGGACTTTCATGAGAATTTCTGTTTGACATCTGCAATGTTATGCACAGTTGGGTTCTAAAAATGTTGTAAGTCCAACATCGATTCTTAAAATAGAAGTTGTTTTTCATATTTATGAGACATTATTATTCTCATAAACATTAATCTTGATACTTACAAATTTTGATATGATTCTTATAAATCATTCTGCCTTAGTGTGATGATTGTTGGTTTTGATAATTTCTGTTGCTTTTCTATGAACCTTGTCTTCTGCAAGACTACTTTTGAGTTGCAGTGATCAATTGCACAGAAGGAATTCCAGATGAGATCACACCACTTGTTTCATAAATACGTAATAAGATACGATATCCTCATATATTATCTCTTATGCAACTCAAAGTTTCAGTTGGGGGGTGGGCTTAACTGAAGCTGCTAATTAAACAAAAGTCCTCATTGAGAGAGAAATAAGTCTCTTGAGATGTTTTTTGGTGTTAAATGATTCATTTAGAATGCTCAAGTCTGTGTCTTGAAGTGCTTTGCCTCAGTAGCTGTGGCATTGCATAGCTTGACATTTAAATACAGTGTAAATGTTTCATCCACAGACATCTATGTATTTCTCTTAGAAGTTTGTGTAGTCTGGCATGGAGTACTATGGTGCATTACCTAATCACTTGCAAATCTGCTTCTTCACTGTTTTTTTAATGTGTCATAACCTGGTGGATTTTTATGTGGTGCCTAATGTTGAGCTGTGAATACTGGTAATTTTTTACCATAAACATCCACTCTGCTGTTGAAAATGTTGGTACTTTACCCAGTTTTCTTGAGCTTTTGAGGCAATCAGAATACTTCATGGTGAAATAATACTGCCACTGTCTTGGAAAAATGTTAAAATATTGTCTTTAGCTTGCCCAGCGCATCTGCCTCCTTGTTATTTTATTTTGATTTGCCTCAATCTTTCAGTCTGTCCTTTATGATCTTTTGTAACTTTATTAGACAATACCTTTCTAAACTGGTTCTAAAGAATGGCTTTACTTTGAGCAGGATGTCTTTAAATGTCTGCAGAACAGAGTTTTTGTCACCACTCTTTCTTAACAGTGTCATTTCTAAAGGAGATGATTTGTGCTGAACTATTACTGTCTCTAGATTGATGACTACCTTGTTTCCACTAGAATTGGTGCTACCAGTATTCCTGGAATGGATGAACTGGGAATCTTTTGCTTGTCTTCACCTTTTGTGTTGCTACTTGACCCTTTTAGTACAGAAAACTGGTTCTCTGTTTTGAGAGACTGGCCCTTCACAATGTTGTCCATTTTGTATTACAAGTAAGTTTTAACTTAAAAATGGCATCTGACGTGGTGGATTGGAGTGCTCATTTTTTGAGAGTGAATAAGCTTACTGTGCTGCTTACTTAGGAATAGCTCTTCACTATGGCTTTACTTGTAGATGGTGCAGTCTCTAATGATGCTTCAGCATTAATTGAATAAAGCAATGTTAATGTTTTAATCTTAAAGAAATACCAATTACTTGAATCACAACTTCTGTTGTGTGTGGACCAGTATGATATTTGAGCTTGGATCTAAGTGTAGTCTTGTATTACATGTGGAAATCTCTTGTTCCCCACTCAACCCTTAGCTGAATAAAATAAACTGCAAACCAGGCTGTTGTTCTCTACAAATCTTTTCATGCTGTTGTTAAACTGACTGCTTTCTCGTGTTTCAAGCGAAATGTACAATGCAAAGTGGCAGAAAGTTGTGATGAAGTACCAGTAATTTGGCTACAGCTCACTTCTTCCAGTCAGAACAATGAATTTAAGTGCATAACGTCAGTAGCTGTAGGATGTTCTGCCCTCTTTCTCCTGAATGAACTGTGCCATAGCTGCTGATGTAAGTCACTTTTCACATAACAGCAAACCAGAAGTGTTTGCATTTATATAAAACTTCAGGATAGGAAGTGATTATTGTTTTATAGAATCATGAATCACTAATATAGCAATCTTCCTGAAGTCTTTGTTGAGCTATTTCTGTAATTTTGGGTCTGGAACGCAGGAATAGGGAAGAAAAAAGAAAGTAAATATTTAAGACTTCTTCTAACATAACTGTAGTTATAAGCAGAACTGCAATTTGAAGTTCATCTATAGCAGTTTTCTTTGAGCAGTTATTTTAATGCCTCAGATTAATACCTTAAAGTTTGGAAATCCCATTTTAGAAAGTGTCAGATTTTGAATGCCTTTTAATGCTGTATATATTTGATTAATTGATGAACATCTTATGGTCAGTGAAACTTGTGTTTTCAAATACACATCTAGGATCACTAAACACTGACAATATTACTTTTTCACATCTTAATGAGTCTACTTACATCTAAAACTTATCTTTTTGTGTTTAATGCTTTTGTTAAGCAGTATTTTTTCAAAAAACAACTCATGCAGTCACAACAAAGACTTTACGTAATTATTTTAACATTTACATTCTTAATTGGCACTTAAAAGGATCATTAATATCTCCTTAGCAATTGCTGAGCTTTTATGACCCCTTTTAAAATTCATTTGACACACTAAATACCTTGAAAATATTATATCTGAATTGCCTTGAAGTTGAGTGGTGAAAGGTTTTGGAGCTGAATCACAGTAGTGACAGAAAAAATGTTACCATGAAAAGTAGTGTTGAAATTTGAATCTTAAAGTGCCACAAAAAAGTATTCCCTATACATGTTTGTTTGTTTGAAAATTTGACTGATTTCCTTTGGCAAGAAAAAGGAAAAATTGCGATGAACAAAAGCACTAGAACTTATTATTTAGACATTTCCCATTGATACACTGTAAATATGAAGTGCACCTTCCCTCAAAATATGCGGTAGAAGTATCTTTAGACTAAAAGAGTTCAAATTTATCTCGTTATGCTGAATTGCAATCTACCTTTAACTCTTGTATGAATAAATGTATCTCGTATCAGAGAATATCAGTGTAGTAAATTTTTTGGTTAGTAAAAAAAATGGTTTTTTATCTCTGTGCACATAAACTGTCTGAAGATTTTGAAAAGAGTAATTTCTAAAGCTGTCATGCTTTGTTCTTGGTGTTACCCATTTACACAGTTGCAGACTTAACATACAGTATTTATTTAGATGTTTCTTTTTGTTCCCAAGCCAGAATCTGGGAAACTATCCCCCACTGCTAACTGCAGGGATTTATAGTTTTGTGAAGCTCTTCATATGAGAGAAATTATGTGCTTAAATGTTCAGGTGTTCCACTTGAAGGAATATCAATCTGTTCAATTAAAAATCCGAGTTCTCAAAGTTGTTTTCACAGTAAGCTTACACAACCTTGTTAATACGAACAGAATTATGTTCTCAAAGCTGACAGTGTACTTATATTTGAAGTGTTATTTTGATTCACCACAAAATAGAAACTGCAACAGTGGCCCAAGGTCAGAAAAAATGGATATAAGCACTGTTGTTTTCTCAATAAATACAAACTTTTGCCTTACTAGATGAAAAAATATTTCAGAATCCTTGCCAAGTCTGTGTATACTGTGCTTGACTAAGATGGGTTTTAGCAGGTTTCTCAGAAATGTGTTATTGCCTTAGAAGGATGTGTGATGCGAGACCATAGAGGGTGGGCATCTGGATTTGTGAGCACCAATCACCAGATAAGATGTCAACAATGAGGTCTGGGTGATCCTAGTCAGTGGAAGTCCTAACAGTGCATTGTTTGAGAGCTCCTCAAAAGTCTGTTAACTCCAGGCTGGGGATCTGATAAAAGATACCACATTATTCATAGTAACAAAGATTGTCCAAACAAGAGACCCTTAGTTATTGCTGAGGAATACTGTCAATTTAAACTGAAGAATTAACTGGCATTTGTCTTATCTTGTCATCTATAATACAAATGTTCCTATGAAACAGAGAAATATTTTAGATATTTATGCAGTCACTCTTAGAACTGTAATTTTGAGAGTTTGTAGAGGAGCGAGAGTTTCTTTAATCTAAAAAAATGAAAGAGAATAGAAAACAGTCTTGTGGTTTGGTCTGTTAAAACTACAGCACATTTTGTTTTCTAATCTCTGTTTGAGCCCATAGCTTCACAGCCAAAGAAGACCAGTAATTGGGCTGGTTTTGCCAGTAGATCAATGAAAAGTGCTGAAAAAGCACTAGAATCGCAAATCTGCCACTGTCTTAGCAGACTTGTACTGGGACAGCTTGAATTTTAAATGAGTCTGTTATACAAGAATGAGAATCCAGGTCACTCCTTATGTATAATGGATTTACCATACCATCAGAAATAAAGGTATTTAAAGCTTACTTTTTATAGGTAAATGGATAATTAAAATATTACTGGTTTGATAAATGTTAACAAATACACCAGTTGCTTGTCCTATTTCTTCACATTTCTACACCCAGCACCAATACAAAACACAAGGAGAGGATAAATAAAAAATGCCATTTTGTTTTTACTTCGTCAGCCTTACTCCAGTTTCACTCAACTCATTACACAAATGATGATATTTGAACACTACAGTGAAGTGTTTTAATAGTTAGCTGTATGTGTACAAGATTAGTGAGGTCTGCGTGTCATATCATTTCGGTTAAACATCCATACAATTTTCATGCTAATATATTAAAACATTAATCCTTTCTTACATATTTTGCTGTATCTCTGTGTTTAAATTAAATCCCCAGGAAAGATGGTAAGAGCTTTAGAGATTTACCTACCTAATCATCTTGCTTCTGATGCATCTTCAGCTTTTTTCTGAATATGTTGCAAAGGTATTTGACTTCTGATAGGCCAGGATGCCAGCAAGGTACACACTCTGAAATGCATCTCTGTGGAAACAGCTGGAATGCAGTTCCTGTAGAAATGAGCTTTTGCTAGCCTATGTGAGAAGCACTTAGATAAATAACTGCACTCTGGGCAACGATGGGTGAGCTTTCCAGGTTAAAACTAGCACTTTCAGCATTGTGTTTCCTCAGAAAATAGCGTGATATTCTCCTGGCACTGAGTTTGAAACTTAAGTGTGGGGTTTGGGTGGTAAAATTTGGCACTGTTCTAATTTTCATTTGGACTCTGCATATAGCCTATATTTATAGCATATATTTAAATAATACTGCAGGTATCCTAATTACAAGATTCCATATTTTGGAGTTCATCATGTTCATCTGAGAGAAACTGGCTTTCACTTTTGATGAAAACTGTAGGGTAGTAAAGAAGCACTTCTTGTAAATTTGTTGCATATGTATGCTGGAGACTTGAACAGGCTAAATAAGTTGTAAAGTTTGAAAACATAGATCTCCATATCAAGGACTGATAAAATCCAGTGCCTCTGCATGTGACTGAAATTAATATCAGCATTTTATACCTAACTAGCTTCATATGTCAAGTAGGAAGAAACAGACTGGTTTTCATGGGAACTGTAAATTGGTCATTCTGTATTTTGTGCTTTAGGCTTTCTATTCCTCATTTGAGTAAAAACTTCTGGTGGATATTTTAAGATGTTATGTAAATTCCTAGAGGGAGTTCTGTCTCAAAAGTATGCATCTCTCTTTTTCACTGTTCCATCACAATACTTCTAACATGATGTGAAACAGCTGATAGTATATAATTGGAAAGAAGCCTTGTGAGCAGTCATCTTATATTGTTTATTTTGCAGGGGTTTGTCTGGTGTCTTGCAATGACCAATTGACTTTTTCTTGCTCTCTGTTTCAGCGATGTGTAAGTGAATGGAAACCATTAGCTCATTTCAGATAGAAATCTTCAGTTACTGCAGACCTAGATTTTAATCAAAGCACATCAAGATGAAAGGCTCTATAGCCTCCACTACTAGTCCCTTGAGGCTTCCGAGGCTGTTCTTGTCCTTTTTAAGTTAGTTCATATCCTGTAATGGGAAAAAGAATTATTTACAGTTCAGCTTCTCCCCAGCATAATTAGTTATCTTTGGGTTGGTTTTAATTCTTCTCTGTAAATTTGTTTTTTAGCAGTGTAGAAGGAATTTAATTTGATTTTTGCAGTTTTTTCTCCTCTGTAGTAGCAAGAGTTAACAAAATAAGAAACAGATTGTAAGATGCAGTGTAGGAATTCCGTTTGCTGTCATTTGTGGTTTAAGCAAAGGGGGTGGTATTTAGCTCTTGAAAGGGCTTTAATGAATATTGTTTAGTGCTTTTGAAACCTAATGGTCAGAGACAGCATCAGAAACAATCTCGGAGCTTTTAGGGTGAAGTGATTAGCATTTTTCCTGATGGAAGTGATTGTTTCACCTCCTCTTTTATGTCAGCGTTTTTTACTGTCTGTTGCCTTTTGTTTATATTCAGATGACAAACCGTTAAAGAAGCCTTTTTTGTGTGATTGCAATACTTTTTCCCCTCCCTCTGTAGAAAATCTGCTTGCCACAGACAGGCAGAGCATGTGTTTCTCTTGTCTTGGTTGGGTGCACAAATCTTCTTTTATGTGTGCTGCTTCTTACCCTGTTGCCTAGACGATCGCTGGCTTTCACTAAGAATGTCTGGTTCTCGTAAAGAGTTTGACGTGAAGCAGATTTTAAGAATCAGATGGAGGTGGTTTGGTCATCAGGCATCAGCCCCGAACTCTGCAATTGAAAACCATCAGGGAGACTTCTGGAATAGAGGACAAAATGTAACAACTGGTGGCACGAAGTTTTTAGGTTCAGGTAATCTACCTTTAACATCAGTTGGTTACAGAAAGTCCAGCCAACAGGATTTCCAGAATTCACCTCTTTGGCCAATGGCATCCACCTCAGAAATCCCTGCGTTTGAATTCTCAGCAGAAGACTGTAGAGGTGCACGTTGGCTTGACAGACAAGAAACAGATGATAGAGCAAGTGAAGAAGAAAATGAATCGGACAGCAGCTCGTGCAGGTTAACTATTACTTTCCTATAGTGAGAAACGCGTTCTCTTTTCGTGTTTGTAGTTAGCATGCATATATAGGCTAGCCTTTGTTCTGAACTAAAATGCTTCAGCAACCTAGCAGCTATTGTGCATCAGAATCAGAATATTAATTATAATCAGGTTCTGTGTGTTTACTAGGACCTTTTTAAAAGGCAGTCAGTGAGGATAAAGCGCAAACATGGATGCACTTGTGTTTTAAACAGTGTACTAGTACATGCTGCTATGAACAAGGTACTGCTCATTACATGGTAACATTGCAGAATGCTTTCTACATTATTTAGAAGTTATACTGATTGTTTAGTTATGTCAGTTAGGAGAAGATTATGAAAATGTAAGCTTCTACTGATTCTGACCTTATATTTCCATGTGTGTCTATAGAAGATGGAGAATGAACTGTAAAAAATACTTACACTATAAATCAAAGAAAAAAATTACATCTATTGAAAGCCAATCAATTTGTGTTTTGAAGTGATTGCAGTAACCCATTTGGTTGTATTAAACTGTGCATCTGGCATAAAAAGAAAAAAATGTTTCTATTGCATCTGTAAAGATGTTATGGTGTTCTTTTCTTATACATCGTTACTAAAGATGAAGCTGTAAAACTTGTTCTTGAATGAACGTAGTTTACCAGTTGTAAATTAGGCAAGTTAATAACCTTTCTTGTAAAATATCAGTTGAATTCTTTTGTTTCATTTACTGCATAAGTCCATCATTCTTCACTAAAAGTTTTTTTCCTGTTTTGTAGTTCATGTAATGCATAATAGCTTACCATTTCAGAAAATTTTATGATGTTTGCTTTCTCGCTTTTAAGATAGCTTTGCACTGATGTGGCATTTCAGAAAGTGTGGCTACTTAAAAGGGTACACTGTTTAATAAAGGCTATTAAGGATAGATCAATCTACTTATAGCAGTTTAGTGCTTTTCATTCCTTAGGAGAAGAATCAATTTAGTGGAAAGGCAAAGTAGTCCATAATATAAATACTAATTGTTTATTGTATATATGACCTTTAAAGATTCAGGGAAAGGAAGAGAGTAAAATAGCTTAGAAGTGAACACGGTGTATTTGCTTTTATCACCAGATGTCAAAATACTAGAATTACCGGGAAAGGAAATCCTGCATACTGCTGCATCATAACAGCAGCCTCACCATGCTGCAACAACTGTGTAGCTGTAACATACCTCTGAAGAGATCCCATTTTAAATGTCATTCAAATGTGAATTTTTAAATAGCTATGTCATTGCATATGGTACAGGTATAACATCACCTTCCATTTCAGCGGCATATATTTGTGATGGGAAAGTTTTATGTGCAGCATTACCTCAGTTAGGATATTCTCTTCATAGGAAGGGGATCACTGTAGGAAAAAAAAATGTCCAATTTTAAATGACAAATGTGTAGATTGAAAATTCTACAACATTTGGTTTTAATTGTAAGAGAATAATGTGCGTATGGCAAAACTAATTTGTTACTTTGTAGAACTGGAGAACTGCAGATATTTATTTAGGAGGTTTTAAACAGTCTTGGTTTGTTTAGGTTTTTTTGCAGACAATTATATACTAGAGAAAATGCACAAAGGATTTGAACTTAGTAAATTGAAAATGTCTTTTAAATTATGTTCTTAATCCTATAGAGCATCTAGTGGTTTTTGTATTTCTATTACTGTCTTCTAATTCATGCTAATATTTACTTACATGCTTTAAAACAAATAATTTAGGTAAATTTTGAGTTCGGTGTCAGTACAATTTAATATGTAACTAATGGCAATGTAGGAACTTGCTTTATGTTGTTATCAGTATCTCTGCCTTATGGGGAGACTATACTTAAACCATGTTTTGTTCACTTCATTTCTTAAGAATGTATAAGCTCTTGGACAGACTACATAATTCTGCTTAATACCTGGAATTAAGAACTTATTAAATGTTTTAACTTTGTAGTCTAAAATATGGCTTCTTATATATTGACTCGAGGAAAAAACTCCATACCAATATTTTCATCTATGTAGTTTTCAAAGAGCTTTTTTCCCATGTGAAAGCCCTGTTACCTCTTTTACAAATAAATAGTATGCACGAAAAAGTCCTTTTAAAACACCTTTTTCTAGAAGAAAAGAGTTATTTTACTTCTGCACTCCTCTGTAACTTACTGCCTAGTTACAAGCCCTAAAAAGATGAAGTAACAGAAGCAGCTCTACTGCTTTGTTTGTATAGGTCCTTCCTCTTTGCCTTGCCATATAATAGAAGTAGAAAAGCATTTAGATCAGGTCTTTGTCATTATGACATAATTTAGATCATTGTGTGATTCATTCAGAGGAGAGCTGCTGTCAAATTAATTTGGTTTTAGTATAGAGCCCAGTTCCAAGTTGAGTTCCAGATCTTCGACCAAGGTTGGGTTTGAGATGCAGACAGATCATTCAGATTCAAGAATCAGAGCTAGTCAGCTGTAATACTGTTCACATCATACTCCTGTGTGTCATTTGTATCCAGCATTACCTCAAATGGTTGTTTAGTGGGACAGTGAGTTTTGAATTCTTCCGCAGATTTTAATCTCCTAGATCTCCTTTATTCCTGCTGTTTGTTAGCTGTCCTGCATCCCTGAGGCAATGATCATCATTTTGGATTTGTACACTTTTAAGGATTCACTAACAGCTGTGCAGACTCTTGTACAGAAAGTGTAAGCCTATTAGCATTAGATTTGTTTTTCTTTTTTCGTGGTGCCTTAGCAGCAATCTACAGTCCTTGAAGGCATGGTGGAGATAAACCTAAAAATACCTAGAGTGTACCTAGTGTGCAGTGTTGTATCTGGTTCATTTCATCCAGGTATTAAAACACTGGAATTACTTCATTGTAGATTGAAGTTGGGAAGTGTATTAAAATACAATATAAAATGTATATTTATATTTGAACGTGAAATACAAGCAGGATTTCCAAATTCATCAGCTGTGTGCTGATCTTGACCAGTTTAGTAAAATGTCTGTAATTATTTAAAGACAAGGTCTCAATGTACCAGGTGGTAGCAACTCTGCAGTATTGCTCTGTATGAACAGTCTTGGAGTTAGTGTGTTATAACTTCCAATCTAAGTCTGCCTCCCCACCCTGAGTTTTCGAGCAGCAGAATCCTTTGATATGTCTTTTCTTTCACCTCAGACTCACTGACCTTTGAGGGAGTAAGTTCTTCGGGAATTCTCCTAGGTTGTTATCGCTGTGGCAAATGGAACTGGAAAAAGTTTCATAAAACAGCTTGTGGAAGGAGGGACATTTAAATTTTTTATATCCAGTCACAGGGTAACAGGCACAAATAGCTTTTGAAGCATTGTTGTGTTTTTTGGTGTTGTTTGGTTTGGTTTTTTGGGGTTTTGTTGTTGTTGTTGTTTTGTTGGGTTTTTTGTTTGTTTTGGTTTTTTTGTTTTGTTTTTGGTTTGGGTGTTTTGGTTTTTTTTTTTGTAAATACCAGATTTATTAGATGGTCTCTTTCATGTTCTCTTTATGGACAACTGAACCTTAGTCTTTCTTTCCTTCTCCTGTTCCTTCATTACAGAAAATGGTTTGTAAGTTACTAGCTGGAGGACAGCTATGGGATTGAACGTCTTTAGATGAGGGGGAGAGCTATGCTTGACTCTGTTGTGTCCTGAATTCATGCTTTATTGTGGATACTGGAAAACAGACACCACTGCAATTATTTTTCCATATTGAACGAGAATGATGACTGAGTTCTGTGTGGAAAACCTGCAGTTTTGAGGCTGGCAGTAGCTCCAGTGAGGTTGTGATCCAGCAAGTGCTGGCTTGGAAAGCTTTTTCCTTTGTTTGTTTTTTTTTTTTTTTTTTTTTTTCATTCTATCTCCAAAACACTTTGTAAGGTTGCAATGTAAATAAAATCCCGATAGCATGCAGTTTTTAAAAAAATATTTTTAATGGAGTCACTGTGAAGAATATAGGTTAAAATATAGTTCAAACAAACAACCAAACAAACCAGAAAAACCACAATGTATTAACCCAATTGAGAATGTGCTAAATTGTGATACAGACATACAGAATAATTTCCTAAGTATTTGTGTGTTGACCAGGGACCTACTTTTTCCACTTCTGTTTTTGTTTTTCAGGGCTGCTGGTTAAAGAGTTGCTTTCACTGAGTACTTCTTCCTCATTCCCTTGACAATGCCACCCAATATAATATTGTCCATGGTTACATGGTTACATCTTTGTATGAGCCTCTGATTCAGTTTCCAAAATAGCCACAAAGAATACTTGTTTCAGCCTGTTAAAAGGCCAGTGGTGAAGCAGAACAAGTGACTTCTGGGCTACGGGGAGCAGGGAAGCAGTTGACACATAAATTAATGGCTCACTACAGCTTCAGTGAGAACATTTAGCATAAAGTCCCCCAAGGGAAATCAGTAGGCAGGTATCTCATTTCTGATCCATTATTAGATTTAGCTCTGAATCAAGTACCAAACTGCTTGGCTTTTTTAGCTACCTGGGTACATGCAAAAAAACCCCAAAACCAAAACATACAAAACCCAAGACCAAACCACAAAGTTCCCCTTTACAGAAAATCTTCTGTTGGAAATTCAGACTTTGGTTTTGAGGAGCTCTATCTTGAAATGGGTATCCTATACCAAGGAGTGAGATAACTTTTATGGTGGATTTAGCCCCAAGCGTGCTTATGGCATCTTTGTGGATGCAGGAGTTGGGATGCAGATCTTGTGAAACCATGTCATTCCAAATGTTATGGTGTATATTTTATAGGAGTATTTTATAAGTGGCCTGGATTGTTGAAAACTAAGTAGTAGTCAGTTAAAGAACCGTGAGAAGAAAACCTGCTTTCCACAGCGCACATAGTTAGGATTCATTTCCTTTATGTCCTAGCTCTATGCATTCCTTTTACATTTTTTCTATTCCTCTTTTTTCCCAATCTTCTGTGTTCGTGCATACAGACAGGAATATTTTTCCTCCCTAACAACCCTTGCTTTTCACTTCTGTTGACTTCTGATGTGCTAGATCTCATATCAGACACAAGGAGTGCAATAGGACTGGTGGTGTATCAATGTGTTTCTTTGTGGGTTTTTTCCCCTTTTACTAGCTGAGTTTTGTTTTAGCCACCTTAGGCTAAGTGTGAAACATAAGTGGCAGGGAGGGGTTTGGTTCCTTATTGCCGTCCTTCCATTACTTTTTCATGGGTCTTTGCAGGGTCTTGGTGGATGTTCTTCCTTAACCATCTGACAGTGCTACAGGTACAACTGCTGGGCCCATCTCGGGCTGTCTCTTAGTTGAACAGTACAACATGAAATGTTCGTACTTTTTTCACGGGGTCTAATTAGGTTTGGAGGGAAACTATGAACATGAAGACAAATAAAATAGTAAGAGAATTTATATTAAAACAAATCATGCAAATCCCCTGCAGCATTACAGGCTGGGGACAGTGTGGCTGGACAGTGTTCAGGCAGAAAGGGACCTGGGGGTGCTGGTGACAGCCGGTTGGACATGAGCCAGCAGTATGCCCTGGTGGCCAAGAAGGCCAATGGCATCCTGGCGTGCATTAGGAATTGTGTGACCAGCAGGAGCAGGGAGGTCATTCTGCCCCTGTACTCGGCGCTGGTGAGACCACATCTTGAGTGCTGTGTCCAGTTCTGGGCCCCTCAGTTTAGGAAGGACATTGAGATGCTTGAGCGTGTCCAGAGGAGGGCAACAAGGCTGGTGAGGGGCTTGGAACACAAGCCCTATGAGGAACGCTTGAAGGAGCTGGGGTTGTTTAGCCTGGAGAAGAGGAGGCTTAGAGGTGACCTTATTGCTCTCTACAACTTCCTGAAGGGAGGTTGTAGACAGGTGGGGGTCGGTCTCTTCCACCGGGCAGCAACTGACAGAACAAGGGGACACAGTCTCAAGCTACGTCAGGGAAGGTACAGGTTAGATATTACGAAAAAATTTTTCACTGAAAGAGTGATAAAGCACTGGAATTGTCTTCCCATGGAGGTGGTGGAGTCACTGTCTCTGGATGTGTTTAAAAAAGGGCTGGACATGGCACTTAGTGCTATAGTCTAGTTGAGGTGTTAAGGCATAGGTTGGACTTGATGATCTTAGAGGTCTCTTCCAACCTCATTATTCTGTGATTCTGTGATTCTGTGATTCATGCATATGAACTTTAAAATCACATATGATTTTTATTTTATCCTTTGTAGATAGAATTTCACCTGAATATTGTGTGAACTAAGATTTCTGTTCTTGTCTTCAGCAGAACCTCTGACAGCAGTCACACCTTATCATCTTGTCAAACAATGGAGCCTTGTACCTCAGATGAATTTTTTCAGGCTCTCAACCATGCTGAACAAACTTTTAAAAAGATGGAGAATTATCTTAGACACAATCAGCTATGTGATGTGGTGTTAGTTGCTGGTGATCGTAGAATTCCAGCTCACAGGTAAGTTTATTATAATTTGAAATAACTTCATAATTATTTACAAATGCACCTTTGGAGTGTGTCCCATATTTTGTTAAAAAAGTGTCAGAACATCCTAAACAATTTAGAATACTTTAAACACATATATCTTTTTTTTAACAATTATTTGGAAATAAAAAGTTAATTTATCTGTTGTATGCAATACAGAATTTTTTAAAAATCATATTCTTTTTGAAGTATACTTATGATATTTGCATAACAAAATTAAACCCCCAGAAGTTCCAAATACATTCCCAGAATATTATAAGTTGTAGTGGTTTCTTTACCATAGAATGATGTAAATTTTTTTTCATAGATTTAATTTTTTCTTTGTACCAGCAATTATGTTATTGGAGTCACAATTAACAATTAGGACAGTCTTCTGTCCTCATAAAGGGTTTTTTGCTCCCGTAGTAAGAAGAGTCCTTTGATAGGAGACTTCTGAACACTGCCAGTCCTTAGATGTCTAATTTAGTTCAAACATTACCCTCTCTGTCATCTGTGTAATCAACAGATCATATGTATGCCACTTAAAAGCTAGGAAAATACCAAAGATTGCAAAACACAGGCATGTGTAACTGAAGCACATTACATATGTAATGCATATGTATGCATATTTAATGCACAGAATTTGTAGTTTGAATAGAACCTAGGTATAATTAAGCTGTGGTCTCCTAAGTTGTGGTCTACAACAGAAATAGCATCCTAAAGCATTCTTGTTTTCTGTTGCTCATTCCTACTCCCACAGTGAAGCTACAGCTCAGTGCTATAGCTTCACTACAATAGTAATAAAAGGATGGGAAGATGTTGCTGGTTTGGAGTTGGTACTTTCCTTAAAAAGCAAGATTTCTGCTTTTATTCAGGTGTTATCCACACTGTTGTGCTGACTCAGCTGTGAGAGAATGACTTGAGATGGGATGGGAACTAACTTGAGAATCAGGGAGCCTTTTCAACCATAGCTTGCTGTTGCTCTCAGACACTTCATTTTATGAAATGTTCAAATTAGTTACTAAACTGTGTTATCCCTGTGAAAGAAATTAACCAGATGAAAACAGGGAATACACACACCCCTAGGGGACACATGCTCAAGTAATTTAGGGTCAGAAAACTTCGGAGTGGTGTAAACAGGAAAAGATAGTGATTATAATAAGGAAATCATTTAAATTCCTTATGGAGCCTAGGTAACCCCTTTGCAATACATGTTTGGACTGTGGCTTATGTAATAGTTAAAAATGTGTAGAAAGGATACAGAGGACAGCCATGAATATCTTGTAAGGACTGTAAGATTCTATTTGCAGTGAAAGAAACAGATAGAAAACACACTAAAAAGTCCTTTAATGTGGTTCACTCTTGTTTCTCATTTATTTAGAGAACTGACTTTGCTTCTCCAGTTTCTGCTACTGTATCTATTTCTGTAGTGCATGAGGCATATGCTACTACCTGTTATTTGCTTTGGACTTGTCTTCTGAGGAGAAACATCTCGCTGTAGTTGGTATATTTCGTGATAAAAATGCATGAAAGTTAAAACCAAAGAAGCACACTTTGTGCTTGTAGCAGGAGGTGGGAGGCTTACGATTGTCCCTTGTTCACTTTACAATGTTGGAGCAACTTACAAAGAAGCTTTGCCTTTTGCATAATAAGTTAGTTCTCTGTTTTGTTTTCACAGAGAAACATAGCAATAACTACAGTCTTAATCCCAGTAGATCCAAATTATCTCACTGAAAACTGAATTATTTTCATAGTGGGAAATATAAATATGGAAATCTTAAATTTAATTTAAATTTTATAGAAATTCAATAAGATTACTGCCTTTATGTACTTGTAGTAGCCAATGTTAAAAGAAAAAACTTATTTGATATTTTTTGCTGCCTCCATACAAGTTCTGACTCCTTTAGTATTGACTGCAGGCTGGATCAGAGAGGAGAGGGCGTTTCAGAACATCAGTGATTATTTTGTCTTGAGACTTAATAAGCAACAGAATATGTATTAGATAGATCTTAGCTTAATGGCTTTGCATTCTAAGATGAGTAAGAAAATAAAAGGTTCACTTACACTGGACAGCTTTGTTTTTCTTTATTTTTTCATAAGAAAGGTTTTCATAATATGTGGTCACAGAGCTGGTAAGAAAGAACATTTTTCATTATTAATATTATTCTTCTCATATAGAGAAAGGAGTATTCAGATTTTCTGTTTTGAACCTGGTATTTTTAATAATTCCTATATTTTTAAAATTATCTGTTTCTACTTGAATTGAGTGTTGCGAGGTGCATGATGTATGTTTTTAGAGAAAAGTGACATGAGTTTGGTGTCTGCCTTGGTAATAAGCACAGGTAATACATTACTGTCAAATTCTGAAATGTTTTGTATCTATTCAAAGAATTCAGGCTGTGAGTCTATTACAAATAAAAGCATCACATATAGTCATGGTTTTTCTGAATATGGCATTCTCTGTTGTTCCAAAAGTGTTTATCTTCTTTTTCTGTGATGAAATTATAGCTAAAAACTTATTTACAAGGTCAGGAAGCAAATAGGAAAAGGGGACCATTCTCCACTAGGAAGAAATTTATTATGTTCCCACCTCTTCAGCTTGCAGTTCCATAAAGAAATTTTGGATACTTTGATTTAATGAATTTTATTTTTTCATAGCAGGTGTTTATTTTGTGTCCACTGCAATTTCAGATGTCTGCCATCTATTATGTTCGTATTTATTACATTCAGTTAACTGCTATATCCATAATAAAATCTTGTTGTGTTTGGTAATAACTCACATTAATACGTTCATGTAAGAAAAGGGAAATACGTGTAAATTCCGGCCCAGAGGACATTTAAAGCCTGCTCCACATCCTTTAATCAGCAGTCTGGGCAGAACCATTGTCTGTCTTTCTCTTAACACTGAAAGACTGAAATATAAAAGACATGGGACTTAAGAAAAGAAGGCAGATGGAACCTTATGTACTCAAGGGTTTAGGAAGCTTGTTTGAAAGAGCGTGAACTCTTCAGTATCACCTTACAGCTTCAGTGAATGCTGATAAGTGAGTTTCCAAGGATGGGTTTTCAGCTGTTACACAGCCACAAACAAGGAGCTGCCTAGGAAGTATCCCTTTTATCTTTCAGATCTTAAGCAGCGTCATTTCATTCTGTCAGGTGAGACAGATTTGGAGATACTAAACCTATAAATTGCCACATTTGGCAGCTGTCATCATTTTACATAGTAATTGCTTTGGTGACCTAGAAAACTCTAGATGAGGCAGCCTGTGGCGGTTCCAACAAGTACGGATTTTAAAGTGTGCCACGTATTTTAGTGGCTCTCAGTGGAAAACTCTTCAAAATAAGTTAAGCTGTCACAGTAGATCTTTCTAATTTTGGATCAATACAAGCCACTGAAATTAAAGACATCAGTAGCCTTAGAGCCTCCTGTAGGAACAGAAAAATGTACTGAGACACCCAGATTTTGTCAGTATTTAATGACAAGTGAATATCAAGTCACATGTGTATAGCAGTAATTGATTTTTGTTGACTAGGGTGAAAAAGATAGGACAAGAAAAGGTCAGTTGGCTGAAAGTCTGCCTTTGTTTTCTTTTATCCTGGCTCAGTATCACCTTGATGTATTGTCACTGTATATTTTCATCCCATTTCTTTCTTTGAAAGAATTTTTTTTCTAAATTAGTTGAATTAAGAGAAAAGTGTGAATACCTCTTCTAAGGCTTTTCATTGTGAAATTGTTACAGAACTGCTCTCAGTATAATTTGTACTTTTTCAAATTACCTGTATTAAACTACTTCTGGACTTCACATCCTCTGTCAGCATATGCAAGTCACTCTCTGGAAAGCACTTAGCACTGTGAAGCATGTATACCTCCTCATGAATCTGAACATGTTTGCAAAAATAGGGAATGGATTACATTTCTGTTAATTTTCTTTGGAGAACTCTTGATTCTGGAAATTACAGGGAGAAATTTGCTGATATCAAACCTCTGATAGAAGGCATTGGGACCCTCATGTTATTATTTGGCATTTGTTCAGTAGTTGTTGCTAAAATGTGTACAGTCTGGTGTTCTAAATAATAGTGCAGCTACCTAGTCCAGCTGCACTGCAGGGGAAAAAAAGAAAAAAACAACCCCCAAACTGTAATATAACTAAATATTAAGTTCTGTTTCCCATTGCAGAAGACCTGTCTTTTTCAAGCTCTGTTCTGTGTAGAAGTTTCAAGTCAGAACTGCCAGATGTGAATATGATAAGTTGGTTGTTTTGCCTTTTTAAATTCTGAACTGGACCTGCAGAGATACTTGGGTTATTCAAACCACTTCCCTTCCAATGAGAACCCCTATTTTGTACATAGAAATGTGATCTTGTCATCTCATTCTAGCATCAAAAGAAGATGCAGAAATTATCTCATACTTAAATGTATATAATCTCTAATTTACTCCACTTCTATAGATCTCTGGGAGGCAGTATTTTTATTTAAATGCAGATTTCATTAAACCTGAGGTTAAAATGCCTAGAAGTGATGCCTGGCCCCTACCTTGGCAGAAGTTTCTAATTTTTTTAGTCAGCCACAGAATAAATCTCATATTTAAATAAAAGAATTTCACTTTTTTTAAAAAGAACAGAACTTTGTTTCTTTTGACAAACCTTCAATCATACATTTTTCCCATGCACTCATAACTCTACTCTGTTGCCTTAACAGCTAGGAAAAAGGGATTACCCTTTTTTTCTGTAAGCCTGTAAGCTTGACCAAATGGTCAATGATCAGAAAATGCACAAGAAAAATGTCTTATGAAATTAAGAGACAGTTCCTTGTATTTCATTACTTTGTATATGTACCTGTAAATCCTTCTCTAAGCACTGGTGCTCACCTTTTCAAATAGTTTTGCTCTCTTTTGTGGTTCCTGATCTCTGTCATTTTAACACACCAGTATCATGATTCAGCACAGCATAAACTGCCTGAAGTATTAGGTTAATTGAATATATGCATATGGACTGTTTAATATATTTGCAGTAGGCTGGGTTCTTGGGCTTGCTGTTTGTATAGATCACAACACACACCAAGTGTATTTATATTGAATTCAGTGTGGGCAAGGCAACAATGAACTGCTAAAAATTGATCCAGAACACAGGGCCATTCCTGGAGGTGTCTTGTTCCTCCTGAATAGTTATGGTAGGTTTCATATTCCTGCCTCATATATTTTCTCTTTAAATCCAGTCTCTGAACACATACTTGCACATTTTGTAGAGTGGCATTATTATTTGTAGTGAGTGATCTCAATAATCCAAAGAAATGTCCCTTTTGCATTAACATGTTTACTTACACAGCATTGTAAAGCAGTCAGGATTGTTAAAAAAGGCTAAATACATACCCACAAAAGAGATTACTCTGTATGATCTCACATTTACTGTGACAAGTTTTTTTATCAGTATTAGTAATTGAATGTATATGTGTGCACCAAGAGTAGAAGCACTTTAGAGCACTTTGAAAAGGACTGGTAAGTCATTCTTTCACATTTAAAGAAGTATCTAACAGAATATAAATGAAAGTCAATTTTATTTAAATAATGTATATTTATATTCCATTTCAAATTTATGTGGATTTGAGGGGGTGATTATGTCTGTGCTGACTATTAAAAGTCATTGAGCTTTGAAAGGGTAGTTAGTTTAGTTCAGTAGCAAGTGTAGGTTTAGTATCAGTACTTCATTATTCATAGAGAGAAACTAGAGCATGGCGCACTTTGTGTCAATTTTTAAATGTTTTTCTCCCTACAGTGTTTCTTCAAAGGGCAAAGCAATGAATCATAAACTAACAAATATCAGGTTGACTAAGGTTTTTTCTTTTCTTCTCTGTTTCTCTCCTTTTCTCCTGCATGTTGAACTCAGACTGGTTCTCTCCTCTGTTTCGGACTACTTTGCAGCAATGTTCACTAATGACGTAAGGGAAGCAAGACAAGAAGAAATCAAGATGGAAGGTGTGGAGCCAAAGGCATTGTGGGCTCTGGTTCAATATGCATATACAGGTAATTGAAGTGCAAATGGGAATTTCATCTAATGACTTGTCCTCATGTGAGCATTGTATTCCATTACTAGATTTCAAATGCTTTTTACAAATTATTTACATTATTTAAATTCCTATAAATAAATAAAAAGAAATCATAGAATATCCTGAGTTGGAAGCAACCTACAAGAATTCTTAAATTCTAACTCCCGACCATGCTCAGAAAGCTCCAACAATCACACCATGAGTCCAAGAGTGTTTTCCAAGTGCTTCTTGCACTCTGTCAGGCTTAGTGCTGTGACCACTTCCCTGGGGATCCTGTTCCAGTGCCCAGCCACCCTCTGGGGGAAGAACCTTTTCCTGATATCCGACCTAACCCCCTGACACAGCTTCAGGCCATTCCCTGGGCTCCTGTCTCCAGTCAGCAGAGAGATCAGTGCCTGCCCCTCCCCTTCCCTGGTGAGAAAGCTGTAGACAGCAACGAGGTCTCATTGCTGTTACCTGAGACAACCTGATAGGATAAAGTTTCTTTGATAATACCATATTCAGTTAGTTAACAGATTATGTGAATCTGTTCAATGTATCATGACTGAGAAAGGAATCTCATTAGGATTCCCTTTCCTTACATCATTATAGATACTAATTTTGAAAATTATCAGTTATCTAATGCTGAGGGTGATGTTTACTAAGCCTTCCATTCTACCATAATCTGTGAGTAATTCTGTTGCCTTGGGGTTTTAGGGAATATGTAAGATTATAAGAGCAAATTAATGTGATTTTCTTTTTGACCTTACTAGGTCGCCTTGAATTAAAAGAAGATAACATTGAGTGCCTGTTGTCTACAGCTTGCCTTCTTCAGCTCTCTCAAGTTGTAGAAGCATGCTGTAAATTCCTAATGAAGCAGCTTCACCCATCCAATTGCCTTGGAATCCGATCTTTTGCTGATGCACAGGGTTGCACTGACTTGCACAAGGTGGCTCACAATTACACTATGGTATGTTGTTACATTAAGTATCATTTGCTTTATTGAGTAAGGGAAATACAGAATGTTTTCCTAAATATAGTACTAATGTTTTTCCTCCAGAAAGCCTTCATCGTTTTCAAACAAGAATGCTCATAATGAAAAATGAAAAAATAACTGCAACGTTACTGCTTTAGAGTTGGAAGGAAATACACAAGCATTAATGGTTCCCTGTAACAGAAGTGGGATTATGCATTTAATAAAATATTTCAAAATCTTGTTGTTTTTTTCTGGCAGTCAAAAACTACAGACGTCACAGTGGGCAAGTTGCCATCACCTATTCCAAAATTACACATTACTAAATGGAAGTTAGAGTTCCTTTTTTCTAATGAACTGGAGTAATCAGGTTCTAAGTTATACTTGGGGTATGAATGTGGGCATCCAGCAATATAGATTCTGCATTATCCTTACTAACTTAGCAATGGGATGTCTGGCATCAGAGAATTTAATCTTAGGCTAGGTAATATGTGACTAAGTCCAAATTTGCCAATTTTTGAGTTAACTTACAGAAATTCAGATCAGACCAACTTAAGTAAACTTCATCCGCTTAACAGTCATCCTTTTATTTTAATACAAAATATTGTGTTTTTTTCTTCTCACAAGGTATTTTAGTAAAGTTATCAGAAGAAGGCAGAAGAACTATCTCTGAAGCAAGTCAGTTCATCTGCTCTTTGCAGTTTTGTGAGGCGTTTTGCTCACACGTTGATGAAATTTTGCCTAAGTAAGCTCTTGGGATTGGAATGAGGGCATCTAGATACTACATAAGAGATGTGGGAATGAAGACAGTACTTAATTTGCTTGTGTGTCATGGCATTACCTTGCCATTAAGATATTGGCTTAGATCCAAGAGTTGTAATTTATGTCTTGTAATTAGTATTAGAAATCCATGGTTCTTCCTCTTGCTGCCTTAGGTTTTGCTGGTTTAAAACCACTTTTTAAAAATGGTTTTAAACCATTTTTTTTTACTTCTTCTTGGCTTAAATTAATTTAGTTTCGTATGAATAGCAGTTTAGGATAGGGGGTTTTTTCCATATACAAGAGAAAGTTCTTCCCCAGAGAATGGATCTCTCACATATTTAATATCATGGACACACAGATTTACTGAGGCAGATCAATAAATAATGTGCAGATCGTAACTTTCATGTTTCTATTCTTGGTCTTCATTATTGCACAAACAAAAATAAGGAGACTGCAGTTAGGTAGAATGTGCAATGAAACCGTAAAGTAAATGTGGCTTATGCCTTTGAGGAGTATTAGAATTTATGTTGAGTGAGACCAGTGATAGAAAAAATACATGAAAAGAGAAGCTCTCTCCTCTGACCTACTTGTTTTCAGAATAAGCATGTGTTTGGGTTTGGTCTATTGTCATGTCCTTTATAAATGAACTGCCAAGAACAGTATAGTAAGAATTATTCAACTAATGCATCCTTATAAAGGGGAATGTTGGCATTCTAGTCTTAGTATTCTGACTGTTTTTGACTTAGGGCAAATAGGGGCTGTGAACTTTCTAAAAGCCATTCCTTTGTAGCACCTATCTTTCTTTTGTTCAGACCAGAGGAAAATAGTTCTGTGCCTTTTGGCTGTTGTTTACTTCAGTGGCAAAATTGTTGCTTTTAAGCCTTTGAAGCAAATGAAATTCTAATTAGGTGGATTTTAAAAAGCCATTTTCAAAACTAATTAGTTGTGCTGGATGGATTTTTCCCAAGGCCTCTTTTAATGTTGTTTAGTTCCAACAGAGACATTAAATTGAATTTTAGTAATAATGAGTAATAGAGAAGCAGCTTCTTTATTTTGAAATGAATGTTGCTATAGAAACTGCATAGAAATGTATAGTCCAATTGAATCTTCAATTAAAATAAATCCCCAAGTAATTTCATTTGTTTAAAAGCTGTTTGAAAAAAGAAAATGTTCAGCACTAGTAAGTGCTATATACTTGATGCTCTTTCCATTAAGAAGTATTAGAGGGTAAGGGTACACTACACACCTGTAGTAGCTGGCAAAATTCTCTTTGTTATAACAGGGAATTGTTTTTATGCTGCTTTGGGCTGCATAGAACAGTGTGGGTTTATACTGAGTACAGTTTATAGTTCTGGTTCTTTTAAAATACTTGAAAGTAGTGAATAGTATAAAATACTTAAATTTTAATTTGCACGTTTTTTTCTATGAGTTTTTCTCTGAAAGAAAAAAAAACCCCTGATTGCCATTTAGTATTTTACAAGTAAAACAACTTCTCTGTTTTAAGTTTTTTACAAGTAAAAAATTCTCTGTTTTTTATGACACATGTAATAAGTTTGTAATCATCTTACCTACTTCATTAAAATACCTTTTTACATGAAGATTTGAAATTCAGGTGAAATGAACACTTGTTTAAACTGGAGGATGAATCAGTGAGTTATCCCATTAGGTCTGCCTCTGTTAATAGGGTTCTTCTGTCTGAGTAAAGTATATTAGTCATTGGAAAGCATCAGCAATTAAAAAAATTAATAAGAAGGATTTGAATGCTGCATTTCTTTGTATTACAGATGTATATTATGCTAAAAGGTCTGAAGTGTTGCATTACTTTGTTACTGTGTTGACACTTGATAAGTTGTTTTGACAGAGAGGAAATTTTTTCAAAACTGGTCAATTGCTGGCATTACAAACTTAAGCTTAAAAAATCCTCAAGGTACATGAAGTGAAACATGAACTGATTAAAAGTGGATTTAATGCTGTATAAAGAGCAACGGATTTTTACACATCACAGTTCTAAAACAGAGTTGATAGAATCATGAAATGTATCTGAGTAAAGATACCTTTTGAACAAAGGTTATCCTGTTTTGCTGTGGTTCATATATAGTATTTGAGGCATACAATTATAAATTATAAATTTATGATTTTTGTTAGACTGGCCAGTATTTTACCTGTTTGCTTTAATGAATTTGTAAAGGCATTTTTACACAAAATGCCTTCTGCGCATTTTTATTGCTGTCTTCAAAGTTACACCGAACACCCCTTTTTGACATCTTGATTGTTTGAAACAGTTGATAGTGTACCTTGAATGAAAACTTTTTCCACAAAAAAGTAAGCAAAAGGGAAGTTAATGCCTTGAGATGAGGAAAAACTAGCCTGTGTTATTTCCAGAACATGAAATATCTGTGTTGACTAGTGAGGTGTTCTTAGGTGAATATCAGTAGCTTCTTCAGTAGTCAGATTTTAATTTTCTGATTTACAAGTAAAAAAGAAAGAGCAGACATTCAAAACTTTATGTGTGATAGTGCCTGAGTTAGTCCCTGTGTAATCATTGTTGCTCAGTTATGCATGCTTAAAGCAGAGTGAAAAATAATTTTGATTTTCAACACAAGTCTCCAAAAAGTACATGAGGAGTGATGGTAATTCAGGATTCAGATAAAGTTAGTTTTGGAATTTGTGTGATTTCTGAACAAATCAATGGATGGATAAAAAGAAAAGCTTAAAAGGAAAGAGTAATAGATTGGGTTCAAGCACAGAAACTAGGTAGTGTTGCAGAAGAAAAGATGTGGCACACTAAAACTTGCTTTCTCCTGTAAGGCAGTAGTTGGGTAACAAAAAATCATGGAGTTATGATTTGAAAGAAAAAGAGGGATAATTTGTCTTTTTTTTTTCTTTCTTGCAACAGCCAGAACAGCTTTTTCTTTTGTTAGTGGGGAGCATGAAGAGAGGATAAATTTAAATGCGTTTTGTCCATAAAGGGCCAGAACCAAAGATTGTCATAGTGCCTAAAACAAGGATTCTTGCACCTGAAATTGCAGTCTAAAACATCCTGCTCAGTAATCAACTGACTTGGAAAATACTCATTCACTTTCTTTTCACCTGTGAAAACCCAAGATATTTTTGCCTTTCAAGTTCCCTCAGTCCTGCCTAGCACAATAGATCAGTACTGCCTTGTCTAGACTGAACAGGTTTCTGCATGCTGCTCAGCCTGTTTTGGAATCCAGAAACAGTGCAGCAAGGAGTCAAGCTACAATAGCTGTACTCTAAACAAACCTTGCACACAGTGCAAGTATTAGGTTAATTGTTTAACACATCAGTCAAATCTGAGTAAAAGTAAAGTAGCTGTTTGGCTATTAATAGTTTCCCCGGAAGTCAGTTCAGTTCTGAGTGAATTCACATTTAGTTGATCAGTGGACTGAAGCAGTCAGAGACAAAATTACATTTCCTGTTTGCTCTCATTCAGATCCTGTGAGTTAAACACCTCTTGCTTTTTCGTTGCCCAGGTTCAGAGTTTAAGCAGAGCCCAGTGGTAAGACACCTATTGGGCAGCCTCAGTCCCTCTCAACCTGCAGGTGTCTGATGCTGTCCAAGGTTTTCATCCTTCTGAAACAGTGTGCAGGGAGACTAAGCACCTCACTGCATCCCACTGGAGGGATTAAGTATCATTTAGAAATACACATAATAACATCTTATTTTTTATATGCTCCTAATATTTTTTTGCTCTGTACCAAGTCCAAGGCAGATCTGTGGTTAAGGGTATCAGTATTACTGACTGCAGTTGCTGAAGAATGAATTTGAGGTTATGTGAATGAGCAGTACCCAGCACTGAGGGTGAGGACGTGAGGACTGCATGTCCCTCTCTTGGTTAATACATAAGCCTTAGGCTACTTATTTGATAAAGTTTCCAAGCTCTTTGAGGAGGTAATTTTGGGACTGGGAAATTCTGTTTCCTTTCAGAAAGCAGAAAGCAAGCGATTGAAACTGCAGACCATTTGTTCTCTGAAATATCCTGTTCTTCCACAGAGAGTTCCCGTAAGAAGAAGGAAAGAAAAAGCTAATGAGGAGGTTAAGAATGCTAGGAGATACACTGGCTCCTTCTTTTTGTCTTCAAAATCTCTGTCTGTAAAGGAAGAGGAATTTTCAGATTCTGATTATAAAAAAACCCAGACATAGGGCAAAGAGTGCCTGTATTCCAAGTGGAATGCTTTGATACTCTGCTCAAAAGGAGTTTCTGCTTTAAAAATAGAATGGGAGCAAGAGGAAATTGAACTTGTTCCCATGCCAGAAAGCAATGGTCTGCAAGCAACAAGAAGGAAAATCAGGCTTTTTACACATAACAGCTGTTGAACTGATGAAATCCAGTTGGAAAAAAGCTTTCCAAAGAGGATCCCTGATTGACTTATGCAAGATCAGCTTGTTGTTGCCTCCATAGACAAAAGATCATTTCATGCAAATGCTTTCCTCTTCCTGTGATCGGGATAGACAATTTGGAAAGTTTAAGGTAGCAAGTGTTGGTGTTTCTCTTTGTCAGAGCTCACTGCATGTTCATTCAGCAAAACTAAAAGCACAGCTCCAGCTTGCATACTGTCTAGGAAAAAGAACCAACAAAAAAGCAGCCAGTGGAAAAAATGAACTCAGTGGAATATGAATTCCTGTGAACTGCATGTTTAAACTGTGGAAATAATTTTGATCACTTCTCAGAGTCAATTTTACTAGGCCAGGCATTTAATACCAAAGTGAAATAAATAGCAATGCATGTGTAGTGCTTCTGAATATTGGTGCAGTCCTTTTACTGTTTTTATTTCATATATTTGTTCATTTGAACTTTTATTTTGTAATACAAACAGTTAAATGAATTAAAGAGGAAAAGACAACTCTGTCTCCTTTCTAATCTACTGTGGCTTTCTCTTGGAAGTACGTTTTTTGTGTAGACAAATAGATCTTTGTTGTAGGAATGCTTTTCAGATATTTAATATTTTCATTTATTAAATGTAAAAATTTTCTTTCCAAATTCTATCCACAAGTAGAATTATGTACACCAATAACATTTTCAGTTATTTTCCTGATTTCCAGAATTACCCTGGAGTGGAGTGACTTGAATCTTTCCCCTTACACACCTTGTAGCCATCTTCTATACATCTGGCTTTCATGTAAGATGGACTGTTTACATCTAATTAGTTTTTTCCTCTTAGCTCAGCTTTCTTTTTTTTATTAGTCAGTATCTTTGGAGTACTGAGGTATAGCTTTGAAAGCATTAGACCAACCAATAAAAAAAGAAGTATTAATTTTTTGCTTAGTTTTCATGATGCCCATTGCATATATAATGCCAAACTGTGCTGTCATTTTTGTTGCCAGTTTAAATACTGAATTCAGACGTGTTTTGCAGTGCACCTCTTGCTTCTTGTGAGTTTCTCCTCTTTTTTGACCTAAAAATCCTATTTTTTCCAACATAGGCTTCTAATCTACAGGTTTTTTATTAGCATGCAATTCTTTCTTTTTAAATCATTAAATAAGACACTAAGTAAGGGTAATTTTCATATTAGGTCCAGTTAAACTTCCATGTTTATGGATGTAACACATTTTGTTCTCCAGGTGTTTTAGAGGTTCATGCGATGGCAGAGCAAAACCAGCATACCATTAGTTGGCTATCTAGCAATCCACAGTGCATTTAACAAATCAATTGTAACATTGTTATCATCATGAAGTTACTCTCAGGTTTGAGTGTGAATTTAAATGGAGTTTAACCTACCAATTTACAAGAATATGTTGTGATTTTACTTTTCTGCTTTTGCGTTGCTTTGCTTTCCTGCTGTAAAGGTATGTGAGGAGAGAGGGTAGACATCACCCTTTTCCGTTACATTCAGGTTTTTCACTGTAAGTTCATGGTGCTGATTTTGTTTCTACCTACTTCTGCTATTTCAGCCTAAACTGATCAAAATCCTTACAGAATACACTGCAAGTCCTCATATCAGATATTAGTGTAGGATGTGTTAGATATTATGAATTTCTTATTTTGAAGTAAGGATTTGTTGCTGAAAATGACAGGATGAAAGTTAGAAGATTGAATCCTATCAGAATAAATATTGTCAGTGTAGCAAGGTGTGTGTAATATTGTGCATTCTTTGTATGTTTCGCTCCCCAGTCAAATCAGATCAATTGTATAAAACCTGTGAAATAGCTAAATAAACTTAAAATAATCCCTTTTAAATCAACAATAAAATTGTTAGTGTTGTTTATTTCCTCTGAAAATTTACTGCCACATTTTCATCTAGCAGTAATGGAAACATGTGCCCAGTTGTTGTAGTGTATTGTGCTCTTTGCTTGACAACAGGAACAAACTGCATCTTTTTAACTGTACTTCAGAAGTATTTCTTCACTTTGCAGTGCCAAGATAGTAACACCCACAACCTGTGGCTCATTTCTGTCTGTACACTTCCCTCAACTGTTTCAGCACATCTGTTTGTGAGGCTGAATGACTGAGTTGGGAAAATGATCAGGGGTGAAAATAATTCAGTACTTTAACTTTGTTTTTTGGTCTTCCTCCTGAGTGAGTATTCCAGTGGCTCAACTGAGAGATGGCATGAAGGGAGGGAAAAGGGGGGAGGATACAGCAGGTGTTCCATAAAATGTCTTCAAATTATGATGTTGCCTCTATTAAAATACTTTTCTTTTTCAGGAAAACTTCATGGAAGTAATTAGAAATCAGGAATTTCTGTTATTGCCAGCCACTGAAATTGCTAAGCTTTTAGCAAGTGATGACATGAATATTCCTAATGAAGAAACTATACTGAATGCACTGCTTACGTGGGTTCGACATGATTTGGAACAGAGAAGGAAAGATCTCAGTAAACTCCTGGCTTACATTAGACTGCCTCTGCTTGCTCCACAAGTAAATTGTTCAGTTCCTCTCTAGTTTATACGCTGGTTACAGTGGGCATAATGTCTTCAGCATAAATATATTGATAGTGACAAATCATAAAAATTATAGTGATCTGGATTCTTAGAGCTCCATGTAAGAACTTAGCATGTTGTATAGGCATGATAGTTTGTGTCTCTGAACTGCAGCATATTCTGATTCTAGGACACAAGAAGGGGGGAAGCTTCTAGAAAAAGTTGTTTTTCTTGCCTATAAAAATGCTTATCAAGGATATCTTAGTCACTAGAAACTGTGTCCTTCTTAAATTTCTTCTGTACTGAACTTACGCAGTTTATTTGGCTCACTATATTTCCTTCATGTAGAAATAGCTAGTAAATGAAATTTGAATTAATTGTTTGGAGTGATTTTTCTTCTATTCATTCTTGATAGGCCATCATTGGGTAGGTACTTCTTGTTCTTTCCAGTCAATACTTTTTCTCCTTCTTGGACATTAGCAGAAATCGTTGAGGAAGTTTTGGGTTCATTTTGTTTAAATAGTTATAAATTACAGTTTTCCTAGTCCAGTAGGAAGGACTACTCTGGTTGGTTTTGTTCTGGCTTCCTCAGATAAAGGGAGCCCTGCAGAGAGACCTCGACAGATTAGAGGATTGGGCAGTCACCAGCTGTACAAAGCTTAACAAGAAGGGCCAGACTCTGCAGATGGCGTGGGGCAACCCTGCATGTATGTACAGACTGGGAATGAGATGCTGGAAAGCAGTGACATGGAAAGGGACCTGGGGGTCCTGGGCCATGGCAAGTTGAACACGAGCCAGCAGTGCCCTGGCAGCCAGGAGGGACAACCCTGTCCTGGGGTGCATCAGGCACAGCATGGCCAGCCAGGCAAGGGAGGGGACTGTCCTGCTCTGCTCTGAGCTGGGGCAGCCTAACCTCAAATACTGAGAGCAGTTTTGGGTGCCACAATATAAGAGGGATCTAAAGCTGTTAGAGAGTGTCCAAAGGAGGGCAACAAAGATGGTGAAGATGGGAAGCCCTCAAGTGTAAGGAGTGGCTGAGGGCACTTGGTGTGTTCAGCCTGGAGAAGACTGAGGGGACACCTCATTGCAGTTATAACTCCCTTCTGAGGGAAAGGGGAGGAGGGACAGACACTGATCTCTTCTCTGTGATGCCCAGAGATAGGAGTGAGGGAATGGCGTGAAGTTGTATCAGTGCAAATTTAGGTTGCGTACTAGGAAAATCTTCTTCACCCAGAGGGTGGTTGGCCCCCCTGGAACAGCTCCCAGGGAAGTGGTCACAGCACCAAGCCTGACAGAGTTCCAGAAGCATTTGGACAATGCTTTCAGGCCCATGGTGTGACCCTTGGGGATGTCCTGTGGGGTGCTGGGAGCTGGAGTCAGTGATCCTTATGGGTCTCTTCCAACTCCATTTATTTTGTGATTCTGTGATTCACTACCTGATAGCAAGTTTGTAAACTAGGTTTGATCTTTTTTTTTCCCTTTCTTCTCTTTCCTTGCTGGAACTTCTTTAGTAATATCTAATATTTACTATATAGTCAAAGGATTTTGCTTTATGGTTTCCAGTTTGTTTAGTGAGAATTCACTTTTAAATGAAGAAAATAGGATTTTTATGGAACCTGAATAGTAAGTAAAATTGATTAACACAAGAAAAATAGAGTTCAGTTAATTCATAGTGATAAATCACATGCACTACATTGTGTGTATTACTTCTAATCTGATGTCCTCTTGCTGGATAGTAAGATTCTCTACCAAGCATTTTAGTATTTATTTCCATACTGACTATTATATATTCAAAAGCAGGATTTTCTCACTTGTGGCCTTGACTCATTCACTTTTTCTAGAAACATAATTCACTGTAAGGCAATTGACAAGGAAGAAATCATTCTTTTGTTGAACATTTAATTAATTGATAACTAAGTAACCAACCCCTGCTGTATTCCTTTTACTTAATTGGCTGTAATTAAAACATCTTTAGAAACTGAAAGTACAGAATTTATCCCAGAATATGTACTGAAATCAAATTATGTCCACTCAGTAACTGATTAGGAAAAAGGCAAGATGAAATACAAAAGCAAAACTATATTTTACTTACTTTGTCATTAATTTTTCATCTCATCTACAAATATATACTTGGTTTTCTAAAACAAGATTTTTCTGTTACCTTTTTATTTATTACTTTATTTAACAGAAGTGTTGGGGCTTTGATTTTAGAATGGAAACATTTTGTAGATGAGTAAACTTAATTGAAATGCCCAAAACAGTCTTAGTGTTTTCAGAATCATATTTTTCTCCATGATCGTGTGATATTAGGCAATCTGACAGCAAATATAATATAAACAAAAGCTTTTTAGTTTTATGGTTGATGAGGTAAAGGTATTTGAAAGAAATTAAATTAGAAAATTGAACAACTTGCTGAAACCAAAACCATTGCAAGCAGTGATGCAGATACACTTAAAAAGAATCTTCAGGAAATACTGTGAAACTGTAGCACTAGAAGCAAAAAAATTGTAAGTAGCTGTTAGTCTTATTGGTTGGTTTTATTCATCTCTTTGTAGACAACATGCTGACATCTCTCTGGTTTTAATGCAAGCAGTGTCCTAAATATTTGTCCGTTTCTTTTTCCTAAAGGTGAATATTTGTCAGCCTCTTAAGCTGTAAGATGGCTCTGATAAATAATGAAAAAGATGATCTAGCAATTTCTGAATTACAAGATGGCTCAGATTCCTTTTAGACAGAAATTCTTAGTATTGGAGTGTCTATGCTACCATTCTCCTTATCAGATTTGCAGTTACCATGATTTCATCCTAATGTGTCATTTGTAAATGCTGTTAGAAATGCTTTTAGTACAAAGACCTATGTAAATAATAAAGCTTGGGGAAAATGTACTTTTAGTAAGCCCATTCTAAGTTCTTTGAGTGAGGAAAAATTATAGTAGTTTTTGTTTCAAGAGCCTGCAGACTAGATTGCGTTTCTTTTTAAATGAAATGAAGTTGCTTTCAGAGACTGCTACTCTGTGCTGTGAGAAATTCTTTATAGGTTGAGTGGGTTAGAAACTGTAGAAAATGTAGGTTGCATCTTGTTGTTGCAGGACTCATATTCACACATAGTGTTGCTTTAAATATTATATGATGCTTGTGCATCAGAAAAATATATTGAAAGTCTAGATTGGTCTTGTGTACAAGCCTTAGTTTGCATGCATGCAGCTCTGATTTAGGACAATAGGAATTAATTGATTTCTTTTGTATGTATTTTTAAACTGTTAAAAGACAGCTTTTAGTTTATTATTTTATAATCACAAAGTGTCCCTGTGAAGTGATACAAGTGGTCCTTTGGGTCAAAAGAGGAAACAATGGATGGTATGAAAGTAAAGAATGGATTAAGTTCCCTCTACTAATTTACATGAGAACACTTCATTTGCTATTTTAAATAGTGAGAACTTTTGCCCTTAGAGCTGCAAAAAGTCTCTGTTTTCTGAAAATCACTGATTAAGGGCTTTGAAAGGGCTTTTTATTCTCTCTGTGATGGTTAGTTATGTTTCTGTCACATTTTGTGTTATTTGGCCTGCTGCTGAGGTGTTCCGTTTTAGCCATCTGTAGTTACCTGTATCTCTTCTGGAACCATGGTTATCGTATTTGCCACTTTGCAGCCCTAGGGCAGCTTTAAGCCAGGGGTAGTCACACCATATTGTGCACATCTATTTCACAGCAAGTCCCTTCAGTACTTCTGATGACTGATGTCACAGCAGTTTTGCACCTCTTAGTATTTGGCTGTCAACAGCTCAGTAATGACATCTCATTCTGCTTTGTGGATGTCCATGTCTAATATTCATAAAGTGTTAGGATTTTGGCTTTTCAGAGGCATCTACCTTTTTTTTGTCTCTCTTTTTCTGACAAATGTCCAAATCCCAATGGGGCACTTATTTTCTTTTTTCTCTGTTATTCATGCCATGTTGTGCAGCTCAGAAAAATACCAGTTTCCAGACTTCTAATAATCAGAATGTGACTCTCAACCTAATAATTTTTTTCCTGCAGTTTGATAAATATGGAGTACAAACCACTCCAAAATCTTTGAATTTAAAAAACTTCTGTTAGTAGTCTTTAGTTGAATGTTATTTAATTCATATTTAAGATTTAAAAATTGCCAAATTTGCTTGTAAGCTTGATATAAAAATTTTAACAAAGGCTTTTCTTAAATGATACACTGTGATCTTGGTCACTGTCAGAGTGAGGAACAGAATATATATTAAAATATTCAGTGTGGGCTGAAAGGGCTTTTACAGACCTCTGCACTGGGTGGATTCGGGAATAAAAGTATGAGGTTGAACTGACTTAGATACCCAGAACTTGTTTCCATTTTCTTGAACATTCCTGCACAGCAGAACTCAAGGAGATTATGTTTCCTTCCTTTGGACCATTAATCTTAAATCATCCATTAAGATCAGATGGCTTTCCTCTTTAATATTTATTCATTTGTTTGTTTGATGGTTTTGCTCAAAATGTAAATGTTCTGTTTATTTTTACCCTAGCTTTTTTTATATGACCATTTTGAAAATGCAGAGATTTTAAATCAAGCAGTGGAAGTGTTTGTATAAAATATTATCTTGGTAATCATGGTTTTATTCTTCATGTTGTTTATAGCAATACAGCTTGTTTGATTTTCTTTCTTTTTCACAGTTTCTGGCAGATATGGAGAACAACGCACTCTTTAGGGATGACATTGAATGTCAGAAACTCATTATGGAGGCAATGAAGTACCATCTGTTGCCAGAGAGACGACCTATGTTGCAAAGCCCTCGCACTAAACCTAGAAAATCTACAGTGGGCGTTTTGTTTGCAGTTGGAGGAATGGATGCAACAAAAGGTATTTGCTTATGTGATGTTTAGCTGATGAGCTGTTCTGGTTCTTTTTAAAAGAAATGTATGATAGATTTTTTTTGCAACCTGTTAAATCTAAAATTCAAGGATTCGGCAGTACAGAACATGAAACATCTAAAGTGTATACTGTTTATTAGGTTACAAACGCCTATATATCTTTGAGAATACTGTAAATATTCTGGAATCTAGAGTTCTGATTTGAAATTACCATAGGAATAGCTGATTTCTGAGTAGTGAAGTGTTTAATTAAATATAAATTAATCTTTATTTACTTCAGGGGACAGTAACTTGGAAAAGGAATAAAAGGACTGAAAGGCCACAAAGGTGACCTGCACATGCTTTAAAAAAAAGCTAAAACAACAAAAATATTTGGACTAATTTTTAAATAGTTCTGTCACAACTACTTGGATTATTTTTTTCATAGAACATTCCATACTTTTTAATGGTAATTAGAAGGGATTTGGTAAGTTAGGAAAGTTACAGCAGAGAAAGTATTTTCTTTAATTTGTTGTTTTAAAGCTGTTTCTCAGTAGTTCATGGCACATACCGTCAACTTTTTTGTCTAATATTACAAAACAGTTGATTTCAATATATGATTGCATTCCACATGGTTGGTTTATATTCCTCATATTTCTATTTCTAAAGGCTTGATTCTGCAAAGCAGTTACAAAACCTGTTTTTTGTCTTGAAAAGCACCAAGAAAGTTGTCCTTTGTAATGGTGCAGGTAATTGCTGAGGAAGTCAAAAAAGACACTTTGTCTACATAGACTTAAGAATATGCTGCAGGGTATCATGGTGTCTTGTGGGATCAGCATATGCTAAAATAAAAACTATCCTAACACTTCAGAACTTTTTTTCCCATATATAACTTGCATATATTGTCATTCAGGAGCTACCAGCATTGAAAAATATGAACTTCGTACCAACACATGGACTCCAGTCGCAAACATGAATGGACGAAGGTTACAGTTTGGAGTTGCAGTCTTAGATGATAAACTGTTTGTTGTTGGTGGCAGAGATGGACTGAAAACATTGAATACTGTGGAGTGCTACAACCCTAGATCAAAAACTTGGAGTGTAATGCCACCGATGTCCACTCATCGTCATGGTCTTGGTATGTACAGTTCTGTAAAGGCTGACTGCATATTTTTTAAAGGTTACCTGTTTTAGGATTGGTCCAAAAAAATCCAGAAATAAAGTTTAGGAGGGTGGAAATTTTGTTTTAATGCCAACTGCTTATTCAACGTCCTTTCTCCTTCAGATTATACTGAAGATTGTATTTGGCAGGATCAGCTACCAAAAGGAATTTCTTTGTTTTTTTTCAGTTTTGTGGTGCACACTGAACTGTCACTAAGAAATTCTGACCTTTATTCCTCTTATCCAGAAGCAATTGTTTTTCATATCTGTATTGTAGGAGTAGCTGTATTGGAAGGTCCCATGTACGCTGTAGGAGGACATGATGGCTGGAGCTACCTGAATACAGTAGAAAGATGGGATCCACAGGCTCGTCAGTGGAACTTCGTAGCCAGTATGTCAACTCCCAGGAGCACCGTTGGTGTAGCAATATTAAATGGAAAGTATGTGAAGGAACTTCTGTTTTCAAATTTAAAATCTCATTACTTTAATGTAATTAAAGAATCGTCCTAAATGACTACTTGTAATTCCTCTTGCTAGATACCAGTTAGTAGCATTAAGAGCCAAGTTTCTTCATTCACAGAAAAGATCCCCTGCTGGGTCAAGCAAGCCTCTCCACAGCATTACAGCTGTATGTCAAGTGTTCTAGCACCTTCATCATCCTAGTGGCCATCAGTGGGGCTTGCTCCAGTATGGCAAGATCCTTCTTATACCAAGAATCTGCTGCATTAGAGGATGAAATTTGGCAGAAAATAATCCCCCTTGTATTCCAGCTGGTCCCCAGAGACCAAAGGGGCTGGGTACAGCTGGGCCTAATATCTGTTTATAACCGGTTCAGTGCTGTAAGTCTGGTTGGGTTCAACACTTTCACAACCACATATCCACAAACAGTGGGGTTTTTGGAAGCTACAGAAATGCAGATTTGGAGCTGCTAATGATGAATGCACTTACTGCATCAGCACTAAATATATTAAGACTAACCAGTGATTAACTAAGCTAAGGCAGCAATTCAAGCTAAATGAACAAATTCAGTCTCTCGCTTCACCCGTAATTAAGCTTAGGTTCCCCTGGGTATACACCTCTGCAGCTGGAGGTGCAATTCTTACTAAAGAAATGCCCCTGCTTTGGGTGTGGATAGAGGAGCATGCCATGTTTTGCCAGGGTGACTACAGGAATACCACAGCAGACAAATGCTACTGATTTACTGAGTAGTACTGTGGTTGTGACAGAATATTGACATTCTACTGTCCACAAATTTTTCACTTCCTGCTTATATGCTATCTGATGCATCTCCCTTGAGCTACTTGAATGCTGTCAGGTAAAAAACGCTTTTTACACTTTTTTTTATTTTGGAAGCCTAGTCACTGGTAAATTAGTACTGCTGAAAAGCACCTACAAACGGTTCTCCAAGATCTGGAATAAGTCCAAGAATGAGTGGAAATTCTCACTGCCTACAGGAAGGCGGGATGAACTTGAATGACCAGCAAGCAGAGTGCCTTGGCTGCCTTGGAACTGCAGTCTCAGATACCTATGTTACATGGGCTGACTGAAATCTTTTGTACCAAATGCTAGAAACCTTTTTCTTAGGACTAAGCAAATTGGGCCACCTAGTGGATGTGAGGAATTTAAGATAGTGCTGTCAGTCATGAACTAAAACCCAGGTCCAGAAAAGCTCTTGAATGCCTAAGATGAGGAGGGTAGAGATGGTGCATGCACAGATCCACTACTGAATTTGTCCTTCTGACCCTGCAAGTCACATATGTAATTTTGAAATCGTTAGCTATAGGCATAGGGTGGAATATAAATGCTGTGCAAGATATTCCATTTTCTGAAAATTATTGTTGTTATGCATTGATCGTTACAATAGGAAAAGATTGGAGCAAAATCTGAGATTTCACAACAGAGCAGTCTACTGAAAGTTGAAATTCTTCTAAACTTCCCTTTTTAACAAATTTGGAATTTTTCATGTTTCACTAGAAACTGTCTTATTCAGACAACATTTATTTTCTTCTTTTTTACTTTGTAGGCTTTACGCAGTTGGTGGTCGAGATGGAAGTTCTTGTCTTAAGTCAGTAGAATGTTTTGATCCTCATACAAACAAATGGACTCTGTGTGCTCAGATGTCAAAAAGAAGAGGTGGTGTAGGTGTAACCACCTGGAACGGCTTCTTGTATGCAATAGGTGGCCATGATGCTCCAGCATCCAACTTAACATCCAGGCTGTCAGACTGTGTAGAAAGGTAATGTCCTGATGGAGGCATATCCTGCTCTGGGATTCTAATAGTGCTAGTCTATCGAGGGATTTGTGGAAAGAGCTGTAAGTAGAAACCAAATAAAGCAGGTTATTTTTAGCATGAACAGAGGAAACTTATATATAAAAATATGCTGTGTAGTCATACTATGATTCAAAATGTTACCAGCACAGATTATTTAAAGCAAATTCTCCTTAATGCAATTCATCTAGATTATTTTAACAATCTCATTTAGTGAATTATGATTGATAACTGAAACAATTGGAATTGAATGCTTTTAAAAATAGAGCAGATCTTCTTTCACACAAGAAATCTGAATCTATTCATATAACTTTCAAAGTTGTTAACAGTAAGGTTTTGTAGATCTTTATATATCTAATTCTTTCTTGTATCCCCTAATGACACTGAGGAACCGGCATGTAATTCAGTCATTCCTAGGTTGGTATATCTTTCTGTAAAGTGATTAATGAATGACTGTGTCACAAATTACAGAAGCACATGTGATCCATAAAATAATTTTAAAAAATAGTAAATACTTCATAATTCACCATCTTAAATCTTCACTGGCATTTCTGAACTATGCTTTAATTCTGTCCCTGCTTCCCCACCACCAGCTGCAAAACTTTTATTCTTTCCTGTTACCTCCCAATGCTTAGAGCAAGTCTTCATTACCCATATTCTTCTTTTACTGAATTTATTCATGCCAGGATATATATTTTACCCTTAACCCCCAAAATACCACAAAGAAACAAAAAGCTACAAAACAACAAAAAGACTCCACACTACAAAAATCCACCACAAGAGATGTAGTTTTCAAATTTTCAGAGTCCTAGTAGACCTGAAAATAAAGTGTGGCCCCTAGCCCTTAACATGTGGAAATTGCACTGAATGGACCCCAAAAAGGTTTGTAAATAGGAAGCTACTGCTTAGCAAATACCAAATTTTTAGGGCAATATAGATAATCAAAAACCCAAGAGAAGCAGTAAGTCTGTATTTTTCTACATCAGTATTCCTTGAAACAATGTTGCAGAACCCATGATTTTAATAAATAGGAATCATCTTGTAATGCATTTTGTCCTTGCTCTTTAACTGAGTTGAAATTGAAGACCATCAAATTCATGGAACTAGTTTCTTTAAAAAATTAAAGAATTAAGAAATATTAATTTTAAAAATCAGGCTTTTATAGCCACACTAAGCTTCTGAATTATGTTTTGCAACAGAAGTTGCTATTCCAGATAAATATAATTGCTTATAAATTATAAAATAATTGGGAAATTAATTTCTACATGTAGCTTACTGATCACCCTCTCCTTTTGCACATGTGCTTCAGGTAGTGTTTTCATGTTACAGTAATGCTTGCATGCATTTGTGTAGTACTGTGACTAGAGGACAGCAAATAAAATGGTTAGAGCTCTTTGTATCTATTCTCTTCATGGAAAAAAAAAATTAGGACTAGTGTCTTTCAACTTGTTTTTAGCAAGTATGATCTTAGCCAAATAATTATTTTCTTTGTACAGTTTTTTAGAGCCCTTCAGAGCTCTGTAATTACATTAGTTCTGCTGTAAGAATCTGCAGTCTTTAAAAAGATTGTCACTTTCAGTCAGATTAAAATATATTCCTTGCCATCAGCATAGCATGGAGTCTCCTATGTAGTTCTCAATTTGACTTGTAAAGAATATTGATAATGTTCTAGAACCACACATTTTTTTTCATTAAAGCATCTGGTGTTTACTGTACTGATACTTCTGATTTCAAAAGTGTTGTAAATTGTCTTAAGGGTTTTGCATTTCCCATATAATTTTCTCAAACTACTTTTGGGGGTCATATTTTTGAAACTGGTAATCTTAGTAATGGTAATCTTAGTACCAAACCAAATTTTACCAGCCTGTGCTTTGACATACAGTACTTAAAGCAAGCACTTGCTCTACTGTGATGTAGCAGCAGAACTGTTTGTGGCAGGTATGTTCAGACGTACAAAAGGTAGTCAGAGCAGCTGTATGTGGCTGTATGACTATTTGGAAAGCAGCAGGAAGTAGATATCTGGCGAGTAGTGACTGTGTTACCAGATGACTAAAGAAACAGTTTCAAAGGGAGGGGAATTGAGGAGGGAACATCCTTTGAAATTAACACCCAGATTGGTACTGTCCTGTTTTCTACTACCTTGATAGCATTGATTCCAGTACATTTTGTTGTTGTTGAATTATGGCAACAGTTTTAGCGCATAACACAAACTGTCTTTTAGGTATGATCCCAAAACAGATGTGTGGACTGCTGTGGCCTCCATGAGCATTAGCAGAGATGCAGTGGGAGTGTGTCTTCTTGGTGACAAGTTGTATGCTGTTGGAGGATATGATGGTCAAACATATCTTAATACCGTGGAGTCTTATGATCCCCAGACAAATGAATGGACACAGGTATAATTTCTGATCAGACCATACACTACTATTAATAATGTTATTTCAAATGTGCCTCCTTTTGCAAGGAGAATTCAAATATTCCTTCTCTAAAAAGCACTTTCTTACTAGTCTGTTGTCTCATTTTTTTCTTTGTGTACCCTCTTGAGATGACTTATCTTGAACAGACACTTGTTAATTTCCAATAAACTGCCCTCCTTTCTTTTGCAAGAGTATAGCTATTTCCTTTGACAATTTCAGGTACTTTTAATAAAATGTATTGCCACATTCCCCAAACTGTCATAAAGGATTCTGTTTACGTGACTTCTTGTTCTGAAGATAAATGATAAATGTAGATTAGTTTTACCTCTATTGTGTCTCTCAACATTGATTTTGTCAAGGTTTTGGTCATTTTTTCATAAATAATCCCTTCCTGAGGTGAATACTATGTACAGTGTATGCAGGTTTCAGAAAGCCTTTACCCATTCTTCTTTTTTTAGCTTTAAAATAAAAATAATTCTTCAGTTCATGCTCAGAAACCATTACTGTCAGTTCAGAGCTTGGTAACTTTTATATAGCTCCAGGAATGTGTCTCTGTGTGGGAAGAGCACACACAAGGACATCCTAAGCTGCCTGTCCCTTGGTATGTAATACCATTTGAAATACCCTAAAGCATCTACCTCCACAAAAGGGTGGCAGATACAGCACAGAATCTGTGGGACACCAAGGCCCTTCTGGAGTCCAGTTGCGGACCAGGATGAATGTCCAGGCTCATCTGTAATAGTATTAGACACCAGGATTTAGGTAACTGAATTCTGAACCACCTGAATATGTTATTAATAGCCCCAAATTCCTAATTCAAAAAGAGAACTAAATTGCTGTTTATAAAGATCCCTGGAACACAAAAGAACTTAACTGTCCATTTCCCTCCATTTCATACTGCTGCAAGTTCTTAAAACACAAGTCATCAAGGAGGATCATCAGAGCTTGGAGCATTCACTGGTACTTGGTAATGATAACCCATGGCATTGTTAGTCCTGCTAAAGGAAAAAAAAAGTGTACCAGAGAACAGAAATTGCTTTTCACAAGAGGAGAGAAACTTCTCACCATTGCATCTAAGTGAATCTCACATGTCTAGGTGGTGACCATCTGTATGTACCTTTGTATCCTTAGCCTTGACCCTTTATATCTCACTGAATGCCATGATCCCAGTATGTAGGATAGTTTCAAACCCTTCCCAGAGGGATTTGGAAATATTTGTGTACCTTCCTTCTCTTTTGATTTGTCAGCAAAAGAGTCTGCCACCTCTTCATCTTCACACAACTCAGGAGAAGGCAGTGGAAATTTCTTAGGTTGTTGGAGCTACAGACAGCTCTATAAAAATCTATTGTTCCTGGGAAAAAAAAAAAAGAAATGGAGGAGTTGGCATAAACAGCCTCTGTCTTCAGGATAGCCTCTGTACCATGGGAAGCAAAGGGGAATGTTAGAAACTACTGCCCTCTGTTCAAGTCCAGCAGAATCTCAGCAGAAAAGGGCCTTGCCAGAAGTAAATTCTATTTGCAATTGAAGAATAAACACTGGTAAATTTATTCTGATTTCAAGAACCCTTAACAGGATTTTATCCAATAATCAAGTAAAAAGGAGAGATTGTCCTAATAATTTTAGACATTTTCTGTTTCTGAGAAATGTATATTTTTACCACTGTTTACTCAGTTGTTTGGCTTCTAGTTCAGGTATCCAGTTTGTACTATTAAAAAAGGTTTCTTTTTCCTGCAATACTGAATAATTGAAGTTATCAATAAGAATTGCTTGATGTCTGTAGCACTTGCCATTGATTTCAGAGGGCTTCACTCTGTTATATAAAATATCTTTACTTTTTCTTTGTGTTTGTATCCAATTTTGGACCATTTTGTAAGTTGTGTTAACAGAGCATGGGTGATACTGTCATTCTGCTGCAGCCATATAATTAGGGGAAAAATTACTTAAAGCCGACTGCATTTATCTCACAGATGGTTTGTTTGTTTGTTTTTTTACAGGTTGCACCATTGTGCTTAGGAAGAGCTGGAGCATGTGTTGTGACTGTAAAACTCTGAATTATTTTCTCTGGGAAAGTGACATTCTCCTGTGTAGACTCAGAGGATTACTTCTTCCTCAAGCAAACTACGAGTGCACCAGTAAACACCAGGTGCAGGATATCTGCCACAGAAAAGTGGTCTGAAGCCGACATGATGTTCTTATGGACCAATATTAAGCACTTTTTAAGAACTTCCCTTTGTCATGCATATGTTACAATATGTTACAATTCTACTTGTAAGAAAGTCAGCTGCAACCTGCCTGCCTGCAAGTTGGCAGCAGAGGACTTCTGTTTAGGAAGCACTAAGAAAATGAATGAACTCAATATAATAATCAAATGTTATGGTTCCAGGGCCTTGATTTCCCCAAATGCAGAGCAATGATACTATAAATGGACATACTTTGTTATAATGGGGTCTATCTCTGAGTGAAACAAATTACAGGATTGGACCCCATAAATTTAATTTGCTTGTAGTAAATGCAAATAGGTATCTGAGTGACTACAAGGCAGGCTAACAAACCAATGCAAACTATTGTAAATGGCAGGTGTAATGCCTACCTTGGAAATGAAGTTGTGTATTTGGTGAATCTTTTGCACTTTTTATCATCATTCCTAGTTTAGAAAACTTTTTATTTAACCAAAGCCTTATTTTAAATATTGTCTTATGCTAACGGAAACCTGCTATTTAATAACTTCTGACAGATATTTTTGACATCCAGTGTACTTTTTGGATTTTCAAAGTTGTTATGCAAGATGCAGAACATCATACGTTTTTCTCTGCTTTGGTTCTTGTATTTACTTTGCTATTTGTATGAGTTATTGGAATAATTCTTAAGTGTGATAAACAATTAACCAATTTAAGTTTAACATTTGCACTTTGGAATTTTTGAACCATTCCATGACATCTAGACTAATTACATTTTTAAATGAGGCTTTGCACTACTATGAGAAGTATAATTTTATAAGATGAAGAAATTGTCTGTCTTTCCTGTAAGGTTATTTAAAAGTGTAAAGGGCCCAATCCTGCCAGATGCTCAGCTGCTACCATTCAAGCATGTTCAGCATCTTACAGGAGAGTGAAGTGTGCCTTGCAGGACTGTATAAAATTAGTCACCTTATTTAAGTTACCTGGTTTTTTCGATACTTTATAATTTGCCTTTCTCGAGCCCTCTACTGTTACACCGAATTGCTTTGAACGGTCGAAATGTTCTCGGGAGAAGCCTTTTTGTATTTGCTTTTACGTGCCTTGTCTCTTTTGTTCTCCGAACAGCACCGCGCGTGAAAAACGGGAAGATGTGAACTCATTGAATGTTTAGGGTTTGTTTTTTTAAAAAAAAAGTTTGAAGTGCCCGATATCCAAAGTCCTTTGTACATTTGTAATTTTAAACGTGTGTTTTAACGCTCTCGGCGAACCGTTTATTGTTTTCAAAGAAATCGGTGACACTTTGTGATGAAGCTTTGCAGTTGGAATACAGCTGATCTCAAGAGGCTTTGCTGGCGGCTGTGTGCCTTTGTTCCCTCGCTTAGAGCCCGTTCTGCCTGCCTGCGCTCCTAACCCCTCCTTTTCCTCTGAGAACTGCCCGTACCCCTCTCTGGGGGCCGCGGCCTCACGTAGAGCTCCTCCCAGTGGGGGGGGGAGCCGAGGCCGGGCCCGCCCTCCGCCCGCCCTCCGCCCGCCCTCCGCCCGCCCTCCGCCCGCCCTCCGCCCGCCCTCCGCCCGCCCTCCGCCCGCCCTCCGCCCGCCCTCCGCCCGCCCTCCGCCCGCCCTCCGCCCGCCCTCCGCCCGCCCTCCGCCCGCCCTCCGCCCGCCCTCCGCCCGCCCTCCGCCCGCCCTCCGCCCGCCCTCCGCCCGCCCTCCGCCCGCCCTCCGCCCGCCCTCCGCCCGCCCTCCGCCCGCCCTCCGCCCGCTCCGTCTCCGCGGTAACCGCGGCGCCGTGGGCGGGCAGCGCAGGCGCGGTGCCGGCGCTGGCAGCCCGCGGTGGCCGCGATGAAGGTGGGTCTGGGCGGCCGCGGGGCGTCGCGGCCCGGGCGGGCCGGGCGGGCCGGGCGGGCCGGGCGGGGGGTGGCGCTGGCGGCCTGTGCGGGGCAGGGAGACGCGGCGGGAAGGGCCGCCAGCAAGCGGCAGGGGGGCCTGGTGTGCTTGCGTGCGCTCCCGTGTTTGTTTACTTTCTCCTGGAGAGACTTCGGGTAGAAGGGAGCTTAAAGGCCATCTAGCTGCAATGCCTCTGCGATGGGCCGGAACATCTTCTACTAGCTTGGGCTGCCAGGGCTCCATCCAGCCTGGCCTGGTATGCTCAATGGATGAGATGTCCACAACTTCCACGGGAAACCTGTTCCAGTGCCTCTCCACCGTCAGAGCAAATACCTCTTAATAACTCATCTAAACCTACTGGCTCAGTTTGAAGCCATTCCCCCTCGTTCTGCGGCTGCATGCTCTTATAGTAGTCCCTCTCTGTCTATCTTGTACGTTTCCTTCAGGTATTTAAAGTCCACAATTAGGTCACGCCAAAGCCTTCATCCCTCAAATCATCTTGGTGGCCTTCCTCTTTACCAAGATTTTAAAAATTATTTTTCAAAATCAGACGTCATTGTCAGATGTGGTTTGTGAGTGTGGCATGTGGCGATTGCATTTTTGTCGTTCTTGTGAGCAGAACGCAGATTCAGTGTCAGGAATGCCTCAGTTTACACTGACCCAAAGGAAGGGATAAGAACCTGTGGCAGACTTGAGCAAGCCTGAGAGGCATTTGGTGGACAGCGGGTGTTGGTGTTTATCTTAGGACATATAGGGATATAAGGCACGATAGCAAGCTGTGAGACAAACTTGTGGGCTTTATTTTGCACCCAAGTTACAGCAAAATATCTGGGTGGTGTGAAAGAAAAAGGACATTCAGATTTTTTTTCTATAGTATGTTGCTTTGAGATCTTAGCTTTTAAGACCCAGCAATTCAGAGTAACAAAAAGGTTACCTATCTCTATAAGAGTGAATGTTGAGCCTTTTGTGTTTTACAAACTAAGGATGCTTTCTGGTCCCACAACTATTAACATTGTGGTCTGTGAACTAGAATGGGAGAGTCTCATGCAAATTTTTTTGTTCTACTAAGAGGCAAAAATAATAGTTTTATTAGAGTCACAGTTCTCTATGCAGACACTCCGCAGCAGAAACCTCAATTTTTTCCACTTGAAAGAACTTTTATGTGGGATTTTGATACTTTGGTGCACTGGAATCTCACAGAAGTTGTGTTTGGATTGTTTGGGGGGGATTTTACCTCCACAGTACTCAGTTGCTAACATGCTAGGAAGTTGTAGTATTCTTATCTCTTATGATTTTAAGATGTATCATTTCCTACTTTCTTTTTTTTTTTTTCCCCAGGAAGTATTCAGTGTGTGTGAAAAAGCTTGGTCTGGTTCACCTGTGCAGTTTGCTTGGCAGAAAACTTTAGGAAATTTTCTTGCTGTAACAGGGTAAGATTGCAACTATTTATTGCATTTGTCCATCAAAATTACTGATAAAGAAAGAGAATTATTCTATATATTAATCTTTTTAGAGGTGATCGTGCTGTGAAAATTTTTGATCGTCATGGTCAGAAGAAAAATGAAATCAGCCTACCAGGGTAGGTACTAAGATAGGTTTAAATTATTTTCTTTGTTGTTTTTTTAAAAAATGCTTCTCTTCTTTGAGATACTGAGAGAATGCAAGAAATTTGTAGGACACTATACTATCTCTGGTGAACATACCTGTCAGGGAAGACAAATTGTGTAATTGTGAAAAAACTACCTGTCACATTAAGAAAGATCATAAATGAGGTTGTGTGCAATATATCCTTGCATTCTTGCTGCTGTTGATTTTCTAACAGTTTGTTATCATGGCTTTGCTGAGGAAAGATACTCCATTGGTTTACATCACTGGCAGAAATGTACACGTTGGCATTGTTGCTTTTGGTCAAGGTGATACTTCTGAAGCGAGGGTTTTTTTTTCCCAGCTTATCACAATTTGGTCACATCAGAGAATGGTATGGAAGTTTACAAACTGGATTTTTTTCAGATTAAATTTAAAAACTTGTGTACTTTGGAAGACATATTGAACTTCTTAAAAGGCAGTCAGACCATAGGAATAGGCTGGATAGGAACCAGTGGAAGCCTCCCTAGGGAAAAATGGTGTGACATTGGTGTGACCCAAAAATTGGGTCATCATATTGGTTTGCTTAATAAATACACTTTTATTGGGCACCATTAATACCTCATGTAGTTTCATTTGTGTACTGCTCATCTCTTCTTAACACTTAAACTGTTATTAGTCATCATGGAAATTTTAAATTTTATTTCTAATTACCTGATTAATTTCAATGAAGATAAACCCCTTAGTCAAGGCAAAACTCCCCTAGTCTTTAAGGCTGAAACCTCTAGTCAAGAGTATAGCTTTAATTTGCAGAGTGTCACTTATATAGCCCTGTGTCGTTAGTAAATATGAGCCAGACTCACTTAGTTCCCCAAGAAGTCTAGAAATCCAGTTTTTGTAGTTCATGCTAGTTGCCGCCTTGCACCAAACCAAGAGATGCAATTCTCATTTTTTTCACCAGACTCGCTGTATTTCACTGACCATCACATCTTGCTGTTTGGGTTAGGTGGCATTCATAATATGGTCTGGCTGTGTCAGTCACTTTTGCTTGGTAATATGGTAATATCCATGGCCCAGGTCTTTGTGTGCAGTGTTCTGCACAATGTATGACAAATGCACATTCTCCCTGGTAAATTGTCAAAGTGAGGAAAGCTGTGTGGAATCAGAGGTGTGTTACTGAAAAAATAGTCCTCACTCTGAATAGCCTCTAACAAACCAGAACCTTACAGAGGACTTTCACTGTCTCTTGAAAATCAAGGTGACAGTATTTCAAGTACTAGAACACACACAGCAGTGTTTTTATGACCTTCCTCTCAGCCCCTGTCATGACTGAGATTTGAGTAAGAGTAGGGTTGCTATAAAAGTAGTTTACAGATAAATCTGCAACCTGTCATGGGTTTGGAGGGGAGGGGAAAGGAAGAGTATGGGCTCAGTTGCATAGTTCTGGCTGTTTCTATACACCTACAAACATATTTTAACATTCTTAGTGATTTTTTTCTCTTCAGTAACTGTGTTGCTATGGACTGGGATAAGGATGGAGATACTTTAGCAATAATCACAGACAAATCTAGCACCATATTTCTATGGGATGCAATCACAAACAAAACAAGCCAAGTAGACAGTGGCATGAGGTAAGAAATTTTTTTTTAACATGTGTATTTAAAGACTTGGACCACTGTGACTTGTTGATGTGGGGGCTATATTTCAAGATCATCTTTTTATTGGAGTCCTCATATGTACTAATTAAACTAATATGCTGCAGTTAATTGCTAAATTATTTTTTATATGATTTGCTGGTTATGAAGTGTTTGCTATGGATGAGGATTTTGGGGGTTACAGGGTGTTTGTTTATTTTTTGGGTGTCAGCAGTGCCATAGTCTCTAGAGAGCCTCTCTTCCATGTTTCAACAAGGATGGGTGAATTTTTTTGTGTATCTGCACTGGCCACTCTTTATCGTAAGTCTGTCATACCAGCTAAAGGGAGCTTAAAAATAAAGGAAGTTATATCAGTGGTACTAAGATTTTTTTCCCCTTAGATTAATAAGGGGGCCAAAATGCTATTATTATCACAAATTAGACTAGTTTAGGATAGAAGGAGATATCTAAGGTTCAAAGCCTTACCTTTCTGAATTTGGCCACAGACTGAAACCTCTTCTGGGGTTTGCATAACCATCAAGCATTGAGTTAATAGATAAGCTTGGTTGAACAATTAAGCTTTTGGCTTCTTTGAGTCTATTCCACTAAACTCTTGCATTCTACATAAACATTCTTCCTGTAGGAAAGGGTGTGGAAGCAACTCTGTCCTATGTTTGTTAAGATGTATGTTATAGACGTTATATTGTGGGAATGAACAGACCATACTGTACCATTTTCATGTGTGAACAAACACTGCCAGTATGCAAGCAAAAAAGAACATAGAAGGTACTTAACAGAATGGAGTCTGCAGTTAATTGCAGTTCCTTTGTGACCTTTCTCTCTAATACTGGAGGTAAATTGCTTACTGGAGGCAGTCTTGCCAGAACATTATATATCAATACAAGTCCCTAATCCCTTTTTTTTTTGTCACAGTGTTAATTGCTTAGGCAGTGTGATAATGAGGCTTTTCTGGTATCTTTCCCTTTTTGAAATTAGAAAAGCTCCCTTATATGCAACCCAAAGACACTGGAGGTAATTTCACATGTCAATATTTGAAATTTCTTTCAAATTTCTATTGCATGCCTACAGTGAAATTTAAAAAGATGAGAGGGACTGCACTAATTGGAAAATTCTGGTTTAAATTTTTTTGCTTAAGAGGCTCTTTGTCTTTTAACATGATGTATAGTATCTGTATAGCCTTAAATATACGTCAAAATAGGCCATGCTCTATCTTAAACTTGAAGTTAAAATAGATCTTTCTAACTTCTTTATTACATTGACTAGAACCAAATCTACTCACTTTTGAGTTGGCTAAATGCACAGAGTTATTGAAGTACAAAAAAAGAATACAAAAAGTGACTGGAAAATTGCCAGTGATTCCATCAAAGACTCTCGATGTTTGTGAACTCATTTTCATTTGTACAAGTCACTTTACATTACCTCATACAATTTTGCTTTGCTTTTACTATCTTCTGCATACTTTAATAATTCTGATGTTGGTAGAGAACATTTGCTTCATTTAAAAGTTCTCCTTGGTCTGTATGACTCATAAAGACAAATGCAGAATTTCTTATGCGAAATGTTTTAATATGTGAACACGTGAAAGGAATCTCTACTAGACAAAATAAAATTTTTCTTTGTTTCAGAGATGCCATGTCTTTCTTGTTGTGGTCTCGAGTTGGAGCCTTACTTGCTGTTGGAACAACCAAGGGGAACTTGCTCATATATAACCGTCAGACTTCTCGCAAGATTTCTGTTCTTGGTATGGGCTGGTTTGAAACTACTCAGGCACATGTGAAAGTGGAATTTTGCTAATATACATATTTTCCTTTTCAGTTCTCTGTATGAGCATCCAGGTAAAAAATGTGCTCATACTCAACTTGCACCTTCTACTTTGGTGTACTCAGCACAGCATTTTTAGAGTATACTAAGTTTTATATATATATACAAATATCTAATACTGCCTCATGGGGCACTTGTGTTACCTTTCTTGCAAAGGATTTGTGAGTTAGTTCATTTGCTAAGTTACTCTTTCTTACCTGCTTAGAGTACCTCTGCGCATAAAGGCTGAGGATGTAATACAATCTCTATAAATGTGATGCAAAGAAATGCAAGAACAGGGGCTGTGCTATTTCATATAAAGTCAAAAGACTTCCATCTGAGAGCAGTTTTTTTAAAAAAAGACTCTTGCTGTGACAGGTTGTTTCACATTCTGACAATTGGTGTTTGAGTGGCCAAATGGTGTATATTTCCATCACAATTTTTTTTGTAGTCATGTTTGATTTGTGTCGTATAGTTTTTTTTCTTTTTCAGGTAAACACACTAAGAAGATTACTTGTGGCTGTTGGAGTACTGAAAACCTCCTTGCTTTAGGTGGTGAAGACAGAATGATTACTATAAGCAATCAGGAAGGGGATACTATAAGACAGGTAATATTTATAGCACACATTTGATATTAAGGTGTACATTAATACTCCTAGTTCCCAAGAAAGGTTGGAACTGTGGGAGCCTTTTGAATCCCAGTGCTTTCAAGGACAAGGAGCATTTTTTTTCAGTATATTTTATGCTAACGTGTCATTAAGACCCAAACTGAGGTCATGTTTTCTCCAATGATTTTCTTGATTTTGGAACTAAATGCAGTAGCAACTTTCCCTGTCTGTCGTTGTGCAAAATTATACATGGCAGGAATAATGCAATTATTTATCATCAGTATGTGCTGCATTACCTGTTGGTTTCTCAATCTGCACTTCTTTCTTGCAGACCTCAGTAAGCTCAGATCCCAGTGACATGCAGTTCTCAGTTATGAAGACTGATGAAAGAGTATCAACCAGGGAAAGCACAGTAAGAAGTCACTACAAAATACGGTAGTTCAAGTGGGATTAATCTAACAGGATAACTCCATGTGACCTGCTGTCTTTTCTTCTGAGGAAATGGGGCTGACTTCTGTAGGAGAAAGTCTTGAATTTGAGATGTGTGTTCTGCTGAGTTTGCATTTAGATTTGTGAACCACTTGCTCATGCAGGGGAATGTCCTGAAAATCTCTTCCACTGTTGATGAAGATTCAAAATTCAAATCCATGGGATTCTTAAGGATTATTCAAATTCCTAAATCTCATAATTTAGTGAAGATACAGGGCCTTATTTAAAGTGATGCCATTCGTGTCATGTTAATTTTTCTTTTCATTCATTGGCAGGTGAGTGTAGTGGTTGGCAAGAGGACTCTCTTCCTTTTTAATTTGAATGATCCTGATAACCCAATTGATCTGAAATTTCAGCAGCCTTATGGCAGTATTGTAAGCTACAAATGGTGAGCAGAACTTTCTTAGTTAATTATTCTAGTATTAAGAACCCGACTGTTTTCCAAGTAGTTCTGATAAATGCTGTAAACAAAATCATATATCCCTTGCTCAGACTGGGTTTTTGTTGGCTGTATTATAGATTACTTACTGTGTTATTTTCAGTAATTCTTTTCCAAACACAAGGTAGTCTATATTTTTTAACTGTTTTACTTGATGATTCAATAGCTATAAAACCAGTATTTTCCAACAGAATCACTGTTGGTATGCTCAGCTTTAAACAAAAATATGTTGCTGTCTTGACAGAAGATTAAACTGAGGGGTTTATAGGTTTTTTTCTGTTGCAATGAGTAACTGATGAAAGAGCTGGGGGCAGAGTTGTGTCCTTCAGCGGGTTTGTTGGTTTGCAAACTCTGCAAAGTTCTTGTAGCCCTCTTAATGTGCAATACCATTGGTAATGTTCCTATGAAGAAAACCTAAGCTAGAAGTTTCATATCTGTACCAGAAAAGTAGCTGTACTATTTCTGTATCTTTGAATCATTACAGCTTGTCTTTTAATGCCTGTTCAGTCAACGTGGAATTGACATCCCTTTACACTACAACTCTAAGGAAACCTGAAGCTGTGTGCTTCTTAGTTTATGACCATGTGTAACAAGGTGTACCTGGGCTGTTTCCCTTGCAGTGCTTTTTCTTGCAGTTGAGCTAATGAGTTATTGTTTGAATTCGTCTTTACATGCTGAGTCTATTTGTGCCTTAACCCTCATTATTTCTGCTTGACACTATGAGAAATAAACAGAATTCACAGATGTGTTGCTTTGGTACTTCCACTGTGTTCACCGTGCCCCTAAGGGCACAGTGACTGGCATTATTGTTTTGACATGGCTTTGATGGGACCACATAGGCCAGAACCTTGAAATTGAAGTTGCCAGCTTCTGGTATGCTTATTTCAATGAAGATACTAGAAATCTTTCTCCTGGCATCACTGCCATGTGTGCAGCTTGTTGAAAATAAAGTGGCTTTATAGAATACAGGAGAGAATAAAGCTGGCTTAAAAGGCATCTGGGCACAGACATGGTTCTGTCTTTTAAGGACCTTTGATAGTTTTTCCTTAACCTGTTTCATATTATATGGTTCAAGATGATATATATAAATTCCCATAATTTATTTTTTCTGTTACTAGGAGGCATTGACTGTACTCCAGCAGTCTGGAAGAAAATGCTTTTTGCATATTGCATGAATAGATCTCTTTTTTAAATTGATGCTTTTTTGTGACAGGTATGGTGATGGCTACATTATGATTGGTTTTTCACAAGGGTGTTTTGTAGTCATTTCTACACACATTCGTGAAATAGGACAAGAAGTCTTTCAAGCTCACAATCATAAGGATAATCTCAGCAGCATTGCTGTATCACAGTCATTAAACAAAGCTGCATCATGTGGAGACAATTGGTAAGTAGTTGTTTTGTATATAAAGAATAGAATTAATCTCCCAGAGCTGGAGCTACTGGGCATTCACACTGTGCTAGCTAAGGCTTCAAGGCTCCCTAAGAAGTGAATTTAGACAAGGTAAGATGAATTGCTCTGTGGAACTGCTGTTTTGCCTAGAGTTAGGGGAAGCTATTATGGCCAAAAATCTCTGCAACTGTAATTAATATAATTAATTTTAAACAAAAAAGAAATAAACTTAAGTATATATTATTCCTTTGAGTCATTCTTTTTCTGTTATGTTGCTTGGCTACAAAAAGTCCACATTTCTTTACTGAGATTTATTGATTGACCATAAATATCTGCTTAACAACAGGAGAAAAATTAATTTAAATCTCTGTTGAGTATGCTGATACTTGATATCCTCCTCTCTGCTGTTTGGTCTTACCTGTAGTCTAGACAAAAGTTGAAAAGTGTGAGCAATTAAGGAAATAATAATTAAATACACTGGAGTTTTTCCAAAATGTTTTGTGCCTATGATAGAATAGCTCCTTTAGCTCCTCATTTGCTAATCCCTGATTCTGTGATATCTGAATTCTTCAGCAAAAGAGGAATTGTGTCATAGTAGAAGTCAAACTGTTCTCTGTGCCCTCAGCTCTGAGTAGGATGCACTGCTGATTTATGGCACTTGCACATCAGCTGTGAGCAAAGCATGGTGCAACTTCAAGCACTTGAGCCTAAATAGCTCAAGAACAGTAGGGGTTATTTCTTTAAGGAGTGGTTTAACTTGCATTGAGTGACAGCATAAGTGAACTCTCACTCTGTCCCTTTTGTATGCAGCAGGATTGAAAGTATTTTTTGCATCTGTGTTTCAAGCCCTGTGTGTCCATCAGTAATGTGTTTAAAAAATAAATTGCTATAACAGATCAAAAGGGAATAACAGTCAATTCCCAACCCTAAATTCTTTCAAATTGGATTTGTGCCTTTTCCTCAAATTGTAGTTCTCTGAATAAATATTTTTGTACTGTGATACAGTGATACACTATTTACAGTGATGGATAATAACATGTTGTTTGTTAGGAAATTGAAGACATTTTGCATTTGTGTTCTACTTTTTGCTCCATTAGGCTGTCTTGATTGGACTGGGTTTCTTCCAGTTAATGATAACTGAGATTTAGAAGGGTGGGAATGACTGACTCTTTATTTTTGTTTTAGCGTTAAAATCCATGATCTGACAGATATGAAAGAAATGTATGCCATAATAAACTTGGATGATGAAAACAAAGGTATGTTAACTTTCTCCATGAGAATAGAAATTTTTACAAATGAAATAAATTGGAATTTTGACAGTGTCTCTATTCATGGAGTGAAAGTACTGCTGTTGGAAAAACTGTGTAAATACAGAATTTTTCAAAAACTCCTGCTTTCCCAACTTGTATTTATTAGGTGACCTGTTAGAAAATGGGAGCATATTTTACCTTTTCAAAGTATAGAGAAGTACAACTCTCAGAATATTTGATCAGTTAATGTTGTGCAGTTTTGAATCTGTATTACAGTATATTCAGATTATTACAATAATACACTTAACTGGTTTCTGCTTCTTGCCATGATTTGTTTTTTGTGCTTTTCAGCATGTCTTGTACTAACATTAATATTTGATTTGGTTTTGTCCTGATGTACAGGACTTGTGCCAGTGGCTTCAGTGAACAGTGTTACAAAACCATTTTCCTGAGTAGTGAATTTCCACCCTTATCTCCTCATGTAGTGTTTGTAAATGCTTCAGTTATTGTCAAGTAGCTGGTTGCCTCCAGCATTTTAATTTCTAAGAACCTTCCTTTTAAATTTTTTTCTTTTTAAGAAATTTAGGATATTTTCAGCACAACACTTCCCTGTCTCCCTTGGAATATTGGTGTTAGCCAGTTAGAGTATGATTTTTCTAATGACATTTTCAGACACTGATGAGGAAACAACATTTCAGTGTTTAATACTTACTGATTTGGCAGTAAGGAGAATAAGATGGAATTCTGCCCAGCTGCTTCCAGTATTATGGATCTCTTTGAATATGCTGCCTGAACTGTCAGTGTTGAAAAGAGGAAGAGTGTTGATCAGTTTTGTAACAGATCTGTAATCTGGTCTAGTGGAAGGTAACTTGCACCTACATGGCCTTTAAGGTCCCTTCCAACTCAGACCATTCTGTGATTCTGTCAGGTCTTCACTCTCAGGAAAATGCTCTATCAGTAAATTATGTGTTTGATTTGAGTGATTCTGATTGATTTTGGAATTGTATTAACTGGCTAGCTTTGAGTACATTAGTACCTATATTAATTCCTACCATTTTCACAGTTTAGAGCAAAATAATTGCTTGTTGGTTGCAGTAGTTAAAGAAAGGACTGTATTTTTTTACAAAACCTTCTGAACATTTTAGGTGTAGATCAGATGTCTTGGACAGATGATGGACAGCTGTTGGCAGTATCTACACGAAGAGGATCGCTCCACGTTTTCCTGACAAAGCTTCCAATCCTTGGAGATGCTTGCGGTACACGGATTGCATACCTCACTTCTCTTCTTGAAGTCACCGTAGCAAATCACGTGGAGAGCGTATGATAACCTCTTCCTTTCTAACTTCATGTAGATGTAATTAAAGTAAGTATTAAAAGTGGATGAAAACTGTATTATTTTGTTTTGTTTTCTTACAGGAGCTACCAGTCACAGTCTCTGTTGAAGTAGAGCCCAGTTTTGTCGCTATTGGTGTTTATCATTTGGCTGTAGGAATGAACAATCGGGCTTGGTTTTATGCACTTGGAGAGAATAGTAAGCATCAATTTAGTTCTCTTAAAACTAATGCAGCACTCTGTCTTAATATTATTAATTCAGTATTGTGTTTAACAGTTCTGGACATTCCACGTTGTACAATAAAGACTTGAGTTGTCTATGGTCCTGCTTCAGCCTGCAAATAATGTTTGCAGGCTGAAGCGGATTTGGCAAGGCATTATAAATAATGGAAATAAAACTTCTTCTTTGTGTTATTGGTCTTGAAATGTAGACTGTTGCTTACTTGCTTTTTTCACATCATCTTGTTAATCAATGAAGGACTTCAGGCTTTTGAGACATTATATATCTGTGTCTCAAAGTACTGAGTTTGGCAAAATACCTAGGAGCCATGATCAGAGAGTTTAGATTTTTGGTTTGGCAGATCTTCATGTTGTTTGTATGAGAAAAGCAAAATTTGGTTATGCTGTGTCCAAATTTTAGATGGTGGATTTCAAACTTTCATGTTTTTCTAAGCATCCCCTTTTTTTCAGTGACACTAAACTAAATGAAACTGTAACAATACTAGTCAGAGTTGCATGGGAAAAGAGTTTCTCTTGTAGTTTCTAACCAGTTGTCTGATCTCTAAGAAGAAAGTCTCTTTATGTGTGACTTGTCCCCTCTCTGCTCTGTTGTGAGATTTTCACTTCTGCTTACTCAGCTGCAAATTTAGATAAGTGAAGACCTGTACAAAATCAAAATATTTTTACCTGATCTTTTCTGTTTGAATCCTTTAGATGTAAAAAAGCTTAAAGATGTGGAGTACCTGGGGACAGTAGCAAGTATGCACCTTAATTCTGATTATGCTGCTGCTCTATTTGAGGGTAAAGTCCAGTTGCATATGGTAAGAGCTCTGGCAGTTTGGATTGTTGAACTAATGAGTTGATATAAGCTGAACCAGTTAATGTAATTTTAAAAACTAAATAAAATGCAATGATTGTCAGTTAATGGAGATAAAAAACCCTTCAGAATAGTTTTGCTGTCTAAGTAAAATATAGAGCTGAATTTCTGTAGACATAGAAATACAACCTAGGCTAGAACAGGTGAAGAAAAACATTTTCTTGTCAGCTGTTTAACAGGTTTTATTTTAAAGGTCTCTGGTAATATGACAGAAGCAGATGCTAGGTTCTTAAGGGATGCACATGCAAACTTTTCATCTAATTTTCTACAGTTCAGTGCAAGAAACACTATGATATGCTATTGTTAACAGCGGAGTTTTTCAGTTCATTCTGTCCTTTATATTTAGATAGAAAGTGAGGGTTTGGGTGCTCAGGAAGAACGAGAAACTCGACTTTTCCCAGCAGATGATGATAAATACCGAATTTTGTGTCATGCTTTAACTAGTGACTTCCTCATATATGGTACAGATGTAAGTATTACTTCTTTTAAAAGATCTTTTTAGATGGAGTATATTTCTGTCTGAATTTTTTTGATTACTGCTCATGCTTTTGGCAAAACAAAAAGTGCATCTGTGACCTTTGAGTGGATTATTTTCTATACAAGAACTTTGAGCAAATACAGTCAAAATTGCATCCAGCTTCCTTTACTGTTTCATTTATATGACGTGCATTGGCAGGAAGTTTAAGTTTTGCTTTTACTAGTGTTTGTTGCAAAACATTGCTTTTAATAGCAGAACTTAATTCTATTGCATTAATGAGAGGGTTGGCAATGAAAATGTCTTCCAGATATAAGAACAAACATAGCACTTGCCTTGCAAATTTGTTGATTTAGGTGGTGATGTGAAAAATGCGGACAGAAAGGTACTCATGTGTACAAATATCACAGCAAAAATGGAAGTCTTGACTTGCTACTGAAGCCTTTGTCCAAAGAGAATTTTTGTAATGTGTTTCAACAAGAATAGGAGTTAAGGAGGGAACTGAGGAAGGATGTGGACATGCTTATGGATTTTTCTGGAGATTTTTTTTTTCTGTATGGAGGGTAGTTTTTTGTCCTTTTAATATTTTCTGGCACTGGGAATGCAGGGTATGTTTGGCTTTGTAGTAGCATGCTCTTTGTGATATTGACCGATGTATCGACCTCCCAGAGGAAAGGCAGAACTGTCTCTGGTTTAATAACTGAATGTGAGTTTTGTAGCAGATGAGGCCTTTCCCACCTCCTCAGTATCTAAACTGATACTGGCAAATTTGAAGTACTAAATTTGCAATCAATCAATTTCATGTGTACAAATTCTACCACTGCTGTCAAAAAGCACATTTTTTTAAATTATACCTCATACCACAAATCAGTTTGATTGCTTTTATTCCCTGAGTTAGGTGCCTATCTTCTTAACTATGTGTGGTTCTTCCTTGGAAGCAAATTTTACAGCTGTTTTTGAAGGTTAGGCTTCTCTCAGCAATGAGACAGACATTTGATTTGTTTAGAGAACTGCACAGTAAACTCTCCACAAAGCAGAGCAAAATAAATATTGAACCCAACAGAAAACCCCTCAAACCTGCCAAATCCATTCTTTGTCCCCCAAATTTTTTTCCTGTCTTGCCCAAAAACAGGATGTGAGAATAAAGCAAAAAAAAACCTTTTGGAAGTCTTTTTTTGAACACTTGGTGTACTCTGAGGTGGAAGACACTACAGCCAAACTAATTACCTGCTTGCCACTTACTGATGTAATTATGAACATTTTCTATTATTTCTTGTTAGACTGGAGTTATTCGTTATTTCTACATTGAAGACTGGCAATATGTGAATGAATATCGACATTCTGTCAGTGTGAGAAAGGTTTTTCCAGATCCCAATGGAACCAGAATGGCTTTCATAGATGACAAAAGTGATGGCTTTGTCTATTGTCCAGTAAGTTAGTGTGGATACCAATACAGTATATTTACAAGCAGGCTCTTCAACTATAGTATAGTGTTTTTAAAAGAAAATTAAGAAGGTTTTATCACTCCAGCATGTATGCTGATAGAAGGAATTGGCAAGGAAGCTTGAAGATAATTTAATGACAGTGTAAGGAAATAAAATCTGTCATCCTAGATTAGGACAATTTCATTATACTAAGTTCCTGATTGGTAATTTTCAAAAATGTATGTGTTTGTGTGTTTAAATACAGATAATTTAGCCAGTTTCACTGCCCCTCTCCTTACCTTTTTTTTAAGAATAGTAAATATCATCTATATCATGTGTATTTTCTCCACTTCAAATTTAAGTTTTTGTGTTATTTAGAATCAATGCTTATAAGGAAACTTTTTCTTAAAACTATTTTCATATTTCTGCACTACTTACGTTATTTTTAAAATTTTAATCACAGCTGTGATGAATATTTTATTTCTTGCCTTAGTCACTTGGTAGTAATTTTACTTTTGCATTATATATAGGTAAATGATAGAGTATATGAGATTCCAGACTTCTCACCAACCATTAAAGGAATCCTGTGGGAAAACTGGCCAATGGATAAAGGTGTTTTTGTTGCTTTTGATGATGATAAAGTATACACTTACGTTTTTCATAAGGATGCCATTCAAGGTACCATAAGCTCTTTAAAAAGGGTTTTCTTAAAGATTATACTATTTTAGTTAATAAAGTAAAACATGTTCTGACTCTTCATTTGTCTTAAATAAAATGCATATAGAAATAAATAGTACTACAGAAGATTTGAAGTGCAACTGTTGAATAGAAAACTAGTTACTTTGCAGGTTTCTGTGTAAGGCCTCAAGGCATTTTGGTCTCAACTCCATAAGCTATTATAATATTTCATCTGAAAGTTACATGTGCTTCAGTTGTATTTTGATGCATTCATGAGAAAAATCTCAGGATCAGGGTGACAATATTTGCATCAGGGTCACCAAACTTGTATTCACTGAAATGTTGAAGTTGTAAACATAGCCATTTCTATATTTGCAAGGGAGAAACATTTAAATTTACCTACAAGCATTTGGAAAAGGACCTTACTGATTTAGAAGCTTTACATTCTGTATGTTTACTGAAAGATGTGTGCTTCTGTAGTTGCTGCTGACTGCCAGAATTACAGACCCTGAATTAATGCCCTGCAAATATACATGTTTTCAGCTGCTTGCTATACTTTTTACCATGTATGGATTTTTACAAGACATGTATTTTTTTCTTCCTGATCTTTGAATCTAGGATCAAGGATTATTTTGGCAGGAGGCACAGAAGTCCCATATTCCTATAAACCTTTGTTGTTGTATAATGGAGAATTAACTTGTCAGACTCAGAGTGGGAAAACACACAATATCTCTTTAAGTACTCATAGTTTCCTTGGCAATTTGAAGGACTTTGGACCTGATATGCTGAGACAAATGCTTACTCAGACTCTAATGTTGAAAAGGTACATCTGTATTTTAATTATATTGTGTAAATTGTTTTCTTCTGTGCTTATAGTTCAGTATAGCATATCCTGCTGGTTTTAAAGTGTCCTGCTGAATATTGATAAATCAGATTGAGCCATAAGTTCACATAGCTCTTCAGGCAGACCAAGCAAAGTAAATGACCCAGGGGTGGTTTGGGTTTTTTTCACTGTCAAGTTAATGCTTAAAGTAATTTTTTTCAAGACTTATTCAGGGTTTTGTGACAGTGGCTCCTTCAAAACTGGTAGAAGGTGCTTCTATTGTGCTGTCCTCCCACTGTAATGAAGCAATGCAAAATCAGTATAATGGAAAGAATGCCAGAGTAGGGAAAGCAGATGGTTTCCTGAAAAAGTATGGTAGAAACAGGAGAAATAGAACTGTAAGGTATGAGTATGTATTTTTCCTTTCTTCCTGATACATCTCTCTCTCCATGGCTTAGAAGTAAATGTTTTTTATGTTTTTTCTAACAGAGAGAGAAAAAATGTTGAGAGGGAGTTTTGAGTATAAGTAATACCTAAAATTAAAAGAATTGTAAATGTGTTTTACCTTCTATAGATTTTCTGAAGCATGGGAGATTTGCAGACTTCTGAATGACCAGTCTTGTTGGAATGAGCTGGGCAAAGCTTGCTTACATCACATGGAGGTGGATTTTGCAATACGTGTTTATAGAACATCTGGTAATGCTGGGATGGTGATGTCACTAGAGCAAGTAAAGGTAAAATGTAAAGTCTTACCTGGGAGATACAGTAATTTAATTCCTCTTTAAGAATTGCTGAATTCTTGGGGTATTTTTTTGCAGGGGGAAGGGGTTGTTTTTGTTCCAACAGAAGTTGAGTTGCTTTTGAGGGACATAGAGGATAAAGTGTCCAAACTGCAGACTGTTCACTTGGATTTCTCTTGAAGTGGTTGCAAGTCTCTACTGGACTGCACAGTATTTCTTTCTGCATTTATTTGAGACCAGCAGAATATATTCATGTCTCAGGCATTGGGAGGCTCTTATTTCCTTTTGTTATTTTTGAGAAAATGTTGAAGACTGCTATTAAAAAAATCCAAAACAAAACCAGGTTACATTTTTACATCTAAAAGTGAAATAGCTAATTATACTAATTATATATATATATATATATATATATACACACTTAAAATTATACATCTGCAAATTGCTGATTTTAGACAGTGTTATCTGTAGTGGCACGTAAGGGTTTTTTCTGGTTTGTAGGATCCAATATACATCGTTGTAAAATGTAAGGATATTTTATTTTACTATTTGCTTTATTTTTCTTACTAGATTATGTTATTTATACATTATTTATCTCCTTTTGGACTACTTCTGTACCTATTATGTCTTTCTACAGGGAACAGAAGACCACAACCTTTTAGCAGGACATCTTGCAATGTTTACTGGTGATTTTAATCTGGCTCAGGATTTGTATCTGGAATCCTCCTGTCCTATTGCTGCACTTGAGGTATTCATTTAAGATGTGTATATTTTCTGCTGGTTTTGTTTCCAGATTAATGCTGAAATATTTTACCTCCTGATAATTTTATCTTTTTATGGTTTTGATCTTGCCCACTGGGTGACCAGTGTCATAGACTATCCTGAAATGGAAGGGAACCACAAGGATCATTGAGTCCAACTCCTGGCCCTGCACAGGACAGCCCCAAGAGTCACACCATGTGCCTTGTCCAAATGCTTCTGGAACTCTGTCAGGCTTGGTGCTGTGACCACTACCTTGGGGAGCTGTTCAGTGCCCAGCCACCCTCTGAGTGAAGAACCTTTTCCTGAATGATATCCAGTGTAAAACTGCCCTGTTACAGCTTCAGGCCATTCCCTTGGGTCCTGTATCTGGGCACCACAGAGAAGAGATCAGTGTCTGCTCCTCCTCTTCCCCTCACAAGGAAGTTGTAGACTGTGACGAGGTCTCCCCTCAGTCTCCTCCAGGCTGAACAGACCAAGTGCCCTCAGCCACTCCTCACACACAAGCCTCCTTGAGGCTTCCCCTCAAGGGTCTTCATGATTGTTGTTGCCTTCTTTGGACACTCTCTAACAGCTTTAGATTCTTCTTACACTGTGGCACCCAAAACTGCACACAAGACACAAGGTGAGGCTGCCCCAGCTCAGAGCAGAGCAGGACAGTCCCCTCCCTTGCCTGGCTGGCCATGCTGTGCCTGATGTACCCCAGGACAGGGTTGTCCCTCCTGGCTGCCAGGGCACTGCTGACTCATTTTCAACTTGTCATGGACCAGAACCCCCAGGTCCCTTTCCATGTCACTGCTTTCCAGCATCTCATTCCCAGTCTGTCCGTACATGCAGGGTTGCTCTGTCCTAGGTGCAGAGTCCAGCACTTCCCCTTGTTAAACTTCATACAGCTGGTGATTGCCCAGTCCTCTAATTTGGCAAGGTTTCTCTTCAGGGCCTCCCTTCTTTTGAGGGAGTCAAGAGCTCTTTCCAATCTAGTATCATCAGCAAACTTATTTATTGTATCTTTGGGTCCTGTGTCCAAGTCAGTTATGAGGATGCTGAAGAGCACAGGGCCAAGGATGGAGTCCTGTGGAACCCCACTAGTGGCAGGTCCCCAGTCTGATGTCCCTCAATTCACTGACCCTTTGTACTGTCCTTGATCAGCTAGGTGGGTTACCTTACAATAGAAGGAAATTCAGTTTGTCAAGCAGGACTTTGCTCTCCTGAAGTTGTGCTGGCTGTGACCAATGACTGCACTGTTCTTCAAGTGTTTTTCAGTAACTCTCAGAATAATCCTTTCCATAATTTTGTCAGGCACTGAAATGAGACTGACAGGCCTGTAATTTTCAGGGTCAACCTAACAGACCTTCCTTCAGGATGAAGGTCTCTCAAATTGTCTGAATCTTTCTAGAATATTAACTCAATATTTATATTTAACATAATTTAAAGTTCAGAATAGAAGACCAAATTTGATACTTGCATCAGAAGATGTCACTCTTCTTTGTTAATAGATGCGAAAAGACTTGCAGCACTGGGACAGAGCACTTCAGCTGGCTAAGCGTCTGGCCCCAGACCAGATGCCTTTCATATCAAAGGAATATGCAGTGCAGCTTGAATTCATGTGAGTTCTCCTGTTATGGGTGTAGTATAAGAATATTAAACCAATACTCATGCTCAATAGAGGAACACAGAATTGAGATATTTCAGATTACTGCATTGCTGAGAGGGGATTCAGTGAGGTCTTGAAGTTGTAGTATGAGGAAGAGGTGTTTTGCAAGGAATATTTCGTGCTAGAGACATGTTAGTAAACCATAGTCTTTTGACTAAGTCTGGTATATGTAGGTTCTTTGACACTGCCAGTCCACTATATAATGTCATCTACTAAATAAATGCTTTGGTGCAGGCAAGTTCTTAGAAAACGGACAAAGTCCGAATCATTTAACCCTTCTGACATTGGATGAAAGCCATGCCTTTTGCCTGTCTTTCTTTAAACATCTGTAAGCCTTCATTTTCTTAAACCATTTAGGTAGAAGTGTGTCAAATTTCAAGGCTGCCAATCCCTGAAAGACAAAAGGTGTTAACCATTAAACATGATTTTAAAGTCTATGTAATAGTTAATTCTTCCCAGATAAAACCTGGTGTGTTTAATATCTAAGTCAAGAGGAAAAAGGTACTTACTAATAGTTTGTAGACAGCTCCTTCCCCCTGGCAGTACACCTGGCATTGAGAGAGGACACTTGTGGTCACAGAAAGGAAGGAATGGATGCAGTTGAAGCAATGCAGCCATCTGGAACTTGAGTTCTGAATATACTCCAGGAAAAAAAATTGAACTTAATTTTATATTGCAAAAATTCTAAATAATTTCAAAGATTACCTTCATTTCAGAAAAATCTGGTATAGACCTGAGACCACTGAGGTGTATTTTGCAGATAGATTCTTTGCATTTTGAGGAAGGTTTATTGGTCTCTGTCCAGCAGAATTGAGAGACGGAATTGTCTCTTTGACTGAGAGCTTTATCAAGTCCATAGGAAGTGCCATGACATTGTGTTCACCTCTCACATACCTCACAACCTTGTATGCAGTCGTTATGTCTAAATCAAGACAGATACATGCATAATGCATGCATAAAGTGACAGGAAGGCAAACATCTCTTCCTATTAAAAATATTTGTCTGTATAACTTGCAGTTTTCTTTTAGGGGTGATTATGTTAATGCTCTGGCACATTATGAGAAGGGAATCACTGGAAACAATAAGGTAATTCTTTTTTAGTAATGATAGCATTGTGCTGTCACAATATATATGAAGTTGTCATGTTTCAGACTCATTTGAATTCCAGTTTTTTAATTCTGCTCTAAATTAAATGTTCTTAAGTCTGTAATATTTGGTTAGTTTGTTTCAATGCTTGATTATAGTCGCTTTTGTGACCTCGGTTTCTAATGTGTAATCTATAGTTACTGCTTTTCATTTGATTGCCACTACCAGGAGCACGATGAGGTTTGCCTTGCTGGAGTGGCCCAAATGTCCATTCGAATGGGAGATATCCGTCAAGGGGTAAACCAGGCCATGAAACATCCCAGCAGGTTACTAAAAAGAGACTGTGGAGCTATACTGGAGAATATGAAGGTACTCAAAAGAGTTATTATAAGTTAAGGCTGAATATGTGATTTAGGTTAGTAATTTATCTGTGATCTTAATTTAGAAATTTTATTTTAATGCTTTCCGATATTGTAGCAATTTTCAGAAGCTGCTCAGCTGTATGAAAAGGGACAATACTATGACAAGGCAGCATCAGTTTACATCCGGTGTAAAAGCTGGTAAGTACACACTTCAGGGAAATGCTGTATTTCCGAGGATTTACGAGGATACTCTAGAAAACATTGATTCTCTAAATAGCACAAATGCCTCATTAACTACGTTTTATTGGTTTTACTATTCCAAATTCAAGCTTAAGATTCTCTCAGAAATTTATGTTGTTTCAATATTGTCTTACTGTAAATGGGAAATAATTTTTTTCTTTTTTTTTGTGTGTTACGGTTAAAGTTTCCTGTAGTTTCAAGTCCTTTGAGGATGTGTGCACATGGACACATCCACATTATATTCAGTGTGAATTTAGTGCACACTGAATATAGTAATTATATCTGTGTAGTTACTGTTTAATTAATTACATTTCTTAGTTTTATAACTTGCATAGCTGAGACTGAGTATTTGGACAGTTGGAAATGATTCAAGAGTAGCCAGTAAAATAATTTTGGTTTTTTAAGATAATTTGATTATTGTGAGGTCTCCATTGGAAAAGTCCAGTTTTCTGAGAGATTTAAGGGCTCAGTTCTGGCCTAATTGCGTTTTATGGACTTGTCACTTTAGGATCTGATCAGACAGTTCAGTAAGACCTCTTTCATATGAGTGCTCTAAAGATTAGGTTGGAATATTATGTGCATTTATTTGAAAAATGAAAATTTTATTCCATCAGAGAATTGTCAGGGGCATCAAAATGAGCCAGAGAGCGCTTGGTTAAGGGGAGTAGCTTGTATCTAATGAGAACCTTGATTTGTGAAGTGGGAGGTACAAGCTTTGTTTACTCTTGCAGAGAGAGGTTCAGTTTGAAGAGTGCCCATCTTTTAGTCAGAGAGGTGAGATTTAAAGTTAGCCTCTGCTGAGTCTCTCATGTCCTGTGTCCTGAAAGGCCCACTGCTTAGTTTGCTGTTTTTTATAGATCTTTCAGGTTACAGTTTTAATGCTGTGCTTCTTCTGTTGGTTAATCCAAGACCACCTGAGGTAAAAATTGTTGGTCTGGCTCTTTTTATGCTTGTACACCTCAGACTTAAAAAAAGAGAAGAGATTGTCTTTAAGCCTCTATGCTCATAAAGCAGTCTGAAATTTCCAGTTCTTAAGAAGTGTGACTTTTTGAAAATATTGAAATTACCTCAAAGCTTATCCATTATCTTCAGTTTCTTCTATCAGACTTCTATTCAGTGTGGGTATAAATATGACAGTTTTACTGGAGAAAATTTGGAACCAGCTATATTTATTAAACAGCTATTATCTTTCTAGGGCAAAGGTTGGTGAACTTCTACCTCAGGTTTCATCTCCAAAGATTCACCTACAATATGCAAAGGCCAAAGAAGCAGATGGCAGGTACTTTTGAATGCTCTTTTTTAATATAAAACATGTTATTGCTGTTGGTCTTATTATACATTAGTGTTTTTGTAAGATAAATGAAAACACATACTGAAACTTTTGCATAAAATAGTCTTGTGAAAACGGATTCTAAAATATGTCAGCTTAAATTTATATTTAGCGTCTGAAGATTTGAAATATAATCTAAGGACATTCATCTGGTATCAAAGATGCGTTTCTCATTAGTTATTTTCCTGTCTAAACGTTAATATCTTTCTAAAAAAAATCATCAAAGGTTTTAAAATACTGAATATCATTCCCCTTAGCAGAGTATTCAAGCTCAGTTTGTTTCTAACAACTCCTTAGCTGTAATTTTAAAGGTCATTTAAAGGGAGAATAATCATGAAAGAATTTTTTTCATTCTGGAATGAAATTACTGGTACATCTTAATGGCTGCACTTGCATAATATTGAATAATGCAAAGTTATTTGCTGAAGTGAAAGCCCCAGATACGTTATATTTAATCACAGAATGTAATTCCCCCTGGTCCTTACCTGTAAGTAAACATGCTTCAGAATAATGGTACTTTAAAGTATGAAACGGCACCAGAGTTTAATGTTTGCCTTGATGAGACTAGAAAATATTGTTTGTGTCAATTGCATGGTGAGATAATGAGAAATTTCTTATCTTGTCTACAGAAAGAAAAGAGGTCTTATTTTTAGAATTGTGGACCTGGCTATCATGTTTGGTTTTTATTGTTCTCTGCTGCCAAGGGATTTCATATGGAAGAGATGAACTGTTTTTAGAATATGGCAAAAGAGATGCTGGCAGAGTAGGTCAAAAATAGTATTGTGGTAGACATTTTTCTGTTGCCTCTGCTTTTCATTCTCCTAAGAGAAAATGAAACCAAAAAAACCATAGTAAATGCAGAGCAATGTGATTACATGCAAACTGAAAGGAAGTTGCCACAAAGTAATCTCACAGAAATAAAATACTTTATGTTTCCTTCACACCATATTATAAAGGGTTATTTACAAAGTTAAAACAACCGATGTGGAACCATTATTTTGCAGGTACGCAGAAGCTGTGATAGCTTATGAACATGCAAAACAATGGGATAGTGTAATTCGACTGTATTTGGATCACCTAAATAATCCTGAAAAGGCTGTTGATATTGTGAGAGAAACACAGTCTCTTGAAGGAGCAAAGATGGTGGCCAGGTAACAATCATGTTATGCACATTAGAAAGGAATCTATATCTATTGGGAGTTTATGAGGCTTGCTAACATATTAGACTGTGGTTATTGGTACTTGGCTAGTGACTGTATAGTTCAGTTAATTGATCTGAGTTTTTTAATATTTAGACAACTAAACAGGTACTGATTTTTTTGCTGTTGTTGACTTTTTGATTAAAATTATGTTAACCTGAAGTAATAAGTTTAGACAATAACAAGAAATTGCCATGTTGTATTATTTATACTAAGTTAATTTTAAGAACCTAGTTAAAACAATAAAGATACAAAATGGATTAGAAGTGTGTCATATTTGTATGTATGTGTTGTACTATCTTCCTAAAACATTTGATGTATTCATTAAGCTAATTAGTACTGAGGTATTAATTTGTTATTCTGATTAGATTCTTTCTGCAGCTTGGTGACTATGGTTCTGCCATCCAGTTCCTAGTTTTGTCCAAGTGTAATAATGAAGCTTTCACATTAGCTCAACAACACAACAAGATTGAGATTTATGCTGATATCATCAGTGAGTATTTCAGGCTTATAGTTTCCTTGCATTGTGTTTTGCTGTTCTTTTAGTTGATTTTAACCAATTTGAAATCATAAGACAATAGGTGTTTTGTTTCCCATTTCCAGTCATTGTGGCCAGATTTGGCAATGATGTGTGTACTTCAGGCCTTGCTTTCAGCTTTGCTATCTCCTTGGTTTTCAAATCTTGCCTGTCCTACAGGTTTTTTGTTTATCCATAGAGATTAAACATTTGTCCTGACTATTTTCTTGTGCCCATCGAGGATAATCCCTTTCTTTGACCTTGATACAAAACAGAGCATTTGACTGGTACAAGTCTTGATTTTTGTTTCCTTTTCTCTTAGTTCCAGCTCTGTTCTTACATGTTACTTTTTTCCATTTCTACTCTTTAAGACCCTTCATGGCTTCTTCTTGTATCAATGAGAAATGGAAAGGAGACCTTACTGAGAAGCTGACTTTTAGTTCATCAAGCCAATCAGAGTCCACCTTGTCAATTTGCACCAAATTTTGTAGTTTCCATTTGTGTGAGGCACCTTTGAAGAGTGCCCTATCAGCTCCACATGTACATCTCCCAAATTCTCATCTTTTCAATTAATCTCTTTGTTTAGACATTGATTTCTTATTATGAAGGTTATAAAAACTTGGCAACAGTTAGCTTGGAGATGTGTGGTTGCAGATAATTGTCAAGGTGACCACAATTGTTCTATGGTTCCTTATGCTTTCTTACTTCTTACTCCAAAATAGGATGTCTCAAACTGTAATCTAAGTGGGTAGAAAAGGAGTTTAAAACTAACTTTGGAGGAGTGGCTGCCTTTGTTTCACATGTGTACAGCAGAATGGAGTCTTGGTTAGAAGACGTAACTAGTCCTGTACTCCCTGCTACCACATGGTTGCATTGGCCCTGATAGCCTTGCTTTGTACAATACAAGTATGCTTCCATATTCTGAACCTGTGAAAGCAATTCAGGGGATAATCTCATAATCACTTGCCCTGCTTTATTGTTGCCAAGACATGATGGAAAAATTCATTAACAGATCATAGCAATGCCATTTCATTATGATCTTTTAGAAGAGAATGTAGTGACAAGATAATGGGGAATGGTTTTAAACTAAAGGAGAGTAGATTTAGATTAGATATTAGGAAAAATGTCTTTACTGTGAGGGTGGTGAGGCACCAGAAAAGGTTGTCCAGAGAAGTTTTGGATATCCCATCCCTGGAAGGGTTCCAAGGCCAGGTAGGATGGAGCTCTGAGCAAGATGGTCTAGTGAAAGATGTCCCTGCCCATGGCACAGGGCTTGGAAGTAGATGATCTTTAAGATCCCTTCAAACCCACATCATTCCACTATTCTATGATTGTGTGAAAAACAGGAATCTCACTATGGTGTAAAACCTGTAGAAACAATTATTTCACTATGTTATTAGCTCCTAATGTCTGACAGTTAGTCTGATTAAATGCAAAAAAAATGTGTAAGACATAATTTGAGTCTGTTTGACTTTGGTTTTCTCTAAATGTCAGTAGAAAAACAAAGTAGAATAGGAATATGTTCCTTCAATAGGGTCTTTATCTTAATAAGAATACCCTGCAATCACTCAGATGTGTCTGTTGCAGGTTCTGAAAGTACTACCAATGAAGATTATCGGAGCATTGCACTATATTTTGAAGCAGAAAAGAAACATTTTCTGGCGGGGAAATTTTTCTTGCTGTGTGGTCAATATGGACGGGTCAGTACTTAAAGGATAATCCTGTGAAAGTTAAATGTTTATGGAAACTGTTCAAAATACAGTCTTCAGGAAAGTTCATATTAGATTTTAAGTGCCTTAACTGGTGACATACTGATATTTATTAAAAGGGTAAAAAATGTAAGCAAACTATTTATATGTACAGTTATCTATGTTCTGTGAATGATACCTTGCCATGCACATAGGTTTTTCATAGCAGTAGAAGCTTGAGGTGAATCAATGATGTACTGTTGTCAATGAATCTCTGAATGTCAGATCCACAGCAGCAATGTTTTACATTTCATTGCCTTGACCAGTGGAGACTTGGTTGCAGAGTAACTAGTTCATTTAATTGCTGTAGTGTGCCCGAACTGAAAGCTTTTTGTAAAAAAAGAAAACAACTTAATTGAAGTATGTTGATTGACACAGCTCTGATCACTTACAAGTCTTTAAACTGATGCTTATGAAAAGTTTGACTTTTGCATACTGAACACATACCAAAATAATATGACTGATTTTTGCAAATTGTGGCCATTGTAGGTGACAGCTCCTTCAACTGTGGCATGGGGGGCTCCATGACATTAAAAACATTATGACATAATTCACATTGTGACATTTATTGCATTAATCATTGATTTGTTCTCACCATATTGTTGTGAACATCTTTCACAGTTAGTGAAGGTGTACACCAGAATTTGGCAAAGTCTCAATTGTTTCTTGCATGAGTATCTGTAAGAGCAGCTGCTCCCTCTATAGCTGAGATAAGCATTCAGTGTGCTTATCATATCAAAATCATATCACTTGTCATATCAAAATGCAGAGAGAGAGAACTTGATAAAAATTAGAAAAAAATAGTTTCATGTGTCTCGGTTTTAACTTCTCTCCTGTATCATTTTAGGCATTAAAGCACTTCTTGCAAAGTCCAAGCACAGAAGATAACTTGGCTATGGACATGGCAATAGAAACAGTAAGCAACTTTGATAAAACAAAAAATTCTTCTTTTTAGGATGTTTACCTTCAGTATTGTGACATTTTCCCAGCATCACTGAGTATGTTTGGACAGATTGCAAATAGAAGGAAAACTGTATCAGTAAAGATGATGTCTAAAAAATCCAACTTAACACATTAGAAAATAAATACAAACTGCTGCATATCAAAGCTGATGAACCGAGGAATCATTTGGTTTGAACATACAGAACTAAAAAAATCCTGTTCTAAATCTGTCAAGTTTCAGTGCTTTATGGAAAGGCTCCTTATGAGTAAGTTATTTTCCCTTCTTCTCTCATATCATAATTTCTTGTGTCTTTTTTTAATAGGTGGGACGGGCAAAAGATGAAGCCCTAACAAATCAGCTGATTGACTATCTTATGGGAGAGGGGGATGGCATGCCCCAGGTATTGTATTTCTATCACTGCTGTTGTGTCGCATTTCTGTGCTACAAGATATTTTGAGCTTGCTTTGTCCTAAAATTTTTATTAGGCACAGACTGTGCTTTAGCTTTTGTTAAGGAGCAAGACTTGTATGATCCATTCCATGAGTCATTCACCCAGTAACTCCAGATTCAGTAATATAAGAAAGGAAGCAACTATCTTAGATATAATATTTTTCTTCAGTCATCTTTATGAAAGCAGATAGTTGGACAGAGGAGGTCCAAAATAATGCTCATAATGAGAGTAAGAGACAAAACTTAGCAGTTGGTTGTTGCCAGTTTGCCAGCTGGCTGTTGCCTTTCCCTGATGGACAGTCAGCATGTGTGTGTCTGGAGCTACAGCACTGATCTCTTCCTGCAGGAGCAGAGCCGGTCTGACTTCTGCAGTAGAAGAAAGCAAAGTACAAAGCAGGAGATGCAGGTCAAAACCCCAAAGTTCACCAGGTTACCGATAGTTCTTGTGGTCAACATCAGTGTAAGGCATAAAATGCTGCAGGCAGATTTTCAAAATTAGCAGCTCCTTTTTGATTTCTGAATGGCTTTGATGATAATAGAGCTTGTTGTACATTCAGTCATATTTGGGCTTGAGTTCATGGAACTAAGTGGCTGTTTTACTGCCTGTTACAGCAGACCTGGAATGTGAGCCAAGTGATGAAAGCCAAATCTCAGGTGAGGGTGGTGCAGTCTGCAATCTGTAGCTTAGTCAAGGAATTTAGGGTCTCATACAAAGTCATTGTAAGTACAGTCAGGTGCAATATGATATGTATGGAAGAATAAATTATGCCTTGTTGAGGGCAATAAGGTTTGGTCATTATGGAGCTGACAGGGGCTCAGTGCAGTAAGTTGATTTCACCCCTAATATTACAGGTGTGGTTTGCAATTCTGTTAGGAAATTGGGAACTCTGTCTCTTTCCTCTCAGTATGGATTAAGGATTTGAGATTTTAGACTTTTACAGACACTGGGCATTTGATGACCAAGGAAACTTTGCTTTTGTAAGAGGTGAAAAAAAGAAGAACCAAACCAAACCTCTATCTCTTTATTTACATCTTACTTTACCTCTAATGTGAAATGTGAACTTCAATAAAATTATGAGAGAAACAAAACATAGCCAAACAGAATTCAACTGCAAGAACCCAAGGGAATTAAGCTGTTGGAGGTACTGGGTGAAAAATCTATGCAGTATCAGAGTAAGCAAGACTAATTTCATATTTATGCTGGAAGTGGGGCAGAGAGAAACTGTAGTATCCAGTCTCTTTTCTCAGAACAGCTGTCTAGCTGCCTTGTTCAAAGAAGTCCATGGGACTGGGTAAGGGAAGTGAGCTACAGTATGATCTCCACAGTGAAGAGGTTCTAAAGATTTTAGAAAATACTTAGGAATTTTTTGAATGCCATTGTTGCTATATTTAACATTGTTTTGAACTTCAGTGTAGAGCTTTGTTTTTCTTATTTAAAAGCTCTCTCTTGTTCTTCTGAATGCTTTAATCCAATCTACCATAGTCTCTCTCAGTGAGTAACAAAATTTTACTTTATCAAATCATACACATTTGCTTTAAGAACTGCTTTAAAAACACCATTATCTTCATTATGCTATGGAGACTGTTCTTGAACTTGTCAAGCAAGATATTACTGTTTTTAGAAAATAGAAGCTTCTATGTTGTGACATTTTTGTAAAGCTGAAAGTAAGAGTGAATTTAATAGTAGCCATGCAGCAGAAACTTGCTCATCATTTCACGCATTGATCTTCAAACCAGATCATCATTGACAGCAGGCTGATAGCTTTAAAGCTTTCACAGCCAACAATTGTGTGGCATTTTAATAAAGTGCCATATTATCAAAATTATTATGCTCACCAAAATTTTGCTACACTATTGTCTGACTAATTCTAAACTATTTCTAACATATGTGATTATGTCAACTATTGTGTTTGGTAGCTTCAACATGTAAAGATTCTTAATTTGTCATGTGCACTCTTTCAGGGATCATTAACTAGCAAGGTTCTGCTGTTTTCTATGTGCATATTTTCTGAGTACATATGTTCTTATAAAAAGAGTACATTCTTATAAAAAGAAAAATTAAAGTATGAATATCTAATATCAAATCAGATTGCAATAATAAATTTTCCAAAGACTTTAGGAAATGTATTAGAAAATTCTTTCCTGTATTTTCTGTTTTTTAACTTACTGACTTTAAAGGGAAGAGTATGAAAGTAAAATATGGGACTAATTTTTCTTGATTATGTTAATTTTTTTCTTTTTATTTTCTTTTTATTTTCTTTTTTTGGGGGGGGGGGTAAGTATTTAAATAATATTATTTAAGTCAAATATAATTAGGAACATGGCAAATACCATATAAAGCCACTGGTCCATGCTGGAACAGGATTCTTTCCTGCTGCAGCAGGAGAAAGGGGAGAAGCAGCCTGGATGGGGAAGTAGTGCTGCTTTCTGCTATTCATCAATGGAATAGCCATCTGTGGCCATTAGGTAATGTCAGAAGTTGGGAAAAATTATGTCATAACCCACTATTTTTACTAATTTTTGGTTTATCACACTAAGGGAATTGGCAATTTTTCTTTTTAAAGCAATTTACAGTGGATAAGTAATATCTGTTAATATAAGTAGGTACAGTTACTTTATTATGCAGATAACTATTTCATTATTCTTAAGTTACAATTCTTATGAAAATCATCTTTTTGTCATATGTTATTTAAAATTCTGCTCCATTATTAGTTTAACAGTAATTACTCTTGGTCACTTAATGTTTTTCATTGTATTTCAAGTTAAAAAGAAGATTTTGTCTTCTCTCTTTTCTTTCCATGTGTGATTCTTTCTCTCTTGCTTTTATTTCTGTGATTTTTTTTTATTTTTTTGTAATTTTTCTTTGTTTCTCAAGTACAAGCTATTCTTTGCAGTCATCTTCTCTTCAAGGAAATGCATATCTTTAATATTTCTGTTCCCTTGAATTTCTGCTTTTTTTTTTTGCTGTGTCTGAGACTCACATACAAAACCCACAGAGTATTCCAGAGAATAACACAACGTTGATTAATACAATTATTGTTGTAGTAATTTTTATACCATTTTAACACAGAATACACACTTTAAATGTTTGGATTTACTGCTAATATTGCAGAATTGGTTGGTTTGGATTTTTTTGCTCAGCTCTCCATAAAGTTTCCAGTGTCTTCTTTTTTTTTTTCTCATTTGTACATTTAAGTTGGAGCCATACCAGTATATACAATATTTAACTTAATTTAATCCCAATTTGCTATAAGATTATCATGTACAGGCTTTACTTTTTATTGACCGCATTTTAGAAATCACTGCTAATAATTTAAAATAGTGACATTTGCCCAATTTTTTTTCACTTGATATTTCCTTTTCGGCATAAGCAAGGTCATTTTATTTTGCTTTTTATTTTTTCTGCTTCTTTACTAGCAATAAATAGAATATTTTTAATTTTGACTTTTTCCATTCTTTCCTTTGTATTCCTATTTTTTCTCTTCTTATTTTTAATAATTACATCTTGAAGATTTTCTCAAAATCAAACCAACTCTGATTTGTTATCTAAGACCAATTCTTCTATCTCTCATTGGTAATTTTTTTACTAATCTTCTAGACATTTAAGACACTTACAAAAATAGAACTCAGGTTTGTTTTCTACAATACTGCCATCTTGGATTTCAGTTCTGTTTTAAAATTATTTCACTAATTTTCCCCCTGTTAGATTGCCAGGTTTTGGGTGAACTGTTTGCTACATTTGCCATTCTTGAGGTTATATAATTATCAAAAGTACCTGGTGTTGCAAATTATAAATTTTATGCATCTTATTAGCTGGTTGTCCCCTAATTTTCAATTTTTTAGCTGTCTTGGATGTCTGCCATCTGGTCCAGGACACCACATTCATTAGGGGTCAGATTTTCTCACCTGCATTCACACTACGCAATGTTCTAGATCCGTAATGCAATTTAAGCATTTCTGGCAAGACTTCTGCCTCTAAAAGTTCCTGGGTTCTTTTCTGACACTGTAAATGCCCACGCAGCTGGAGTTGTTTGGTTTCCCCCTGTACCACTCTCCCTGTGCACAGTGGTCTGTGGCTTTCTGCATCCCTCCTGCCAGGGCTTGCACCTGCCCAGGACTCCCTGGGGCCCTGGCATGGCTGTTCTGTGCCTGGGCAACAGCCAAACCCTGCAGGTGACCATGGCACAGCTGGAGCTTGTTCAAAGAGCTCTTCATGAAGCAAGCTTGTCTGCTTTCTTTGGAGAATGGGGGGGTGGGATGAACAAGTCAAGAAAGGGAATGCAGCAGTATGTATTTGGTCAGTATTAATTGCTTTTGTACTATCTCATTCAGGATGCCAAGTACCTGTTCCGCTTGTACATGGCCCTACAGCAGTACCAAGATGCTGCCAGAACTGCCATAATAATTGCCAGGGAGGAGCAGTGTTCAGGTAGGTCTGTTTTCTCTGATGTGATGGCATCTCTCATGCTACCTCCTTAGCTACCCTGCTTAGGGTGCTGTTATCTGTGTAGGATGAGACTTAAGAGAAGACCTGTGCTTTTAATTACATTCAAGTTCAGTTTTGAATTTGAAAGTAGACTTGGGGAAAACCTGTGGACTCACACCTGTATATTAAATATTGGGAAAAAAAGAAACTTGTGGGAAATATCTGTGTTCTTTATTACATTCAAGTAAACACAGTGATTAAGGCAGCCTGTGACTTTACCTGTCTATTATGGGTCATAGATATGGTTTCTGACTTGGTACTGAACCTTCAGTCTTAGCAGCTGACTTTTATCAGTGGAAAATGGACAGAGGGGTTGGTTTCTGTTGAAGGACCAGACATGCTTACCTTAAGCTTGGTTTTTCTTTGTAATGGGTCGCTAAAGTTAGAAATAGAAAAATAAGAAGAGAGAGGGCTAGAAGCAAAATAGCTGCCACCTCCATTACTCACGCTCCTCTGTAGCCATGGCAACAACCCTACCACAACACTGCTTGCTTTTCAAATCAATTATGTAAAAGAAAAATCTATAAAGGAAAAATAGCAGCCTCAGGAATAACTCAGGGAATCTAACATTTCTGGGTTGCTCCTCAGCATTGGGCTAAGGAGTGGAAAAACCTCTGAAACCCTTGGGAAGCAAATCTCCCAATCCATCATAGCAGTGAATAATGTATTTGTGCTAATTATATAAGCAGGAAGGCCCAAAGGTTTAAATATTTACTAGCTTCTCTGAATTTGAAAACTTGTATCTAAAATGCAGTATCCCATGGTGTATTTCATATTCCCTAGTAGTATAAGTGTGTTCTGCAACACTGTAATAGGAAGCACAATATTTGTCTCACTAAAAGCACAAGTCTTGCAGTAACTGTTTCTTCTGAAGAGGCAGTTTTACATCAGGCCCGTCTTCCTGCAGCAGATTTCAGTGAGCTTGATTGTGAAATTTGCACAAATATAGTTTGTTCTTTTCATAAAAAATCATCTAATAGTAATATTTAAGCCATACTGCTTAGTATTTTTCTTTGGCTAGATGATTTTTAGTGTGGTTTTCCATGAAGTTATTTTTATGTTATCACGTGATTTTAAGACTGTATTATACTGGGAGTCAGTAATACAATATAAAAGAATAATGTTGTTTTCCAGCAACTAATTCTGAAGTGATATTTAGCTGTCTCACAGAAATTTCACAGTTTGATTCAATTGCAGTGTATAACAAAACATTACAAATTGCTCTGTAGAGTAAAAACATCTGCTGATAAGAGAAATATAGGGAGGCAAAGGAAAATGTTTGCTGGAGTAGCTGCAATTTCCTTTAAATGCCTCCAGCTGCAAAGAGTATGACTTTCTCAGCCTCTAATTAAATGCAAAAATACCTCAAAACAACCACCAAAGCAAAACAAGAAAAAAACAACTAAGAACAAACAAATTGCAAAACACTACTTGATTTCAGCTACATTGATAATTTAACAAAATCCTGTGGTTTCAGGACAATCCTCAATAGTAACCTTGAAGCAGTATAACCTAGTGAAGTAACATTCAGATTTTAACTATTCCTTGGCAGATTTTGGATTTGTTTGTTTGCAGAGGCCAGGAGTTGCCAAGGCAAATTATCAAGTAAAAGTATGCTAAATGGACATTTAAAAGCAGCTTTTGAATATCTGACACTGAAGAACAAAAAAAACCCCACCAAGCTTTAAGTGCTCCAAAAACATCTTCCACTTTTAAAGTTTATTATATTAAATTGCCATCATATATATTTTGCTACTGTTTGGATTACTTCTCCCTGTGTAATTTTTTTTTTAATTCGTGGCTGATATTGTTTAGAATACTGTGACAAGCAACTGCTTGTGGCTTTCCAAAGAAATTGTCATGCAATGGTTTTATTCAAAGGATCAACATAGCTTCAGCTTCCCTGTATGTCATTAGTAAAGATTGTTATGAAAAATTAAATTTACTGTTAATTGTTGGGTTTTTTTCTTAAGGAAACTATCGAAATGCACATGATGTTCTTTTCAGTATGTATTCAGAGTTAAAGACCCAGAAGATTAAAATCTCTTCCGAGATGGCAACAAACCTTATGATTTTACACAGCTATATTTTAGTGAAGGTAAGGAACTGAGAAATTGAAATTATGTGTAAGTTGCACAGTGTTTGATTTAATGAACTGTATGTATGGATGCTCTGTGTACATAAATTATATTTTGTATAGATTGTATCACAGAATCCAAGTGCATGCTAACAGCAAGCTTCAGGAGGATAATCCATACTTGTTTCTGCCTCTTTGAGTAGCATATTCTTTTTTTAAATACTGAATAATTGAAAATTACATATAGTTTCCTGTTTTCTTTTGCATTCATACTTACAAATACTATGCTACTAATACAACTATTTATTGTTATTGTTGGTGTTGTATTTGAGGTTATTATCCATAAGTAGATCAGTGCTTTTCTGTAAATGAAATTAAGCAGGAGTTCAAATGTTTTCTATGTTAGCCCATGGATGCCCATCAGGATATCCATCCCTACAGCCAGCTCTGGCCTCCCTCTCTGCCAGCAGAGAGGCAAGAGCTGCAAGTGGTGGGCTGAAGGCCAGAAAGACTGGGGAGAGCCACGCTGCAGTCTCTGCTCCCTTCTGTAGTCCAACTCTGCTCAGTTTCATGAAGGAGCTGCTGGCACGGAGCAGCAGGATGAATGAATGCCAAGAGCAGGCTGCAGAATTACTCTCCGATGGCTGCACTAAATGTGGTTTCTTTGCTGCATTCCAGATTCACGTGAAACGTGGTGATCACATGAAGGGAGCACGGATGCTTATACGTGTGGCCAACAACATCAGCAAGTTCCCATCGCGTAAGTGCTGCCAGCAGAGGAGCTGTGCTCTGTGCTCTCATTAATCAGCACTGCAAGGTTCATCCTCCCACAGTGATCCTGTGGGCAACAAGAGTGTTTGGAACTACACAGTGTGCCCTGCATCCTCCTCCAGGCAGCTCTTCTGTACACACTGCCCAGGATGGGATCTGGCCTCACATTGCTGCAGTACTGAGCTGCCTCAGCCACACACAGTCTCAGGATTGTGTGTAATGAACTGACTGGTTCTGGGACTTCATCACAAAATTTTAGTTGAAATTTTTTTAAAAATTATTTTTGGGTACACAGAAAATGTAGACCAAAAAGTAGGCTTTAAAGAATGCAGACTAGATCTGGGAGAAATGGTTAAAATCAGAACATTCCTGCTGCCATGCTGAGCTTCAGGAGTATGAGGCAGTGAGAGGTGAAATCATGGTTTTCTTGTATACTGTTCCAGGAATGGTCCAAATTGTGCAAATGTGTACCATGACAAAGAAAAAAATAGTCTTTTTTCATCAGTATGTTTTTAGCTGTATTAGCTCAAAGGTTTTCAACATTAATATTGGTAAATAAATATTTGACATTGTTTCATTCTATTACAGATATTGTGCCAATCTTGACTTCAGCTGTGATTGAGTGTCACCGAGCAGGATTGAAAAACTCAGCGTTCAGTTTTGCTGCTATGTTGATGAGACCTGAGTATCGGAGTAAAATAGATGCAAAATACAAAAAGAAAATTGAAACAATGGTCAGGTGAGTAATGTTAATCAAATGCACACAGTTTCAAGGCTTTATTTGCAATGCTGTTTTTGCACATAACTGTTCTCATATTATTTCACTGACTTATATTTGAAAGGCTGAGCCATTTCCCACCCTTCTCTGAGAATTAAAGTCTTCCTTTGAGTGTGATATGCCTTAAATGCAGTGTGCATTTAAAATGCTCCTTAACCAGCAATAGCATTTTCCATCTTCTCCATACAGACACAAGTGCAGCCACACAGATTTAGTTGATTTCTAGTTGAGACTCCACTCCAAACTGTTGGCTACTACAGCAGCACCATTGTGCTCTTCTGTGATTTAGACAACTAAATGGCTAAGATAAAAAAGAATGGGAAGGCAAATAAAATACACGAATTCCTGACATTGTCTTCCTTATCTGAAGTTTTGTTTTGATCCTTGTCAGTATTTTCTGCCAGAGGAGGAAGCATAGGCAGTTGTAGAAGAGCAGGGCACACATATGTCATACTTTTGTCATTTATTCTACTAGTCTTAACCAAGGCTCAGGGACTTGCTGAGTTCATATGGGTGGTTTAGGTATTTATTTATTAAGTCTCTAAGCTCTCCATGAGCTTATCCAATCGCTCAACTTAAAGTCATGCAATTATTTAATGAGAGTTGACTCCTACAAGAAGTTCCATAGTGTCAAAACTGGTCCCTAGCTAGTTTAGGGTGATGCCTTGTAGTTTTCCTCTTGGGAGAGATCTACTTTTTTCTGTGTCATTTATGATTTTAAACATCTCAATATTTTATTTATTTCCCTTCTATCTTTTTTAGAAGACATATCTTTTTATATAAAAGTTATATCTTTTCAGGACCTGAAGAGTTGTAACTTTTTAATGGATGCTGGTTCTTATGGTGTTTCTCTGAAACTCTCCTTACAGCCTTTTTGGAGGCAGCTAGAAGCTGTATAATCATACCAGAAAGCCAGTTTTTTGTTACTCCTGTTTTTTGTGGTCCTGCCTAAGAAAAACTCTAAAACAAAGAAACCATAGCTTTATAGTCAATACATACAGACCCTAAGTTTTGAAATCTTATGAAGTATTATGATCTGTTACACCTTTTAAAAGGTGGTGGTGTTTCTAATTAAATGGAAGATTACCTATTTCTGAGTTCACATAATTGTGATGAAGCTTGGGTGATAGTTAAAAAGTAAAATAACAGCTGGAAGCTATGCAAGTAACTCAAAGGAAAAACATTTGCTAAGTATCAAAGGCATTGTAGAACAGCTTTGATAAGTTCAAACAGCTTGAGGGTTTTATTCACAGCTGTATCTATGTTTTAGACGTCGGGACACAACCGAGACAGAAGAGCCAACAACAGCCTGTCCCTACTGTGCTTTCCAGCTGCCAGAGTGTGATCTTGTGTGTCCCAGCTGTAAAAACAACCTTCCATACTGCATTGCAACTGTGAGTGTCTCCTGTGCTTTCTGCACTGTGACAGTAAAGGCAAAGCTGCTTTCCCTTCAAAAATAAGTTCATTTGAACTTCAGATTGCTAGTGGATCCAAGCTAGGTATTTTTATGCATTTATGGGTTTTTCTAATATGTTGCCAAATTTCTTTTTGTCTTTGACTACTATAAAATGTCCTCATTTGCCACCTACAAGCAGCAGGCACTTGAGGGTGCCAGTAAATTCAGGAAGTCATTCTGGGAGACTTCAGCTTCCCAAGAAGGCAGTTGCAGCACCAGGAATCTCCAGCACACACATTTGGTGCAGTTGGTGCACTTGGGAGAGCACAGGCTAGTGCTGCTGCTGCCTCCCCAGCTCAGCCGTTTGCCCAGGGGCTCTAGTGCTCAGAGAACTAACAGAAGTCCCCCTTTCCTTTTCCATGTACAGGAGCTTGTGGCGGGCACACCTCTCCTCCCTCCTCTAAGCTACCAAGACTTCAAATTAAAAAAAAAAAAATTTAAAAAACCAAACCAACCAACTGAACAAAAAACCCACCAAACTTCAAAAATCTGTTTTGGGGAATTTTTAAGCACATCCAATGCTAATGATTCAGGCAGTGACTTCAGCATTTCTTACATTACTCATCCTTACAGAAATGAGAAGTTCTAACTTTTTTTCTTTCTTTAGAGTGTACTGGAAAGGTAAGGATGGTGCGCATTCCTGGTGGAAGTTACTGTACAGCTACTGTATAACAATTTTTACTGAATTGTCATACTAAAATTGCAGGGAAAGAAAGAGAACTTAGTAGAATGAGAAACAAATGTTAGAGTCAACATTCTTTATTAAAACTAAAGAATTAAGTCTCACAAAAAAATTAACATCCATTATGTGGGAGTCTTTTTGCTCTATTGGTTTAGCAGAGTAAGATGACAAGTATACTTTAGAAGTAATACCTTCAGGAAAACAAAGCTTTTTAAATATAAATTTGTGAGCCAAACACAATGTACATGTTAATGTATGTTACACAATATTCATTTAGGCTCCGTCTTTGCCGGTTTGTTTATTCACAGGTGTTTGTAGAATTAGGACTGTAGCTTTTTCAAACATCTAATGATGATCAGTGTTAAAACAGTCTGTTGTTGCATATTGTATTAGAACATCAATTTCTCAGTATAGTTCAAGGTGCTGCTGTGTTTTTATAGTATTGAAAAAGTATACATACAAATTCATTCTATCAAAAGTAAACTAGTAAACTGTAGCAAAAAACAGAAAATGTTAAGAGGCAAAGGCCAAGCAGGCTCACAAACTTGAGTGCTGAATGTGACCTACTGGGCTCAGGTGCTTTGGGGGCATTGTTGGTATGTCATATACAACACCAAAAATGCCAGCAGATTTAGGTACAGCTCTGGATACACATCTACAGATAGCATTCTAGAATAACTAAACTAAAAGAATTTTAAACACTGTAATTCAGTATATTCTTAGATTTCCATTTTTAAAAGAGGAATACAAATGATAACACCACATCTCTGAGAGCTCGTTTTCTATTTACAGAATTTACACGGTAATCGAGCTACACTAACACATATGTGGGCCTTTTAATTCAAGATCTTAGACCTCAGTGGCTGAGACTTTTTCATAATAACAGGTCTAAAAGTGAATGCTCTCTGTAGCCAGGCAGCACTTGCCCCTCAGTTACCTGCAGTTTTTGTGTGCAGGGTCGGCACATGGTACGCGATGACTGGACAGTTTGTCCTCACTGTGACTTTCCTGCCCTCTACTCAGAATTCAAAAGGTAAGTTGGGATTTTTTTTCTTTGCAGTATTCCAACGTTTGTTTATATTTTAGCAGCTAATGGATCACAGTTCTAAAAACATGTAACAGCTGGGCTGCATGGAAGAGGAATTCCCCTTACTTGGTAGTTGCACCTAAGACACTCACAGAACATTGCTTCAAAGTTGACCAAAACGATAGGATATGATAAAGAATGGGGCCAGTGATGCAGGGCTTCAACAGGAACAGTAAGGAGGATGGATGGTGAGCTTGTGTAAGTTCTCAGCTCTGGCCAGGAACAAGGCCTGATATGGGGGCAGGGCAGGAACACCGGTGCACCAGCAATCATCAAAACAAACAACATGCACATAGAATTGGTACAGACGACGGCAGGGATAATGTCTGGTCCCTGATAATCACGTGTGACAACTGGATGGGATAGCTCTGTTCCAATGCCAGGAACCCTGAAGCTGCTGAAATTTCCTTTGTTGTATTTCAATGCTGCAAACAGCAGCCTTCCTGGTGTGGGGTTAGCTCTCAACTGTTGGAAACACAAACAGAAGCAGCCATTGCTCTGTCCTGCACTTGTTACATAGCACGGGTCAGAACTCTGGTCCAGGCTTTGTGCCTTAGTCACAACTTCCTTTGAAAAATGTTAGAATTAGCTTTTGACCAGTTACCCTTCCTTTAAAACAGCATGTTACAGACTGAAAATGTGTGTCCCATGTGTTCTGAAAGGATTAATGTTGTTGATCTTAAGAAAATAAATGACTGCACAGAGTACCTCAAACTACAAGATGAGGACCAATAACTTCAGGTATGTCCTACAGTCTCTGTATTTTTACTTAACAGGGTTCATTCTAGACAACACTGGGAGTTTTTCCCAGTAAGGAATCTTAACTTACAGCCTGGGTCAATGCCTCAGATAACTTGAAACCCAGTTCTATCACCTATTTGCCCTCAGGCATGCAAACACCAGTAGGTTTTCCTTCTGCAACTGATCTGATTGTTAAATTGGGCTTTAACTCAGTTTACCCCTATGACCACATTAACATCCACAAACTGTTCTGGTTTGGAACATGTTCCCCAACACCAGGGGTGCTTGAGTATCAGAGATAATGGTTTGAAGATCTCAGCATCATCCAGACTACTCCAGATCTTCCAGCATGGGTTTAGATGTGGGGAGAGAGAGCAAGAGGGGTACTAAATGGAAGGAGCAAATCTAAAATGCATGTTACATGATCTTAACTTGCCTATTTAACAGAATCTATCCCAGGATAACAGCAACAAGTATTGGCCTGAGATACCATATTTCAAATGAGAGCATGGCTTAGATCCAGGACTAGTTTTTTCTAAACGGTAACTAAAAATGAGTTAACAATGTTCCTCAATAATGTTAATAATTTCAAGGCAGATTTACTATTGCAAATACCCTATGTGAAAACTCAGCTGTAGGTCAGAGTAATGCACTTAAGTTCTTTGGGAGAATTTTAGTTGATTTTATTTTTCCTGATCTGCTATCACAGTGTATGTAAGAATACAATTAACCACCTCTGTTTATTTCCAGAATTGCTTGTGTTGGCTGGCAAGCAGCAAGGAAAGCTCTATCACTACATCATACATCTCTTCCCCACGAAGGCCTAATATGAGCCATGTCACTTCTATTTTGTGATATCCTGTAACTATTTAGCTTTTGATAAGTTTTGTACTTTGGTTTATTGTAGTAATAAAACTGATAATTAATACAAACAAAATCTGCATTTTATTTGCACCAAAGACAAACCACGGGGCTATCTTTGTAATGAAAAAAGAAAAACCACCTCCCTTAATGTTTTTTTCAATATCAGTACTGAACTGTTACGAGTATTTTCAATTAAACATTTTTTACTCTTTAAATATTCCTTTATGGTTTTGATTAAAGCTGTAACTTGTACAAGTACAAGTTACTCAAGTTTTGGAAATAAATCCCTCATTGCTTTTCTGTGTCTCTCACTGAACAAAAAGGAAGTTGTAGGAAAAGAGGAATGCCACATCATGTATGTGAAGGAAAGACAAAACTATGGAATAAAGGAAGGAGACAAGAGAGAACACTCCATGAACTTAACCAAAGCTTTAAAAGAGTCCTGTGAAACATTTTATTGTAATTTTATATACTGCTTAATTTCTATAATGTACAAATAGGCCATTTATGTATGGGGGTTTTGCATCATGTACTATATTTACAAGACTTCACCATATAATGCCAGGAGATTTCTATAAAAAAAAAGCAGTGAAGTCCTAGGAAGACTCAGCAGAAATGCCAGGTAACTAAGCATGACATTTTCAGCATGTTCACACACCTGGACTCTGTTGCACAAGGACAGTTATAGCTTGTAACATTTACCATGTCAAGAGCAAGCACAGCAGGGCATCGTGTGAGAGCACAAGAGCTACAGCACCTCTATAAGAGGAGCATTTTCAACACATTGGTTCTACTTTCCCAGCAGCAGCACTGGATCTGTTTCATGTTGCTGGCAGAAGTTAGATAAGCAAAGCTGTGTCCAAAGCAAGATTTTACTCTAAATGTCTTGTTTTCTCTTTCCTTTTTCCTTCTTTTTTTGTTGTTTCTTCGTTTTTCTCTCTTTTTGGCTGCTTGGAAGACTTCGCCTTTTTTTGCTATAAACAGAAATATACAGGCAGTTTAAAATCCAGCTGCAACCTGACAAAAGTTTAAGTCAAAATGTAGTCAGTGTTAAGTAAAAAGCTACGTCTTTCCCTCCCCTTTCAGGTGTGAAGTTTCCAAGTGCCATGGAGAATACACACTGCAATATTCAGTCTTAAGGGCTGACCACAGTTCCCCATTTAGTGATACCTACAAAGGTGTTACTAGAACTGTCATCTGTAGTAGCCACAGGCACAGGCCTGGCACCATCCTCATCAACACTTGAAATATTACTAAGTTTTGGAATTGGATGCAGAACTCTAAACCTATGAGTGATGTCTCACTTTGGTCCAACATAAGACAATGGATGGAAGTAACTTAAGACTTTTCTACACTACCACCAGTTAAAAATTTAAAAGTTGAAAGATTATTTATTTAATATCCACTATGATTTTTTTTCTTAATTCATTAAGATGACATTTAAAGTCACAGAAAGGTAACTAAAAACAAACAAAAAAGCCCGAACTTCAGTGGAGTGGTTTAATACTCAGGAAATAAATTCACCTTAATCATTGCATCACTGTCAACAGTATCCTGCTCATCCTCATCCGACTGGATCTCTTCCACATTCAAGTCTCCGCTCAGATCTAAGGTTGCTGCAGATCCCGACTGCCTTTTAGATGCCTTGACAGAACTCAGTGAATATGGAGTCAGATGTGCCTCTTTGTTGTAGGCGCGTGTAAAAGCTGCTTTGACCTGGCAGGGTGGAAGGAAGGAAACTGAGCATCAGTATAGGAACCGTAGATTGTTAGCTAACCAACTTACAGAGAGATTCCACATCAGCTTTCCTTTGGAAAGATGTGAGCAAAGATACACAGAAGATGACACCATCTCAAAAGGACACAGAAAGCATTGAAGAGCTGTATGGTGAAGGCTCATTTTAAACAAGTCCACATAATCCTCAATAAAGTGTGCATCTTCAGATGCTTCTTCCTTAGGCCTACAATTATTTCAGCAGTCACACCAGAGTCCCCTTCAGCAGCACTGTACACGTGCCAGACTAAGCAGCATATTCAGACTATAGGAGAACACCTGATACTAATGTAGGTTTGGTTACCAGCAGGTTCTTCTCTTTCCATAAGAACCTGACCTGGATGAAGGAGATCACGGTTCAGATCACATCTGCCTAGTTTTTAAAGGCAACCTGAGCTCAAGCTCACTTTCTGCCAGGATAGGGTCCCAACCACTGCAGTGCAGTGGAAGAGCAGCACATGAAGCATCCCCACATCCCAGTTCTGTCTAACAGGACTGGGAAAGGTGCAAGCTGGAAGGCAGCCTCTGAATGCAGGGCCTGCTCTGTAACACAGGCACCTGTGTGGCCCTTCTCCTTTGCAGGATGGTAAGAAAGGCAGGGCTGTGTCTGAAGGACACACATCTTACAGCCAAAGCTTGCCTCTGGAAAGGTACCAGCTTTCCCTGTCCTTCCTGTGTTCTGCTTCTATACCCAAAACACAACAGACTCCCAGTAGTCCTTTACATCAGGAACAAAAAGTCTTAAGACTCCTGAGTGAAGCACAGTCTGATTATCTTTAGAACTTAGCCCTGAAGTTTTAGTGGTATGTTTGACAGGTGATTCACAAAGCCTACTATCAATTATGGTTAAGCTGGTGCACCAACTTCAGCCTTTCCACAGCACATCCATACCATAGCAATTATTCCAGGATTTCTTTTTTAAGATATGGAAGGAAACAGAAAAAATCACTGGTGGATTTTACCTTGGGATCCAGCTTTGAAAAAGGACTGGGTTTGCCTCCCCACGTGCTTATTTCCATGATATTTTCAACGTCTTCTTTCATCAAGCAGTAAGAGTCCATAAATGTTATAGCTTGTTGTACACCATCTGCGCCAAAGTCTTTCAAGGGCTGGACAAGTGCATCCCGCAAATACGACAAATATTCCATATTTACGGTCCTCTTGCATGTCTGAGTTCTTTGTCAAATTGAAAATAAAAGTATGGAGTAAGTAAATCTGTCCAACCAGCACCACTGACTTCTAAAGACAAGAACAAATAGGTAAGGAGGCCCTCAGCAAATCAACAATCAGATGCCTCAAGAGCAAACAGTCAGTTGTACTGTGCCATTCCTTTTGCCATACCTGCATTAGGGAATAACCAATGCAAGGGACTGAAACAGCAAACAGCCTGGGGAAACACATCCCTAACTAAGAAACAACTTCAGGGGAAAAAAAAAATGCAAGGTACGTGTGATTATACTAAATGCATTTCCAGCTTTGACTTGTTCAAATTAAGCACTGAGAAAAGCATCACCAATAACACAGGAACACATTCACAGAACTCCTGAACGTGTCACTTGTTCAAGGAATTTGTGGTAGATAATGAACTGCACTGCAGATAATGAACTGTATCAGAGGAATGTCAGTACTACCTGAGACTCATGTGCATTGCCAGTTCTTGAATGATACGATCATGTTTGCCTGTGGATGAGAATTTCCCCAGCCAGCTGGGAAAGACAGGAAACTGGGACATGTAACCCCTCATCAGCTCCCCCGGGAGAACACTCGCATAAATAGCCTGCAAAAGTAACACACATGCCAAACTCAAATCACACAGGAATCTCATGGACACTGTGACACACTGCCCTGCACTGTCCCCAGGGAAGGGTAGTCAACACACGGCCACAGTGGAAACAGCTTATTTGAAGAGAACTCTCTCAATTGCTTATTTCTGGTCAATCTCTGTTGGGTTACAGCTTCACCCCTTGTGCCACCCTGTTTGTTACCATTTTCTAAAACACCTGTGAAATTATCTGGGTTTCAACACTCAAAAAACCCCTCAACCCTAAAACATGGCCTTTTGTCATGTCCTGTTTAGAGGGCAGTCAGACAAATACTTCACACAAACAAGTGATCTCCAACACAAAGACATGGTGAAGGAGACATTTCCAAAGAGCACTGCAAATCTATATCAAGTCAGCTATGGTCCGAAGCAATTCAGCTCTCTGGACCTGTACTGAGCCGGGGGGGGGGAACTAGATGACCTCCAGAGATGCCTTCCAATTTCACCTACAACGCCAGTCATAATCCTTTAAGCACAAGTCTTGTCAGTGTTTCAGTAAACATTGAAAGAAGTACAGTGACCAAACTTCAGTCCTCTGTGTTTTGGGAGAAATCCTGCCCTGGTGAGAGGAAGGACAGAGCAGGCTTGTAACTGCAAAAGTGACACACACCATGTGCTTCTATGCTTAGTGACAGTCCAACTTTTCCAAGTTTTAGAAGACTTCATTTCATGTTGCAGCATGGGCTCAACAATATGGATGTGGGAAACTCTTCTAACCACCAGTGGAACAGAGAATACTACATGAATATACAGATCATATAATCATACTGAAACACCGATTTCTACAGATCCACCTTTAATACTGGACACCCCTTAAAGAACATAAAATGAGTGTTGAGTGCTCACCTGTGTTGGGAGAAGATTCCAGTTCTGCTTGCTACGGATCTGCCTGTCCACTATATCACCATCACATATACTATCAGCTGCTCTACTCAAGAGCACCAAGTGCTTTTTTAAATTGCCTCTGGAAAAAATGAAGTTGACTTTGTTACAAAGCAGAAATATCCAGATAGGTTTTGGTCTACGTTGACTCTCTGACACAAAAGCCTGTGTCAGTCTCATGTTTGCAGTAACTCACCCAGCAGCAGCTGGTTTCACGTGCACATAGTTCTCCTGGACAAAGAGAGGCGCTAGCGAATAATCATGGAAGAAAAGATCTGATTTGTCTATGAGAGACATACGAGCAGCCTCCTCGCCAGCAGCGAAAACCTTCCGGACAACGTCGAAAGGGCCCTAAATAAATGACATTTCAAGAAGTCAGCAGCTCTAAGGTCAACACAGAAAGTAAGACACAGCACAGTATCAACTAGGAAAGTATCCAGGAGTATCTTGACTCATCAGTACAAGCTCCACGTTCAGTATTTCCACCCTCGAACTTTAACAGTTTAAAGAACTGTATTTTATTTTTGGTATTAAGAGAATTAACTCCTAAACAGACAACAAAGGATGGGAAGAATGAACTTCATAATTGCATCTTACATAAGAGACCAGGATATCAAAATATATACTCAGGCCTTGATATACTACTCTTCAACTAACTACTTGTGGCAAATGTTATGGCTCTTGGCACCTAGACTTTATTCAGTGCTTCAGTTCAAAAGATCGCTATAAAGCCTAGTGATTGTATCAGAATATGACAGTAAAAGCCAAGCCACCTACCAGTTTGATGTCCTTTTTGGCTCTGCTGGCATCTGTTTTAGCCTCGTCATAAGTCAGTGTTTTGTCTTTTGCACACCACATATTAAGATTATGTAAAACCTAAAGAACAAAATTTACAATTTGGTAGCATAATACAATTTAAATGGAAGACTCCAGCAGTTACAGCCTGATCTTTATACATAAAAATACCGCTCAAATACTTCAAAGGTAATGTACATAATCTGCTATCTGAATGGTCACTGATGCTGAAGGGGTACTGACCTGTCTGATGTCCTGATTTGCTGCCAGGATTATCTCTTGCATTGCGGGTGGGGGAATTTTTAAACCTTCTTTAAATGCAATAGACATCATGGCACCCTGTAATCACAATTGAGAAACTGTCACTAGAGAATTCCTATGAATTCTTCCCCCAGTAGAACATACTGACACGTCTATGAAAGTGCATTGCATATTTTTCTGAATTTTTAAAGCACATATAGCTCAAATTTTCTCTCATAAACATAAACCGTCGTTAATCATTGGTGTAAAAAAGAGCGCGTTTCTTTATAAAAACCCATTTTGGATATATTCTTAAGACAGACATCTACAATCCAAAAGGCTTTGGGAAGAAAAACTCAGACAATTCATTCTGAAAAGCAGTTATTCACTGAGATGATCCATTAAGTGGAGTATCCAATTCCGAATAAACTCTGCCACATGAAAACTGAAGTTACAGGTGGTAATTCAGTGCAGTCCATAAAGCCACAGCCTACTTTGATCTGTTCTAGACGAGGTCTCTGAAAACGAAGATCCAGACAGTAGTGGACCAAGGAGCGCATTTTGGGATGGTTGCGGTCATTGCACATACAAATGATGGGGATCTTCGTATGTCGGATCAAACCTATCAGCTCCTGTAATTTAAACATGTTACAATTACATCAGATACCCTGGATAACAGGAACAACTAGAATGGCATACCAAGCAGCATTAGTCCCTGCCTTAGATCAGATCCTTGACAGGTGTCAAGTCCATAACACTCCTCCTGCTGTAATCACATTTCTACACACTGCAAACCTAGCCCCTTGCCTACATTTTTCCCTCGCTGTTCTATTCAGCTGCACGAGACCTGCTGCCTACCCTCTTCCACTGTCTACTCCCAGCAATTATGTTTGGAACTGTCTTCAAGAAGCAATGAAGACCAATAGCCCAGAGTACAGCTGTCCACCTGCAGAACTACTCATTTCTCCAAAGGCCAGTTTGACCTGGTTTATGGCCAGGGGGAACACACAGCTTTCTGGCTGCACTCTGCCACAAAGAATGAAAAAGCACAAAGAACAAAGATCAGCTCATCCCTGCTCCAAGAGGCTCATCATTTTTAGGCTTGCCAGAACAAACTTTGCTAGCTCTAATGAAGATGAAATTCAGTTCAGTTTTACTCCTGCAATGGAAATACCTGCATCTGAGCTAAAACTCTGTATGCCCTTCACCATCAAAGTACTGCACGTGACTATAGGAAATCCTCAGAAGCTAAAACTGGAGATACTACAGAGAACAAAGGGTGCTGCTGCCTATGCCACACATTAGTTACCCAGTGTTACTGCCTGTGCAAAGAGCAACAGTCCCAGCCAGGCTATGAACCTCCCACTGCAGGGAGATGTCACCTCAGAGAGACAGAACAAATGTACCTGTTCCGAAGTGCACACACTCAAGTTCATCACTCCAGGCTTCTTCTACACAAATATCCTTTTCCCCTCTCTACCAATGCACATTTCTTACACAAAGACAGGCTTCTAAAACACATCACTCTACTCTGCAGAGAGTTTGTTTATGGACCATGGGTTGAGGACAGTAGAGTGGCTTGACTGTTCTGTGCTATATATGGTACATACTCTTGGCAATGGCATTAGCTAGGGACTACAGTGGCTTCACCTGAATCCCTCCTCTGTCTTCATTGCCTGCCATGCCATCCACTTCATCCATGATCAATACATGTTTCCCGCTAACTGATGAAGATGCACCTGCAAATGAACATGGATAAGAAAATGAGATGGGAACAAAGGAGTCTTGCTCAGAGTTTTACCCAATGCAAACTAAGATAACCCCAGCCTAAGCAACTGAGGTGGTGGCTCTGCCACTTGATCACATGAATCTACGTTCACAGACCAGACTACAACCTCATGTCATCTTCTGAGAAACAAGTCCCATGGAACAGAAGAGCAACTGCAGAGTTCTTGAGTAGTTTGTGCAGATTAACAACTCATGCTATGAATAGCAAGATTTAATTCTAAATTGAAGAAGAAATGTAACAGCTTACTACATGAACACATCCCTGTTAGAGCCAGGTCCCTCCACCTGACAAGCAACGTAAATTCCTAACATTGTTGTGTAACAAGGAAGCTCTGTCCTTCCTCTAACCAGACTCTTAACAAAACAAAAATTTCCTTCAAACAACAGACGCACCAGAACAGAAGTCTTTGATGCTGGTGTTGTTCAGTGATTCAGCAACTACTTCCTTTAGGCTGTTCTTGCTGCGAGTGTCGCTGGCATTCAGCTCCACGTAGCTATACCCCAGTTCCTGGTCCAAACACATGAACCACATAAAAAAGTGAGAACACAGATCCGTGACAAATCATACAGCTTTAATTAGTTTCTCCCCTTATATTCCTTTTCTCTAGCAATTCAAAGGTTTTATAACCATGCGTGGAACAGATAGGCCCAAAAGAGATTATTTTTGTTTTGGTTTTGTGGTGGGTTTTTTCATTGTATGTTTTTTGTTTGGTTTGAGTTTCTTGGTTGGTTGGTTGTTGGGTGGGTTTTTTTGAGTTTTGGTTTGGGTTTTTTTTGGTTGGTTGGTTGGTTGGTTTTTGTTTTGTTTTAATGAAGGGGGATGGGGAAGCATTGGAGTCATTGGCACATATTAAATTTTGGAAGATTAACAAAACTGCCAGTGGGGATAGAAACAGAGCTATGAGCCAAGGCTGGCTAAGCTCAATGGAATTTCCAGCTGCATAACAAAGAAATATATCACATGGCTCTGAAAGCTGCAGGAAAGAGAAACTTTTAACTATTTAACCAGTAGAAACACATGACTCCCTCAGCAGCACTAACACAGTCCCTGACACAGCTTAACCCAGCTGCTCTTTTATCAGCAAACTCTCCTGCCAGAGGCAGCCAGAACACAGCACTGAGCACACCCAGCCTTGCTCTGTTTTGCTGGCACTTCCTGTGGAGCACAGAGCAGAGTGGAGCTCTGCAGAGTCCTGAGGCAGCTGAGAGCAAACCAGGTTGGAAACCAGAAACAGAAAAGACCATGCTTGGAAAAGAAAAATGAGCCCAAGACAGCACATTCACCTTTTCTAAAGGTCTAGTTCTAGGTGTGGCATCAACTTGTTGGCACAAAGCTCAACAGCATGCGGTGGGGGAAAGGGGAGGAAAGGATTAAGAGATACTCTATACAACAGATTTCTAAATTCAGATTTAGAAATTGACACATATCCCTGTGTCCATTTCTCTCACCCTAAAGTAGCATTTCAGTTTATAAGAAATCTGGCAAAGATCTGTTAGATATATAAAAACCATAACTCTGGGCTTTCAAAGAGCTAGCCAGAATTTGACTCCTGTGAAATTAAATGCAAATATTCTCCAACTTGCAGAACTAGTGCTGAATGCTCATAACTGGAAAACCATTTCCAACTGTTCAACATGCTTCCTCTCAATGTAACAGAGAGAAACGCACACACCCATTGGTACCTCCTCACCTCAGACCTGACAAAGGTATCTAAAGAGACACGTATTTTCACCTGTAACCCTGTTCTGAGCAGCTGCAACGTGGCTGAGAGCAGACCCTGCTCCTTCTGGTCTGCACACTGTAGCTGTATCCAGATATGGAATTAACAAGAAAGTGCTGGGAACAACAATTACTACGAACTCACCTTACAAACCAAAGCAGCTGTAGTAGTTTTACCAACTCCAGGTGGACCAGAAAGTAGTGCTGCTTTAAAGCTTGTCCCATCATCTTTGCTTCCAGTTTTACTGGGTTTTGCTAAAAAAAAAATAAATAAAATAAAATAAAAAAATAAAAATAAAAAAATAAAAATAAAAAAATAAAATTAAAAAAATTAAAAAAAATAAAAAATAAAATAAAAAATAAAATAAAAAATAAAATAAAATAAATAAATAAAATAAAAAATTTAAAAAATAAAAAATAAAATAAAAATAAAATAAAAAATTAAAAAAAATTAAAAAATAAAAAATAAAATAAAAAATAAAAAATAAAAAATAAAAAAATAAAAAATAAAAAATAAAAATAAAATAAAAAATAAAAAATAAAAATAAAATAAAATAAAATAATTAGGTTTTACCTAGGTATGTAATTATAAAATAAACTGCATCTTCCTAAAGATATCAGGCATCATTGGAATTTTTCCTCATTTAAGGCTCGATAAGAACACCCAAAAACGCATGTACAGCTGCATCCTAACCACTTGGGGAAAAGCAGCTTAACCCAGCTTACAATTTATGACTTGCAGTGATTTTGAACTGAAAAATACCACAAAGTGCTATTAATGTAATACAACCATTTCAGCTATCTCCTCACAACCACAACATACACATAAAAAACCAAAAACACCACCAAACCCACACACTATCGCTAACAAATTAAGCCAAACCCCAAACACACTACACACAAAAGCCCCACTACCCACTACAGCTGAACTAAAACCCTCTTTTAAACACAGAAAAAACTGTCTGTCTATAGGATAATGAGCTGTCTGCTTGACACATGCACTTCTTGCCAGAGCCAGGATCTTGACAATTCACCCTGTATCTTCACTGTTGGCAGTGCCTGACCTATTTCCTCTTGCTGAGGAAGAAATCAATAGGCTCAAAGCACGGCCATTTTTAGATACATCGCAGCTAGGATATTCTGGGGTTTTTTTTGTAAAAATGAAGCCTGAGACTTGGGGAAAAACATCTTTTGAGACACATTTTTCTGCTCTTTTTTGAGGTGGGGAGATAGGTAGTAAATGAACAACTACTTTGCAAAAAAAATCTGAGGCTCAGTTACTGCTAAAAATGCATTTGACTATAGCCTTATTCCAAATTTCTAGAGTTGCTCTGCTACCACCCATGCCCTCACTGGTCCAGGGAGCCAAGGAGCACGATTAGCATGAAAGAACACAGAGAAAATTAACCAGGCCAGTCACCTTGTCCGTCTTCCAACGTGTTCTTGTGCCAGTTTCTGAGCCATCGGAGCAGTTTATTGGCACAGCTTTGCTCACCCTGCTGTCCAATAATTGCCTTAAGAGACACAGGCTTATATTTATCTACCCATAGCAATCTCTCTGTGCCATCTTCATTAACCTCAGAAACCAAGCTCCCCTTAGGCTTTGGGGCTTCTTTCTCCTCTACAGTCTGACGTTTAAAGTCCGAAAGTTTTCGAACAGCAGTGGTTTCCTTCTTGACAGATCTGATGGTATCTCCTTTTTCAGGAGTAGACTTGTATTTTTTATTATTAGCTTCCCTTTTGTAGGGGCTAAAATTCCTTTTTCCAGCTTCAGCTTTCTGCGGTGTCTTTTGGGGTTTTGACTCCACTTTCTTTGCCTTAGGAAAATAAAAAGATTAAAAAGAAATCTTAAAAAATACAGTAAATAAACAGCGTATTTATTTAAACAATTACAGGAGTGCTTAGAAAGTGACAAAGTTTATGTACTGATTAAAAAAACTTCAAGAGCAGATACTCTCAGAGAAATGAAGCACAATGTCACCAGGTTCTGTAGTACAATCCACAAAAAAGAAGCAGGAATTGTTCTGGTCATTCCAAAAGCAGTCCCCTTATTCACAAAGCCTGAGGCATCCTACAGTGCTAAACCAATGACTGTCAGGTTGGAATAAATGGGTCAGACACCCTTGGAGCTCTTGCAAAATAACACTTGCAGAAATTGTTCAATTCAAAACAATTCAAAGGGAGCAAAAATGATCAGCTAATAAGCTTAGAGTTGCTTTTCCCTGGGACACTAAGGGTATCTTTACATAAATAAGTTGTGTCTGTACTGAATGCACCACATGTTAGAGCTAACAGAGATTTTAGTAACATTCTATCAGCCACTACAACCTACATTTAAATGTGCACAAAAACCCTGTTACCTCTTTTATGGTATTGCCTGAAAAAATCACCTTTAATATTCTTAGTGCAAGTACCACATAAAGACAAGGTCTGTTATGTATCCACATAGTTTACATATTTCTGGGCCTGTCTGGGTACCACGTGGTATCAGTCACACTTATTCTAAAGAATTAACGAGTACTCCTTGTTTCAACCTGATACCATCTAAGGAGATGCAATTACCTGCTCTGTCAGGTACCTAAAATGCAGAATAATGTCAGAGTGGGAATATAACCTTTAGCTCCCAATAGTAGTCATTTGTCTTAAGCAAAAAAAAAAAATCACTTTTAACCTAGAAGGTCAAACTGATGATTGTTGTGTTTACTATTACTGGAACAGAAGAAAAACTCCTTTCAATTAAAAACAAACCAAAGCAAAAAAACCCCTTAATTCCATAAGTTTATTTATAAACATACCTCTGCTTCAACAGCCAGCTCATATTTGGACTTTTTGCCTGGCATAGTTCGAATAAGATCAAACAGACCATCCTCATCAATAACTTTTGTACCTAAAGTTAATGCCTGGAGCAAAAGAAAAAATTAAATGTGAAGTCAAGTTACATTAGGATTTACATAATTAATTTCAAAGTGTTTTCCAGTATGAACTATGACTAGGAACACAACAACAACGAGTTTATATATGTGCGTGTGTGTGTGTGTATGCACGGATGTAAAAACAAAGCTGTAAACCACTTGGCAACTTTTCCTTTTCATTTTATACACTTCATTGTTTGCACTGCTTTCTGCTGGCAGGGATACTGGAAATCACCACTTAAGAGAGGAACAATTCAGTTCCACTTTGCCTGTGGCCTGGCCCAGGAACACACTCACCTTCTCACGCTTGGACTGGCCACAGTCTCTCCCCATCACCAGGTAATTTGTCTTCTTGCTGACATTGCCAGTCACTTTTCCTCCGTAGCGCTCGATCAGGGACTTGGCCTCATCTCTCTCAATGCACTCCAGAACACCCGTAATCACAAATGTCAGCCCTTCCAAGCAGTTTTCAGCTCCCTGACAACCAGAGCATTGCAGAAAATGCCATCACTGATACAATGCTACCAAACAGCTCTTAAGCATCAGCTATTTTAACCCTCTACCACATCAAGTACCCTATGAAACCTTACAAATAAGATTATCATACCTAGCTAGGTAATAGTTCTGAAAGTTCCAACAGGAATAGCTACCAACAAAACTTCACACACTGTTTACCTGACTGTTGGGGGTTAGATTGGGTTTTTTTTTTTTTCTTCTCACAGAATTTTTTCCCATAAGTTTCCAAAAGCCTTGATGACTACTTAGTCAGAACAAAAAGAGTGCTTGAGCGATATAGCAGCACGAGGCTACACCTATTGTTTTTGAGTCACTGGGAGTGTCCCTCAGAGGGGAGAGATGATGAGCTTTGGGAAAGGCAAAAAGACAGATCTGGGGGAGGGGGAGGCACTCTTGCTCTCAGCGCCGAGGAGGACGGTCAGGCTGCCCTCTGCCTCTGCCTCGTCCTGGGAAATCTATCGTCATCTGCTGTGTACCCGGGAATCCTGAGCTCGCTTTCTCCAGCCTCTCCCCCCACCGCAGCTGCTTCTTCAGAGCTTTGAGGTTCCCCTGCTACTCTGTAGCCCTGCACTGCCCAGCCCTGCCGGGACACCCCTGCTGCTCCAGCTGCCAGCGCAGAGCTCCTCATCTCATCCACCAGCCCGGGACTTTTCCTTCCTTCCAGTTCGGCCTCTCGGAGCCCTGCAGGGGCGCCGAGATCAAACTGCTCTGGGTTTTTGTAAAAGAAAGCCCTCAAGGTTCTTGATTCTGTTTATTATTGATGCTGTAGTTGTTGTTTGTTTGTCGTTTTGTCATATATACTAGTAAAGAACTGTTATTCCTACCCCCATACCTCTGCCTGAAAGCTCCTTTAATCTTCCTTTTAATTGGAATAATTTGGAGGGAGGGGATTTGAATTCTCCATCTCTAGGGAGGTCCTGCCCCTTCCTAGCAGATATCTGTCTTTCAAACCAAGACACTGACCATGCTTTTAGCACTGTGCTTCAGGTGTAGCATGTCAGTCAAAGGAGTGACAACAATCTTCAATTTTAAGACCAGTAACTACTTTTGATCATCATGACTTCCTAAACCAAGTTCTGAATACAAATTCTTTACTACACATCCTTACATTTAGTCACTGCTTTCCATTACAATTTGGGTTTTTCTAATACATTCTTCCTACTGGGAAAAAAAATACCAGTCTTTAAACAGTTAAGTTGATACTTATTAAACCACTTACAGCAGTAGGTGTACCAAACACTCCACTCCATATCCAGAATCCTGTAGCCAAACTTACCTGAGGGATCTCTTTGGAACCCAGTGCCTTTGGACCCTCACGATTCAGGAAGCTTCGGTAAGCCTGGTAATTGTTTCGCTTCTTTTCAGAGTCCTCAGGACTTATAGACTGGGTCAGGAGAGGGAAAAAAAAAATATACATATTACATATATAAAAACAGCAAAATAAACCCACGCTTCACAGTTTAAGACATTTTCATACACCAAAGGAAAAGCAAGTTCTAACGCTTGTTTTTAATCTATTAACATGCAATACTGAAGCTTGCTCTGCTTTTGATGCTTGTGTTGAGGTGTTTTTTCTTGTTCCTTTTAAAAATATTTTAAAAATGTGAGAGTTTAAATAATTGTTTATTGTCAGGTTTCTGTAGATTTGTCTACTGCACATGTACATGCTCACCTGACTCAAATTGTCACTTCAAATTCACAACCTACTTAATTTGTGATCTACACTTACATAAAAGCAGAAATACTATGAAGTAGACTTTAAGAGACACTTAAGCTTCTTAATCAGTAAACAACTGTTAAAAACTCACCTCAAAAGGAGGTGCAGGCTCTCCCTTCTAATTCCAACAGTTATTTAATTGTCAAAATGGGATACTTTATACTGTATAATTTAAAAGTACCTTTTAATGTTGCCAGTAACTGCCAGTGTTCAACAAATAAGAGTTCTTGAACCAGAGAAAAAAAACTGAATTCTATTCCTACATAGCATATCAATAATAAGAAAAAACAGGAGACATGGGAGAGAAATATAAATCCTTAAACAATGCCACCTAGTATTCCAGCCACAGAACAGATCCTCAAGGTCACCACACTCACATCAGGAAGTTTTCACTCACCAAGTAAGCATCAGAATTCCTGCATTCTGTGTTTTCCAGCAAAGTTAAGCAAGAAAAAGATTTTGCAGTGTACCTGCACACACCTTAATGGGCATTAGAGAACCTCTATGGTTCTCTATATCAAGTCCATCATCTGTTTAATTTACACTTTGCCAGATAATTTTTCCACATAGTCTTACAATTGCTGTAAGGAACTTGGAGACTTACCAGAATTCAAATCCTTAAAAGCTGCCCAGGAGATTGAAAGTACCAAGTTACAAGAGTGACACCTATAATAAATCAAAACTATTTTCCTGCAAACTCCACCAAGACATCTAAATTAATTTTGATAGTTCCTACCTCAGTCTTCTTGGGAGAAACTTTCTCCTTCTTTGGTGTTGTGTTCTCCTCTTTCCCTGAAGCTGCTTTTTCTCTTGATAGTGAATTTTGAGCACCTCTCTCCTTTTCAGCAATCTTTTCTTTTCTACCATCAGATGATTGTGGGGATAAAGGAGAACCTTTCAACTGCTCAGATTTCGTTTGTGGCTTTGCAGAGTAATTCTTAGCTGTACCAGCTGAGTCTCTTGCTTTCACTTGAAAGAAGGCAGAGGGAGAAGAGTTCATATTTAAGAATTTATCTCATTAATATTATAAATTAGCGCAATGCTTTTCAGTTTCTCTGTCCTACCTCTTTCTGACTGCTTATATCCTGCTGTTGTGTTAGGGCTGCTGTTGATGCTCAGCACTGTTTGCTCTCCTTCTGCATCTTTCCGAGCCTAAATAAACACACAATGCCCAAGTCAGGGATGTGTGTCCCAAGCTACCCCCGGGACACAGCAGCAAAATTCACTTAATTACCCCCACAGAGGCATCCAGCACACACTGCCTGACTAGGCAGGACACCCTTTACAGAGCAAGGAAAAGCCAAGAGGGAAGTATAAAAAGTGAGCATGCTATTTCCATGCCACTTTCCTGCCGTTTTTAATGCATTTGTGCGGAAGTCTCAAAACAGAGATATTTAAATAAGAACACTCCCAGCAGTGCAATTCCTAAAAGTCAAAGTTTAAAAAGAATTCAACCTTTTTCTTCTGTGGTGTTTCATCCAACATGGCCAGAGTTCTAGCAAATTCTTCATCTTCATGCAGCTGTCTCTCCAGCTGAAAAAAAAAAAGATTTTTAGGTGAATGCCACACAAGTTCTAACTCTAACATTTTAAAAAAAAACTCTAAGCAAGCACATAGCTAGAAAAAGGGTGCCCTAAATTTCTGGAACTGGCACTGAAGAATTACTTGTTTCCTCCAGAAAGCAAGACTAGTTAAATCTAGTGAGAAAAGTGGATTTGTTGCACTAGAAACATTATTATGCCTGTATAAGCTGTTTTCAAAGGAGTTTTTTGTTCATGTTTTTTATTGTTGTGTACCCTTTCCTTTTAAAGAATCAAACTTTGAAGGCAGCACCTCATAACAAACAGCTTGCAACAAGATGTAACCTGTTGGCTTTATCAAAAGCAGTCCCAAAACACAAGAAGTAACAATGCCTGTTAAAGATTATGATATCTCCATAATGAGATATTCTCATCTACTGCTAGCAACATACATACTAAAAAAAAAAACAAAACTACTGCCTTTAGCCCTGCTGCCCTGCTCTTAGTGTCAGTTCTGTTTACTTTAGGGAAGTAAATATACTTTAACTTTCTATTATTTATACTCATACAACTGATTTTCTCTGCTAGAAGAACCAGTAACAACAAATAGTGCACGACATCTGTGAAAGTTATTTATCAGTTGTGAAAAACCCCACCAAAGTCAGTTTGGTTTCATTTTTATTTCACTAAACAACATAAACTTGGCATCTCCAGTGATAACTGATCCTTCTTATCTTATTTTTCCTGACAGGTTGTTAAACTTTCTTGTAGACTAAAGTTTGATTCATTCACTCTCATCCTTACCTTCAGACATGCAGATTTATCTGTACAATCCACTTATTTCAAACAATACTTAATATTACAAATATGTGGGAATTCAAATTTTCCCAAAAGCAAGTCAGTCTGTGTAAGGGTACCTTCCCCTCATATTAGTACTAATTCAAATAGGAAAGTTTAAGGGTCATTCACATTTTTGTCAACTATAAGAGAATTCAGAAGACAAGTAAAACAGATCGTGGATGGCAACAACTTTTAATTTTTCACTCCAGAAAATGAAAAAATACGTAACACCATCAAAACACTACCAAAACATGAGGAAGCAAAAAGTGAATTCTGTGTGAAAGGCAGGATTATTAGAAGCATATCAGCTATGCAGACAGAGGATGTCTGGACAGAGAGAAAATAGACTAAGTGATACATTCTATTTACATAACTGAAATAATGCCTATAAAAAGAACTGTGTGACCAGGCTTGCACATATTGATGAATTTTATTACACTTAACTAAGTGTAATAAAACAGCATACCTGGAAAGTCCATCTTAATTTCTTAAGGAAAAACAATTTAAGTTAAACTGCTCTTGATACAGAGCATTAAATTTGTAGAGCTTTTACCTCTGAATCTTCTTCAAGCTGCAGTTGCCTAGCAATGGCCTCATCATCTAGAGTGCTGTCTCTGCTCTGTGAAGGCTATATCAAAGAAAAAAAGACCAACCATTCAGTTGCCCCATTACTGTGTCAATTATAACAATTTAATATATATAGTTTTCTTCTGTATGCTTCTAGAAAAGGACTGTGAATGATGAGGTATACAACATTAATTTCTAGCCCTCTAATCTGAACACTATTAAACAAGGCTATTTTCAAGGGATTTTATTATTCAAAACAAGACCATGTTGTAATATAAATATCTCAACTCTTCAAACAGTGCTGAACATCTCTGAAGCTATCACAGTTAGCCCACTTGAAAACTACACCAATAACTACACTGGGAATTTTTAAGTTCCTCCACAGTTTACTCTGTGCTTTGTTATTCCATGAATATGTGCCCCATAAAGCTTGGGAAAACAACCTTCTCCCTCTCCTGCCTGCCCTCCACCCTCAGATATAAGCCATCCCTTCCACTCACTAACCTCAGAAAATTTCATGGATTTCAAGTAAAGCCCCATGAGAAGCAAATGCTACCTTCAACTTTGTGCTATCTTACCAAGCACAGAAATGCTACTGCAAACTCGTATTTGCAGACCTGATCTGCGCACAGGGATCATCAGAGCTCAGCCTCTACCTGAGTGGTCATTACAAAGTAGCACGAGGCAGCAGCAGCAGCCAAGTGCTTCCTTTCAGTCAAACTGTTCATTTTGAGCTGCCAGCAGACTCACAAGCAGCCTAAAGGAACACCATCAGTACTCACCTCCTTCCTTTTACTTGCTACCAGTTTCTTTTCTGAGCGTTGGACACTCCTTGTCCCAAAGAAATCAAGCGCAGAGGTGGGAGTCTGTTTCACTGGAGAGAGGGGCTTGCTTTTAGCTTGTGGTTTTACTTCTTTTTTCACGGTATTTGTTCCTGGACAACCAATCGCTGATGTCCCGTTCTCCTTTGGTTTTAGGGAAATTCTTTTATTGGCAAAATCATCATCTTCATCTGAACACAAAGAGAATTCCATTACTTCTGGTATACGGAACTCAAGTTCTGATAACAGAACTGCCAAGAGAACTATTTTGGCACGTTACATCAACTCAGATCCTAAAATAATGCTACAGGCATTCAGAAGTTTTTGGAAAAAAAGGCTGAGTTGCCCAACACGCAGTATTTAACAAGTTTAATAGCATAACTCGAGTCTGAACTCAAACTTGTTACTTGTGCTCATACATTGCCTCTCAATTAGACAAGTTCACGAGGAATGCCTTCTCTTCTTAAATGGGGAAAACAATGAACAGAAGATCTAGATCAATGAAATTTGAACTCTTTCCTTAATTAATGAACATCCAATTGAACAGCACAACTCTTCCCTTACATTTTATGTGAAGTACAAAGGCACGTTTATTACTTTGTAGTATTCATCAACAAAGCAGCTAATATAGGCTTTGTAGACATGTATTCTTAAGAATTTCTCCAATCTTACATTACAAACCAAGGAAAAATATAATAACATTTTCTTTACCAAAGAAAAACCCCAAAGGGATTCTTGGGTACGCTTCCTTGTTATTTTTAAAGTATTGTTCATAGTTTATGAATGTTTTAGCAAAAACATTTCAAAGCCATTTTCTCACTTTTTCTCTTTTAGAGATTCTATGAGCTCTCTACACCTCTGCACTTAAACACACTCTCCTTCCTGTACAGCCAAAGCCAACTTAAAGAACTACAACAGTTTCACAGAACACAGAAATCAGATAAGGTCAGCAAGACAAAATGGATTTTTCAGTTTGAAAGGAGGAGGAAAGGTGGTATGCACAGTCTTACAAAGAACTAGCCCACAGACCACCAAACCAAATTTTAACATCCCCTTTTCAGACTCTTCTCTAATAACCAGGACATGATCTGCCCAGAACTGAAAGAGAGTTTGATGGTCATTTATTCATTCTGAACCCAAACTCTTCACCCAGCAACAAAAAATGAATACCAAGGACTTCAAAGAGTTTTGTCATGTTGTGAAGCCTTACTGACAGTTATACAAATGAAACCCTCTAACTGAGGCATACAAAATCCCACATATATCACTGCCACGTGATTGGATTAATACTACAGCACAGAAGACAAATATCACTGGACAAACTTCTGACCAGTGGTAAAAGCAACATCTTTGTAAGTTCTTCTACAAACTCAAAGTGAGCAAATAAACTAACAGAAAATCCCCCAAATTAACATTAGACACACTAAAAATGTGGCAGAAAGACTTGAGAGGAACAGAAACAGAGATAGTTTCATTTGCATGCCTCTAACTGAAGTCTAGTTTTACTTTTCTCAAAATAGAGATGTTTTAGACACTCACCTCAACATATCATAAGCAGATTGCTCTAAACATCTGGTTTTTAACAGAACTTAAACTGACAGCATTACCACAACATGTTCATTTTCCAGCAACCCCTAATTTAAGTCCCCATTTTTCTTTTCATACTAAAATTTGTCTTCTTAGCACTTCCTTAAGTTTAGATGTTCTATGTCTGTCATCTCTTATTTTTGTTGTATTCTAGACAAAGATGGTGGGAAACTATTTTTTGTTTCACCTGCTCTCAACAGATGGCAGTGTTTTCGAGTGTTTTAGGCATCAGCCAGAACTTGCTGCTACTGAACACTAGGCAGAACAAAATGAGAACCAAGCAGGATTCTGCCTATTGCTAGGAGAGAAACTTCAGAGAGGGGGAAAAAGCAACACAAAGATGCATCTGTAAAGGGGTAAATTGGTTCAGCAGTTAAATCAAGAATGCCTAAAGATAAAATTTTATCCAAGACAAAGTGGCATTTCAGCCAACTCAATTCACAAAGCAATATACGGAAGGGAAAATTCAATCTCAGGCCCTCAGCTGACAGCAGCAAGTTTTACACAAAGCTAAAAGCTTTACTATTCTCAATGCAATTTATCTTCCCAATGCAGCTCTTAATGTCCTACTGCCATTTAGCTCAATTTAACAAACTATGACATATCAGGGAGATTTGGACACTAGATGCTGTAGACTCCTATTTTATGATAGTCTCAAGTCTGAATAGGAGATTGCTTATCTCAAACAGTTTCAAGAATATTTTTCATTCTTTTCAGTTTAACAAAATTTTTCAGTTTAACAAAAAAAAAATTGCAGGAGTAAAATATACTGTTACTGTAAATCAGCAGTCCATGTAGATGTTATTACATTTATTTGTCTTAAGATTACATAAATTCTATTCTGCCCCCCTGCTCCCAGCTTTTCTTAAACTAAGGACTGCTCAATGCTAAAAAAGATTTTTCTTTTATCATTATTGTTATCAAAAGACCTATGTGCAATATTGATTTTTTTCATTATTCACTAACAACCATAAATAGCAACAAAACCCAACAGGACATTGCTTTCTCTTAAGTAGAAAGAAGTCAATACAATTAGATTTTAATTTAAAAATACATGGACTCAAGTTGTTTATGAAGCCAGTACTACATATGATCAATAGTTAGAACTTGGCTTTAATTATATTGCTTCAAGAAATGACAGGATTAGAAGCACTTATTGACTGCAAGCAGTGCCTGAAGACAGAGAAGAGACTTACTTATGAACAGTCACTGATAAATGTAAAGGAAAGGGAGAATGAGAACATGGTAGCTGTTCATTAGGAAACAAACCCACCCTGATTATATTAAGTTGGTTTCAAAAGAGGCTTTAGGGGCCCAACACTTCGGCTACAGTTTCATCCCCGGTTCAGGAAATTCATAAACATATCACAAATCCACCAGACCTCCAGGCACGCCCCTTATTTCAAGTACTGATAAACACCAACTTTTTCAGCAAAACCTTAACACTTTTCCTCGAAACAAACTGCTCTCAACACATCTACTGCCACAGAAGTGAACAGCAAAGTTAATGAGCTGCACACCTCCACTCTCCTTACAAGCATGAAGACAACTTTATTTACAACTGTGAAAATGCCAAGAGTCACACTATTCCTGCTGCAGAAATCAGGTCAATGTTTCTCAACACCTGACCTGTAAGAGGAAAAAGATGTGTTCTTATTCATACAAGCAAGCCAATAATTGTGGAAAATACAAGTGAAAGTTTGGGTTTTAACTTGTAAAAATTGTAGATTAATTGCATTCTTATACCAATTGCTGGGCAAACATTGAGACAGCCTTACATGGGGGCATGATGATCACCCAGAAATAGGAATCAATTTCATCATCAACTAGATGACTTTTCTGTTGTAAAAACCCTTTCTGTAGCAGAACATGACTATTCCACAAACAGTATTTCCTGTTTACACTGATCCATTTGTGTGTGCTACACAATGAAAAAATATCCTGAACATAAACTTCTTTAGTTTTTCCAGGATCAGCTCAGAACTACAAACAGAAGTGAAGACCATATATTCTAGTTGAGGCTTCTGGAAATCAAATACATGTGACAAAGGGAAAGCTAATTCTGTGATCAATGGAACACACAGGCAGTGACAATCAGGAGATTGCTTTTAATTATTTTGTATGCAAACACTACACAAGAAGCAGGCATCTATTATGCCAGGCAATGTAGAAGGACAAACTTCCCTAGCAACAAACAGCTGTCATCCTGGGGGTTTTAAGAGCTATTCCATGACGTTAGAGCACAGCTGGCTGGCTTCCATTTTATAGACCGTTCCAGCAGTACCACAATTATGTTAATAAACCAATGCCAGCAGGTCACTTGTAACTGTTTGTTATTCCTCTTCCTCCTTCCTATAACAATATCTGTGGTTGTTCCCTAACTGACCCTGATGAAAACTATCTAGGCTGTTTTAAACGTAAATTCAGATCCTTTTAAAAGGCTTGGGTACAGGAATTACCTCAGCCAATCTAAAAAAGGAACAATCTACTGCAGGCAGAGACAATGGAAACAAGCAGCACAGGACAGACCCTCAGAGGGCCTTCAGAACAATGTATTTTATTAACTTATTATTTCTGTACTGTTGAGTTGCTCATCACTAGAGAATATAATTCCCTGGTTCCTATTCTATTTAGGATACAAAATATTTGAGGCAGGAACAGCCTCTTACTATGATGTCATTAAACCAACTCCAAATACAGGCAGGGCATCTACAGATTATAAATAACTTATACTTATTATGATGATGTATATTGAGTAGCATTTGTAGACTTCTACATAATTTCTTTATGGAGCTCAAGGACTATATCCTAAAATCATGAAATCTACATTACTTGTAAAAAACGGTAATATCCTGGACATTCTTCAGTTTCAGTAACACCTCTTCTGCACAAGTACTTAAAACAGTTCCTGTCCTACACACCCTGCCACTCCAGCAACAGGCATTGCTGTCTAAGCTAAACTGAGAATGCAGAAAGTAAGGTTTGTCTACAGTCCCAGTATGGACTTTATTTACTTTACATATGCATGGGTCAGTACTCAACACTCCCAGCACTTGGCAGGACTGAGTTTTGTTCTCATCTTTTCCCTTAAGTAACTCTTTAAAAAGATTACCTTTAAGGTAACCACTTCTCAAAAAAGCCAGCAAGTCTATTGCAACTCAAGCCCTGTAACGCCTTCCAAACAACAGATGTTCTGTGATATAGCAAAGTGTATTTTTTCTTTCCCCCATTTAAAAAAGCTAGTAGTTGCAACCTACATTAAAAAATTCCGATATTATGTCATTTTAGATTTTTCATGCCATTTCTCAAAAAGCTAATGATTTTAGATGTACTACAAACATGTACTTTAAACCACAATTGTTAGCACTTGGCCTACATTGACATGTCAAGGTTCTGTGCTGTTATAAAAATATAAAGCTACCTGAATCATTTCACCTCTACACCCATGAAACAAATTTGCCTTTAGATTTTCCAGTTATAAAAGGTAAGTAACCTCAGAAAGTTGCCTATGCTTTATTTTTCACTTTGAGATAAAAAGGTTTAGGGATACAAGACTGAAATGCAGTTAACTACCATGAGTTAGACACTTGAGTGTCAAACTACACAGCCTTTGATATCCTTACATACCAAATAAAATTGTTAGTCAAGTCTGTATGCTTAGTTTTGGGACCATTAAAATGTGTAAGAAGGGTGAATATATTCAAACCAAAGTAAATTATCTAAATCTGCAAACCTATCAATTATAGCAACTCCTTCCAAATGAAATGCTTGCACTTACTATTGAAACAGTTCTGTGTATTACCTCAGCAAGCAATTAGAAGGGATCAGTCCATTAACTCATTCCAGGTTATTGTTATTGAAACTTTTATTCACTTGAGCAGGATACTTTTCTACAATAGTAGTTCACAGAGGCATAGTGGGATCTGAATCCCACCATGCCATGAAATTTCATGTTGAATTGCATGGCTGAATTGCCTGAAGTTACCTGTGTGACAGGACTATTCAGTAATGCCACATGCTTACAAAACAGGAAAAAAAGTAACTTCAAGCAATCCAGGCAAGTATAAATGTGCTAATTTTTTTCAGCTGCAGCTCAGGCAGCTCAACTTACTGAGCCTCTCAGGACACAGTGCTCTGTTTTCAAACAAAATCAATCAGTGTAGGAAAAAAAATCCAAACATAAATCCTCTTTTTATATTTTGAACTAAGCCAGCAGATTAAGCATGTCAAAACCAGTTACTCTGGCAGCTCAATAAGGAGATCTGAAAGGGAGAAAAAAGGTCTCCAGCATAGAGAATAGGAACAGGCAGAGGAAAGCAGCAACATCTTGAGCTAACACAACTACAGCTTGAAGAGATGCTACAGAGACTAAACTAAAATTAATTTTATTTCATGTCCTGCCATGTTTGAAATACAGGCTGACAAGTAATTCTAATGTCTTCTCATAAGTTAAGTCTTTTTAGTCAGAATTACATTTATTCCTCAATATTGCTGTTATCCTAGTCTCTGTAGAAAGAAAAAAATATTACTTCTATAATAATAAGATTGTATTTTACATCATCCACACTTCTGGTTTACACTTATTCCCCTTTTCAGGGAGTTAACTACTCTCATATATTCACTATGTTCACACAACACTCCTCTCAAATCTTAAGAGTTTGAGTACAAGAGCACATTTACCATTACATGACCCTTACGTTGTACTGCTGGTATTCCCAAATTTAACCATATCAATTTTAAACTGGCTCACTCCTCAACAGCTTTTATATTCTCCTCTACAATACCCATCCCTGCCTCTTTGGAGGATTTCTGCCAGAACCCACTCTCACTTCTCAAATGCATTTCAAAACTCCCTTAAAGTTCAACTACACCTTCTCAACTGACCTTTCATGAAACACTTTAGAGGAAAGTTGGTACAAAGAGTATTATTTATCTCCTCCTCATGTTTTCACTTAAGTATAGCATTTTCCATAAGTAAGTAGAACACAAGTATTGCCCACGAAATGCCAGTGACAATATTTTATTTCCCCATGAGTTATTTCAGTGAAAGACACGCTTATCCTACACTGATAACCTGCTGCTCATTTGAACCTGTGCTTGGATGTGGGGACTATTTGTTTGCCCATCAGTATTAGCATTTAATTAATTTTTGTCTGAGGTTGTTTGGGTTTGTTTCATTGTTTGTTTGTTTACCCATCCCAAATATTCTCTCCATTAAGAGTCTATATTCAGCAAGGACCTTCACAAGCTGTTCTTTTTGTCCCGTCTTCTAAGCTGTAAAGGACCAATTTTCCAGTAACCTGCAGACCTCCTCAGCTCCTACCATGACAGTTTTTCTACCTTTATAAATAATTCAGCCTTACCACTACAATAAGGCTTTTCTATTTTTAAAAATATTCAAGCAATCAAGGCAATTGCTACATGTATGTGATTACCTCTACACAATGAATATGGAAGGTTAAGTATTCACTTTAAGCGAGGTCAAAATTCTTGCTAAACAGCCACCTGTGATGAAACCAGACGAGGTTCAACAAATCACACTCACAGGTCATCTACAAAGCTCAAGGTTCCATACTTCATTAAACAGTGCAAGTATAATTTTAACAAGCACAACGAACATCTGGATTTTCCCCAATCCCCTAAGACTGTACTACCAACAAAAAAGGCTCTTTTTTTTCCCATTTGTTACTGTGCAGAATAAATTAGTTTTACCCTTGGCCATCATTAAACTAAATATTTATTTCTATTAAATATATCAATAAAAACAGAGCAACTATTCTTGCTTTGTTCTTTTGCCTTTTAAAAAATTAACTTGTTCACAAAGCAATGCAACAATCCAGATCAGTCTACTCTTATACAAACCAAAAGCTTAATTTCTCCAAAACACTTTTGGAGAAAGCTGTATCCCCACATATATGTATATATAGATCAGCTGAAAAGAAATTCAAGCAACAAGAAGAAGGATTCAAATTCAATTGAATAACAGGTTGAGGCAACTGACTACCAAACTTCTGCTGCCTTCCTGATGCCAAAAGGCTCTTTTCAAACAGTGCCATGGACAGAGAACTTGAGAAAGAGATTCTGACTTCTGAGTGAGTCCAAGCAGCACATTCTTGATTTAAGTTTTCAGTTCCATAACAGTAAAAAAAAAGAAAAGGACAACCATCTACAAATTTTCTTAGGTCCTTTTCTATCTGTATGTCTACATTCCTATTCTTGTAAAACATACTTATCTCAAGCCAACTGCTGTGTCCATACCACTTAAATACACTCAGCTTGACAGTTCCATCAAGCTGAAGAAACCATTTAAAGAAATTGAATGTAAACAAAATTCAAACATTATGTTTCAGGGTTATAAAGGCATTGTTTTCAAATACACTGTTAAATCAAACCTGTGTGTACTTAACACTCTTTTGATAAGAGTAACCTTGAGCCCATGGCTTTCAGGGATTTCACTAATAACCTTGAGTAGTGTTCCCATGGTATCCCTATGCAGAAAAACCTGATCACACCACTTGGAATTGCATAATAAAAATCTAAATATATGCTGTTTATTCCCCAGGGATTTGATCATTTACCTATTTTGGGATAAATGCTTTTAAAGATCCTTTTAATTAGGAAAGAATTGTGGGAAAAACTGTCAAAGGAAACAAAGCAAAGTAAAAGGATAAATAAAAGAAATAAAATGTTATTTTGGAAAATTGAGCTCATTTAAATACCTGACATGATACAGCATTATGTCACATCAACTACCTAGGACAAGCAAAATAAGCACAATGTATCTTAGAGATGGAAAAGACCCCGAGAAGGAAGAAAGGTATAGAAAAAACAGGTTAGCCACATTTCTAATGCAATACTGCAGCTAACAATCCCTTTTTGTTCTTAAAATGTTCAGCATTATTATAGGGAGGCAATGTTAATGTTCAGCAATAAACTTACAAAAAATACTACCATAACTAGTGTTTCCTCTTTCAAAACAAATGTAATAAAACTCAAAGAGGGATTACAGAAGCCGTACTGAAATTCCATTACTTAAAAACCATGATTTACCAAAACAAATTTGGATCCAAGTGTCTTTATTCAATCACAGTTTCTTCAGAAAGTACTGTGGCTAGTAAAGAACTCTGCTCCAGAGACAAATACAGAAGTTACAGCTCCAGCCCGACTCAGACTGGGTGCAGAAGTACAGACAACCACTGCAACAACTGACAAATGTTTGTGTTGACAAGTAAAGACAAAACCCAAGAGCTTTTTAGTCACCAACATATCATGCAGAAATTAGACATGGAAGGTTAGACACTAGGTAAAATAAAAATCCCTGCTTTCAAACCTGCAGCCAACAGTCATTTCAAAGTATGCTAGTGAACAGCTAAACTGTATTAAAGGTACTTCCTTAACTTCCTCCCCTAAATCTATGGGATTCTCTTAAGCAAGGAAGCACTGCCTCATTAAACTATATCCCTGTTTAAAGCAACCTAAGCCACTACTCAACATCACCTCAGTTTTCACCTTGCTCCTGACTTTGCAGCACCTGAGGCTAAACTTCTGAAGCTTTTTTGGTTAGCTTGTTTAAGGAGAACATAATTTGTCTTCCTCAATATTAGGTTTTATGGTCACATTTGAGTCTATCAGTCTAACAATCCATCCCACCGCAACACAACCGACCCCACTTCCGGTGAACATAAAATGATAAATTTCTTCCATTACCTGTCTCTGAAATATAAACAACAGGATGCTGCTTTACAACTTTACCAAGTTTTGAAGTAGCTTTTTTCTCAGGTGGCTTCTTGGATTTTTTCACTGACTGCAGCTCCTCTTCTGAATCTGTGTTTTGACCACAACATAAATGTAGATCTCTTGCACACACACACAGGCTTTAAGTAACAGATCACATAACAGTTAATGTGTGTTCACATATATGCAGCTGAGTGAGAAAAGACTCCATATTTCTACCATGCGGTAGGAAGGTCAGAGCATAGCTTCCCTTTTCAGCCACAATATAAATGACCAAAAAAAATTTTGTCAGAACTCAGAACTCTGGTCAGAACTCTTGACAGTGTTTTTTGTTTACATAACAATAAATACTTTGTCATTTATTTCAGCAACTGCTGTATCTGTATACCAACCTTTCTAAAAACAAATGCAACCTTCAAAAATACCACAGCAATTTACTTCAAAAAACCAAACACCCCCAACAAAACAAAAACTAAAAAGAAAAATTTAAAGAAACACCCACAAAAAAAAAAAACCCAACACCAAACTCACTAACAATATAATCTTATGCTGGTCTGTTCCAATAGGTGGAAACCTATTCCAAAAACTAACAATAGACAAAAAAAACCCCACCATATCACAGAGGTGGTACTCTGATTTTTCAGGAGAACACTGGTGAATTGCCACTCACATCACCAACCATTCTCCAAATCCCAAAAGCTGTCAAGATCACAGATTTACACTCCTGTGGATTATGGATCCCAGTATCCACGTGAATAAAAAGGAGAAACTGAAGAAGCAGAGACAGCCAACAAGTGTTAGGGCTAACTTTCAGAGTGTACCTCTTTTCATGAAAAACACAAATATATTGTAATGATATCTAAAAAAAGGGTGGCTATAGTCAATTGACTTGAGCACTGGCACCTTGCACAAAAAAACCAAACAAAACCACCATCAACAACACCACCAAAAGACTTACCAAAAAACCAAACAAAAAACCACACAGTTTTCCATCTTAAAGAGCTTAGAGCACTATTTCTCCTTTTCTCTCCTAATACTAAAAGGTTAGAACTTGCCAAATCTCCAAACAATATCAGTACTTTAAAGGTAGCAGAAACATTCATTTTGTACTCCTACTATTCCTCACTGCTGAACAGGAACTGTTTATAAAACTCAACTCACAAAAACTTTCAGATGTACAATTTGCCTAATCAACACTGCATGCTGATGCAAAAAATACAAAGGAATATTCAGAAACAACAGTGAACACTACCTGAATCATAGATTATTCTTCTCTTCTTTTTTGTCCGCTTTTGTTTGGAGTCATCATCACTGGGTGAATTATTCACCTAAGTGTAACAGTCCATTAAACAACCATTAAACAGATCATCTCAGCTTTTAGTCAGTCATACATTCAAATTCATGAGTTTCAAACAAATTCTAACAGAATTTATTTTCCAATATTTATTTTCCATATTTATTTTCCAATATTACATTTACAAATGGTCTTGTGCTAACCTCTGCATGGGAAGGGGAAAGATGCAGCACAGAGAAAATAAGGAAGAATTTCACCTTGAAATTGCATAGTCAGAATATTTATTTAAGTAGCATCTTACTCCTAAACTAATGTTTCACATTAAACATTTCATCATATTAGAAATTCTTCCACTCTTTAGGCAATTTTAAAACTAGCTTTAGCCACTGCTTTCTTTTTTATGCAGCTCAGATGATTAACACGTAAAGTAGTCTGAAACCAAAACCCAATCTAGTTTTAATGTCTCATTTTAAAGAATTTGGTCTCTGCAGCGGGTTTAGAGAAGTAATCCCAACAAACACAATGTTCATGTTTCCTGCACAGGTGTTAAAAAACTGGTCAGCAGGCACTACACCACAGACTTTTACCTCATTTGTAAGCGTGACACATTTATATGTCTATATCTACTGGGCACAAACCTTGGGTTTATTAGACTAAAAATTACAGTAGCAAACTTACTTAGAGAACTGTGGCCAATAGTCCGAATAACTTCAAATATATATTAGACTGTTCTTACACTAGCAATTAACTGTAACAACTTCTACCTACCTTTGTCCTACAAACCAAATTTTTAAAATTAGCAATTTTCTTCACCCCCTACAAAGTTTTACTGCTAGAAGTTAATTTTAAGGGACAGTTTCCTCCCATGCCTATGAAAACAACTGACATATAATCTGTTATTTTAGTATATGAGAAGAACCTTGACTTTAAAAAATGCTAGATGCACAAACAATCCAGCATCAGAGAAAAGAAACCAAGCACTTCATAAATATGAAAGCAAAACTAACCTTAGTCTCCTTTTCCCTTTTCTTCCCATTTGAGGGTCCTTCACCATTTTTAATTTTTTCACTCTTTTTCACAGTTTCACATTCTTGTCGCTTCCCAGGAGGTACAACACCAAAGAACTTCCGGATATCCTAGAAAAAGAGAAAAGAGATCTATAAAATTTTAAATACATACAGCTCTTCACACTACAAAAGAGCAAGGCACTGAAGTTACCTTCTCAGCAGCTCCATCACATTTATTGATTTTGAAATTCTGTTTACAGTTCAAAAAACTAAGCCCAGATAGTTAAAAGCAGCTACTCAGACACCCACACCACCCAACTCTAGTCTTTGAATCATGAAAAAAATTTATTTCTTCCTTACTTGGGCTTCTTCACCAATACCTAGTGCAAGACAAATTTCCAGCAGCAATGAAATACAATGACTTAAGACAGATGTATAATTAATTTTTTTCAGATTAATTACCACAAACGTAAACCAAAGTATTTCTATAGTTAAAATCATTAACACAGCTAGGAAGTAGTGTCCCATGTAAAAGGAAAGAAAAGGACCAGGAGCTTGAAACAGTGCAGTAATGGCACATACTACATTCTCCACCTTCTCATAAATTTTTAAGACAATACTTACACATCACTAAAAAACTAACCAGCAAGAAACTTATAAAATTTAAATAAAGAAAAATAACACAAATATCTGTTTTGTTACATTATATTAGTACCTAACCACAATACAGCCATAACAAGCTTTCTAAGCAGGTAAAATCAGCAGCTGGAGCTTAAATTTTAGAGAATCACATTTTGTGCATACAAAATGACAACCCTTTTAAAAACCTAGCAATCCATTTTTACTCAAAGAAATTGAGACAGGTACCTGGTTGGCATCACTAGCTCCAGGGTTTGCAGCCATTTTAGAGAAAGAAAGTACCTCCTATGGCCTAAATCCCAGATAGCAGGTGAAGGATGGGGCTCAGGACTCCACTGGACACAGCTGAGAGCTACTCCCCACCATGGAATCAGCTGGCACTTCTTTATTATTACAGGAAACCACAAGTGAAGCAATGCATTCTTACCAATCAAGTCTGATTGATAATAAGGAGTCTTTGAGACTCTTTTTCTAACAGTCAACTCCTGTCAGTTTGGATTTAGGGCTTAAAATCAATGGAACATGTAATTTGAAAGCATAAACAAAAGATGGGACGTGTACAGATTCATGTACACTTAAAACAATTTTCTAGAATTGGAAATGTTGTTTCCTGTAAAAATTTAGGTTCTTTCTGTTTTAATTGCATATATTAATATGGATTCAGCAAATGGTAGATTGAAAAATCATTCTTCCTCAACGTAACTTCACACTTTTCCATCCATGGAATTCAGGCCTTGAAGCACAGATTTCCATCCCTCTACTATTTTACATATATTCCTACAATATAAATGCAGTACCATATAAACTCTTGCAATTTTGACTGATAATACCTATAGCTAATAGATGTGAAGAGAGCATCTATTTAAAAATTCTCCAAATAGATATTTGGACTTAATTACTCAATTATACTCATTCATACTTTTTAGGCTTAAGGTAACATAGGCAAGAGAAAAACAAGTCTCATTAGATCTTTTATGTAGTGAAATTTAAATACTTAATACAACACTGCAAAATTAAGTGATTTTAAAGTTCTCTTTTTTAACAGTTGTTACTTTAAAGTTTAAAATGCTTGAGAATTTAACTGTTGATCAACAGTAAGGCTCTATTCATTCTACTGTTTTCACTAAAAACTGGTGACTAAGTGAGGTGCTCTGCAAATCTACCTTGCTCTGCCAACCTCTGTGCTATCTGGAAATTCTTACCTGAGGGAACATGAATAAATGCCAAAATTACAGTCATCAAACTTGTACACCTTAAAAGGGGTAGTAGGGAATATGTATTAGATTGGTTAGCCCAGCTTAAAACCACATGTCTGCTTTAATTTATTTCTAAAGCTTTTCAGCAATAGGCTTCTCCAAAGGCTTTTTAGCAAGATTTATTAATCACTATTTTTCCTCTAACTTGATCTTGAGTTTGGATTCTGGTTCTGGAATCAGTTTTTAAAGTGTACATAATTCTGGCAAAAGCTTTGCAAAACCTTTTGGTGTTTTGAGTATAGGCAATAATATTAGAATTCTGTAAGATTTATACAAGGTTTATGAAATGCAAACTTAAAATACACAGCCCTAAGCTATAAAGGAAGATTGACATTTATGCACAGCCTTCTTCAATATTCTGCTATAAATTCACCAATCTTCTTCAGCTATCCTGCTCCTCAGAGGAAAAAGTAACCTTGCTGACACAACACAGTGAATAGAGAATTCCTTGGGAGAAAAGTATGCCTCAGTAAAATTACCTTTCAGTGAAGCTTTTATCCAGGAATCATGAAAGAGATTTTTCATACTTTTTATAAAGACATGCCAGATAAATTTTAATTCATTGCATAACTAATTGCAGAAATCAAGCCACATAATTATCTATCATACAAGCTTAGATCCCAGACAGGACCACTTTCCTCCATCCTGGGCTTATTTAACACACTCTGATTGATCTTCCTATTGGTATATTATGTCATCCATACATATATAGGACCACCAGGTGGAAAATCTGTATGTTCAGCTTTTATCTATGCTCGTTGGAGGCTGGAACTGTCAAGTTTCCTTCCAGGACATGCCCCCAGAAACCACAGCAATGTGCCCTGTGTATCCTGAAGATACTCACCAGCATGGCTGCTTCCTTGTCCATGCAGCTAAAATTAAAATAATTTGGTGAGGCTCCCCAGGACTGCTTCAGCAGCAGCACCAGCAGGGAGGAACTTTGAGCAGTTCCACCTAGGCAGGAGTTGTAACCAAGAATGTCTGATCACTCTCAGTTAGGGAGGAAGTGATGCATGGCATCTGAAAGGCCTAAAAAGCTGGCTCCTGCTCAGCTTAGAGTTGTATGGCTGTGCCATCCAGTCCTTGCCTGCTCTGGCTGCTGCTTCAAATCCTCCATCTAACACTGTAGCAGAACACCACAGTTACTACTAGTACCAACCAGGGTGCAAGTTTTCTCTTAAAACATTTCTATCTGTCTGTTTTACTGGGGAGAGTAACACAAACAGAAACTGAAACCCGTTTATTAGGTAGTACAAAGAGTGGTAACTCAGAGTGTTTTTATAAGACTAGTGTTCAGAAGAATATTTTCCAAAGTAACATCATACAATCCAATCTGCACCTCAAAACACAAGACAGAAAACTGAACTTCACCAACCTAGCTCAATGACTGCTGCAGAAATTAATGCCCCTTACTTCAGGTACTGTGTGTCTCAATGAGGGCCTTACATCAAAACAATCCTTTCTTTCCAGTCTGCCTATTTCAGTGCAGGTTTTGCTCACACACCAGCTCTGACACTTGGCACTTCCAGAACACTTGCACTAACTAAAATCAGATTTATTCTATCACTTCAGTGAAACCAGTAATACCTGCTTGGATAACTACACTTAATGAATAGTTAGTGGCAGTGGGAACTGCAGCAGTTTTTCAAGCACTGTCACAGTTCAAACTGCATCACAGCTGATGCTCCAGCCATGAGTGCCCCCCTCAGCAAGAGGAAACTCAAGAAACGCCTGTTCCTGGGCATCCATTCCCTCAGGTGTATCACTGCTGCCTGCAAACTGGGTCATGGCCACTAATCTGGGTGAAAAAATAAATCCCTTCTAATACAAATCAGTCTGTTGTGTAACTCAGCACATATCAGTTCTGCATAGCTGAGAACATGCTGCAGAATCAAGCTAACAGGGGCTGCTTACACTTGGCACTACACAGCAAAAGTCTGCAAGGGTGTGACAGTGACCTGCAATACGCTCATGTTGTCACTGCACAAGCAGAACAGGCTGCACCATTACCAACATCGAGTACTTTCACCTCTATTTCCACAGCTGCAGCAGAGATGGTCGAGCAGCCACTTCAGCACTGAAAAGGGCATGGGATGAGGTAATTTTTATGCTCCCCAAAATGATGGTTGTCTTCATTCCTTCTAGGCTAGGGCCAGACACTGTGAGATATGTGACATTCAGAAGATCACACAGATGGAGAATGCCTTTGTCCTGGGAAGGTGGGAAAGGAGGAAGCAAGCCTTCCAAGAAGATCAGTTTTCTAAAAAGGTGATAGCAGGGACACGGGAGAGGCAGATTTGTCCTCCTATATAAATTTGAAATCATCAGCGAGCCCAAAACAAACCATGCAAATACCCCAGTTTAATAGTGCCAGGAGTCAGTGCTGGCAGACCTCTGTCAGTACAGCAGAAGGCTCAGACTGTATCACCCACCACTGCAGAGCACCAGGTGTACAAGCTTAAACTCTTTGGAGAGTCCAAAACTAGAATTGCACCTCAACTTGCAAAATGCCATCTGTAGTAAAGCCAGTAAAAGACGTGCACAGAGACTCTATCTGAAGAAAAGCAAACTTATCTGAGCCAGAAACGAAAAGGGGAGACCATCTTATGGTGACTGCATAGGTCAGCAGCACTTTGGAAAGCACAGGAACACGTGTATGTTTATATTTAAAATCTCTTTACATCCTACGGAGGGTTGCACCCTTATCTATAAGCAACTGTCTACTTCCAGACTTTCAAGCTCTTTTCTTCCCCCATCGAATTGTTTTTCTGCAAATACTGCGCACCCTCCAGCTCGGCACCAGGAACGCCTCGCGTGTGCTCCTGCTGGAATTACGAGACAAGGTAACACTCCGGCGCACCGCGCTCACAGAGGGTTTGCCCATCCGCATTCCTTCCCCGGACGAGCCCACGGTCCGCGCCCTCCTCCCCACCCGCTTTCGCGGGGGAAAGGAAACTGGAGAGGCTCAGCCGCCTCCCCCTCAGGGCAAGGGCACTGCCCCGGCCCCGAGTTCGTGGGAAGGCTCGGCCCCGCGGGCGGGAGCGCGGCGGGGCGGCCTCTCCGCCGCAGCCGCTCGGGCACCGCGCGGGGCTGCGCGCCCGGGGCCGCCCGCGGGGCTCGCTCAGCCCGCGCCGGGCCCCGGCGCCCCGGGCACGGGCCTGGCAGCGCCCCGCGGCCGGCGGGACCCTGCGCGCCGCCCCCGCCCCGCACACCCGGCCCGGCGGGGAGCCCCTCACCATGGCGGCGGCGCGCTGCCTGTGCCTAGCGGGACGCTCCCGGCTCCATGCTCCCGCCTTCGCGCCAACTCCCGCGGCCCGGCGCGCAGCGCTGCCGTCACGACCGCGACGGGCGGGGCTGCGGGGCGGCCGGGGCGTGCCCCGGGTCGGGGCCGTGGCTCCCGGGGAGCCCGGGTGCCTCCAGCGCGCTCACGGTGCTGTGGGCGCCGTGCCCGTCCTGTGGGGCCGCAGCGGCCCCGCCGTGCGCGGGCGTTTAACCGCTCCCGCCGCCTCGGGCCCCGGCGGGACCGGGAGCGCTGCAGCAGCGCTCGGAGCGAGCCGCGTGTGCCCGGGCACCGCCGGCACAGCGGGCAGCCGGCTGGCTGAACTGCGGGCTGAAAACAGACAAGAAAGCAGTGCCAGGCCTCCATGGCTTTCGTCTCTTTGTAGGGCACTGAGGCAAATACAGCACCCGAAGCAGGCGGGCAGGCAGGCCCGGCTCAGCGCAGCGCTGAGAGGCGATTCCCGCTCATAAACATGTGATGGTCCCGTCCTGCCCGGCTGAAGGAGCGCCGGGCTCTGGTTCCTCTGATGGTGCTTTATCCTGTGCACTGAGGATGGGGAGAGCTCGGGATTTAGGAGTCCAGGAAAAGCCGGGAAAATAATTAACGCTGTGTTTTCTGTTACTGACTGCTTGATTTTCTAGTTAATTTCTAATGAAATCTTCTATATTTTCTTCCATTGAACACACTTGCTGAACGCTGGAAGGGAAGAAACTTGGTCAAGCCAAATAAAAACTACACCAGTCTGAAATACTGGTGTCCGATGTTTAGATTCTGTCAACCTACTGATTTGCTAATTATTGTTGGACCTGGAGGAGAATGGGGAAGACAAAGTGAATTTTTGACGTTGCCAGTGATTTAGGAGACCCTTCATCAAAAAAAACACCAACCCAAGAGCACAAGCTCAATTTGGACTTGTCTCATACTGCACTCCCTAATGCTGTCACTGGTGTTCCCTCACTGTTCTCTGCCTCTTTGGTGGCATGGTCTCATTCCAGATAGCTGTTAGTGATACCTGTTACCATTGTTTAATTCTTGAAATTGGACTTTAACTAATTGTAAGATCTGTTTGTACAGAAACTGCTACATTCTTTTATGAACACACCTGCTCAGGTGGGCTTGTGTATTTTCAGCATTAGCATAGCTTGTGAATTTGAGTTTCTGCATAAGGAATACAGTGAGTGAGTAAACACAGACCCACAGCACAGGCTGTGCTTTTTGGCCTGTTTTGCAAGTTATTCTATATGCACTCAACATAATGGCTATGCAAACAAAACTGATAGTGCTTTAGAAAAACATCTCCAATGATAAGTTTGTATTTACATATTTAATTCTCGTTATGTAACTTTGAAAGCTGTGCGTATCCCTGATAGCAGAACTAAAGATCAGTTGAAGTGGCTGACATTTGTAAGAGACAAACTGTTTAAATAATGCTAGAAGAGTTATTGCAGGTGGTTATCTCTGTTTGTAGCTGATAAAGCTACCTAGAGTGACATCCAGAAGAAGAGTATCTGTTTGAGGGTTTGTGACATCTTCATGTTTCTTGGAAGGCAAGATTTTAACCCTTTATGGAGACATCAGACTGAACAGGAATGCCCACAATTCACTCCTGGGTATGGTGGGGAGACACAGGATACCTCTGTTCCTGTGTGCATGCCGATGGAACCAGTGGGAGTGGGGAAAACCTTGCTCCACCACAGAAAAGAAAATTGAATACTCATTATATTATGGTGTGCTTTGCAAGATAAAATCAAAGCAAAATCGCTTCTGAGTCTAATTGATCATGGGTTATGTTTTAAAGGCCTATTACCCAACTAAAATGACAGCTTTTAAAAAAGTAGATGAAGGACACTTGATTTCACCACTCTATTTACAACTATGACAAATAATTTTTACAATTAGTATTTTTTTCTACCTTTCTGAAACTCACAGATTATTTGTCTTTTTATATTGGGTTTTTTTCCAAAATACATTTTAAAAAGTGAGATATTAAATCTTGAACATGAGGTTTTTTACCCTATGTAATAAGCCCAGTCCTACTGTTACTGTTAGTGAAGGCTTTGTCTTGCTTATTGAGAGAGGAGGGTTTTAATAAGAAAATTACATTTTCTTATATTGAGAAATAAAAAATAGTCTGTTTTCTTTTTGTTAATATCTTGTTTAGTTTATTTTCTCAGCTTTGTATATTGCTGTGTTGACACTCTTTTGGAATTGAAACCAACTTTTTAAGTGAAATTTCAGGTTGAATTGTGATTTTTTTTGTAGTAATAGTAGTAATGAGCCTTAAAATACTCATTTACGAGATTGTAGTCTCTATTTTGGAAGAATGCCATAAAACATATTTTTCTTACTAGACTCTCCAGTAAAGAAAATAAAAATTTTCTGGCATCGTAGAAGCAGAAATTAACATCTTGTTACAGATGAAAAATTCCAAAAATTCTTCATAAAGCTGAGGTGTAGTTTCTATTTACATTAGACTTTCTATAGTATCTATCACATTTATGTGTCTTTAGAAAAGACTTGATCCCTTTCAAACAGTTTTTGCTGTATAAGGTGAAGATAAGGGATCTGCATGACGCTGTTGTGGGCAATGACATAAGTTGCGTTTCTTTGAGCACCTAACGCTAGTAGAGCAGCTGATGTTAATGTAAACATTACATATCTTCTGAGTGAACTTTGTCTTTAGGTCTTTTTCTTCATTTACATATCTAAGCAAAACGAACGTGTCAACTCAGATACTCAGTCTAACATTCAAAACTCTATCCTTTCAACTAATGCGTTTGGCATTTCTGTAGATCAAACCCCAGATTTTCAAACCAAACCGCAAAACAAGGAGAGTACGTATTCAAGAGTCAAGGGAAAAACTGTTGTCTTCATTTGAATCACATGCCTTGGCAAAGGCAAAGAAGAAAAGGAAAACTATAAATAGGAACTGAACTGAATAATCATTAGGCTTCCTCACTACTGAATTTGTATCAGCAAATATGAATTTGTATCAGCAATTTGTATCAGCCCTGGAGATTTCAGCTTCTCCCAGTCTTGATGCATTTTGAAACAGATTGATTAGGTGTGTGGATAGAGGCAGGAAATCCCACAGTGCAGCATCATCATACTGTATGGTGTCCTCATACAGCACCAGGGCTGGAGCCTGTCCTGACTCTGCCACTTGAGCCAGTGGAACTATTCATTCTCTTCCCCTCCTTTCACACCCTTTCTTCCCAACAGCCCCTGATCATATCTCACTCTTCTCTGCTGATTGATTTCCAAATTAACAACAATCACAGCATTTCCTTTCCCCAAGTCTTTGCTCTCAGGTAATGAAATCCTTCTTCCAAATTCAAGTCACGATATGATTCTCATCAGTTTAACTGCTTCCTCTTTTACTTCATGAAGTTAAATTACTGCCCAAGCAGTTAAATATGACCAAGCAGTAAGAAACTGGATTCAGAGGCTTGAGACATTGCAACACGTTATGGACACACTTTATATTACTGTACCTCAAGAAAAACAAAACTGGCAGGCATCAGTCTTACTATATTGAATAAATTGACTATATCTCAACATACATACTGTTGCTAAACATGTTAAAAGATTAAATTATACTGCAAAATTGCTCTATAAATATTTGCTGTACTGATGCTCCAGCTGTGTGTATGAATTGTTAAATTAATCAATACTGAAATAGCATCTTTCAGGGCTAATTATCTTTGCTAATTGTGTTTATTTGAAGAAATCCAGGAAAATTGTGTAAGAACTGGAATAGTCCCCTGTTGATTTTGTACTGATGCTGTGTGTAGTGCTGTACAGGAAACTTTTATGTGGAATGAAAAATGGTTGCACGTGTTTGAAAGAAATATTGACTTGCTTTGTGTTTTTATATAGTTAGTTGGATGTGTGTATATCTCTTGTTCACAACAAAATTTCCCACAAGTCCGGGAAGATTTTTTTGGCAGAAGTAGGTTGTTTGAGCAGGGTAGGACTGAAGAATCATGCACTGCCCTTCCAGCCATCCAATTACACAGATAGGATAAATCTCCTTTAAATTGGTGATTATGTAGTGTGAATTGTATTAATGTTTCCTCGAAGTACAGTTCCACAAGAATAAAGGATGTGATAACTTCTTAGACCCTCTGTCACCTATATTATCCTGTCTGAATGGCTGACCTTAAATGAGGATAAATTAGTTCCTAGCATTTCTGTTGTTCAGGCAGCCTGCAGCAAGAAGACAGGTAGGTGTCTCAGTGGCCAAGCAGAGGCCACCTCCCAATAAATTACACCATTCTCTGACCCATTCTACGTCTCACAGTTCAGGCTAATCATTGACAGGGCTTTTACAATCACAAGCTTTTAGTGAAGCTTTGATAAGACACTCCAGCAGCTTGTGGCAAATGAAGACAGTCTGCACGGCGTGGAGTCCAGCAAAAGAATGGATTTTTTTCAGCAGTACAAGAAACCCGACTTTTAACACTGGCACTATAAACTGGCACAATGTGTGGCCAACGACTGGAGAAGATTGTTGCTTTTTGGACATTAGTTTTCATAAGGATAGTTACTGGGTTTGCTGGAGAGGGAAGATCGGTGTGGAAAAAGGACTCCCACTTCAGCCCCGTGAGTGAAACACAGATGTTCTTATATGACACTTTCCCCAAAAAGTTTCTGTGGGGTGTAGGGACAGGAGCTTTCCAGGTGGAAGGCAGCTGGAGAAAGGACGGGAAAGGCTTCTCTATCTGGGACCACTTCACGCACGCGGAGTTCAGGGATGTTGACAGCACAGGCACCTCCAGTGACAGTTACATCTTGTTGGACAAAGATTTGTCCGCTCTGGATTTTTTGGGAGTTACTTTTTACCAGTTTTCAATTTCATGGTCAAGGCTTTTCCCCACTGGAGTGGTAGCAGCTCCCAATGAAAAAGGACTTCAGTATTATAACACCCTTATTGACTCTCTGCTGTACAGAAATATTGACCCCGTGGTTACGCTGTACCACTGGGACCTGCCCTTGATGCTGCAAGAAAAATACGCGGGATGGAAAAATGAATCATTGATTGATATCTTCAATGACTATGCCACCTTTTGCTTCCAGACCTTTGGGGATCGTGTTAAGTATTGGATTACAATCCACAATCCATATTTAGTTGCTTGGCATGGGTATGGCACAGGTATTCATGCTCCAGGAGAGAGAGGGAAAATGAGAACTGTCTACTCAGTAGGACACAATTTGATCAAGGTACAGTATAATAAGATTTTACAAATTGATCTTGCACTGCTGTGGGAAATAATAGGAGGAATTGGTCCTGTGATCAATGGTTTGTAAAATAATCACCTACTGTGAAAGCACCAAGAAATAGCCTTTAGCTAAGGCAGTCTTTTTGTTAATCCTCACTTTGATCTTACTGCTTGCCACAACAGCTGACTCAGTAATTATTTGTTTTAAAGAGCTTGTTTATTATTTTATTTAAATTAGCTTTTACATACAAATTCTAACTAATAAAGAGCATTCTTTGTTCTTTACCTTTAATTAAACAGATTTGGCCATACTGAAATGACTATTCTATTAGCTTAAAAGGAAATTCATTTGTATTTGCATATTGAATCAATTTTACTGGCCATGGAGTATGCGTATGTAAGTATGATTGGTTCTAGCTTAGTAAGATCATATTGCAAAATGTTTGCTTCTAAACTAGTAGGGTTGGCACTTCTTGGGTTCAGAACAAAACAAATGCCCTCTTCAGTACTCAAGAGTTTCAAATTATTTCCATGATGTACAGTATTTTTTGCATCTGCCATGCTCAAAGCACTTTACAGAGCAGGTCACTATCCCATCTCTGCAGCCAGTATAATTCCCCCTGCTGAGACTATTCTTAACTGTCACGAAGAGAACTTTTCTACAATTTGCCATACATTATATATGTAATTAACAAATACATCTGAATGGGTTTATCCTACAAAACGAAATATGCATGTGGGAAAAAATATTTGCCAGAGTAGTTAAAATATTCTGCAACTGATAAATTCTTGTATTTGCTTCTGGCCTTGAACCGAAGGAACATCATTTTTCAAAAAAGTCACGTTGCAATCAATAGAAGTTTTACACACAGAAAAGTTTTCAAGCATCCTGAGTCACTAACTGATTTTAGACTTAGCAGAAGAATGATTTAACTGTAAAGATTTGTGAAGCATCCCAAACAAAAACGATGCGAAGTCCTTCTTTTTATTTTCAAGTGCTATTTTATATAATGCATGTAAAAGATACCATGTAAGTTTGCAGTATTTCTTGCCCTCATTTCTGAGGGTCACAATCAAATGTGGAGTACCAGGTAGGCAGTCTCTGCACTTTCTGGTGAATCCATGTAAGCAGCACACTGCACACAGGGAGCAATACTGCTCTGCCAAAGAATCAATTGGATTTTCCAGGAAGCCAAGCACAGCTGGGTCTGATACAAAAATTACTGACCTAATTTTTTTGGTCAATATTATTTGTCTCTCAGACTTGATTTGATAGTTGCTTCTTGTTCTAGAGTATAAAATAAAGCACTTAGATGAAAGAGATAAGGAGACTTTCAGCAGCACACAGTCCTGTAACTACTGTTTTATTATTCTTGGGGAGAAATTATTTTCCTGTGGAAATTTATTTTCCGTTCTTACAACCTCATGAACATTACCTAAAGTATTAGCAGTTCTCTCCTGTACTACTGTAAAATTTCTTAAGATTTTAGATTTGAGATCAATGAAAAATCTCGAATTGGTAGTGGAGTATTTGAGGAACTGGTGTTTTCTGGTTTGGGTTAGAGATGGAATGGAAACTCTTGAGGTACCAGTGGATATGAGTTAACTCTTCTTATCTTTAATTATAAAGATTTATTTCTCTTAATAATCTGTAATGCCAGCCAGCCATTTCACAGAGGTCACAGCTGGTGCTGTATGTATCCAAGCCAACTAGCCAGAATCCTTCTCAAAGACTCTTGTGTGTGTTTAAATGTTTGGTTCGTTTTGCATTGTTGACAACACAGTATTACTAGAACATATTGATGCACAATCAGGATTCATGTGTTGTGAAATACATCTCCTTTGAGCATAAAGAAAAGTTGTAAGATTCTCTCTTTAAGGAGATTTCACATGGGTTTTTTATTACATGACTGGTATATATTGGTCTGTTTCTCAGACATTGTATTATGACTACCTTCTAATTTCCCACTGCAGACCAAAAACATTATCCCAAAAATAAAAGATCAACCAAAATGTCAGGTTTTGGCAGTGTGAGGCAAGGCCTGGTAAAGCTCTTGAAAAGATTGCCATTTATGTCATCAGCTTTAGGAGGAACCACATTCTTGTCCATGTCAAGGCTTCATTTATGGACAGACTGTTGACAGACACAGTCCTCAATGCCACCCTGTGCACAAACCAGGTCTGTCCATTGAATATACAGAGCAGGGAAGAATGTCAAGTAATGCTGAAATGAAGCTAATCTTGCCACACTGTTACACAGCAATTTGCTGAAAATCATTCTCAAGCCTTTTAATAGGATCTCTGGAGAAATTAAATTAAGCTCTTGCACGAATCCTACTTTTAGTTTAATTTCCTTGTGTATTGTTGCAGTCATGGTGTTATCAGAACTAATCACTGTTTATATAAAGGAGTGCTTTTATGTGATATTTCAATCACAACCTGAAGCTAAGTTTAATAGAGTCACAAAAACAATATAACAAACCATAAACCTCTGCTTTTCTGGACTTTGGATTATTTTATTGTAAGAACAATTTGAAAGTTGCTGGAGATCTTTGTATTCCTAGAAAAGGGCTGAAGAAATTTCTCTTAGTTATAAACTATCAATTTTATTGCTTTCAAAAGCAATATCAAGTCTTAAAACCCAAATAATTGGCTGGCATATGGAAAAGTTCATAGAATACCAGGTTGGAAGAGGACCTCAAGAATCATCTCCATGATGCATTTTAGAACTGATTAAAAAATTATCTGCTTCCATGAATGAATTCCTACAGATAACTAGGCAGATAATGATTTTATTAAGGTGTTCCAACAAAAGTAGGGTTGGTCTGTCTTCATCCAGCCCCAGAGCTCTGTGTGTTGGCTGGCACAAGGCATTGCTGATGCTGAAGCGCCTCCTGCCTGTGCTCCCCTCCAAGCCTCACCTCCTGTTAGGGGAATGCCCCAGACACATCTACTTAGACAGCCCTGCCTTTTACAAGGCCTTGCTGTTCAGGATCTGTAAAGAGAGGTAATGAATGCAGAATCAAAGGCTGCTAAGCACAGTGCTTAGGAGATCCATATTGGGAAAATAATCCAGAAGAAGAATTTTGAATTTCAATTTGAAAAAATTTCAGTTTTAAAGATATACTTCCATGTTATGATGTATTCTAATCATACACAGAGAGTAATCATTGCTACTGACCGTTTCAAAGGACTCGATACTACCTCTATGGAAATTAATATGGAATCTGAACTTTGATGCTTATTAATTATAAATTGCTAAGGGATTCTCTTGGATAAATCTCTCTTCAATCGTATGGTTATTATGAGTAATAAAAGGAGCATGTGGAATCTTCTACCAGATGGAGAGTGGCCATCAAAAGTGCATTTCTGTTCTGCATTAAAGGAGACTGCACTTCACAAAGGCAACATGAGAAAACAATTAATAATAATGGGTAATTTGCTATGCAACATTTGAAAGACACACCAAAGGAAATAAAAAAACCTATGAGCTTGCTCCTGAGGCAGATGTCATACTGAAGCATAGAAGAAAAAAATGGCACACAGAAAAATTAGAGGGATTTCTTTGATTTATCTGTAAATAAATCTGACAAGAAGCAAGAAAATACAAAGTAGATGAATCACTGTGGCTGGACCTATGTGAGATGTATACCTGATATATTATTACCATTTTCCCTATATCTAGTTATGTTCTTTCATACTTGGTTTTAGGTTTGTTAATATCACAAGGGCAGACCAACCTGTCTTCTTTTCCTCATCTGTATCATGCCCTTCAGGAAGTTCTGCCTTTGTTAGTAGGCAGAAAGGGGTGCTTTTTCTTTTCTTTTCTTTTCTTTTCTTTTCTTTTCTTTTCTTTTCTTTTCTTTTCTTTTCTTTTCTCTTCTCTTCTCTTCTCTTCTCTTTTCTTTTCTTTTCTTTTCTTTTCTTTTCTTTTCTTTTCTTTTCTTTTCTTTTCTTTTCTTTTCTTTTCTTTTCTTTTCTTTTCTTTTCTTTTCTTTTCTTTTCTTTTCTTTTCTTTTCTTTTCTTTTCTTATTTCCTGTTAAAGATTATTCACACTCCTTTCCATCTGGCAGAAAAGCCCAGGGGAGAAATATCATAATGATGTATCTCTAAAAAATGTCTTCATCACATACTTGGAAAAAGCAATAAATTCACTTTCAAGCCTGCTGTCTCCCTATAGGTCCATTGCAGATCAGGTTCTTTTCTGTGCCCAGCTGCATTACTCCCAGCTCTGTGACAGATCTCACTATGCCAGGATCTCTTTGTGGACACTGCTGACTTTGGGATCTGTGGATGAGTGCACCCCAGGAAAGTCCTATAATTCATTCTCCTTAAAAACAAATTTCTGCTTCATGAATGAGAAATAACTATTACCTCTATGTCCTACCAGACACCTCCTTCCCTTCCCCCAAAGGAGACTCCTTTCCTCAGGATGCAGAAAGGTGAAACTACACCAGCACCTGTATTTCTTACAGGACAAGGGAAACCTCTCTCCATCAAGTATGGCTCTAGGGTGGACACCAGAATCATCTATGCTTGTAAATGTCTTTGCTGGAAGATTTTTCAAATAGTAGTAGCCATCAGTGATGATGTAAAATTCAGCACTGATTCATAGTTTTTTGATGATTTGTTATTTTCAGGTTAGCTTTCTTACATTTCTGGGTAATCATTAGGGAAAACACAATCCAAATGCAGGACAGTTAACATACAACAAATCTGATAGTAAAGCCTCAGTCCTTCATAACACCCTCTCAAGAAGTGCAGTTGCCTGCATCTTGAGATGTAGGCACTACTTACAAGGATTGAGATTCAGTTTGAAAAAGAAAAGGTTTAGTTCTACGTTAGCTCTACTGACTATGGGGCATCTTTACCACAGACCAAAAAGACCTTGAATGGAAATACACTCTCCAAATAAGCCACACACCCCTGCCCTTCCTCTGAAGAGTAACATCATCATCATCAGACACTATATTCTAGTTCTTCATTGTTTAAACATCAAACAATTAAACAAAAATCCAAATAATTTTATTAGCATTTTTTTCAATTCTAATTTTCCTAAATGTTCTTGATTTCCAGTACACTAAAATAACTCCATATACCCCGATATTGTTTTGTATACTCATTGCTGTTCAAAGGAAAATTGTTGGACTAAAGTATCTTAGGAATTTGAAAGTATTGCTCTTTCTAGTGAAAGCTTTTTGCATACAATTATGTTAAATTACAAGATCGGAATTTGAAGGAGTGTGAGACTATTTCAAAAAGTGAGAAGAACAAAACTGTTGTCTTCAGTTTATTAAGTTGACTTTTCTAGCCTTTTTAAGGAGTTAGTACTACCTGACATAGCACTCTCTGTGACTTTCAAGACTAGGGAATATTTTCTACATTAATACCAGGAAAATATGCTGAAATTAATGAGTCATACGTATCTAGAATAAATACCCAGTATTGATCCTGCTCTAACTGTGTATTTAGCCTTGACATTTGTCCTTGCTCTAACAAGGAAAGTGAAAGATTAGGGATTAAACTCTAACTGAAAAAAGATTAGTCAAGATTTACTGAAAATGCCCAATTTGATGTACGATACAGCTCTTATATTAATGTTTGTTTTATATCTGGTCTTAAAAAAATTATATAAATCAGCTGATTCCATCAACAATAGTTTGCATTTAGCAAACACCTTCTGAGAATGTTAAGCTTCTTTAATTAACAACTCAAAACAGAATTACAGGCAAGCAAATTATATTGTGTCTACTATGTCTGTAAAACCCTTACTATAGACAGTGACAAGTTTTTAACAGTAAGAGTTAGTCCTCAGAATTAAGTCATCAGTGATACATACAAGTTTGTATATGAGGATTCTATCTTGACTCATATTAAATGTACTTATTTATACTTGAGGTCTACTCCTCTAGAATTATACCTGTGGCTGTATTCTCTGCTGTACACATTATATTAATAGTAACTTTATTTTCTTCTAATCACTTCCTGAAGATGTGTATGAATATGAGTTATCCCTGATTGGTTTTTACATGTCAGTATCATATTCTAATTAGTTGTTTTTTTGGCAAAGCTGTCTTTCTCCATTTCACCTCAAAAAGTGTGATTGCTGTGATTTACCTGATGCTATTATCATGGAACTTGGCACTGTGCATTATACAGCTGAGTGCAGTGGGGGCTTCTTGTTAAGTAAATGCAGCCATATGCCTCTCGTTCAACAGTGATGTTTGTGGGCTGTGTCTGGAGAAAAAGTGTACAAACCAGGTGAGAAAACACAGAGTAAGCCTGGCCCCAGCAGCCACTCCAGGCTGGAGGGACCTTGAGGAGAGGACAGGGAGGGCAACTGAGGAGATGGCATTGGACACTTAAATTTTCTGATGAGGCTGCTAAGAGATCCATTTGATAATACTTTAACTCTCTCTTGCAAGTTGCCTCATGAGTCCGTTTTTGCTGGCTTCCCTCTTCAGCTACAGAGCCTGCATTTCAAAGGTTAGCGTCACTTTATCAGTATTTTCAAAGACAGACCTTGAACAAATGTTACGAGCGTGACCTTAGAAACCATAAACAACTGATACACAAAATTTCACAAACTGTAATTCTTTGGTACTCCCCAGTTTAAACAAATACCTACCTGACATCAGGCCTTTTGGAGTTTTTTTAAACTGTCAAGGCTGTGTGTTTCTAGATAAATTAACTGAAGTTATTGTCAAAGGTAAGCACTGCTGTTTGGCTTAGTAATGATGGCAATCTAACTCAGCACTCAGTGTTTCACAATGCTCCTAATGTTTCTTTCTGGGTGCAAACTGTTATTTTCTTTCCAGCTTAAGAGTATAAAGCCACACTACAGGCATAAGGTAAACCCTGAGTTACTTGACAACTCTTCAGCTGGGAGAGGTCAGCTCCCCTCCCCTGTGTCAGATCACCTGATGTGATTCACACTGCAGTCCAGAGTCACTCTTCTCTGACCTTCCTGTCCTGTTTCCTTATGGGACTTTGACAATGCTAGTGGTTCCTCCCATGTATTTCTGGTTTTCTGTAAGTTTTGTCTGCTGCGTGCCCTTATTCAAGTGATTAATAATGTGACATTTGAAGCTAATTCTGATGTGTGATAATGCTATGCTTTCTAAAACATGAGGATCATCAGAAAAGTTGGTATTATGATATGATACAGTGCAGTGGTCATTTCAAAGAAGAAAATAACTAAAATCATGAACAAAATTCTCACTCAGAACTGTAAGAGTTGACATTTGGGTTCAAACTTCACACACAGCTGGGTCCTTTGCCCAAGTTTTTACATGTAGGGATTGTGAAAATCTCAAAACTTGAACACTTGTTCATATGACTAGGCAGAAATAAAACAACTAAATCTCAAGAAGAGGGATGAGGTGGATGTTGTTTGATCAGAGTAAGTCCAAGTAACCCCCGGAGCACAGAGCAGTTAGTAGCACAGAGTCACTACTGACAAATGAAACACCAATGGAATAATTGTGAAGATGATTTGAAATTTTAACCATGCCAGGAATCACTGTGTGACAGAGAAAGACTCAGATGGGACTGGCTAGATGACAGAGTTCAAATCCCACTGTTAGAGCTGTTCCAAAGTGTCCATGTAACAGCTATTCTCATCCCTGGTGGGATCTCTCCTGAAATTTAGATGTGTGTTCAAAGGCAAAAAGCCACAGCCTTAACGTGTGACAGGAACAGCACACGAGATACTGACATTGCCCTGATCCCAAGGAACCCTGCAGGGTGACAGTGATTGCCCATTAAACTGTGCAGGGTAATTCACGTGCCTTAACTGATACTTCCATATAAGCCTGCAGTGACTCAGATGGAGCTACTGGCCTGTCCAGGTGCCAGAACACAAAGAGACTTATTAGAGAGTTACAATTTAATGCTATTTTTCTCTCATCAGGCTCATGCAAAAGTTTGGCATACCTACAAAGAACACTTTGAACCCTATCAGAAGGGGATGATATCCATAGTATTGGGATCCCACTGGATCGAACCTAACAACTTGGAAGATGAGTCAGACATTTCTAAATGTCAGAAGTCTATGGAGAAAGTACTCGGATGGTTTGCTAAACCCATCCATGGGGATGGGGATTATCCAGAAGAACTGAAAAATGAATTCTTGTTTTTGCCACACTTCACCGAAGATGAAAAAAACTACATAAAGGGAACAGCTGACTTCTTTGCCTTTTCCTTTGGTCCTAGTAACTTTAAACCTCCAAACACTCTACCAAAAATGGGACAAAATTTGTCACTCAATTTGAGGGAAGTACTGAACTGGATTAAAATGGAATACAACAGTCCTCGAATCTTGATTGCAGAGAATGGCTGGTTCACTGACAGCCATGTGAAAACAGATGACACCACAGCCATCTACATGATGAAAAACTTCATTAATAAGGTTTTACAAGGTTTGTACAGAAGTTACTTGTTGGGTTTTTCAGAGAGCATTTTTGATCATTTGATATGTAGCTCTGTAATAATTTTTAAGAGATAATAGCAACCAAGTTAATCATTAATTATTTATACTGCATGAGTACAAGTCATGGATCAGGATCTACTGGTGCTAGGTGTTGTACAAACAGAAAAAACCCATAGCCCCTGTCCCAGAAAGCTAAAGTCCAACATCTGCATTGGCTTAGGTTTGGTTAGGGTTAGGGTTTCCATACTGAAACTATTACTCCTGCAGGACTCCAAGACTCCACCTGTAATAGGTACAGAAAAGCCTTGAGATCTTCTTCTGTGAATGTCACCTCTGGTGACATGGGGAGCTTAGTTAACTCCTGAACTTTCCTACCTTCAGCCCCTTGTTTCTGCCCCAAACCTTCCCCTTGTTTTTCAGGAGGCTTTTCTCATCCTCACTCTAACACTCAGTCAGGATCCTGACCTGTTTCTGCCCTCTCCTTTCACTGTCCTTGCAGACAATGCTACAAACATAATCTCACTCTGATCCACTAGATCTCTACCTACCAGCTGCCTAACTTTTTATTTTCTTTACCGTAAAGTATACATAAAATAGTACTTTTCCTACCCATTTAAACAGCCACAAGGTCTCAGCATGCACCATCTCAAGTACCACAGCATCTTTTGCTGTGACAATTAAACTTACCCCATCAATTCAGTATGCTTCTACAAACAAAAACATTCTCAGTTGTCACTTACTCTGTCCCTAGATGTCTGTTCCCATTTGTTCAGCTTTCTTCATTGTGGACATCAAGTACTCATCTTTATTTGCATGGCCATTCTATCTTCTCTCTTTACCCTCTACATCATTCTCTGCCTCTGCATTTTGCAGTGAGTATTTTCAGACATTTTTGTACATTCTCCCACAGTTTCCCTAATCTAGAAGTTGCTTTCTTTGAAAATACATGCCATTTTATTGCTTTGTTACATTTCCTTATCTCCTTTCCAGTATTCTGGCCTTGTCTATCAGCTTCTCATATATTCACATGGCAAGCTCTTGGGCTTTCTGTTTTCATCTGGCAACCAGGAAAACATCCAGCTGGACTATACCCATGCTGCTGGGTACCTTGGAACTTTGCTGCATCCATACATGCACTGCGCAAACCTGCTTTCCACTCAAGTTGCAGCCTGGTGTGATTAGGGCAAGGAAGTTCAGTGGAAATACAGAATGATACAAAATGAAATGTCCTGAGAAAATGAGGCTAAACAATATTGGGGAAGAATAAACCAGAAAACTTCATCTTATTCCTTGACTTACTGGTGTGGTGGACTACAGGTAAAATATGGCTTGTCCACTTGTCTGTGTCAAAATCCTCAGCAACCCTACTTGGTCACTGCTTTGCCTTGGGTATTCCAGCCCTCATAAGGTTAAAATGGGGAGTTACCCCGTGTTACTTCCTTGCTCAAAGCTGGTGACAGGCAGTGAACATGACTGACCATGGAGTTTGGACTTTTTCTTCCAGGCTGCCAGCTGGCACGAGCCTACATGGCTTTGTGGTTAGTTGGTGTCCGCTGAGAAGCTGCTTTACAGGTTCTGCTGCCCTTCCTGAATAATCAGGTTCCACATCTGAGAAAGCAATTGTGTTGTCATCTTTCTCATATACTATACGTAAAAGATCATATCTAGACTCCTTTGGAAGAGGGACATTTAAGATTGCCTGAAGAAATTAGTATGCACTGCACCCATTCTGTAACTAAATCTGGGTTGGTCAACTCAACTTCTTTAAAGTCATTAACAGTCCCATGCCAACAAAATAATTTTTTCAATTTACAAGCAGAGTAGACATTCCCAAATGTTTGAACTTGCAGACATCTTTCAAATAAAGGTGGAGAGTTTTAGCTTCATGACAAACTTACAAACCAGATTAACTGTTGCTCCCTTTATTTTTACTCAAGATTCTCTAATTTTACTGGCATTATTTTACTGGCAAGTTCAAATGCAACTTCAAACCTGGATGTGGTATAATATTTCTTGTTTGCTCAGAGCAGAAATAAAGCATCTTATAGTAATTTAATTTCTTAAGGAATTATTGACACCTTTTTTTTAGTAAATAAAGACTAAGATATAGATGTCAGTTTTGCAATGAGTTACAGTGGGTCAATAACCCTACACATGTTGAGAATATGCTCAAGATTTTCAAAGTAAATAGCCCTTTTTCATAAATATCCCTTATATATGTTAGAGTACTAAATACAAAACTCATGTATATTCTTATGCATTCTCTTATGCAGCTATTAAATACGACAACGTAGACGTGTTTGGTTATACAGCCTGGTCCCTCCTTGATGGCTTTGAATGGCAACATGCTTACAGCATCAGGCGTGGATTGTTTTATGTAGATTTCAAAAGCAAAAGAAAGGAAAGGATTCCCAAGTCATCTGCACTTTATTATAAACAAATAATACGAGAAAATGGCTTCTTCCCAAAGGATTCTACCCCAAACTTGCAAGCTCAGTTCTCCTGTGACTTCTCCTGGGGTATCACCGAGTCTGTTCTCAAGGTAAGCATAAAATATTAAGAGGATCACTGGAAAAGAGTTTTCAGGAAGTTCAGCTTTGTGAACAAATGACCATATACAGCACCTTGGATTCAAGAATTTCAGTGCACACTGCCAATAGAAGTTAAGCCATAATTGCTTAACTCAATTTCATGCGTTTCCAGGTTTTCAGGTGAGCTGGTCACAGAGAACTGGCTACTGCTGCAGCTGTCCCTGCTGCAGGAGCCCTTCCAGGCACAGCCCTCCCTCTGCCTGCATCTCCATGTTGCAGATCAGATGAGGAAATTTCAGACCAAGAAGTTGATCTAACCAATTGTTACTGGGTTATTTTTCAACCAGGGGTTTCCAAATCCAGTTTGCAGTGCGGCCATAGGGATGCTTGTGATGGCCTGATGGAGAGAGTGACAAAGGGCAGGGACAAGGTGATTATGCTGGTGGCAGCAGAGCTACCTGTAGGCTCCAGGTCTCGTCTAACATTCCTGGGTTAGGCCTGGCTCTAAGTGCCACTTAGACAAGTGGGTAAGAAGCCATTCTTTAAAAAGACACATAGCACGGGTGAAGATAACCAACCCTGAGGTTTTAACATCTGAGCACACTTTAGAAAACAGATTATACAACCTTTTGTCCAAACTGGTTCCTAATGGACCTATTTATACTTTATTTTTCTTCTATTTCTGCTTTAAACTTAGTAAATAAGCTAACTGTATGTACGGCCAGTGTTGGGATACCCTTCTTGTCATCACACACAGACAGTCCCACGATAAATATCAGCCCCAAAAAGTAACAACAAAATCTCATAATTTAGCCTATTCACTGACAACCATAGGGGAAAAAAAAATTAAGCTTCTATATATCTTGTTAATATGCAGCACAAACAAGTACATTTTATTAAAAAAAAGTAATCCAAATATTTTAAACTCCACTATATTGTACTTTGAAACTTACAAAACGCATTTAAAAATTGGAATATAAAAAAAAGATATGTGCTACTCAGAAACTTTTGAACTAGCAGGAGATAGAAAAAATAAAACTAAGTGCTACAAACTGTTTGTCAGATTGCTATGCCTCAGTTTTACAAGGTTGATCACAGCAGCAGTGCCAAATTAATCCATGCTCTCCTTGTACAGGCCCTGGTGCTTGTTCTCACCAGCACTCTCCTGGCAGCTGCCTGAGAACTGCTGTGTGCACGACCAGAGTGAACTCCATCAGGGAGAGCTGTGTGAAAACATGTCACGTAGGCTGGTGGCAGGGCAAATGCCCATGTGTAATCAAAAAGAAAAAAGTGCAACTTTGATGTTTTTCATAGGGAAAGGAACAGAATGGTGAAATGACCTCTAGCACAAAGCCCATATAGGTGAGTTGTTTATGCTCTTCCCCCTGGAGCATCTAAGCAGGGCCTTCTGACATCCAGCACAAACTGACAGCTGAACACAGGCAGAAATGCAGACTGCAGGCAGGTATTACGGTCATTCAATTAAAACCTCTTGTAACATATTTTTATTTTCACAGGCAGAATTGGCAGCTTCCTCACCTCAGTTCTGCGATTCCAGCTTGTACCTCTGGAATGTCACAGGAGATGGGCTTCTGCACAAAGTTGAAGGGGTAAAGCTAAAAACCCGACCAGCACAGTGCACAGATTTTGTCAGTATTAAAAAGCAACTGGATCTCCTGGAAAAAATGAAAGTCACCCATTACAGATTTGCACTCAACTGGTCACTAATTTTACCCAATGGAGATCTGTCAGTGGTCAACAGGCAAGTTCTTAGGTATTACAGATGTGTGATCAGTGAAGTCCTGAGACTCAACGTTCAATCCATGGTCACCTTGTATTACCCAACTCACACCTACCTGGGCCTGCCGGGCCCTTTGCTGCAGACAGGAGGATGGTTGAACCAATCCACTGCCTACGCTTTTCAAGCCTACGCAGCTTTATGTTTTAGGGAGCTTGGCGATTTGGTTAAACTTTGGATTACAATAAATGAGCCTAACCAGCTGAGCAATGTCTACAACAGGAGCAGCAATGACACCTACCGGGCAGCACACAATTTGTTAATAGCACACGCCATGGCCTGGAGAGTATACGACGAGCAGTACCGGTCCTCTCAGTATGGCAAAGTGTCCCTGTCCCTGCATTCGGACTGGGCTGAGCCTGCCAACCCCTTCTTTGAATCGCATTCAAAAGCTGCCAACAGGTTTCTGCAGTTTGAAATAGGCTGGTTTGCCAATCCCATATTTAAGACTGGGGACTATCCAGCTGCTATGAGGGAATACATCACCTTTAAAAACAGAAAAGGCCTCTCATCTACTTTGTTGCCATCTTTCACAAGTGAGGAAAAGCAGCTTGTGAAAGGTGCAGCTGACTTTTATGCACTGAATCATTTCACCACCAGATTTGTGATTCATGAACCTCAGAATGGAAGCCAGTATGAATTTGATCGTGACATTCAATTTCTGCAGGACATCACCTGCCTGAGCTCCCCTTCTCGTTTGGCAGTGGTGCCTTGGGGAATTCGCAAAGTTCTCAGGTGGATCAAAAAAACTTATGGTGACATTGACATTTACATCACAGCCAATGGAATAGATGACCCATCCTTAGATAATGATGAACTTCGAAATTATTACTTGGGCAAATATGTACAAGAGGTTTTAAAAGGTATGTGATTGATAGATGCAAGTTTCCCAGAGCTATTTCCATGGCTCAGACCCAGGCACAGCCAAGTCCTGCTCTGGACAGAGTGAGCAGTCCTGGTTCGGCTGCAGGAGCCAGCAGCACTGAGCCCCCCGAGGGCCCGACTCTGCAGTCACACTCAGGGCAGCTATGACACAGAGAAATGGCACCAGTGCCTTGCACAAAATGCAGCTACAGCTGCCTCCAGTTTAAATCATGTGAGAAGCTCTCTGGGCATGCACATACAGCAGACTAGTTACTCAGAAGTTATTAGGAGATGGCACTTCAGCCCAACAGCTCCCAAGAGACAATTAAAATTTCTACTCTCCAAAGAAAGTCAAGAGCCTCCTTGCTTGCTGAACTAGTCATTAGACAGGATAGTGCAAGCAAGTCTACACAGACCTGGAGAGACATACAGAAGAAATACAGCAGGGCACCAGCAGCACCAGCTGCTGTTGAAGGGACAGTCCAACTCAAGCTCTTGTTCTACTACTTGTTTTCTCCTGGGCACATATGGAAATCTACTTCTTCACTTTAGAGAAAAACTAGTAAGAGTTATGGAGGTAGAGGACAAAAACATTCAAGGCAATGATCTTCAGCAACAGCTTATTGTATGAGAAATGCTGCAGGGCCCTCACCCTCCTCACCCCTCCCCTCCCTCTTCCTCCAACCAATCATTAAAGAAAAGCAGTGAGACACAGGCTACCAGCAAGGCCTAGGTACCTGAACTATACAGGCAAAATGAGATGTGCAATACATCCCTGCCCTCCCTGTTCCCCACTGGTGAGCATTAGAGAGATCCTGACCAGGACATGGGGGATCCAAAAGCATTTCTGAGGCAACTGACACTAAACACAGTCTAGGTATCCTGGTTTCTCCTCTCTAAGAGTTAATAAAAAATGAGACCAATCTTACTCATGGCTAAATATGGCTTCAGATTACTTTTAGACACCAAGAAACAAAGTGTTCTGGAGAGTGCTTAGCTTTCTCACTTACTACAGGACTAATGAGCATTTGCTGATTTATTTTCCATGCTAATTTCTTACTGCAAATAAAAGAACAATACATTATTAAAGAAAGTTGTTAAATAATAGGGTTGTTTAAAGGGCACTTCTTTATAGTATTCCAATTTTAATTTTCAGAGAGCATGACACTTCACAGTACTCACAAAAAGATCCCCCAATTTATATTTTTTTGTCTTTATTAATTCTTTATCTGGGTCACATTCCCCACTGTGCTCACTCTTGCATATGACTTCAAGGCCTGCTATTTGAAGTATTTTCACCCAGCACTTGGGTGCAGCAGTGTAACAGAGCCATGCATGCTACAGGGATGAACAGGTGAGTTTGGAGCAGGGCAGGAATTCTTGGAAAGCTGCTCTCATGGCACCAATGGGCAGCTGCTCTTGAGTCACTGCAGCAGGCTTCAGTTAAGAGCAGCATCTAGCTCTTCCCAAGAAAACAAACTCCCAGCTCCAACCCTGTACAAATCCAGTTTTCATGGGGTAGGTCCAAAATTCACAAATCAATAGGATTTTTTAAAAACAGTAAAACACTGTTCCTACATAATTGAGACAACTGAATATTAGAAGCAGAAAATATTTTATGATGCAAGTACAGTTTTTAAATTGATACCAATTTGAAATCTGAACTCCTTGCCAGAAAGTCTGCAGGTTTTACTTGCAATGTTTTTACTAACACTTTGTTTTGGTTTATTTTCCTTCTCAGCCTCCTACATTGACAAAGTCAAGATTAAAGGCTACTATGCGTTTAAGCTGACTGAAGAAAAATCCAAGCCCAGATTTGGATTCTTCACTTCAGATTCAAAAGGAAAGCCTTCAATAAAATTTTACAACAGCCTGATAAGCAACAATGGCTTTCCTGCTGACTACTCAGTCTGTGGCCCTTCTAGCCATGAAAAGCAGTGTAGCTTCTGCTTGTTTATTTCTCAGAAGAAGCCGTTAATATTTTTTGCTTGCTGCCTTTTCTCTACCCTCATTTTGCTTTTAGCTGTTATTTTCTTTCACAAAAGAAAAAGAAGGAAACGCTTTAAGGCAAAAAGCATAAAGTGCCTCTGTGTCTCATTTTAAAAGGGGACACAAGCCCACTTTCAGTGAGATCCATAACTGCATTCTACAGCGGACGATGCCACTCAGACAACTGTGGAAAAGCACTGAGTCACTCCAGTCACACACACCAAGCATTCCTTCAAAAACAAAGGAATCACATTCACAGGAAGAACAGCCATGGCACTTGTTTCTGGTGCAATTACTTTTATCTACCTACTGTACATAGAAGACAACTTCATCTATTTAAAAAGAAAAGAATTATGACTTTCCTGTGCCTTGGAATAACATTTAAAACAGCTTCACTTGCAAAGAGCAACTTTTGAGAACTAATATGCACTTTTGTATAAATAAATGTGTCTTGAGATGTCTATTCATGTTATGAGTGTTGTTGAGCATGAAACTGCAGCTGTTAGGGTTTAGAAAGTGTTACTAAACCCCACAAACCTTCAACTAAGTACAACACCAGGAATGAAATGTACCAGGCCAGCTTCTGAAGATACCTCTAAAAGAACAAAACCAAGTTAACTCCATTACTGACCAACAGATGTCCCTCACAGATTGAGTGAAGTAGTTTTAAGCAAATGTAACTGGAGACAAAACCATATACAATCACTATTTTTCATCTCCAAAATGGGGCAGCCATAAAAATTTTTACTAGCAGAGAAGATCTAAATAAATAGTAACTATTAACCCACTCAATGGAGTGATGAATGTAAATTGCACTTGTCATTATACAAGTGGATGTTTGGTTAATTTTTGGAATTTCTTAACATCCATGGGATGCTTTAGCAACTTGTTGCCAAGTATGTTTCTGCACTATCCCAGTATTTTATGTACTTCTTCCGAATTGAATGGAGCAAGTGACAATGTGGATTTACTACTGTACAGAAGTACAACCTCCCACTAAGATGTTACTACACGCCAAGATTAGTAGTGAAGAAACAAAGCTGTATCCACAGATATCACAGATCACTGCTGGTGAAATTCAGCAATACACTCTGAGTTTTGAGGTCAAGTCCCCTGTTTTCTTAATTGAGCAATAAAGCTTCGTATTTTCAGACTACTGCTTCTATCTATGTATTTAGTTTAAATGGTCTTACAAACCTACTTCTACTGATTTCAGTTTTTTCATCTACTTCCGATTCTGTCATCACAAGTCTAAGGCTTGAGAAGATGTAAGAGAGCATTGGTCTGCCCTCTGTGAGAGAACAGTGCTTTTACTTCCTTCATGCTGTGACGCAGAAATGCCACTTCATGACTTTGTCACAGAAAGATCAAAGTAGCATGGCCTACACACTGCCCTACCAGTCTCTGTGCACATTCATTCAGTCTGAATGAAGTTTGATGGTTTGAACACACATTGGTAGTGTGGACCCAGTGTGCAATCTGCTTCTCCAAACGCCATCAAGTTCACAAAATCGCCATTTAGTTCTTTAAAAAAAACTAAACAAACCAAGATATGAAATACAGTTTATTTTATTTAACCCTCTTGTATTCTACACCTTATACCAGCTGACATTGCTGGTATAAAGTGTCATGGTAGTATTTCAATCCAGGCAACTGTAAATAAAAAAATAAGAGCTTTTAGAAAGGTTTTAGCAGTGCGTATGTGAAACTGAAAGTTCATAACCATTAGATGTTAATTTATCTGATGATTTTAATGCAAGATAGACATCAATATCTCAAAGAATTTGCTTGATTTTACACAGAAAAGATTACTAAAAGATGCCTTCAAGCACAACAGCTCAACTGTTCAACAAATGCAGTAAGCTGTTCCATCTCTCAAGGCACTTGCAACAAAAAATTCTTTTTTTGGAGGCTTGCAAATGTGTTTTGTATCTGGAGGATGATTTAAAAAAAAAGCATTTATTAAACCCACTTCATCAACATCCTGCCTCAATTTTAGGTTCTGAAGGCACACAACACAGAATTTATTTGCAAGTCAGACTGTCTCATCCTGTACAGGGGTTTTGTACTATGTATGGAACCCCCCACAGCTTAAATGCATCAAATTCCTTTAGGAGTTAAAATTCCTAAATTATCCCCAAATCCTTGTACTCAGCTTTAATAACAATGCCCACAGACAATGCAAATAGCTGTCCTTGTTAAAGTGACCTGTTTACTAGCGTTTACATACTAACTGCTCAGAAGACCTTTATCTGTAACTTGGGTGCTGTCCACTATTTTAGTGAGGGCAGTTCCAAGCAGGAGTAACATTAGTCTCAGGTCCTCTCTGTAAATAGCCGTAAGCTGGTCTGTCAGGCCAGGTCAGCTGACTTTAAATTCTTAGCCAGCACTGCAGCTTGCATTCACAATGCAGAGTACAGCACTGGAAAGACAGGTTTTCTCCAAACAGTAACAAAATGCCAAGTTGATGAAAGATGGAAAACTGCTGTTGGAAGACCTAGCAAGATTCTGGTTTTATGCTGCATCTTATGACACCTGTTACAAACAAAATCTCATCCCTGTTGGGAACCTGTTTAACTACGGCTGCACTGAAGCAGATAAACCTTGGCCAGTGCCCATCTCTACAGAGAAGATGTACAATGTGTACTAAGATAATACCAACCTATGAGTTTTACTCATCTGCCTGCTGCACTGTTCCTTTCTCAGAGACATAGATACCATCCAAGAATTTCCTGATATCCTTGTTCTTGACTGTGGTGGCTTGCTGGATCAAGGCAGCTGCAGACAAAGTGAGACCATTAGCACAAAGCCAGAAGGTCCAAGTCAACTTGTAGCCTTTGTTTATGCTCCAGTATTCCAACTAACAAACTGGACTGTCATCTAGAGACAGGAATTACCAGGTTCAAATCCTGTAAGGTCTAGAGAAAATGTGATGCACTTCACTGAGCTTATCTTGGCAACTCAGGACAGTGGCACCTCATTACTGCACACATGTACAACTGAAAAGCTGACGTTTGGTGCCAAAAAGGCCGTAAGTACGGACTTGAAGGTTCTGCAGACTTGTAGAAATGCCTTTAAGCTTAGAAACAGAGTAAGAAACTATGAAAAGCAATCACAGTGACTAGAGCAAAAAAAAAATCTGGGCTGCTGTTTACCTCAGGGTTTGAGGTAAAGAGTTTGCTAAGCTGACATCTTCAGACAAAAGTTTCCATATAATTTTTCACACATCTAACTTCACAAACCTGAATTGGAAACCAGCTCAATATCATTCCCTTCAAGGATCAGCTCATCTTTCTGGGCTTGAGATACTGCGCAGGTAACACCTATGGAAAGGCAAACACATAATCACACTGTCAAAGGTGTTACGTGTATTAAAGAAACAATATTAATGTCCTGTCCCAATTTACATATCTAGGCACTAGTATTCAAGACAATAATTAGCTTCTATGACTTTGTTAAACAGAGTTCCTCAAATCCATTCCAGGTTTTGTCCTCCCTCACACAGTTTAAAAATTCAATGATTAGTGGAAGTCATGGTCTGGAGTGAAAGCTACTGAAGTGACATTCCTGCTTACCCATTATCACATTAGAGCATCAATCACCAACCCTGTGTACGAGGCAGTGCTTTTGCCAGCACGGCTCTGTAGCCAGGTGGTGCCAGTTTCCACAGGCTTGCACTCGTGAAGAACAAAACTGGAGCCACCACAATCAAAAGCCATTAAAATCCCCCCGCCCCTGTCATGTCATGTACTGTGTTTACACCAGCAATGCTGCAAATACTCACAAGGAGTAAACATGAGGGCACTCGAGAATCTCACAGGAAACTTGAATTTGTAAGGAGAGTAACAGAAGTTTTTACTGTTTGATCTACTTAATCAACAGCTATCAGCTTTTAAGCTGGCCTTTTACTAACAGTAAATGCTGACTTAAAAAAAAACCCAAGTACAATAATCAAACCCACCCGTAATACCCCACAATAAATCCAAATCCCTGTAACTCTGCACTGTTTTCTATCAGTGTTGTGGGACAAATCTGATGCATCCTCTACAGCCAGCCCAAAACATCATCAGTAACATTAAATGTCCTTACCCTCACCAGAAATGGAATTAGAAAAAACCCCAAATGGATAAGGAAAGTCTTTCCTTCGGTTTTTACGGATCTCTGTTTCTGACTTTTGTTGCCTCCTTTCAGAAGTTTAACAAGCTCCATCAAGTGCCTGCTTTTCTGTTAGACATTTTACTGAAACTCCAAGTGTGCAAGATGCAAAAACAACTAATAAGATGGCAGTTTTTAAGTTTATTGTGCATGCTCCTAGATAATCAGCAAATTCAAACTAGAACACCTTAAAAACCAAAACTATGATGTGAAATGAAACTAGTTCATGTAAAATGTTTTAAAACAGAAACACAAACCTAACACCAAGCACCTGCAGGTTACCAACTATAAACACTGTTAAGAACTCCCAGCGATTAAAGTAAATCCTGGACTCCTTGTATTACAGAAACTAACACCAGACTGGTTATTAGTGAGTTCTTGCTAGTAAAGATAAATTACAGAGGCATTATTAATAATAAATCTAAACAGGGGCGATGGTACTATAAGAAGATTACATAAATTCAGACAAGAACATGCTGCTCCAACAATTATTCGTCCTCTCCCACTGTCAGTGGCAGAGCCCAAAGAAGCAGCTTGGAAAGCCTCGTTAAAACCAGCAGAATGCGTCTGCAGAAAGGCTCACCTGGCCTCATCCGCACTCTTCGGATGTACTTCTCTCCCAGGAAGTTTCGGATCTCCACGAGTGAGCCGTTGTCCTGTATGACCACGTTGATTGGGAAGTGAGCATACACCGACCTCATCTTGTAGCGAAAGCCCTGGGACACGGGACAGAACCCGATACTGAAGGCAGAGCACGCCCAAAAGGCACAACACGCACAAAGCTTACAGGAGAAACTAAGCCAAGGTGTATCAACAGCTTCTGAAAAAGGCAGGACACTGAGCCCAAGAGACATTTGTGCTTTCCTCTGCCTGCACAACTTGCTTGACAGCAAAGGCAAGAAGAAAAAGCAGAAGGAGAAAGAAGCTGCATCTTGGATGCTTAGGAACACTCTCTCCATAAGGTAAGAGGCTCTCACTGCAGGTAACAAACCGGGCAGCAGTTATCCTGGTTCCGAACACAACTCACCAGAGTGACGCCCTTGATCATGTTCTGTACATGGCTGCAAATCGTGCGAACTGTTGCCAGCTCCTTTCTGTTTCCCCACCACTTGTCAACACGCAGCTGCATCAAAAAACAGTAATAAAGCCTTCAGCTACACTTCAAAACCAGCAACAAAATAATTTTGTGACAACCGAGGCGCAAAACTTTCAGATAAACTACTTAAAGCCCACCAACCAAACCCACAGAACTATTCCGTTTCTTTGACAGACTATACAGGCCCACCTAACTCCTGTCTTTTAAATCCTAGCCCTGAGACATGTGAGAAACGTTGGTTTTCTTCAGGTCTTGCCACTAACAAGTCTTCAAAAGAGCTGGGGTAGGTAAATACAGAATCCTGAATTAAAGGATGTATTAGCAATTGCTAAGCATATTGTTTCAAAGCCTGCCTCCTATGCATCATCAGCTTAAATGAAACGCTATGTGTGGATCCACTGTTTTAACGAAACATTCAATCATTGTGCAACAGTAGCTGAAATCAGTCACTCTTGATATTTTCTTCTATTTTTGAGACAATATGGGAACTATGCATTTATTTACAGAACATCTGTTATCCTAATGTAATTTACAATTTCTGGAAATCCACTAAACTAATTTTTATCCTCTAAAAGGACCAGTTTGTTGAACAGCATACAATGACCAACCCCTTTCCCTGTAACTGTCACTACAGAAGAAAGCAGTCTGCATGTTCCCTCCCACAGTGCCCGAGGAGGCCGCAGGCCTCCACCAGACCAGTCTCTCTCAGAAAACACAGCAATAAGCAAAATCTACCAAACACTGCAGCTGAGCATTTCTGGTCGCTCTCTTACACGACCAAAAAGTTTTTAAGCCAACTGTAAAGCTCCTCTCTGTCTCCGGGCAGCGAAACGGCCTGCGCAGCCCTCACCTTCTTGTGCTTCTTTCCCAGGAGGGACAGCTCCACATTGATGTGGTTAAAATCTCTCCGCAGGGTTCCTCGGGGTCCCTTCACAATGACCGTCCGGCCCTTCAGCGACACTCCCACTGCGAACCAAAGGCGGACACGCGTTACGGGCTGCGGGGCGGCACCGCCGGGCGCCTCCCGGCCGCGGCGCGGACTGACCTTGCTCGGGGATGTCCACGGTCTGGTTGCTGAGGATGGTCTTCATCCTGCGGGGGACAACGACAAAGGCTGCAGGTTCCCTCGGCCTTGTGCCCGCGGGGCCCCCGCCGGCTCCTCCCCCGCGCCACCCGACGCTCCCCCCCGCGCTGCCATCGCCGGGCTCCGCTCCCCGAACCGGCGGCCCCCGCCCGGGCCCGGAGCGCCGCGGGGCGCGGCGGCCTCAGCGGGGCCTTGCCGGGAAGGCGCCGTCCCGGGGCCCTCTCGCGCGGGGTGCGGGACAGGAGGTGCGGGACAGGAGGCGCCGGCGGGGCCCGGCGCAGCCCCGGGGGGCTGTCCGCGCGCGGGCCGGGCGCGGCGGGGCCTCGCGGCGCGGATGCTCGCGGATTATCCCGGTGATCCCAGGCGGTCCCGGCGGCACCGACGGCCTCACCTCGCAGCGCGCAGCGCCAAAAGAGACAGCGCGTGACGTCATCGCGTACTTGTAGCATCTGCTGAGCTCGTGACGTCATCACGCCGGGGGAGCCGTCCGCTAGGCAAGAGTAGCCGAGCCCGCCGAGCGCGTCGATCGGGCTGGGCGCCGCCATGTCGCTGCTGCTGCCGCGGAGCCGGTGCGGGGCCGCCTCGGCCCGGGGGCTGCTGCTGCCGCGGGGCCGGGCCCGGGTGAGTCCCGCCGTGTGCCCCGGGGGTCGCCGGCAGCAGGACGGGCCGGGCAGGGGCGCGCGGTACGGCAGGGCAGGAGGAGACCCTGCGCGGCGCACCGCGGTACCGGTACCGGGCGGGTGTGTGGTGGTGGCGCGGGACAGCGCGGGGTGGCCGCGGGCAGAGCCCGGGAAGGACCGTCCCAGCCCCGCACGGGCACACGCACCACAGGACACCGGGCCACGGCCCCGCTCCCAGGGACCGCGCCCGGCAGTCCCGGGAACCATGGCAACGCCGCTCGCTGCGGCCCCGAAATCACCGCAGTAGCCCAAACAGTGCTATTGCACAGAATCTGCCAGGTTGGAAAGGCCTCTGAGACCATCGAGTCCGACCTGGGACCAAACACCACCTGGTCAGCTACAGCACGGCACCGAGCGCCACATCCCGTCCTTCCTTCAACACCTCCAGGGACGGTGACTCCACCACCGCTCTGGGCAGCCCCTTCCAATGTCTAATCACCTTTTCTGGGAAGGAATTCTTCCTAATGTCCGAACTAAGCCTGGTGCAGCTTAAGACCATGTCCTCTCACCCTGTCGCTGGTTGCCTGGCAGAAGTGGCCGATCCCCACCTGGCTGCAGCCTCCTTTCAGGCAATTGTAGAGACCAGTCAGCTCCCCCTGAGCCTCCTTTTCTCTCGATTCAACACCCCCAGCTTCCTCAGCTTCTCCTCACAAGCCTTGTGCTCCAGACCCTTCCCCAGCTCCGTTGCTCTTCTCCGGACACACTCCAGCACCTCAGCATCTTTCCTGTAGTGAGAGGCCCCGAACTGGACACAGGATTCGGGGTGTGGCCTCACTGGTGCTGATTACAGGGCAATTTTATGTTGCACTGTATAACTTAGTGTGGTGTTATGACAAATAAGTCTATTTCCTGTGGCTTAAAATAAAAAGAGAATTGTACATTTAATTTAAAAAACATGGGGAAAATGTTTACACAAAGCATACGTTAACCAGCAAAAGGGCTAGTTGTTGTTTAGTACATGATGCCAGCATGTTTGTTACTGAATAAATTACAATTTTGCTTGCTTTAGGTGTCAGGGAGCCATGTGTGTAACCAGTATGGAACATCAGGTTCTTTGCCAGGGGAAAAAAAAGAGTTCCTGCAAAATGGACCAGACTTACAGGACTTTGTCTCTGGAGATCTGTCAGACAAGAGCACGTGGGCTGAGTATAAAGGCAATTTAAAGCGTGAGAAAGGAGAAAGGTAATAGAGATTTTAAACTTTAGTTGCTTCCCAGCACACGTTTGGGAATAACGTTGCACGTTTAGTAATAACTACAAAATGTATGCTGTGTCTTTATTAAATTCTGCCTTACTGTGTTGCAATTTTAATGATTATTCAGGAAAGGACAAGTGTCATTAACCTCAAATCCATAATAAAATGTGGATATGTGGAGGTATTTTCCGGAGTGTCAGTAATTAAATTACAAATATAAATCAGTAGGTGAATGTGTTGAAAAAGTACTACTGGTAGAGAAAACAAAAAATGAAGATTTAAGTTAAAAAAATGTTTAAACCCCCATATTTCCAGTTATAGATTGATCAGACTTTGTGATAGCTGTGCAGTATCTGCTGCCATTAATTGTTGCAGTCTCCAGTGTAGCAAGTTCAATCCCTATGAAATTATGAACAGTTTTAAACATTTCCATGACAACAATTCCCATGCTTGAGTGTTGGAATGATGGTGAACAGAGAAGAGAAGTCTGGCCATGAATGCTATTAACATTAATTGCTGAGTTGCATCAGTTTTCAAGGGACCTTTCCTTGTTGGGATCTGTAACAAATTAAAACAAATCTATTAATGAAATTTACCATGTAAGTAGTTTAATAATCTTTATGTTTGCTTGGTGTTATTCAGGCTACATCTTCCTCCATGGCTGAAAACAAAGATTCCCATGGGAAAGAATTACAATAAACTAAAGAATACCTTGAGAAGTTTAAATCTTCATACGGTAAGTCTGGCACCAACCAAGTGTTCCTGTAGAAATAAGGCAAATTTTATGTTTTTCTCTATGGAGGACAGGTAGAAATCATGCCTTGCGTGATCTTCAGTGCTGAAACCAAGCCCAGTGCTGATCCTTTTTGCTAGCAGTGAATTTTACCCCTAAAGAACAGATTTAGTGTTTTTCCTACTGTGATTTTAAATACTGGGATTTACTGCTTTACATCACCAGAGATTAGAAGATGCTATGTGCAACTGTTTTTAATGGAAATACACACAATTTCAGAGTTACATGCTTGATTTTCATGAAAAGAAACTGTACAGATTTTATTAATTGTACTTTCCAGATAGTAAAAAGTGGTGGGAATGTGTGGAAGGGATTTTTTTCATTGCTTTTTAGGACTAAGTTCATGCTTTAATGAATCACATACTTTGTGAACATTTTATCAGATCTTAAATTTAAAATATTAATGCTAATGATAGTGCTAATTAATAAGACAGTTATGTGGCTGAGCAGTGTTTACAGTTTGGAAGTAGAGAAAATAATGGTAATGGATATCAGGAAGCAGTTCTCTTCTTATCTGTTCTACTGACTTGTTAAAAACAGCAGGGAACTGTTAACCTCATTTATCACAGAAGGACTTATGTTTTATTTGTAGGCTACTATTAAAATCCATCAATAATATAATAATTAGTTGCAAAAATAATCTGGAAAAATCCAGGTACAGTACAGCCTCTCACCTTCAGGTATGTGAAGAAGCACGTTGTCCCAACATTGGAGAATGCTGGGGAGGTGGGGAGTATGCCACAGCCACAGCTACCATTATGGTAAGTCATTAACCATTTCTTAAGTGTTCTGGTAACGACTGAGCTGTTTGTACTCTATTGTTGGATCTCTGCTGTAGTGGAGTGGGGTTATTACAATAAATTTGGAGTAAAGCACTGTCATCTTTTTTTTTTGCTCACTGCTAGAATTTATCCAGTGTAGCTTGTGCAGCTGTCTCCCGGCTGAGCAGTAGTGCTATGTACTGTGTAAAGGAAGGAATGTCTTTCACGTTCCAGCTGATGGGTGACACGTGCACCAGAGGCTGCAGGTTTTGTTCAGTGAAGACTGCAAAGAACCCCCCTCCGCTGGACCCGCAGGAGCCGTACAACACAGCCCGCGCCATCGCCGAGTGGGGCTTGGACTACGTGGTGCTGACCTCCGTGGACAGGGATGGTGCGTACCCGGGCTCTGCTCAACCACACCCAGCTCCCACGGGTGTTCCGTGGCCCCAGAAACATTCACCTGCACAGCTGCCCTGGAGGACTGCTTTAAAGGAGTTTTAAACAGTTTTAAACAGTGCTGAAATTTTTTACAGTTCCTACGTATTAGTAGCATTTCTCCATGTCTGATGAAATACAACAGAAATTACATTGTTAATAAACATCAGTGAATACTACAACACCAAATATTTTATAACTAATTTTTAGCAGAATGCGTGCGTATACATACACCATGTTCTATTACTTGGATAGCAAAAAGACAAACATTGGTATACAATACCATTAGAGAACTTCCTTCCAAACACTAAACCTAGAATATATTGTATGTAACAAAACTGAAAGTTGTGTTTTCCTAAGGAAGTAGCTCCCTTGTGGTGACACCGTATTGGTGAGGAAAGCCATTGTAAAAACCGTTCAGTATGATGGAAAGACCAGTGGCTTCAAAGGGGCTTGAAAGAGCACTAATACATATTTCTCAATTTTCGTACAACTGTTTTTCAGACCAGAACCATAAATAGGTAAAGCCATTCTGTGCTCAGGGAGACAGGGAACCTAGAGACAGGTAAATCTGAACTCTGCTCTAGACAATCGCAGTTAGACTTTGTGCAGAGGCCCGGTAGGATATCTTTGTAAGCCCTTGGAATAAGCGGTGAGATAAGACTGGGGTTTGACTGCTTTATTATTTTGCATTTAAAGTTTGAATCTGATGGGTTTTTTGGCTTTGCTAATAAGTTAATACATTTCTTTATTAAAAAGATTAACTGAATAATTGAAATGCTTCTAGATATGCCTGATGGTGGAGCGGAACACTTTGCAAAGACCGTCTTGCATCTGAAAGAAAGGTGCGTCATTGATGTTAAAACTTTAGAATGTGGTTCTACATGTAGGTCAAAGCTCCCTCAGCTGGGTTATTCCAGGGGCCATGTAAATACAGAAGTCTGCCTCTAGCCTGTCTGTGCCCTTTTTTTTTTCTTCTTTCTTCATCTTTCTCATAGAATGGCCCCAAACTGTTTTGAATTTGGTTCATTTCCAATTTATCCCAGGCTTATTTAAAACTAAGCACTGGATTCTTTCTTTGAGCTGACAGCTGGTTTACCAGGAAATGAATGCATTCCTCCGAGGTGTGTTCATTCCTGAAGCTTGGGGCTCAAACACAGCAGAGTTAGGTAGCACTGTCACTGTGGGACTAAAAGAGTCTCGTTTCTCATTCAGCAGTTGTCAAATTGCTTTTCATTTTGCCTCAGTGGCCATTTCCAAGTCTGTGATTGTACTTTCCTGCTTTCCCTGGCTGGTGCTGCCTTCACCCTGCATCAGTGCCCTGTATGCAATTTGACAGCACACTTGTCTGCCTGCAGAATCTATCTGTATAACCTCCTTTAAGTGTTTATCCAGTGTACCTTGGGGCTTGAAGGGTTCCTGTTTTGGGGGGTTTTGTTTGTTTGTTTTGTTTGTTTTCCTTTTTGAGCTGAAATCAGGCTCCTGGACACCAAGACTAGATTCTAGACTGAGAGTCTTCTTATTCCAGTTGCAAAATTACAGCTCCTCTGTATTTTGGAGCGATGATCTTAAGCAAATTCCTGGTTTTACTGATGTGAGCTGAAATACAGCAAAAGCCAAATAATACATATAAAAACAATTCCAACAGACTCTCAAATATTCATGTGCACTGCTTATATATTTTTAATGTCTTTGTTGCAGGTTAACACAAGATTGTTCTGAAGTGTTTGCAGAAACCTCTTGGTTTAGAATTATCCTGAATTAACTTTGCTTTGCTTGTTAGAGTTTCAAGTCTTCACTTAAGGGGGTTTTGGTGTTTTTCTGCTGTCTTGAGTCCTTTAGCAACAGTGACACAAAATGCCACAGGTGTGTTCCTTTTGTCTCTCCTTTTCAGGAATCCAAAAATCCTGGTGGAATGCCTAACTCCCGATTTCCGAGGAGACCTTAAAGCAGTGGAGAAAGTCGCCTTGTCGGGGCTGGATGTGTATGCCCACAACGTGGAGACGGTGCCGGCACTGCAGAGGTGAGCAGTGGCTCTGTGTGCGGCCTGCGGGGCCGGCACTGCAGAGGTGAGCAATGGTTCTGTGGGCTGCGGGGCCGGGCTGTGGGGCCGGCATGGGGGCCGGCTCTGCAGAGGTGAGCAATGGTTCTGTGAGCGGGCTGCGGGGCCGGGCTGCGGAGCCGGCTCTGCAGAGGTGAGCAATGGCTCTGTGTGCGGGCTGCGGGGCCGGCATTGGGGCCGGGCTGCGGGGCCGCGCCCGTTCCCGGCCTGCCCCGCGCGCGCCGCCGCCGGGCCCGCCGCCGCCGGCAGGGGGCGCGCACGCCCGGCCTGGGTCGGCGGCGCCTCGCGGGGCGCCTGAGGCGGGCCAAAAATGCTCTGCTGTGCCGCTTGGCAGAAATTGGCGGAACGCGCCTGTCCCGCCGTCTCTAACGTCTGTGTGCCCTTCCACGTTTTTCCCCCTTGTGCCGGAAATGTGCGAAGGAAGGTCCGCGACCCCCGAGCCAACTTTGAGCAGTCCGTCCGTGTGCTGAAACACGCCAAAGAGGTCCAGCCCAGCGTCATTTCCAAAACCTCCATTATGCTGGGGCTAGGCGAGACGGACGAACAAATCTATTCCACAATGAAATGTAAGTTGGTGTTGAAATAGATGCCAGAATTCACAGGTGTGAATTTTACTGTGTTGGAAAACAACTGTAAGCATCTTTGCCTCTACATGCAAATCAGTTTGCTGGTGCAGGAAATTTTTCCAAGTTCCACTGAAAGATAAAAGTTTAGCTAAAAAAGACTGAATTTCTGAAATATTTTGTTTTCTTATAGTTTACAGATTCAATTTGACAAGTAAATCCATGGTTTCCCTTGTGATCCTTCTGCCGCTAACAGGGAATTTTGTTTTTACAGTACTGCGGGAAGCAGATGTAGATTGTTTGACCCTAGGACAGTATATGCAACCAACAAAACGTCACCTAAAGGTAAAAGTGCCTTTAATTTACTGGCAGAGCTATAGTTCATACCTTGCACAGTCATCCTTACTCTAACCGCAGATGTTGGGAAAAATTTCCTTCCTTGTTTAGCCTGACAATGATTATCTGTTAGGGGCTCTTCACTAAAAATGATCTCAGCCATCTAACCCCTTCCATCTTCTGCAGACTTCCCAGTGCTAGATTCTGCTGTTAGCCAGGGAGACAGCTGGAGCTGAGACATGATTCTGGAAAACAAGAGCTTCAGTGTATGTCTCAAACATAACTGCTCAAGTCAGCACCCCTTCACTGTCTTACAGGCTGTCCCTTAATGGCGCTGCTTCAGCTGGGAAATTCACCATTTTCTGCTTCTGCGATCTGTCCAGAAATTTGCTCTCCGTTTTGTTCTTGTGTTTCACTGAATTAACTGTTAGTAAAGAGATTTGTAGGACAATTGTGATTTTTCACAATTTTTTAACAATTTTGGACTTCTAATATAACTATGTTTCATTTCACTGTATGCTAGCTTTAGCAATTTCCTTTGCATTAATACCTGAGTAAAATGAATTCTTTTCCCCCAGGTCGAGGAGTACATAACTCCTGAGAAGTTTAAGTACTGGGAAAAAGTGGGAAATGATCTTGGATTCCACTACACTGCTAGCGGGCCTTTAGTGCGGTCTTCCTATAAAGCAGGTAAGATACTGAAGGGCATCAGATTATTTAGAATGTGATATTTTATTATACAAAACTAAAATGGTGAAGTAATGTGCAACAAAGCTCACCTTAGCTCAAGGACACTTCATATAGTTAATCTGTATTTTAAAAATTATTTACACTATTTCCTGTAGGTGATCCAAGTGTGACAGTAATTAGTATTTGTACAATTGCAGTGCTGCTTAACCTAATTGTTTTTTCCAAACCTATTCTGTACTATATTTAATGTGTGAGGCAAGATAAAGAGTACGAAATTTTCAAGTTTTCCTTCACGTTCTGTCTCTTGGATGCTTCTGGGTTCAACGACATCCTTGATTGTTTGTGATGCAGTTTTGTTGCTTTAGGCAGAATTTATTTACAGTGCTTTAAAAATAATCAGAGACACTTAAGGCAGTGCTTTTTCTGACACAGCACTGGGTATGAAGTAGCAGTTTGTATTAATGGAATTGTTGTGTAGGTACAACATCCTGCATTTTCCTAAGGAAAGAGCAGAGAAGACTCAGGTGGAGTACTGTGCTGCTCAGTCTGTTTTAAAGCCAGCTCAAACAAGATTTATAGCAGGTTTCACTATAACTTGCTGATACTTTATGAAACAGGAATTAAATTTTAATTAATTCACTGTTGCCTGTTGTAATGCACAAAGCAACAGAGCTCTTTCATAAAACTGGACAGGAGGAAAATCAGGATTTTGGGAGTAGAGGGGTTGTGTGTTATAGTTTTGAGGGTTTTTTAGATCCCTGCTTTATGTATTTGAGATGCTGTTACATAGAATTGAATTCCTGTAAAATAACTGGTAAAAACAATTGTATTGTAGAATAGAGCACTCATGTTAAATAAGAATGCATTCTTTTGCCTTATTTTATTGAAATACCTACAAATCATTTTGGTGGTTTTTTTATTTCCTTTTAATTAGGTGAATTCTTCTTGAAGAACTTAGTAGAAAAAAGAAAGACAAAAGCCGTCTGAAAATGAGAGGGAACCTATTTAAAGCAGCCAGCATCAAGAATCCTTTTCTCAGTGCATAATTATACTCAGTTCCAGAAATGCAGAAGAACAGATGGTGGCTGTATGAATAAACTTACTATCTTTCCAGAACAATTTTTTCTCATCAAAACACACTATTTTACCTAATTTCTCCCGGGAAGGCTACAACAACAGAGTACTTCTAGTGTTCAGGAAAAAGACAGAAGATGGAACCGATTTTGAAAGAGTGATGGAACTGAGGTGGAACAAATCAGCGTAAGCTGGGAACAAAGATTGGGCAGATTTCTGGGTCTGCTAGGACAGTCAGCATTGCTGCAGTTAATACCTGTGAAGGTGCTGCTAGTAATTTGAAAGGTACTGATACTTTGGTGTATCTTATTATGTAACATAAGCTTGCAGGGGCTCTGGGAATTGTAGGAGTTCTAAAGAAAGACTCTGTACACGATAATGCATTGGATTAGGGCTCTCTTGAACCACGCTAGAGAGAGTGTAGTGAGACTCCTTCAAAAGATGGTATCTCTCACCTGCATCAGAGAAAATGAGCTGTACCATGCTGATAGCTAGAGCTTTTCCAGAGCTTGCATGTCTCCAAGTGTGAGCCTTGGTATATACAAGGTATCAAGCTAAAGAAAACAAAATGTCCTTCCTGGTAAGACAATTACCCTCGTGTAGATACCATTGGAAAATCAGTTGATTTGACTATAAATGGAGCTACTCCTAATTTATGTACATGACTGTAACAAACCCCACTGAGCTGCACAGATGCTTCTCTAGTAGTGAATATGCAGGACTGCTGCTATTCTGTACTGTGCTCCTATTGCGTGGCCATTGTCTTGTCATTAAAGGAAAGTTAAACCCCCAGTGGTTGTGTTTGGGGGTCTGGTTACCTGCTCCTTGAGGCTTGGTGTGGCTGCAGAGAAGTGAACCACACTGTGGGTGAAACCTGAAATCCACTGCATCCCACACTGAGTTCAAGCAGAAATAAAACCATGGCATATGGGACATTAACAGCTCTGCTTGCCTCTCTGTACAGCAAGAATACCAATGATTGTCTCTCCCTAATGCTCAGCTATGGACATTAAATACCATCTCAGAACTCACTTCACCTGTATCTTTGTGAAGTTATTTGGGAAACCTCCCAGGCCTTTGCTATCTGGTCCCAAACTCTCATCGTGCAGGTCATTCTATGACTGACTCTAGAACTTTTCTAAACTGCTGCAGTCTGTAGAAGGAGAGTGGACCCTGCACACCCACCAACTCAGCCAGATGACAGAAGGAAAACTGCTACCTAGCAAGATAATATATAGGAGAAACTTGTATGAACATATTATAGCACTGAGGCCAATGATGCACAGCTGACACTTTATAAAATTAAGTACAGCAATATTAAAGCATTATGAAGACAAAATTTTAACTAAGAAGGATTGTACTAATTCATCAGTGTAAGGGGAAGAGAAATGTGAGCCATGAGGAACAAAGGGGAAGAAGGGATAAACAAAAGAACAGCTGTACTTTGTAAGGGCAGAGAGACAGGCAAGGCTGGTTTTTAACATAAACATTAATAATTTTTTAAAATTAAATTAAAAGGTCTGATTGCTGGTCATGGAAAGCCCAGGTATATTTTGAGCCAAAAATGCCCTGCTTCAGCTAAAGTACATTGAGTACTAGAGCAGGGAAAGGTTATCAACTATTGCAAGGAAATTCAACACTCCCTCCACTGCAGCAGACAAGAGAGGGTTGCAACATCAGCTCCAGGATATCCACACATTTAACAGCTGCCTGCCTTTATTAGAGCTCCTACTGTAAAGAATGGTTTTGACTTTGATCTGCTGCAGAGTGCATTTAACAGAACATGACTTTAACTTCTGCCAAGTTACTGCTCTTTCAGCATATCAACACTAGAACTACAGAAAAAAGGAGCTCTGAGCCATACAGCCATTATCAAACTGGAACAAGAGAACATTGCACAGTGACTTCTTACAGTGAGAAAAATAATGCTTCTTGAAGCAGTCCAACGTTGCGTCATGTTAAACTGATCTTGTGAGTTGCTGCTGGGTGGTTCAGAAGATGAGCTCATGCGCTTACGCAACTGTCTGCCAACTGTCTGGTACCAAGTGTCAGAAGCTACGCAAGTTTTTCTAGCTGCATGTTTTGCTGTGGATTCTAGTGCAAGTCAGACTTCATAGATTGGAGAGGGTCTTTGCCTGTTTTTTTTTAACTGTATTTGGGGACGAGCCCTGAAGTTCTTTTCCGAGTTACAAATTCCTGCTTGTACAGGCATCTGACTTCCCCTATTGTCCATTCAGTTTTTCCATAACTATGTGTTAAAGCACCAAACTCTCACGAACATCCTTTTTGTAATTCAGCACAGGTTTCATTACTCTGTTTAGTTGAAGTTTCATGTTTGGTGACATTTTCACTTTGTATGTCAATCACATCATTCTGTCAGGTTGTTTTTTTTTTTTCACAAATCAGCTATAAAATATTTTAAGAAACATTAATCATCCTTGCAACCAGGAAAATATTAAACTGAGTTTTGGGAATAAGATTTAGAGTTGACACAGACACTTTAAAAGAATGAATAGTCTTTTTGGCATCATCACATCAATCTACTACACTGTCTGAAACATAATTAAATGTTATTCATAGAGAATTGTTGCATCTTCCAGTAACTTCAAGTCCTTAGGTGAACTGAACACTGTCAATTGAAAAACTGTTTTAATTTTCTTCTACTTGATGAATAATTCATACTGGTGTCCCCTCTATTTAAAAAGTCAAGTATTTATGCTTCAATACTACAATGTGGTAACTTATTGCAGGTGTTCAACTTAGAGCAGAAATTTCATCTTGATTCCAGCATCCCTAAATCAGATCTCCATTATGCATTCCTTCATTGTTTAACAATTAAATTTCAAGTTTAGCTGTTGAACAACATTATAGCACTACAAGAACTTTGAATGAGAACTGAAAGTTTTTTGGCTAGCACAAAATCTCACCCCGAACTGCTCCTATAATAACTAGTCCTGGTCAAAAATGTGTATTCTATTCCCTTGGAATATTCTTGGCTATTGTATTCCTGGAACCAGACTAGTTTCAGCTGCACAAAAACATGAACACACATACTCAGAACAAAAACATTACATCTTGCCTGGCAGTTACAATTTGTCTGTGTTCATCTTGGGTAAGACCCAATTTATGCATTCTGTATTATACTTCTTCGAGACTTGTGTTAAATCCTGATTTTCTTCAGCTGTTGTATTCACATTTTTGCAGTGTAAAGCAGTGTTACCATGGGATTGCATTTTAAGAACCATGTTAAAAGAATTTCAGAGCACTGGAGTCCGTTGGTCGCATTACACAATTCTCATCTAGAATGAGCTGCTCTAACATCCACGCAAAGACTCGAAAGCATTAAACCCCATCTCAATGTGCAGTGCTCAAGCCTTCATAACAGGAACACTGGTCATGTCCAGTTCTTATTTCCCAGGTACCTGTGCTCTGAAGATGATGGCTTATGATTCACAGTGCTGCACAAGCTTCTGGAGCTCTTGTTTGGCCTGTGGTAAGGTTCCCTGGCATGTATGCAAGGTACGTATTGCTGTGTCCTGAAGGAATGTTCCACTGGATTCATCCCCCAGTCCCAGTTCTCCCACTACAAGAATGCAGCCACCAAAAAACTAAGTTGACTCTAAGAATGCAAGCAAAATGCCAGTACTACTTTTACCTCTTACTGCTCTTGAGAAAGGATCTGCTGCTCCCCCTTTGCTAAGAGAGGGAAGTGAGAGTGATCCCACTGTAATGAACTTGGCCATTCTTTAATATCTTTATGACTAACCCACAAGTCACAATTCAGGCTTTGACTAATTCTGCAGGAGAAACAGGGTAGCAATAGGGGGAACAGCATTTAGTTTTTCCATCTCTTTGGGATGGCTTGTGAAAAGCCATCTCAAATCTCTGGAACCCTTGCACATTCCTAAAAGGAGCAATACAGGGTTGTTACACAAGAGTAACAGTTCATCATCTGCTTCAAACTGATGAAGACAGGTCCCATACAAAGGCACTACTATTACAGGTATGTGCAGGTTTCAGAAAGGCATCCTGATTTTCTCACACCTCTCCTCACCATCCTAGTTAAGATGGGCCCTGAAGCAGTGCCATGCTAACCTGAACAGTCAAGGACAAGAGATCCTTGAGTAAAACTTGATAATTGTAATCTTCTTAATCCCAACGAAGCAGTGACCAGCCTGCCCTCTCAGATGCTACAGAGCCAGAGGCAGCCAGGAGGACACTCACTGGCAAACCCAGGGTGATCTGCCCCTTGGATCACAGTGCTTACAAGGGCTGCATTGCAGCTCTTGCTGCATCCCAGGGTTGTTACGTGAAAGCAGCACTAGTCAATAGGGAGGAGGAAATGGCATGATGAAAGAGGACAGTTTGATTTTAAGCCCCCATAATTCCCACTCACTTTGAGTGGCTTTTGATGTGTGAAAAATCTTACAGTAGGACAAAAAGCCTCAGGCGTATTTGCCTGAAGTGGCAGATGACTGCTGCAGAGTAAGTCCCTATGTGGAAGCCATTAACATGCAGAATCTGGAAGCATCTGGTTCAAGGACACAGCTATTTCAGTTAGGTATCACTGTCTTGTACTGTTTACCCAATTTGTTATAAAAGTTCCTTAAATCTTCAAGTAACTGTCCTGAGGCTTAAACTGTATCTACATTTCTGTGGGTAAGCAGTTACAGTAACAGCACTCATTACCAAGACACTGATCTTCCCTCCTGTTTAACTATTGATACACCACGCTTGAAGGCACACCAGTTGAATAATTCAGATAGTATTATTTGACCAGTTGCAGGATAATTCTCTACTATCCCAACACTATTATTCAACTAAGATGTCCGTATCTTCTACTCTGAAACCTGTTCATGGTCATCCTTCTCTACCTTCCCCTCCATTTCACAACCCCACGCAACAAGCCAAACACTGACAAACATTGTCATCTCAAGGATTTTAATAGCACTGGCCAATTGAGAATAATAAAAAACAAGTAGAAACAAAGTAACAGTAAAGGCAAAATTATCAAGAGAACATTGGACGTATTCATTCATGCTAGTCAGATGAGGTAGGAAGCTGATTTATGGGGCTGAATTTATTTTTAATAATTTCTTCACAGCAGAGATAAATTTTTTGCAGATTTTTGAAAAAGACTGCATTCAGATGGAGTATGTAAGGAAGGAAAAAGATAACCATCAGGTAACATTGAAGCCAATGTTTATTTTCTACTTGGGCTGATACCAAATTAGGTAATTCTCCTTAAATTCAGTGTTCAAACAAGCAGAATGCTCCTCTGCTGAAGACAGGCTGTGTTGCTGTAACTCAGGGAATACTTGCCCCAGGAATCTGATTAAATCAAAAATGTGTGGCTGCACATGGAATGTAGGCAAGACAACCAAAGAATGAAAACTGAAGATCTGCCAGTGGATCAGGTTGTAACTGCTGTCCACTGGCACAAATTACACGATTGATACCTGCAGAACTATCTGGTCTCCCAAAAGATGTGTCAGTGCCAATGGACCCCAAACCAGGACTGGGGCGTTATTGTTGAAGTCAGTTCTACCTTAGAATTGGACCTAAACCCTACCAATTTACTTAGAAATGATCTTTTGACTTCAATGCCAGTTAGAGCACACAATGAACGAGGCAAAGAATTACCCCAAAAGAAAATAAAAATTGGTGAGACCAAAGTTCCAGTCTATAGATCACAGTTTATGTGGACTGATTACAGTCTATAACTGGACCAAGTTAAAAAGATATTCTATTTCTTTTGTTTTCATATCATTTGAAATAATTAAAGTGCTGTTTAGGAACATTTCTGGAAGCAGAAATCTGCAGTTTGAAGGTAACTTTTTCACTTAAAAGATGATTCGTTATTAAAAACAGGTTTGTACCATCTTCAGTAACCAAAAAAAATTGCTATAAAAATAGAGATTTGAAAATAGACTGAATTCACATGTACCAGGTACCATTTCTAGTGTAAAATTGGTTTAGTTTATGAAAAATATATTTTCTTAAAAAAAGCATAGGCTTACAGTATTATCACTAAGAAGATCCACAGAATTCCTTCAGTATCTATTAAACATTATACTCTAGGCTTTTTGACAGGTGGATCCTGCAGGCTGAATTTAGGAATTTCACATGAAGAAGCAAAAGGAATTCTTTTGGCTGACACCTTCTTCCCAATTGTTTCAATCTGAAAGAGAAACACATTTAATGAGTGTGACAAGCTAACAATCATGTCAACCTATGAGGAATCTACAAAGAACACATTTTATGAACATTAGAATAAAGCAAGCCACAAAGCACAGCATGCCCAAGGACAGATTCTGTGACTGGAGTTGCAAAGAGTTTGTTTAGAAACCAAAACAACCAACCAGCCTTTTACAGGTGCCTGCTTTGCCTATTTAAAGCTGCATCTTGACAATTTGAACATTCATCTGTCTCACCTTCCATAGGACTACAAATACCAACACCATAAAATGTTTCTGGGTATTCAGACTCCTCTTACTGAAGATTTATACTAAATTAGCACAGAAGAAGCTTTTTCCCTCCATAATGCAGTAGGCTGGTTTTGAAGCAACACAACTCTGAAAGGCTAAAGGCAACCAACACAAGTGAAAACCTGTAACAAAGCCAACACACACAAGCCAGATCTGGCAAAATTCAAAGAGCAAGGCAAATTCCCCTAATTTCTAGGTCAGACTAATGTGAATCACTAAGGACAGAGCTTGTAGAAGACAAAACACCAGCTATGTAAGATAGTTCAGACACTCAGTAAATAAGCAGAACTGTAGCTTTCCTCTTAAGCAATGCAGGTCAAATGCAAAGCTCCAAAAGACAAAGTGCTTCAACTATTCTATTTTAACAAAGTTTTGATGAATATATTCTAGGCAGACATCTGAGTTAATGCTAAAGAGCATTGTTTAAACTGTCAGGAGAGCTGTATGTACCATATTTGCCCTTTAGCAGCTTCAAGTGCCTGGTTAAATGGATTTATACAAGCTGGTTCACAAACAGTGTACATACCTGTAGCTTAAACAGGGAAAAATATCAAGATAGAAATCCTATAGCCATTATGAGAATAAGCACAGTACTCAGGAGTACACGGAATGAAAAATGACTGAAACGTGCATCTGATCTGGCTTGCAGATTTTGTTCTTATGGTGTCTGGCTGAGATGCTTCTATCAGATTATTTGGGGATTTAGTGATTTTAGTATTAGTCAAATTCCATCTATGCTGAAAGTGCTTCAAGCCCCTCAATCAAGGCTTACTCTGCTTTCGCTGCTTGAGACCTGAGCAGACTTTTTTCTCAAATCAGAAATTACTCTGCCTAGAATCAAAGGGTTTCCCATTCATATCTTCTGAATTAAGCTTTAACAGTGGAAACAGGTTATAATTGAAATGTTAGGTGTGTTTAAAGTTGTTTAAACTCCAGTTTGAGAAAAAAAATTTAAACTACTCAAATTCAAACGGTTGGATTTGATACAATGGAATTGCTATTAGCATCAGGCTGTCTAATGAAACTGCTTGTAACAAGGGAAGTTAAAAGACTAGGGCACTAAAAACTTAAATTTTGGGATTGTCCATTTAAGACAAAATCCCTTTTATTATTTTATGCAGAAAATATAGGTCAACTGTTAAATGCCTTTGCAATGATATTCTAGATGAAAAATCTGGATAGTAAACCTGGATGACTAATTGCATTCTGGATGGCAAACTCACAAATTGGTTAAAAATTCAACTAGTATTTCATGGAAGAAACATACAGTCTCTGATCTATAAATTCTTTAAGCCACAGAAGACTTCAGAAGAGAAATTCCTAGGAGAAATATTACACAGATCAGCACTTGATATAGAATTTGCTATTAGCTTAGCAAAACACTTAGCTAAAAAGTTAAGCTTCTGTGTCCTCTCTCTGGTATAAACAAACACCATTGTTTGGATCTTCTAGCTGATCTTAATCAAACACAGAGGACTAAAAGGACTTAATCAGTCATCTCCTCCAGCCTCTCATGTAATACTTGAGCATTTCACTATCTTCAGATACATCTTTGCATTCACTGCTTTCACCTCCAACACCAGCCAGCTTTGTTATGCAAACCTGAAGGAGAAGAATCCAAAACATCCCTTAATAGTTTGTCCAAGTGAAGATCTCACTGACTGATAAGTGTTTAAATCTATGTCTCCAGTGAACCTGCTTATGTCTTTTGTGAAGAGCAAAAGTGGTACTTACAGCTTACATTTACTTCTGTAGGAAGTGTTTTGCTATTCTGTTACTCTCAATTTCAAAAGCTTTGGGGTTTTTGTTTGTTTGTTTGTTGTTTTGTTTGTTTGTTTTGTTTTTTGTTTTGTTGTTTGTTTTTTTGTTTTTTTTGGTGATACTAAACTAAGTCCAAGTAGGGGCTATACCATAGGTTTTAACATACAAACTCAGCCCTTCTGCTGGGTGGCAGCAGCAAAGACTGCAGGTCTGGAAGAAACAGTGAAGGGGCTGATTTTAGATATCATGCCTAGAATAAATCTGGGCAGAGGATTTAGCGGTTTTTCACATTTATCTCCTAACTGTCCATCACTTCCCTGCTGCAAAGAAGGGCAGAGCAGCATTCAGCTGTTAGATTCATGGTTGCACTCTGTGACCTCAGGTGTCTCTTCCAGCCTGAATGATTCTAAGGCAGGTTTATACTGCACAATGTTGATGGCACAGCCTCAACTGTAAAAGCACATCAGTCAAAGTAGTAAGATAGTGGAGGAAAACAGTACTAATGAACACTTAAGAACAGAGAGATTTACATTGAAATCCTCACCTCTAAAGGTTGTTTTCCCTTGCTACTCAGTCACTGAAGAAGGAGAGCAATAGGGAAGAGAGCAGAAAGAAACATAAGAAGCATCACCCAGATGATTACCTGGAAGCCAATGATTTGTAGCTCATTGTGAAGATCATCTAGAACTCTCCTACCATCAAAGATAAATGCAGGCTTGAGCATTTTCTTATGAATACGTTCATAATCCAACTCCTGTAAAAAGTAATTAAAGCCAATAGAATAAATAACTAGCGTAACACTATTTTTTCCTTTAGTTTAAATTAAAGATAACATTTACCTTAAACATGTCCCATTCAGTGCAAATTACAAGGGCATGAGCTCCATCACAGGCTTCATAGGGATCTTTACTGATAGTGACCAACCGAGACACTGTAACAGAAGGAACAGTTTTATTCTGTGTGACTTTGGCATCAATCTGGCACATTTCCAGCAAACAAGTCTCCTTCCTTGCCCTACACAAACAAGTTTCAAGTCACTCACCTAAAGATATTTTCTACCAAGATACTTAATATTTTGGTTTTACTTATTTAAATGAAAGCAGGCCGTACCTGGCATCTGAGTAGTCAGGGCACTTAAATGTTTGAAGTCAAGCATTCAAATTCGATGTAAACAGCACGTCTCTAGAATTTGAAGGTACTACGGAGTGCTCAAATGCCAACTCTCACAAAGGTCCTCGGCTGTATAACAGCAGCACATCACAATTTCTATTTAACACTAAGTCCACACTACAGAAGAGACACACATGGCTCCCCAGGGGCTGCCTGAGCAGCTGCCTAGAGGCAAGCCTCCCCTTTCCCTCCAATTCAAGGGCATGTCTAATAATATAACACCTTTCATTTGTCATCACAGCTCAGTTTGCTCCATTCTCTTCCCCTCTAAAAGCCTCAACTATTCTCCCCATCCAGCAGCTCCGTTCCTCCTCTCCCCATAAGAAAACAGGAGTCCCAAATACCCCTTACCTCTGTAATCATAGGTGATTATTTTAAAGTGTTCTTGAATGTCAGAGAACCAAGTAATTTGGAAGTGATATGAGGGAAGGGAGAATGCTCAATAGTGCATTCCAGAATCACTTTTTTATTTCTATTTTAGATATGTAAGAAAGAACTAATATAGAACTTGGAGCACAAAGGAACTGTCAGAACTAGTCTGTCCTTCTGGACGTTCTTCTTTCCCATCCTTTTACTTATTCAGAGATAAAATTCTAGTCATCTATTCAAATGAGTGTTTATTGAAAGAAAAATATCCAATAGTTGAGAATTCGCACTTATCTAAAAAAGCTACAGGGAAAGGAAGAAGAATGAGAGTAATCCTCTGGGCTATAACAATTTTCCAGTAAGTGCAACTAACAGCACAATGATGTCATGCTGAAAATGAATTTTAAATATTTAAACAGAGCCATGTATATTGAGAATAGGGTGGGAAGAGGGGAATAAACTTTATATGAAAACTCTTACCTTGGTTATCTTCTGAGACACCCAGATGTGAGAGATCAAAGATGATTTGCTCCTTAGGTACTTTAGGGTCATAGATATGCAGCTTTGCTCCTTCATCCATTAAATACTTGCTAATGTATATACTGGATGACTCTCTAGGGAAGAGAATCAATCAGTTAAAGAACCAGGTGGCATGTTCCAAGTAATGAAAGTTTTCAAGTACCATGATACGCAATGCCAGAGTTTTTATATCATCTTTACATTAAATATCGTAGTAGCAACCATGCCAGCAGGAAATCTGTAATCTTGATGGACACCAAGGAGAACAGTATGAAAAGGTTTGTATCTCTTTTGCTGAATTGTCCAAGAAACTTAAGTCTGATGACTCCTAATGACCAAAATTATAAAGGCTTAGAGTTTATAAGTTTTCCCCACAAACTGCAGTTGAAGAGTTGTATTAAGTTTGACCTTTATAAAATATTAGAATTAACCACTTCAGGAAATCAAGCTGACACTGATTTCACAAAGCAACTTAGAACCAGCTGCAAAAGTGTTTGCACTCTTTTCTGTGGAGAATGGAAGGAGTCTGTCAAAATCTATCTTTGCCTGTGCAAGTTAATAAGGACTAGAATTATCTGCAACTTCTGCATGATTCAGGTCTGTTGTAGAGGTCAAGAATCAGTTCTCACCCATTAAAGAAAAACTAATCCTTGTTACAAACCAATTCAGTCACAAGGAAAAAAGGGTCCCATATCCAGCTATTAATTCAGTTCCGTGGTGGGCATTAGCTTGGTGGCTGGTGACAGCTGTAAGGAATTCAGGCTGGTGAACTGAGCTTGTTTGCTTACCTTGTGTCCCCAGTATCCTTTTTGAAAGCAAACCCTAAAATAGCAATCTTCTTGTCAGTGACAGTATTAAACAAGCTGTCGATAATGCGGGAAGCAAATCTTCTTCTCTGGTAATCATTCATGTCTATTACCTGAAATTATACAAGCCATGATGGTACAGAAAGGGGCCATTTTAAACTATAAACAGATTCTATTAATAATAAAGCCAAACTATCCACACATAAATTCAATAGAGGCTTAAAAGAGAAAGCTAAGCATTTTTACTCAGTATCATAAGCAATCTGAAGATACATTAATTTATCAAATTTTGAGATAAATCCTATTTAATGAGTGAATACTGATGGACATATACACATCTTAACATGCATTATCTAGTTTAAAAGCTAAGACTTTTTTCACACTGCTTTTTTTTAAAAAAATTAAAACTTACTGCTTTCCATGTCTCTGCCTAGAACACAATTTCAATGTTAGGGTACTTGCTGTCACATGGACGTCCCATTGCCAGACCTACACTGGCAATGTGACACATTCACACTTTTTTACATGCCATGTGTAACAACTATGAGAATATTTTCAGCTATTTTAATCCACACTGACAGATACCAATACAGAAAACTTGTGTAATTCAACCACACTTAAATGCTTCTCTTTTGTTATTATATGCAAGCCTTCCAGCTGTTCCTGGATTGGAGAAGAGTGAAGGGAAAAAAGGCTAACCAAAATGAAGACCAAAAAAACCAAAGCTGCTAATAAGGTAAGAAAATCATGAACTTGGTATTCTGGGGGCATCTGTGGGGCAGCTTTACACTTGACCACCACAGACAAATCAGGACAATAAACCAAAGGGGATTTTTGACCATACCACACAGATCAAAGCTTCTTGGTCAGGACTAGGAAGAAAGGTGTGGTGCTTTCACTGGTTAATAGGGAAATGCTTGCTAGAACAGACTGGGTATCATTGCTGCATTGGAGCCAGGCCTCAGAGCATCCCTATCTTCCCAACCATTCCTAACTTTAAACCAGAGAATAACAGCAACCATGTTCATTTAAAAAAAATAGCAAGATCTACTGAGTTCTTTCAGAACTGTAAAAGTAGACCCTGAGGAAAAGCTCACAAGTTCTGAATTCAAAGTGGACAGATACCCAACTGCAAAAGAAAGACAGGAGACACATGCTTCTACTTCACATTTTCTACTGCTGCTAGACAGCATCACAATCCATTTGATCCCAGTAACTGAATTCACCCCAAACAAGCCTAAGCACCCACAAGTATCAAATGCCAGTGTTAGGCCAAGGGCCCTGAAATGTAAAGGTGATCAGCTCCTTAGAGCTGAAACAAAGTTTGTGTGGACAATGCTTAAAAGCTCAACGCCTGAAAGGTGAGTGCTGAAGAAACACCACCCTCTGAAAAAATTGGTGAAGAACTTGTACCTGTTGCCAGTAGCGAGCTACCTCAGGCAAGTTCAGTGCCTCACAGAGGTACACTAAATTCAAGACATCCTTCTGAAAACAGCTACCTCCAAACCCTGAAAGAGAAAGCAGTTATGTTACAGGTGACTTAAAGTACTGATCCAAGACAGTCTGTGGAACCAAGTAGTTTTTGGCAATCACTGACATAGTCAGCATTATCATTTTTCCCAGTATTTCACTGCTAGCAAATGAAAAACCTTAATCTCTTAAAATCCAACTCCTGAACCTACTTACTTTGTTAATTACAGAAGGCTTAATTATGCTTCAAGTTACACTGATATCAATAGAAATTTTAACACAGAAACCTGAGCTGAAAGGCAACTATGGGCTATTATTAAATGTAGGTAGACAAGATCCTGGGCCTGTTCTCCCTCCACCTCAAGATTTAGACTAATATTTCTCAAAACAAGTGTGTTAGATTAGGTTCCTTCCTCTTGCACCCCAAATGGATATCTAATCATTGCCAAGAACCAAAGATCACCACAGGTGACCAAGGGAGAACCGAGACAGAGGGATTCTTGAACCTAGAACTTTGCTCAGCAAGCAGTCCCAGAAACTACATACTGTAGAAGGAATTTTAACAACCTAGTAGCAATTTTTGGTAATGCATTTGCTATCCATTTTTCACTCTTATATGGACTCTAGGATAAGTTATATATAATAAGGTTTTTTAAGGCTCACTTTCTAGCATGAAACCATATAGAGAGGCTTTAATCTTGTTCTGAAGTTTCGAAGTTTGATGCACCAATCACCACTTCATCACATTTTACTCTCATAAATCTAATCCAGAAATGACTGTATATGGCATTTAGTGCCAGGGCCTAGCTGACAAGATGGTCGTTGGTCAAAGGTTGGACTCAATCTTGCAGGTCTTTTCCAACCTTATGATCTTATCAATTCATCCTACAAATTAGAAGCTGTCTTCACACATTCTGAGCTACAGGTATTCTGTCCCTCAAGACAGCAACTCCCAAACAAAACTGGCAGCAATGTCCAAACAAAACTGCAGCAGTGGCAATTGGGAAGACATCTTAGAAAGCACTGTCATCAGTGATGCTTCAGAAAAATTAAGTCATAGCTTTCTTTCCAGTGTCACAGGCAGGGTGAACCATGCACTCTGAACTCTCCAGTTTCAGGTTGCTGGGTCTGGAGCAACCTCAGTTCTACATATTTTACCAGAAAAACGAATTTATACTAGTACTCTACAGCAATATTTTCTTACATTAAGCACTTCTAATGATGTAGAAAATTTTAGAGAATCAGATTACTTATTTCAAAACATGACTATTGCACTATTAAACAGAAGCCCAGCAAGGAAAAAGAAAGGAGGAATTTTTCATTTACCAACACTGGCTTTGAGAAATTTATTTCCAATTCTTTGGTCAGTTCCAATAGCTCTTGCTACTTCTTCAACATCTGCTCCTGTAGCTTCACACAGAGCACTGATTGAATTAATGCTGCTGATTCTTTGGGCAAGGAAAGCATTAGCTGCCTGCAAATAAAAAGCATAGTAAAGAACTTCATTTTTCCAGAAACCAAGATGTCCACAGACCAAGGGGAGTTGCTACTGAAGGGATTACTTTAGTATCTATGCAACTCCATTGATATACAAAAGGGTAACATAATGAGTTTAATATATAGATGCCAGTTAATGGGATTTAAGCAAAACAAGATAATGCTTAACTTGCAGAGTTGGAACAGTTTTATGACAGCAATCAGTTTCTGCAGCACTGGATGTTTGCTCTCAGTAATAACTAACAGCAGTAAAAGTGAGAAAAGGACTTCACAGAAAGTCTGAATCACCTATTAACTAGTCAGTTGAAAACTGGAAAAGATCAATATCCTTTGACATATGCATTGGGTCCTCCCAACTTCACCTGTCTTTCCTAGCTGCATCACTCAGTGTCAACAAAACTTCTGAGCTTTGCAGACTACAGCAAGGAGCAACACTAACCAGTTTGGAAAGTTCTGATGACCACGTATTGGTTGTGAGGATTTTTTCTTTGGGCACCCAGTGCTCATAAACAGCACACAGAGCACGGACAGCTTTCTGTCCCTCTGGAGAGTCATCTCCACCGATAAGCACTCTGTCTGGGTTCTTCAGGTCCTTGATGGCCGTTCCTTCAGCAAGGAACTCCGGGTTAGACAGCACCTACACACACAGGGGAAAAACATCAACAAGTAAAAACCAAAAGTAACGGCCAGCCTTTAAATGCACAACTCAAAGATTATGTTTACCTGCAAATCCAAGTTAGGCTTAGTATTAGCATCAAAGATTCGACGAATGCTCTCTGCAGCACGCACTGGAACTGTGCTTTTCTCAGTGACAATTTTATAGCCATTTGAATTCTGTACAATTCTTCTAGCGCAAGCTTCAATGTACTTCAGATCAGCTGCTCGGCCTTTTCCCATTCCATAGGTCTTTGTTGGTGTATTAACCTAATCACAAATATGTGTAAGGGGAAGAAATGTTACAGGTCAGTACCTCTTGTGTTAAGAGGCAAGGTGAAATTATTCAGACTGAAGGACATTTTCCTTCTCAGAGGAAGGAAAATGCTTCTACCCCATAATTATTCTGCTTACCACATCAGATGAAGAAGTATTAGCTGTCTAAAGTATCCATTTTGTTTTCTACAGAAAGCTCACTATTCACTGGTCTCTATTCAAACAGGATTTAAACAAGAGCAATTCATAGCAGCTCTACAGGCTTTGGTGAAATAATCCTTATTCTGCAAACACCAGTAATTTCTTCATGATTATGGTCAGCCACTTTTTGTTACTTGCGTCACACTAGGGGTGCAAAGACTCATGTAAGAATCTTGTGGCCAGTGAGGCAACTATAGTTTAAACTCACTTTGCAATGAAACCTAAGCATAGGGCTGATGAAAATTAGTGTACTGATGTACACAGAAAAGACAACGTGAGGGAAAACATGTCGTTTCCATTCAGACAGAGGGTCCTTTTCATTATAAATGGAAAGAAGAAATGGCAACAATGTGTAAAACACAAAGGCTTATTTTGAACCAGGGACAGGTGGCAATATATGGGCTGTATTAGTGGTTGTCATCCAGCCACATGGCATTTATTTTAGACTTAATGAATGAAGAAAAATACTGTCAGAAAGGGAGCTCCATACTACAGCACCCTAACAAAGAGGAGACCTCAAGGAAAAACAACTTTAACAAAAAACTTAACTGTGGCCTACCAAAGCAAATAGCAATCAGTTATTTTGGATTCTGTATTAGTAACAACCTCAAGATTACAAAATCTCTGTTCATCTTTGACTTAATCCTCTTTCTAGTGGTGTCAGTAACTTTGAAATATTAAAGCCATCCCTGTTTCCATTAATACACTATTTTGAAAAGCTTCTAGAAATTGGTCATCTTTGTAACCAAATAACCAGCATATGATTTTGCATATCTGTCTAGGAATTTTATCATTATTATCCAGGTCCCACAGATTTCACTAGTATACTGCAATGACAGAACTCCACTGCACTCTGCTCTGACTCCATACACCTAACCAAGTTAAACATCAACATTACCATTTTGACTTAGAACCTGATCATTTGTAAAAGCTGCTACTGGCTATAAGAAAAACATATAAAAAGCTTATTTAACACTTTTCCCACAGTACACAGAAAGGCAAGGAGAAATCTGTGACACAATGGCATGACATTGCTAACAGAACTACATGACAAAACAAAGGCAACTTCCTCAAAGAAAAGCAACATAATTATTTGATAAGAAAGATAAAAAAGATAAACACAACCACCTTCTTCTCCTAAACTTACAGAAATAAATACAAGATCAGCTTCTCTAATGGCATCATCAATACTTGTGGAAAAAAAGAGGTTTTTTCCTCGACAGGATTCTACTACTTCTTGTAAGCCCGGCTGAAAAAGAAGCAGAAAAAAAACCAGTTAAGATTAATGCAGTTAGAAGACCAGCAAACTCTATGTCCAAAGATAATTTCAGATAAAGAAAGATTTCCCTTTTTGCCCCATCAGTGTAGCATGTTTTGAGTATGGCAGAAGTAGAGCTTCTGAAGATGTATACAGTAAAAAAAGTTAAGGTCTTTCTTATTCAAAATGCTGTCCTGAAACTTTCAGCCACACTGAATTGCTTATTTGCACAGCCAGATTTTAGCTTTCAGTTACTCCCATGCTCAGTTCTACTGCCACATGAAGCAATTAGAGAAATACCTGTAGAGCGATGTTAAGTAGACTCAAGAGGAAGTCTTAAAATATTCCCTAGAGTGCAAACAAAGAGGTGGTCCAAGTTCTCCTTTTCCCTCTTTCCATGATCCCCTCAATATCAGATCTAAAACTGCTTCAGCACAAAAAAACACCCCGTGAAGTCTTCCACTGAGTAAGCAAGCCCAGATCCAGTGAAGGATAGGCAGCAGAGACACACAGGAAATCAAGACCACTCCTTTTAGCAACCATCCATATTTGGGCCAGATTAAACTTATCATGGCACTGCTCCTACGGTGTGGAAGAATTACAACAGCCATAATATGATGAAACGCTTTCCAGAGACACATACGGTGCTGGAACACTTTCCCTTCTCTTAACATTTCCACTCAGAGAAAAGAGGCAGGAGGTCATATAAATTAGCAATCCTTTGTGCTAGAATGGTCTTAAAAAATCTTTAAGCAAAATATATCTGTCACAGATAAAAGAAGCTTTTACTTTTTGTTTGAATAGCTAGTCATGCACTTTCACGTGGCAATCTTATCTCCAACTTGAGACACCTATCATGACATTAGATATTTAAGTAAATGCCAGAAAGGCAAAGGTTCACTGGAGGGAGAGAAGAAAGCAAAGCAACTTTCTTATGCAAGACATTTTTACTGCCTCATTTTATATCAAATACTATCCATGTAGAAGAAAAACAAAGGTCAGAACAGGCAAAATAACATGTCTTACAACCCATCGAATATTTCAGCAATGGTCTTACTATGGGATGTAAATGGAAAGGCAGCCCACTAGACAATTTCTGACACTGAAAAGAAACAATCCAACCCAAAAGAACACAGAAACCTCACTGTGCAATGACTCAATTTTACAACTGTCTGAACTAACTCTTGGCAGGTTTTGTACATTCTTTGTAAGCAAAGGACACCATTTCAGGAAACAGATGTTACAAGTTTGGTGTTTTTACTAAAAAAAACCATGCCAAGGCGAGTTCTACTTCAGCTCATTCAGTCTAAGTGTTAAGAGAAAGCAAAATACTTGCTTTCAAAAACTTTATTCATGTCTCACCTGCTAATCTGAACATTATACACAGTTTCTTTTGAATTTATATGACAAAGGAGGTCTATTCATCTTGACTTAGTCACAGTATAGCTCTGATTTTAAGAGGGAAGAAGACTTCTTATAGCAAAAGAGCAACTGTTAGTACCAGTCAGATGCTTTGTCTTTCAGAGATGAGTGAAGTTTTCACTCCTATTAAAGAACTCAAATCTATAAAAACTGTATTTCATGAAAGAATGAAGGGGGAAAAAAGAGATCTATTCTTTTATGATGAAAAATAGTGGAAATCAACAAATGCTAAGAGAAGCAAAATAAAAAAATGCTTTATGTCTTTTCAAATTAATGTAGTTCTGTAGTGAAGGAATGACGGTGTGGTACATTTATTTGGCCTAGACTTTCCAGGCCAGATTGAAGATTTTCAATTACTCAGTTTCAATTATTGATTTTCAAACACATTTATATTGTGCTACAACACAGCGGGTAATATCTGTAATTGAGCAAGAGGACTATGTGATGATCAAATCAGGTCCCAAAAGAAAGTCAGCATGATTTAGCACAATTCACTATATATAGAACTACATTTTCCTTACTAGGCCCTTCATATAATCATTAATACACATCTGCACCAGCTGCATTAAGCTATTTTTAAAATCTGGTTTAATGAGCAGTAGTGCCAAGCAGCTGCTCCAGAATACCCTTTCTGAAGGACGTCATTGATGTGCTAAGCTTGACAAGCTTCAGAAATGGGCAGTGGGGAAATGCCATGGAGTGGGTGGTAAGCAAAGGCGACACGGGCAGGAGGAAGAGAGAACAGTGCTGTTTACCTCGTAGATTGGGAGCGTGTCTGAATTCCAGGCATTGATTCTGGCCTCATTGACATCCACAACAGTAACTTTGATACTGGGGCACATTTGCGCAATAACACTACAGGTTGGCCCACCAACATAACCAGCACCAATGCAGCAAATCTTCTTAATTTCAAACATGGTTGCTCTACTAAGAGAAGGGGGAAATGGGAAAACAGGAGTTACAAATTAAAATACCGGCCAACAATTCAAGGAAAACAGAGTATTAGTGATTTCAGATTTTATTATGCTGCAGCCAACAGAACTGATCTCTTACGGCTGATCTCTTGAAATGAGCTGCTTACTCCTCTCGCCAACCCGGGAAGGTTTTGGAGCCTGTCCCTCACCGGAGCCTCAGCATACACAGATCACTAAAGAAGCGTTTCTGCGGTCGCTCTGAGTCACGACACCCCCAGCACCACCCTCGGGCCGAGGAACTGCTGATGCCACGGCAGTGCCGGGCAGGAGCAGCGCCCGCCGCCGCAGACAGCGCTCGGCGGGGCCGGGCGCGGCCTCAGGCTGCGGCCACAGCCGCGCCGGGACCCCGGGCCGCGCCCTGCTCCCGGAGCCCCTCGCCGGGAAGGGCAGGCCCAGCTCCCGCCTCCTCCCCGAAGAACGGTGCGGGCCGAGCTGACCGCGCTGCCCCGAGCCGGGCTGGGCCGGGCCAGGCCCGCGGGCTCCATCCCCGGGAGCGTAGCGGGAAGGGAGCGGCTCCCCGGCCGCGCCCCGGCCCCGCGCTCTGGGGCGGGAAGGGGCCCCCGGACAGCAGCGGGGGCACTGGCGGCCGGCACCGCAGCCGCAGCACGGACACTTACCGCGGGCAAGCAGGCGCGGTCCGGCCCCGGCGCCGCGGATCGAGCGGGAGCGCTGCGGCGGGGACGCGAGGGGGGATGCTCGGGGAGGATGCGCGCCGAGCTCAACGCGACGCTGTGCTGCGAAGGGAGCGGCAGCCCCGGCGGCCGCTATTTAAAGGGCCGCGGCGGGCCCGGGGCGGCTGCTTCATGGCGAGGACGCCGAGCGAGGCCGTCCCGCCTCCCCCTTCCCCTGGGGGCGGAGAAGGGCGCCGGCCCGCCCGCCCGCGCTCCCCGCCCGCCGCGGAGCCGCCGAATGGCCGCGGGACACCTCGGGCAGGCCCGGCCCCGCCCGGCCCCCGGGGCGCGCGGCTGAGGGGCCGCAGGGGCCCCGGGCACGGCTGGGAGCTCCGGGCCTGGCCGGGAGCTGCGGGGCTCGGCCGCTGAACTGCTCCTGCCTTCTGCCTCGGGGTATTTTTGTAAGAGAACTTAATTGTGGTGGTTGAATAATTTTTTTGTCCTTCAGCGGTGGTTACTGGGAAGTAAAGAAGGCGGTGTGCAGTCTTTCTCCTGTACCGTAGCACCGTCTCAACAAAGAGAAGTGAAGGCAAACGTGGATAGGTTATAGTAAAGTTCAGTGTTTAAAGTCCAGGCTGTGAATATTGCCCAGAGGAAGGAAAAAAGACGAATTTGCACTCTTGCTCTTGTAACCTGGGCACTGCCCAGGGACCTCTTGCCTCGCAGTGTTAAAGTTCTCAGACACTGCTCCTGCCCTTTGTAAACACGGTATGGTATTAGTATAGCACATCTGACTTTGGGAGCAGAAAGATTGTGAGAAATCTGCCGTCTTTTCTTCTCCACCATATTTAAGTTCACTTACACTGCCTCTCGTAGAAACTGGGTGTGGGGTTTTGCTCAATCTGCATTGTTAGTGATTTAAACAGATTACAATTTCTGTGTTAAATGTTGTCAGACTAGCTGGATAATCCATGCATGTTCTTGGAACTAAAGAATTACCTTGTTCTTACATGGCATTTTCATCCATAGCTCTTAAAATATGTATATTTTTTAAATGAATCATTATTGCTGTTTTATATTTTATCCTGTTACTACTTTGGAGGATCTGGTCTTTCCCTAGAAGAATCTCTACCTATTCAAGTGAGTACATACTGTAATCACAGGTCCTTTAGAAGTGCCTGTAAAATGCGTGTGTTTCTACTGAAAGAGCCTACTGAGGTTTGCAGTCAGTGCAGGATCCTGGCACATTCAGTGTGGTTAGCCAAAGAACCGCCTGGCGAAGGCGCAGGGTTCACTGTGTTTATTCTGAAGTAAAAACAAGTCATTCTTTTTCTCACTGCTTACTGGCACAGCTGTCTCAGATTCAAACACATCTGGGTTTGTTTTTTTTTCCAGGGAAACGTAAGCAAAGCAAATAGAAGCTCAGCAAGTGACTCAGAAGTCAGTCTCACCTATACCATCCTCTTCAAACCCCCATCTATCTCCTTAGGTCTCAGAATAGCCATGAATGTGTACATTTGTACTGCCAGAATGTTATCTGGTCCCTGTGTACCAGCCAGAGCAAAAACCACTTCAGGTCCTTTAAGTGGTCCCCTGGGGGCGTTGGTGAGTGTGCTTAGTGTGTGCCTGGCACACAAGGAGTGGATTTTCTAGAAACAGGAAGGGTCCAGTGGTTGTGTGCAAGGCCTTGTGTGTGTGACAAGGACTTCCCTCTGCCTGCTGGTGTATGTGTGGGTAGTTAGTGGTTCATTAGAGTTATCTAAAACCTCCAAGTTACTGAGTTTGCTAAGAAAGAGGGCAAGAGCTTCAGAGCCTTCCTCGGCTGGTGGGGTTCAGGAGTACTTACCTCAGGAGAGTGCTGTGTGCTGAGGATGATAAAGGAACATGTGGATCTAACTCTCCATCTGCATCTATGCTACTTGCCAGGGATGTCCAGAAGGGATATTTTTTGAATTTGGTAATCATGGCCCTTTTGGGAGAAGAAAGGTCTGGGTTATCGTCTGTTATTTGAGAGCTGTTTCAAATGTCTGAACAGCCCTTGGACAGGCAGTGGACCCCAGTCCCTTTCCTTGTACCAAAGGACCTTCCCTGATAATATAGACACTCACACCCCTGCCTGGGATGTTGATCTCGCATTCTCTCTTACAAACAACACACCCTGAAAGGTTGGACTGCGATCTTGGAGGTCTTTTCCAGCCTAAATGATTCTGTGAAAGGATAAGGACAAGGGCTGCTTTTGTTTCCCTATAGCCTACACTCTGGTGGTGAGGGCACCGCAGGCAGATTAAAAAATGCAGAGCTCAAGAGATTGCAATGAAAATAGTGTGAAGTTTGGGTCTCCCCTCTTCTTACAGAAAAAATGTCTGAATTACTGGATGGGATCTTGGTTTTTCCATTCAGGCAGACCCATCATTTACTAGGATGTTGAATTCTTTGCAGCATGCAGATGTAAGAAAGCTTATGTAAGGCTGCTGCAAAGCAGATGAGGCCGGTCCACTGTTGGCCATTTTTTAAAGTAAAAGTTGTGAATTCTGCTCTGTTTCTTTGAAGGCTCAGTGTAGACTGTGAATACTTCTGCAGTGCAGGAGGAACGGGATTTCAGGTGTATGTTTGTCTTTAGCATTGGCAATCGACTAGGTCAGGCGAATCCTTCTTCCAGCATATTGGGTTTGAGGCCACACCTCTGCCTTTCCAGAAACCAAGTGAGGATTGATCTGAATGCCAAAGGTGGGTGAAGGGGCCACTTTTCACCTCCCATGTACAAGCTGTTCCATTGTGCAAGAGAGAAATCATGATTTATGAAGGATTTGGGGGATAGGGGAAGGAGAGGGAAGACAAAGAGCAAGTGAGTGCATGCTTGCATAATCTCCTGGCTGGCACCCTGATTTTGGAGGTGAGAGGAAAAGCCAGCAAGGAACTCTAGATATTAAAGAAGTTTTGAATCCTGTCTGGTTACTGTTTAATGTCAGACTGCTTGCCAACCAGATTTAGCTGATCATTAACTAAAGGCAGCTGAGTTTGTGTAATCAGTTTCTGACACTAACATATGACACAGATTCAACAACCACCATCGTCTGTCAAGCCTTTCTTTAACTTTTGAGAAAGCACGACTGGTACGCAACCCCACCTGCAACTGGGAAATCTGAGGTACTCAGCAACAGTCCCAGGCTGAGGCACAGAAGTGCCCAGAAGACCAGTTGGATCAGTATTTGAATCCATGCTTTGTATTTTATGTTGAGAAAGGAAGGAGATGCAGCTAAAGAGATTATTCAGGGCATGTGGCACTGGGCATGTGTGTAAAAAGGCTCTGACAGCTGCATAAAGCAGCTATATGCCATTTTTGAACACAGGCAGATGACAACCTGAGCTCTGCGTGTGCTCAGCACCAACATTGTCTTGCTACAAGAGATGTTTTCTGCCTAGCATGTCCGTCTTTACACCCTCTCCTCATCTCCACCTTTCTGGTTCATCAGAACTTTGACATTGCTAAACAGTTTGACAATTTGCTCAAACATCTTCTGATTAATCTAATACAGTATTTTCTTTGTTGGTGACAACCAGCCTCTCAAACTGCACTTACTGGTAAAATTTCTTGTAAAATGGAGTGCATTTTTGGTCAGGTTCAACATGCTTGTTTGTATAGGGCATGGAACATCTGGACAATAACATCATCAGGTCTCATGTACAATATTGCCTTGTAAATAAAACCCCAAAACCCTGCAGGATTAAAACTTTTGAAAGTTTTAAGAACTCTGATGAAAATATTCTGTCAAACCCCATTCTTTAAGTTACTGCATAACAATGTTTTGTTTCCCAGTACATGACCTTCCTCTAATTACATTATTTAAAGCTCTCGGTATAGACAGAATTTATTCACACTTCCTTCCAGGCATGATTACATTTGGTTATCTGTGGTTTTGTAAGTGGCTTTTTTTTTTCATTCTCTTCTGATGTTTTTCTGGAAACCACATCCTTCATAGCAGCCATCAAAGCTTTTCTCCAGAAGCAATGCAGTGGGCAGCAGCATTGCTTTTCTGAACACGGGGTACACTGCAGCTCCCACCAGGAGAGCCATTTCAGCTAACAGCCATCTCAATGAAACAGTGAGAAAACATTAAATGCTGAAACTAATGCAGTGGGAGTAAGACCAGCCACACAAGACACTGCTTTTCATCACTGCCCCACTGGAGAGAAATTGTCTTGTAGCATCCCCACTTTAAAAGGTTTTACTCAGCTGAGCTGTCCCAGTGCAGTAACAGTTGTTTGTATAAAATAAGGTGAAGATTTGGTCCACCCTCATGGTACTAAAAGCTAATTTGGCTTAATCTCTCCCCCTTACATACTGAAGCCCAACACAAGCATACAGCAGGAGGGGGTGTCAGAGACAAGACGCATTTGTGATTCAAATTGCAAGCTAATATTTGATGAAGGGGGGGATGATTATTTGGATTTTCTATTTTAAACAAGGCTGCATGAAATCACTAAGGGAGTTGAAGAAACCCAGTTTTTACTCATCATCATAAGGAAGCAGATTATGATGCATTACATGCAGTGTTCGGTGTAGTGCCAGTCCTGTGGAGGCTTCTTTGGGTTGTTTTCTTGCTAATCATATTCATCTCATCATTTATCATTTAAAGTTCTGCCCTAAATTGAACACCTTTTTTAAGGTTTGCTTTTTGTATCAAACCAATAGCTGTGACCTTCAGAATATTGTACAGTGGTGGGGTTTTTCACTGGTCTGCTAAAGGAAACTATTTTCTCATCTCCAGGATCTTCTGCATTTTTAAGGAAAGTTTTTGCAGCAGAAAAAATTAATTTTAAACCAGTTTTAAGTCTGAAAACTACATAGTCACAAAAATTATTCCTCTGTTTCATCATTTATAGCTTGGAAGATGTAACAAAAAACCTATAAATGTAACCTTGGCAAACACTTTAACAAGTGTACTTAGAAGTTTAGCTTTCGTTTTAGGGGTTATTTATAATCCCATGCTTAAGTAAAAGGGTAAATTTTGATGAGCAGACATTAATCAAACAAGATCTGATTAAGATCTTGTACTTTCTAGATTGACTCAAATGCTTGTTGTTGTTATTATATTACTCTGGTTTGTTTCTGATTCTCTGGTATTTATTACCACTGTCTCATGATAGCTGCATATGATTTTAAACCCCAATGCTCCCCTGGTTCTCCTTTTCTTCCTCAGATCAACAAAGGAATCCCTAATGAGGGATCTGAGTTGCTGTTGAGGTAATGCTCAGAATTTTGTGCTCTGCTTCCAGAGAAGAGCACTGCACTTCATGGGAACAGTGAGGAAGCAGCAGGGCTCTCCTCCTCCTACGCACTGTCTTAGAGCCATTGCAGCATCTTCCTTCCTCAGAGTAGGTCTGGGCCCAACACTGCCAAGATCTAGAACTAGAAAACAGATTGCAAATCCCAAAGTAGTAGGATTTGATCTAAAACAAAGTAACACAATCAGCATATTTGTCAGTACTTTTCTTACTGTATTATTTCTTACTTTCTACATTGCATAACTACTTTGAAGAGCAAAAGGCAGACGCATCCATGTTGGTCGTCAAAGTATCTCAAACCTTGGAAACTGCTTTTTATTTTTCTGTCTTGCTTGAGATACGTACAGTAGACAAGTGTCCATTAGAAAAGTTAGAATTTACATTTTTAAAGTTACACAGGTGACACACTATTTTTACTGATTCTTATTTTTAGATGATTTCAAATTACCTTAGAAATTGATAGGTTAGTGTAGTCCTATATCTTATATAAAAACTAAAAGACAAAGACAAAAGTTTACTAATGATTGCTATTTATTAAGTCAATAAAAAGTGCATAGTACAAGCCCTTTATCCCAATCCAAGTACTCAGTAAAAGATTACTAGGAAACTGCAAATGGCACAGATGATTTTTTGTTTGGCATAATTCAGATATTTGAAACCACCGATTTACATTAAGTACATGACATTGTCACTCTTCCTTTTTCAATCATGGATATTACAAGGCTAAGTGATCTGCAGACAGTGCATGAATACATATGATTTCTCATTTCAGAGTATAGTAATTGTGTTAAGCAGACTCTAAAAATACTATTGTTTTACCAAAGTTAAGGTATAATTGTAAATTTCCCTCCATATTTCCCAAGTTGCTACAACTTGCATCTCTTACTAACCAAGCTTAAAACCATCATTACAGAACTGATCATATCCTGGAGCTTTGCATACCACTAATCTCTTCCATACTTCCCAAAATTGACCATAAACATCTGTAACCATGATACAATTATTTAATTGCAAATTACATCACTAAAGGCCAGATTTCTGCCACCCTTACTAAAGCTGCTACTAGTACATTATCTCAGAGTAGTTCCACAAACTTCAGTGCAACTACTTGTTGAGTAAGGCACTATTTAACACAAATAAGAGTGGCAAAATACAGTCCTATGGTTAGTTACTTTTATTTTAATTAAGAATGCTGATCTGAAGTTTCTATCTTGGAGACAGTATCTGAATTAAAAAGGCATACATTTTGATGTGGGATAGTGGCCTGGCTCTTTAGTAAAACATTTTACAATAAAATATTTCCAATTTTTTTTCTTTTACATAGAAAATTTAAAATAGCAATTTACATGAGGAAAGCATACATGTATAAAATCACTGGGACAATTAGAGGAATTTCAAGCAAAGACATTTCATTTAAAGGTAAACCACAACATTCCTCTGAACAAAAAGTTCATTTGCCAAGACTCTTAGAGCTGGGTGCACGTGGTAAGTTTTATAAATACGTAAACAGACATTTAAGTGAGACTGATCCTCACAAGTAAGGAGCATCTCCTGTAAATCTCACCAGCTCCCAAGTAGTGCTCTGTCTGAATAGAAGCCTTTTTTAGGTTTTTAATCAGTTGGAAGCTCGTTTTATGCCTCCAGCAGTGAAGAATTCTGGCCAAAAATCCTTGGAGAAAAAAGGTCTGTCTGGGAGACTATATGTTTCCTTCTGGGTTCAACAAAATGGTGCTGTATTACTTGTTCTGAACAGTATCCCAAACATAAATGTACATGGAAGGCTAAAAGCAAGCACGGCCAAGTGTTTGTCCCAGTGACATCTTTACACAGTGTTTGTGGCCTGTACATTATTAGACATAATGGGACAGGTTCTCTCAGCTTCTCCCCTGCAGTTTCATTGCTTTACATGGCACTGCACTGATGTCATGGAGAGCACCTGGCCCAATCTTTTTTTTTTTTTATTGTTTAAACATGCTCCTATGCTTGGGAGCACACTATTCCTTAGAAATTCAAAGGTCAATTACATCAAATTACAGAAGCCCTTCTTCAGGTCTACACTGTACCTTTACAAGAAGGCTTAGCTGGCTCACCATTTACCGTGAAGAGCAAAACCCTGCCTCTGTCAACCATGGGATCTGATGTGAGATTTTTGTTAGAGCCCTGTTAGGGGTTAGGTTTCTTTCCTTTTGTTCCTTTTCATTTATGGAATTTTTCCCATAAGTTGCTAGGAAGCACTAACATCTGGGTAATTAAGAAAAACAAAAGAAGTGGCCAAGCTTGGGGAAGGAGGGCATCTGGTTGCACTTCTCTTACCTGGAGTTTCTCTCTGAGGGGCAGAGATACTGGAGAATTGGGCAGGGAAAGGATGGGGCTGGGGCAGCAGCTGCACTCTCCCTCTCTCAGCCTTGGAGGAGGACGGTCAGAGCTGCTGCTTGGGGAAGGGAACTCGCGGCTGCCATCGGAGCCCAGCCCAGAGCTGCTGCTTCTGCTGCTGTGGGGTGAGCCTCTGCTCCTGAGAGCAGCCACTGACGTGGGACCTCATTAACCCCCACCTCACTGAAAGAGGGACTTTTCACCATGTGCTCGGATGCCCGGGATTCTGAGCTCACCTCTCCCTGCCCTGCTGGGAGCGGGGCTGCCGCTGTCCCGCCCCTGCTGCTTTTCCAGCACCGCTCCGAGTTTTCTCTGGCCTTTAGGCACTGTAGCCTCGCACCCCCTGCCTGCTGAGACATCCTGCTTGGTGCTCCTCAGAGTCCTGCAGGGGCCCCGCCATCGGCTGCCCCAGGGGTTGTGCAGCAAAGCCTCTCCTCCGCCCCTTCCCGCCATCCCCGCCTGCTCCCCGCCCCACAGCGCCCCCTGCGGCCGTGGGCAATCGCCGCGCCCGCCCTGCGTGCCGGGAGCCAGCAGTGCCCCTGGCGGCCGTGAGCGGAACTGCACCAGGGGAACGCGCCCGCGGCCCAAAGGGGTCACCGCGTCCTGGTGCTGGGTGTTGTTAGTGCCAGAGTTGGTGTTGGTTGTTGGCTTTGTTATACAAACTGGTAAAGAACTGTTATTCCTATTCTCGTATCTTTGCCTGAGAGCCCCTTAATTTCAAAATCATAATAATAATAATTCAGAAGGAAGGGGGTTATATTTTCCATTCCAAGGGAGGTTCCTGCCTTCCTTAGCAGACACCTGCCTTTCAAGGACAAGCCTGTTAATACAAACCTTTTTGCGCTTTAGGTTAGTTCCTTCAGCTCCATAACTAAAGTCCTCATGAAATAAAGGTTTGTAGAGTAAGGCTTAGGATTTCCATATGTCTGTTCTACTGACATTTAAGGAAAGAAGTTTTATGTTGGTAACATAAAAATGTTCTTTACAATATTCTGATCAATTTTTCAATTTGAACAAGAAAAATATACAGTGTTGCTCTTCTGTACATCTTTAAAATGTTCTTAAATTAATGTACATAAAAAAAGTAATTCCCATTTGCCATAATGGGAGATGTGCACAGGTGTGTGCACAGCCACACATACACGCACTTAAACATACCACACATACATACAAATACTAGAGGGGAGAGACATGCCATATGTAGTCACCTGCAAGTTTGTTACTCTACAATTACAACTAGTAGATAAGGATGAAATGTTAAGAATTGCTGATAACATACAGGTGAAAAATCTTGAATAATCCAGTAGATGTTATATACCACAAGTTGGTAACTGGTAACTTCTTGGTATGATTTCATCCTGTCCAATATACATTACATCATGGCTAAAAACTTGTTAAGGTACCAATTATGAAACGACTATGCCAGGACAGAAAATTCTACTAAGTTCTTCTTACTAAATTTCTCTTTTGATAAAGTCTATAAGTAAACACACCTGGGTTTAAAGTATGGGTTTTTTTGACAACATATTGAATAAGACATACAATTTATTAATGAAAATGGCTAAATTAACTTTTTTGGTGGTATAATCTTTTGTGTAAAATTCTCAGTTTATAGATCAAAGCTTTGACAGTGGCAGTCGTCACATTCTCTTACGTGTGCACGCACACACACAGAGTATAATTCTAGTGGACATTCCATACTTTTGCCAGCAACCCTGAAAACTATGTTAATGGTCCAAAGACCAGAATAAAAGCTGCTCTGAAATCAGGGCAAATATAAGGGCAAATATAAGACAATTTCTATTTTTCAGCATGTAACGAAGTAATTCCAACCACAATATAACTCTCAAAAGCATACTGGAGAAGAAATATGAACTAATCTGAAGAAAAGTCAGTAATCTTCCATTCTTCTAGATGGACTGGGATTTTCTTTTTCTTTCGATGCATATCAGAAATCATGGCAAAGAAATTAGAAAGAGACTGAGTGGAATGTCCACAGTAACAGTAATAACCAAAAAACCCCTGCAATGCCTTACCATTATTCAAATTACAATCTTACAGGAATTGTAATAACATACAAAGCAAAAATTAACTTAAAATTGAAGTTGCTAAAAGCAGTTCATGAAGATTACTGCTGAATGATAACTCTGCTCTATATAAATGAGAAAAGGAAACCGTATTGAGTGGGGTTTAAGAGTAATCTGGTCACTTCGTTCATTTGGTCATGTAAGGTTTTAGCTGCTGAACTTTTCCAATACTGAATGCTCTAGTCCACTGGTGGAGCTGGTGGTTCTTGTCCCTTGGGAGAAGAAAGGAGGAAAAAAAAAGGCAGGTACACAATTAGAAACAGTGCTTCACATAGGAGGATTCAGCAATAGAAAAACTCAGAAGCGCTACACTGTGTTTTCTTTCATGGTTTTTCAACATCTCTTAAGATAATTAGAGTAAATGACCATCAAAAAACTATACTTTTTCCTGTATTAAGTGAGATTTTTCCATGATCCCACATCTAGGACAAAGATCATCCTTCTCAAACTATCATGCTGTAATTTTGTTTACTGACTTCTCTTAAAGCTGTGCTTGTCCCCTTTCACCTAAGAAGGCAGGAGGCAATTTCAACCGGGACAGACAGATTCCAGAAGGCACTGCACCTGCAGAAGTCATCCCACAGCAGGCCTCACACTTGGCCTTCATGTTTCCTTTCACTTTGGTTTCGCTCATTTTAATTTTTAATGGTGTATTAAACCAAAAGAGATTTAAGCTTATTATAGAATCTCCCTGCAGGGCACTTGAAGATGCACTTACATTGTGTTGGCTGGTTGCCTTTCCGGCTGTGTTTGATCCTCTTAGATTACTAGGTCTCAGTAAGAACAAGACAAGTGCAATCACCACCCAGGCCATCATTATCATGGCAAAGCTGATGCCATTGTCACCGGAGGAGTTTGGTCCTGGCACTACAGAGGAAGAAAACTCAGGTTGTAACAGAATAACAGCAGAGTTACCCATGTGAAAACAAAAATGCAATCTCAGAAAAAAAATCCCTGAAATATTTTTCAATGAAGTGTTCTGATTAGTCCCTCATTTTGGCTTTGAGACAGTGATATTTTTTATCACATTTCTTATCCATTGAAAAGAGAATAATTTATTTCATAATATTTCACTGGCATTCTCAGAACTATCATGAATATGTCTTAGTTCATATTAACTCCTCTGGAATTGCATTTTATGGAAATGGTTTGCTCCGGCTCACCCCTGGAAAGTGTATGGTTTATCTCAAGTCTGTATCCTCCCTGCAGTATCCTGTATCTGTAACTTCATTGGCTGGAGAATGTTACCGCGCCTACTTCAAAACTCCCTGTTAAGAGTGCAAACGGGGAAGGCTCGCCCTCTTTGCCCCTCTTTGCCTGGGAGGTCTCCAGAGGCTTCCCCTTCCCTCTCTCTCCTTCCCTTCCCCCTCTCCCTCAGTGACCATGCTGCCTTCCCAGGATAAGACTCCGAATAAACCCTCATCTCATCAGCACCCCACCGGCGTCTGGAGTCTCTTTACCTGCCAGCATGCAAACACCCACGACCCTAGAGCCCGGGGGGCTCCCAGGGAACCTGCCCCGGGGACCCCCCTTAAATCTAAAACACAGCAAACTCCTAGTGAACTGGAGATGATAAACATACTATTCACATTTTAGAAATCAAACTTGATGCAAAATATATTTATGTAGGAAAATCACCCATATGTATGTTGGCCTTTGGTTTTTTTGCCTCAAACAAATAAAACAACAAGACTAAACTGATGAAAGATTAGGCTCCATTGTTAGGCCCCACACAGAGAACATGCTAATTCTAGCAAGAAGGGAGCAAATTAATGGTAATCAATTTCTTGACTCTAAGTTATTTCTTGAGGGTTTGTTTGAAGATGTTTCCATGCCAGATCTCCATGACTGATCATCCAGGTCATGTGGTATTTCTGCTAGCAACGTTATCTGGCAGGAGGCAAAAAAATGCTGCAACGATACATTCCATACTGAAGCCCAGGAAGACAACAATTTTACACCAAATTTCCATACAGAATACCTGAAACACTAACACGTGGAAATAAATTTAAGAAAATACCTTCAGGTTGGAAACAGCTGGTTTATCTGTTTGGATCAAGGAACTCTTGCAAATACCTGAACATTTTAAAACAACTTTTCCCCTCTGAAACATAACTTCAAGTAATCAAACAGTAACAAATCTTGTCAGCTGAAGTGTAAACCCATGTACAGCTAATTTTCTGTGGTACTTACATGAATCCATTTATCATAGTATCTAAAGGCCTAACATCTTCATTAATGATCTAGATGATCAACTGATTCAGAGCAATTAGTTCAAAGGTGTAATAAATAACCTTCAGAAAGAGAAGAGTTATTCTATTTTATTACTCAAGATGAAAATTTTAACATCCAGAAAACCCCACGGAGATACTCACATCTGTCATATTTTCAAGTTGTCTTATGTGGATCACCTAATTATGGAGTCAAGTCTGGATTCAGTATTGGTTGGATTGTTCTTATTTAACATTTACTTGGTAACTTATACCCTGCCGGAATCATTTTCTTGAATGTTAATGCTGATACCACAGAACCACCCTCATCCCTGTCATCCTGGGTAGCACTGCTAACAGAGGCTCTTCCAGGGAAAGGGTGTGTTCATAATACAGCAGAGGGGCCCGGCAGGGAAGCTGACAGCTATGCCATTCTCCACACTGGGAATAAGGCTTCATGAGTTGGGGCTGTTGAAGACCCATGCAATGTCAAAGCTCATGCTTCTCACAGCACAAACACCACCATTAACATGTATGAGCAAATGAAACTGCTTTTGCCTTTTAAATGTCAAAAATATAGACATTTCAAAACTGGAGAAGTTGCTGATGTAGAGGAATTTTGTAGTTAGAATTATATGCAGTTACAAGTGAGAATTCTTCTGAAAATATGAGTGAATAAAGGGCTTTGTATATGAGGAGATGGCATAGTGCACAGAAAATAAATAAGAATGCTACAGCCTTTAATTCACTAAACTCTTACACATTTGATTTTGAAAGCACGTGAAATTGTGAAGGTACGAGTTTAGACCTTCAGTTTTGTTGACCAAAATATTATTATTATCAGCAGCATATATCAATATTTTAAATCTTGGCAAATCTTTATATATACAGTACAGGAGACTGACGTATAATTTGGCATGAAAAGAACAACTGCTTTATTTTGGGACTTCCAGACAACATTAATAGACACTCTGAGACTACATTCAGCAACAAATAAGAAGCCTTAGGTACCTGCTTTGGCAAATATTTCTGAAGAAGACTGAAAACTGAGATGACTTGTTAGTTAGGATTCCCCATACAGTGCAGAGAAATGGAGTAGTCCAACTGCCTTCTGGGATTTTTGCTGAACATTAGTGCATTTAGGGTCTGTGGTGCTTAAGCAAAAGTTGGGTTAAGCAAGTGATGCCAGATCAGGTCATGCTACAGGTCAGGGAAGGGAGCAGAAGGGACTACAGAGGGAAACCACAGGCGTTCATTGCAAGACACCGTTTTTTCCAGCCAGCACTGTAATACAGTTCAGATGGAACCAAATGTGCTGAAACACATTCTGAACTAACTGGCCCTTTGCTACCTACTCAAGGCATGTCAGACACTCAGACACAACGATGTTTACACTTTCTAAGAACCGTTAAACCCACATCTCACAAATGACCGTGTGCTTTATTAAGCATGTGAGGTATTTCAGAATCTGTTACTTCACTCTCTTACAGGGAAGAGGATAAGCAAAATTTCACATAGCTGGGCTTGAATCCAATTTTTCAAAGCTTTGCATCACAAATGAAGTGAACAGACAGGAAGTTATTTCAGCTACTGGAAGCGGTTATGTGTAGGAGACAACAATCTTGCTACAAAGACCTCCATCCCTGAGATCACAAAATAATCAGATAAAACCAGCTTATGCATAAAGAACAGTTCAGTGAAGGTGAAACGTAGCAGGATGGAATTCATGATGATGGGCAGAAGAAAAAAAAATCTTGTTTTTAAGAGTTCGCAGTCACAGTGCCTTTATCTGTAACTGCTATTTTTTTGCAAATAATTTGGAAGTGATGCTTTGATTCCTTGAAGAATAAAGGTTATCCTCTAAGAGCACCTGTGAATGGTATTTTCTAGTATTTTCAGATGGATAGAAGATTGTCCTGGTCTGAGATGAATGTTCCTGCCACCACCCATTTTGATGGATGGATCTGGTTATTGATCTCCAGTGCTCCAGAGACACCAATGAGTACAGAATTTAACAGTACATATTCCCATGTCACTGAGAGCCATGACACACGGTCTCTAACCTACCTTTCCATGCAACACTGAACCCAGCCCAAGGACTTTATTTTCAGAGTATCTGGTCCCCTGGGTTTGGCATACATAATATATCCACACACTTCTGAATGATGCCTGTGAGCAGTTCTGGCCCTGTTACCTGTGCTGGTCCTGGTTACTTGGAATTTTTTTTTTTTTTTTTTTTACAGCAAGGTTGAATTATCTCTTTGCAGGAGAAAGCTTTATGAGGAGTCAGTCTGAGACTGTGGGATTAACTCCCACGGGAGTTAGTGACTATGATGAATCCTATGTGTTGCTCCATGTACAAGATACAGGATAAAGAACCCAAAGAAAGCCGAAGTGGACTTGAGCAGCAGAGGAAGGGAGAAGGAATTCCCAGAAAAAGGAGGGAAGAATTGGCAGACATTTCAAGCTGTTAAGTCAGGCTGCTGTGACTGCCCTGGATGAGTACAACTCAAGATAAATCACAGATATATACTCATTTTAAATTGCATAAAAATTTGGAAGTAGACAACATTTGAGACAGTCATCTCTGACCACATTACAACCTAGCAGAGCACTGAGAATAGTGGTGAAAATATGAATGTGGTAAATTGAGGTCACAACGTCTGGGAGTTGCTAGAACACAGAGAAAAAACTCAGGCAGTAGCCTCTCATTTCCTTTGCCACGGAAGACTGACTGTGAAGGACTATGAGCCATCAGAGCAGATCAGTACCAGCTGGGATCCTCCCTAGGCTGGATGAAACACTGATGTTGCAACTGCCACATGTCAGGGAATTTCCATGCTCCATTCACATTAGACAGAATTCAGAAAATAATTACTGCTCTTATTCCTCATTTCAAGGGAAACTCTAAGCTCATCTGATTTGCTGAGCATTAGCAATCTCAACCGAACATTTAATGCGCGGTCTATTCAAAACTTAGTGCCTTCTCTTTTCTGCAAGGCACCCACTGAAACTGAGGGAACAGTCATCAGACTCTGACACATTCTTTAATGTCACAGCAGATAATCAGATGGAGAACCAGCACATGAACAGCCATCAAGCAGAGACCCAAATGCTCGTTGAAGTGGTGCTCCTATCTTCCTGTACCTAAATCCAAAAGCACTGGTCCTGACCCTGGCAGGAAACTCTGCAGGGAAGTCACTTAGACATAATGGTGCCAATAACTTTAACTAAGAATTTATAGATAATAACACAAAGAAGTGAATGAGAGAGACCTGGAATTACTGCCTTGATACGGCTCAAAAAAAACCCAAAAATCCTGAAATCAAGGGTTAAAAAAACAAAGCATGCTCAGGAAGAATCAATAGAGGGTGTTTCTGAAAAATTCCAGCTGGTAGCAGCAACACAACACATGATGCTGCTGTGACATTGGCTGAACCCCAGCCCTGACGTCTCCCAGAACAAAACCACATTCATCTCATCAGTTATTCCACAACCTTGCAACTTAAGAATCTGTGTATGACAACATTCCCAGCTGCGTTTCCAGAAGGAAGACGAAATTCCGGGAATGAGCGAATTGGTGAGAGTGAAACCAACTTATTCATGTCAAGATTCTGAAACAAGGAATCAAAGTCAACAAGTAACAGGAAATAGAGCTGTGGGAAGAGGAGACCCACCTCAAATGTAAGCTCGTCACTGTACAGCTCATAAAAATAGGATGAAGCAATGGACAGAAGACTGGCCCAGAATTATTTTAATATGTTTCTGAAAACATCTCTAGAAGTTCTCCAGGCTCAATCTGTTTATTTTTGCCTTTGACTTCCAGGGTCTTACAGACTGGCACAAGCACAGAAGCATCACAAAATAATGTGACAAATAAGCAGGCCATGTCATTGCATCAGCAGAAAAATACCTTTGCTAGAACTAAATTTAAGGCAATATAATAACATAGGAAAAGATTTACTCTGTAATTTTTTGCTTCAGTTTTTGAAGCAAACCACTGGTTTGGAACAATTGCTGCCAAATTGCTTGCATCTGCACAGACAGTTATTGCAAGAATCTCAGAATGGAAAGCTATTTGTTGCAAACCATTCAAATCCCCACTGTACTATAGCTTGGTAACATTAAAGCTATCCCACCAGCTTTGTGCCCACACATACCAGAACTTACTCATTTATACAATCTTTAGTCTACAAGCTTCATAAATACTCATGACCCAAGACTCCCAAGGCACGAGTGAGAATGACGTACCATTGCTTGGTTTTGACCATGGACCAAACTTCAGAAAGCTCCACACCCTGTCTGTGCCTCCTTCTAATACAGAAAATATTCTGTCTCCTACCATCTACCTCTTTCCCTCTCCAACATGCCTGTGATTAAAAAAACGACGTAGAAGTCTAAGGTGTGGGAGCCTAGAAAGTCTGCCCTTGGACAGGTGTATTTGAAAGAGGAGGAGTGATGGAAGTCACAGACAGCATAATTTGCAAAGCCCATAAAGAAAGAGTAAACCAGCAGCACTGTACAGCACATGTGCACCACACCATCTTTTCCTCAGGGGTTACGAGGGACAGTTTTCTCCCTTCAACCCAGCATGGCACTAAATCTGGGACTGTTTCACACTGGCAGAGCCCCGTGCAAGTCTGAGCTGGATGCCCATCTCTGAACAGGTTTTACAGGGGAGTGAAGAGGGAAGAACATGAGGGTGAATGAAGCCATGCACTCTCTCCAAGATGCTGGAAACGTTGCCTGCACTGTTCCTAGACATGTAAAAGATACAGGCACCAGCAACTCTTGCTTACAAGAACACTGCTCAAGTGCCTGCTGCTCCCTCAAAGCATTACAGCAGTCCTGATGCAAGCTGAGTGAGCTCACATGCTCAGCTGGTAAAGTGATAGAGGAAAAACAGATCCACTTCACTTTTACTTATAAACAATTGACAAAATTCCCTCTAGCTCACAGAAAGTGTCTCAGGGAGTGTCTCAATGCCTCAGGGCATGCTAACATTACTGCATAGCCTCTGCAAAGCTATGCTTCACTGCTGATTCTGGTAATGTTTGACTGACCTAGTACTGTTCACTGTTTGGGAGAGTTTTTTTGATGCATTTCACAGCAAATTCCAAGGAAGTGTACACATCAGTCCTCTGCTTCATTAACTACACAGGCGCCAAATCAACAGAGATGCAGTCATGGTGTATGTCAGCTTATGAGTCAGAGCCTTCTCTTCCTCACAGTGGAGTAGAGGGTCACAGTACTGACAGTACATCAGCCAGCCCAGGCTGTGAACATCCGTGTGTGTGTGTGTGTCTGTGCTCAGTATCTAGTCTTCATTGGTTAGGCTGCTCTGAATCCGAGGAGGACAAATAAAGCACCTTCCAAATTTTCCCCTTTCATGCCCCAAATCATCCTATTCGTAGGCTAACAGTAAGATTCAGTAATGCTTGGGGCCTGATTAATGGTTATGCTGGTTTATTGATACCTCCAGGGTTCTCATCAACGCTGCTTTTAATTTACAAATGGTCATCACACAGTCTCAGAAATTACCTCCCCAGCATATCAATTTTATTACTGTAGTATTTGATTTAATGTAATATATTCCTATAACATTAAATCAACCGCTGCATTTTAAAGAACAGTCAGACTGTCTTTTAATTACTGCTGTTCATTTTGCTTCCATGAACCTGGTATGAACAGTTACTCACATTCCTGAAGGCATTCTGTGTCTGTGCAGTACGACTGGGATTGTCTCAGCTGAAAGAGAGAAAAAGAAAACATGACACTTAACAATAAGTCTTGGTCGGCTTTTACTGAAATCAGGATTTAATACATTGTCAGAGTAAAGTTCAAATATAACTGATGCTTTACTGGATCACACCTTATGGTATGTGAAGAATCCCAGGTATGGAGATAGCTTCTGAACACGATTTACATAATATCTTTAAATCACCTGACTACAGTGCTATTGCTTTCAATTCCGCCATTGAATACCTTTCAAAATTCAAGTAAAAAGATCTGTAGTGATATAGGAGCTATTATATACAGATATATCCTCTACACATGTTTTGGGATTTATAATAGACAGGTGTTCTTACTATTATCTAGATCAAGTAACATTAAAATACTCTGTGATTACATTACAATAAATGATCAGACTGTGGTAATGGTTAGGCACAGAGAAGTTGAATTAAAATTTCACATTTAAGCTTAATAGTCGTTACTATTTTTCCCCCTAAGAGTTTTTTTTTTTTTAAGCAGGTTTTAATATGTATTTTACTGTTCTTTCTCTTTACTAAGGGGTAAAATTTAAAACATTTTTAGTGACTGTAATGACTATTTGATTTACAGACTAGGTAAGCTTGCCAACTGCAAGAAAAGTCAACACTGGCTAACCTGTACAGCTATTTTACAGACGACAGAGCCAAAAAAGGAAGACAAATATCACAGTCTTTATTAGGATCAGAGATGTTAAATGGATGGGATTTAATGTGCAGCACTATGAAAGTAGATTCTATCCTCTGCTTAGGTAAATGGATTATTAGTAAAAGTTTTTAAAAGTACAGAATTGTTACACTGCCTTGGTTAGAAATGACAATTGCTTTTTCACAGGTTTTATGATACAGTTGTGTCACAAATCCAAACACTTTTTGTCACAACAGGCTAATCTGTTTATTACCAGGGTAAATATAAAAATGTTAAAGAGAAGAAAAGATGGTGTTCTTTACGTAAGAAATACATGAATCATTTCCGCAAAACCCATTTCCCCTTGTGTTGGCATAACTGATTTAATGTATGTAGTCATATTATGCAAAACACATCAAAGAAACAGATGAAGAACTGAAGAAGAAAGACATCTGGGAAAGTATAAGGTCCTTCTTTTATCATAAAGATTGCCAATGACTGACACATTTGAAAAAGAAAAAATGTAATTGGAGATTGATCACATTAATTTTTGTTCATTAATATAGTAAGATCTACTAGCAAATTTACTGAGACTACAAAGAAGTCTCTTAGGAAGGAATTTGGAAGGCTGAATTTACCCTTTCAGCTATTTCTATAGTTAAAAACAGTGTCAACGGAAATTCAGGCAGAATACTTCTCATTCTTACTAAAGGAAAAAAATCTATCAAACTATGCTTATCTCCTGCCCTTCTTATACAAAAGCTCATTTTATTTTAAAACTTTGGAAGTAATTTACAAAGGGGAGGTTTTATCTTAGCAATAGAACCTATTTGAAATACTTGAAAGATTTCTGAACTGGGAAAAATGGATATTCCTATACCCATATTTTAAAGAGCTCAGCAACACAATTATCTTCTGTTTGTACAAGAGTTTAATTCTGAGAGGGGCTTAATTTATAATCCCTACTTAAAACACCGTTTACAGATATTCAACATGGAAGGATGACAAGAATTAAAATGGGCAACAGACATATGCTCAGAAACATTGTACAAGCATCTCATTATCCCCCTCTGTCCCCACAGTGGCAAGTCCTCATACAGCTTATCCTAGTTTGCATAGATACAGAACACTACCTGGGGGTGTTCTAGACACAGTATCAGTTAGCTCCCATTCTAAGTGTCACACTCTGTCCAAATACAACTTTTTCAAAGCTCTAGGATGGCTCTCTGGACCAGGTAACAAATCTGTTTTTAACAGTTCAGCAAGAGGCTGCATATTGCCATCATCAGATGAAACACAGGAGATCATGAAAAACGAGCAGCAGTAAAAAGAGGTTTTTCTTAATTCACTTGGATCAACAAGTCCCTTACTGTGTAACCCAATATGAATCTGATTCCTTGTGGTCACTCATTTAGTCAAAAGACAAGAAATGGTTCTGGCACATGTATGAAACGCTTACGTAAATTGAATGGCTGGGAAAGGTGATGCCTTTCACTGAAACAAGAACGCTCCTTCTACCAATTAGCTCTCTTTTGACAACAACAGCCTTTAAGGAACACAGCAACTGGTGGGAAAAACTGAATGTGCAACATTTCAATAGCAAGGCAATTGAAAAAAGAGCAGTTATCAGGGACTGGAAATAAACAGTCCTTTGTATTAAGATTTTTCTAATCCGATGTGGAGGAAGTCTGAAGTCTGGTTCAACTTTTTACCATTATTCCACAAACTTTAATCCAAACTTCACCTGTTCTCAAGAAAATCCTCAAAAATACTTCAAATACACTCCATGTTTTTCAGATTGGGAACACTACAGAGCGGATGAGAAAAATTTGAACAGAGAAATAATTCTTCAAATACATTCACTCCTAGATACTTAAAGACAATATTAACAATGATTTTGATTTTATTAATACTTCAGAGATCCTTGTGTGGCTGAAAGAGTGAATTTAGTAGAAGATTAATAGCTGACTGTCTGATCTAATATCTATTAAAGTCAGCAACAGCCTTTTCATCTTTTTCCATCAATTCTAAAACAGACCCTTAAGAAGAACACAAAAATCAGGCAAGTGAAACATCAGGGCATATTGAACAAAAGAAGAGAGTGAAAAAGTTACAAAACTAAATATTTATTTTATTTCATTTAAATAAAAAGGATAATACCTGAATTTTACCATTCTCTGTGCACTTTGTCATTCAAATATGAAAAATGGCTTAGTGCATGTGAGCCAAACAATGAACTACTTTATTTTTTATTGTCCAAAATGAAGTAAATACAAATTGTAAATAGCATGAAAGCTAGAAGAGAGCTAAAAAGAAGCAAAAATTTACAGTTTTAGTATAGTACAAACTTGAAAAAATAAAAATACTAATTACAAATGTATATTATTTAAAACACAATTGTGAACTTTCATTTCCTCCAAGTACATTTAATGTCTTAGATAGCCTAAGTTAAAGTAAGTTAAATTAATAATCCCCAAACCACAAGAACTCTTGGTCAATAAGAATATTTGGTTTCTATGAAAGCCCTGGTAGGTTTCTGGAAGAGGCAGCAGTGGCTGAATCACAGCAAATCATTGCCCACTTATTGACATATTTTGAATGTAAACTCAACACAATACCAAGAAAAAATAAGAAACCAAGTTACTTCCATCAGTAAGAGAAAACGGATCTTCCTCACTCTTTCCCCATGACACTCAAATTTTGCATTGCAAAAATAAAAAGGGCACATTTCAAACGGCTACTAGTTCCAATTTGAAACTGTTCTTCCTTTCCTTTCCTTTTCCAAAATATAGAGCTTTTAGCCCCAGTTCATACTAACATAAACAGTGTTTAGATCCTGCTCCTTTAGGACAAGGACAGTTTTAACATGCCATCTTGTGGATCAACACCATCCACCCACCAAGCACACCTGAAAGCTGTGTCCTGCTGCTCCTCTTTCAACACATGCCATGTTATGGTAGCAGCCTGCACAGTTTCAGCAATGAGAGCCTCCACTTTTTATAACCCCCAGCTGTGAAGAAAACTTGAATGGCCACAGTAAAGGGACATTGTTATTGGCCTCTGAAAACTCTTTTGTGAAGTCACCATATGAAGTAAAGTTTGTTTTGTTTTGTTTCATGTGCACACAAACATGCCACTGCGTGGGGAAAACAGAGTGTGAACTTTTACTGCATTTTAGCTGCTCCACAAAATCACTGAAGTCCAAGTGAAATAGCAAGCCCAGTGAAAACACCTTCATCTAGCCAAACAGAGAACTTGTTTTCCAACATAGCAACCTCAGCCACCAGGACAATTTCAGTCTTCCTTGAAAGAAGTGAAGCTACTCTGCACTGCTCATCAAAGATACCTTCTGTGGAGAAAGAAATGCACAGTTCGTCTACCTATACAGTGATTCATTCTTGCTTCAATTCCTCTGCTTTCTCTTCAGAGGAGTTTAGTGAAACTCTTCAAATGAGGTTTTTGGAGTTTGCTATGCCAGAGCTCAACAGTCTCACAATCCCTGGGACTGATCCTGTAATCTCAGCTCAGACAATATTTTTTTTAATTAAAGTCAATAGCATATTGCCTGAAAAAATATTCAGGGTTTGTATCCAGTGTGAACACTTTTTCTTGAGAGTTAAATGTATTATTTAAGAGTTTAAAAAAAAAAAAAAAAAAGAACAGAGCATACAAATATTAGGAAGATACCAATGATCAGACAGCTCACCAGTCTGTCATTTTTCAGGAGAAACAGCAGCATAATCCCGGTCCAAAAGCACTTTCCAACTCCAGAAATGAGGTACTAAGGAGGTAATGGAACAAGAACAACAGGACTAATGGCAGGAACAAAGTGCAACCATCAGTGTAGTCTCGTGTAAATGGCAGATGAGGTGCAAGTATATTATTTATGCAGGGATAAAGAAAATAACTGCATTTTAGAATAACTTTTTAGTCTACTCAAAGCAGAAATAAGTCCTCAGAAAAGACAAATGAAAAAATGGTAAGTTCATGAGAGAGGTCAGAAATACAAGAAATTTTGATGGATAAAAGCCCAGAGAGATGTGTGAAAGAAATATATGGAACAAGTACAAAGATAAGAGAGCAAAAATGGATAATGGTGGGAATGAAAATAATAGTTAAGTACGAAAGCAAAGACAAATATCTAAATTGATATAGTCACTTATTCCATGAATACAAGTGAATTTATAATGGAATCATAAAGACTGTTGATAGAAAATTTTATGTGATCATGAGGGCAAAGTATCATCCCTTGTGAAAATACTTTTTTGCTATTTAGACCAGCTGGAAGCTCTGTTTTTGCTCTCCAACAATGCCACAAGATGATAAAACAATGGCATACTCCTGATTCCATTCTCATGCTTCTGGGTAATGAAATAATTGTTTAAGGTTTGTTGGCAGCCATGTCTGTTCTCTCTAAACTATAGAAATGATCCAGTAAACAACATGATAAATAAATTGCTGTGGTAGGATATCCCAGTCCTGAATACAAGCCAGGTTGCAAACTGAATTGCAGCATTATCTGTAAGAATTCAGATTTAAAGATGCAAAAAATGACACCTACATGCATTATTCTGCTACAGGCTGGCAAAGAGAAATAAGAGGAAAGGAAAAGAATGGCATACTAATGGAATTTAATTGTCTCTTAAACTATGCTAGCTTCTCTTAGAGGAACAAACAAGGAAAAAGTGAACACTGCCTTCTCCACTCCTTCATCTTCCATGAGTATAGAATAAATGATTGTTCATACAAGGACAGAATAAGAGTCTGCAGTAAAAATATAGAGCCTGGTCTGTGAAGTGACAAGTAATTTTCTCTCCAGTTGCAAGTGAGAGAGAGGGACGGTTGCTACATTTCAAAATATTATTCCTAGATTTCTAACCAACTTTTAAGACCCAGAATTATCAGCCAGTTATGACAGGAGAACATCAACTTTTATATGGAAAGAGGTGACATTTTATGGAGGAAGATACATCAGAAGTCCCAGGGACCCCTGCAATCTGGAGCCCCAACCTGGACACAAACACATTCTTCTCTTCATTTTTTCATTTGTTCTGTGATCACTGTTTCATCTTGGTGTCATATAGATCCTCCTTTTTTACACTTTCATCACTTTCCTACAATTTCCTGACTTACTGGCACGTACTTTTATAATTTTGCTGACCTATGATATCAATGACATCCTCCTTTCACTGAATGCAAAGCAGAATGAATTAGCAGTGAAAAGAAGATGAAACAGGGATGATCAGGATCATTACAAGGGGCTCACAGCATCTCTGACTATGTGAAATACTAGACAATAAATGCATGAGGCAGAATATTAAACAGAGGCATCTGAAAATGTGCACAAACAACATATATATCTCCCCAGAGGACATTTGCAAACTTATATCTAAAATGTAAAACAAAAATACAGATAGGTTTTTTGACCAAACAGTTGAGTATCTTCTGCAAAATGATGCATATCATCAAAAGAAAAGTGTACTCCCACATAGACAGCCTTGAGGAAAAGGCTCAGAATTCACAGTTCCAAAAGGTAACTACAGTTTGCTCTAAGGGTTGATTACATGAACCCTGAGAGAAAAAGCACAATTTTCACCTTTTTCCTCAAAAGATATGGTTGTAACACATCTCTGATCATCAGAGTTCAGCCATTCATAGTACATGTTATACCTATTAATTATTTCTGGAATATCAAGCTGAAAGGATTTTCAGTGCATGATTTTTTACACTGCTTGCAATACACTATGCATGCCTTGAGATGATTGTGAGGTGCGACTGAGATTTTCCTCTTTTTTTAATTTTTAATATTTGTTGGTTAAGAAGGAGCAATTTCAAGCATACTACAAAGATCAGGAATGGGAAATGTAAAGAATGACATACATATTCAAAAAGTCCTGATTCCTAACCCTTTATAGACCCAAGTGGATACCACTTTTCAGAGCTTTTTTCTTTTTTAACATGTCCAGAAAATAGTCTCCATTTGTACTGTTTGTTGTAGAATTAGATTCTACATTATGACACACATTGGCAGTAGATGAATTCTGTAATACAGTTTTGTGGCTTTAGCCTGTGCAATGCAAGTACCTTGTGCACTCAGTGAAAGGCAAAAAAATGGAAGTGGAGCACGAGCACTCAGGTACAGTCTTATCCTCTGCCACTCCAACCCAGTGTCTTATTCTTTTGGGCTGCTGTCTAAGCAGGTGGATCAAGTCTTTTCCCCTGCACCTCTGAAGAATGACAACTTCTCTGTCCTAATGAACAACCTAAAGTTCAGCTGTTGAGAAGGCCTTGTTTGAATCAGCTTGAATGCAGAGGGGCAAGTGAGAGCAAAATGCAGCTTCCTGCTCTTCGGATGTTTGGCTAAAACTATAGACTAGAAGAAGTAGCACCTGCTATATAAAAAAAAAAATAGAAGGCAAACACCATGGAACATGTGTAGGAAGTCTCTGGGGCAGCCTTCATATTTAATGAATATTTTAAATTATAAAAATGTATTTGGTATAGCTCTGGTGTGCTTTCAGTAAAAGCCTGCATCAGTAGGGAAAGCCACTTCTGCTGACTATTTAAGTTGGGCTTAGCTGTGCTAACATCTTAAGAGCTTTTCAACCACTTGTAGCACATATCCATTTTAGTCATCTGTGTTTATTTTGTACTGTTTACATAAAGTCTCCTTCAGCCAAGACTTGTGGCTATGGTGGATACTATTTCAGACTATGCCAGTTTGAAACAGTAAGACTTTAAAATGACCTGGTTAAGAGAATTATGTGGAAACTTGATTGGCAAAAGAGTGTTTGAACCAATTATGTTGAAATAGTTTGAGAATTTGCAACTTTTGCTATAAAAATCTAGTGACAAATCAAAATACAAGAGAGATTAAAATAAAGAATTATTTGTTCTGTATCCCTGAAGTTTTGATACAGCAACATAACTAAGCATGGACCATTACTTTGCAATTAACTACCGAACGACAAAACACAAGGTTCTAATTCTCATGGTGGTTTTTAAGTAGAGCTGTTGGCAATTTATCAAAATGGGTTCTTTTACAGTATAGAATTAGAAATGTTTTGGGTTAAAAAACATACTGCTCATTTTTGTAAAAACTAGTATGAGAATTCTGAAGTCAGTTTTTGTAAAGCAAATAATACTGTACCAGAAGAAGACAGAAAAAGGATGTTTACTTGACACAAACTCATGTGTGTTACTGCCTTGCTTGGACATTTCTGGCCACTCTAAGCACTCATAAGCAGGTTTCAGTCTTCATGGAAGATGCTCGATGTATGATTATTCCTCACCACCACATAAACTGTGTTTTCAGTCTAGTTTTCAAACTTGAACTGACCCTTGGGCCAGGATCAGCCATGCCTACTCAAGAGCCTACTTGATACCCAGAGGAGTAACATCAGGGAACCAGATTTTTGTATTACAAAATAAATGAAAAGAGGGGAAATAAAAAGGCTTAAATACAACATCATTCTTATCTATCTTTTGCCAAAACTAAGAGAGGAATAATTTTCTCTGTGTACACAGAATGTCCTTCATCGTGATTCCTTCATACAACTATTCCCTTGTCTGACAGATTCCCCCCAGTAAAACCACTTGCTGTCATTTGTTGTTCCTCATACTTGAACTTTGGCTCTTCTTGTCAAAATAAGTTTTGCAGATAGAGGAGACTGACCAGGAGATAAAGTCATGCAAGCCAACAAACCTGTCATTGTCTTTTGACAACTCTTGTGCATCTGCAGAGCATGGAAAGTCTTGTGATATTTTTCTTCTGTGCTTACTTCCTCTTATGGAAGTTCCCAATTAACTTGTATATCCATAGAGTAAATAGTGAATCCAACGTACAATAGCCAAATTGATATTACACAATACCACCAAATCTTAACAGATGGTGCCATGGGTATTACACACTAGAAATAATATTTATGAAGTCACAGCCAAAAATTTTAGATTTCTAGTGTTTCCTAGGAATATTTGGAGATTATAATATCTGCTTATTATTTACAGTGGCCATACTACAGAAATTTACATGTGTGAACTGCTCATATTTTGACACCAAGGAGAACCTGAAAAATCCACTCCAGGAAAATGATAGAACATTCAGCATAAAATAATTCAGTGCCACTTAAGCATGTATATATACATTATAAGAATTCTGTACATGAACAATATCTCCAAGTTAACCTAATAAGCAGCAAAATATCTTTTAAAATATTATGCATATTAGAGATACACAGTTGACTGACTATAAGATCTTCGAAGTATTATGAATTAAGAAGGAAAAAACTCAACAAAACAAAGCCCTGCTTAGTCAAGGAAAATGAAAGAGATATATAACCATGCCACATAACTAAGAGGTGACCTTTTTTTTACAGCTTTCTTGTTTGTAATTTTCTGTGGTGTTGCTAACAACAAAGAAGAAGAGTTTAAATTACAATAGTTTTTCTTTTTTCACTGTATAAGCATTAATTGTACTATAAGATGAACTGAAGTCTGCATTTCAAATAGAGAATTAAACCATATGCTATATAAAATGCCCAGTGTAATGTATTCAACCACAAATTAAACTTCAAATGCCACATATATTTTTAAGAGTTTCCAAGAAAATATACCAATTAAACTAGAAGTTAAAATTATCATATTGGAAATTAAAACAAGAACTTCAGGTTCTAGAGGCAGACTTTTTCACCTCCTTCTGATTTTGGAATAGCAGTGTCATAAAATCTCCTGTACAAGTTAATTCTAACAGAAATCCCATGTATTTGAATATGCTAACTCTGCACATAATAAGTCATGGCTGACTATATCATAACTTCTTCAAAGGCAGAAGCCTTAATTCTCATCAGTGTTGGAATTCTGATCAGTGTTGGTTTAGATAGGTATAAACAGATTAGTCTGTAAAAATTAGTTTACTTTAACTCAAATGCAAGTTTAAAAAATCTACAATGAATCATGGAACTTTGCACAATGTCATTACTGGATTGAAAGGCCCTAAAAGTAACATTTTCACACTTGGGCATCTCCTATAATTACATTATAATTCTGTTAAATTTGATTCTGTTAAACCTCATCTCTGAACTTCTGCATTTACAATGCTCAGTCTGGAGACAATTGCAAACACCTTGTTATACAATTTGCTCCAAAATTCTGGAGGCTGTAACACCATTCAAACATATTCTGGTGTGTTTTATACCTATCTAGGTTAAAAAGAATCAACAATCAAATACATATATGAAACCATTCAGGGTACATAGCATGTTTGGATATCTTTTTCTCACCCAGAGTCTGAACAGATCACTTCACTTTGTTTATCACAATAATTTTGAAGTTAGGGTTTTGAGGATCCAACTTTTAGAGGTAGTGTGTACCCAGCCTCCATTGAAACTTGTGGGGTTCAGCAATTTGGAGAATCAATGTCTACATGTTCTTTTTACAACAATTAGTAAAACTTCTGTTTGCTTATGTTGTGTAAGACTGAGCGACAAAACAGCAACTTAGAAGGCAAACTCCTACTGAAGCATAAAAGTTACAGATGCATAAATGGCTTAGCAAGTCTCCTGCTGAGATGATACAACAGGTTACTTGAGGATAGCCTGGCTGCTGACTGAGACTTCTGAGACTTTTCTTTTCCAGATTCTGCTGAATTATCCTAACTAGTGATTTGGTCTTATAAATATTTAGGAGCATCTGCTTTGCGTTTTAGGAGAGATGAAATCTGGAATTTCCCTTTACTCCTCACAGTTTCAAGTGCTAATTGGCATGATCTTTTTGGAAGGTGGATACTTGGCAATCAACTCCATTTCTGCAACTACACAGAACATTGTTAGACTGCTCTTGGTGACTGCCCAAGAGCACGCACCTATTATGGGCTCTGTTCACATTCATAACACAGGAACTAGTGTTCCTCCAAATGATCTATTTTTACCCACCTCACACTGCATGGAGCAGTCCAGGAACAAAATCTCACAGACGTTTGTGGCATTTCTTCTAACTTTGAACACAACTCACCTACATTGTTCATAACTAGAATCCTCCAGCCACAACAGAGAGAACTGCCTGACCAGCGCTATTGCCTGTCAGTATCTTACAGCAAAAACCAAAAATACATAAAAATGCTGAATGGGAGTCAAAATTCTGAACTGTGCCGGTTTAGATTTGCATCTGACAAGCCTGAGGAAAAAGGGCACCTTCCTTTCTTCCTCCCAGCTTCTGAGCTTGGTCCTGGGGGTTCCTTTCTCAACACTTTAGCATGTGTTCAGAAGCCTCAAGGTTCAGAATCAACAGAACTGTGGGATATGGCACAAACATCATGTTGAAGACAGAAAGAAAGTCCTTCTTGGGAAAGAACATATGTACAAACATCCATATAAGGGCAGCAGGGAGAGCTCAGAAGATTCTGAAATTGTGCTTTCAACTGGGAAGCATGAGCTAGGATGGCTAGGCCTGATGTAAAGGTTCCACAGAAAGTACAACTATTCTCCAGAGAAGCCTCAATCTTCTGTGCCTTTGTGTCAGCAGCACCTTTCCAAAATACTGTTAAGAAACCTCTTGAAGGGCCTGATCCTAGAGAGAATAAGTGTCTTGAACACATAACTGAACAGTTGATGTACTCAGTAACTTAAAATGACATTAATTTAGGCCCTAAGAAAGAAAATGTTATAAAAACAAATACATGAAGATCAACATGTATTGTTGTACATGTACATGTACAACATGTACATATGTACACCAAATGAAGTTGATGTATAGTGCAATCTTAAAAAGAATTTAACGAAATTAGAATTGTAATCAAGTTCCCCTAATTGCTCACAGTTCATAATTGTTAATGTTAATGTTGTTTTTAATGTTAATGTTGTTTTTAAAAATATACACTTTCACTTAGAAAAAAAAGAAGCACTTTGTAGCTTATTTTTCAATAGACGCTGAACTAAATTCAATACAGAAACAAAGAAACAGTTATTTTACAGGTCACAGTTAGAGCAACGTACATAATTTGCTTGAAGTTGCTCAACCTATCAATGACATAGCAAGATGCAGAACTCAAAACTCATAATCACTGGATTCTCAACTTCAGAATTTTTGAGAGGGTAGTTTTAAAAATTTAGACATCATTATCTTGCCATGTGAGTATGTGCAACTTCATATGTTGACCACAAAGACTTTGCTGGGTAGTTTCTTTGGTTTTATGCAGACTGAAAAAAGGCATATAAAAGAAACATTTCAACAGAAACAGTGTCAATGCTGCCAAAATACAGCTCTGGGAAATAAACAGAAAGCTGTAATTTGTATTGACCACTCAAAAGCTCACCAGAAAGCTGGATACACAGATTCTAAGTGTACATGCCACTGAATAAGCAGAATCAAAAGCACCAGTAACTGTAAATCTGCAAGAGCTGAAGTAATGTCTGAATAACCACCCTTCCAAATATCCTCATGTTATCCTTACCAGATTAATCAGTCTTCTCATTGCATGTTCATGTGAGCAAATGCATTCACAGGGATCAAATCCACCTTCTGCCATGGCTCTCTGGATAAACCTGAACTTGTCTGTGAACACCTAAGAAGAATAAAAGGACAATGAACTCTTTTTCAACTGACCTTATTTTCCAGAGACTCACACATCAAGTTTCAGGTCATTTAATGCCAGGGTGAAAAAGCAAAACAAAGCAGGGTAATCCTATTATTCCTTTGGCAGTATGAATGAAGAAGTCTGGTATGTGCAGTTGCATTTTGATGTTGCTGAAAACACTGTCTCACACAATTTTTTTCCCCAATACTATGTGTGTCTCCCCTGGGTTTTCTCACATACCAAAATGAAATACATCCTAACAAACACGAAGCACAAAGATGAAATTCTTGTCTCTCATCTGCACAGTGGGACTCTTAAGTACACATATACAAATTGAAAGGTCAGGCAAACTTGTACTCCTAAATCCTAATCAACTGCTGGTATTCTCCCTCCAGATCAATGTACAGGAAAATAATTTAAAACTCAGTAAGTTTTTTGCTAGAGGAAACAATCATCTTGTAGAATGAAAGCAAGCAGCAGGGGTACAAAAGTAAATGTACTTGGAAACACTTGAAAAATGGAGCTATGCACACTAATTTTAGATCAAAGTAGTAGGTTAATCACTTAGCAATACAGAATGTTCAAAGAAACTGTAATGGACATGGTAGGAAATCAATTCTAGATTATCCACCTGCTAAAACCACTTATGCCAGACACATCAGGCATGTTCAAATGTATGTCTACTATTTACCAATAACTTTTCAGTGATTTAATTGAGGGTCAAACCATGTAGCAGACTGCAAGACATTGCTACCCTTGTAGTCAAATCTGAGATTGATTTCTCCCAAATGATTACTCTTAGGATATATTAGATAGTTGTGCAAAATTATACTTAAAAATATTTTTCACTTCTCTTCAGTAAATCTATATTCAGAATGTGTTAGTGTTGCATGCACTCAGGCTCTAATGTGACACAACTGGCAAGCTTAACAAATGCTGCAGCACACAGCAGATACAACCTCTCAAATCCTAAAACAAGTACTTTATGCAGGTACCAGCCATTTGATAAGGGTGTGCTTAATCAATAGATTTGCTCTGCAGTCATTGCCTATAAAAACTTACAGCCTTGATCACACGTGAGCATTTTAATGTTTCGGTGTCACTAATAGAAAGAGGAAGAACTTATAGGTCTGCAGGACATCTTCATTCAACAGCATATAACACTGCTACAGTTCTATCCTCTTGGGAGGAGAAAAAAGCAAAAGCATTTCAGAAGTCCTTCCTTTGTTAATGCCTACTATTCTTCTCAATAAACCTTTACCATGGTGGAGAGAGCCAGAGAGTAAAAGAAGCTTAGAGATATCTGTCTTAATAATGGAGTTTGAACATCAGTGCCCTTAACCTGCTAGGGTCTCCATTTTTAAAAAGAAAATTGAAAAAGGAAAAAAAAAAGTTGAAGTGATAGAGGAAATTTTTTTTGCCTAGATACTACGAAAGCATAATCTGGCTATGTAGTGAGAAGGTGACAGAGAGATGACTTTATTATATGGCATACAAGTACCTTTGAAAAGAAAAATAGGCCCAAGTATTGAATTCTTCAATGAAGAGGTAATTGAGAACCAGTAATTGGAAGCTGTAATTAACCAGATTAAAAAGAAAAACAAGGCACACATTTTCACCACCACAGTAACTAATCAGTGCAATAAACGGCCTAAGAAGCAGAGGATTTCCCACCACTCACTGCATTCAGATATGCTTCAGTAAAATAGAGGTTACTGAGTGTCTTGGTTTGAAAGGCAGGTGTCTGCTAAGACAGGCAGAAGCCTCCCTTGGAATGGAAAATATAAACCTCCTCTTTCTGAATTATTATGATTTTGAAATTAAGAAGCTCTCGGGCCAAGATACGAGAATAGGAATAACAGTTCTTTACCAGTTTGTATAACAAAGCCAACAACCAACACCAACTCTGGCACTAACAACACCCAGCACCAGGACGCGGTGACCCCTTTGGGCCACGGGCGCGTTCCCCTGGTGCAGTTCCGCTCACGGCCGCCAGGGGCACTGCTGGCTCCCGGCACGCAGGGCGGGCGCGGCGATTGCCCACGGCCGCAGGGGGCGCTGTGGGGCGGGGAGCAGGCGGGGATGGCGGGAAGGGGCGGAGGAGAGGCTTTGCTGCACAACCCCTGGGGCAGCCGATGGCGGGGCCCCTGCAGGACTCTGAGGAGCACCAAGCAGGATGTCTCAGCAGGCAGGGGGTGCGAGGCTACAGTGCCTAAAGGCCAGAGAAAACTCGGAGCGGTGCTGGAAAAGCAGCAGGGGCGGGACAGCGGCAGCCCCGCTCCCAGCAGGGCAGGGAGAGGTGAGCTCAGAATCCCGGGCATCCGAGCACATGGTGAAAAGTCCCTCTTTCAGTGAGGTGGGGGTTAATGAGGTCCCACGTCAGTGGCTGCTCTCAGGAGCAGAGGCTCACCCCACAGCAGCAGAAGCAGCAGCTCTGGGCTGGGCTCCGATGGCAGCCGCGAGTTCCCTTCCCCAAGCAGCAGCTCTGACCGTCCTCCTCCAAGGCTGAGAGAGGGAGAGTGCAGCTGCTGCCCCAGCCCCATCCTTTCCCTGCCCAATTCTCCAGTATCTCTGCCCCTCAGAGAGAAACTCCAGGTAAGAGAAGTGCAACCAGATGCCCTCCTTCCCCAAGCTTGGCCACTTCTTTTGTTTTTCTTAATTACCCAGATGTTAGTGCTTCCTAGCAACTTATGGGAAAAATTCCATAAATGAAAAGGAACAAAAGGAAAGAAACCTAACCCTCAACACTGAGTAAAGTACAGAAGCACCCAAGTACATTACCAAGATGTAATGGCCTCCAATATATAGGCGATCAGAGCAGATGATCTAGTAACTCTTTCTCGGAATCACTGTAAGGCTACTACACTAAGTTTCAGGAAATTATTTCAGAATCACTAGAACCATATGATAGCAATAGAAGAAATTTTTAAACTACACAGTCTCCCTGAATAATCTACCACACCAAGCAGAGGAGCCTTGCTAAAACTATCTTAGGATAAGGTAGCAACAGATGAAAGCACTGATTACTAAACAGTGCGAAATAGCTTCTCTGGATATAATGCTGACACCCACAAGAAGGTATTTGAACAAGTGAAGTTGCAAAAAAAAAACTTAATTGCAATTTGAAATAATTTAGGGGTCAGTAACACGTAATAATGTCACAGCAATTAACAGAGAAGTGTTAATATTATAGAGGACTACACAAAAAACCAAACGTCTAATAAGAGTCATCACTGATGAAACCAGGCTAACATTCTCTATAGAGCACATAACTGAAAAAGATTAGACAAGAAACTGGAAAAGTTAATCTGCCATACAACATCATAAATTTAGACAGAGGTGCTAGAAGGAATTTACCCCAAGGCACCTATACATGACAAATTACCTCAATGAAAGCACAAGACACATCACCAAGTAAAATGCCATCCAAGCTTTGAACAAAAGATCTCTTACAAGCTTTCTCACCTTCGCATAATGCTGAAACAAATCATCCTTTCTTTCCTCTAAGCCTGTAAACAACGCTTTCCTTGGCAAAGAACCAAAGATTGACCATGTATTTTGGGAAAAGCACCGACGTTTCCCCTAAAAAAGGATGCTAAAATTGGGTTATTTTAATATGCTTCAAATCCAGGTAAATAATTCCCCTTTATGCAACTATTTTTTGCCGGAACTGAAGGAAACAGAGATTTTATACAGTCTGCCCAGTTATAAAGAAGAGGGAAACACTCTGTACTATATAATGATTTTCACTTGCAAAACAACACTCTCGTTGTCTTTATTTCTCTTTGCAATATTCTTGACTTAACTGTGTTATTTGTAACACACTTCAAATGCATAAAGTACTAAGCTCTGTAATCAGATCTTAAGGTTTATTAGTGTTTTGTGACCCTCTCAAAGAATAAGGACACTTGTACTTTTATATACCACAAAGCTGGATTTCTTGGCTCCTTAGGCAGCCTGTTTGTATCAAAATCCTGTTCCAGAATTGCAGTGTGCTTCCTGCCTGCCTCCCGGTACTTGCAATTGTCTGATCTCACGTCAGCAGTTAACTTGTTCTGCTCAGCTCTGACCTCTTTGCTGTGAGTCACACAAGCTCTCCACCTTCTGCAAATACAGTTGTTCTACATACAATCTATCACAGAATATGGGAGTACGTGCTCTATTCTTTTCCTCCTGACTTGGAGAAAGAAATAAAATGCTTGTAGATTTCCTTCACTTATTTTTTCCTGTATGTTTTTCTGTTTACCATCACCTTGTTTTCCTTGGAGTTGATAGAGCTGGTTTATATCAGCTGGTAGGACCACAGCAATCAGTAAGGCTATCAAATCCCTGCAAGTCCTCTGACTGGCTGTGTCTTTTACTCAACTCAAAATTACCATATTTTGGGCTGGCCGTGTTACTGCTAGCACATTATTTAAATCACAGGGTTTACAAACAGCTGGAAGACATAGCCAGTAAATATGCCAAAGCTCTCTATGATAACAGCTGAGAAGATATCTATTATGGCCCCCAGACTAGCAAATTGATAGAGGGTGTAATAAAGGAGAGAATTAGTAAACATGGACAAATATGATGTACCATCAGAGAGTCAATATGACCGTTCCAGTGTAAAGAGGCCCACAGAGATAATCATAAATAGAACTGCTGAAATTAAAATACTGTGGTCGGAGTTTGAATTACTATAATTCGGGAGTAAAGTGGAGGATGGTCTCTGATGATTTAAGTCAGAAATAAAAGCCCCTCATTATTTTTTTGACTTGAGTACCTATTTGAAATTGTAGCCAGTGAAGCCATATGGAAAATATTTCTAGTCTCTTATGATTTAAAAAATAGCATTCTCAGTTATAGGAACTATTGTAAATTGTTTCTTTTATTATCTTCCCCACTCCCAGCCCTACAGCAGTGTGTTATATTTTATACATCCTACTATCAAACCCACAATCTTTATGGCTATAATGTGGCTGGGGAGGTTTGTCCCTGGAGACTGCTCTGTATTTTGAATTACTGCAATGACTATACATTATTTCCCAATTCTGCAACATCAGTCCCGAGAAAATAGCATGCAGCTGGTGAGCTCTGGGAGACAGAAATTACACTCTGCCTTACTCTGCTGTAATAATTAGAAAACTGGATTCCTTTCCGTCATGAGGGCAGACAAGGATTTTTGCCCATTTTCCATGTGCTAGATGCCCTCCAATGTGATTCTGATTAGCAAGATGGTCAAAGTGTGCATATTGGTCATGTCTACTCCTTGCTATAAAAGACTGTGAAAAAATATTTATCACTCCATTATTTGAAGAAACGCCCACTTTATATGATACATAAATCAGAGTTACTACAGATTTATCACAGACTAAACCAGGCATCTTCAGCATCAAAACATCAAGCTCATTAACTTTTTACTTTCCTGGATCCAGGCACTTAAAATATAGACTATAACAAATATGGTAAATACAATGGCTGAAGATTCCCCTGCCAAGACCTATTTTCACTGTGTTGCTATTTTCCTGAATACTGAAGGTAAGAAATCCTTAGGAACAAAAATACCTCATGGCACAGCAGGCAAGTAACAGAATCTTGCCACAGTATTTTAAAGAGAAACAAAATCCTATTCAGATCCTCACTACTGTTTTTCAGCCAACTGCAATTGCTTGGAACACAACTGTCAAATACCTCTAAGAAGCCATCAAGTTAATTTTGCTTCTGAGTTCAGCTTGGGAGAAATGTGGCAGAACAAGAGAAAATATGTACCAAATTTAAAATAAATTTACAGAAAAAAAGCAAATTAATTGTTCTGCCTCTTTCAGGCATTCTGAAAAATTATAAAGGGCTAAAATAGCAAAAAACATACACAAAGCAAGAATGATTCACTGCCCCAAAGATAAAATGCTCATTTTTAACTTACTGTCAGAGGTGGAAACCCTCTGTCTTGTACTCATTCATTATCTACTAAAGTTAGGTTACAGGTTTATAATACAGGTTTCCTTAAAAATAATATCTTCCCTTGCTTTTTTACCTGCATCTAAGCCATACTAGTACCCATCTCTTCTTACAATACCTGAACCTCTCTGTAATTCCTCTATTCACAGCATGCTCCAAGTTTGGTTCTTTTGCATGATCTTTCCTACCTCCAAATGACCTCCAAATATTTTCTTCTAAATATCTAAGAATCTAAACCATCCTGTACATTGGCCTCATATAGTGTAACATAACACCCTTGCAATCTTGCACATCAAGTCCTGTCCCAAAGAAACTACCAGGCAGTGGGACTGTGTGACCATAGTATCCATTAACTGAGGGAGTGAAAATTTGCTTCAAGGAGGAAGAGACTGGAGTGATAAGCTCCTCCTGAAACTCCTGATCACTGCTTTTATAGGAATCTCTTCTCCTTGGCCACTCTGCCCCCTTAGGTACTGCGAGCGCTCAAGGGGCAACTGGGACCCCAGCTGACTCATTACTGGGCATTTCAAAATGCCTCTGGGTACAACTGGTTACTCCAAAATCTGTGTCTAATCTTGCCTCTTCTAGGGAGTGGACCCACTGAACCCTGCCTAGTCATATAGAGTCCAATTCGACATTTATTAATTGTACAGTAAAATAAGAGATAAAGGTATATGCAGTAGGAGAACACTGTTTACTAGTGACCACCCAACCAAGTAAAGCCAAAACATTCCAAAACAGTGAATCCCAGATAAACTCAAATTTTTCTGTTTGTTGTATAATTCATTTTCCTGTTGATTCCCATCTTTTATATTATTTGTACTTCATGTACATCCCACTCTCTCACAGAATCCTGAGTGTTTTGTTACTCTTCTGATTAACTACCTACATCCAAATCACTAGCGTGTTATTTAACTTCCCGTTATTTCAGTTGTACAGCTAAACTTTGTGAGTAAGAGGGGGCAAAGCATTTTATCCACTGATTTCTGTATTATGTGTTTCTTCAGACTGGACTGAAGCATAGAGAGGGAAAATAATATGCATGGATTTGGGGGTTTTCTCTTTAAAAGCCAAACAGATGTATGTGTACATAGGATTGGCTGATTTTTCCAGCACATAGCTTTGTGAAATTTCTAGTTTAATTGCTACTACCAGAAATGCAGCACATTTCCTATCACCAGAGCAGTATAAAGGAGGAACAAGGCAAAAATGATAGCAGAGCCATTAAAACAGCAAAGGAAGACAAACGAAACACTGGATAGAACTACAGGACAGTGTAAAGAAACAAAAGCAGTTGTAGTTGAGTAGGGAATAAGGAAGAAACATCACAAAAGCAACTATGAGAATAGGGAGAAAACTCAAGAGAAAAACAAGCAGTACTTCAAAATAAATAAATGCTATTCTGTCTGAAGTTAACAGATTCTAAGGCAATAGAACCTGCACTAAAGACAAAGACACCACACTAAATCAAAATTAATCCAGAAGCCAAGGGCCTAGCATGAGTAACCTGTGGAAGTGGTCTTCATCTTTTATAAAAAAGTTTTAAATTATTTGGGTTATAAAACTAGCAAAAATCAGCTTGAAGTTTTCTAGGAAAACTTCCTTTACAAAGCAACTTCCTCTGTTCAAACAAGGCTAAAAATAGCTTCTGTAAAGAAGAATCTTGTATACAAATTGATACTAATTAAAACATTCCAAGGATCTGTTCTCCTCTATTACTGTAATTCAGATAGGTCAAGTAAATATTCCCTCACAGAACTAAAATCTGAAACATAGCAACATTATATTTGGCTTTTTTATAATGTTGATTTTTAATCCCTTTTATTAATAACCCAAGAGAAGCTCTCTCATCATCTCTTTCACACTTACAGCTGCACCCTATTTTTACTGGAACACATAGTATGACTCTCATCAGATTTAGTGCACCAGGATCCAGTAATTCTGCATGACCACATATCTCTAGAGAACTACTGATGATCTTTTTCTACCAGGCCTCCTCCTGGGCACAAAACTCAATTTTCAGGACAAAAGAAAACCAACTGGCTAACTGGGCAGCAAAAGCAAAACAGCAGGATATGAATGTGGGTCTAGCCAAAAGGAGAGTTGCCACAGTAAAACGTGGCTCCAATTACAGCTTTCTTCAACTAATTGTCCCAGTTCAGATCACCCATTTAGCTTTTCTAGGGAAAAGAGCTGTAATGATTTCGATGGCTGATTCCAAAGTGGGTTCCTAGGCATAGCAACACTTTCACAGTATAAAGCAATCATCTCCACTCTCCTTGTAATTCCGGGGGGTGGGGGGAGAGCAGCTGGTTTTATACTTGAAAGCATCAGCATGTCTCCCTGGACTTTCAGCTGTAGCCTAATGAGTTGGCAAGTATTTTTTGCACTACAGCTTTTCTCAGGATAATTAACAAGATCTAAGATGAACTCCTCAATGCAGACTGAGCTAAACCAGTTCCTAATGGAAAAGACTGTGCTTACTCCCCCACACACAGATGGAGGTAACTCGTGGAGTTTTTGCTGGATTCAACCAAGTTAACTGACACTGGTCAAGCAGGAGCTAGAGACTCCAATAGGAGCTCCACAAGAGAAATGGTCACCCAGCCACATCCTGCTCAAGGCAGACTAGCTGGGTAACTTTGCTACTGTCCCACAAATCACCTCGTAAGTAAACAATGAATTAATTTTCCAGTGCCATTCATCAGATGTTTCTTAAAGATGCAAACATAATACAAAACAACTCCTTAAAAACAGGACAAAGTCAAAGCAACTAAGAAATGCTGAGCCAGCCACTGAAGGATACTACAGTGACATCTGAAATCAGGGAAGGAGCTTTTGAGCAGGGACAGACTTGAAGCTGAGAAGTGGTAAAGGTCTTTCTGAGTTTTTTTCTGGTGGTCTTACAGGACTGCTAAAGCACTGATACATCCCTTGTCTCCACAGCCCAACTCCACTACTGTGTGACCACCACAATATTCTGAGCATTGCTGGGTTGCTAACATTTTCACCCTGAAGTAGGTATTTGGAGTTGCTGTGAGTGGAGCAGAATATTCCTCTGAGCCAATCTGCTAACAACTGTGCTAGCACCTAGAGCAGTGAAACAGGAATCAGAGCACAAAAACTTCAACTACTTATAATTATGGTCAAAGCCCTTTCACAGCCAAGTATCACAACCCTTCTCAAACTGAAGTATGTGGAAAAGTTCACACCTCTTCAAAGAGTGGCAGGATCTAGTAAGAACCTAGCAGGAAACTTACTATTTTTGGGCTGGGCTAACCAGGTACAAGTATCCTGAGGTGCATCAGTTCAAATGGCATATCGGGGAAATACAGCAGATTATACAGATGCTTCTTTCAGCTTAGTTAAGTCTTGTCAGTGTCAAGTACAAATATCAGAGGACAGGAAAACTCACACACTGAAACTCCTCATTGTTCCAGTACTGTTTCCCCCCTTCTCTTTCATGGTCAGACCCCAGTATGTCAGGACAAAGAGAGATTTCAGGTTTTAAAGGCAATAAGGCCAATGTCAGTGACCAAAACTGAACTCCCTAAGGGAGCTAAGTAAGATCCACCAAGGTTTAAAAAAAGCTATTTACTTATTCCCATGCAGGTGGCTCAACATTTCCCCTGGGCAGCACTTGAAAAGGAGCTAATTATGCACATACAGTCATGGATCAAAAAAGCAGTCCAGCTATTTTAGAATTCATTACTGATATTAGATACAGAATGTTATTACCAAACTCCAGCTGTCAGCTTTGGTCATCCTTTTGTTAAATTGATGACATTTTTCTGAAAGAAAGCTCTCGGAATATGAAAACCAATTAAGAGAAGATGTCAATGACAAAGAACATTGTCCTAGAATAATACCCTCTTTCTGCTAAGTAAATGCTTCAGCTTCTTCTAGTGTAGGAGACTGACAATGGTCTAGGACAACAGTTACTCCTATTGCACTGAGTAACTAATGGCTATTAATTTTATTTCACATATGTTAACGCAAAAAGGTGAGCTGTCCTCTGTAAAATTACTAACACGTACTTCAGCCAGTTTACAGAGCAAACTGGGAGCACTCTCCTGTGGTCTTCAGTAAGGCAAGAACTCTCACTGACTTTCACGGTTCTTCCACTTCAATAGGCAGAAAACCTGGGCATACTAGCTCACTCCCCTGCTTTGGGTTAATGTCTCCAGCATTACAGACTGCCTCACTGCTTGCTGACATTCCTCTCCCATTCCCAAACAATGACGAATCTCCCAAATTCAGCACTCCTCCAGCTGTACGAGTGATATGCAGCTGCAGGAAGCAATGCATATTAAACCCAAAAAGCCTGCTGGAAGCACTTGTGCACCAGCCCTGTGAGGACAGCCGTGCTGTGCCACACCAAGCAGGGCCAAAGGCTTGTGCTGCTTCAGCAGGCCAGATTCTGAGCAAGCAACTACACATGGAAGAGGAGCAGATCTTCCAGGGGGCAGCCCTGCTTTCACAGTGAGGCAAGAATAAAGAGTACCCTCGCAGATGGGAAATGGCAGAAGTGAGGATCTCATACTAGCTATGGAAGTAGAACAGGGAACCTGAGTTTGCTATTTATTACCCCACTCGAGAGATGTTCTGGGCCTAATTTTTTGTGCTTCATAATACAAAACTAATCATTTACTTTTAAAAACATTTAAAAAGTATGCTCCTATAAGAAACTATATAACCTATTGTGCTGGTTTTGGCTATTGAACATGACTCTGCTCAGTCTGTAAAAGAAAAGTTATCCTGAGACACACCAGAGTGGCCCTGAACTAACCATGAGCAGCCAGGCAGTTACCACAGCTCAGGTGGCCTGCAGTAACTATTTATTTTGATTAGGTTTTTTTAAGTGTTAATAATTCAGAAATTTTAAAACGTTTTGTCTCTTTGCATAATGAAACGTGAAAAAAAGTCTCTTATTCACTCCTTTACAAAAAACATACAGTTTCAAAACAAATAAAAATGAAACTTTTGCCACCATATTGAGGCAGCAAATGCAGCCCTAAACCATGAGCTATGAAGCTTTTTTATACTAGAATATTAAGAGTACAATTGTTTACATTACAAAATACCTTATTAAATCCTTAAAACAGTAAAAATACACTATTCCTTAATGTTAGTCTGATCACATACAAACAAAATTATACTGAAATTCTTTGGAATACTTTCATTATTTTTTTCTCCAGGGATGACATATGTTTCTAATAACTTGCCACTGAGCAAACAGATTTAACAGGGTAGCAGCATGCTGAGAAAGATAGCAGGATTTTCAATTTCAGATGAAAGCAGCTCTATTCCCTGGCAGCCCTACTCCTAACCCCTTTAGGCCAGATCAGGTTTTATCTGAAGCTAGCTGGTGCCTGTCTTCAACTTCAATAGAAGTTGAATCAGGTTTTTTACATACCTGCAGTAAACAATTTGAAGCTTATCAATTAGGATTTTTAAAATCAGTACTTATACCAGAGGGAATCTGTAGCAGTTAACAGGATTTCTGGACTTGGTTATTTACATATGTTTAGCTAACAGATGACCCAGTTTTTACCAGAGAATATCATCCATCTAATTCACCAGATTCACAGACTAGTTTAGATTATCTAAAGGAAAGTGTTATGCAACTTACTCAACTCTCCCCTGCACCTACTAGCAACAGATTTTTAAATTCATTATAATGATTTGCACAACAAAAATCTATGGTACTGTTTCATGAGATCAGGATTAGTTTGCAACACACATCTTACCTTTGGCTCCACCGTTTTCACACAGAAAATAATGTATCGTTCATCTTTAGACACCTTCACTCTATATACTGATAGAAGCTAAACCATCTGAAAATCTCCATGGCTCAAAAATGTCTCTTTATATAAGAAATATAGTAATATAAGACGACTATTTCTACATTTCACAGCTCTCTCTCATAAAATGCTTACATAGTATTTTCAAATAGGAGTTCTTACTTATGGGTCACATCTGCTCAGTCTCATCTAGGTACCACGGTGAGGAACCTCTAACAACACTGTAATCACTTGCACTGGAATTCTTGTTAAATTAAGGCTGCTCACACTAGGAAGCTTTCTTTCACACTTGATTTAGTTCAACTCTTTGAAGAGCTAACCCCAACTTTTCCTCACGCCTTCATGTATTTTCATTCAAACAGCTGGTTTTTTTCCCAGAATAACTTTTTAATGTGTGAAAAAAGACAAAAATTATTTTATCAAGTTGTCTAAAAACATTGCCCTGCTAAAAATAAAATTAAGATTAACAGGAAATAAATGAATATACACATGTGAACATATGAACAAAAAAGACCAAAGCTCTAATACTAGAGGTCTGTATTTGACAAAGATTCAACAAATAAAGTAAATGAGTATTGCAGCTGCTTATGTAATGTAAATGGTTGCTGCTACATTTTTGTCCAGCTTTTCTGGTTGGTGTTTTTGTTGTTGTTTTGTTTTGTTTTTGTTTGTGGGGGTTTTTTTGTTTTTTTGGGTGGTTTTTTGTTGTTGTTGTTGTTTGGTTGGTTGGTTGGTTTTTTTTTTTTTTCCTGATAAAAATCTTTTCTTTCTGGGGAGCGCTCAGTGGTTTGGATCTAGAAGCTTTATCAAGTAAGAATGAAACTATATTTAGCTCCAGAAAGCCATGCTTTTTAATGCATGCAAAGCTGAAGAAGAATCAGAACTAATTTTAAAGAGGAAAATTTTTATCGAGTGTAATTCTATCTTTTCCCACCCAAATGGGACTATTTTGTTCAATTATCTGTAAAAATACCAGTTAGACACTTAAATGAAAGCTTCTGAACCATATCTGTTCAATTAACAACAATGCAAATGCACAATCACTCAATCATGCCAAGGGCTGCTCCCCAAACATCCTCAAATCTTCCACAAAAAGCCTGCCAATCATCACTAATGGACCTTTTTCTTGCCCCAGTCTCAGACAACAGTGTGGAGTAGGTGGGGTGTCATGGGTTAGCACTGGCCAGATGTTAGTGCACCCATGAATATATGTTTTTTCTCTAACAACTCCTGTGGGATGTGATCAGGAACAGAGCAGAGCAGGCTCAAATCTTGAAAACAAAAAAAACCTACCAAAACTTTATTAATTACATAAGAACAGGGACAGAAATACTCTTAAACACACACAGAGACAGAAATAAAAACTTCTTAGAACATTTCTTCTCCCAGTTTCTACCTCCCCACCCATCACTTTTCACAGACCAACCTTTGGGTTTTAGATCAAACAATCACCACTCAAAAAAACTAATCTTCAATTCAGCAAGGGAGAGAGGAGTCTCTCTCGCACCACAAACTGTTCTTTAGAAAACACGGGTCCACCCCTTATGTGTTTCTATGTCACCCATAGCACCGCCCGGAGAAGTCTGCTAAGGTGACACTCTCTTTTTTCCTATGTCCAGCGCTCTCACCGCTGTCTCATAGGCCAAAACCACATACAGGGCTTTTTAAGGATGCTGCATGCCGAGCTCTCCCCCTTTTTACCCAGGGGCCGGGGTTCCAGGAGCAGGTCTGCCCTGAGGGCAGAGGGCGCCACCTCACCCTCCCCCTCTTTTCTCTGCTCGCTCCATTCTTCAAGTGCCAGTTATTGTAGCAAAAGCAAGGGCAGCTGCATCCACCCAAAAAATGCAGTTTATGTTCAAAAGAGACTTAAGTTCAGTTCATGGCTGACATTATGCAAGAGAATTCCAGCTCAAAAGGCTACTCCTCTCATTCTTCCATCGGGTTCCTTCCAATCATGCTTTATCATCTCGGTCCCAGGCCACTTCCCTCTCTCCGAAAACCACTAGTCATGAGAATCAATGTCTAAAAAAAGTTTCTTTCTGCCAAGCAAGGGTTAACAGTTTCTTCTCGGCAGGGTGCAGGCTCAGGCACTCCCAGGATCCGCAAACCCCCACGTAGCTGGGCACCTTCTCCCGGAGTTTGGGGGGAAGGAGGGGGGTGAGCACACACAGAAGGCACTTCCACAGTTTTCCACCCCTCCATCCTGGACGGGGCAGCTCAGTTCCAGTCTTGTCCCCTCTCTTCTTCCCCCCCCCCCCGGGGGCTCCGGCTTACCTGAGCCGACCACGTGTTTCCCCTCCCCCACCCAGCCTCGTGGCCGGGCAGGAGAAGGAGGCTGGAGACGTCTCTCTGCTGAAACCGAGATCTGAAAAGAGGCCGAACCCCCCAGACCCTGCTTTTAACTCTTTGTGTCCTCAGAGGCGTGTCCAAACCTCCGAGTGACCAATCTAGGTGCTAGCAGAAAAGCTGATCACTGATTGGACTGCCCACATCCCCCTGGAAAAATTCACCTCCCCCCCAACCACGACATGGGGAAAATGGGGAAGAGGATAGAACCATATTTCTCCACTATAGTGCTAGCAGAACCGCTGTTCTGTCAGCAGAAGGAAGACTAACACAGCTAACACACACTGATGCTTCTCATATCCCTCACCGTATTCCTTCATAATGAGGAGCTAAGGAGTAAGTTTCAAATGAGGCCCATTGGGAACGGGGGAAAGCTAGCTGTTGATGAGTCAAGGCATACAAGCTAAAGGAGCTCTTCTGGGAAAATAATTCCTTTTTCTTTTCACCTGAACAAGGACTGCAAGATTCAGCGCTGTGATAGAGCCTTAGGAAGTTATCTTAGCTTCCACTGTACTTAGAGAGGGTTTGGGAGTACTTGGATTTTCCAAGAAGTATTAGCATTTTGCAGAATTAGGTGCCTCATTAACAACTAGATGGATCTGTATGCATTTGTAAATTGAATCTCTAACCCAGAAAGTTAAGACAGAGAGCATGTTTAACACGAAGTGTGATATCAGGTATATACATACAAATATGCAGAGTGTGTAACAGCATGTATGCAAAATAGGCTCACAGGCTCTCCAAGCTGTGTCCCAAGCAGAATATGGCCAGATGACAACAAGCTTTATATGCATAAATGCATCTGCCAAAACATTTTTGTGTTTGTTGTGATGAGGAATCTGATAAATTCAGAAATTCATGTTCAAAACATAGAGAGTAAGAATTCGATAGCTGGTATTGTCAGGTCACTGTACATCTTTGCTATTCATATGCATTTAGAAGAAAAGATCTTGCTACTTTCGTTGTACTGGCCCTCTGAAGTCTCATGATGTTGTTAGGTCAAATTCTGGTATGACAGACTTCAGCAAAGACAAAATTTTGACATACATTTAAGAATGTATGTCAAGTACCCATAATATCTAGGAGGGAAAATTCTAAACATACAAATATAGTTTTATTATGCATCTGTTATGCAAATAACATTCACACACCACTTATTCTGAAGTTTAAATATATGAAAGTAGGAAATGAGAAGTTAATAACAAAACCAGAAGTCAGTTAGAAACTTTCTCCAAAACCAAATACCAACTTTTTGAAAGCCGGTAAAACAGTTTAAAAATTATTGAAACATAATGAATTGTTTTAAATGTAAAATACTTCTTTAATAAGAATTGTATTATTCTCATTTTTCCCTCGGAACAAAAGAACATGGACTGCAGAATATTGCTCATATAACTGGGCCATGCAGTTTGGAACTTAATTTTGGTTTATGTAAGGTGTTGCAAAACCATCACAATGTGATGTGTGATGAATCTTGTCTATTATATTTGTTTCTATAGTCAGCAAAATAATATCCAACTAGGCTAAAAAAAGATCCACCCAGAGCTACAAAACTGCTGCTACCATCATCTTGGTTCTACAGCAAACCTTAGGACTTATGGTCCCGAAGGGTCAGGGACGTCCCTTCCAGTCCCAGAAGCACGACCAGCAACACAGTGTGGAGTTACCAATAACACACCCAGCACAACTTTGCTGTTATTTAGCTCCTTATACAAAACGGTCTTCAATGACTTAAAATACAGAACTCCGTACCACTCAAGAGTTAAGCAAACACTGTAAATCTTGTATTTTACAAAGGACAAAAAGAACCAAAGATGTTAGACTCCCCCAGCACAGTACCAGAGGAAAGAACACTGGTTAAAAGTGAACTAACTAATGACTGCTAACATTACAATTAATTTCATTTTGCAAACTGCTTCTACCATTTCAAGCCTCACTGTTAGCGACAGGGTCACTTTTTAAAATCAAAGACTGATTTCTTTCATCTCATTGAGTCACAGGAATTGGATAAAAATATCAAGGATATAGGAAGACATAAAAAAGTAAAACTGATCTCTCACACTTCTGATTTTTTTGAGCTTATGTCTGCTTTTGGACGGTAACAAAAGTGAGTAAAGTGGATAGTACTCTAATAGCTAAGCATTTAAAGACTTCTAATACATAACCCATTAATATTCACTGAAGATACACACCTTGCCAAGTAGGCATACTAACAACATTAACGTAAAATTCTATTAAGACCCAAATGTTAGGTGTCCTTGCCTCTACAAACTGGAGTTGGTTATCAGGACTTATCTATCTGCATAGATCTGGATGTTCAGACAGTATTCAAACACAAACAGTCTACAATCTAAAAGGAAAACCTGAAGACATTTGACTAGGCAAACAGGTGTTTGTCAGGAAACCAAAGTTTTTGATGTAGGTCTTGCACCACATTCACACTGAAGTGCCGGTTAGCTTAGGCCTCAGAACTGCCATGGAAGGCAGCGGCTAAGCTGCAGGGCAGGACAGCTGGGGAACCCAGTGCAGCGACAGCAGCAGAGAAGAAATCCCCATATCTTGCGGTCTCCAAGGCCAAGAGATACCCCTTCCCCAGTGATTCCCTAGGAATCACATATTTGAGCACACACGAAGAGCTCCTGGCACGAATGCTATCTTCAATAAATTAAGATTAGCATTGTGATACCGTCCTTTTCCCGAGATTAGCTTTTACATGACATCGTTTCATCTCTCTCACTTCAGCTGCACCCTGTTTGTAAAGCGGGGAGCAGCCTGGGAGCACATATCCTGGTGTCTGCACGCCACTGCCAGCTTCTTTAAAGAGAGAAAACTAAACCTCTTTGACTCAAAGTATCAGACTGAGAACCTTTAAGAAAAAAAGAAGAAAATCGACAGAAGAGTGCCACTTCGCACTAAAATCCCCAACAACCAAAAAACCACAATCAGACCAGCTGATAAGAAGACAAGCCGACGTTTCTCTGATTTGGAAAAAAGGAGAGCTGCCTGATACCGAGCGTAGAGGCTCTGGCTCTCCGGGTGTTTACCTTCCCCGGCACCCGGCGAAGCGCCCGGCGGCGGGGAGGTTTCTGCGCTTCAACAGGCTTGAAGTTACCCCGCAGCCCCCACCGGGCTCCGCCGCCGCTCCCCGGCCCGCGCCGCGCCCGGCGGACAGAGGGTCGGGCGGGGGTGTGGGCGCAAACCCTCGGCCGCCGCCAGCCCGCGCCCCCCCGGCCCGCCGCAGCAGCCCCGCTCACCGTTCTCCGGCCGCCGTCGCGGAGGGCTGCGGGGGCGGGGGCAGGGCGGCCGGGCGGGCAGGGGCGGCCCCGCGGCTCAGCCCCGCGGCTCGGGCCGGCTCACACGTCAGCCCGCGCCACGAGACCCGGATCTGCCGGCTGCCGGCGGCGGCGGGGCCGGGGCGGTGCCGCGCGGTCCCGCCCCTCGCTCCCACCCTCCGCTCGGCACGGGAGCCTGAGCTCCGCTGCGAGCAGGGGTAGCCGCGTCCCGGGCCGCGCTGCCCGGCAGGGCTCGGCTCGAGGCCCGCCGTAGCGCGGCGTGCCGGGCGGCCGCAGTGCCGAGCAACGCGGCGGCCATAAAATACAGCTCCGGTAGGTCAGCGCGGAGAGGACGCAGGGACGGGACTGCTGTGGGGCCAGGTGTGCCCGCGGGTCCGCCACAGCCCCCGCGGCCAGGGCTCCGCGCCCCCCTTACAAACACCGTCACTTCGCCCGCTTGGCCCCAGCTATCCCCACCGAAGTACGAGGGAATTTCTCATCGAGTATGAGTGTAGTTTCTCATCTTGAAATCTAAATCGGGAGCTCGTGACTCACGGGCTTGTAAGTAATTAAAGCATCGATCAAAACAGGTATTTAGATGCTGTGAACGAACTTAGAAAGGAAAATCAGATTGTGGCTTCTCAGCCAGCCACGGAGAGGGAGTATCGTGCACCCAATACATAAAGATAGACTACATCCTGTCTTGGGGACACTGATACCGTGCAATATTGCAGTGGGGATTGTACAGAGAAGAAAATCTTGTCCTCCAATATTTCCAAGACTGTCTTACCTTCTCCAGGCCAGAAAACAAGGACAGCGCTGCAATTAGAGTGAGAAAGGAAGTTAGTTAGAAAATGCAAATGCTCTCAGGTTGGTACCTCCAACCAATGCTGCATGGTCTCGTATGACCCATGTATGGCTGTTCTCATTACTGTTTGAAGTTGTCATGGGGTTTCAAGCCTCCTTTCATGGCTACAGCTTTTTTTTGGGGGGGAATGATTTTTCCTAACTTTGGGTGTCTAGCGTACATTACTTTGCCAAGTCTTGGACGCACTGCCAGTTGGCAGCCTTGCGTATCCAACCATCACTGGTGCACAGAGCCACCTCTCTCTGAGAGATGCAGGTACACTAACTGCTTGATTAGGGCTGGCCCTGGACATATCCATTCCACTTCTGAGAGGCAGCAGGTAGGCTGTCTTTGTCTAGCAATGCCCCACAGTCCTGATTTGCTGTGGATCTTGCCTCTCCCATGTTTTAGTCCTTTCTCTTGTTTTAGCACCCAGCTGAGCAGTGGCAATACTGAAAAGAGAGGCAAGGTATTAACAAAGCCAGGCCATCACACAAAATATCTAATCTATGCATAACTTGTATCATCCTGTTTACCTCAATCCAGGGAACCAAGCCTCTGGTAAGGCACTAGGGATGCTAAAACTTATCTTTAATTTGGAAGTATGAAACTATATCCCTGCAATGTTTCCTGGGAGAACAGGTTTCTTGACAGCCTGTTCAGGAGTTTGGACTGCAGCAGGAACCATGAACATCAGCAATATCAAGGTACACTTGGCTTGAAGTATATTTTGGCTCTCCTGGCCAAACAGAAAGCTAACCCAGACAATGGTGTCAGAGGATAGTCATAGGAAGAATGATCAACTGTCAGCTGCATCCTTCCTTCCAGCTCTCCCTCAGCCATTCTCCCAACCCTTCACCAGGAACAAGCCATCCTTGAAACAAGAAAAGGCATCTTCTCAACACCAGTAAGTAGTCTTGCCTGTCTGCCACACCTTATACACAGGGCTAGCCATTGTTCTAGAAGATGGATCTGAGATCCTGAAATCCCCAAACCAGACACAATTTACCATTAGTCCTGACTCAAACAAGAGAGGAAAGAAATGCCAACTGCACAATAGCAGAGAGGAAGGTTCCTCCTGCCAAGCTGAGGCAGGAACACTGAACACTTCTATTTTCCTGCCAGACAGCTTTTGGACAAAGCCAAACAGCACTTGCTAAAATGATAGCAGGTATATTTGGAGGAACCATTGAAACTGGTAAGAGAATCTCAGTGATTCAGACTAAGTGAGCTGGACCAACAGCATGAGATGCCTTGTCAGAAATAATATGAGCCTGCAAAAAGTCTATATAGGAGGGGCAGGAGTTGAGAGTGATGACAACTGAGTGATCTACAAGAAAGCAGTATGGAATGGTGGCACAGCTAGAGCTGGGATGTCTTCTCCACTTTGAACAAATGCAGCCTCTTCAGACCTCAGTGCATCATATCTTTCTGGCTCATTTCTTACATTGCCCCATCAAGGTACTTGCATTATATTCAGTAATGTCTTGAAATTGTGCTTAAAGAGGTGTGCAAGCAGCACTACTTGGCTGGCCAGCCAGCTCCATTGGGTGAGATAAAAGCTACCCCTCCCTACCCTAATTCCTTCACCCCATGTTGTTACTGCAAAGCTCAGCATATCTGAAAATAGTTTTACATAACTAGTTTCAGTAAAAAGCTGAGGTTTTTTTCCAGTATTCTGCATTATTTGCTCTGACTTTTAACAGCAAAATAGCAATTGTTTTCCTGATTATTTTTCTTTGTTCAACATATATTGTTTTCATTGGCATACTTGGAAATACAGAAAGCTGATGGGAAATACAGAAAGCTAATGAAGAATGGATTTGTGAAAGGGTTATCCTCATGTATGAAACTTCAGAAGATGAACTCTCAAGGAAGAGGGGCAGGCAACAGGAACCACAGACAGTAGAGACCAGGAGCAAGAGAAACAATGCATAAGCTTATTGCTTTCTAATCAGCAAGAATGTACGCGTAAGCAGAAAGTAGCTGGGTATTTTACATAAAACATTCTGCCAGAGCATCCCTCGGAATCTGGCCCTCCTGGTTCCCACGGGCAAATGAACAAGCCATAGCAGGCACTGATTCTGTCTCAGCTTCCTACTCCCAGGCTGCAGCCATCTGCTCCCCTTACACTCACAAATTTAGTGCACAATACAGCAGTAAAACAGGATCCTGATATGGAGGCTATTTTCAGACTCACTCTATGAAGCCTCCATTCTGGCAGTCAAACTATGATGAAAACAGTGATGACTTAGACTACTTTATGAGCAAAGCCATGAGATGCATTCAAAACCAGCTAGTAACAAGGACAGAATAGTGAATCCACTGATTTTGGCACCCTAAAAGAATTGTGCTGCCCACTGCCAAGCTAAAACTATGAAGACAACTCTGATTAAAGAGCAGAGGATGGTAATGTTCCTTCTACCAAAACCCTGTACAATGAGGAGGGTGGAAGTTGAGCAAAACTTAATATTACATTCTCTACATCCATCATCTGAAAGTAGTGTGGGTTGGGCATTTTGTCAAGCAACAGGCAGGTGTCACATTCCACATCACTTTCAGCTTTTCTACCCCAATAGGCAATGGTAAAGTAGGAGTCATGTTGGTGATCTAACTTGCCAAATAATGAATGAGCTTGTTTACAGACACCCAAGAACATTACTTTTTGCATTCTCGAGTTCTTTTTCTGCTGATGTTCTTCTCATCTTTGCTGCATAAGTCATGTCACTAGGCGTTGTATTGCTGACATCCAGGTACTCTGTAGAGTGGAAATTGTTCATCTGCAATTCATGCAGTTTCATCACATATGAAAAATGACCTAGAAATGGGGCAATTCTTCCTAATGTAACTCCTCTTCTGTTTGTTCCCTCTTTTCCTGTATGCAGTTCATAACAAGTAGATAATGCTATTCCTAGAAGGAATCTGCAGGAAACTGCTGCAAATTTTGATACCAAAGAGCCATTTGGAAGAGGTCTGCAAAATGTTCTGAAAATGGCACCTAGTAAGTGGAAAGGAAATTATTATTAATTACCCTTGTAGTATCAAGGTAAGAGAGGCCTTTTGGCCGCAATACTGAGATTTTTGGAAAGGAAAATCAAATTTTGGAAAAAGACGCCAAGTCCTTAGAAAAGTTGCCTGCAAGCATTCTTAGAATTCAGCTGGGCTGGCATCTCACAAAGCTCTGGAGAATTGAAAAGCACTAGGCAGCAAGCCTATGAATTGGCTGGCACAAAGTCTATATTGTGTACTTATGTTAATTTAACTGATATTTACTCATGTAATCACCACTGAACCAAATTTATACCGCCATATTTTATGTCAATGTGCAGATCTAAACTTAACAAACACTCAACCACAATCATCAGAACTCACAGAAAAAATATGGCTCAGTGGAAACAAGAAACTCACTGAAACTCTCAGAGGATCTATGGAGGATCGTTTGTGCTCCTGAAGCATCAACACACCAACACACACATTTGTGATCAATTAGCCACAGTCTAGGGAAAATGATCACAAAGGATTGCTGCCAGACCACAGCTGCCCAGAGAAGTTTTCCAAACTAGGAAATGGATGAAGGAAATCTGAAGTTGAGGAGATGACAAGGATTATTTTACACTTAACTAGAATAATGACTCGTAATTTAGAGTAACAAGCAGGCCAAGCAGGCCAGTTGGGATGCTTACAAAAAGGTCAGGCTTGCAAAAAGCAATTTAAAAACAGAGGATTAAATCCTGAGCCACCACATTGTTCATGATAACACTCACTGGTAAAGATATACCATCAGAATTAGACTGAAATTCTGTAGTATTGGAATAGTATGTTCTTAGTAACCACATAAGGTAATAATCCACTAAATTTCATTGATAATTATCCAATCAGTATTGGGAATATTATTTTGCCATTGTTTTGGGCAGTCCCCTCTAAAAATGTGGTCTAAGTGAACCAATACTGCTATAACCTTAAAAAATGGTTTTTCCTCTGCAGCAGAAATCATATTAGCAGCTGCACAATTGTGGTGGCTTTCTTGCAAAGAAAAGATGAGAAACAGAGTGAACTGCTTCATAAGCAACAGTAGTTCATATAAGCTATCTGCAGCTATAAATTTACCAGCAGCTAACATTGCTATATTCATCTGAAAACTGCTGCCACTCGGGAAAAACACGTCTCATGTCACCCTCTATGTTCAGAGCCATTTCAGCATTTAGTCTCAAAATGCCTCTGAACATGAGTCAGAGCCCTCAACTGTTACAGTTCTCACAGACTTGAAATAAAAATGAATCCCTGTTCATTTCCAAGTGAATGCCTAATAGAAGAAACCATATCTGATAGACAAACCCCAAGCTAAAATGCAAGTAAGCAGATTTGATGCAGAAGATACAGCAGTGAGAAGGGAAAATGAAAACAAGATCCCAAAGGATTATTTAAAACACTTTACAGCAATGAGTTAGAAATTTCTGGTCATGAACTGAGAATTACTCTGATGTGAAATGGATATATGTAGTTTGCAGTTGGTATTAAGCACTCGGTACATGACTGAAATTTAAGAGTACCATCCATTAAAAAGCCAAGGCATTATTTACTAAAAAAAAAAGATACGACAAAAAGAGAAGACATTTCATGTGTCACTGAGGAGGTGTCTCAAAAAGCATAACTCTGCCACTCAGCACTTGAAGATCAGTATTCTATCACATAAAATGTGGCAGCATCTCTGTAGGGACTACAGAGAACTAAATCATGTTGTTGGAAAAAGATCTGATCTGTTATCACTGTGACCAATACTCTGGTTTCTGTAGCACATTCAACCATACTTTTTACCTTGGATATTAGAACACAAGCATTGACAAGTGTACAAGAAATGACTGGTCTCTCAGCTGGGCAAGATTCTATGGAAATAATGCAAGGGTTTTAACTTGTGCACATTTGCTTTTGAGCAAATTTTGTTTGAGGATGTGGTATGATGCAGCTGGGTGTATGCTGTATGTCACACCTTTTGAAGAGGAGCTGTAAATGCTACAAGTGGTTTAGTGTAAGAAAGAAAATTTGTCTTTACTGAACCTGACAATATTGTGTGGTCGGGAAAAAAGAATTCTTCTGTAGTATACCCCGAGAACACCAAGCTGAGTAGTACGAACAACATACTGGAGGGAAGGGATGTCATCCTGAGGGACCTTGAGAGACTTGAGAGGTGAGTCTGTGTGAACCTCATGAAGTTCAACAAGGCCAAAGTGCAAGGTCCTGCACATGGATTAAGGCAATCCCAAGGACAAATACAGGCTGGGAGAAAAATGGATTGAGGAGGTGGATGAGAGGCTAGACATGATCCAGCAAGGTGCACTTGCAGCCCATGAAGCCAATTGTATCCTGGGCTGCATCAAAACCGTGGTCTGTAGGTCAAGGGATGTGATTCATCCCCTACTACTGTGCTGTTGTGAGACCCCACCTGGAGTACTGTATCCAACTTTGGGCTCTGCAGCATAAGAAGGACATGGATCTCTTGGAATGAGTCCACAGGAGAGCCACAAAGATGATCAGAAGGATGGAGCACCTCTCCTATGAGGAACAGCTGAGAGCTGTTCAGTTTGGAGAAGAGAAGGCTCTGGGGAGACTTTATTGTATCCTTCCAATACCTAAAAGGGGCCATACAAGAAGGCTGGGGAGACTTTTTACAATAGGTTTATTAGGATGAAATTCTTTATTGTGAGGGTGGTGAAGCACTGGAACAGGTCCAGAGAAGCTGTGGCTGCCACATCCCTGGAAGTGCTCAAGGCCAGGTTGAATATGGCCCTGAGTAACCTGGTCTAGTGGAAGGTGTCACCCATGGCAGGGGGTTGGAAGTAGGTGATCTTTAAGGTACTCTCCAACCCAAACCATTCCATAATTCAATTCAACTCACACTTCACAGTTCATAAATTTTGCAAAAACACCACAAAGATTGAGGGAAACTGTTTTGGTGTTTGAAAGTATGAATTTACATTTTAGGTGTTTAAACAAGTTCTTGTTAAGCCTCCTTACCTTTTGTTAAGCTACTAAGGTAATCATTAGACATAGATGATGTCTCTAAAACAGAAGGTAATTACTGAAAAAAAAAAGATGGAAAAATTGGAAGCTGAAGCTGTATTATAGCAGAAGCCCAACTCCTTTGTAGAGAAAATACTGAGGGAGCCAGTCCCTTCACAATGGTGCCCAATGACAGGACAAGAGCTAAAACAGATGAAAGCTTCTTTATTCTGATGCTAAGTGAACATTGTTAGAGGTTGCCCAGAAGGTGTCCCATATCCATAAAGATATTCAAATGGACATGGTCCTGGCAAGGCAAGGTGCTCTGGCTGATCCTGTTTTGATGGGAAGGGTGGTCTAGATGATTTCTAAGGTCCCTTCCAACGACCCTACTGTGATACTGTGCCATTCAAGAGGGAACCCAGGAGTGGAAACACCTGCAAAGCACTTTCACTGCAGTTTCTGTGGGAGTACAGTCATTTGGAATGAGTGATATTAAGATACGAAGATAGTATGGCACCTATAAATATGTGTGCTGGGAGAGTTAATATCTTTTATGCCTGCTCTGTGTTTGGGGAAGGGACCAACAGCATAATATCACAACATTCCTAGGACCAAGAGTTAGAATCTGCAAAATCAAGAGACAATCATACAGCATGATTGAATACTTCCCAGTATGACTAACCTCTGGGGAAAGAAAGATACAGTTTTGAATACTGCCTTTAAAAGCTAGTTTTAATTCACCATGTGATCTTTTTGCACTGTCAGAAAGATGGGAAAGCTGTAACAGGGAATTTTATGAGATGGATTATACTTCAATGAAACTACTATAATTGCTACCCTTCATTTGAGAAAAATGTTCAAGACAAGAAACTTCTTACATCTAAACTAGATCTTCCACCTAAACAAAGGTATATGCCATTACTGAAAAGACAGACACACAGAATAGTAGGGTTTTTCTAGATACTGCTCTGTGAAACATTGCGTGTCTGGCAGAAATCCACAGCTCAGAGAAATGGCTTGTATCTGCTGTGGTCAGGGAAACTGTACATCACTCAGTACAGGACATGGTTTGAGCCTTGTTTGTTCAAGCTGACTTTATCCTCAATGTTCTCTAATAAATTGCCAGGTGCAGTTTTCTTGCTAGCCACGTGGACAAACTGAAGACAATCAGGATAGGAAACAAAAAATCAGATTGTCCTGACTTTTATGCTTGAATTGATCCTTACTGATTTCTGTGATTTGAAATCCTGTTCAATTAACTTTTTTACAGAACTGTGCTGCAGCCACTGACTAAGGATTTAGATTTAAGGATTTAACTCTAGATTATTCTTCTACTGTAGTAAGATCTATAGAAAAACTTGTGGTTTTTTTTTTTCCTAATACAAAATTGTTCTAGTCTCCAAAATGCAGCTATTTTAGGATGGTATCAATATATCAACAACAACAGAGGCTGATAAATTACCCATCTGTCACAGCTGAGCTTTTTCTGGATGATCTCTGACAAACTTCACTATTTCGTAAATTTTTGTTGTAGACAGTTCTAAAAGATTTCCATCAGTTGTGGATTTGGTGCCCATCATAACAGATTATACTGTAGTTTAGCAAAATGGCCATCATTAGAAGTAAGTTCAAATTCTGGATACAATTTTCAAAAAGCCTCAGAATTGAAAATTGCTGGATCAAGCAATAATAAATTGAATTTAAGAGCTCCAGATTGCTTTTAGATTATTAGTCCTAGCTTTCAGGATCCCTAAAAAGTCCCATGCTTTACAAAACAGAGATCATTGAAGGAATTCTTAACAATTGATATGCAAAGTATACTGGAGTATGTTGTCTCTGTGGTTTGGGTTTTTACTGCACATATTTTTGGGATTTTACCGCACATATTCTTGTATTATAGTGTGTTTATTCATACATCTTTAATGCTTATTCTCTTATAATTGGAAACGTTTTTTGAGGTGGGACCACTTCATAAGACTATTGCGTGCAGGAGCTCAGTCCATCCTGCAGCCTGTGTTGATGGCTCTGTCTCAGGTAATGTACTTTAAGAGGAAAGATGTCCACCCTCCTCCTTTTCTCCCGAGAAGACACAGCAGTGATGCAGACCAGTTTGCAACATGAACTCCCTGAATAAGTGTTGTCTATCTGCTCTCAAAGGAAAGTACAGAAAGCCAGGTGGAACCATCCCAGAGACACAAATTTTTTATATATATATGCTAGCAGTTGGACCAGTGAGCTTCCCAGCAGTCAGCTTATCTATACTGCTAGGAATATGAAAATATTTTAGCAATTAAGACCACTACCAAAGAAAGTGGGTTTATTTTTCATTTATTCTGGATCCCCATATTCATTCAATTACTGTTCACAATTTTTTGCTGCTCCATTTCTAATTCCAAACTCAAATCTCCTAATGAGAGATACTAACTCCACCCCCCAAACAATCATTTCAAAATATTAATGCCATTTTATCCTCTCTCTTCCTTACTTGCTGCATTTAGGCCCTTCCCTGACTACCACTGCACTGAACAACAAATTTAAGCTTCTAGCTAAAAGGTCTGATATACTTCAGTCCTTAGACTGACTTCTGTGAAATGGAGGTTTACTGGGTATCAGTCTGGATGTGATTTTAGCCCCTGTGGCGATTAAAATAGCAGCAATTGTTATTCAGTCACAAATCCTAAGGCCACGAGGAGAAGATAATGCTCAGCTGGCCAGGAAAAGCTGTCCAGCTGGCCTTTTTAGGCAGCTCCAATTCCCTTTTGTACCTTTCTGTGAAAGAAAGATCACAATATTTAATGAAATAAAATTACATAGATTTGATAATGTACTAAAAGTTATTCCATTAATAGATGATAATACAAAATACTTAAAATGGTACAAATTCTTCACTCCAGGTGGAAAATGTTTTTTGAGTGGACAACAATATACCAGCAACACAGCATGGTGACTAAGTTCTTTTTACCATTGGTCAAATCCTCTCTTCCCTTATAACTTTATTATTCATAAAACTACCAATAAAGTCATTCATGTTAAGCTGTGAAATCTATTTCTGTATTCACAGCTTACTTTCCTTTTGAAAGGATCCTCAGAAAGACTGCTATCTTCTTTTTGTAATAGGAAGAAAGAAGCACAGTTTTACACTTTTTCTTTGTAAGAAGCACTTCTATTTCCCTGTAATCAACTTGTCAGTCTGTGGTTGCCAAATTTTCAAGGTAGATTCCTGATCATCAAGAAAGTGGAAGCTTAAAACCCCAGTAATTTTACTAACAGACTCAAAAGCATTGGGTGTCTTTGTATCTAGGCTTTCCTACTAGAAACATCAGGTTCAGATGTAACATTAATTTAGAAGATATTGGCAGACCAATATAAAATTACAGAAACGTCCAGGGTGTCCTATCAATTTCTAATAACAGCTGTTAACAAGTGAAGGACAATAGGGTGTTATTAAACTACCAAAAATTTCTGCACATTCATAATTTAATGAAAACTTTGTCATGCCATAGATTGATTTCTGATGTAACTCCACTAATTTAGATGAACTGCATCATATGAATTCAATCTGAGGGACTTCACATCACTCTAATATTTAGTTAGAACCCTTATTGCCTTTTAATGCATATGTATTTCATCTGCTAACAACATGAAAAGTATAATTTGCTAAGTGCAGGCACCTCCTCTCACTTCCTGAGAATTTCTGTTCTACTGGTTTTGGCATTTCTGCCTACAGAACTCCTACAAGTTCTTCATCAACACCTTTACAATTAAGGCTGGACATAGCAGTGACAGTACCTTGAGCTATTTGTAAGGCAAGGAAAGCTTCCCAACAGAGGGATCCGTCTCACAGAGCAAGGCAAACTGCCCCGTTCCACCCAGGAGAGGGCACTCTCACACCTGGCCACGCAACCGGACATGGACACCTATAGGAGGAACAGGAAAGTTAAGATGACCTCTTAAAAGTCGGTCAGCTCGCACGACCAGTGAGTTATTTTTTATGAAAACGCTAATCACAAGTAAGTCGAATCAACCAGACACTGCCACAACAGGAACACAATACGACAGACAATAAACGTGCAGGCTAAATTTATTCTTAGTCTCTGAAATGTGCTGAATGATGTGCAGATAAAAACGACGATTTCTGCATTTCCCTGTTAAAAGCTGGAGTCATAGAAAGAGAGCTGTAAGGGGTACCTTTCACGGAAGATTTAAATTTAAAAATAACCTGGTTTTATGAATATTAATTATTGTTTTTTTAAAAAATATAGCACTATTATAAATGAGCATACAAACATTTAAATGCGAAGTGCATATAATGTAATACTAATACAGCCTATAAAGTTAATCCTTGTATGATATCTCATGAAATAAATTAAAAATAATTAAAAATGCTACAGGGTCAGCCCCTGTTTCTAAAGAGATTGAAATCAATATACATACCTCTTGAGACAGCTTTCCTCTCCAATAAGTAATCCTCCAGCAACAAAGAGAGAAGATCAAGACTGTCATTTTTGATTTTTCTAAACTAAAGAACCAAAATGAGGAGGTGGTAGTTTTGTTATGCAAGACATAAAACAGTAAAAGAGGAATAGAATGCTGCACACTGCAACTTAATGTTTTAAAAAATCTCATTTTCCTCTAATCACAGGGGATAATCTCAACAATTCCAAATTTTCTCTGAGTAATTTTACTAGAAAAATGTCCTATTGATATGAAAAAAATAAAATCAGGAAAATATGGAAATGAGAAAAAAATCACCAAGAATCTTAACTTGAAGAATGGCAAGTAAGTTATACTTAGTGCTGACATAAGCATCTTGGAGTCCCCAGGCAGTACACTAGGGCTGAGGGCATGCACAGTCTGAGAGAGAGAACCATGCACGTGGGGCTGTACTGGATGGACAGCGAGTCCAATGCGTACAAACTTTGCATGAGCCACAGCCACTTTTCCATGAAAATGTGGGGAACGAGTTCTTATAGATGGGTTGCATGATAGACAGTACTTCCCACATGACATGTGAAATGCCAGAGTGTTTAGGATGTTTGGTTATCCTAGCATTGGCTAATGGATACTGTTAGCCTTTCCATATTGACAGCTTGGGCTGGGGCCTTACAACCTTACAACCACTGACCCCATCAATTTTCCTCCTGCAATAACCTTCAGTGGTTTGAACTTCAAGCATATCTCTTGCTCCCACTCCCAGAGGTCTTTCAAAACAATATGCCAAACATAATAAACAATGCATAGATACTCAGAATTGTATCTCCCACTCTAATAGTTGTGATCAACACCAATGGGCAAAAGCATAAAGCAATCTGCAGTTTGTAAAAGCTGTTATTGCTATTGTTCATAAAATGATGATAGGATCAATGAACAATCTCCCGAAATCATATATACTACAAATTTTTTAAATTAAAAAATGAGCTATGTTCAATGGAGTGCAGTTGTACATTTTGTGTATGAATTTTTCTAAGGGCAAAAGACTAATGAGAACTTAATTCAAGACTTTATTATCAACATACCATAAAATTTATTAGGAAGTCAGACATGGAAGTCACCGAAATCACACAAAGAGGCTACGTTCTCATTTTTTATCTAAGCATTACCTTTTTTAACAAAGCAAAAATAAAACAAGAAACAAACAAACACGCCCAACACCCCCCAAAAAACCCAAACCAAACACCTGTTCAAAGTGTATGGTCCTGTTCTACCCTAAAATCTTGTAGAATCTTCTGTAAAATAGCATCATATAACAAAGTATGTAACAGTATAGGAGGTATAAAATGATACTCCCAGCATGCTGATTACATAAGGTGCTGATTTTTATGTAGATTTTGATCCTGGCAAAACTCACCAGCCAAAAAGCCTTCCTATATCTGTCTTTCAGCAAAGAGGAAATTAATACAGTATATGGTGAATATGAAACAGTTGTGAGGTAAGTGAAAAATGCCTATTTAAGGACAAGGGAAAGGAATGGGGTATACCAAAGAAAAGAGATGCAGTAATTCATATTAATTTCATTTTTGCAGTAACAGACTCTGACATTTGTAATCCAAATGAGCACATGAAAATGAACCTAGGTACAAATCAGACAAAATCATTGCCCTTTACCATGGCTGTTACTGGATATCTATTACCTATAACATAAAAGCATACTCACAGGAACACAAAGGATTTTGACACTTGATAAAGGTCATGTTTTCCACTGCATCCAGAGCAAAATCTGAAAATTGGAAGCTTAGCTTCTTTCTGTGAGCTCTCTGAAAAGACATGAAGGATTTAACCAGGCAATTTTATGTACTACCTTTATTATTTTTGTCTGTGGTAGTCATAGTTGCTTAGTATGCTATAAACCTAACTCTCATATAAGAGGAAAAAAGAGTTGTCATCCTTTATTGGTGAGACCCAAGGACACAGAAAAGCCATGGCCTACCTCCTCAAAAGGAATTCAAGACATATAAGCAGAACTCGGATGTCTATATTATTCTGAAAATGAAGCTCCAAGATCACACTATTAAGTCATTAAAAAGAAACCAGGCCTATTGCAAAATGGTCCTTTTCATAAAGGAATTGAAAACATCGGCTGAAAAACTGGATTGTATAATACATTTTAAAGTGTTCATCTGAAAAAAAATTAATTTGATGAACAGATGCACATGAAACAACATTTTTGTAGAAAAATTAACTTTTCCCAGTCAAATTACGGGGGGAAGAGTAAACACATTAAACTCTATGCATCTGTATGTAGTTAACAGATTTAAAAAATATATTGATTTTTGGGTTGCTTGGGCCTGTGTTTTCTTTACAGTGTATATAATAGTCAAAATGCTGTGTATACTAATGGAGATAAATGAACACTACTTGCAGATAACAACCCTACTGACTGGGATAAATATCTAAGTTGTACATTGTCCTGCACTGCACCATTAAAAGGGGGCCCTATAAAATTTTTCTATAAACCTTAATGTCTTGAAATCCTCTAGTTCTTGAATAAACAGCAGTTCAAAATCCAATCTCCTGTTCTGCTCTGCAAATCTACGCTCTTCAATAACACACCTTATTTTATACACCTCAGGTTAGAAGTTATGGTTACTGTTACTCCATTTCAGATTTCAGAACAGAAGTAGCATCTCTGGGTGCCCGTGTTTGCTTCTGCAATGAAAATGCCCACTAGACAGGGCTGATCTTTGCCTTTTACTCTAGTTTTAAAACCTTGTAGCAGAATCTGCAAAAAGAAGCAGTTCCTTTCACTGTCCCCATTAAGAAACCTGTTTCTGGGCCTGCGTGTTTCCCTGGTCCCGTGTGAGGAGGCACCAGTGTCTCTAGGGGGAGGTGGCAAGAGGACGAGGAGCAGGTCTGGGAGAGAGACTTGGAAGGAATAACATTATTCTCTGCCCAGTGTAACGGGGAAAAATATAGATGAGAACCGTTGTTATGGGCCCGGGTGAGCAGGACCTGTAGTTACGTGAGAGTCCCCTGGCTCTTCTTGCTCGGGGGCTTCACCTGCACACATACCAGCTGCTCCTTGAGCCAGCTGTTTCCTCAGCGACACCTCAGACATTTCTCCCGCTACCGCGGACCCGGAGCCCTCCCAAGGGTGCTCCTTCACCGTTCGCCGGCCCGGTGCCTCAGGGCTCGGCCCGCTCCGGGTACAGGGCCGGGCGGGAGCCATGACGACACAACGGCCTTAGCCGTGCCCCGGGGCCCGCCCGCGGCAGGGCTCTGCCTGAGGGGGTGGCTGCCTCCTCACGCTCTCGCCACGGACCCGCCCGGCCCGTGACCGGGCGAGCGGCTCGGGCAGGTGTCTCCCGGGGACGGGCAGGTGTCTCCCGGGGACGGGCGGGTGGGCGGCCAGCGGGGCGAACCCCTGCGCCTCCACAGGTGGGCAGCGCATCCTTCCTTTGGGGCCAGCGGGCAGGACGCGGCCCAGAGCGCACCGCCACAGGCGCCCCCTCGGCAGCACCCAGCCACGGCCCCCCCGGCCCCGCCGCCGCCCCGGTGCCGCTCCGGCCGCGCTCCTGCGGCCCCTCCTGAGGAGCGGCGGCCGCCCTTTCGCGCATGCTCGGCGCGGGCGCCATTTTGGTAGGGCCGGGAGTTCTCCAGCGGAGCGGCGGTGGAGCTCGCTGGGCCCGGCGCGGAGGGGGCGAGGGGTGCCCGCTACGGAGATGGCCAACATCGCGGTGCAGAGGATCAAGCGGGAGTTCAAGGAGGTGCTGAAGAGCGAAGAGGTCAGAGCCTCTACCCCCTCCCCCTGCGCGCCGCCGCCGCCGCCACCCTCCCCCGTGTGAGCGTGGGCAGCAGGGGACGGTGCGGGCACCCCGCCGGCCTTCGCGGGGACCCCGCACCCCCCTCGGCCCCACCTCCCCGTGCTGGAGGTGGGCCCGTCCCACGGCATCTGGGAGGGGAATGGCGATTCCTGGGGAGACGAGGCCCGCCGGCAGTTGGGAGGAGGAGGAGGGGGCCGCAGGAAGCGTGGCGGCAGGGCCCGACAAGGCTGGGCGGGCCGGCCGCAGGCGAGGGCTGCCGGCGGTCGGTGCTCCGGAGCGCCGCCAGGCCGGAGGCCACGGGGCGGGGCGGGTGGGGCCGGGCCGGCCTCCGCGGGGACCCCCGGCACGCGCCCTCCCGCGTCCGGCCGCGGGCACCGGCAGGGAGGGTGAGGCGGAGTGGGGAGGGTGAGGCGGAGTGGGGAGGGTGAGGCGGGGTACCTGACCCCACACATCCCCTCCAGCTGAGCCCTTTGCCTCACCAGTGCCAGAGGCGGCAGGGTACGGGTTTAATCTTCGGGGGTTTGTAGTGGTTGCTATTAAACCCTCACGTAGCTTCCCTGTATACAGAACTTCCTTTATCCTACTGCAGGCTTACCTTCAGATGGATGCTTTTAAAGCCTCACTCATTTCAGTCATGTTACCTCGTTTCCTGATCAGTATGTTCAGAGGTATGTGATGGTCAGGAGGAGAGGCTGACTACTTTCAGGGCAGCAGTACAGAAGTTCTGATCAGTTTGGGCGAATATATAGCAGTGTTTGCAGGGTTGCATCAATACAGCTTTGCTGTGTCTGTGCCTGAGTTGGTGGACGTCAGCCAGATAGGTTTTAATAGTTGTGTCGTCATTGTCGTCCTACTTGTGATGATGTTGCAGGTTGGAGCCTTGTGAAATATTAATGTGTATATGTAACTCTTAAAGCTGGTGTTTTGGAAGCATGGACACATTCACAGAGGAAAAAATAGAGAGGATGATTTTTGAAAGGTACTAATGGCATAAGGAAAACACGTTTAGGGTAGCAGTAGTTGATGTACTTTTAAATTGTGTGCTAACAACATTGTTGCTATGCAGCTTGAACTAGCCTCTAGAAAAATGTAAGGGCCTTGTTTTACAGCTGCCTTTAGAACCCAGGCTGATTTTGCCCAACTATTGCACAGCAAATACAGAATTGCATGGAGACCAAGAGAAATTTCTAGGTGGATACCTTTATACCAAAGCTAGAGAATGTAGACCTCACACCCCGTATAACCAGCTGATACTGTGGAAACAAAGAAGTCTATTTGGAAATGCTTTCTAAAGGTTTCAAAACCCTTTCCCTTTGCTTTATGTAGAGAAAAAGAAGAAACCTTTGCTTATATAGGTTTTGGGGGAGCTCCATGGTAAATTTTCTTACTGTAAAGGTTGGATCTAGAGTGCACATTTTCTATTATTTGTTTGTTATTTGTCTACAGGTCTCAGTTACAGAATTTTGGAAATTGGTATTGTTATAAAATAGCCTTTAAGCTGCATAAAGCTAGCCAGAAAAAAGGTCATAATTCTTACGAAATTCAATTAATGGAATTTCAAAATCACAGTACAGCAGACTCTTGATATTTCTTTTTTTTTCTGCTATTAGCAAGCTACATAAGTGTCATGCTGATATATTAGTATGCATAAAATTGCTGTTTAAGGACTATACTAGCTCCCATGTCTTGAATGCAAAATTTTAGTGTTACTCAATGGTTATCAAAGTTGCAAGCAAAGTTTTTTTGTGAATGTTTGTACATTCCAGGGCAGTCAGACTAGTGTCATCATTACTGGGTGTGAAATCATGTGGAGTGGGATGATGAATGAAGGTCCAACTAAATATGACAAATTACAAAACAAAAATAAAGGCGTTTTCTTACTATTTAGTAAAATTATCATTAAACCTGGTTTCTTCAAAAAGAATTTTTTTAAATGAATGGCAATGCTAGATTTGTTGTTTAGAAGTTTTTAAGTCCCTCCCTGAAGGCAAAGTGGCGGACATTTTCTGTTCTTAAATTATTATTTTTGATTTAGTGCTCTGAACTACTTGAAGAGGAGTCGTCCCCTTCCCCCCCATTTCCTCATAGGTGTAATAGGAGCACAAATGCCTGGAAAGGGGGTACACACACAGGGAGGAAAGTACATAGGAAGTTTGTTCTCTGTCTTCTTCCACTACTCACCTTTATGCTGAAATAGAGTGGTGGAACCAGAAATGTTTTTAAAAGGGAGCAGCTGGATGGCAGTTAATTCCTTCTGCATTTGAAGTATGTGCTGGAAGTGCTAAATTCCAAATGAAGAAAGAATTCTGTAAAGTGTGTTTATCCTGGGTATGGTTGATATTAATCCTTGCTACTCAGGACTAAATATACTTTTCATATTACTTAGCACTTCCTGTTTCCTTGAATACAATTTCTGGGAAATAACTAAAATGTGAAATAATACCTTGCTCTTTGGTTTATAGATAAGAGATGAAGGATCTTCCATATTTTTCAACTGAGTCTGGGACTTCTTGAGTGTTTTGTAAAAGTATTTAAAGTCTTTTCACACATGAGGAAAAGCAAAGTGCATCTGTTCTGCTTGCTTTATGATTTCTAGTTTTGTTATAAACATGACATTACGTTAAGAAGTAGGGTATTGTTTATTTAAGAGAGATATGTGTAACTTTGCATCTCTTAAAAATTTGAATTAAATAGATAAAACTGACTAAAGTTTCTTTGTCAGGAGTGCTCTCTAGAGTATGATTTTTAAACTTTTTACTTTTGTGTGTGGAGAAAGCTTTACAGTTCTAAAGTAGGCAAGGAATTGTGCATGTGTAACTAAGATGAAGTTAAGTTAGTCTAGGCAATAACTTGACTGGTTAAATATGTGTAGGCAAGGGATCAGATGTTCTACTTTATCTCTTTTCCTTTTCTGTCACTTCATTAATCTGTTACCTTGTTGGTTTTATGGGCTGAAATTCTAAAGCTGCAAAATGTATTTTGAACAAAAGTATGATGGAGAAACCAATAAAGAGATGGAAGGAGAACAGTATCCTGCTTTTACTAAGTAGGAAAAAGTTTTAATGAAGGTGAGCTGGTATTATTTTTAGATTAAGTTACTGGAATGCTGCAGTGGGTAGCCAAATCCTTACCTGCTCTCTGTTTGTAAGTAGCTATCTTATGAGAGGGAGAACTTGCCTGGCATTTAATAATGAATAGAAACATATTGAAAGATGTTGTGGTCACTTAGACTGATGCTGAGACGTATTGTATGACTTGTTTTTGTAATTTAATAAAGCATCAGTGTTTACTTTGAAGAAATTATACTATGCTAGTGGTGAAGGATTCAATGTTTAATTGGCCATCCACTTTTTTATCATGTAGAAATATAAGGTATTTTCTACTAATTGATACCTTTTGCAGTGCAAACTGTAGTCTGATATCGAAGGTGACAGATTGGGAAACATAGCTTCCTTCTGGCAAGAGGAGAATTGCTGTTATATCTGCCATGAATTGTTCTTCTCTTACAAATAGGAAGAGACATTTATGGCAGGTAAATGCAGGTAGAGCTGAGAGTAAATTAAACTCAGCTGCAGTTATGGAATATGAGTATCTTCATGAACAGATACCTGAAGTAGCAGTTGAAATTTGGAACTTGCTTGAACCCAAAACAGCATTCAAGTGAAGATAGTAGATTAACAACAAAAACTTCAAGTACTCAGTTTCCAAGAAGGAAATGAGTGTTTGTTTTGGAATCTGCTATGTGTTTTGAGTGATTTACAGGCAAAAGGGAAGGGAAAAATAACTGCAGTCTGCCATGCCTTTGTTAGACTTGTAAAGACCTAGTGAGTAGCTCTTGTGGTGACTTTTATCATTGCCTGTAATGGTCTTGTGATTTATGTCAGTATATAGCAAGATACTAAGTAACATCTCTGAAAATTTCTTGCTGTTTGGAAAAGCTGGGGTTATTTAATCTTCAGGCTCAAAAAACTTCATTGCTTTAGTTTGTTTATATTTAGGCACTCTTGGGTGCTGGATACTGAATTCACTAATGTGGAAACTTCTAGTTGTAATTGTGCTTTAGTGTTACTAGGATTTTTGTTTTTCTTCCTATTTATCACATAGAATCAATGAAAGTATTTATAAGAACGAAATATTTTCTATTATGGTTCCTGAGTCAGCAACATACATTTTTTTAAACAGTATCTATTTTATGCTGATGCATGGGCTTAACTTTTGAATTTTAAGAATAGTCACATTGAAGTCAGTAGAGGTTTAGTGAGTGCAGTGGGATTGTTGTCATTGTTTAATCTGAGGGCAGGTAAGTATTGTGCAGCTGCTCAGTCAGATGCCCCACTCCCCATCATGGGCTAGGAAGGGGAATTGGAAAAAGGTAAAACCCATGTGTTAAGATAATAGCAGTTTAATAATTTAAATAAAGTAAAATACAGTAATAATAACGAAAAGGAAGTTTACAAAAAGAGAGAGAGGAGTAAAACCAGAGAAAGACAAGGAATGAGCAGTGCAATTGCTCAGCTCCTGTTCACCTGTTCCCAGCCCATGCCAGCAGCAATCAGCAGCTCCCAGCTAATCCCCCAGTTTCTATACTGAGTGTGACATTGTATGGGATGGAACATCCCTTTGGCCACTTCGGGTCAGCTGTGCTGGCCATGCACCCTCCTGGCTTCCTGTGCATGTGCTCGCTGGCAGAGCATGGGAAATGAAATAGAAAGTCCTTGACTTAGAGTAAGCTGTACCCAGCAACATCAGTGTGTTATCAACATTATTCTCAGACTAAATCCAAACCCCAGCCCTGTACTGGCTACTAGGAAAAAAATTATCTCTGACCCAGCCAAAACCAGGACAGCTGTTTGTGTGAATAAAGCTTGAGTGTGCTTAGTCAATTAAAAGGCATAAAGGTAAAAAAAGGTGTAAACATAAGAATGTTTAAAGTGTCATTATTATATTGGTACCAGTCTCTCCTCAGTCTCTCAGAAGGCCTGCATATGATTGAAAAAGTGTGTGAGGGGGGTTTAGCACACTGGAGCTTGGGGTTGCTGTGCAAAAAGGGATCTTAGTAGGCTGGAGAAATGAGTGTCCTGGCAGAAACCTTTTGAAGCTCAGCCAAGGTAGGTGCCAAGTCCTGCACCTGGGAGGAAGTAACTCCATGCATCCATATGTACAGTCAGGAGACTGACTGGAAACAAGTCTAGCAGGAAAAGAACTTCATGACCTAGTGAAGAACAAGCGCCACCATGATTGTGGCAAAGAAGTCCAAACACATACTGGGTTGCATTAGCAAGAATATAGTTAGTGGGTTGTGAGAAGTGAGTCTTCACCTCTGTTCTGTGCTTGTGAGAACATCTGTGGGGGTCTATGTTCAGATACATACTCAAATGAACTGAGCAGAAAACTGTCAGAGTGGTTAATGGACTGGAGCACAAGATGTGTGAGAAGAGGGTGAAAGAGTTGATGTTGTTGAGAGAACTATTGAGAGGGACATCTTCTGTTACCTAAAAATACCTAATGAGAGCCTTCTGAGAAGAGTCAGACATGTCTCAGAAGTGCATGGGAATATGATAGGAGGTGGCAGACACAAGCTGGAACATGGGAAAATTCTGACCAGACACTGGGAAAAAAAATTACAATGGTAGTAGTCAAACATTTAAGCAGTGTGGTCAGCAAGATTGCAGAATCTCTGTCCTTGGAGTTGTTCAAAACTCAACAAATTCTTGAACAACCTGCTCATATTGGACCTGCTTTGAGCAGGAGGTAGGAACTAGAAGCCACCCATCTATCTCTACCTGCATGATTATAGAATCTCTAGAGTAAGTTTTGTTTTTAATTACTGTTTCTGTTTGTCAAAGAAAACATAAGAGTTCCAACTCTGTTGCCACATCTGGTAAAACCTTCCCATGTAAACAAATAGAAAAATTCTAAAGCAGACCATTTCTTTTTCGTTTAAAAGTTTTCACTGTTGTATGACAATAATGAATCCTCTTTCTTTTCAAATTAGAGGCTGGGTTTTTCTGGTAGTTGCGAAGCTTTCAGGGTTTTTATGTTGAACAAGTTTTGGTTTGGAACCCTGAAAGCAGAACAAAAGACAAGATTTGTACTACTTCTTTAAGCTTTGTTTCTCTAAAATGTGAAGATCATCTAAACTTTAGAATAGTTGTTTGTGAGATCTTTTGTACATTACCAAAAATAATTCTGTCTGCTGTGTTTTTAGCCACGCCTACACTTTTAGGCAAGACAAGGTTTAGAACCTATTTCCTATAACTACATGGAAAGAATAGTGAAATGCCATTACTGTGCATCTTTGATTTTCTTAATCCTGTCTGTGGTGTGTTGGTTATATCTTCTAGTTTGTACTGGAAAACAATGGAGAATGGATCTGTAGGTCTTTGCCATCAAACAAGTTTGTGTGTAAGTGGTGAGAAAACTGAATGTGCTTCTTACAGCTGGGGTGGTCTTTCAGAGTTAATAGGTTATTTGTAGTTAATACCTCTTTATCTGAACCATACAGCTGTTTCTCAAGTTCTGTGAATATAATACCAGGCACTTTTAATGTAGATACTGATCACTGCTAGTATTAGGAATACTACTTAAATCTGTAATTTAAAATATACGATGTCAGTAATCATTTGACCAGAGCTGAGTTTGCGAAGTATTGGTAGTGGGAATATTTTTGCAGAGAAGGCTAGATCTATTGCTTTTTCCTGTGTTCAGCTGGTGACTTTTTAAATGTTAGTGTGTATCCAGTTGAGTCCAGATTTCTAGTGAGGGGTCTACATATATCAGTTGTCAGAATCCTAAAGATTTTGGGAGTAAGTGGAAAATGGAGAAAGAAAAACTTAAGTCTGCATTGGAGTCAGAGTCATTTGATTGTCTTTGATAATGTCATAAAAACCTGAGGAAAGAGAGCAGTCCCTGGTTACAGGAGTGGATTAGTCAGTGTAGGATGAGGGGATAGATTGTAGCTGATGATGGTACCCTCTGATAACAGCCCACTGTACACCTAAAGCAGTGCTAGAAAGTAGACAATCCTTTACCAATTCTAGTCTTGCATTCAAATTCTTCTGTGCTTGTTTCCAGGAGTTTGGCTTTAATAGGAAGGAACTGTACGAGTCCTAAGGTTAGTTCACTTTATGTAGTATGAGATTTAAAAAAAATTAACATTTTATCATAGTAAATTTGTGTAAGCATAAACTGCAAGAAAGTGCTGGTTAAGAGTCCAATGGTCTTTATTTTGCATTAAGCTAGTGCAGGTACATAGAGTAGTTCTTAAATTATTTACCTGTTAAATGGTTTCAAGATTTCTAGATTTCATAATCCTAATAAGGACTGTTGTCATTATTATACTTAATCACTTTTACACTAATAATTGCTACTGGTATTAAATTGAGAAAATGATTTAGGTTAAAGCTTATCATTAAGATGCAGGCTATCTTTGTCTTTGACAAGCCAAGTAAAACTGATGCAATTTAGATATAGAAAAGGAGTAAATTTAGTTCTTTTAGGCAAAGAGTAGGAATTTTGGCAAATAATATTCTGTGTGGCACTCTAAGGATGTTTCACAGAACCATTGAATATTCTGAGTTGGATGTAGTCCACTTCTGCACTCTTGACTTATCCAGCATTTTCCCTTAAGATTATGTCAGTGTTATTTGAATGGGAACACTTGAATATGCTCGCCCTGAGTAGTTAACAAAATAGTATGTACATCCTAAATAAAGAATCTCTGTGAGTAGCAAAAATAACTTTGAGTACCAGATGTGTGATTGTTAATCTAGTATATTGCAACATGTATATGTGCTAAAGTCATGGATTCTCCTGTCTGTGCTTCGAAGTGTCTGCACAGGAGGGAGATGCTATGAATGTCAGTGGCTACAGAGGAAGCTGCATTCAGTGTTATGCTTTATTGGACACTGAAAGTCAGTCCTGCAGTAGAACTCCAGTTTAGCTATGCCAGTGTCTGAGAGAGCTGGGCTTGTCTTGTGTATCATTCTTCTCTTGGATTGCTAATAGGGACTGTCCTGTCTACCTTGTCACAAAATACATGGGAAACTAACTGAAGTTCATTCTTTCCGAATTTTAATTCATTATTAGCGGGTGTGATCAACAGAGAAAGATTAATGAAAGACTGTAAATCTAGTTAGTTTTTAAAAGGTAAGTTTAAGGTAACATGCCTTCAGATTCTAAACACATCTATAGAGTATTTGAGGAAGGGAGGAAAAAACTCAAAGCCACAAATACATTAGTCCGTGTTTTACGTAAACAGGTATTTTAGCTCAAGCTGAAAATATTTCACTTTTTATTTTTAGCTGAAAGGGAACTGTGAGAAAGTATTTTTGAGTTTTTGCTGTGTTAGGATGTGTTAAAATTCAGGAGGGTATGATGAAATAAGATAGTGCACATGAATGGAAATCATGGTAGCTGTGTTGTATTTTCTCCCTTTCTGGAAGCTCTTAAAGCCTTCATGGTGTTTAGGTAATCCCTTCCACTCTGGAATAAGGGTGTCCATGTGGGAAGCTAGTACAGAAAAACTGTTCTGAGCTATTTTTGCAAGTCTTCAAGCTCTGAGACTGTGAGTGAATTAGCATAATCAATTTAAAATGAACTGAATCCTGTGATTCTTTTATATGTGGAATTGCTAACCTAAATAGGGTAGATACACAGAATTGACTTCAGAGTCTGCATCAAATGGTTTTGTATGTTCAGAAAACGACTAATTCAAAGGATGGTTCAAAATTATTATTAAAGCATGCTTTATCTGCAGGGTATTTCATTTCTACACCAAAACCAGAACCATACATAAAAGACAGGAAAAATGCATCCTTTCTTACCCCCCTTACTTTCCTGAAGGGAACAGGAGTCTTTTGCACTATGCCCACACTGATGTCGAGTATCTTAGTGGGCCCAGATCACATTTGGGTAACTCCTGCACACAATTTATGTTCTAAAGTACTGTAAGTATCTTGAGTAGCTTGACACAGCCTGTGCAGGGGCTCTTAGAGCAGCAGAGGAGAGTATGTATGCAGTTATTTTACACATGTTCATGGCCCAGCTTTACCAGTTCAACCACGCTAGCCCTTAGTGAGACAAGCAGTGACTGTAACTGCACTTGGGGCTTGTGCCAGGAGAGCCGTGTCGGTTACACTGCCAGGCTCCGTCACTAGTGCCGTGGTTTTGTCAGAAATAGTTTAGACACACACTGGAGATGAAGTTTCAGAATTCTTTTAACTTGTCCGAAGGCAGTTCCAGGAAGCAGTGTCACATTCCTCTTCCAGGCTCATGTCTTCTTCCTGCTTTTGTGCTCTTTCTTCTACTTGCAGTGTTTGTGGTGAATCAAATCAGGGGTTGGGTTAAAATGAAAGATCTGTCTTGCTAATATGTGTTTACTTCAGATGTTTGCTGTGCTGTTATGTGAATGCTGACATGAAATCTTACCCCCTCCTTTACATTAATTCTACGATCAGAAGGGAACTAGGGCCTTGGCCACTGTTAGGCTGGTTTAAGGTGCTGTGGAAGTACAGTCTCTTAGGTGTGCTGGTAGAGTGATGTTTTAACAGCTGAACATTAGCAGGAGTGGGTATTTACCTACCCTAAATTTTAAAAAATTCCACAAAAACTTTGTGATGCCCCAGGTCTAACTCTTAGAAAATGAAGATGGTTTTAGTATTTGAGATATTTTGTGTTCTGACAGGAAGAGAATATTCCTCAGTATTGTTCTTGTATGTAAAAGTGTAATACAAAATTTTAAGGTTGGATCAGATTTAATCTCTTGATAATATTCTTTAATAAAATATTTTAACAAGATGGATTTAATAAGTAAAATTGTGATAAATACAAAAATTGTAGACTGTCTAACCACCAGTTATACAGAACTCATACAGTATTCATTCTTGTTTCTCCTTAGATATGTTAAAATACAAGTTACTTATTAGTAACATAGTATTTTGATCAGTAAATGAAACAAATAGTACGCAAAAACAATGTCAGCTAGTTTTACTAGAACAGATGTGACCCTAGAAAATGTATGTTAGCACAGGGGGATGAAATAGAATGTGAAATATGGTAGAACTTCCATAACTGAAATTGTTGATAGGTTTAAAGAACATGGGAACATTTTAAGAAAATACATTTCTTAGTATTGACTTTTTCTTAGCTATAAAACTGCTCTTTAAAGTGCTTTAGATGGAAGTGTTTCCTCTTTCGTCCTGGCCCTGCCCCAGACGCTGGATTGTTTCACTCTGGCATTGCTCTGTGCTTTGAAGGTCGGCAGGTGCTTGCCCTAAAACGCAGATGTGATCTGCTGATCTCAACAGGTAGTGCAGCTTGGGTACTACATAGCACTGTGGTAATTATGTGGCGTTTCTGCTTCTCTTAATAATAAGCTCAGGATTTGCACTTGATTTGGCCTTTTAAGCTGGAGTGAGTCTGAAGTAATGTTTTGGAAGTATTGAACTGTTCCCTTTTGCTTTGGTAGCTCTTTGAGGAGATGGAAGTGGGGTTATAAAACTTCTTATTTTGTAAGTTGAATTTACTATTTTGCTGCAGGACAGTGCACTGCACTTTGCTTCCTAGTTGAGTGATACCTGCTGCCTTTTTAATATTTTCTCATTTCTTGTGAAAGAGTGGAGTGGATGCACTTCCTCTGGTCTGCTCTGGGGTAGCAAGGGAGTAAAGAAGGGAGAGTTTTGGAAAAGAAGGGAGATGAGAGGCTGGTATTGACTTCTTAGCAGCTGATGAGGTGATCCTTTATTAGGAATCTTCCTTTCTGGCATATCAGTGAAGGAGGGAGACCTGAACCATTTGCACTAAGTTGAGGATGGTACCTTAGCAGAAGAGCATAAGAAAATAACATGATAAATATTACAAAGCAAAATTCCTTTGAATATTTATCCACAGATTTGCAGAGAGTTGGTAAATAGGATAAGAATGAACTTGGTTTAATTCGTAGTGTATTTAAATAATTGTTTAATGGAGCAAACTGCTACTGAAATATTGGAGTCTTTTACTCAATAGAAGTTGACTCAGTACTTATGGCCTTGTGCAAAAATCGCATTATGGATTTTACTGGGATAGTCACGTGATGTTTTTCTGTAAATCTGATGAGATATGTTCATGCCAGATTTTGGTGTAGAATAAGACTATTGTGTTAGAATATAAAATGGGTGGGAGCATAAAAACAGTTTATAAGCCACTAGTAACTTTATAGTATAACAGTTTAATTTTGCTAGCATGGCTTCAGACTAGGGGGGAAGGATTTCTTATTTAATTTGGTTTATTAAATATTGAACCTTATAATGTCAGTATAAAATGTTTGGATGTTCTACAGTAACTACTTCACATTTGTAAGTCATGGCTATAATAAAGAAGTAAGTAAATTTTTGTTAGATTTTAGGTAGATTCAAAAGTGGCTATTGCTAATTTACCTCATAGATTAATCAATAATTTTAAAATCCTGTCTGAAAGATAAAGAACTAATTTTATTTTGTTTCTGTGATTGGAGAAACAATTAGTGGTTCAAAACATTTTGTGTGTACAAAACCTCCGTCACAAACTTTGTCATTGGCTGAGAAAAGTCCAGAGAAAATTTTCAATTTATTTCCTTGATCTTTGCTGAAATTTTTACATGTATATTCTTTAAGATTTTTGTAACTTTCTTAAAACTCTTAATGTGTAAGGGGCTAGTCTTAAAGCCCTGAATGATTACAGAGTTTTAATACTTAGCTGATTTTAGTGCAAAGTTTATATGCACTGTTTATCACATATGTGTCTTTTCGGGTTAGTTTTTTCTGGTTTAGTTTTGTTTACATATATTTATATATACACACACATGGACACATTTGTTTTTAGGGTTGTCTATGAGTTCTTCTGTAAAACAAAGTAAATTAACAAAAAATAATAGTAATTGATCCAATATAGAATGTATTCCCCTTGAGACTGAAGAAAATCACTTTATAAGACTAGTAAAATCGCAGACTGCAGGTAATTGCTGTATGGAATAGCAGGGTTTTGTGATTTTGTTTGGTTTTGTTTGTTTGTTCTTCTTCTTGTTGTTGGAGGGTTTTTTTTCCCCATACTATGTAATTCAGAAGTAGCCACTGGGTTTTAAATTCCAGATCCAATTCTGTTTAAGGTGGTTTTATGTGTGCTGTTTTTTTGGTTTTATAAATCCTATTCACCACTTTGGCCTTTATACCCAAAGATACTTGATAGGAATTTGCCCATGATGTCTGAATATGTAAGGAGAGACAGACAGACCTTGAACATGCAAATAATAATTCAATTTGACACTACTTTATTGTTTTTAAAGTAACGTGCTGAAGTTATTAATATTGCTAATAAACATTATTTCCTTTTTTAGTTTTGACTAAATAGTTAAATTTAATAGTTTTAAATAGTTAAATTTAATAGTTAATTTTAATAGTTAAAAACATAGTATGTTTGCTAGTGGGTGCATTTATTTTTCTATAGAGTGATTTATAATATGGGGATTAAAGATCTAGTGTGAAGATATTGTCATGGGAGGAGTAAATAGTGCTGGTTGGTTCTAGGAAAACTTCACTCAAAAGGTTTTTTGTATGTCATCATCATCCAGTATTAAGTTTATGATGTTTGGTAGCCATGGGAATATGAGTGATTTATTTGGCGTTTGGGTTTGTTTGGTTTTTTTTGCTTCTACTTAAGAGAGTTCAATGCATGTCAAGACTGCTGGCCATGTAATTAAAGACAAATTAATTGGAAACATTCTTTCATTTTTAGTTCAACCTATCAGCATCTGTCTATACATCACCAGCTCTGGTAACAGGCATTTTTATGCTGATTGCTTGAGATTGACTCTGGTAGTCTCCTTATCAAAATAACTGAAGAATGTGGAGGCTTGTAATTCCTGATGTACTTGTAATTCCTGTTTCTAAAAAATGCAATTTGTTCTGCTTCAGTCTTTATATGAAGTAGACTTATTCCAGGATCAAACTTGGAATATATAATTTTCTTCTGCTTTTAGTAAATATAGTAAATAGTATTTTGTTTGTGAAAATAAAATTTAGAAGAACAATGCAGTTTTTAATAACTTGTCTTAGTATGCTCTTCTCTGTTGATATGTAATGGTTTTGTCTGTTTATTTTATATCGAGGAAAACTTGATATAAACTAGCATTTTTAAACTTGATATAAAATAGCATTTTTAAGAGTAGAGGTGCTAGACTAGTGAAGAGGATAATAGGCCATGAAGAAAAATGGAAGAGATTTTTAAAGGCAGGTTGAAGAGAAAAGGAAATGGTCTGGAAGGCTCAGGAAAAAGGTTGGATTTACTGCGGAAAGCAGACTGGCCCTCCTTATTAAGGCCTGTGGACTGTGGTGAAGAAGAACAGAAGAGCTTGTTGTGTGCTAAGAGTCACATTGCAGAGTCCAGAGCTGCTCTAAAATGATTGTAGTGAGGCCTTTGGAGGCTACCTAGAACAGAGGCTAGTCAGTGTTAAAGGAATGAAGTAGGTATTTATTTAAAAAGCCTTCAAAGAATACACCTTGGGCAGTACAAGAGCCTGGCCGAGGCTGCACCCAAGATGGACAAAGGATCACATGCTCTCACCCTTTTATAAGCTTGGGTCCATTTACGTATCGCAGCTTCAGGTTGTGAGGTCCCATCCTACCGGTTTGCTCTCCTCAATTCTCTGTTTATACTTCTTGGGCCTGAAGCTGCAAAGGTGTCCTTGGCTCTCAGCTGGAAAAGGATTGTTTTGTCTAACTGAGCTGTGAGGTGAACTTGCTAACACTTTATAGGAAGTTCAGAGTTACGTACTAAGGCAGTACAGAATCTGGAAAATATCAAAGCTAAAACCTACAGCATCATTCATAGAAGTGAAGATGTGTTAAAATTTTCACAGTGGCAGAACTTAGTCTTCAAGTTTTCTGCTGGAGTGGATTGTGTATTCTTTGCAAGGAGGTTACTCAAATATAAAACTAGACAGTATCATTCTGTGTTTTTTTTTGGTTTTGTTTTTTTTTTAAACAGGAAGCAGGTCAAAATATTATCAATCAATGGTCACTGTGATAAATGTGATTGAGTGTCCTATCTTTGGAAGATGCTCACTGAATGACATTTGATGAAAGATTGATTCTTTTTAGATATATAGCTTTTAATAGTGAATAAAGGAGCATAATATGAATCTTCCCCGACTTGTCTGCATCATACTTTTAGTTTAATCTCTTATGCTTGAGATTGGTTTCCACAAGGCAGAGTAAAATTGGTTAAGCATGACTACAGCAGTGCAGAAAGAATCTTCGCAGTTGAGTTGGTCTAAAAGGCAACAAATCTTTTGACAAGACCCTAGTTAGATTTAAAGGATACATTTAAAAGGAAAATGGTTATCCATAATCCCTCTAGACTATCAAGAAAAAAAGAGGGAAATGGCGTCATGCATTGTGTAGTATGTTGCATCTATTTTCCTTTCTCTCTGTCTTGTCTTGGTTATTTGAGTTTTTTTGGTCAGTGTTGATCAAAATAATTTTGGGTGTGGTAATGCGAAGTTCTGCTAGTGTTGGACTTGAAGATTTCTAGAAAGGGATTTTGCTGTTTGATTTTTTGGCATTGTATTGTTACAGAATTTAGCTGTGAAACTGTGGAAATAAATGCTACAAGTAATGGCATTGCTCATATTTCAGGAACTGCTAGGCCAGTGATTTAGTCACTAAGTTGTTGCTGAATCAACAGGAGGTAATGCTGTTTCAGACTTGGTGTGGAAGCGTATTTAGATCTTTGTAGAACTGCTTCTGGAAAATCAACTTGTGGCGTGAGATCACAAGTTGATTCATGAATTCTGTGCTAAGAACATTGGTGTTAGAGAATTTTTGAAGACTACTATTGTTGGTAGAGGTAGAGGCCAGAGATTTATTATGTTAGAACTGCTAAAGTTAAGTAATTTTATCCTACGTGATCCTCATTAAAGAGAAATATTGTAGGAGAACACTCCAGATTTAATTTGATTAATAATCACGTCAGTGCTGTTTCTCCAGGGATGAAGGATGAAGCAATACTTGTCAAGGTGGAGCTGAGCTGAACCTTGAAAAGTGTCAGAATAACATGAAAAAAGGATCTTTAGTTATGTAAAGAGAAAATTATTTTAGTATGTGGAGGACGTGGTAGAATTTAAGCATAAATACAAAATTAAATCAATCCCTGTAATAAAATAGTGCAGTGTAGCATGCTGGTTTTCCTTAAGGTTCTGTGCAAGGCAAATAAGGGCATGGAGACAGCTCCAGCTGTCGTTACACAAGCAGTCATCTCAAAGTGCGGGATCAGGGACTCTTGAAAGAAACTAATCTTAGTGACAGGCTGTGTGTTTGATTGCTTTTAAACAAATTTGTGGAGTTGGGAAGGATTTATTGTGAAAAACAGCTACTGTGGTACTAACTGAAACTGAATATGAAGGAGAATATCCAGGCTGCTGCAAGACTGTGCAGCTCACTGAAGAAAAGCAGAATGTTAAGTAGAAAATGAAGCAAGCTGCAGCATGGATTAACCATAGATTGTATCACTGAAATTCATCCAGTTTGCTATTAGTACAGTCCTCTAAATGGAAAGTTATTTGCAAAGATCAAGAACTTCTGCCATCAAGGTGGAGCTTGCTGGGTGATATTGGCAGAGGGAGAGCAGGAGAAGCTCAGCTGAGGTTCGGGTGACTGCAGTACCTGCAGGGATGGTTACAGTGACTCACCTGTATTGGTTATTTAAACCGGTGTGCTGCTTTGGGAATAAGGAGACACGCACAGGGGAAGTACCTCTGAAAAACCACTGTGCAGTCACTGGAGAGGACAAAAAATTTGCACAGGAATCCTTGCTGGGACTCTTGTCACTTAATCTGAGCCTGTCAACAAAAGACAGATTCCATCTTTCTTAAATTATGCTGGTGGTGATGTGTCTTCAGTGAGTGCAACAGAGTGCTTGTGGCACAGATTCTGAGACATCATCTAATTCTGTTTATGCAGGGCTGGTTAGGTGATGACATGACATCGTGGAGAAACTTTTTTAAAATTCAGCATGGGGAAATTAGAATTTCAGCTTGTTTAAAGCAAAATTAAGGCTGGAAAATCAGCGTAAATGCCCTCTGTTTTGCAATAGTTATATAAAAAACTTGTTGAAGCTGGGAAACAATGCTGTCACAAGTGGGCCTAAATAGGTTGTAACTTTACCTAATTGTACTTAAGGAAGCTTTTAAAAATTGTGAGGTGTTGGAACAAGCTGCCAGTTGGAAGCGTGAGAGCAAAAAAATTAAGAGGGATGTTGGAAAGCTTGCAGAAAGATACATCATGTAAGATCAGCCATGAATTCAGAGAGGGAATTTTTTACAGTGCCTGGCCATTGTGGGGAGCTGCAGGTGCTGCCTCATTGGTGTGGGTTGAAGGGATTTCAAGTTCTAAAGACAAATGTATGTAACTATGGATGTTAAAAGCTCCCAGTTCACCATTGGATTAATGTAATGAATTAGGATTTTTACATGGTGAAACTTTTGCCTAATCTTTGATTTTTCTTTATATCTGTGAGCGTCTCTGGTCAGAAGAGCACTCTTTGTTTGGGGGGGACTGATTCTATGAAATGTTGGCAGGGAAGAAACACAAGTCGTTTTCCAGCTGTTGTCCAGTGAATTCTGTGTGCTTAATGGTTCACATCACTGAGAGATTCAAGAACCAGGTGATGGCTCCCGTCAGCTTTGTATGACTTAACCCTTCTCTAGTAGCTGTCAGCAACCAGGTTAACTCTGAGAGTGAAATGAAGCACACCTGTATAGAACTAGTTGGAGCAATTTTAAAAGATCTGTGAAGATGCTAAGATTTTTTGCAAAAAATAACACAGGAATGAGGAAATCTGTAATGCAGTCAGTGAGCACAGTATGCAGAAGCAGCAGAATTAAAAAACTTGTAATTACCTCTAAAAACTTGATGCTACATCTTTCTAAAAGGAGATTTGTCTTTGTAACCCCCCAATAAAAGTTACTGGCTGGGAGATTTATATGAATTTTAACTAATACTGCTCTCTGGACCTGGAAAGCAAATTCAATGGTATGAGTAGCTCTGGCTGAACACTTCTGAGAATCTGTTTCTGGAAAACATATGTTTTCTCCAGTATCAAAGTACACTGTGTTTATTTTGTAAGGAAGTTGATATGGGGTGTGAAAATGTTGAGGAGGTGACAAATTCAAGCGTATAAAGTAAATTGTGAATTATGTCTAAATATTAAAGATATACATGAATTTAAGATTACAATAATCTGTTTAGATCATTGCAATGTTAAAAATACTACTCCATTTGGGGAAGTCTTTCCATGTTCCATTGAAAGCGACAAATGTATCTATTTTTAAATAAATTCATCTAAATATAAAAAGAACTGATGTGTAATTTGGTCAGTTGAATTTTACAGTTTAGATATGTAGAATTAATATCTGATTTGAAAGATCGTGGTAATTTTAAAATATAGTCAACTTAAAAGTACAATTTTAGATATATTGCTGGATTTCTTTGGATATTTTAATGATAGTGTTAATAATATTGAAGTTTCTAATGCTTCACAAGCAGTCTGTTTTTAATTATGTTAAATTTCAACTGGAAGGTAGCTAATAACTTTAGGTTACTATATTTTTAAATGTCTACTTACTTTAAAGTACTGTTCTAAAAATTTAAACCAGCATATTTTGGGGGAAATTTGTATGTCTCATGCTTACTTATGATTCTTTGTTTCTCTGTTTATTTTTAAGACGAGCAAAAATCAAATTAAAGTAGATCTTGTAGATGAAAATTTTACAGAATTAAGAGGAGAAATAGCAGGACCTCCGGACACACCATATGAAGGCAAGTAAAGTTTTTGTGTATGCAATCATTGTACATTTCAAGTCATGTGTCTTGAGATGCTTTGTTTGTAAAAATAATTACATAAAAAATAGCATAAAATGTAGAGATACATGTTTTAAAGTAGTCTGATTTTTTTTAAAAAATACAGATTCTAAGCTTAAAAACTATTTCAGTTCATCTTCTATGTTGCCTGAGGAGACATCTGTTCTACAGTAGGATAGACTATCCCATATCAAGGTTAATTTACAAATACAAGCTGTGTGGTGTAATTGGTATAATTCTGATTTTTAGTTGTTTGTTTACTGTCTCAACAGTTTGAGCTCCTTAACCATTAAGCACTGAGGAACTGAGCTTCAGACTGTACATGTATTTCTGTGATCTAGGGTGGTGATCATTCATAAACGTTGCATTTCTCCTATCTCAAGCAGTGATGCTGTTGCAGGTTAAATTTGGGATTAATTTTGGGCATCTGTGTGTCTCAATACTTAATTTATACTGACATGGGGGACTCCATAATAGAACTTCATATCTTTAGCTCTCTTCAAATATTATATCTTACTGACTTTCTAGTTTATTAAAGCTGGTATCAGTAATTGTGCATCTCTGAAAGTCTGGTAAAAGCAAAGCAACTTCCATGAAGAAGCTTTAAGGGAGGCTTATATAGCATGCTTCTTTAGAGATACAGAATTACTCAATAGCGCTGATACTTGTAAACTTTGTGTGTAATATATATGGAACTGGCAGATGTACCTTCTCTTTAAAGTTCTTTAATGATAAGTATAAGGATATTAAATTTATTTTTTAATCTTTTGGATAGTTTTAAAACATTGTTTTACTTGACTTTTCCATGCCAGGTATCTACTTGGATTTGAATTTGTACTTTCAATAAAAAATTATCAAGGAGTGTTACAGGCAAATGAATTGTTTTGTTGGAATATGAAACAATTTTTCAAGTTCTTCAGTTGCTCTAGTTGCTCTTTGAGCTAAGAGTGGGACTTTAGTATTCCCCTGAGAATGGATGCATGCCATTTGTCATTATTTTGAAAAAATAAATTCCCATCAGGTTGGGAAAATACCTGAAGATTGTTTAGTAGCTATAGAAGTATATGCACTTGAAAGCGTTAGTGACTGCTAGTGAAAATCTGGTTGTCACATCTTCCCTAACAGAGGACATCCCTTGTGATTTGCCTTTCTGTAATAGAGGCTGGTGCAGCAACACTGGACTTGAGAGCAGGGAGAGTCTCCCTTCCTCTGCCTTTGGGGCCCAGGAGAGAAAAGTATAAAGAAATAGCCTAAAAGTGGTTGACATGGAAGAACATTGGGCAGGGGTGGATGTCAGAAGCTGACAAGAAGGGAAATTAGTCTGGAAGAAAGAAAACAGAAAAATAGAGCAGCTGTAATGGTAGGGATGCCCTGCAGAACTTCATTTCCAGAGTTCCTCAGCAGTCTAATAAATAATGGTGGCTTTCCCCTCTCCCTCCCTTCTCCCATGTACCTCCATCTCATCAGCTGCTAATGTATAGTTGATAGAAGATAATGTCTGGAAAGAATTTATTCTGGTTGTAATACATGCCTTCAGTTTAAAAGGAGTTCTGTGCTGTTACCTAAAATACAGACTCATGCTGGTGATCTATTTGGAAGCGAATCATTCTATTTAGAATTAAGTATAGTTGTTGTTTTGCAATAGTATAGTTCATCTTGTAAATGCAAGACATAGTATTGTAATAGCTTAACATCTGTATATGAGCTATTGGATTCTAGGAAACATCTGAATGGTGGTAGAAGGGTGTTGGTTTTGGTGTTTGTTTTCCATCCAGAGAGAATTAAACCTCCTTGGGTGAATTGATTTGTCAGAACTTGCTATTTTTTCCTCCAGGTCAGTATTACCTTGGTTTATAAAATGGGCCTTTTTTTGAGACTGTACTGAGACTTATTTGAAATTAAAGATGTATTCATGTGTCACAAAAGTTAAAAACTGTATAGCAGGTCATGAAGAGGGTAAAAATAGATTGAAATGTCTGTCTGCTGATCTGAGTTCTGTGTGATGCTGGATGATTCAGGTAGACTAGAATTTCAAAAGCTGGGTACTGTCTGCTCACATATTCAGCATGTCTTGCTAGTGAAAACCAGCAATTTACCCAAACCTTTTGGGGGGGCTAATTGGTTTTTTATTCTGATTCTGGCAGGGATCTCGTGGAACAGGAGTGTGATTGTATGCTTACATTAATCTAAAAGGCATATGCATCCAGGAGCAAAATGAGAGTTAGTGCCAGCCCATGATGTTTCCTGACATTAGAATAATTTGCTTTGGAATGTTAATATTTCTGTAATATAGTTACATGCATTTATTCCCTTACATAATTATGAAGGGTGTGCCAGTGTGTGTCATCTTCATTTTATGACTATAGCAGTAATGCATGCTGCATTATTACTGACTGATGTTTTGTCATCTGTGATCTGAACAGTGACACAGCAAGAAGTGCTTTATGAAGAAGTTTTATGCAGTAGTTCTGGTCATACAGTCCCTGTGATACAGGAGGGAATTCTAGAACCATTGTGAAGTGAAAGAACAGTTGTTGACCGTAGTTGGTGAGGTATCTGAAACCTAACTGCTGCTGCAAAATTTTTTCTAGGTAATGTTGGAACATTAGTTAAGAATGTCTGAGAAGAAGAATGCTGTCTATTGACAAATTTTACAGCTTTTATTTTTCTGTTAGTAGTGTCGACTCATATTGATCAATTACCAGAATATTGCAAGACACAACTTTAATTGAAACATGTTTACATCCCATGTTAAAGCGTGTTTGGAAAGAGGACCTTTGAGAGACTTGATTAATGGCTGCTGGGTCTTACTTGATTCAAGAGCTTTTCGGTAGATAGGTTGGGGTTTTGGGGGTTTGGATTTTTTGGGGGTTGTTTTTTTTTTTTAAAGCCTGTGTAATATTGGTATTAATTTCAAGCCAAACTTGCATGTGAGCCGCAGCAACTGCAGAATTTATAATAGGGTATTTCTTCAAGGGAAATAGCTAAAAATTGCTCTAACTCTTGTGAGACCTGTTCCAGTAGGACTACAGAAGGAATATTATGCCATTACTATTTAATTCAATTTCAAGCTTTAAATAGCCACAAAAAAGCTATACATATGCATACTCTTGAAAAATGCAGAAATATTGGCATGCAGAAGTTAATGAATGTATTAGTAATTTGTATTTTAAATTTAGTATTTAAAAAATTACAGATTTGTTTAGCTTATGTCTTTAAACCTGTACTTTTAACCGCAAAGTTTAGTGGAAAACAAAACTATATAAATAATACTACCAGCTCATCAGTCTCCATGAAAAATATTGGTGGCTGAATATCCTGTTAGGCAGAGGACTGGTAATAGTTTGTGGTAAGCAGAAGAAATGGTAATACCTGATGATAGATTTCATATTATCTTACAAAATGATGTGGCAGCAAAATTGCAGAATGAGTGATGAATTTCTGTAATCCAGGCAGAGTGTAGCTGTTTTCTTTTCTTAAAAACAGTTGCTGCGGAATTATGGTTCAATTTAAAGAAAACCAAACTTCCTTAAGATCTCTTATTGGTGTGTCTTCCAAACTGTTTCTCCTGTGCTGTTCTGTAAGCAGACAAGCAACCAATTTAGACATTATTATTATAATTTTGGATTTATTGGCCTTTCTTAAATAGTATTTTCTGTTAAAACTTCTCAAGTTACTTTACTGTTAAGTGAGAAAAAGAACAGCTGTAGACAATAGTGGAAAATATCAAACTGATACTAACTAGTTTCAGGTGGAGTGTATTAGACTGAAATACATTTTTAAAGTGCGAGCTGTTAAGAGCTACTAATGTGTTTTTTGGCACAGATAAAAAGATGCCATATACCGTAACTGCCAAGAGAAGTACTTTGAGACTTTTTTTCCCTGTGTATCTTGTTGCCAGTATTGTCACTACTTGAGAGCTGGTTTTGTATAGCTTGATTTGCAGAGTAAATCACTCTGGAAATCTCAAGGAAAATACTTCAGCCTTAATTCAAGAAATTGTATAAATTGTAACACATTATACTGACTGAGGGAAAAGGTTTCTGAAACAAAAGCAACATGTTGAAGAAAAAAATTGCAAGTGAGGATAAATGCTTTCAGTTTTTATAAAAACGAAATGTCTAATTTGGTGTGTATTTTTTTATACCCTATTATTTTTTTGTCATTGAACTGCCTGGCAAATGGCCTTCACTGGGCAGACAGAGGTAGTTGAGATTGCTCCAGAACAGATAAGTATTGGTAGTGAACTTAAATGTAAAGTGAATTATAATGGAAAAAGGATAGAGAAACATACTGTGATAAAGAGATAAAACTGAGAAATCTTTAAAACTGGGCAGTAGGAGGGGGTTGTGTCTTCCAAGTTCCTATTATCCTTTATTGTATGCTCTGGCCCTTCATATTATATCAGTGGTACTGGTGTGTCAAAGTGTTTGCAGAATTGAAACAGAAGTAACTATTTCAGGTGGTAATGTAGAACATCATAAACACTGGTACCTCCTTTATTATTTTTTTCCCAAAGTGTAGGAACGTTTCTGAAGGAGTTATTTGAATGTATTTGAATTCTAAAAGTTTAAAATTAAGTACAGGTAATTTCAATTGTATAATTTGAAGAAAATTTGTCATGATGTTTCAGAAGAGTCAAAGTAACGTAATATCCCATGTTCAGCCTGAATATTCTTGTGGCCTCTTTTTTCATCTGCTTAGGAGATATATGGTTCATATTTTGGTATCTTTTACTAAAATAAATCATGGAAATGATAAGACTGGGAATGGGAATGTACACATTAAATATAACTAAGAAGTATAGTTACTGATTTGCACAAGCAAACACAGCTTTTCTAACTGACTTTATATGCATTTATTTATGAAACAGATGAAATCTAAATGTATCTCCTAACTAATACTGCTGGGTAAATTTGAATTACTTGAAAATCCCCTCATTTAGAAGTGTAAGCTTTAGTGTCTTGAAAGACTAAGTTTGAGTAATGTTCTTTTGGCATAATTTCCGACTTGTTCTTGTCTTTTGCAGGTGGAAGGTATCAGCTAGAAATAAAAATCCCAGAAACATATCCATTTAATCCTCCTAAGGTACTGCAGACACACATTTTTGGATAATACAATTTGGCTAACAAGTAGGGTTTGAGTATTATTATTTGCTTGTTCGTTTGGGTTTTTGGGATTGTTTGTTTTTAAAATTCACTTCTGACAAGGATTGGAAGTGGCTTGAATCAGCAGATACCTGAGTTGTCTGACTCAGCTTCTTGATTGGTTTTCTGTTTGTCTGAAAGATGTCTTTGAACAAAGAACATGTCCTAGATTCTTATTATTTTCACCCTGGTGTGTAATACTGGGAAGGAACTGAGGAAGAGGAGGAAGAGAGAAGTGCCAGTAGCTCATAGGTGCTTTGACTTACTTCCTTGAGGCTGGAGAAAAAAAACACAGAAAATATTAAAGAAATGTCTTTTGATCTCAGTTCTTTAATCTGCACACATTCTGGTGGGAGCTGAAAGAAGGAGAGCTGAAACAAGTTATGGATGCTGAAAGATGAGTCTGTATACCATGGTTTAGGGCATGGTTGCTGCTTTAGGGCATGGTGGTCTCCATTTCTTGTATGTATGCTCTTTTGCTGTAGTGCCTGACAAATAATGTGTTCTCTTCATTGATTTGCTTGCAGGTCAGGGGCAAAAGTTGAAAGATCTGTGCTATGCATAGAATGTTTTTCAGGAGTTTGGGGTGAAGAGGAGATGAGAAACAGACCAATCAAAATCACTAGAAAGCAGTTAAAGTGCAACGTGAAGAAAATGAAGGGGGAATTTCCAAAGACGTGTATGTCCTTTCTGAGGACAGCTTTGGTCTCCAAGACCTTTAAGAGAAAGTACTGCTTTTACCTTTCTCAGTGTCTTAAAAAAACCCAGAAACCCCAAACCTCCAAAATCTGATTTTAGTAATGCTTTGTGAGCATGAATACTTGTATGCTGGAGGATATTTCTAACTAGCTTTGTGTAATGCAGGAATGTGAACACATGACATGTGAGGAAGCAGTTAGGGATGAGTTTGGGGAGCTTGGCAGTGGTCTGCTTTGGGTAAGGCAAGGCTCTAACAGACAGCCTTACAAACTTGAAGCCTCTTGAAATAAGCAGTGTCATGTCTCAGTTTCACTACATTTTCTGAATTAGTATTTCTTTGTAGTAGTATTTTAAATGGTGGATTTAAAATGTTTACTTAGTATACCGCATTTAATTACTGCTTCTTTTTTTAAAAAATTGTCTTGTTTTTTTAGGTGCGGTTTATCACCAAAATATGGCATCCTAATATTAGCTCAGTCACTGGGGCCATTTGTTTGGATATTCTGAAAGATCAATGGTAAGGTTCCATGGGGTTTTAAATGTGCAAAATCAAGTATACTGGTGTTGTGGATAGGCATCAGCTCACCTTGCATGTCCTTAAAGCACACATTTTGGTACAGTATTCTGAGGTGCAAATATACAAATGAAATGATTGGGTGATAATTTTGGAAAGCACTAAGTATATATTATATACACAGAGAGTTCTTCCAAAATTTTTTGCACTAGAATGAACATTTCATTGTTGACATTGGTGGGTGGTTTTGTATGAGTTTATTTTAGTTCTTTTCTGTTAACAAATATTATGTATTGCCTTCTTCGGTCAGTTAATGTTACTGCAGAAGTTTTAATAGCCAAAATCTGTGGAATAGGCTTGTGTCCAAGCTAGCAGTTGCACTCATTATTCCTTTGTTTTTCAAGGGAATTGATTTTATGTGGTTTGAAGATTGTGTACAACAGTTGTATATAGACATGATACCTAATGTAGATGGTTATTTTCCTCCGTGTCTGCCCCAAAAGAATAGCACTGTAATTCCCCAGCAGATCATACCAGTATGAACAATAACTTTATCAAGAGTGCTGTTGGCCAAGCAGAAATCAGTTGGGTTTGAACCAGAAACTTTGGAGGAGAATGCAGAGGTCTTGAGATCTTGCAGGTGACACATCCAGGGTATTAATCTTTTACAGACGTATGAGGTGATAGAAATCATCTGGCACAGTATAGTGTAAATTACTGAAACGAAATTGTAATGGTCATAAACTGTTGTCTTTCGAACTTCTGGAATGGCATATATTTTCTTACCATCTCAGAGCACTTGATGTTCTTTCAGGCAGTAGACTCTTTCAATATACATGCCATGGTATGTGGTATAGTTTTTCTTATCAGTAAAGCCAGTGCATTTTGTAGCTGCATCTAATTGTTCACACCACCCTACAGTTGTGCTGAAGATTAATGGCTCTTTAACTGTCCAAGTACAGTCTCCTGAGAGATTGTACTCTGAAACACATTAATGAATGGGCATGAGGTTGTCTGTAAGTATGAAAAAGGCAGCAAAGACCTAAAAGACCCATGAGCTTCAACTTAATTTATCTACTTCTGGGGTTGTTAGTCAAAACCTTTGATATTTCAGAAGGACAAACAGGAGAGAAGAGTTGACATGTGTTCTTGTAATCTTTGAGTTGATTTTTTCAAGCACAGATCATTTTATCTGTGACTTATTTCTCTTATTTGTGCTTGATGAAAAGAACCAAACATTAATATCGTCCTTCTCCAAGATGTACACGAAATAGTAGTATTGGAAAAGAATTTGACATCTGTATATTTAAACCAGCTGACACAAAGAAGCACCATTATTGTGCCAGTTATATAGTTTTAAACTCTTCCTTTGAAACAGTGTTTTCATTTGGAAGCACTAAGGAGAGAATTGAACAGAACCTGGTGGTGATGGTGGGAGATTTCCTGTATACTGTTAATCCCTCTTCAAATGATTCTTAATGTAGTATGATCCCTTCATTTTCTAGTGGTGCTGTTTGTAAGTTTTGTTTTCTTTTCAAATCATAGAATGATATATGAAAATCACTTGAGCATTGTTGAAGTGCTTATCAAAGCCTCTAATCCTTTGATGAAAACAAGCTTATGGCTGCCTCCATTGTTTACTGTTTGATGCATTTCTGTATTGTGATAGATAAGATTGGGTTTTACCAGCATAGCTTCCTAAAACTCAGTAAGCAATATGAATGGTTATTACTGAAATAAATTGTTTGTTGTTCTTCAGTATATGCAGCTAATTAAGAAATGCCCACAGCATAGAATCACAGAATCACAGAATGGTTTGGGTTGGAAGATCCCAGGGTTGTTGATTCCCTGAGATTCTCCTTGGGGTTGCTGACCCCCAAGGTACTAAGGTTCCCCCAAGGTTGCTGTTCCCTGGGAGTTTCCTCTGGGTTGCTGTTCCCAGAGGTAATAAGGTTTTCAGTCTTCTCTTTGCCCTAAGTGTTACACACCAGAGGTAGAGACGACAAGCTGAGTCCGCCGGTGCACATTTCCAAGGTTGTTTATTCCTCATTATCTCAGTCCTTTCTCAGCTCTGCCAGGCCTCCCTGGCAGGGTACATTATCTTAGTTCTTTCTCAGCTCTGCAAGGCATCTCCAGCAGAGCAGGACACACGGCAGACTGGGCAGATCAGAGAGCCCCGCACCTTATGTACAGTACCCCTGTCCGAGACATATTTTTTATTTACAAAATTGTACCAATACCTATTACCTATACTAACATGTCAGTTCTGCTCTAAGCCAATCTCTAAAACCCAACTCAGCACAAGATGGGGGATGAGAGCAAGAACAAGGAGCACAGGGGCCACTCCCCAATTCCTCCATCTTGTCTCTTCAGCCCCATATGCTAAGAATCCTAATTTCTATATTTATATTCTATAATAAACCATCCACTACTTATTTTAAATTCTTAGGATTTGTGATTCTTCCTGCATGTGAGTGTTCACTCCCATGGACAGGAATCAGAGTCAGTGTCCTCCTGGGATCTGTGTGGGTCTAACTGACCCCCCTGTACAGATCCCAGACTCCCCTGTCTGGTCTCTAAACCCTCCAGGGTGGCCAGAGGGATGTTCTAGACTCCAACAGGAAGATACCTTAAAAATCTAGTTCCAACCCCCCTACTATGGAAAGGAACACCTTCCACTAGATCAGGTTAAATCTGAAGTGGCAACATTCATAACACACATGCACACCAACAAAAATAAGTATGTCTAAAGTTATACTTGGGAAAAATTACCCTCGAGTTCAGTGAATTACTTGCAGATGCCTTTGGATCTTCTCGGGGGGAAAGGGTTAAGCCTTGAGGGATGGTGAGGGTATTAGTCCAGGCTTCATTGGCTTTCCATGGCAATACTCAGAGTCTCACAAACTTGAGAGCTGGCTGGCTCTGAGGGTCATCCCACTCTGGGAGATGCTGGTCTCGGCCTGCAGTGATCCGGGACAGCTCAAGGGCTCTCAGTGCCATTGTTCATAGATGGGGTCACAGGATGATAGACTGAAATCATCGGTAAATTTCTATCCTGGCCACAAGGATGAGTTGGTATTTACTGCAGTATTCCTTGAAAAGTCCAATAACAAAAATACTATTCCACGTGGTCTCTTGTTCAGATAGAAGAAGGAACTCAAGGCTGTTTGTTGGAAGACAGGAGTTTGCTAAACAACAGATGTTCTGGGATCAGACAGTGTTTTTGATAAGCTTGAGGGAATCTAACTGCCATTAACCAGGCTGAGGCCTAGCAAGCATTGCTGAGACCATAGCTGGCCTAAGGAGGGAGCCAGGGGGAGGATGTCCACCACACACCACCAAAAATAAATTTTCTGCATGTCTAGATTGAAAAGTAGTTTGAATAAAATAGCCTTATTAGAAAGCAAGCAAAAAACCAAAAAGTAAGGAACCCAAATCCTCCCCCCGCCAAGATCAATAAGTTAATATTTAAGTTATTTCACCAGGCATTCAAAAGTAAATTGGGCAAATGCAATTCTGAAATATTCCTGTGGAAATATTCTAGAAAATATATTTAGTTCCACAATCTCTGTTGTCAAATCTTTTAGCAACAAGATCTGTTTTTGAAGTGCCACTTCATTGACTAGTAATGCTCTTAACTGAATAATGCTCCTCTTGTTGCTGTCTTTAAATATAAGACTGACATTTCACTACATATCTGTTTTTCAGTGAGGTTTGAGAGTTAAAGGACTGAAGAAGTTTGGTGTGTGGGCCTTAGCAGGATTTCTGAAAGAGTTACTAAGTTGATAAAATACTAATTTATAGATGGTGAATACAAATATAAAGATTTTAATGTGTTTGTATAGTTTTAAAAAGTCTCTTCCCTACTCTCCCATCCTGTGGTAATGATTTTCTGTTCTAATGAGCGTAGTTGAGACGATATTCTGAATGTTGGCAGGAGGTTTTATCCGTTTGCAAAGTAATGTCTTTAAATTCTTTCTAATGAGTTTAATGAAATTCTTTTTCCACATTGCATGCTTGATACTGAAATTATTTGCAGCTGTGGATTTTCATCATGTTTAGATTTTTAAGTACCTGTTACGCCAGTTTGTTTGCAAAGCAGCTACTGTTTGCTGCTAGAATTAAAACAAGGGTATGATTTTGTAAAAGGAATGCGGTTTATCTGACATAATTTTCATTATGTGGTTTCACTTACTATGGCCTATATTTATCTTCCCAGCTAGTACTCTGTCTCAAAGCTTTAATCTTAAATATACAGCATATCTAATGCAGTTCATTGAAACCTGAGAACTAAATTACTTGAAAGCTGTTCCACATAAATCCCTTGAGCAGAGATTATTAAGTGAATGTGTCGTGGCTGCATATATGGCTACAAAAACATTTGGCTTTTGTGGCTTTGACAGTCAATAATGAATAATAAGAATATTTTTGTCATTGTGACTCTAGTAGAGGATTCCTGCTGCAGTTTTAGTTGAGATGCAGAAATCATTGTAAGAGATAATACAATTTTAATACATAAATAAGCAGCAGCCAGCTTGTAATCTTCCTGACTACCCAGTATCTGCTGGGTTTTGTTCAGGGTGTTTGAGGAGCACTGAAGTTTCCTAAAGCTTTGACAAAAATGCAGAGAATATTAACATGGCTTTAGGGAACCCTTCAGCAAGCAGGCTGTCTTTCCCCTCAGTGCTGTGTCAAAACTGTCCTATTATTCTTTTTTGTAGAATTTTCTGTGCTGGGTGCCTGGTCTTGTAGTTGTCCTGTAAATAGGGACTATGCAATGGGCTACCACTCAAAGGCCTTATTCATTTCCTTCCATAAGCCGTTGCTACAAGGTCCCAGAGATTTTCTCTTGGATTAACAAGCTTATTTATTTCACAAATGGAACAAATATTGCAGATTATTTAGAAAAAACTGTTCCCTTAGCCATGTTTGGTAGACAGTGAAGTAGCAATCTGCTGGCTGCAGCTGTTCCTGGCATTCTGCTGGGCTACCCTCTTGGAATAATGAGAGAGATTGTTTCCTAGAGAGGAAGGTAAAGAACATAAGTAAAAACTTCCTAAATGGAGAATTACTTAGCCTTTTAAAATGAAGAAAAAAAAACCTGGCAGTGTTTTGTAATCCTCTTAGGATTCTCTCTGTTCATCAAGAGGTAAAAGAGATTTCTTTCCTCGGGCATGCTGGGCACAGCTGGCTTGCTGTGCCTTTTAATGTTAACACTATAGTCACCCAAACTAGGGGTGCTCTTTTTTAATGGAAATGCCCTAAGATATTATCTAAAAAAAAAGAGGAAAAAAGTGTAAGTGAACAAAATGTATATCCAGCTCTCTTTGTTCTGATTCAATCCAGATTTTCCTTGCTGTTTAGCAAATGCAGTGCCAATAGAAAGCCAAGCTTTTGGGTTGGGTGTCCAGAATGGAGGCTTTTAGTTTCAAGTGCTCTGAGGGATGGTGTGTACCTTTAGGGAGCTCTCTGCAGCTCACTGGTGCATGATAGTGGCCTCCTCCCATTCTGCAAATGGCAAAGCTGCAGGATAACTAAGCAACATTTTGGGATGGGAGTGGAAGTCAGGGGTTACTGTAAGCTTCAGGAGCAAACAGGAGCCAGTAATGGGACAAAGGGGATGTAAGGTCACGTGCAAGGCAAATAGGAAGTTTTACCTGTAAAACTCATTATACAAGCTGGCTGTGTGTTGCTGGTGATCAGGCAGGTTTCCATTGAAGTAGTGTTCCAGTTTAGGGAGTTGTTGTACAAGAAAGATGGGAGCCATAGGAAAAATCCAGAGTGGAGTAACAAGAATGATGGTCTAAGCAAAAACAATGTACAGTGAAAGATTGGAAAGCCATCTCAGTGCATGAAATATCAAGCATGGTGAAGAACTGAAGATTTTCCAAGAGCCTTCTGAGGCTTCAGTTAAGAACAGATCAGATAGAAAAGTCTGTCAGCAGCAATAGAAAACCTTGGTTTTGTCAAGGAGGAGAGAACAAACTTAGAACACAACCATGCAGCTAGCTGGAGTTACCAAAGAGAATTGCTTGAAGTCCTTGAGCTGTTGCACATAAATCCATGCCTAGAAGTAAACTTCAAATGTAAGAAGAGTTGGAAATACCTAATTTTTTTGGGGTTTTATTCTAAATCAGTAAACCTTTGAGGTGCATTGGAAAATTCAGAAGATCTGTATCTTTGCAGTGGAAATTTGTTTTAAGAAAAATACAGCTTTTTTTTTTTTTTTTCCTTTTCTTTTCTTTTTTTTTTTTCCTTCTCCTGGACATTCTTCTTTGGCTTGGGAAGATGTTGGAAGAGGGAGTGTGTGTGGGTACACGTTGGGATTTTTAGCTTTGTGCCACTATCAGTATAGATTTTCTTTCAGAACTGATGATGGGAATTGTTCTTGCTTTTTGCTCATAAGGAACAGGTCCTGCCTTGCTGTATCTTTAAATATAATTCTAGGCAGTCATCTCTATTCTCTGTATTCTCCCAAAAGAAGGTAATGGGAAGAAAGAAGAGCTTTTAAGTTCATGGGAAATCAGAATCTGTTTTCAGCTGTTTTTTCAGCGTCTTCTGTAAATCTTAATATATATCTGAAAAACTAAGACTAAGCTATGTGGAAAATAACAAGCTGTTTTTACTTTCTTTAATCATGAAAGCTAATTTGTGTTCTAAAGGTAGAAAATTTTGGATGGTTATGCTATAGTTACACAAAACATCAGTTTTTCTCTGACATTAATCACAAACTTTTTATTTCTTCTTTTGTTTAATACAAACAGCAACTGAAGCTGTAACAGGTTTTCTTTTATGATTTAAGAATACTTCTTTCAATGTTTGTCCAGTAAAGACTGTCTTACTATGCATGAGATGGGAAGGCTGTTTTTGAGACATGAGACTTGAAATAAGTTGTAAGCTACATTTTAAACCTTTTTATAAATTTGGCTAAACCAGTCTTGTCTAAAACTTAGTATTTCAGAGTTTAAATTCTCTGGTCATATAGCCATCTATAAATGAATATATAAATGGATATATAAATGAATAAGTTATTGCTTTTTATTGGCATTTTGAAATTGGAATGTCAGATGTTTAAGTGTCAGTGTGCTTTGTATAAAAATTACAAATATAACAGGTTAACAGGGATTGAAAGGACCTGGCAGTCTTGAAAGCCAGAGACAGCTGGGGACAGCTGGTGTCCATGGCACCTTTGGTTCTTAATGATGCCCTCTGCTCCCCAAAGTATATTTTACAGTCCTCTCCTAGAAGGTACAGTGTAAGTGGAAGTTAATTTCATATAAAAGTGGCACAAAAGACTGTGATCCTTTTTATGTCATCTTCTCTACATTTTCAGATGTCTCTAAAGGAAAGGACAGGACAGCTTTTATTTGGATAAAGTAACTATAGCATTAGTTATGGTTGATAGGTATTTCATGTTAAGTCTGTCTTTAGAACTACTGGAAATAACGAAATTACTTAACTGGGAAAAAGACTTGAGGTTTTACAGTGGGCATGGCAGATGTGATAGTACCTGAAATTGGTTGCATAAAAATAAACAATTATTACATCCATTTGAGTATAGTAAGGCCTGAAAGAGTTAGTATTCCATGACACCTGAATGCTGGAATAGTACATGTGTTGCATTACATTCCTGTAATGCTAGCAGATGAGACTGAATTATGTCATCAGTGTATACATTAAATAGGGTAATTTCAAGATAGTATAAACCAGTAGAAATTACAAGCCCAAGGAAATTATAAGAGCAAAACAGCATTAGGCACCTGTAAAGAAAAGAAAAATTACTAAGGAATAGGTTTGAAAGAGGACAAATGTGTGTTGTGATGATTTTATGATTTGTCAGAATTCACATTTAAAAGCATAAGGACATTTTTAAGATTTAAGTCTACTACATTCAGCTTAAGGGACTTGAAGCTGGTGTGGCAGTTGGAATGAGACTGTGCTAATTAAAATCTCTGTCATTTGGGATGTTTCGCACTTGCATTTTGATGTAGAACATTGCACTGCGAAAGCTCAGCAATAATTATCAAGCTAAAAAATAACTTGCTGAGAAAAATCTTCTAGAATTAGAAACAATTAGGGAAGAATGGCATGTTTGAATGGTTAGTGACATAGCAAGAAAGCTGTGAATGTAAGCATCTAGGAAGATAAGGGTGCCACAAATGTACCTCTGACATTCTACTGCCATCTATTCTCTGTTCATTGGTGTACACTGTTAGAGTACTTTAATACAGTGACTCAGTACTGGAAAATACATAATTTTCTGCGAACTAAGCCTAGAAATGCACTTGCACGCTGTTTCCTTTGTAGCTGGACCATCAGGTCAAACTGTTCCCCACCTATTCTGACAAACTCTTTGCATTTATTTGTAGTCTTCTGAAATTATTGAACTGTGTTCTGTTGATTGAAAATTGAGGTTTGTAAGAAATTGGATGCCTGTGTTTCACAACTTTCCTCTGGCATTCCTGTGTCATAATCACTTTGCTCAAATCTAAAATGTTGCATTTTCCCCTCTCACCTTGCTATTAGTTCTTAAGCAGAGTAAACAGATTTTGTATTGGTTTGAACATCTGTCTGTGCCATTGCCACAATTTCAGTAATCTAGTTAAACATTCAAATGAGAAATATGCAACTTTCACAGAGTCTCTGGAGTTCTTACTTGGTTTCCAGTGTATGCCAACTGAAATGGTAGCTCAGATGTTATTTCTGATCAAAATCTAATGAAACTGCATAAATGTTGCAACTTCCCAGATTTCCAGTGTGTAACAATTTCATGTGATTACTTTTGAGAGTTTGACTTCTTTGAGCATACCGGGTTTTCCCTTACTGGATTATTGAGGTGTCTTTTTCTAAATACACTTTGAGATCAAGATAAATGATAAGAACCTAAAATCTTAGAAGTTCTAACTCTGGGACTGTGCTGCCTTCAACAGGGTTCTTTCACAGGGGCAAAAAGTGACTTTACAGGACCATTGTGACTACAGAATGTTTTCCTGCTGCCAACAATCATGTCATGTTGTAGTGAGAGGAAGCCAAGGAAGTATTTTGACTGCACATTCCATAATCAGCCTAACCTTTTTGTTACTGTAGTAGTAATTAACTATGTAAATGGTTCAATTTAATTCAAAATGTAATGTTAAAACTGGTGCAAAGAGGTCCAGTGTATAGAATTCCTTACCTGTTACACGTTTAAAATGTAGGTCAGTGCTCCTGCACGGGGCGGGCCGGCAGAGGGAGCATCCGCGGGCTGCCGGCCCCGCCCCGGGAGAGAGGTGCTGGTACCGGCACGGAGAATGGCACAGCCTGGCTTGGCGTTGGGTTTGGTGGGGCGTTTTCCCCATAGGAAGTGCATTGCCTTAAATGGGCAGGGGGAAATGTGTAGGTCAAGGTACTTTGCAAAAACTTCAGAAAGCGGTAAAAGTCCACCTTGAAAACCTCATTTAAATATATATATACAGAACAGTATTTTAATAAGCTGCAGCAGTTTAAAATTATGTTTCTTGGACTTAAAATCTGTACATGAACTCATATCTATTATAGTACAGCGACAAGGGTGAATACGGGCATGGGGTATGGTAAAGGATTTTTTGAATTTTCAATTTTAGGGCAGCAGCAATGACTCTAAGAACAGTGTTGTTATCACTGCAAGCATTGTTGGCAGCTGCAGAACCAGATGATCCACAAGATGCAGTAGTGGCAAACCAGGTAAGATACTCACTTGACTGTGATTTTGTAACGCTTCTGTAATCTTTACTGACTCAGGTTAGGTCCCAAGGCTAACAAGAGATACAGGATTTTAAACAACTTACTGTAAAATTGCATATACTAAATATCAGCTGCTACAGTGTTTTGTGCTCTTTTTGAATTCCAGAGTGAGTATTAGTTACTCTATGGTGTCAGGAGGTTTTGTCCTTTATTTATATCACCTTGTGAGAAATGTCAGGAGATAACAGCATAGTTAAATGAATTTCAGTGTAACTTGCCTTTTAAAATCTAAAGCTTCCAGTATAAGAAAAGCAATATGCTATTGGTTTTAAATGAGTTTTAACTTGGTGATTTTAATTGGATTTGGCTTGGTATGTAGCTCCTCTTCTGGTTTAAATGATAATGTGACTAATATGGATTACAATGTTGAGCATTGTATTTGTTTAATGTCAAAATTTTATGAATAATGACTTGGGGATAGCTGTTTTAATCACTGATTGAATTGCTGTCAGTAAAATTTTATAATCAATAAGATTTGTTACCTTTCAGACATTAGTGATAACTTTTAATACCAAAAAATGTCAGTTGGATCTTAGGCAATACCAGAACTGGCATGTTTAAAGTGTTGCTGAAGGATAGAAACAGTCATTCCTCTGACAATTCTCAACAGTGTCCCAAGTATGTGTGGGTTTTCCTTTTTACTCTGGGGAGAGAGAAGGGCAGCCTGGCTTCCCCGCTGGCTGGCAGTAAGGGGAAATGTATTTCAGTAACAGAAGAACAAAAGCAAGTTGATGCCAGAAGAACTTCCTATCTCTCCTGTATCTTCTGTAAGTCAGAACCCTCCAGGCTAGGGTGACAAGGTGTGCACTGTTTCCCTTTTAAATTCAGTGTAGAATGATGGGCAAGCATTTTTTCGAACCTGTCAGGATTCAGGGGGAACACAGAGATTAGAGGTAGCCCATTGCACTGCTGGGTGTGTGAGAGCTGTTTGCTACCGCTGTCCTCAGAAAGTGCAGAAGGCTTGCTTGTGGGATTCTGCAGTAAGGCTGCTCTGAATAAATGTCCCTGAACAGTCTGTCAGGCTGCATTGCTCTGCCCAGGGAGAAGTGTTGCAAATGCCAGAAAGGCCACCAGGCATGTCCCTGCACTGGGTTTTTTCTGGGATGTATGCCCTTGCTGTCACACTCCTTCATTGAAACAAACACTACATCGTTTTTTACAAAGCACAAAAATAGTGTTTCCCATTTCTGGCTCTGATGGTAGAATTTTGTGTGGGAATCATAACAGTGGAAGCACTTGAGCTGGTAAGAGTGTTTTTCTCAGGCAGAAAACTCCATGAAACTGTAGATTCCAAAGAGCAATTTTCCAGGCTGCCCCTTGGGTGCTCGTGGGGGTGTGTCCAGGGGGACTGTGGCATGGCTGATGTGGGGAGGATTCAGTTTATCCTGTTTCCTGCAAATACCTGCATGAATTCTATCCTGGGGTTTGGCCTTGAGGTAAAAGCATGTTTATGTAATTAGAGAGTGATTATAGTGGTTTTTAGAGAGATGTCGGGAAACAACTGCTTTTCTTGTGTGTTTATTTGGTGTTGGGGTCTCTTTTACTTTGTTTGGGGTTAATTGCTTTTTCCAAGACAAAAATTCACAAGGAATTAATTATTCTTCACACTTGTGCTATTTTATTAAACTGTATGTTATCTAGGTAAATGGCAGTTCCTACAGGCTCTTGAGAGAATCCCAGGGAGAATTCCTATTTGAGTAAGAGCAGTATTTTCAGACACCAGCTGTCTGGTGTTTTAGTTGCTCTGGTTGCTGGGATTTTTTTCAGTACAGCAACATGAACCGCCTCAAATTCCTGATACTGAAACATCAGTGAAAGTTGCCTTTAGGCTTTTCTAAATTCAGTGAGAAACTGGATTATTTACAGATACCTAAGTAAAGGAATTATATTAATAGAACACTGAGAGCTAGTTCTGAGTAAAATTCAGTTATGACTAATTCTTTGCACTTCAGCTACTTGCTTTCTAGGCTTGGCAGTGTTCTCAAAAATATTTTTAAAAAATTAATTAAGAGCAGAAGAAAATAGTATTTCACGATGCTACTGGTGTTTAACTTAATCCTTCTTTTTTTTAATCATTACACCGAAAGAAATTTATTACAGACCACTGTATTTATAACAATGATTTATTTCCAACACTAGATTGCCTCCCATGTTTGTTTCAATGGCATTAATGCCACCAGATAATAAATATACAAATTATGACATGGATTAAAATTAGAGGGAGGTGGGCAAGGCACACAAAGCAGTGTGGTTGTTGTGGGTTGTTGTAGGAGAGGCAAAATGACATGTACAGCATTTTACCATGCTTTACAGATCTAATAATTATTTTCCTGTATTAATGAAATGTCTAAGAATGTTAATCAGCTATGTTTCCTGGTACATCCTTAAAATGTACCTAAATATTTGAAAAATGTATTTCCTAATATCTTATCTTATTAAAGTGATGATCTAAGAGAAGAGGGTTTTTTAAAGGCAAAAACCTTGATATTTCATACAAAAGCTGTTAAAATGGGAAAACTGTTTAACTTTACTGAGTACAGTTTATGACAGATGACCCACTTTCCTGGCAGTTGAGTTCTTGGCACACAATAAAAATTCTCTGCAATATGGTCTGGTCTGTTGTTTATTGGAAAACTGGTTAGTGACGAGATTGGTACAAAATCATATAGGTGCATACTGGCGTGATTTTTTTTTTCTGGTAAATAATAGCTTTCATGAAGAGTTGCAGCTCCCTAGCTTTTTGCACTTGCTCACCCGTTTTTCAGCCCTTCTTCTGTCACCTGTGTGATCGAGAGCCTCATTCTCAGGAGGAAGCCTAGTAGTAGAATATTAGCCTGGACTGAAGAACTGCAGGCCTACTTGCAGTGCATAAAACCATATATATTTTTAAGTGATTAGAGGAATGCATTAGAGCAGTACATAGTACCGTGTTCAGGGGATGTTAACGTAGGGATAATTTGTACTCTGTCACTCTGAATATAAATTTTCAGCAGCTGTGCTAAATATAGCTACTTCACTTTGATCGGTGCGATTGAGAGCAGTACCTGGGTGCACACATCAAATACCAACAGTGCATAATTTAACCTGAAGGCAAACTCATTATATCAAATGCTTGCATAGGTTTGCTCTTTGTAATCCTCACCTCTACATATACTTCAAGAATAGCAGCATGATCAGTTTGAAACATCGTGGAAGATTTTGTGGGAAGAATGATGGGTTGCAATCTGCCATATTGTCTTGCTGTTTGGTTGGATTGCTGAGTTGATTTAACTTTCTGCTTTTCCCCCCTCTCTCTTTTGTGTAGTACAAACAAAATCCAGAAATGTTTAAACAGACAGCTCGACTTTGGGCACATGTGTATGCTGGAGCACCAGTTTCTAGTCCAGAATACACCAAAAAAATAGAAAACCTTTGTGCTATGGGCTTTGATAGGGTAAGTATAAATAACTTCAATATTTTTGGTAAGGACAGGGCAAGTTTATGTGTATAAATACAGGGAGTCATCAGTATCATCAGAAACTACTAAAGTAGATTCTCTACTTCTATGACATTGTGTAGGTCTAATTATGCTATTTTGCTAATTATTTTTAAGAATTGGAGTTTTAAAATACTGTGTTACAGATAAATCTTGTGAGCTACCCCTGCCTTTTTAAAACAATTTTTCTATCAATTACTAGTTGGGATTTAAGAAATGGTAAACTAATGTGTTTTGATTTTCTGTGAGCTTTTCATTCCACTTCCTGGAGCTGCAGGTTGACACACTGAAAATATTATTGCTTTTGTTTTGTCATTGCAGAATGCAGTAATAGTGGCCTTGTCTTCAAAATCATGGGATGTAGAGACTGCAACAGAATTACTCCTGAGTAACTGAGCCATATAGAGAGAGCTGCTTCTGTAGTCCAGCTTGCCCCTTCTGGAGGAGCATCACCATCTGTTATTCCTAGGATTCTATATAGATTCTCTTTCAAAACTGGCACTCTTGCCTGATGATGCTATCTAGGCACTATTGGAGACTGAAAAAAGCGCTCTGTAAATAAAGCTAATTAAACGTCTGTGTAAATTTAAAAAGGGGAAATACTTTAATTTTTTTTTCTTACTAAATATTGTAAAAATTCTTTGAGCTCAGCTAAGATAATGGGGGAAAACAATGCCTACTTTAGTGTTTAGCAGTGTGACAAAGACTAGCAGGAACTTGCTTCAGGATTTTGACTTAGTAATTCAGAAAGCAACATTTTGAGTGTTAGTCATCAAAATTGTTGGTGCCACTCATCACAGTTATCTTACTGTTTTTAACATGGATCCTATGTGCCTGTGGATTGACCTATATTTGCATGCTTGTACTTAATAGACATATTAGGTAGGGTTGCTGAAGAGAGCACCATTGAAATACTCAATTGCTTTTGTAACCTTTTTCCTGACAGACTTTCAAGACTTACCCAAAGTTCCAAATGGTGACCTATTCAGAACCATTTTCTTTCTAGCTTATTAATTGGGAAACCTGATTCTCCCCTCCCTTACATCATACTGTTGATTATGTTTCATCATCTGTGGGTATTATGTGTGCCACTGCAGTAGTCTAGGGTCCCCTTTAAAAATATATATTTTGAATTATCGGTAGTGATTTTCATCCATCATATTTTCTACACAATCATGTAAGAAGTATGCCTCGATACAGCACAAAAAGATGGAACTGGTTTCATTTCCCTTTTTATTATCTTGAATAGCTGTAAAGTGTTCTTCAGTACACTCTGGATAATATGATTTCACAGGGTTTGAAGGAGGACAAAGCTGATTCTCCAGTGTACTGAGAATGAAAAATTTTTTTTGAGTACTTGATATGATGCAATCAGCTGTTTTTTGCAGCAGTTTTCTAGCTTTATTTTGGGCTTCAGTTTAAGGATTGCTTACCAGGTACTTTAAAATTCATCCTTGCTTGCATTTTTCTCTGGTTAACACATGGAGGCTGTGTTGGTGTTTTTACTGTACATACTTCAAATGCACATAGAAGTAGAAGTGTGTTCTCAAATTAGCTTTTTTTTGGATTGATGTTTCTGATAAATGAGAACTGAAATCTTACCTTGGCTTGTACATACAGTCAGTCTTTTTATTTGTATTAAAATGACATTTCATCCTGAGTGCAAAAGCTTGAAAATTATTAGTCTTGCAACTTCAAACACTAGTACATCTATTTAAAGAGAGCTGTAATGTCTTTGTGAATATGATGCTAACTTTTGAGAGTATATCTGACAAGAAAGTTCAGAGAAATCCTGAGACTAGGGAGTGGGGATTTTGGATAATGGAGTACTGTATCAATCATCTTTTCTATGACTCTTCTGTTTTGTTCTGTCTTTTTTTTTTTTTTTTTCTCCTAGGCTGTGGATTAATGGGGTGGGGAAATATGTGCCTGCTTGGGGTTTTTCTAGAGCTGTGAAGTACAAATTGAAATGGTTTTGCACTTCATGGTCTGTTTATAACTCATACTAGATGAAATCAGGAACATTATGGTATCTCTTAAATACCTGGAGCATAGTACTAAGGGAACAAAAGCAGAAAGCAGTGCTGTCAAAACCTGGCTAGTTCTGGGATGTTCCCTGTACTGCTCTGTCTGATGTGTCCAAACTTAAAGCAGGGCACAGGCAGTAAATACTTTGAACTCATATCAGTGCAATACTAAATGCATTTGCTTAGTCTTTATACTTACTGCTTTTTAAGGTGTAGTCAGTGATCAGTTTTCTTGGGTTTTCTTGAGTTAGTGTAAATCATTTGCAATGATGCCAAAGGAAATGAGTTGTTTTGACTTTCCTTATATTTATTTATTTTTTTAACAAGAAGCTGCTACTGTTCAGCTGGTTTGCTAAGTGAAAACCAGGGACGGTAGGAAACTGGCAAAATGCTACTTGTGTTAATCCCAAGTTGCTGTCTTTTCTGTTATACAGGCTAGGAACTTCTTGATTAGATCAACACCTTTTTTTTTTTTTACCCTGGTGGTAAATATAAATTGCTGACTACTTTCCCTTGTTCTTCGCTGCTATTTATCAAAAGAAAGAACTCGGAAATCATTGTCGGGACATAAAACTTCTCAGTAACGGGCTTCTGAACGTGTCTTTGATAAGACCAGTCTCCCAAGAACAGCAGGCTTCTCCAACAGTATGTAAAGGGATGAAGGAAGCCAGGGAAAGGGGGAGAGGGGGAAAAGAGGTTCTGAGGTGAGCACAGGCACCTCTGAAAGAATGCCCTGTTAAGTTTTACTTCTCTCATAAAGTTACCTCATTTTCTTCTCTAGTGCAAAACATTTGTCTTCCCCTTCCCCCTTATGTATAAATGTTGGATTCTGGATCCTGCCCTCCATCCATGTGCTTGCTAGCTTAGTGCTAGCTCAGGTGCTGGCAGGAGGCTTCTCAAGAAGTGAGCTGGGAAGGCAACATGACCCAGCATTACAGAGACATCTTTGGTCTGAATTCCCTCTGAATTTTGACATGTGACTCCTTTATAAGGAATGTTTTTGTATTCTTGGTAATTATCAGAGTTGAATATAGGGATAATGTTGTACAAGGTTAGTTTAACTCCAGCTGGGGCTGAGCCCTAGGAATTTTGCTGTTAGTGTTCAGCTTATCATTGTGAGCCATTGTACATACAAATGGTAGCTCTGTTTTCTGTATCACTGAACATCGCTATATTCAGGGCCCTGTGCATTCACTGACGTGGAGTTGCCGTGCAGCCCACTCCAGCTCAGGACTCGGGCTGCACATTTGCCACTCCTTGCAACAAGAACATGAAACATGGGTACAGAGGCTAAGTACAAATATATCATGCATTGTCTTCCTCTATTGTGCCAGAAGATGGCTTGAAACAGTCATTTTGAAGTCTAAATGGCCCCATTTTTCTAAGCAAGGTATTGGTAATAACACGTAGGGATTACCAGAGCATCTATTGGATTTCACTGCTGAACGTTTAATGTGCATCCAGCAGAGTGGTTTATCCTATCTTACCCAATTCCTCCAAGAGCAAAGTTACAGCTTTGTTCAGAGGTAGAGAAATGCCCTTTCCTGTTGCCAAAAGCCTCCATTTTCCATGAGTACCAAAAGCCGTGACTGTATTCCATTCCCTTGCCAAATTCACAGCTTCCTCCCATTCTTTCTGTGAACAAACTGTGTTCTCAGTGTGACAAATTGGTGCATTTTGGAGACAAAAAACCTTAGGAAAGTATCCTGGAAAGATGCATCATTTAGTGCATTCTGCATACTCCAGCCCTTTTTTGTATTATTTTGTTTAAAGCTTGCAACAGAGTACATGGGGCCTTGACTATAATTGGTTCGGTAGTATTTATGAGCAATTAGGTACTACTGGTGTATGAATATGTCTTAGTTTTTTCCTAATTACCACTGTATTCAACTGTTTTCCATGTAAATTAGTACTGGAATACTGACATGAGGAATATAGAAACTTTTTTGTTGTTGTCTGAAAGGAGGAATTAAATAGCCAGAAAGAATCTTACCTTGTAACACCAAATCTGCATTAGATGGTGTGGGTAACAGAAACATTTAAACTATGCAAATTTAAGCCTAACAGCTGTGACTCAGACTAGGCACTTCAGAGCTTGTGGATTGCTTATGTCATTTGGGAAGGGAGAAGGGGAGTGGGGGGAAATCAAAACAGATTCAAGCAAGAGTTCTTGTTTTACTGCATTGGTCATGCACTGTGTCAGGAAGTTCCATTTTTAGCATAGGGGAAGTCAACTGTGCATGTCCCTTGTTCCCTTCTGAAACACCACCAAAAGCTGGCTTAGACTTGGAGGCTTACCTGAAGTAGGAAATGTTAATTTTTTTAGCAAATAAATTGGTTTTACTGAAATGCTGATGAGCAGAGGCAATGAGAAAATGTGTCCTCTCCTGTTCTGTTTTGTTGATGGAGCTGTTGAGTGGGGGCACTGATTAGTGACCAGGTGCTTACTTTGGTATGGTTTTGATGAGCAGCTGGCTCAACAAGAGATAGCGAAAGTGCATCTCATCAGCATCTGTTGCATCATGGAACTAAAGAACAAAAGTCAAGGTGCTTGTGGGTGCCTAAAGCCTCTTCTGGGAAGACCAAACAGACATTTTCAGTGTTACCATCCTTGTTTTCCAGGCACAGCTTTCTCCTAGGGCTAGGCAAAGGGGCAATCACTTCTTTCTTGCTAGTTTTCTGATCTGTTCCAAACCTGTCTGTGAATGATGTAGGTAGCTCTTCCTGCTTGTGGTGTTTGTGTCATCAGCTGATTCATCATCAGACCCACAAGACCAACTGTTGTCAACGCATTTGGCTTCTGGCTCGGTTGTTCCAGCTGCAGTGCTCTGTTGGCAGCAACGTGGCTTTGGATTTGTTCTCCCTGGACAAACCCCTGTGAACCATTTGCCCTGTGCTGTGCTGTGCTGTTCAGTCTGTGCTGTTAGCTGCTTTGTAGGCATCAGACTGGCTCCAGGCTGGCTTGTGGTGCTGAGCCCTTGGTGGACACGGTGAGGTCAGGTCACGGCTGGGCAGATGAGGACAGGTGCTGTGACAGTGCTGTGCTTGCGTGGTGTACGATCCGCAGCAGCTGCTGCTGCTCTGCTGCAGGGTCTGAGGAAGGCTGCCGTCACAGGAATGCTGATGTCAACTGCTGAAGAGCCCTGCTTTTCACTTACCTTTTCCATCCTAAATCCTGACTTTTCTAGTAAATCAATATTTACCTATAAGTACTGCAGGAGGTTGGTTCCTGAGCACCAGACTTCCTGTGGAGGCGGAACAGGGGTGGGGAGGCTGGAATGCAGCATCAGTGGTTTTTGTCTTGAAAATAAAAACTACAGAAACACTTTTGTACACAAACGATTTTTAAATAAACACTCACTTTAAAAGATGTTGATTTTTCACTGGGAATGCTTAACAATAAATGCATGTTTCCCTGAAAACAGTTTTCATTTTATTTCTGGAAATTCAGATTGTTGTAAGATTACAGGGTCTACTGCCTCCATGTCAGTAACAAGAGAGAAAGGGACGATCATTTTCATGGTGCACATTAAAAATTTTTGAAGAAGAAAATTGTGTAAATAGAAGTTGTGTAATATTTCAAGTAGGACTGCCTCGTGTGATTGCCTGACCATCCTGCACCACCTCTTGTCTCCTTTCAAAGGCTGCATCTGAAGAAACAAAGCCAGTACCACAGAGGAAAAGCTCTCTGGATTTCCCTGCACCACTTACGTTCATGTCATCTGTACATTTTAAACTGTACCTCAAACTGCAGTTGGTTTGTGCACAGAGAGGTGACAGCCTGGTGGCAAATGGCTCTGCCCTGCTGCTCAGCTCCAGAAGAATCTAGGAGGGATGATGACTGTGGATTTACTACCACTACAACCTTCACTCTTTTGGCATTTGTCAATGTTTGTTAAATGGAGTAGAGCAATTTGAAGAGAGCGGCTGCACAGCTGAAGCAACAAGCAGCGAGTGTGCTGTGGGGGCTGGTTGTGATACTGTGTTCAGATCTGCATCCCAGCTTCAGGTGTGTCTTTGTCCTTGGGCAAGTTTCTGGGCAGGCTCTGCCAGCTGAGCTAGTGCTGCACTGTTTCATGGTGTAAGATGTTTGGGTTTTTTGTTTAATTCTGCTGTCATCAGGAGCTGTGTCGTATTGTGGTACCTCATTCTTGAAGAGGGGTGAAGGAGAGGGAGCACTCACTCCCCAGCCTCTCTCCTGCAGGTCTTAGCCTGACATTAATTCAGAGTAAAAAAAAAAAAGCCCAATTTCCCCAGTTTGTGTAGTTAGACACTGACATGAGTAATTGAGAGCTGCTTTATTCTGAAATACTTGTGAAGTTGTCCAGCAGCCTTGTCATTTCTTCCAGCATCCCAAAACTGGAAGCGAGTTCACAGCTGAAATGGACTGATGGTGCTTGCTAGCTTGACTCGTCCTGTACGTAGTTTTCTGTTTCAGTGGCTGTAATACTGACACATTTGGCTCTCAGATGGGTAACTGATACCTCCAATACAGCAAATCCAGGATTTTAAATTGTTTTTAAGGTCAAGTCTGGATCTGGAGCACCCGTGTCTGGCATAATGTCAAATAAATTACATTGCTTCACTTAGTGGCTGCTTTGTGTTGAAATACATGTATTCTCTAGGTGGGTTTATGACAGCCTGGTATAAAATAGGGGTTATAAGCTGGGCTGGTGAGGAAAATACAGGGGGGAGGGGGAGGTGGGGGAGAATCTGTTTTGTGCTGATGATACCTGAGCCACCAGGCCCCTTTAGCACCCCGAGTCCCCCACGGAGAGCTGCCTTTGCTTGCAAATGGTGCAGGGCAGGGGCCTGTGGCCCCCTGCTCCTGTAGTGGGCAGGGAGAGGGACAGTGCCATGGTCTCCCCTTTGTCTTTTGCAAAACTTCACAAGGGGCAGTTTAAAAACATGATGATTGTGAATAGTCAAAGCTGACCCTGAGAGGAGGTTTGGGAAGTTCCCCGCAGCTGAGCCACATGACTGTATCAGGGCAAAGCTGCCTGTCCCCATGGTTGTAACTTCTACCTGCTGCCCAGGTGCAGAGGGGCGTAGGAGGGTGCTTTCTTGAAGGAGGAACATTCTGCTGGTTATAGCCCCCCAAAATAGGAGCCAGTTATGCACCAAGATGGATTTTGGTCCACACAGCAAGCCAGCTGTTCACACAAGAGATTGTGTACTCAGGGGGCCTGAGTCTGTTCCATGGGACTGCAAAAGAAGCAAATAGACACAAAAGGGGCCACACTCTGCAAGTGTGAAATTACACAGCCCCCGTAATAGCAAAAAGGTTAAAAAAACCACTATCAACCCAAGGGAAGAAACAACCTATATTTTGGCTTAAAGGTATGTTTTGAAAGAGAGCAGCTAGGTGATGCACAATCTGCTATCATCTTGGCCAACTGCTTTGGGCAGCTTCCAAAACCACCCTCATGAAAGAATGCATGCAAGGGAAATGCTTAGAGCAGGAACCCTGCTCCGCACCCCTGGCACGTGGTGCAGCCCCCATGGGGCAGCAGGAAGGGGCTTGGACACAGCAGGGTAAGTGTCTACCAGAGGAGAAACTCATTACCATTTTAAGGCTGAAGAGTGACCAAATAAAAACTGGACTTGAGCTCTTGAGATCCAAGGAAGTTGGCAAATCTGTTTTAGTAAATTTAACAGAAGGCCCTTGTGCCTCTGACTGTAGCTCTGGGAACAGAGGTGCCCTCAAAAATGGCCAAACAGCACCAAATACACAGTGGTTACATGGGAAAACAGTGTTGATCAGATGTGACACACTTGGAGAAAGCGTGTAAGGAGATGGAGTGAGGCAGGGGAAGAAGTGGTGCCACAGCACTGGTGGGGCCTGTCCCCCTCTCCACAGGTACAGGAAAAGCTCCAGGGAGCAGAAGCCTACGGCCAGTCTGGGGCGTGATGAATCAAGAGAGTGGATGCAGTGATGGGTGTTTGCTGTGACCAGTCATAGCAAGGGGACGTGATCTCAGGTTGGTGTTAGTTGGTTGGGAAAAAGCTTGCCCTGGAAGTAGGAAAAGTTTTCAATTTCCATTCTTTTCCCTAGGGATGTACCTCTGGCTCTACTTGTTTACAATCTCCTGTTTAGGTATTTGATACTCATTGATACATTCTGAAGGATGATCTCACCAGGAAGGTATCTGAACTTGGAGAGCCAGAGACCCAACCACATCCACCTCTTGGACAAACACACCAAGACTGCCGTGAATGCCACCATGATCTTCTGTGTGTCTGTGAGGGTTTGGTGTTTCCTACGTGTGTGGAAACCAGAAAGGATTAAAAATACACCCTATTTCTGCATGGGGGGGATGCTGGATCTCCTGTCATGTCTTGCAATAGTCCAGATGACCAGAAAACTTTCCTAAAACACGAGATTTGGCCCTTTAGTACAGATTGACAGAGGCAGCCCCAGAGGTGACTGACTCTCACATGGGTACAGGTTCCATGAGGCAGAGCCTGCACAGCAGGTACACTGTGGGTAACAACCCTCCTGACAAAGGGAGTGGTAACAGCAGGAACCAGGAGCTGACCGAGGGAGGATGGAGGATGCCAGCGCTGAAGATGGTGTCCTTGTGGAAAACCAGACGTTAGAAGCTCGTTACTAAAGCAGAGCCTGATGAACTGTGACATGCAGGCCCCCCACAAAGCCTCAGAAATGGATCGAGGCAGAGTCTGCTTTCTTCTTTTATGCTCAAAGCTAAGCCCATGTAGATTAAAGTGAGAAGGTAATGCAGAAGACACCATGTGCAGGTATGGATGGGTACAGCAAAGAGGGCCTTGAAGAACAGCTGGGCAGCAATGTACTACAAGGCTGAGAAAAGGGAACTGGAAAGGGCATTAGGGAAAGGCACCAAGCTATTTTGTCATGCTCACACACCGGCTGTGCAGAGCAGCTTCCTTGCCTGTATCCCAGCCTGAATCCTGTCCTGGTGTAACAGCATGAGAAAGGATGAACAGTGGTTGCTGCTACCACCAGAACAATTAATCCAGATTACAGATTACTCTCTCCTTTCCAGGGAACACTCAGGGATGGAAGCAGGTGATGGCCTGAATTATGTGGGCAGTGACAGTCTCTCCTGACTTTACAGGAGGCAGAGAAGAGTTTATGTGTGGGCAGCAGAGAGCAGTGCAGGGCACCCTGCATGTGCTCTGGAGACAGCACCTAAACCTCCAGAGAGGAGACTGATGGCTCAGACCTCTGCAATCGGCACAAACTCAGCTTGTTTCTAGTTTGGGGACAGTACGTAGGGCACAGCGTGACTCCCCACTTGCTTTACAGCCATCAGACCCAACATCACAGAAACAGCCATAACCACCTTCCATTACTTCTAAAACCTTTGGTGCAGCAGAGTCAACACATCAATTCCTGCTTCCAGGGCAATGAGAGAATTAAATGCCTGAACTAAGAAGCAGAACATGTATTTCTTGTTCTGGAGCATGCCAGCTTCAGTGTTATGAACACACATCTGAGCTCCTGTGGCTGGCAGGGCTGTAGCAGAATGCTCAGTGTTCCAGAGCAATTTGGTCAGGCTTTTTGCCTGAGCTGGCACATTGCTGAGAATACACGGCTGCCAGCATGAGCTAAGTGAGTTACAAATTGGCTTGGATAACCTCTGTGCTCCCAGTGAAAAGCACATGTCTCCTCATGGCTGTCCCTCCTTACCAAGCAACACAAGACTCAACTGCACCACCCCTTGCATTACCCATGGAGGTCTCGGTTCTGCTGACCATGGATAGAGCTGCACAGTTGGTGATGACTCCACCAGCTTCAAAGTTGAATGGCTCCTTCGTCATTTCTTGCCAAAGTGAAGGGGTCACCACCAGCTTAACTTCCTCCAGCTGGCTTGCAACACCCAGCCAACAGTCCTGATGAAAGTGTCAGGACCTTCCCTAGGCAGAGAGAAGATGCTCTGCTGCAAGTCAGAAAGGTCTTTCCAACAGATGAACAGCAGGGTTTTTTCCAAGGATGACTGTCCTTTGCCTGCTGTGACAGCAGGGCTCTGAGGAACATGCTCCCAGCATCTTCCAGCACGTGTGATGCCCACTGGGTTGGGCTGCAGAGCTGCTCCCACCTGTGGAGTGCGCGTGGCTGCGCCTTCGGCCTCTTCGGCCTGGGTGGGCAGGAGGTGGAACTGCAACGAGCCTCTGGCCGTGCTCCCACTCATCTCTTTACAAGCAGGTGCATGGGCCAAAAACTTGCTCATCTCCTGTCAGACTGGCAAAAAATAAGGCTGGGAAGCTCCCAAGAGTCAGAGATGTTCCCATTCTGAATCTGAAGTACGCTAGGGAGTGATTTGTGTAGTCATCCTGTGGGCCACCACACTGACTTAGTGCTAAGGAATCTCTGATGGGACTACTGGGTCATTCACCAGCTTTGGTCTCTCATTTAGAAACAAGAAATAAAAGAACATCCTGGATCCACTCTCCTGACTCGGGCTGTGCAGCTAGGAAGAGACAGGTTGTCAGCAACCACTTCCAAGTTCTGCTTCTGGGGAAGTCCTGTCTTGTTTTCTGTCTTTGAGGAACTGAAGCAAATCAATCCACAGAATGTGTGGATTAAAACCTCTTAAGGAATGGAAGTTACTGTTGGTCTTTGAAGTTTAAGAGTATTTTATAGTATTGTTTGAGCTTCCTTCTGGCCATCTGAATACCCGGGGTACTCATCAGCATGATGATTCCCTCCTGTCAGAAACTCAAGCAGGGGAAGCCTTCAAGGGACACACAAAATGCTGCTGTACAGGACTTTGCTCCCCGCTTTTTAACACCTTGCTGCTCCCTGTGCAAATCTGTTCCTGCACTCAGATACAGTGCCCTGGGCTGGGAGCAGCCACTCTGTGACTAATACTTGGTTATCAGCTCTGTGCACCTGCAGCCAGGCTGGCAAGCAGACTTCATGGCCCAATTTCTTAGTTTGAGCTATTTCCCTGAGCACTGATTTGATTTTCAGGCACAAACAGAACTATTACTGCTGATAAAGACAATAATGAAACACAAAGGCAAGAGAACTAGGATTCACATGGATGATTTCTTTAAGAAGCACGTTTCCTGTGTATTGCAAATGTTTGGTGATCCCAAATCTTTCTTTAGAGGAAACAGTTCAGCTGCTACAGCCCCATCAGTTAACTTGACATTCAAGAGCCAGTCTGATGCTGAAGTTGGTCCAACAATGTGAGCTAAGCATCTAAGAGCTGGAAACACATTTTAGATAACATTTTGTTATTTATCAGTTTTAAAACTTACAGGGCTTGTCAGTATGTGCAGACAAGGTTTGTAGTGCATGTTATTTCTCCTGTTTAAGATTGCTCTAGACAACATTATTTTTTTATGCAAAACAACTATTCAGATTTAGTTTTGTTGAGTGGTAGAGGTTTAATTTAGCACATTACAAAGTATGTTCTCAGAACAGCTTTCTTGTCTTACTGTGATGAAAGCCATGCTGTCCAGGCATCAGAAGACAGAAAGAAACAGAAATAAATATATGTCTGCTAAGAAACACAGCCAGACTTTTATGAAGATGAGAACTTAAAAGACGATAAGAACTTAGCTCTAACTATGTAACTAAATGTGAAACCTCAGCACCTTTAAACCCTACACTGCTAAAAAGCCATAAAGATTGGGTTTTATTAGGTTTCCTATTAATTGCACATTAACAAGTGAAGAACTCTGACCATCAGTTTCCTTACTATAATGGGACAATCCCTACTCTTACGTACAATATTTGAAAACTGATACATGGCCAAGCACACACACCCTACCCCATCCCAGCCCCCCTTTTCTTTGAAATACTTTGCCTTCAGTTCTGGGGTTTTCTGCTCATTGCTCTTTAACAGACCTGAAGGCCTCAGCAGCACTGGCAATGCCTCAGTTGTGTCTGTGCTCTCTGCCCTGGCTCTCCAGCTGCCCCCTGGGTGCTGTCACTGCTCTGGGCCCCTGGCCTGGGTGCAGCAGTGACACAGAGCTGCCCACCCAGCTTTGGAGATTGTCACTGGGGAGCACCTTTCTGCTAGTTCTTGTAAGCTGCATTTTGGCTCAGACAATTACGCTCAGCTTAATTTGCTACATGAATGTACCAACTGACTCTACTGATAAACAACATATGGAAGTAACTCAAACATCCACATTAAAAAGAAGGCCAGAAAAAACCAACATAATTCCATCTGGAGAAAGACAAGTGAAAACCATGCTCTGAGCATGGCTGTGAACCTCCAGAAAGCTCTTCTAATCCATATAATTCTATGATTATTGAGTAACATGACATTGTAACTAAAAACTAAACTAAAAACTACCCCAAAAAGATAAAAAGGAAAAAAATCCAATAATTATCCACTTCATAAAAACCACAGCTTTTGGAAATAAATCTGAATTACTTGCAAGATTTGTCAAGTCTAGATTTTAGATCATTGTTAAAGCCACAACACTAGGCATCAGAACTCATGTCTAAGAAAAAGCAAGTTTCTTTTTCAGGCAGCACCAGAAAACTTTGAACTATAACATTTTAAAATAAATTTAAACCAAAATACTCAAACTTTTTTGAGAGGGAAGTATTTGACTAGAGCACTGAAAAGAAACTGCACGACAATCAGTAAACCCACCTTGTGAAATTATTTCAGTTTTAGAAATCAAACCCCTGGTAGATGTGTAATCAAATAATATTAAAATCTCCTCTCTGTCAAAAGCATTTCAAATCAGAGCACTGCAGGTTGCTTTAGAAGGGGGGCTGCACACACTGCTTTGTGCACAAAGCCTGATTTCCTGGTACAGAAGCTGCACACTTCCTAAGAGAGACTTAAGTCATGTTGAACAGCACCCACCTGCACCCTACCCATTTTAGGAGCACAAGCAATCCCTGACTAATGCCACCAGCATCCAGCTCTTCTATATGAATCCAGGGATTTCAAAACAATTCACACAGAAGAGAAATGGGGAACTGAGGCAGTGGGAAGCAAAGCAAACTCTTCACTGTCACTCTGCAGACCAACCCAACCCCCTTCACAAGATAAAGCATTGTAACTTCACCTAAAAAAACTTAACTTTTTAACTACCTAACTGCCTGCATTACAGCTCCTTCGCTCTGTGCAGTACTTCTGTGAATGTCCAAGCCCATGTACACATACAGCGTTTCAGTTTTCTGTGAAAGGAAAAAAAAATTAAAAAAAGACCACCATGTGACACCTAGAAGCGTTTATTTTATGCAACAAACTTAAATATGATCATGTGTACATAAAAGTGTACACTGTATCTATGCTGAACAATGCCAGGAAACATAATATTGATGCAACAATCTTCTAAAATAAACATTAAAAAATGAGCCTGGACAGGAACACAAAATGCAAAACAGACTTACTTCCAATCAGCACAATGCTTAAAATTGAGAGCAATCCTAAACATTTCCAACTTTCCTTACAAAGCTGCCAAAGTCCAACTATTTTTAAAAACTGATTTTTTTTTTCTTTACATCAATAATAAAAATCTGGTGACAAACATTATAAAATCAAATGCTGGACTGTCTTTACTCCTTTAAAATTTAGAATATTCCAACAGAACCGCAGGAGTAAAAACACTTAAAAGTGATATATGTTTTTATAAAACAAACATCAATATGTACATTTATTGCAAATTATATTAAACTAAAATGGAGGGAAAATTAAAAAATGAAATGTCTACTTGCGAATTAATAATAATTTTAAGTGATTACTTTCCCACTCTGATAAAAATCAGAAAGCAACATTTATAAAATTGCCACCACATGACTTTTCATAGCAGGGAACTGAAATCTGTACATCTTATTTTTGCAGAAAAGTAGGCAGGCAGAAAGAATTATACATAAAACAGTCTCCAAAAGTAAAGCAAAAAAAATTTTTGTGGTTTTTTTTTCTCCTCTAGTCTTGTTTAAAATCCATTCAGTAGACTTTTACCTTTTCTGTGAAACATAGGAATACCTGGCTCTAGGATCATGAATTTTCAATGTCAGTGTAAGGACCTTGTCTGACTTTCTTTAAAAAAAAATGCAGCATGAAAGTTAATGGTGTAAATACACTTTTAAACTCCAGAATGCAGGAACTGGAACCAAGTGTTAAGCAATTTGCTTAATTATTGACTTTTCATAAAAAAAGTCTCTGGGGAAATAAGTACAGATGCTTTTAGCCTCTTTCTCAAGAGTTTCTGCTTTACATTTCCATTGAGAAGGATTAATTTCATGTGAAAGGGAAGCATAGTTTTCCTTCTGGTTTCAGAGCTGAAAGCTGTGTGTTTTGAAGTAATTTCAGTTCCTGTACAGGAAATTCTGAATCCTAGTTTTTGCAGAAGCTTGGAGCATGCCTTTATTTGGCCTTCATTTCCTCCCTTTTCGAGCAAGTTTTCTTTTTACCTTTATGAGAGGAGAAAAGAAATGAAGTTAATTGTAAGGACATGGAAATTACAAGTGATTCTGAATCAAAATCCTACCAAATATTGTTTACATTTTAGCTTTTACACTCTTTATACTGTGATTCTTCCAACTCCATCTTGTATCTTCCTAATAATTACATAATTAATTGAATACAACTGAATTTTCTTATTGTACAGCACAACTTCCTGATAAACTTGAAACTACACAACTTGACTTGTGCATTTCACAATTCCAAAGCCAAGTCATGTTTTTTCAGCATAAATATAAACAGTTATCCACTGCTTTCACTGGAATCAGAGATTAAGAACAGTAACTTGATCTAATTAACTGTAATTACCATGGTTTATAAAAATAGCCCATTTTACTTCAGAATAGGCACTACTTCAAATGTTTTCCAAGTATTTACAGTAACTTGTACATGTCTACTTAAAAGCAAAAAAACTATTAGACAGAGCTTTTCTTACACACAAATTTCTTTGATTTCTTACTGTATAAACTAAAATAAAGAAGCAAAAACAGAGAATTGTCCTATATAAGATGCCTGCTACACCTTAAGGAAGCCTCCCTCTGCTATCCCTGTATCCTCAGTATCTTCCTGGCTGCTCCCACAGGCCTTAAAAAGATCCATTGCATTTTGAGAGTATTCTGAACTTGAGTCTATCTCCAACAGTGAATCTCCATCACTTCCAAGCACCTGGCTTCAGAAAAACGTTAACAATGTTTTGGTATTTTGTCCAAGAAACACTCAGATATTACACATTTTAAAGATGTTATCTGATACAGTAGCTTATTAAAGGCTATGGATAGTGCAATTTGTTTTGAAGACTTGAAGAAAGTTGACATATTAAACAAGCATTGCAAGGCAGTACACAAATATTACACTCTTGACTGACAGAACATTTTACTGGTGTATAGGGCTTACTCTGAGAAAAGGTAAAACTGTTTTTGTTCAAGGTATCTTCAACTTTACAAATCTCTCTTCCTTTAGATTAATTTGTGATTTCTTAGAGCACACTGGTTTGCAGACCTGATTGCTCTACCACTTTGGACACTTCTGCATTAATTATGCACCAGGTCCAGCAAAACAAACCTCTCATGTTTATGCACATTATGAACTGCTTGTATTGCAAACCAAGTCAACACATTTAAACACTGAAGTAGCCCAGATTATCATCCAAAAGCTGTTTTCTAGTTTACAAAGTCCCCAATGTAAGTTTTCAGTTACTTAAAATAGCCATTACAGTACTGCTAATATTAAAACAAGCACAGACCCAAAATATCAGAAAATAGTTATACTTGGAATAACAGATTTTCCTGTGCATTAAAGACAGTGAGTTTCCAAGCCTTTGCTATCAATGAAGGGAAGCAGAGCAAAGTAGCCAAAAGTCTGTGTGCCTGGCATTAATGAATGCACTGAAACACCATCAACTCCATGTTCCTTTACACAGCAGTGCTAGGAAGGGGAACCACAATGCATTAAAACAATATTTCATGCAAAAAGGTTAAGTTTAGCCTGTTCTGACCAAACAAATCAATTTCTCCAATTCCAGATGCCCAGGTTCTTTGAAAACTAGAACTCAGTGCAACATATGGTGGACCATGGCATCTGCTGTGGTTTAGCTGTGCTCTTAACTATGCTAGGTCTGTTATAATTGTACATTCAGGGTCTGACTTGAGACAGGAAAGGACCACCCCCCTCAATGTATTTTGTTATTTATTTTTACCTCTGTAGATCAATCTGTCTCTGTGCTGCTGCTGGCTTTTTTGCCGTGTCTTGCTGTTTTGGTGCTTTGGCATTACCTGCCTCTAAACTCCCTGGACTCTCTTGGTTGGCTGCTGCCCTCTTCCTCCCCCTGACAGGGGGTTTGTTTGTTTCCTCATTTTTTGCAGTGGTACCCTGAGGTTCCGGTTTGGTTGGTCGCCCTCTTCTGGTTTTTGCTGCCAGCGATGGGCCTGTTTCTTCTACGCTTTTTTCTTCTGTTTTTTGATGAATATTCTCTGCTCCAGATGCTGTTGCTGTTCTTTTTTTCCCACGTTCGGTGCTATTTCCTTGTGTTGTCTGATCAGAATTCATCTCCTAGAAAATAAAAATCATGAATGTGAAGAAAAAAAAGATTCCCAAAGGCAAACTCAAATTGTTACCTCCCTCCAACAGAAATATGAGTTTTTAAAATTGTAGGTATTGTTATGGAAACACATCACATGGTCTTAGACCTAGGAATAAGTTTTACTAAATGGGATTTTGGACCTTATCCTTGCAAAAATATTTTCTACGCTGTGTGTAATATTAGTATCTGCACCCAAGTATCTTGTAGTGGTGTGAGGGAGAGATTACAGTGAGAACAATTATCTTTATGAGCTCCTCTCATGATGGTTTTTCAGGACAAGCTCCTTCTACTGTCTCTTTGTTAAAAGACAGGAGAAAACCGAGGAGCAAAGGCATTACTCCGATACAGCACTGTTTACTATTTACTTCCATATATACAAATTTTGAGACCAACATTCAGTAAAGGTGCAGTTTACTAAAGACCTAAGTGTCAGTAAAGAAAAACCCAAGACTTGTAGGGAATAAAATAGTGAGATCACACCAAAAATGAAACTTGCTGTGTTTGTTAATTCTTTGTTATGTCTGAATAGTATGGCCTACATGCACATTTCTCTCAACACACTGAACAAGGTAATGAAGTGATTAAATTCCATGAAGAGGTGTCTGTATGTGTGAAACAAAAAGGGTTAGCAATGCACTTCTCTACACAGAGCAGCATTCACATGGAATCAAAGAGGAAGCAAACTGGATGCCAAGCCTGCATTTGAACACTGACTTCCAAACCAGTTGAGAAGGGGTACAGAAAAGGATACTGAAGAAGTATGGCAGGGATGACTTAGCAATTTCAAACAAACCAATATCACTGTCCTAAGTGCTGTATCTGAACCAAGGACATTTTTTGTTAAATATTCTATTATTATTTCTTATGTGTTCAAATGAGTCAGGCAATCTCTGTAATCTTCACTACTGTTCCAGCAGCTTCATAGTAAGACACTTACAATTGTTATTCATATGAACTTTACAGATTCTCTAAAATTTCAACTTCAAGGACCTAGAAAGCATTTTTTAAGATTTACTTTATATGTGCTTTGTCTAACTCTTCTATGTGATGATACAAATACAAAACACCTGCTTATTACTCTGACTTCATCTAATAAAAAGACATTAAGCAGATGTGTAACTTCTTAAAAAGCCTAAAATATCTATGTATCCCTACATTATTACAACACTATTTTAAATCACAATCAGCTATGTTGGAAGTGATCTTCGAAAATCATCTTGTCAAACCCATTGACAGTGGGGCCTCAGTGGTTATCCAGGGCCTTGACAGGTCAAGCCATGAACACTGATAATCAACCTCTTCTGGACAGTCTGTTCCAGTGTTTAAATTTCTCAAGAATGTAGACTCTTTTTTTGTATATTTTTCCCTGCTTGCATCCAGACAGAATTTCCATGGAAGTAACTTCTTCCAGTAACCTTTTGTCCTTCCAGAAAGCAGCCTTGAGAATACTTCCTTCCATCCATCTTTTCCATAAATACTTTTTAGATATTGCAAGACTGATTGATCCTCTCCAAGGCTTCTCTTCTCTAAGCTGAACGAACCCAACACCTCAAACCCTTTCTTCACACAACAACTTCTCCATGCCTTAATTATCTTGGTAGCCCCTGCAAGGCTCTCTCCAGTTTTTCATTATCTGCATCAAACTGGGGAGGACACAGTATTCCAGGTATGGCCTAATGGATGCCAAATGTGGTGGAATAACCACATCTCTCTGTCTGCTGACTGCTCAGGACATCCTCAGCTTGCTGCCCTCACTGCAGCCAAGGCACACAGCCAGCTCATGCTCTGTTGGTTATCCACTGGGGATGGTCCCCCAGGCCCTCCCAGCCAACAGGCACTCCAGCCAGGCAGATCCCAGCACGCTGTACAGCTGCTTGAGTTTAATCTATCCCAGCTGCAGGACTCAACTGTGCTAAAATTCATGCTATTGTATGTTTTATAAGTTAAAAAAATCATTATGATTTACACATGGTGTTCTCTCTTTAATGAAAGGGGGGTGAACCTTACAATATATTTTTAATAGTTTAATTAAGATTATAGTTGTGAAAAAATTCAAAAGTTAGATGTTTATTTCATCCTGTAGGACCATTTGACATTTTCTTGGCAGTATTTTCAATTAAAGCAACTACAGGGGCGAACTTTCACTCTGAATCCCAGGCTCACTGTTACTTTTATTGGGAAAGGCAGAATAAACATGGGAATAAATTTGAATTTTAGAAAAGAAGAATGAATCCATTCAAATGAGTGCTATAAATTACTCTGTCTTCTGTTAGGCTAGGAAACTGACAGAACTATATGAAATTAAACTGGATGTTACCAGTTCCTCAGAGACCACCTGCAATGATGTGTGCTGAAAACACCCCCAATGTCAAGCTTATTACAGACATGCAGTCCATAAAATCCCTAGACATTACCTTGTTTTTCACAGGTTCTGTCTTTGCTGGTGTGACTGAAATAATCCTCACAGGATTTTCATCATTTTCACTGACTCCAGTTTCTGATATATCTGAACTTTGTTCCCTGGGAGCATCATAGAAGATATAATAAAACAAAAATACACAGAAAAGAAGAAAAATGTTTGGAATTACTGGGGATTAAAAAAAAGGGGGCAGGGGGGAATCAATGCAATAGGCTAGATTAATTTAAAAATAATTGAATTTGCCAGAAAACACTTGTATTTTCTTTCCCAGAACTGGTAAAGGTCTGAAAGTAATTGGCTGGTCATTGAGCCAAATCCTTTACCACAGACACACCACCGTATAATGCCTTTTGGAAACTTAAAGACCAGAGCTCTAAAATAAGTTGTGCTCTTTTTCCAGATAGAAAGAGCCAATACTAGAAAATGCAGTGAAGAATAATAAACACCAATAATGCCCCAATTTCACAGAAAAGGACAAAAAAAAGAAAAAAACAAGATTATTACAACTTATATCATGGACACTTACAGAACAAATTCTGAACACTGTTACACTTCCCTTAAGAAATGCAGCAACTAGAGTTGACTTTCTCTGCTTTCTTTAACCCTTTATTTCAGTCAGGTAATCAATACCAAACCAAATTAAACTACACTAAAATCTGAAAGTGTAAACAATTTCTTCAGATTGACAACAAATTTTGTAACTCTGTATCCATATAAAAATAATGCTTGCTAGAAGAAACACTGAGTATTACGATCATATGTTACATCTCTCCACTGAGATCCTGGCCTGCTTCAACAAGCTCTTTTTATCATTTTTAATCCTACATAGCTCAGAGTATTTCATCTGTTTTACAAAATTTTCTTGTTTCCAATCAGGATTAATCCTAATTTATACATCAAAACATCAACCACACAAACCAAACCAAAAAGCAAGTATGGAGATTTTACTTATTGAGAACTAGTACATTTTCTAAAACTGAACAAAATAAGGACACTCTTCAGACATGTAAGCACACACACCAAATCATCTCCTGTCCCAGAACTTGCAAGCACATTGGAGAACATGAAGTAAAGAGCTGATGAAAGACATTTTGGACTCCTGTACCTCGATCTGTTTCCTGCAGAAGAGCTCAGCTCAGAGTTTACACTGCTCCCAGTCTCTGATCCTGTAGTCCTAATATATGGTCTCCTTCCAGTTGCAGATAATGGTTTGTTTACTGTACCTAATACACCAGTTGGTTTTGGCTAGAAAAACAATGTTTAAATCTTAAAAAATGTAAACTTCAGATACACACCTAATTTTACAAATATTTGCTTGATTATTTAAAAACACTTTTTCTGGATTAACAATCTTGATCACAATGCCATCAGTTTAGAGCTACTAACCTTACCTTTACTTTAAAGACAGTGTTTATCCTTTTACTTCTTGTAATTTAAGATCACTTCATCAAATGCCTTTCTCTCTCTCATGCTTTGAAGGCATAGCAGCTGGAGAAGTCTCAACAAAAGCCAAAATGTTAGGAAATGTTAAGAGTTGAGAGCCTCCAGGTAAGGATTAATGGGAAAGCAAACGAAGTGGATATTGCTGTGGGAGTCTGCTATTGACCACCCAGCCAGGACTCACCCAGCAATGCATAATTCTACAGGATCTTTCTGGATCAGCTGCCCCTGGCCTTATGGACAGCCTTGGCCCTGTATATGGGGGACAGCAGACTTTGGGTGCTCTAAGACTTTTGGGTGCTCTGGGAATCTGCCTTTGAAGGTACTGAGATCTATGAACACTGGTCACTTTTTAGGAACCATCTCTAAAAAGCACAAGAGCAGGCAATTGCAAAGTGTAAGATGCCAAGCAAGTGAGGCAGAAGTTTAGCCTGGCTGAGCAGGGATCTTCTTCTCAGGCAGAAAACAGAAGTATACAGTATTTGGAAACAATGACAGACAACATGGCAAGACTACAGAAGTGCTGTTCACCACTGTAGGGAGAAAATTCCTGTGGTCAAAGCTTGATTAGAATTCAAGTTGGCTAGCACTATAAACGTCACAAAAAGGACTTTTTAAGATTATGTCAAAAGCAGAAGGAGGATCAGAGATAACACTGGGCCATTACTTGATGAGGCTGGTCACCTGACAAACAGGAGGTGACAAAGCAGAAACATTCAACCCCATCTTTGCCTCTGTCTTCAACACCAGTGATGTGTTAGAAGCACTGTGTCTGGAGGGAATGAGAAACAACCCCAGTTCCCTCAGCTGCTCCTCATAAGACTTGTGCTCCAGACACTTCACTCATTTTGTTTTCCTTCTCTGGACATGCAGTAAACTCAGCTACTCAGTAAACTGAGAAAATAAACCATTATATTAAAAGAATAATATGTTTAAGCAAATGCTGTACAGAATTAGCACTAGGATGATGTAGCCATTGAGCATGTGTCCAGTAACAAGCCTTTTCTACAGAGATTGTTGCTTTTTTTGGTAGACAATGTTTTCCAGCATCTGTAGTATCTTTCTTCTGCCTGCTCCATCATAACTTCCAACACATGGGAATTATTTTTTCTTCTTGGGAATGTCTTAATTTATTAACTTGGCCTCTAAGGAAATGTAAAATTACATGAAGAACGTGACATGCCAGTTACAAAAACATCCTTGACTGCTCTCCAGGGACAAAGTAAAAAAACTTCCTGTTGCCTACTCAGCCTGAGCACACAGGTCAAGTCATCAGCCACAGAAAGATCTAAAATGTTGTAACTGTATCACAGAACCCTGAAGAGATAGTGTTTACTTCTAAATCACTTTTCTGCATATAATTATAAAAATAGAATATAAAATATGTATCATAAATACACAAATGTAATAGTTTAGTTAAAACTCAAGCTGGCCACTGCAGTGGAAGATAATAAAAAGTGGTTTTACAAATACATTAAGAACAAAAGGAGAGCAAAGGAAAACCTCAATGCTTTACTGCACATGGAGGGAACACTGTAACCAAGGACAAGGAAAAAGGTGAGAGACTTAATGCCTTCTTTGGCTCTTCTTTAACAGAAACGTCAGTTATACTCAGGCTACCAAGCCCCTGAACTGGCAGACAGGGACAGGAGCAAGATAGATCCCCTGCAGTCCAGGAGGAAGTAGTTAGTGGCCTGGTGAGCCAAACACTCACAAGTCTATGGGGCTGGATGGGATCCCCCGGGGGTGCTGAGCTCACCAAGCCGCTCCATCATTTTTCATCAGTCCTGATTAACTGGGGAGGTCCCATATGACTGGAGGCTGGCCACTGTGATGCCAATCTACAAGGCCAGAAGGAGGATCTGGGACATCTACAGGGCTATCAGCCTGATCTTGGTGGCCAGGAAGGTTATGGATGATCTTGAGCTGAAGGTTGGTTTTCTTGAGTGCGATCACATGGTGTGTACAGGACAATCAGGGGATCAGGTCCAGCCAGCACAGATTTAGGAACAATGGGTCCTGCTTGACCAACCTGATCCCCTTTTATTACCTGATGACCGACCTAGAGTATGAGGGAAAGCTGTGAAGTAATCTACTTGGACTTCACTAAAGCCTTTAATGGTATCTCCCAAAGCACCCTCCTGGAGAAGGCTGGCACTGCACGGTTTGGCCAGGCGCACTTTTCACTGGGTTAAGAACTTGCTGGGTGGTCAGGCCCAGAGAGTGGTGGTGAAGGGTGCTACAGGCAGCAGTGGCAGGTCACAAGTGGTGTTCCTAAGGGAGCTGTGTTAGGGCCAGTCCTGTTCAGTATCTCTGCTGATGATCTGGACAAGGGGATTGAGTGTCCCCTCAGTGAGTTCACAGGTGACACCAAGTGAGTGGCAGCACTGTCTGCTGGAGGGCAGAAGGTTCTGCAGAAGGACCTGGACAGGCTGGATCAATGGGCCAAGGTCAGTGCTATGGGGTTCAACAAGGCCAAGTGCCAGGTCCTGCACTTGGGTCACAATGAGTCCAGGCAGTGCTATAAACTGGGGCAGAGTGGCTGGAAAGCTGCTCAGTGGAAAAGGACTGGGAGTGCTGGCTGGGAGCTGCTGAACATGAGCCAGCCAAGGTGGCCAGTGGCATCCTGGCCTGTGTCAGCAACAGTGTGGCCAGCATGACCAGGGCAGTGACTGTCCCCTTGTACCCAGCACTGGTGAGGCCACACCTTGAATCCTGTTCCAATTCTGGGTCCCTCACTGGAAGGACACTGAGGTGCTGGAGTGAGCCCAGAGAAAGGCAACAGAGCTGGAGAAGTTCTGGAACAAAAGTCTTAAGAGGAGCAGCTGAGGGAACTAGGAGTGTTTAAAACTCTCTACAACTGCCTCAAAGGAGGTTGTAGCCAGGTGACGAGCGGCCTCTTCTCCCAGGCAGCTAAAGACAGGAAAGTGGCCTGTCTTTAGCTACAAACTGTGCCATAGGAGGCTGAGGTTGAAAATCAGGAAAAATTTCTTCACTGGAAGGACTGTCAGGCAGTGGAGTACACTGGCCAAGGATGTGGTGCAGTCACCATAACTGGAAGTAATCAAGAAATACTCAACACAGCATTTAGTGCTATGGTTAGTTGGTTTGGTTAGTGGCTGGAATTGGTGATTTTGGAGGTCTTTTCCAATCTTAATGATTCTGTGATATCTCCTACTCTTGTACTGAACCTAATTTTGCATTACATTTTGGAAACCTCTCCCAGAGGTGTTTTGCTTTGCAAATACAGGACGTTAGAATCACAGAGTATCTTCAGCTGGGACTCCCTGAAATAGATGTTCAGAAGTGCATAGACATTTGCATCTGAATTTAACAGTATTAAAAGCAATATTAAAAATATTACAACTGAAAATTTAAGATCTCCAGTGCTAGTGGTATCACAATTCTCTATATGCATAATAACTTTACACCAAGCTTATTTCACTAATAGATGAAACTGTGATCAAGAACCTGTACCTCAGTGTACAGATAACAAACTTGGTGTTGTGTACTCAAAGTGGTATGTTCAAGAAATTCATGATATGTTGTCAAATAAAGGAGTCACAAACTACTGTACATGAGCTCTTAATGTAACTTTGAAACTACTATAGTCCAGAACATTTTAAAAATCACAAGTAACATTCAAAGACTTGCAGGTTTTCAAAATACAGTACCTTTCCTGTCAAAAGAAGAACCCTTGTCTCTTCTGAAATGTAATTCCTGTCGTTGCAGAAATCCTACATAAAAAAATAAAGTGAAAATCAGTTTGTCTTTGATGCCTCAATCTCACCATTTTTTCATATACACTCAACTGATTTCTCAAATTAGATCCAACTATCAAGTGTTACACATATTTCACACCACGCAGCCTGCTGACCAATGAATCAATCTAACAAAGACAGGTCAAACTTGTATTTTGGTGGAGATTCACAGCAAGCATTACTGAATGACAGTATGCTGTACCTGAAATCGGGATGAACATTCTTCCTTCTAAAGTGACATGAATTGTTTGAAATGATGCAAAACTGCTTTTCCTATTTGTTCACTTGCACATTTTTAATGGGAAGTCCTAACTGAGGAAAAGAGGAGCCATTTTCTCTAAACAAGTTGAAAGTTGTTACCTTTGTCACTCTGAGTAGCAGAGCTTTACACAGACCGAAATCCTGTACCTGAATTAAGGCACCAGCTCACTTGTTACATGGCATCTGACATTGCACAATTAAATAGGAAACCAAATTTTGCTTAAACAGACTCTGGAAAGGCTGTTAATTAACAGTCTAGGGCACTGAAAAATGTCAGTCAGTACATTCTCCAGGACAACTAAAACATCAGGTCTGGCCCAGAGAATTACTTGTGCTCCCTTTACACTTTTCAGAAGTAGGTCTCTTGGAGAGCCGTAGTGCCACTGCTGACAGCACAGCTGAACTTGCCAAAGCTACTAGCAGGCAGTAAGAGGATCAACTTGTACAGCAAGCAGAACAGCCCAAAGGCTACTGACAGACTGAAGCACACCACGGGTAACATAAAATAATGTTCCTTTTTTTTTCTTTTTTTTTTTTGTCTGGTTTGCATTCAGATATACAGTGAGAATATACACACAGTCTCATATATCCAGAGGCACTTGTAAAACGAAATGATTCAGCAATACATGACAACATATCAGCATTAATTCCAATTAGCTCTCACCTGGTTACAAACATTTCTGTCACATGTTCATAATACATAGCACAGGATAGAGCTGACATTAAAAAATTAATTGCTGATAATAAAAAATGCATTTTCCCACTCATTATCTTATGGAGATAATCAGCCCTCAATCATCAAAAAAAGTATTTCCCCTAATTACTTTAGAAATAAAATCAACAATTTTACCTTTTCAGGTTGTGTAAAAAATTTGGTTGGCAATACAGGGTCCTTTGGTGAATCTGCATTGCACAAAGCACTTTTGCTGTTGATTACACATAGTGCTACATCACATACTGTGTAAAGTTTCTGGAGAAAAAAAAAGAAAAGCATACTTTAGGAATTACTGTTTTTACAGTACAGAAAGAATGCAGTACTTTAGAAAGTTTAAACTATGTGTTTAAATAACCACCACTAAAGACATATTTTGTAATCATATCATTAACCATGCTGCTGGGTCTTAAAACACATGGAAAAGTCCTCATTTATATGATACTATTTATAAAATTTAGTAATACATTATATTACTATGCTGCACAATTGAAGCTCTTGCTCAATCAAATCACCTTAAATGGTTTCTCATCTCTGCTAGAAACTAATGGGTTTACCAGTAGCTGTAGAATGCAGTGTTTCTTCCCCCAACAGCAGAAGATACTTATGTCAGGAAACTAGGCAATTGTTAAAATAAGGCAGGCAGTAACAGGAATATTTTAAAAAATTACAGGTATTATGTACTGGCTGAGGTCAGCAAGGTTTTGCAAGAATGAGACTGGAAACATACACACAATGCTTGCAATTAGCAGTATCTCTAAAAAAACATAAAAATGTCAGAGCTAGTTCTTTCAGACTTCCTGCAAACCCTGCATGTGAAACCCTCAGCTCATCACCCAACACTAATCTCAACTGCATTTCTTACTTCATTGGCTTTTGGCTCATCAGGAGACTGAGCATCTCGGGTAAGCTTGATGTTTTCTGACATCTTTTTCATGAAGGCATGGCTATTGTTTTCATTCTTTGTCATTAAAACTTCAAGCATGAACCACAGGCACCTAAAAAGCCATAAAATCACAAGCAATTACACTCCAGTTTTTATACTACAGCTCCTACATACAAAAAGCTTGACAAAGTTTTGATAGCTGTACTAGCTTTTTCTTAAGAAATCAAAATCAATTTGAAGACAAACAGATAACATCATATAACGGCGTGAACAGAGTCTAGACCTTTACCACACAGTCTTAATTGTACTCCTTGGAGTAAACCTGCCAAATTAGTGTGCTTATTATTACATCTGTAAATACAGCCCAGCGAATCAACTTTTTTCTCTTCCACATATGAACAGAAACAGGAATTCTGGTGCTATCATCACCCAATTGAAATTCTGTAATCACTACCTTGAGCACCATGTCCCTACCAACCATGTACCACGAGAACACTCAAGGCAGGCTTAAACAAATCATGCTGCTGCTAGACAGTTATCCACACGAGGTGGAATAATACTGCAGATCAAATAGGAGAGGACATCCAAAGAGCAGGTCAGATTCTGGCTAATGTTCCATAAGAGAGGAAAATTCTCTGAGGTAAGACTTAATGGAATTAGCTTTCCTAGGTTTCTTTCTTTAAATCTAGCTTATTTATAGAGACTACATTTTCTTTTGACTGAAAGTTTGTTTTAAAAACTTGTCAGTTATGACACAAAGCACAACTGCTCCATCCATGCTATCACTTGCCACCAAGCTCCACCACTGCACATGGTTAGAGAGTCAACAGTCACAGTATGGTAAAACAGTACTTAGCTGGGAAAGACATACGGGTGGTTCTGAGAAACGCAGGCTTGGCCAGTAGCTAATTTCATTCTGAAGCTTTGGAACAGAGATTGTTTTGTACAAAGAGGTAATAAAACTCAAGAATAATAGGATGACTGAACATTAGAAAAAAAAGCCCCCATCTTCTTACCTGATACAAACTGTAATGAAAGGGATGAAGGAACATTTCTCTCAAAAGCTCAGTCTTATGCTCCATCAAAATACTTACAGAGCTATCTGATGTTCAAGAAACTAAGATGTCTCTAGTCTGACTTGCATCCAAGAGCTAACAAAGGCTATAGTAAATCAGTCTGTTAGACAGCTTTACATCCATCTATCCACTATTTTCAAGAACTTGAATAGGATGAATACAGGACCAGTAACACACCACCCTGACCCAGGCTCTGCAAAATCCAGTGTCTCACCAAGATTCCTACTGAGAACACATTATACTCTGGTAATCCCTGTTAACTCATGTCAAATTCAATAGCTTGACTTTCTCACTAAGTCAGCAAGTTACATAAATAATTATCAACTTTGAACAAGACCTGTCCAAAACACCAGTGGGATTTTATGTAAAAAAATATGCACCTAGAGGAACATAGTTACCTCAAGTCATTCTTTGTATCCATTTCAGTAATTTTGGAATATCAATTAGGAAGAGAAAGATACTTAAGACAGTAAAAAGATAAAAAACAACCAAGCCCAAACATACCCCTGCAGGATAAGCTTAAAAATCTTCATCGGTAACAGTAAGTATCACAAATTATGGCCCAGGAACTGTTAGGCATGCATTTACTGTAGAGCACTGTATCTAGGCCATGTAAACCAAGAGGAACCAGGGAGACACCTACAAAACCCACTGCAAAGCCTGCTTTTCCAACTTTGCAAGCATCTATGTTAACACTTTAAAGTGAACACTAAGACACTCAGAGCTATTAAAAGAAACACTGCATCACATTAAATGGAAAACATTTTTCTCATATCTCAGGAGACTCTTCAGAGAAATATTCCTGCCAAAATTCCCCTACAGAGTATTTCTTTGTTTGGAGCAGTCCCTTCTGGCTAGCTCAGCCAGTCTGTGACAAACATGAAGGAGGAAATTTGACAACAAAGAAAAGCTACACAAGGAGCTCCAAAAAGCTCTGCACAATAGAAAGTGCTTCTCAAAGAAAGTATTAACTCAGTGACTGCAAATCAGAACTTGTTCCCATGCATTTTGGATAAAGTACATGCTGGAGGATGCTTTCAGATGTTGCCAGGAACAGGGAGTGCTGGGACAAAATGCAGACTTGTTGATAAAGTAAGAAATCCTCACTGGCTTTAGGTCTGGCCAGGTGTGAATTCAGTAACTCGGAAATCAGAACACACCACACTTTTCATTTGGAGAAAGAATCAGACTTGGACTGTCAGAAGTGCAGGTGCAAAAAGCAATAAGATCTGAACTAGTCTACTGGTGCCAAAAAAGAACTGCTTTTCGCATGATGTATATTGTAGTGTGTGGCTATACATGCCTAACACAAAACCAACAAAGCTCAGTTTCATCAAAAATTAATACAAAAAACCGAAACCAGAGCTGTGTGGTGGGAGAGACAACATATGCTTTAACAAATTTTCAGCGTTAACTATTTTTTTACATTTTAAAACTCACTGCAAGACATAAAGAACAAAAGAAGTTATAATTAAGATGTGAAATATTATTTGAGGCACACAAGAAGGTCTGAATCTGGAAACAACACAGAACAAGCTCCTGCCAAGTATGCCACTATTGTATACAGTAATCTGTGCTGAATACATTAAGAATACTAAGCCTGCACTGCTGATGTAGAGTGCAAACAGTAAGTCAGCAGCAAACTTAGAATTCATTTTAGTAGGTTTACATAGGAAGGGGAAAAGAAATTTCCAGTGAGGCACAACTTACCCAGCCTCAGTGTTTTCAAGTCTTGGAGAAGTGCTCAATTTAAAAGTTCCAAAATATTTGGATTAACATTACTTGACATCCTATAAATATTCCTAGGCACAAAGACTGTAAAACCATTGCTTTAAAAGGAGCATATACAATTAACTAATTTGGTATACTACAGTATGACCTACAGGTTACCATTTGGGCTTCCAGAATATACTGCTAAGCAGTTGTTGATGCCTTCTTCCCCTGTTTGAAGTGTTCCATATTTCCACTTTTTCCATTCACTGGTTTGCAAAATACTGTTGATAAAACAAATACTTCTTCTTCCTAATTTGTTTTTTCCTCTTCCTAATCAACTTCTTTCCAAGTGCAGAACAATCTTCAGCATAAGAATTCTAGAATCACTTGACACTTACTCTTTGACATCACGAAGCTGATCAATATCCTGAGGTTTTGTGAAATCTGGATCATGTGCCAGTAAGTGAATCATATACGGTACCACATATTCAGGCAGCAAGGACAGCAATTTTTCTACAGCAACAACAACAAAAAATTGCTTCTATGTTACACACAAGTGTGTGAAAATAAAAATATAATATTTTCATTAAAACAAAAACTTTTTCAAAGTACAACTTTTTCAAACATGAAATGTGAAATTATGACTTGCATTTTCTTCCTACAGATTTTACTTTTAATGAATCATTAAAAATAAATGAACGGGTTTTACTACTACAAAACTGCTTGGTCTTGCTTCAGGAAGAAGGTCATAAAGCCTAAAAATATCAGGACATAAATTTCTATTTTTTTAGCAAAACAACTACAACCATAAGAGCACTGTATTTTACATCCATAATTCTCAGCAATGTACAGAGGAGTATTTTATGGTTTATGCTAATACTGAACGAAGTAAATTTTGATTTTAATGTGTCTAATATAAAGATGAAGAAACAGACTAAACCTGTCTGGTGTTTCTTTAGAAAAGCCAATTGCTTAATGTTTAATAATTATTCCTTCCAGTCTAGTATTACTGTATTCTTAACAATTTTACTGAAATACTAACCGTTAGCCATAGGATTCTGCTTGATATATTCTCTTCGTATACTGATGTTTTTGAGCAAGCACTGTCTGGCATGTGCTCTTCTCTCCTTCACAGGGTCTTTGGCACACAAAGCAAAGATTGCCATATATTCCAAAGGGAGCAGTAATTTCACAAGTGCCTTATGCAGCTTCTGGGCAAATATCTGCCTCACTTGGTAGCACTCATCCTACAGCAACACAAACCATAAAAGTGCAACCATCAAAATCCTGGTCTTAAAAAAGGCATTCTGTGTGGAATTATGAGGAGGTTTTTAACAATATGAACAGGAGCAGCACTATCAACATTTGAAATTGAAACTTCAATAACTCTTGTGAAAGCTGCAGTGAGGAACAGAATATACTCAGTGTAGCAGCAGCAAAAGCTCAGACGTAAGGACTCAGAACTCAATTAAAGGTCACTTCAATTCTAATGCAGTTACTTACATTAATGACGAGTGCACAGAGCTGGAACTGTTCTGGGGTAATTATTTCATGGTAACAGGGTTCCTGTGCAAGCTTCATTATTGCACTACCAGCAGCTAATCTCAGTCGAGACATATCTGATTTACTAAATAAGGCAGAGAAAAAACCCAAATAATTAATCACAACTCACCACAACCATTCTTAAATTACCTGCACGTCTCAATTTCTTCTTTTTACAAAATCAATGACCAATGAATGAAGCCTCAGTAACATAGCTCTACATCAAGCTAAATTAACCCTACCAAATTCGTGAAAAATAAAGTGCTTTACTTTCCCTACAAAAAAACTCTACTTCCAGTAAAACAATGAAATTACATGAGTCAAGTTTCTTGTTTTCCTATCACCGTCTAAATGAAAGCAATACTTTTACCACAGATATTCTCTTTCTTTTCTTCACCCTCAAGATGAAGTTGAGGTGCAGTTACCTCACAGTTGGAATGAAGAAGCCCCATTCAAGAAAAAAATCTAACATTCTTGAGAGGCAGTTATCACTCAATTGCTTTCAAAGATACCTCTGCAGGTGTTTAATTCTCTACAATGTCTTTTACCAGGAAAATAATCTAATTTGGAACTCTTTAGGTAATAGCGAATTGCAAGAAATGGAGTATTTAACATAATTTCATGCTGCCACTCCAGTCCTTCTATTACTACTCTGATCAGATCTGTAGCCAACACTGTGCTGACCTTAACATTCCACAAGCACTCTAAAAGAACCAACATTCTTTGAAATTGTACAACAAAATTTATGGAAGTCTGCAAGGATCAAAATCTGACCTGATTCGCTTCTGCTCTGTCAAGTCTCCTTCGCTGACAAGCATGGCTGACAATAACCGGAGTGTGGAATTGGCAGATTTTGACTGGTTGTTCTTCATACCCAACAACCAGCGGACCAAAAGTTTAATTGCTTGCACCTATTGCACACAAACAAACTTACTTGCCCAAGTTAGTGAGTTTCTAAAACCTACTGTTGTCAACTTGAATTTCCCATAGATTTCTGTGTATTAAGCTGATACATTTTTAAAGGAACAGAATGAAGCAGTAAATATTTAGGATGAAAAAGGAAGAAGTAGTATTTGTGACCTCAGAAGATTTCAGCTATGGTCCACTGTCTTTGCAGATTTGCATATGCAAAGGATGCAGGATACTTGATACATGATTAAAAGTAAGAGCAACTAGATAAAAATTCCTAGAAATGGCCATAATTAGATTACATTCATTAGGGTCTCAATTTATTTCAAGTCTGTTTACAAGTCAGTAAAGTCAAAGTTCACCTTTGTTGAAAGGAGAACTAAAACTTTTGAATTTCTCGATTTTCTCAATGCTCTGAATAGTTAGTATCATTAAGTGAAGACAACAGAATGCATACTTTCTATCAGTTTCATCAGTTCTGTGTATAACCCACAAAAGCAGTAATTTTCTGATATGACTAATACAAAAACACTTGAAGAGATTTATTCCAATATTCCCCATTGTACAACTTAAAGAAAAGTAAAATTTTAACTGCAGATATACATATTCTTGCTGTCAGCAGATAACACACCTTTGCTAGTACTTCTGGAGAGACTTCTTCATCCGGAGACCACAACTTCCCATTTTTCTCACCTGTTGACTATAGAAATTCATGTAAGTTTACAAACTGGTTCAACCCATACAGAAAATGAAAAAGTAAAAATAGAAAAAAAGTCATGGATTAGGCTTTCTTTTACAAACATACCTTTTATAATGCAATTGTCACTGTATTAACCACTTCCACAACATTACTTTATGGACTTGTTTGACAGAACAGCTCTATTCCCCACAGAGTTCGTAACAGGCTAACAGCATAATAAGCACATTCAAAAAAAAAAAAAGATAATCTTACCCTGTCGTTCATTAGGAGATCTTTCACAATGAAATTTGCAACAACAGATTTCATTGGAGAAGCAAACTGGTCTGGAGCCAACATAGAAATATGACCCAAAGAGACCAAGGGAGTTATAAGCTGTTCTGGTACATCAGCATTCAAACTTCTACTTAGAGGCTGAGGAAGGAAAAAGAAAAAAAAAAATTCAAGATATGGTTGAGGTGCAGTTACCTCACAGTTGAAATGAAGAAGCTCCACCCAAGATAAAATCTAACATGCTTGGGAGGTGGTTATCATTCAATTGTTTTCAACGATACATCTGTTCAGTTAATAAATTAGCATGTCTTAGATTTTTATTTTACTGCTGTATTGCTGATGCATTTCACTGTTTTTCTGAAAGAATTAATAAAATCAGCAATCAGAAATATAAAGAATACAATTTCCTATTCAACAGAGTAAACAAAAATCTCACATAAGTTAAGGGCAAAGCAAATTCGATATTCTCTTTTTATTTTAACATGAAACATATTCAAACATGAGAGACACGGGAAAAAACTTTGACTTAATTCTGTTCAGAAGTTGTGAAAACCTGAATCCCAATTGCCAATGACAGAAAATAGCAGCCAAAACCTTAGAAATCACCAGGGACATTTCTGCTAGCCATCAGTATCTACCTTCAAGGTAAAAGTCATCAGGATAATTCCTGTATCACCCCACACCATTGCATCAGATTCTGGTATTGGGGAAGGAACAAGCACTCTCACAGAAGTCTAAGCAGAGATCGAACTCTGCAAGCTTAGTTCAAAGCTTTTCACACTTATAAATTATGCACAGGCTCAAAGACAGCCAAGATCAAGAACCTAAAATTACAAGTGTAGATTAATAATGTTATTATTTAAAAGACTACAGTGATTAGTAATAAACTCTCTGCTCTGTATAGTAAGTCTTTTAGTTTAATAACTTGTCTACAGAAGCAGTAAGTGAGCAGTAAGCTGATGTCTGAACTTACAGTCAAGTTGTTCTGCACTAACTGCCTTAGTGAGGTAAGACTGTGTGCAATAAGCTGGATAATTCAATACAGCTTGAAAGCAGGGGATGTTATCTCTCACTTATCTTTATCTATATTTATTATTTAGTATCTGCTAAATGTGTCCCCATGGGATTTGCTTTGGATCAGGCCAGCATATTTAGCTTACTTCCCTCAAACTTCTCCCATGCAGATAAAAAGGAAAACCTTCATGTATCAGACATCAGAATATTAGTAAACTGTGACTTTAAGACACAAATATTAATAACTTGCTATTGTAAAATTAATGACTTAACTACTATATATCTGTAGGCTTCCTGACTTCATAAACTGCTATCTGTTAATAAACAGTAGGAATTAATTTTAATTACTAGCACCAATCAATAACAGAAACAAATCTTAAAAACAAAAAGGCAACACATACCTCAAAGATCTGTGCAAGCTGTACTTCTTTATTTGAAAATACAGCATGTATACAGTGAACAGCTTGTTTTGCCTGATGAGGAGTGCCTCTTTTTGCTTTCTGATGCAAAATCGGAATTAGTGTTCTGTGTGAACATTAAACAGAATACTTCAAAATGCAATTTGCAATCTACAAAAAAATAAGTATCTTCACACACACAAATCTATCACCACTGTCTTAAAAATCAAGAATTCATTTGAAGTCCCTTCAGGAAAGATCACAAAGCAAAAGGCAGGATGGAATTTTATTTAGCAATATTTGTTGATAATCCGACTGTACGCATACAAGAAAGAAACCGCCCACAGGAAAAAATCAAACATGAAAGAAAATAATGATCAAAATAAAACTATTTAGGAAGACAAACACAATGTGGGGGCTACATGACAATTTCAGCTAGGGTGAATTCCTGGATTATTATCCAAGTCTGGGAATAATAGGGCTGAAGAAAATCTGTGAAAGCTAAGAATAACCACCAAACATCAGTGTGTTTACAGGCTCTTACAACTGGAACTTTTAATTGCAATGTGCACCCAAGTAAACAATTGCTTTGTTGAGAGATTTTGAATTTGCATCTCCTGCAATCTATCTGCTGATCAGAAGGCAGGGAAGGAGAGCTCAGGGCAGAAGGCACTCCCGATACCAGGTCCAGGTGGCTCAGACTGCTTAGTGTCACTCCTCAGGTAGTGCTGCAGGGCAGGCCCGCCCCTGTGAGCTCAGCAGCTAAGACACTGACTCCGGAGGTTCACCCTGTAACTCGCTCAGTAACTGACATGAATAAACAAAATCACCTAGAAAGTGTCTGACACTGAAACATCCCAAAAACTTCCCTGCTTTCTTGAAAAGCTCTTTAACAATACAGTATTCGGTACATGGATTATTCTGCACTCCGCTGACACATTGTACATAATCAAAATCAGGAACCGAAGGCTAAGGAGCAACTTGCTGGATTGAAAAAACCAAACCTCAAACAGTTTCCTCAAAACCCCCACAAAATCCAAAACCAAACCAAAGACCCTGAGAAACATGGTAACAGTATCCTGCAGTAGAAAAATCTCTTCTCAAACCTGCCAAGATTCCACAACTTGGATTAAGAGCCAAAACAGGAAAGAATTCAGTAAAACCTACAGTTAAAATAAGCTGCAATGCCTAACCTACAGTTTCCATGGTGTTAAGTACATGTACATTAAGGTGTCTTTGGCAGGCCTTGGCGCAGCAGTTACAAACTACACCTCAGCACCCAACTGACACCAATCTGCACAAGGTGAAATCTGAAATACTGACATGCACCTTTACATGTCTACATATACAACTTTACACGTGGTCCATAGGCTCTCTTTGAGCATGGCCAGTGCTTCCATCAGGCTCCTGAGTCATATGGTAGCCTTTGTCCCTGTCCCTGGTACAAAACCCCTTATTCATTTCCTATGCGAGGAAGAAGAATTGAGCTGCTGCTGGTGAACACTGCTTCAAATGATAGCAAGTAGCCTGCTCACAGAAGCATTTAAAAAAACCCAGAACACAGTTTGAGTCCCTTGACTCAAACTACCTTGTTGAAACTACCTTGTTGATTGTATCAAATCATTCATTCATGATAAAGATTTCTGAGTACAGAAATCTTTATCATGATGAAATCTGGAACATCTACTTGTCCTCAGACTTCTTTTTGTTTATGTCAAGTGGCTTTTCAGAATGCCAACCTGACTTGCCTGGAAACCATGACAAGGATGCTACCTCCACTTTGACAGTTACATTTTTAAGTTGAGACCTCCCAGACTAAACTTCACCAATACCTGGCTAAGGCATGAAATCAAAGAATGTCAGCAATACCAGATCCTTTGAGAGAACATGATACAGCCCAGCAAGAGAATATTGATTAAATTCTGGTAGGGAACCAAAGACACTTGGGACTATACTGGGAACTGTACTGACAATTGGGACTGTTGGGCTTTTCCTTCTCTTTACCCCTAAAAATGTCTTAAAACATATCTCATATACCTGTATTTGTAATATTTTTCTATTGTCCCCATTCAGAAGAATCGCTGAGGTTACTCAGTAATTTACCACAAACTTAAAGTGTACACTGGTATGCATTTTAGCATGGCAATATCCAACAGACTATTTCAATATACGAGTGATGAAACCTGTGATTTATTATTTGGATAAGTTAGTTACTGACAGGCTGATTTTCAAGTTTCAGATGTTACTCATAAGGTATTTAATAGTTTGTGAATACCTAGTAGATTATGCAGCTTTAATCAGCAGTACAGCATGAATTGCATGACAACTTAGACAGCCGATTATACTTTGCTAGAAATTCACGCCTGCTTTCAGATTTTGTTTCCCATCTTGTTTAGTAACAAACACAGATGTTAACTATATCAGAGATTGTATATGCGTTCCTTACAAAGACAGAAAAATTGTGTGAACGACAGATATGAGTAGAAATCATGCCAAGGAATCATATCTTTGCTGTATTTTTGCTGTTGTTTATTTTGTAACCTAAAAGATTCACTATGCACTGGTTTTAATTTGTCTAGTTTAAGAAGATTTTAAAGAAGTTCAATCAATATATAAAAACTGTGAGAGCACAGAATTTAAAAATGAAGGGACGGGGACAGAAAGGTACTAAAGGAAATCAAAATCATGGAAGAGAAGCTGTTCACATTAACAAGACCAGATAGGGTCAACACATTGAATGAACTCTCAAGAGGCAGAATTCCAGATATGAAAAGCAGCACGTAACAACACTCACGATCTTATCTGTGGCAAGTCTGTTTCTATTTTGTGACCCGTGTTTCTGAAAATCTGTATGGCTGCCTCAGCTACCTTATCGTCTTCCATCCTGAGGCACTGCAGCAGAGACTCATAGGTCTCTGCAGAGTGGAACGAGGTAGGATGTGTAAAGGACAGAACCTGCAAACACACATGAAAACAAAGGTATATTTATTCATAGTACATGAATAGTCAGAAAAACAAAATGATGGCTGCTTATGAGCATTATCATCAACATAAATAGCTGTTACATGCCCATATGAAACTATTACATTCAATAACTTCATTGTGGAGAAGATTATATACAAATTTTCAAATAAATTCATCTAGGTTTTGTTTTTCAGGTCCTCCTGCCCTCAAAATATTTTTTAAGATACTACATTATTTGAATATATAAAAACACACCTCTTCAAATGAACACTTATTCGAGAGTATTTGTTTATTCTGCAATCTATTTAAGAACACTTCTTTTCAACCTAATTTAACTGAACTGAAATTTTAATTTCTTCAGAATCTATAGTCCGTGAACAGAAAGGAAACCAAGAAGGTTAAGATATCTACAAACAAAACATGGGCTCCTGTTTTCCAGATATTTCAAATCCTTCTTTCTTCCCCCTTCCACTTCTCAGCACCACTGAGAACAAAAGTTTCCTTTTTTTCCTCTACATAACATGGCTCTTGAGCTGCTTGCTTTCCTTCCAGTGTCATACACACTCCAAAAAAGGTGTCTCTCCCAGTTTGCCTGTTTCTCTTCCTCTCACTCTACCTCTGCATCTACTTCTCTACTACTTCCCTAAGCAGAAACCAATTTTGATTTAACATGTACATTTCAATGCTCGACACCCTTTTCAAAACTTATTTCTTCCAACAAACCATGTCTTCCATTATTCTTTTTTCAAGGGAGTACTAATAACCAGTTTTACACCTTAAAGAAGTAATTATCTAAGTAATAACTATCAAAGCCATGCTAACATTAATTCATTACTCATGGCACTTTTGTCCCTTCCATGACAGATTATAGCTGCATTAATGTACATTACCTTGAGAAGTTCAAGTCCTGCACGAATAGCAGTATCAGGACTTACACCCTCCTCTTCATCATCAGCTGTCCCCTCTATGGATTTATTCATTAGTTTTACTAGTGCACTGAAATGAGATATACAAAAAGGAAAAAAACAAGTAAGTATGACAATGTTAAAGGCTGGGGATCTAAGCAAGATTACTTGGTTTTCACAACATGAAAAGGGAAGGCAACAGTCCCTCATGGGAGGTGTTGGCATTGCTGTTTGGTTTTTGCTATTTTTAAGTTATTACATTAGTCCTTTTCCTTCTAATTTCACTTTCTGCAAAATGAATTCTTTAGGGGGAAAAGAAATCCATCAAAAAAACCTCCCACCATGCTGGTGGCATTAGATCAACACATACTTGCACAAGTTTCAGAACGTAATTAGGTTGCCAGACAAGTCTCAAAAGAAATCAAAACATTCTCTTGCACAATCCCACAAAAGCTAATTAATTCAGATGCTATATGGAAGACTGTGCTGCAGTTAGCGATGTGAAAATTATGCTCAGTTTTACCTGAAGCCCCAAAAATAGAACCTTCACCATGAACTGCTACATTTCTAAAATAATTTTGCAGACAGCACTGCAAAGCAGCATCAAAGGAAATTGCATCCTCTAGGTTGCTGGGAATGAATATATCTACATAATTTTGATTTAAAACTCACCCACACATTTAGTGCTAGGACAGACCAATTTAAATACCAAGAAAATTATTTTTTCTTTTGCCATTTCTATCATGTTTTTAATCATTCATGAGTCAATTGTTCACGATCTTTCAAACTTACCTAATGGCTTCTGAGTCAATATGTACAGGGGCAATTCTTTCCAAAAGAAATTTGACCATTTCCAGAAAAGGATTTGTTGGCTGCTTAGGATTTGCAAGTTTCCGGGCTATCTCCCTCTACAAGAATGTTAAGATACAAACAAGAATGACACTCATTTCACTACTTTAACATGTTCAGTAAGCTAAATATAGTCACTTCTTTTCACCACAGAGATTGTCTATATAATCAGTGAAATGTATTTTAAGGGGGTTGTCTTTACAACTCTCTTTATCGTGTTATATTCAAAGAATACATACTTGACAAAACCACTGAACCATTCTAGTTAGAGTTCTTCAGGGGTTCTTAAGAATTGCAGCTCAGATTCAAAACAGATCTAAGGAGGAGCGAAGTGCAGTGCACAGAGTGTGTATGTCTGCTGACAAGTGTAATCCACAAAACTGTGGGTAACCCTGCAGTACATGAGACTTCATAACAATGAAAAAATTGTCCTGCCCTCCTCCCTGCAAAATTTCTGAGCCATTAGACAAAACCCAAGAAGTCTATGTCTGTTTGTAGGTGCTTTTTTGTGATCTTTGTAACTTCTCTCAATGAAATTGCTTACTTTGCCTTAGACTATTAAAAAAACATCTGCTGTGGCTGGCAGAATCTGGAAGAGCACAATTTGATATTAAGCTGTGTATTTTTGTCAAAGAGGTTAAATAACATGAGAAAAAGAAAGAGGGATCTCAAAATACTATTGTAGGGTGAAAAATAAATTAATGATATGCAGATGGTAATACATGACTTGCAGGCACTTGAAAGCTGAATCAGTGGGAGAAGACACTTTGGGAACCCTACCACAGAACAAGCACTTGAAAGAAAATATTTTTAAGAAATAAACTGGTCCTTTAGACATTATGCTTGATGCTCATAATCCCAGGAAAGAATAAAGTTAATGCTTTCTTAAGATGATGATTGTAATTATTTTTTCCCTAATCTCTACAAGTTAATCAAAAAGGCATTTTTTAAAAAATTGAAAACATGTAAAAGAAACATGTAAAAACCATGTTAGGTAACTAAGGTGACCATTAATTCCAGGTAGCTGTTTTAAGCACAATTACTTTGGGTATAAAAGTTTGCTTTTCCATTTCCTTACCACACAGACATCTGCCTGTTTACAAGAACATGTAGGGCTAATTAACAGTTCAAGCTGGGATCGAAGTTTCTCATCATCACCCAAAACCTGATTGAATTTCTTCACAAAATCTTGTGCTTTTCCAGGATCTGGAAGGTTTTCTGTATGATTAAAAACAGTTTAACATGAGATAAAACTGCAACTTCAGCAGGCTAAGATTCACAGAAATACAGTTTCCAAGAATGCTGTGGTATTTTATAGAATGTTTACAGAAAGTTATTAACACTTACTTGCTATGGTCATCAGCTTTCCAAACATGGCAGCACTGTTTGCTTCTGACTGAGGACAAAAGCAAGAACAGACAAACAAATCAGCAATATCTCCTTTATAAAATACACCTTTAAGCTGATCTGTTAGTTCTTCTAACAGAAGAACTAGCACTACTTTCTACTCCTGAATCTTATGTATTATGTTTTTGTTTTAAGGACAGATACTAGAATAGTGTAACTATCATTAGCAGCTATTACACAGAAATGGAAAAAATCTCCTTGTAACATCAAAGAGCTGCAAAAATTCATTAATTCACATAACAGGTCAAAATCAGGCAAGAGACCCCAGTATCCCCCAAAACAGAAAATTACCACAAGCCCACTCTCTCACCAAAACCTCAAAGCAATGCCCCTTTATTTAAAATTTCTACTAGTAAAATTCCAGTACAAATACTTAAAAACTTGGTTTTTGTAACCAAAATAGAAATGGCTTTACGTTACAACATATTCCATTTTCAAAATGTCTTAGAAAGTGCAAAAGAAGAAAGGTCTGTCAAAAGCAAACAAAAACTTCTGAAACTTTAAAAACTTGTTCCAAAGTTCTTGAGCAATACTACAAAAGAATGATCAACTGAAGGTAGGTCATATACCTTCAAGCATAAGTACAGAAACCAGTGAATAACAAAGTAACATAGTATTAAAACTTCCCAGTAAATTAGTCCCATAGATATACTGGATAAAGTATAAATATTTTCAAACCATACAGTGGGCTGCTTATGCAAATCCAGCAATTCTCGTACATGACTCCTTAGCATGTTCTGGCACTTCCACATCTCATTCAGTGCTCTGCAAAAATGGGAAACCACAAAAGAAAAGCTTCTTCATGACAAGAACTTACTGGATGTTTTAATAAACATGACTATTTATTTATCTTAGAAGTGCAACACCTGCTAGGTACAATCAAAACCTATCAAATATTTAAAAAAACCTGTTGAAAAAAAGGTGGAACTGATTTTCTCTTTTTACAGAATATAATTTCTCTTATTCTTCTAGGAACAACTTAACATGTGCAGGACACCTATAGTATTTCTTACAACCACTCAAATAAACAGGCCACCATCAACCAGAATTCAGTTACAGACACCATCACGGTCCCTAATACAGAGCAAACCTAGAAGTCATCACTTGTGCCCATTGAAGTCTGCATTGTTCTCATTTGGTGAAAATGAATGGATAAACCTGCTCTTCTCAAATATCATGGGATCTTTTCGTCTAATGGATGCATTGGGTTTGTATATAAAATGGAAATGTTTTCAAATATTATGCTACTTGCAAATAATGCTAAGCATCCATTATTTGTATTTTTATTATATTTTACAAGTAAGATAACAGAGATGTTAGAAAAGCCTAAGAAGGCAAGAATTTGTTGAATATAAACTACACTTACTTGACAGCATTTGGATCCAAACTAGCATACAAATAGTACAAGCACTTCATGCGCTCTTCTGTTTCCAAATTGTGTGGAACAAGATACTGAGCAAAGATTTTCTCAACCAGTAATCTGCAGGAAAAGAAGAAAAAAAAGAAGAGAAATCACTACTGTACATGTCAAACAATAGTGATACCTTTCAGACAAGCTGAATAAACAAGAAATAGTGGAAGTCATTAAAAACAAATTTTTCAACAAAGAAAGAAGACAAAAAAAGCAGTGGACTTTTTCTCAGCTGTAAAGATTCCTTCCACTACTGATAGAAAGACTAGCAAGAAATGCTCGTCGAGAGCTTTCACTTTCACCTCTAAGAGGGAGTAATTCTCCTTGTCTTTAGGATCTGAGAATCTCCTTTGTTTATTCTAATATATAGAAGGAAGGAATACAGACAGTAAAAAGCTGAAATAAAGGGGAAAGAATACAAAAACATAACTCAAAGGGGAGGAAAAGTAAAAATCTGAAGTATCCTTGTGGGAATGGTTAAAATTGAACTGTAATACCTGAGAATCTGCTCATTCTAATACATAATCTAAAAATCAGAACTAAAAAGGTGAAGATAAAGAAACACCAAAACATACACAACTAAAGGGGCAAAAGGGAAACTAAGTGAGAACAAACCAAACCAGCAAAACCAATCTTTTTTAAATACACATGTGAAGTTTTACATTAAATCCCAACTTTGAACTACAAAACACGAGTAGTTCCATCTAATTATAGCCCCTCAATGAAAGAACATTCAACTGTTAATTTAATTCACACTAATGAAAGCTGTGCACAATGTTCAGCTATACAATTTGATATTTATTGACAAATACTGTGTGTGTGTGTTTTATAATTTTCTCACTATGTACCACTGCACTAGTACAAGGCAGAAACTCTGCAAGTGCCTTGTGCAGAGACCACAGCAGCAAAGATCAAACACACCTTACTTCTGCTCTCACAGCTTATTTTTGTTGAAAGAAAGTTCCAAGATATGTGATGGCAAGACAGTGGACAACCATGAATAGGACACAACTACCTCAAGACAGCCCGTTAAAGAAAACTTGGCTTTGTCTCTTTAAACGTACACTTTCCTACTGATGACTGCATGAACTAAATAGCTTGAGGAACAGGATCTTCAGATCTCAATGGACTCCATCTGTTTAACACACTAGGAGATTGGAGGCGTCAGAGCTCTTACCAATTTATGAACATTGCTCTGGTCCATTGCTCTATAGATACATCTAAAAAGCTGGCAATATGAACAGAGCCTTCATCATCCCTTCCCTGGTCCCTGTTGGTTAGGTCTAGATTTACAAAGTGAGAATAACTGCAAGACACACTTCTCTCCTGTGAGGAAAGTGACTGGCTAGCATAACAAGAGTTGATACCGGGCACTGTTTCAGATGTGGTTATTTCACTCCACTCCCTGTGTATTTGTAGTAAAACAAAGAAGATCAGAGAACACATGAGAGGCAACTTTACGGTCAGAAGTTTTCAGTCTTGAGTAGATGTGTATAGCAATAGCCAAGCAACAACAAAAACACTATTAAGTGACCAATGTGTGGAAAAAAATCTGTTCTATTCCACTTCATGCCTGAACTCTGTGTGATGCTGCACTATTATCTTCTGAAAGAACTATGCCAAGAATGTTATCCCATCCACCTTTGGAAAATAGTCCAAGGTTTAGAGCTGTCCACTGCTATTTTTTATCCTCTTTGCTGCATTACTGAAAGAAAATAGGCCAGAGTCGGCTAATTTTGGCCCATGCTTGCTCATGTGTTTAAAGGATTGGATAGACTGTCTTAAAAGATCATAGCATTTCTACAGCTCTTCAGGTGCTAATCTTTAAAATCCTCACAATAGCACTGAAACACATTTATCCCTCCACTGAGATAAGGAAACCAACCCAATGGTATAACTGAGCAAGAGCTTCATTGTCAGCCTTTGAAGACTAGTAGAATTTGAATTAAAATTGGGAGTATCAAACTGACCTAGAGGAACATTAAAAATCAAGCCACCAATCTTCCTGTGTGGACACCCATAAAACAACCAGGATACAACTCATGCCTCCTGCTGAAAAAGCTAGTTTCAATAGTGTAATCAGACTTTCTGAAATCACGTCAGAGAAAGAAACTCAGCTTTGATGATGCACTCTTCCTTTAAAATTCCTTGCCTCATTTCCATCAGTGTTCTGCATCTGCTGTGAGCAGAAATACAGAAAGCATCTGCCCCATTCACTATACAACTCTGATTCATTCTCTGTCCATTATCAAACCCATGTACTGAAAATGAGATGTACACATGGTAGAAAACCCATAAACCTCTCAATGCAAACTAAAGTATATTTTTATGTATATGCTGAATTAGTTTTGTATAAACTATGTGAAGATTTCCCGATTTAAAAAAAAGGTGCCAACAAATCAAATATGTAACTATGGCCCACTTATGATCAGCCAGATGAATAAAGTGAGAGGCCTCACCACTGCAAGAGTTAAAAATTTACTATCATAACCAGTGACTGAAAGAGGCTATTGGCCCATTCAGACTAGTCATCAAGACAACAAAACACACTGAAGTAGCAGGCTGCATAAGCAAGGTGCTGAGAAACACTGTAAAGAATTTTCTGAGTCTACCATACTAAAAATCTAGGCTGAAATTCTGCCTTTGTGCGACCTCACAGCTTCTCTCTTTCTGAAAGACTATAAAATAATCTTCCAAAACCTTGGCCAAAATGCTTTTTTCAACACCAAAATGGTATTTCAAAAAACCAAAGGGATTGAGTGACAAAACAGAGATGAATCAAATGTGAAAGCAACCCTGATGTTTCTTCAGCTTTTGGTCTACCTAAAAGTTCGTACCAAATGGAGATCTGTGCATGTACTCTGGTGTGGACACAACAATCACAGATGCTGATTTTAACAGCCTGGCCTCTGGAAAGCAGTAATGCAAACAAGAACTGGCATAGTAAATGCCAAATTTGACAGGTTTTTTTCCACACAGTAGTTAATCAAAATCTGCTATCATCATAGATCTAGTTCCATCAGTATATCAAAATAAATCCATGAACAGATAACAACAATCCTGAATATATGCATACATATCTTAATGATTAATTAAATATATCATACATCAACCCACAAACACAGACTATAACAGCTTTCCCAGGATAAGCACATATTTTCACAGTATCTCTTATCACTATTTAATTAAAACTAGAAAAACTTAGATTGACTCACTTGTCATCAATGCTATTTTGATAATATATGTGCAAAAGTTTATCCTTTATCCAGCTCACTTTCTCTGCAGCATCTTTTCCAGCCTCAGCATGAAGACAATACTTCTTGTACAGCTGGGCAAGACCCATCATAGCTTCTTTTCTTACTCGCCACTTGAGAGGGAAGAAATGAAAAGAAGTTGGAGAATTGGTTTTGGTAAATAAATAAATGAATAGATAAATAAAGAAATAAATCAAGCATACAAAATACATTGAAGATGCAAAAGCATGAAAGACAAAATAGCCACTTTCTGATCTCCAATATTTAGACACTACAAAAGCTGAAAAATGCTGTTTGAAGCCTCTACATGGGAATTTGCAAAGTCTGCGTAAGGGTTTTCTTGCCAGTACTATGCAGATTAAACATTGCCAGTACCCAGGATTTCAGTACCTCTCTGTGCCCAGCAAAGAATATCTGGGAGCTAGTCAACAAAAAAGAAGTTAAGTACAGCTTAACATGTATGCCTGAATAAGTGTCTTACTGAGCCAGGGTTTGGAAGGCTTATCTATCCAGAGACAGGCACCAGAGGTGCCATTGCCCTGCACCATCTTACAGCACCCTTGCCGAGACACGGGAGATCTGGAGTGTTGGCCGAGCCAAACCTGCCAGGCTTGAACTCTGAGGCCACTCTCCAGGACAGTGTGAGAGGCCCATTTTGCTGAAGCCTTGAAGCATCGCTCTAAGACTGCAGGGATTAAGGAAAAAAAAAAAAACAAACCAGAGTACAACAGCTACAGGAGTTCATGGGTTCTCAATCTTGCTTTTGGTGGTCATACTTTATCCCCTCAAGTAAATAACAAGTCTCCCATTATTAAACAATTTAATCCATAAGCCATCCTGTGCTGATTATAAGGAATCAGTCCAGACCCAACCTGAGGATTAATTCAGGCAGCATAGAGTCTCATGCTGAATGATTTACACAGTAAACCTCAGAAGACACTTGTTTTCTCACATCTTTTAGAAGAAATGCATGAAATTCAAACTGAGATAATTTCTTCCAGAACACACTAAGTACTACTTCTGGCCCTGAACTCCCAAGAACTAACAATGCACAGATCATTTCAGCCTATGAAGCATAAATGTAGATACTATTATTCATACTGTGAGTAACTTCCTCAATCTTGTTAAACTGAAGGCTTGACTCAATACCACTGAGGTACTGCACATTAAATTTCTTAATAGATTTACTGAATGATTTCCTTTTCTTGAAGGGCAAAGAAAAGACAAATCTTCAAGATAATCTGGTTTATGTCACCACAAGACACCACTAACTGTTGGAGTAGGTTATAACAATACCATGGAAAAAATAAACTTGTATTTGGTTTCATATTTCTTAAGTATTAAAACCATAAGTGACAGATCAAGACAATAATGAACTTTATAGAACATAACACAGCAATCAGTTTTCACAAAAGAGAAAAAACTTTAGCTATAAATAGATGTTATTGTTTAACTTCTGCAGGAATTTGTTTACTTCTGTTGCAATCTAAAGCATATTTAAGAACATAAAGGTCTGAAAGGGAAACATTTTCAGAAAAGTATTAATATTTTTCTGCATTCAGATATACCCCTCTAATGCAGGTGATAGCTTCATCAGCTCTCCTATATGTGATGGAAGGATGGAAAAACTTGTCAGAAGAAAATGAAAAAGGATTTCTAAAAATGATTCCAGAAAATTTAAGCCTAAAATGAAGGAGTAACAATGGGTTACAAAAGAAAGGAGGTTTGGATTGCCAGTAGAATTCTGATTAGTGAAACTGCTGTAGAGTAGATCTCAGAGCGTACAGAGAGTTGCAGACTGACAATAGGAGACACTGGACCAAACCCCTTAGAGAATATTTTGAACACCATGGAAGCAAGTAGTTGAACAGGAGATACAGGTAGGGAAAAAAAGAGTATGATACTTCTGAGAATTAAAGCTGAAACAGCAAATAAACATAAAGAGGAACATAATAATCAGTTTCAAAAGCAGCACATTAATAAACACAGCTAACAGAATTACTACCCTGATTTAATTAACAGAAGAATTCTGACAACCTTAGCTTCTTTGGTTGATCAACCTAATTAAATTCCTCCACTGAAGGCTGTTGGGCTGAGTTTTGAAAAAAAATTGCTATTGAAAGTTCAATACAATCCCTTACCCATTAGAATAACTAACCTATTTCTTTCATAAACATCCTACATTCATTCTCCTTTATCTGGAAAAAAGCCCCAGTGGTTTTCAGTAGTGTTAAAACTAACTGAAAACGCTGAAAATGCATAAAGAGGAATGGAAAATGGGAGTATGATTCTATGGCTCCTCACTCTATAGCTTTTGACTTCAAGCTGATGATGGGCAAGTCAGTTTTTATGAAAGGCCTGAGTCTCTGCTCCATAAAGACTGTTGGGAGAAATGCCAATGAAGTCAGCTGCCAAAACTCTCTTAACTTCTCAGGTTTTTAAGATTACCCCAGTAAAATGGAAAAGATTATTTTTGTTATTTGTTTTTAAAATGTCTCCTAATTGTTCTAAAAAGTGAAGATGCTGGAAGGACCCTTGAGACTTTTCCAATGGAGCTTTCCTCAGAACAATTATTACCAAGGACTAGATCTCAGTTTTTGTGAAGCATCTGTTGCCAGAGCTACTTTTCCATCTGGAGCAATAAAAATGGAGTTGAAAACTACTGGTGGAAGTGGGGTTTGTTTGTTTGAATTTTTTTTTTTTTTAAATAGTTACAATCATCATACAAATGCCTATGCAGACCAAATCAGCAAAGGACATTCCTTCAAAAAATTAAGTAGGGTCTTTTAGCCAGAAACCTTTACTCTAGAAAGTGTTTAGACTATTTTTATCAACACTGTGTCAATTAGAATATGATCAGGAGAAAAAAAAAAGATAACTTAAATGGTGTACCAGTTAGCACAATTTAATTTTTTTCCCTGATTTATAAAGATAAGAGGCAGAACTGAAATGATAGATTGGCACTTTATTTCAACCTGTTGGACAAGCATTCTTTTCACAGCCATACTCATTTGATAGATGATTGCAGGCTAAAAAGATGAAGTCAAACTGATGAACGATCATTTAGGAGTTTGCAGTAGATGTGTCCAACAGAAACCCAGCTACAAAGGGTAAATGCAGCCAGCAAAATACAGAGTTCTTTTAAAGAAAAATAATTATTAAAATAGGTATAATGCACTCAGCCTGGAATTGAGAAAATCCTACATAGAAAACAAAGATAGTTACATAGACATTATCAATGCTCCAAACTGGAGAAAAATCCTCAAAAATAATAAAAAAGCAGACAAAAGTTTAAAAGTCCTTGGTCTTCATTTCATAGCACTAAATATATTTACCAATACCAATATATTATCTTATATTGCTACGGTCTACTTCAAATGCTAAGTATTTGCTGTAGTAATTTCTAGTCAGTGCTCAATTTTATTTCCTCCTCAGGATATATTTTCATTAAAGCTCTCTCCAGAGATTTTTATAAGAGAAACATCATATACAGACGAAGTTATTCTTCACTGATTGCCTAAAAAAGCACCTAACCTTGAAATGCAACATATCAAACCTACGACTGTTGTGAAATGACTTAGTCAAACATATGAGGAACATTAAGTGCCATCACACTGATTTAAAGCCACACAAAAAAGGACCTAGCTCTGTAGAAATCAGTATTACAGCTGTGCAGTAATAGGTGACTGCCTCTCACTGACAGCAGCTTGCTAAAGGAAAACAGAGACACTGGGTTGAAGACACAGTAACAATCATCCCATTCTCACTAGGTGGAAGTCCCAGAGGGAAGTGGTGGCTATACTAAAAGTTTTTAGATTTCATAAATGACCTTTCGGACACATTTAGGGGTTGAGAAAGAAGGAAGGTGATCTTGATCACTTCTGAGAAACATGCTATGTCAAGTTGCAAGTACAACTAATTGAAGAGATGCTTTATAATAGTGAACATACTCAAAATTAGTATTTCTCTGTTCATCCTTTCCCCAAAATCTATTATAGGAACATTTTCACTTAAAAGAGGAACAAAAAAATATAAAATTTTTGAAAAATAATTGAAGTTACTAGCTAGAATGACATAGGGGGCATCCTTTCTACAGTCTATCAATAAAGAACAGTAATAAGGAAAAAAAATCAAGATGGCTGCATAGCACAGAGAATTCTGCCATTAAAGCATCACCCCCCAAAGAGCGTGGAGCCACATCCGAAAAAATGTAAATGGGAAACGGTATAAGCTCTGGCAAATTGAAAGTAAATCCTAGATGAAGTATGGGCAAGAGTTTCAAAATGAAATTATTACAAGCATACTAACAAAACATCTTGACCATAGCTTCCAGAAGCAGGAAGCCTTCCTTTCTGTATGGCTGAAAGACAAATATATTTATTCCACGAGAGAGGTCTGAAGAGGTTTCTTAAAGTATCATTAAGACACATTAAAAAAAATTATTAAGCAAGGAGGAACAAAATCATTAAGACCAGGTGGTAACCCATCTATGACTTTTACAAGAATTTAGACATTATACACTGAATATGAATTTTTCTATTATTGTAATCTATCCATAAACAGATTGAAGACATCAAATGTGAAAGAAACCAAAGGGTCTGAAGAGGAACAATGTGCTGCTGATCAGAACATCTGATTCTGAATGGGCAAACAGGTTGAAATAGAACAGTAACAACAACAAAGAGCTGACACTACTGAAAAATAAGTTATGGAAATGTGTCATTGAACTTTATATAATAGGAAGTTTTATCTAAGAAAAAATAACTTTTAGCAGACCCAGAAGAACATCAGTAAAATGCATTAGGATGCCAAAAAACTTCCAACACAGTCTTGTACCAGAGGGCCTTAAAATAAAAATTCTGTTGTGAATCAATTTTTAACTAAAACATTGGGGAAAATGGGTAGAAGTAAATGAGTGATTTTCTTAATGGAGGAAACAAAAGGAATGTATAGAGGGAGTCAAAAAGGAATCTGACACTTAACATATGAAAAATTATTCAAAAATGAACTAAACAGTGTGTAAAAATTTACTGAGGTAGTCAGATGTAACATCATACTTAAGAATTGCAGAAACGTATCATGCTACTGAATTGTTATGGTATGAAATGGAAGAAATTCAGATTAAGGACAGGTTTTAACTGCATTAACTCTGCATGTACAGCATTTCTCAGCATACAATCTAAAGCTATTCAAGAAAAACAACGACATTAACATGAATGTTTCCCAAAACTGTCAGCTCAGTGCTCAGAAACAGCAGAATAGACTGACAGAATGTTTCAGAATAAGAAAAAAAGTCATCATCAAGTAGGTACACAATGTGGTGCAAACTGTGAATGCCATTCAAAATCAGATGTTCTGATGAGTGGCATATTGTTCCTAAGTTACAACACCTTAGCTACAACAGGATAGACAACATCCAGACAAGAATGATCAGAAATATGTAACAAGCAATTTGTGTAGAAGTTAATCAGGTAATTCTTTAGAATGGAAAACAAAAAACTGGTGAAGAGATGGTACTCATACTTACGAAATATAAATGAGTCAAAGAATATTCATTATTTTATGTTATTGAAGAACTGAGATACTCAGTCAAATTATCAGACAAGTTTAAAAGCAAACAAGTGAAGTTACTTTTCCCAAACATGCATTAAAACCTGAATTTACTGATGCATATGCCATGAAGACTAATAAGTACAAATAAATTAAAGAAAGAATTTGATAAAGACATAGAATAAAGTTCTGTTGAAAGTTATTATCAACATGGGCCAGGAGACTTAAGAAATTCTTAATCACAAACTGCTGGAAGCCAAAACTGACCATTCTGATGTTCTTAAAATGTACCCATATTTATCACATGTCAATGACTTTATTTGTCTGACAACACTTGATTGATGTCACCATAATATGGAATTTTCATTAAGATGCTGTCGTAAGAAATTTTTTTTCCCGGCAGTATTCTTGTTAATAGTCAACTCTGAAGACTCTGTGATTCTGTGGCTTTGTTTTTTTTTTCAATTTTACTTTTACCAAAGTACATTAGAAGCAGGTAGCTGCTGAAAATTCCTTAACACTTACCCGTTTGTCCAGCGTTCTTTCCCTTACAAAGCCAAGCAGCTGGTCATTGACTAAAGAGAGATCTCTCTTGCCCGCAGTGATAATTGTAACAATAACATCGTGTCGAATGGCTTCTTCTGGGTCATGGGATCTAACCTTCAAATACTCTGTGATGAGCAGAAACAATGAGAAGCTTGGCTTTTTTACATAGGTGGGATGTATTCTGATTTATTAATAATTTTTAATCAATTAAATGTCAGTCATATCACAACCATGTAATCTATTAAATATAGAGCTACCCACAGGAAACATCTGTTCCAATGCTTTTTATAAAATGTTAAATATAAAACAATTAGATAGCTGTAAATATCAGAAGAATATAGGAGTGATAGCCTATATGAGAACCTCATTTACAAGCAACAATAAAGTGAAATAACATTGAGTAGAATATATTGTAAGTAAAAGGGGGGTGAGGGAATAAGAAGAAACTCTAATTCCCAAAGCGTGAAAAATGTAAATAATAACTCAGAAACACTGACAATGGCTTGCATAAAAAACAACAGTATTTTCAGTGAAGCCTGAAAATCTTCTCACAGTTCAAATGATACTGAAAAGAAAGAAGAAATTTCATCGTTTAGATCAGCAAAAAGGAATTTTCTGAATTCAGTGAAACACAGCAGTGGAGAACTCAGTGACTAGTTCAGAAAATAAGTCAGGATGTTGCATCAATATTTGCTTTGCCTTACCCAAAGCTTCTTTAGAACTTTAGAAATTACTTTAAAATTCAGTCTGCAATGGGTAGCTTCTTAATTCACTTCAGCAAAGTCCACACAAAACCACACACTCCTTTTCTTATAACTAGCACTTGTCTTCAACAGAAATCAATCACTCAGCAGACACTTCTTCCATCCAGCACCAAGCACTGACTTGATACATTTTGGAACTACACTGCTATGTACAAAAATAGTCACACAGTTCCTTGCTCATTTTGCAGATTATTCTAAACCCCTGTATGAGCATCTCACCAGTGAGGTCTTTTGCTAAGTCTGGATGGTTCATTAAACAATGACTGGCGAATTTCACACTCTCTAATCTCACAGGGACGTGGATATCATTGAACCTAGAGGGATAGAAGATGATGAATGTTAATTTTTAATTAGCTTTGCAAATCAGTATTATTCTCTATGTAATATAATGTGCTGATAGTATGTTCTGTTAACTATTAGAATACTTTACATGGCAAAATTAGACTATAAATGTTTTGAATTTATCTCCATAATGTACCTCATACAAGTATTTGTTTACTCTTGTAAATTCAGTCAGGACTAAAATTAAAGAATGAATATGGTGTATGTGGATAAAATGTTGACCCAATGGATTTTGCTCACTGACTTCTGAACACAGCTCTCCATACAATGTCAACTGTGTGTGAGAGTATATACAAAATTATAGAAATGTAAATTAGCATCAAACAGGAACCATTTGAAAACATAATTTTTTTTAAAAAATATGAACTTCTACATTTACGTAAAAGAAAGCATCCCTTCATTCAGAAAGGTAATTGCCAAGCAAAACTGAGTTGCAGATACAGCTGAACAGTACAAAATTTCAGACAATGCTGGAACAGCTGTTGTGTAAATTCTGCTATGCACATAACGTGCTGTCTATCGAACTCATATGTCCATAGCTGATAGCAATATAGCAGCAGCCCTTCAGAATTCTTCCTTCTAAAATGTAACTGTATGCAGTTTTCTGCTTTGAAGATTTAATAAAGTGACTTGTTCAAATACAGTTACATCCTCTAAAAAGACAATAAAAAATGCAATACTGTAAGAAAACAGGAAAAAGACCACAGAAATTCAGGATTCCATCCCATTTCCTTACCGCCCAAGAAAGCACTGCCAAAGAGGTCGATTCTGTGTGGCCAGATCAGAATCTTTGGAGCCAAAGAGTTTCGCCAGAAGTCGAACCACAGCCAAACGTTCTTCTCCATCATTGCTCTAAAAATCAAAACATGAAAAAGGAACCATAAATCACTATCCATAATAGTAATAATTTTCTTTCTGTTTTGTGAACAGTTAGATTAAAAACTGAGTTTGAAAATATTTCTGATAATCCTCATTCTCTTATCTTATTGGATTAATACGAGGCAAAATATACAAATACTTATTAAGCTAATGTATTACAGACACTGAATAAATGGCTTATAATAAAATGGCTTATAATAAGTGCTCTGAAAGGACCTTCTCTTTGAGGAATAAAAACCCATACGCAGTACTCTAACATATGGTTGACAATATAAACAATTAAAGTTTTGTTTTAAAACATTTTCAAGACTATTTTATATGTGTGTAAAAGACACCAATTAGGATGTCATAAACACACGTGCACTAATTAAAGCCCCATGTAATTTCACCCAATACCTATTTCTTGGTTACTTTTGTTTGTTGCAACCATAGCCTGTATACACGTACATCCACACATACCAAATTATTTCTCTTGTCCACTTACAATCTTAAGAAAGACAACCAGCTTTTTAATTAAAACCCCCACAGACTTCCAAATCAGGATAAATTAACTATTTTCAAGGATTCAAAAGCAGTCAACTGACTTATTAGCTGACAATAACAAATCTGATAAAATATTAGGAAATACTTCCCCTGTTATTAAACCATTATTTCACTGAAGAAAATTCTGCAAATCAATACTGAAGCTGACACATTTGCATTTCATAAAATAAGCCAACCACAGCTTAATTACTTTATAAATTTTGGGTGTAATCCAAAGATGAAGTACATAAAGCTTTTGAATTAGACTGCATTAATTTATCATTATAATGATTATATATATTTTGTGTGCATAACACATGTTTGCAAGCACAATAAGCACATAACTGCATACAAATTACCAGTATTCCTTCATTAATATTACATTTACCTTCAAAATAAAGTAATAAATACAGAATTTTTATCCCCCTAGTAGAACACTTATTAAATCTACAGTTCTGCACTTTTAATATCCTCAGAAATTTTACTGATTGTCCAATGCTACACTGTAACCCACCTTCAGCTTGAATTCCAGCTGTGGCATGACAGACAGCAGGAGGTGAGGATCTATGGCAAAAAGCTCTTGTATCAAGTCAAACACATGTTCTGATAAGTCACTCACTGAAGACTTTCCCAGTACCAGAACCTGGTTAAAAAACTAAAATACAAACAATATTATGTAGTATATTTTCCTTCATTAATGCAAACATTATTTTTAAAAAATTATTTTAATATCATTAATGGTTTTATACTAATGGAAGGCACCCAAAGCACAATTTCTTCATTACATCAAAGCATTTCACCCTTACAATTTTAGGTCAAGAAAATTACAAACATCCTTCTCAGTTCAGTCCTATTAATTCTATCAAGATAGTCTAATACACGACAATTTGGTAATTTCAAATCTCAGTAACTATCTCCCAAGCAAAATTAACAGGTAATAAAAGAATTGTTAACTTAAAAATGCATATTCATCCAGTAGAACATTGACAAAAAAAGTTAGTACTTTGAAAATTTTTTTTTATAATTGAAACCCAATCCAACTGAAGATCACCAAATGCTGAAAACAAAGGTTGTCTGCTTCAAATCCATTTTAAAGAATGTCAGATGTCTTTATGTTATGCCTTGTAGTATTTAATGGGTAATGTATCATGGACATTACTGATCTAACAGAAACAAACTGAAGTAGTCTAAATTATGAATTATTTATTTTTGGATTTATATAAAGTATATTAAAATTTAATACTTCCTATAAATATTGTGGGATAATATTATTTAAGCTGTGCAAATGCAATAGCAAAAAAAGCTATTATACACTTGAAAAAGAAAGTAAGGAGAATAGTATTAAATCAGCTCAGAGGTTACTTTATGTACTATCCTGTTTCCAGATATGACTAACTACAAAGCTTAAAAAACCAGGGGAATTGGAATGTGATAACTGTTATCAAGACTCCTTGAGCTTTTAAATACTTGCTGATTAATCTTTTATGAATCTGCCTAATTCCCTTTTAAACTACTCTGAATTTTATTCATTTTATTGGCTTCAGCACCAAGGAAAGGAAACAGAATTGGATCAGACCATGTTCATCAAAGACTGCAGTAGCTGTATTAACAGGCAGAACATACAACACTCACATTCAACAAGAAGCAATTATAATTTGAATCCCTGTAAAAAGCACAGTTCTTTTCCTCTTTATGACTACAAGTAACAGCAAGTTTAGGAGAGCAAAGAAAATGTAACAGAGCCAGTAGCTTGAAATGCTTCATCCTAAACTTGGTATGAAACGAGGCTGTCTGGTTGCTGGACATATGAAGTATTAATAATTCCTTTAATTGTAATGAGATTTTTGGTGATCACCATTTTCACAACCTAGAATTAGGCTTAACATTGGACTGAGATGGATAAAAATTAATCTCTGCTTATTTGAAATCCTCCGTACACTTAACAACCAAGCCAACAATATCCTATTCAGAAAATCGTAGTAGCTTCTATAAACAATATTTAAAAGGATAAAAATGCCCATCAAATCTCCCATAAATCAAGACAGTGATAAGAACACTTGTTACTTGCAAGTAACATGGATTAATTAATTTACATACATTGGCAATACACGGTTCAATGGTCTGGACGGTCCTTTTCAACAGGACTTTTGCAAGATCAAACGCTTGTTTGTTAAGGTTCTGAAATAGAGAAAATACAATAAAATTTTATGAAGTTTTCACATGCAGTAACCAATTTTGAAGAAACATTATCATGCCTCCGTACGCTGAAAATTTACACGCACCAAATCGGGCACTGAAGAATGAATGAATTAATATTTAAATGTGATTTTGTTTGCCCCTCACCATTAAAGGTACACTCTTTAGCAAGTTCAGCCTTTTCTAGAGAGTAAAACTGCACTGAATTCTCAACAGGCTGTACCATATGCCCTGAGACAGCCCAAAGTGAGACTACAGAAAGCACCTACACTTGGGCAGAGTTAGCATTTGACTTTCCAAGGAAGCATTTGATTGTAACATGACAAATCTGAAAACTGTTTATATTGCTCTTGAGCAAGAAAGAGAATATAACTGCACATCTGGAAAACTTGACTGTCCAAGTCTGTATGAATCCCATATGCAGTAGCTCCTATCATCTAAGGATTAATGCAGCTTGGAGGGGTAAAAAATAGATATGGATGAGATTGATTGCAAATTACAAATCACAGCAGACAAAATGCAGGTAAAGTCTAGGGATGACTCATTTTTGGAAATATGGTATTTGGCAAATCTAGATTGAGAACAACTCTTTCACGTTCCTTTAACTAATGGGATGACAATGGCAGTTCATCAACAGATAGTACAGAGAAACAAGTGGCCAAAGGCTCAAACAAATATCTCCTCAGTCACCAAAGAACTAAACTGATGTCTCATCACAGAAGAGACAGATTTGCATGAATTCTTTTCAAAAAATATCCCAACACTTTCTCCCCAAACCCAGCCATGATTAAAATCTGTTAGAATCTGATCAATCTACATTGTTGACTGGTGTGCTGGTAACTAAAGGACTGTGAATCTCAAACTTTAAAATACATTTTCTATGGATCTTCAATACAGTTTCTTCCGTACAACCAAACCAACAACCCAAATACACAACCCAAACACAGAACACCACAATACTGAAGAACCAAACACCAAAATAGCCTAGAAAGGTAACATATAACTTGATAAAACAAAAAAATCAACTATTTCAAATATTAGGAGAAAAGAAACCCTGTGGGTCTGGATTACTTGTGCTGTAGAACATTCAGAGGAAAACACAGATTTTTAACACATGAAAATGTTTTTAAGGAATAACTTAAGTAAGACTGAGAAGGAAAATATTCATTGAATAGCACTACTTTTGAAGTTAATAAAAAAACCTACAGTTTGAGGCCACAGGTCAAAATGTGAGCAAAATGTGACATGCTACTGCTATTGAAAATCTGGATTTACTAGATGAGAGTCACATTAGCACACAGAGAGAACAATGTACACCACACCACCACTTTACTATGAATAGATGTCCAAACTAACATAATGTAGATTCAGAGGTAGACTGTATATCATGTTTAATTAAAAAAACCAAAACTAGACTGCATTATCCAAAACACATTATTTCAGCTTCTTCACAAAGACAAGCTTTCATCCAGTCTTGCCAGAGTGATGTTGTTCTTATGTCATAGCAGAGAATGACTCATATTTGACTGCTTTGCACAAACATGGAAGTATTGCTATGGTATGCATTCTACAAGAAAATCAACTGTGCTCTTAAGCTACAATGCTTCTGATTTACATATCTAAAGACAAGCAATAATCACAGAATTTTCTCGGAGACCTGTTCATCAAAGGAAAACATAGTTACAGTCAAAACTCTGCTGGGCAGATCAGACAAAACAACTTCCTGGTTGGTTTGTTGTTGGTTTTTTTTTTTGGTTTTTTTTTGAACTACCATGGTAAAGCAGCTGTTTAAGTGCTGTTGTTACATGAAACAAAGTAACACAGACTGACATACTGACCAAATTACAATACTGAGCACTGACTATGGGATATAATTTGCTCAGTCATGACAAGGAGCCGGCAAGGGTGGCACCAGTCTTCGAAGTGATATTAAATATGCATTACAACCCAATATTTACACCACGTTTATCTCCCTCTTTATCAGAGCCTTGCTTGAGAATTTTCTTCATTAGGCAAAGCTATAACAGTGTTAAAGGATCACATTCACTTTTACTTTGCCTAAATCAAGTAGTCACAACACACTGTTAAGTTGTACAGGGTTTTACTGGGCCTTTGTATCCTCAGAGCAATGCCCACCATTGTTAACAGCTACACCTCAGATCACCACACTCTACTTCCATTCCTTGTATCTCATATTAACTATAAGCAACTTACAAAAAACAGCGTATTTTCACAAGGACTCTTGTTATAAGAGGCCTCTCTGTATTAGCAGTTTCAATAAAACATCATCTCATTGCTGTCAATAAAAATGATTTGGCAGACTGATATTCCTGTCTCATGGTTATGACAGAAGGAATGCAAACTCATCTCCCACAGTAGATACTTTTATAAGCTTGATGAGATTTCACAGGTAAATGACAATGGCCACAGCTTAGTCAATCCCATGCTACACATTTCTATGAATCCTCCCTCTTTATGCAACCAAATCAATAATCCCTATTTTTGTATACTAGTTTAATTATGTAGTCGTGGATGGACCTGCCTAATTTTTGTAATTGTTTCAAATTAACAAATGAACAAACAGAAATACATACTTGGTAATCAGAGCACAGTTCATCTGCTGTAATTAATAACTGATACTTACAGTACTCCATACTATTTTTGATAAGTACAAGCGTTTTAGCAAGGGAATTCTCTTGGTCAGTGTAAGGCATCACCAGCCTGCACCTCATTTTCCCTTATTTCACAGCTAAAGGAGTTGTGTTTATTCTCTTTTTAAATTTATTAAGGCATTACAGTGAAGGTACTTTAAAAGCTCAAGTGCAGACCCAGTGATCCCCTCTTCAAGGACATAAAATTCTTCAGGGAAGGGAAGTGTGTGTGTGTTCTGTGTCACTTTGTTCCTTATAAGTGAATTAAATAAAGACAATGGAAAGGGTGGGAAGTACAACTAGGAAGGTGCAGCAAAGTCTGACTGGCAAACTGAGGAGAACAGCAAGACACCACAGAAGTCCTGGGAATATCTTACCCCTGTCCCTCTTTCTTTAAATTCAAAAACATTAAATATCTTCTCTATTAAAAAAAACCCCAACACATCCCAAAAGCAAAACAACCAACTAGCTACAATCCTCAAGATACAATGTTTTCCTATTATATTTGCATGCAAAAACTTTACTTATGTTTCAGTACAGAGATCCTGAGGTGGCACAATCTCTTGGTATCAAATAATCGAGACAGAGCTAATCAACAGCACCAGGTAATTCCCAAATGAATGTGAGAAAATAAAACAGTCACAATAGCTAAAGCGTATAAAGAGATAAACAACATGCAAAAGGGAGTAAGAATTGTTAGTATAACAGTATACTATGATAATATTTTACTTGGCAGACCTTGTGTGCAGGAATGAGGTTAATCAAAATTGAGTCCAGCAGCTCCTGAGTTACTCCATCGCCTTCCATGATGATAGAACTCATCAAATCCAGCATATGCATTTGTACCTTCTGGTTGTGGCTATTACTAAGATCATAAAGAACATTATCACAATTAAATTCTCAGACTCTGACAAATACTAACAGTATAATCAAGAAACATCCAATGTTGTCCAGTTTGCTCTCCCTTACACTCTCCACATCTCAAAACTATTTTTCATGTGTCTTTCCTCTTATAGAAAGGTTCAAAAATGTAGAACAACCTAGCTCTGCTTTAAGAGAATCAAAACAAAAAAGGACAATAACAACCAAAACAAAAACATAGATAAACTAATCACAATGAAGTATACTGCTGTAACATGGACAACAAATTGTAAAACACATCTACGTTCAGACACACATCCCTCCAAAATGTCAGTAGTTCACACTCATTTGCTTTTCTGGTAGCTCTTCATTTAGGGAAATAAAGACTTCTGTTAAAACATATTTATCTGTAGACTATGCAATGATTAAGTCTACCCCCAAACCTGATGATATTTTGAAAGTTAATAAATTGGAAGCAATTCAACTTACTTGATAACTGAAAAAAGAGTCCTAAAAAGCTGAATAAAAATTTCATTGCAATCTTCCAACTCAAAGCAGATGTTGTAAGATTTGACCCAAGCTAAATTCTAAAACAAAAATTAGGATATTTAGGCTAGTACAACTTCACATCTTCACATCAAGTAACATAAATACAATCATGTTAGCAATGGGTTTTTTTCTATTTAAGGAAAAATAATATACAGTAGATGTAAATGCTTTGGGGAAAGAGACTGGGTACTTGCTTTGCATATAATGAGCTCCTAACACAGAGGGGCTTTGCAAGACATATCCAGAAAAAGCTAAGTACAGAATGATCTGATTTCTTAAGTATAAAAGCTGATTGACAGAACTTGTTAATATAATAAGACCTTATTTTTTCTTCATGCCATGAAACAATACAATTTTAAACATCATGTTTTAAATATGAAGTATCTTGTTTATAAATACAAAACTATTTCTAAAAGCACACTGAACCCCACCACTCAGTTCTTGTCAAGAGTACGGTTTTGCAATGTTTTTTAAAGCAAAAATCTTACATTTCTCCTCCTATCACCAATATAGGCCCATTTACATTTTAATCAGCATCTGAAATTTTCTCTCGATAAAAAAACCCTAATGTATAGAATTGTAAGATAAAGGCTAAATTTTAGTAAATACCAATTATTTTAACATGTCCTCAACTACAGATTGACAAACTTATTAAACACAAACAGCCATTTTAAGTACTAAAAGAAACAATCCACTGAACTTTGAGAGTGGTGTGATTTACAGAATAGAAGAAATTTGCCAGGCATACTGGTGCATCGGGAGAACAACTGATTACACTTCTTAGCCTTACAGAGCTAATACCATCTACTGTAAGTTACAACTATTGTATTACCTCTAACAAGTAAAAGTATCTGTTAAATTGAGGGCTCTTCGTGTCCTCCAAGCCTTTTAATTGTCTTGTAATAAACAAGAATATGTCCTGTCAAAAAAACAAAGTTTACAAGCTTGATTCAATAGCAAGTGAAAACACAATCCTTTACCAGTGACATGTATCACCATTTTCAAACTCATGAGAACATTTAATTGTCTTTTTAAGGCACTGACAGAAAGCTATCACCAACACACATATTGGCCATCTTACACTCCTTTACACATCTCAGGCCCTTAAGTATTACACTGAGTTACAGGATTAAAGCAACTTCACTTTAATAAAACTAAAAATCAGCATACATGGAAAAAAAACATTTTTCTGTTGGTTTTTGAGGTTTTTTGTTAGAGAGGGGACTGTTTGGTTTGTTTGGGGTTTTGGGGGGAGGGGGCGGTTTATATTTTCATCACTAAGAATAAGGAAGGCAAAAAGCCTTTATTTTATAAAACATTTTTACCTTAAGTTTGTCATGGGAAGTATATGGAGCTTCAGGAGCATAGATACGAAAGATATCAGCCAAGCAACATGCTACAAGGAGGCGCACATCTTTATTGGGATTCCTGAGGAAGAATTCAGATGCAAGGTGCAAGGCTAATGGGAGATACTGCTGCTTCTCATCTTCTGAGTCCTGGTCCATATCCATGAAGGTTTTTACCACCATCTGAAAAACACCAGAAAAAAAATTGTGTTCCTTCTGCTTTTACTCCTTTATTACTAAACAAGACTTTTTAAAAGGATGCAGTGCTATCAGTACATGTTCTGCTGCATAATCACAATTAGTACTTGAATTTTTTAAGGCAAATATCAGAAAAATGGACGTGTTAATCTGATATTTAAAGGTTTATTGAACTTGGTATTTTAGATTAAGACACTGAAAATCACGTTGCAATTTGCTTATTTTGTCAATCTTGACCTGAGGTACAGCACAGAAACTGCTGTGCATAGATGAGGCTGGAGAAGGCAGCATCTCTTCCTCAAAGCAGTCCCACTGCAATTCCAAGTGAGGACTCACCTCAGTATGAATGGTGTGAGGGGCTGTAAACCATCTGTCCTCACACACAGCTACAGAACAATGCAGCTGCGTTAGAGCCGTGCCAGGACTAGAGGAGCTAGGAGGCCATCCTTAACACTCTGCCTCTACTGAGGCACAGACCTCACCAAGTACTTCACATATGCACCATCTTTCTATCTAGTTTAAGCAAACTAGATACTGGATAATTTAATCCCCCATGTAAAATAAGTCTTAACACTGCAGATCTCTCTTTCTGCATATTTAGAGCTGCATCTTTAGCCTTATTATCATAATGTAAAAAATAACCACATGGTTTCCTTGTTTCTTCTAGCACAGCTAAGAACTATTAATTCCTATGAAATGTCACCAAAATAAGTTTATTTTTAATTGTTATACAACCCCAGTTAATTGAAACTTCTCAACATAATGATTTGGCAAAACTGAAAGTAAGTGTTCAGTTTAAAGAAGAAATGAAAGTTGCAGATTTAACTTCTGGCATAGTGTTTGTTAAAGGATGAGAATGACTTCCAGGATGTCAGCACAGAAGGGGCAGATGTGCCAGAGACTCTTAGAATGAAATCATTCTTTGTGTTCCATTCCTCCATGTCACTTGAGCATCCTTAGAGTTAAAACTGTGAAGGACAGCCACAACTGTATACCTGCAGGATTTGGTATGCCCACTACAGACACAGCATACACGTGCACACAATGAAGAGATACAGCAGAGGACACAGAATGAATAATCCTGATGAGTCAAATACACATCTAAAACAGTAATGGTAAAACACAAAAGAAGACTAAGCTCACACAACTAATAAATACATCTCTTACGCTAACCAGAATTTTTTTATTATGGTGGCATTCAAATTATTCTAGGGTTGCCTCTCCGTCATTAAGCATGTCCCTGCTTCCAACTTCCTGAAAGTGCTGTGTTTTTAGCTTTCTTTCCTTCCTGAGTTTTGAAATATAGCTTAAAATTTTGATCTTATAAATTTAAATAAATGTTTGACAGCAACCTCTCCTACAGTACATTACTTAAAAATCCTCCTCCATTTCTAAAAATGTGCATGTATAATCCAATTTGCCACAAAGACAAAAAAGAGATGAGAGAGGAGAAAAACCCTGCACAACAACAAACAGAAAAAAGAGAACTTTACATCTACAGCCCAGGAAAATACAAATTGTAGCTTATTGGTCCGTTTCCTTAAAAATATTCTTAAGCTATGTTTTAAAGCCTTAGCTGAAGGCACAAAACCATTCTTCTACTGACAACTCAGGTCTGCCTGTCACAGGGCCATTCGTCGCTGTGTCCTAGGGTGCGTGAGGCACAGCATCCCCAGCTGGTCATGGGAGGGGATTGTCCTGCTCTGCACTGGAGCCCTGGAGGCAGTCAGAAATCGATCTGCTAAAATAATCTGCTGTTTAAACTGGAAACCTAAAATCAACTCTATAGATACAAAAGGCTAAAGTCCAAATAATTTAAGGTTCTGAATGTCCAAACTGGAAACCACTCATTATCACGCTAAGACAGTTTTTATTCCTGAAAAATGTGATCAAACTGTAACAAGAACTCACCACTTTTTCAGATTACAGCAACACTGTTTAACTGATATCTGGCTGTGCAGTTGAAACTACCTAGAACACTAATATTCATTTATAGAAAGAGCATACAGACTTAGCAGCTTTCAACAAAAATCTGTTACTGTACTCTGCAATAAGCAAGAGACAAAAATATTCTTTAATAATATTAATGTAACATCATCCATTCCTTTCCAAACAATTAAGCAGTCAATTAAAACACTAATTCTAGCAAATGTAAACAGAACACAGCTATGCACATTTATGATTAAATTCATTCTGCATCACTTTTGATTGAATGCATCTCCATTAATTTGTCGCATACTAGTACTTTAGTTAGCTTGAAAAAATGAATTATTATAACTATCCTAGAAATTTACATTATTGCCATTTTTACCACAGTACCCTGAAATTCTAATTATCAGAGCAAAATTTTACTCTCCTAGGCTCTGCAAATAATGTGACACTGAAGAAATGCAAATGCCTTCATTCAAACTAGTGAGAACAGCTAAATGAAGACTGCTAAAGTCACTCTCAATGTGTTATGAAAAGCTTTCAGGAAGGCGATCATACTGTATCAACCATGCAGTATGCAAGCCAGTCATCTGGGTTACCCTTTCACCCACTGGAGAGGAACACACAGACCCCGAGCTCAGGCACAGATGTCCATGATGACATCTACAGATGTTGGCTCAGTTTTGCCCTGAAACTCCGCACCAGCCATGAGAGCAGCTCAGTGTGACTGGAGGCCTGACACGAGGTGAGATGAACAATACCTGCAGCTTCCTGTGAGACTCTCAAGGTTGCTGCTTCCTTGAGATTCTCCTTGGGGTTGCTGACCCCCAAGGTACTAAGGTTCCCCCAAGGTTGCTGTTCCCTGGGAGTTTCCTCTGGGTTGCTGTTCCCAGAGGTAATAAGGTTTTCAGTCTTCTCTTTGCCTTAAGTGTTACACACCAGAGGTAGAGAGGACAAGCTGAGTCCGCCGGTGCACATTTCCAAGGTTGTTTATTCTTCATTATCTCAGTCCTTTTTCAGCTCTGCCAGGCCTCCCTGGCAGGGTACATTATCTTAGTTCTTTCTCAGCTCTGCAAGGCATCCCCAGCAGAGCAGGACACGCGGCAGACTGGGCGGATCAGAGAGCCCTGCACCTTATGTACGGTACCCCTGACCCAACCACTGTCCGAGACATATTTTTTATTTACAAAATTGTACCAATACCTATTACCTATACTAACATGTCAGTTCTACTCTAAGCCAATCTCTAAAACCCAACTCAGCACAAGATGGGGGACAAGAGCAAGAACAAGGAGGACAGGGGCCACTCCCCAATTCCTCCATCTTGTCTCTTCAGCCCCATATACTAAGAATCCCAATTTCTATATTTATATTCTATAATAAACCATCTACTACTTATTTTAAATTCTTAGTATTTGTGATTCTTCCTGCGTGTGAGTGTTCACTCCCATGGACAGGAATCAGAGTCAGTGTCCTCCTGGGATCTGTGTGGGTCTAACTGACCCCCCTGTACAGATCCCAGACTCCCCTGTCTGGTCTCTAAACCCTCCAGGGTGGCCAGAAGGATGTTCTAGACTCCAACATGAGACTGCCAGCCTTTTGACTGCACTGAAACAAAACACACGAGGCTGCCAAAGGGCTGCTCACACACTGCCCACATCTCCCATGCAGCTGACATGTGGCCTGTTTCCAAAGACAAAATCAGCATGGGAGCTTGCCCTTCTGTGACTCAGCTATGGCTCTTGTGCAAGAGCTATGCCTCAGACAGGAATACCAACTTTTGCTGTTCAGATCCACAGGATTTAGGAAAACGGTTTGTTAGATCAGGAAGCCCATCTACTGCTGAAACATACTGATGACTCCAGCAATATAGGGGGGAGAGGTATATAAACACTGAGAGAGGACAGGGTGGTCAGTATAGACAGTGAAAAGACTCAAACCAGCAGTTGCAGAGAGGAAGAAGTAGGCAGATCTAGAAAAGCCTTGCTGCAGTTGGCAGAACAAGCATAAACCTCCAAGCCAGTCACAGCAGGGGGAAGGCGTGTACACGTTGCATTTGTTTTACTGTTCTTACACCAGCTTATTCACAGGGCTCCAAAGCAGTAACATTTAACAACCCTTGGCTTGCAAAAAAATATTCAGTGTTTAAAAAATCCCTTTGCAAAGACTGAAAGAACAAATTCAACAACTGAGAGAATTTGATAGCATTTGTTGTAAAAGGGATGATCCTGTAAAGTAACTTCAGTACTAGGATTAAATACAAAAGATATTTGAAAGTAAAACTTAACCAAATGGCTGTGAATCCAGATAAATACTTCAAGAGCTAGGACAATTCAAAGAGAGATGCCAAGGAAAGGCTGAAATCACAGCAACCCAAATAATGCAACTCTGTCATCACAGTGTTTTTACACCTTTCCTGATATGATTTAAGCATACTATAGGTGATTCTTGCCATTAACTATTAACAATAAATTGTATTTTTATCTCAGATCTCACAGTAAGACATAGCAAAATGTTTCACAGACGTGTCTCTGAAAAAAACACTTCTATATGGTGAAGATTTAGGATGAGAAGGCTTTGTCAGCCTCAGATACAGACCGATCTATCAGCCAGAAGCATCAAACAGACATGGAAAAAAGAGACCTTAAAGAGTGAAGAAAAAGAAAGGAAAAATACTCAGTCGGGAGGACCAGATGATTGTTATTTCCAAATCATTAAATTCCTGACAAATGAAATCACAACTGTAGTAACACAGGTTTTGTTGGCTTTTCTTTAAACAGCAAACAAGCAAAATAATCCCAAAAAACAAACTATACACATGCACCCCAGCACCATCCCAAGCTAATGCCCAAACAAGGGAGATACCAACTAAGCAGAAAGCACCAAATATTGATGCAATGATCAAGAAATGAAATCTTGCCAATACATCCAACAGGCTGACATCAACAGAACTGTGTAATACAAACCAAACATGGAACAGGTAAATAAACCTAGAAGTCAAGAAAAGCAGGGTAACATATAAAAAGCAATTTACTTTGATAATCCTCATCTCAAAGCTCATTCTTTTAACAAAGATAATCAACGCTTTATACAGGACTGACCATGACAAGCAACTCAGTTTGAGCGTCAAGAACAGCCACATGGAAACTGAGGAGCTTGAAACAAATGAAAATTAGGCTGATATTGCCTCCTTGGCCCCTTCTTAAAAGAACCTTTTGGAACTGAATGGATTTATTGGTGGAGAATGCTGTTACAACTGACCCTATTTCCATAAAAACCTGTGGTACAAGAAGTGGGAATTGATGGTGATGACATAGTTACAGAATGGCAGTAGAGGACAGGATACTCTACGACAAGAACAGAAATACCAAAAATCACCATTGGTAAATCATCATATGCTTAGTGCTTAAATCCAAGTACTTATGCTATTAAGACCTTATCTGCTGTAAACAACAGAAGAGGAGAAAGATGGACATTTAGTAAGCAATTTTAAAGAGTTTATGAGGCAACAACAAGCTATGTACATGAAAACAATGAAAATGCAATTGCAGGATATGACAGAAGGAGGAAAGGGAAAAAACAGCAATACAACTCATGAAATGCTAAAAATACTAAATGCTGATCAAAAACACATTACTTAGTCCTGATTATCCTCACTAATTAAAAAAAAAAAAAGTTAAAATGACACAGGTACAGAAGGTTTCTGCCAAAGGAGCCTCAAATGCCTTTTCTTTTAAGAAGACATTTACCAGACTATGCTAATTAAAAACAACAGCTGAAAACCTCTCTTTGGGGCCGGTACTGTTTGATATCTTTATCAATGATCCAGACTAAGGGACTGGAAATTCACAGATGACACCAAGTTGGGTGGGAGTGTTGATCTGCTGGAGGGCAGAAGGCTCTGCAGAAGGACCTGGACAGGACAGACTGGTGGTCCAAGGCCAGAGCTATGGGGTTCAACAAGGCCCCCCTTCCAGGTCCTGCACTTGGGTCACAATAAGCCCAGGGAGTGCTGCAGGCTGGGGCAGAGTTGCTGGAAAGCTGCCCAGCAGAAAAGGACCTGGCAGTGCTGGTCCACAGCTGCTGAACATGAGCCAGCTGTGCCCAGGTGGCCAAAAAGGCCAATGGCATCCTGGCCTGTGTCAGCAGCAGTGTGGCCAGCAGGAGCAGGGCAGTGACTGTCCCGCTATGTTTGACACTGGTGAGGCCACACCCTGAATACTGTTTCCAATTCTGGGACCCTCAGTTCAGGGAAGACTTTAAAGTGCTGAAGCCAAGTCCAGAGAAGGGCAACAGCCCATTTCCACTACAAATTCTTTAATGTATACTCTCTGACAAGGGATTTAACTGGCTTTGGACAACTTTGGAAAGGGAAAAAAGAAAATAAAAAGTTGAACAAAAGAGGATATAAAGCATATACTCTAAGGGGCAGAGACTATTTGCTTTCTTCTTTATATGTATTCTGCTCATCACACGAAGTCAATGAACAGAGTTTCCAGATGTGATTACAACTGTATCATGAGATGTAAAGTTGGTGCAGCAACAGCAATGGCAGCCACAGATACCCCCTGACTGGGCAAACAGTTTAACTGGGTATTCCTCCCCTGGGCACTGACCTACACCAGGCTTTTCTTTGGAGTTCAGCCAACTGACCAGCCACGAGCAACAAAGTCACAATCGGTAATTCACCACTATCTTCTCATTGGTGAAACAGCATGTTCTGTATTATTTTACTTCCATCAAGCAAGCCAGACTATTTTCCAAAAACCTAGCTATTAAATTCATCTGACATATGACAAAGCAGAAAGGTTGATTACTACTTGCAATAAAAAGAGTATCTGGAGCAGACAGTTCATGGATTACTTGAAGTAACTTTCTTGATATACTTTTTAAAGTAATGAATGAATTAAAATATCACATAAATAGGACAAGTATTGTTACCAAATTGGGAGAGGGACTGTACAATTACCCACATATTATATCTTCGTAATCAACACACAGTATAATTCCAGTTCTGTTGTAAAGCTGTAAGATTCCTCAAAGAACATGAATGCAACAGAAGGGGTGACCAAGGCAGATAAAATGAGGAAAATCAGATGCCTTAATCAAAAATACTTTTCATGGCACAAATTAGAACATGCTTTTAAAATTGTGCTTTAATATTTTGCTCTGCAAAGATCAGTCATGTACTGATAGTCAATCAGATTGACATCTTGGTTACAGCAACTCATACAGACTGCTTCAAGGAAAAGTTCCAAGAAAATACACTTCCCAAGATTACAGCGGTGCAAAAGGAAGTAAAACTCTGTCCTTGCTTCCCAGCAAAAGATAATCCTAATGCTGTTACCACTCCATGTAAGAAATCTTGTATTCTTTGGCCATGAACAAGCCCATGGGAAAAATCAGATTCATGATGTGCAAAGAAAATACTGCATGCCTTTTCCTGTCACCACAACCTTGTCAAAATATATTTTGCTCAGAACTGTGTATTTTACTCAATATCACTGATTTCAAATTTTTACTAAGTAGGATTTGGAAGATTCAAAACTATTTTTGATCACCCTTAGTTCCTTCAGCACTATATGCAACAGTAATGTGCTTTCTCCTCCAAGTAAATGTACTTTAAACTCAAGTTAATTTCTTTTGTGTGAAGCAGGTACCACTATACTTTGTGTAAGAACAACCTGTAAGCTTATTTACAGTCACACTATTGCAACAATACAGAATCTTTATAATCTGTCATTTCTTTAGAAATGCTGACTATTCGAGTGATCACATGCAACCAAAATCACAGCTATCGGGAGAGAGGTGTGAATTGATCTGATACATTCCGGATCCAGCAGCAAGAAGGTAGTTAGACTTCAATGGCCAAGACCAGGAAGGGAAGAACTTCAGCCTGTACAGTGCATAAACTCTTAATACACAACCTAATACGGGCATGAATTCTTAACCTTACTAGTGGCAGGCTCAGGAAGCCTGAATTGGGCAGCTATAGATAGCCAAATCCTCTTAGATACCCTGAAAATTTACTTTTATTTCTATTTGGTAAAAACTGGCATTAGATGTGATCACTGATATGATCATCATTTTAAATTCAAGGTCTCAGAAATGTGTTGCTATAGTAATTTTCAGAACTTGTATCCAACGTATCAATTAACTTATTCATTTTAATTTAATAATCTGTTCTCTGGGGTTTGATCATGACCTGAGACAGCAGAGGTTTCCCATTTACCTTTTAAGGCCAACACTTTCTCTGCCTTCCAGGTTCTTATTATTCTCATCCTCATCTCATACCTTTGGAGGCAAAGGTTCACTACAACTTCAGTACTGCACAAGAGTACATTCCCACAGTAAACAAATGAGAATACACATCTGATTCATATAAGGAAACCATAAGACAATATTCACCACCTGGCTCCTTATCCAGCACTAAATTCTATAAGGTTTTTCAATAGAAGCTGTTCAGTCAAAGATTTCATTCAGCAGCCTCAACTGATGCATCAGAACTCCCTTATTTAGTCCTTTACAATTTCATGAAGTCATAGTTTTATTTTCTCTCATTATTCTTCACCATGCTTTCTTGAATCAACATCAAGCCTAAAAGCTCCCACTGGATCAATTCCACTCAAATTATTTGACTTAATACAAAGTCTCCTTGGCTGTGATGAACAAAACCAACTCATCTCATCATTCCCCAAATACCTAAGAGGTTTCCGAGTGTGCAAAGGACTACCTGACATTAGGTCACTGTATGGTTTGTTACCAACAGAAATTATCTCTTGGTATCCACCTTTTTATTTACAAGCAGCTTTGGAAGCATGACAATATTTGGCTACTCAATCCAAGACCTTCTGAAGTTATTTTAATGCAAGAAACATTGAGAAATGCTGTTAGTTTGGCTATACCAATATTGCAACCCCTAAGGTACTTTGTTATCCCAGTTTTAAACTGGTTCATGCAATTTTTCTATGACACAAACTATAGTCACAATCAAATCAGACGTTTTAACAGAGTGTGTATACCTCTTCTCAAATAATTAAAAGAGTGCTCATATTTATCAGCACATTATGTTTTCATACTCACACTACTCCCCATCTCTTAGACATTTATGACTTAAGTGTGGTGTCACAGCACCAATTTTAATTTTATTTTTTAAGTGATTCAGTCCTCAGCAGCATCTAGTCTTTATTACTGGAAAGATTTGTAATGGTATTCTTTGCAATTTTCCTGCCAAAGACTAAAAATTGTTTAAATGCTCTAAGAAGATTCCTAAAGTCACCTAATTCTCAGAAACTTTGCTTCCACATATACAGATACATAACAAAAGCGTTTTCCAGAGGGACTAAAAGGAGCCTATTTATTAAATGTTCTAACGATAATTCAAGAGATCACCAGTTAGCATTTCCTTAAGAAGTCCTCATCCCCTAGGTATAATGTTATATATGGCTGGGGCAAAACAAAAAAATTCTTTAAATCTTATTCCCCCACAGCAAAGGAGCTTCTATTTCCATAGGAAGTTTCACAAATACCTTGATAATAGCATCCAGATGTAAGCAAGAGGATTCTTCATAACCAGCTCAAAGCTGTGTGTTAATTCATTTCCTCTTCCAAAGAGAAGGTGGTGCTACCAAAACAATGGCATTTGCATTTCTACTGTGAACTGACTGTAAGGATTCGTTTTGAAGCAATTATTTAAGATCAATTCTTACAACACAATCCTGTGTGTTTCCCATTAAACACACCTAGAGACCTATGCTGCCAACAATACTGATGTTGTAAAGACTATACCCATGTCTATTTCTATACTATGGGGCATCCCATGGTACATCCTACACTCTCCTGACTGTCAACCAGAGGCAGGGTACATATAAAGAGCTTTCTCTTATTTGTTTTTTGTAGTAGGTTGACCCTGGCTGAATGCCAGACACCCACCAAAGCAAAAGGATGATGCTAAAGACAATGATTATGTGTAGGATATTCAGTTTTTGAGAAATAAGCCTGTAAAATCAATATAATAATAATAAAATCCATCTATGCATGTGATCTTAACATAGGTAGCAAAGAATAATATGAAAAGTCTTCAACAAATTCATATTACCATCACAATCGCCAATATTAAAAGTGTTGAAATATTTAAAATCAAATATATTATTTATAGAAAGCATTTTCCTGGACTTTAAAGGACAGTATTTAAAATGTTTGTTTTAAAGTTTTTATTGTTCATTTGATGATACTACATATAGACTTCTCCATTTTGAGCATGGGAATAATGTGTGTTTGTATGCCAAATGAAAAAGTGAAACAGAAAGGCAAGGACAGGAGAGTAACAAAAAGCCCAAAAAACCCAGGTTTTCCCATTTGTGTCTCTGTATCATACCTGTTTTTATTTGCTGGGTCTTGACATTTACGCCCAATCATCAGAAACAGCATTATGTTTTCACTTGTTTCTGATTTTGTTAAACATTTTAATAGTATTTTCAAGCACTATAGCTACCTTGAGCTGATTGAAAATTATCCCAAATCCAGAATATGTAGTCTGTTTATAAAACCATGACTTGCTCTTGTCTAATAAAGGAAAAAAAAAACCCAAATTCCTGCTTTTAGGGAGTTTTAATATACCTTTCTGGACTAGCAATATTATTTCAGAGGGTATTATGTCACATATCTCAGAGCAGTGGTGGCTTTGCTCTGATTTTCTGCAGTTATTTTAATGTCAGGCTAATAAAGTCTTGACTGGGAATTTTTCTCTAGGATTTTGAGAACTTCAGTAACTCCTCGTTTCCATCCTAAGAGTTTTGCAACTATTTTGGCTATCAGTTCCATCAAATTTCTTCCTTGTAGATAGCTGTATATGACCGTAACTGCTGTACCTGTCCCTCAACATTCCTCCTATGTAATCACAGTTTTATGGCTACTGATTTTGTTAAGATAAGAAGCAGGCAGTATATCAGATATGAAGTGCTAATGATGTTTTAAAAGAAGTTCCAATAAAGAGGCGTCTTGTACTAAAATTTCATTTTTGAAAAACAGAAAGCTCACTGAGGTCCCAAAAATCAGAGAGCCCTGCCATGTCCTTGCTCTGCTAGAAAGAGACTTCAGATAAAGACATTTTTTTACTAAAAAATACACCTTATGTATTTTTTAATGTATGTATTTAAATACATTGTTCAAGTTCAGTCTCACAATTGATGCTGCTGAACTTCGCTGAAAGTAACATTTCATTAAACTTCACTGCTGGAATCAGCAACCTGCAAGTACCAAATATAATTTAAATAGCTGCCAGCAATATCCTCATAAACAGTGCCTAAAACAGGAATCACAGAAAATTTTTGAAGGTCCAGCATACTTTAAAAAAGCACTTGAGGCATAGCAGCTCTGTATTGCAAAACACTTTGGCATGGTCATCTAGAAAAATCACTTATCCTCACCATGACAAAACTTGAGAAATTTCAATGCCAAAAGTACAAAACCACAGAGGAGTTGAGACTTGAGAGGTTCTTGAGGTTATACCCCTTAAATTACTTTAACAACTAGTTCAATACTTCATTAGAAATCTTTTGTTACTCACTAAATTTTAGAGTTTCTGAGTTTTTTAAACTCATTCAGTAAATTCCAGCAATGCAACAGACGCAGCGTCTCAAGACAGTGCGTGCTCTGCAACAGTGAGCAACTTTTGCCTTCACTTGAAACAGCTGGAAAATTCATCCGATTCTCCTTCTAAGACCAGACAGCTGAAACAATGTTAATCTGTACCCCAAACACGAACATAAATTTGGTACCCAATGGCCAAGTATTTGGTCACTTCACAAATACCTGCATCTGTGACAGTGTCAAAGAGAAATTTGAGATGCTTACAAAGAATGCACCAAGCTTCAGCACAAAAAGTTATGATTGCCCATAACACACAGAAAGCAGTCACTTCATCAACAGTACTGGACTGAAGTGGCCTGAAGCCAAAATAATGCCTCATTTAAAAATGATCTTTGTTCCTCTGACTCAAAAATTACAGAGATTTCACTTCACTTGCTCAGCTGCAGTGATCTCAGAACAGTAGTCCACATGCATGTGCTGGTGTGTCAATATATCACAGGAAACCAAATGATTGGGAAAACTAAAAAAAAGAGGGGAAATGTTACCTGTAGAAGGACAGAACAAATCTCTTTCACATACAAACTCTGCAGAATGACAACTAGTTGACTAGATGACTGTCAAAATAAACCACTTGGTCTTTCTTAACCATACATAAGGCATTACACATAGGCACAAAATTTAACTTTTCTTATCCAAAGCCATTCTAGACTGTACAGTTATTGTCTTGAGGTCCTGAATGCTATATAAAAGTATTATGTATCTTAAGCTTGTTCACACAAGATTTTCAATACATGAAACTCCATTGCACATATTCTTCAGAAGCCTTGAATGGCTTTTGAAATCACAAAACTTCCTCATTCATGTTTGGAAATTTGTATTTCTGGGGGGTTTTTTCAGTATTTTGTTCCAGTTTTTTTGTTTTCTTTTTAATCACCCTCATGATCATAGCATGCAGATCATGTACTGGTATACTGAACCCATTCACAAAAACACCCCCTGTAGAATCCTTGCTATCTTTGCTTTTTCATCTTCCTAAACTATAACACTGCAATTTTTTATTCTGATTGAATTGGTGGTCTTGTTTTAAATTCAAAATCAACACATTTTGCAATTCATCTTCATAGCGAGGAAAGAAAACTTCAGAATGCACTTTGGCCTACAAATTGTAGAGGTATGCAATAGTTTCTAAGCTGCAAGAATTCATTGGACATCCTAAAAATGCTATTGCCCAAGATTTATGGTCAGGAAACAAATTCTGTCAACTTATTCAATCTTTAGCACCTAAAACTCAAACATTAAACCGAAGTCACCTAGCACCTTAAAGAAAATCACTGAGACCTAATATTTTACTATGAATTTTATGGGAGAATAGTGGAGGTGGAAACAAGCATATGCTGGTCAAGTAACTGATCTTGAGGAAAATGCTTCAGTATTTTAATTCAATAGTCCCAAAATACTGATACATTCATGATGAGATTAATTACAGAACTCTATTCCAGATGTTGAGAGTAGAACAAATAACTCTAATCCAGATGGGGCTCTAATTCCTAACCAAGGAGAGAGGCCAAAAATGTCACACTCAGATTCCACTATTGGCAATTTCCCCATTGAAGGCGAGTACTGCCTGTACTAAGGACCAAAAAGAAGTGGCAAAGGGAAACAATCCAGCAGAGGAAACTGAAGGATGGAGGGAAGGAAATGCTCCCTGCTGCCTGCTTGAAACCATCGCCTTGTTAAAGAGTAAAATCATAGGGTAACATTCAAACCAAGTAGTGGCCACCTGCATATTGTTGAGACTATGTCTACAGTATTTGTTTTGAATTTGCCTAGGAGGCAGAAGGTCAGAAGACAGCTGATTCCTGTGTGAATCAGGTATTGAGAACCCAAGCAGCAGGAAAGTAGTTTTCCATCACTGAATAAACTCCTCCAGTTTAAACATTTTGTATCTTATGTGCTCCTCACTTCTCTAGGGTAAGAAAGCAGTATCTCCTAGTCAGCAGTCTCAGAGAAGCCCAGGACACCCAGAACATCTTCCCTCCTCATTTTCAGTACAATGGTTTTGCAAGCATTCTGGTCAGAATTAAGAGAGCACAAAGTTTAGAGTAAAAGAGGTATTAGCCTCCATCTAGCTTCCCATAAATGTACCTAAATTTCTCTGTGCTGGTCAAACCTCTGAACATTTGTTCCATTGGTCAGGAACGGTATCAGTTACTCACAAGTTTTTTTCATATACTATCAAAGACTTGCTAGGTAATTACAGATTTTTGAATCAAGAGTCACTTAAGGTGTCCAGAATTTATAAACAAACAAAAAGACTGAACCCCAGGAATCCCCATATACTACCCAGATGTGAATATATGTAAAGCATATCCACGCATTCATTTCTTAAGCATTATTTTGAAGTTTACTGAATTGAAGAGTACCAGTAAGGGCTTATTTCAATAATAACATAAAATGAAACAACTAAACCCAACAAGCCACAACCCAAATGATATGAGGTGAAATCAATTTATTTCAAAGTAAGGATTTGTATAATCAAAATTATCTACATAACTTCATCCAAACATTTCTGGCAACATTCCCACACTGCTATTTTCATAGAAGTTTCCATATACAAACAAATTACTACTAGAGAAGCAGGCAAAATTCATCTCTAAAGTTAGCTGAAGTTTGGTAACTACCGAATTTCAATGCACATAACCACTGAAAAATTGCAAACTCCTTGTAAACACTGTCTCTAAGAAGAACAAACAAAATTATGTTCAAACATATTTCAACAGCAGCTGGATTTTTGGGACTCCACTCAAGGAGTCCTTAATATGTTCTGCACAACTCTCAGGTCCCAAAGTCTAAAAAATATTACTTAAGTGAGTTAAAGAAGAGTTCTCACTTTCTATGAATAATTCTGGTAGTGCTTCCCAAGCAAGAGTAAATTTAGAGATATAAGCCCTGTGGAGTGTTAATAACTGCCTTTGATACGACACACACACAAAAGAAGATTCTACTACTTGCATTTTATCAGTTCGTGCTTAGGGGGGAAAGCTATTTATGGTGTCTGCTGGATAGTACAATTTTTTTTTTTTTTGCATTATGTGTGATTATCTGGAAATAAAAGATTCATCTCTGTCTACATGTATGTATGCACATAGTTACTCCCCTACAGACAGACACACATCCTGGAAGTCAGCACGTCTTTGTTTAAAGAACAGTCAACTACAGCAGGCATTAGGAAGGGAAAAAACCAGTAAGAATCAGAGCCAGCATGAAGACAAATCTGTTTGCAAGCACTGGCCTGCACCGCCTACTCCAGTTCAAGTCACAGCACTAGACTCAGTAGTTTGGAAGACTCCTGTTTGTGCAGAACAGGAAAAGACCAGTCTAAACACCCCAGACTGCATCTCATAACCATAATACTGCTACAGAAATGCGAGTCATCGTGCTCAGGGAGGCCTGAAAAACACTGAAACCACAAATTCCTTCTTTTGTACAAACAGGACAGACAATAAGAGAAAACCAAACGATCCTAGAGAAAGGGGAGGTGTTACCTAAGTATTTCTCACTACTTATTACTACATGAATTCTGAATTCAAATATAAAATCAGTTGATTTTGAAAGCAATTATATTTAGGATGAATGGTATCTATTACTGCAGTTTCTTAGCTAAACATTAGAAAATTCCTTGTGGATTCCCCAACATTCACACTTGTTCAAAATTACTGGCACCAGCAAAATCCACACATTTGTGTATAAACACAGCACCGATCTCAATTGTTTGTAACTAGAGAACATTCTCCCGTTTCTTAGCTTCTTTTTTCAGACAGGTAAAGCCTGGTCCTCATTCACTGCACCGACATTTGCAACTCCCTGAAACAAGGGACACACTTCATTTTGTTTAGACATACTGCCTCACAAATAGAGGGGGTGGAGGGGTGTTTCTGGGATTTCTTAGGCTGTAGTTTCATAGCTGTGAGTCAACCCAAATCTGCCAGATCTGTCCCTCCATTATGCCAGCACATAAGTGGCTGATAATGACACTGCTGAAAAATCCCTTTTTCTGCCCAGGTTACTTTTCAGATATATCTGCTCCTTGAACCAGCTCATTACATGGCTGTAAAAATGACAGGGGAGGGTGAGATTACTTCAGCCCAATCTCAGGGTGCAGTTTAATGACTTAGAAATTGATTTAGTAAGGTCAAATTCAATTACCACAGTGTTCCAAATTCACCTGTCACCACAAGTAATAGTTCACCCCAATATTGTCACAGAGATTCTGTGAAAGCAGGGAGGGGGTAGTAGGTGACTGTGCAAGTCACATTGATCCAAATGAAAACTTACCTGGAAAAACTGCTTTTGAATTGGATCAATTCCACAACCCAATATCCTGCAAGCCACAGATACACCTGGATAGGCACGGGGAAAAGTATGGTCCACAAGTAGCAAGGGTATTTAACTGGCTAAAAGTGCTGGCTTTGGTGTTTGTGCTTCCATACACCAGGGTTTGATTCAGGGCAGTCCTCCACCTACTGGTGTAGCAACTCCACCCTTTCCAACTACACCAGTTTTCCCCTCTTTCCCTACAGCCACTATGTGCCTCCATTTTTTTCTTTTTCTCCTCTCACTCTTCACAGTCTTGATTCGTTTCTATGATTTTAGGAGCACTGGTGATTCAAATAAGGAAAATTACTTTGAACCATTATTCTTCCTGAGCAGCAGTGGTGAAAATGAGCAACTGTTTCTTCAGAAGCAGCATCACACAAAAAGTACTCAAAAACAGTCAGATACAACAGTGCCAGGATGACAAGCTTCCAAAACTCAATTCTGGCAGACTATAAAGAAAACTAGCCTTTTTAAAATTATTATTTATTTATTTTTAAGATAAACTAAATTGATTTAGACTATGTTAGAATACCCACCATGCAGGTCATCTTAGATTACTAAACTGATTGCAATATTCTACAAAACCAACCTGTCATTACTTACTCCTCAACATTGTTACACTCCTGTTGAAACTGTTTTTGTCCACAGATTTGTTTTTGAGCAGAAGATTGATAAAGATGATGAAAAAACGTGGGAAAACTACCAGTAAATCTTACTTCTAGAATTTTGAGGTTAGTTTTCAAATTAATTTTCTGGGGACGCTGCATGATGCCAGGCTTTTAATAAGTATTGAGAGGCATCAATTCAGATTCTACACAGAAACAAACGCATGACAGCCCTCATACAGACTGAAGTTGGAGTAACTCTGAGAGGACTCCAGACAGTGTGAATTCGGGCACAGCTCCACAGTATGAACTCTCAGGAGGAAGAGCCTGTGAGAGAGAGTCCCTCAAGGCGTTTCTCAAACCAGCTCCACTGCTAGATAAAAATATAATGGTGAACTCCATCCTCACAGACATACACAGGTATCAGAAACCAGTTTTAGCATCAAACACAGAGTGACACACAGAGCTCTAGTTCTAGGATGAGCATATCCAACTCAGACCAGAATGCTTCAATTTGAACAAGAACTTAAACTAAGAATGGTACCTAAAAATGTCAAAGGGAACAAAATTAAATGGCCACTTTTTCACCTGTAATCTGACTGAAGATCATTCAACCTTTAAAGGGAAACACAGGCTAGGACTGAACGACCATAACTTGGGAAAACATTACATGTCACCCCCGGTTTCCCAGTCGAGATTTAGAAACACAGACACTAAACTTGGGTTTTACTCCCATTTCAAAGTGATTTTTTAAATAGCTTATTAAGCTTTCTACTGACCTACTTCCAGCTCTATTAATGTGTATATATTCTACAAAGATATAATTTTTGTACTTGGTGAATCCTCCATTTCCTAAAGCAAAATTCTCATGATTTTACAGCAGTCTAGACTACCAGTTTCAAGTGGAACAAAGCTGAAATCTTATTTCCAGATTTCCCTATTTCCCTTCAGCTACAGTTATGCCTACTTTCATATTCTACATACATTTTCTAAGAAAAAAATGTTACTAATAGCTCACAAAAGCAACTCCTAGATTGTCATTTACTGACTTCACAGGAGCAAAAATAGTACTTCTTGCCACTGATATACTACTGGTAATAGCAGTAAAAGGAGCTTTTGAGAAGAGATGGATTAGAATTTTTCGGGAATAATGGTACATGCCAAGTACATTTATAAAGGATGATCGAATTAGGCATTTAAATAAACATGCATTTTCAAGGAAAAAAAGCTTTAAAGCTGCCTTCCATTCTTCATTTGCCTTCTAGGTGAATGAATGTTAACTCTGCAGCACTTCATTGATGAGAAAGAAACACCTGTTAAAATCCACACATATAGTGCCACTTTTTCCATCTCTCACAGATCACTGAGTTGTTTTTAATCAACACAGTACTGAGTTTTACCTGCTTTATTTTTATTACTGCAAGCGCTTAAGCATTAAACTTCCCTTCACATACTCCACAAGATGTTGTGCCATTGTCCAAACAAAGCAGCATAAATTCTGAATTATTCCTCTTCACTACTTCATGTAAACCAAGTTTTAAAAGAAAAATTATTTCCTTTATGACTGACAAGAATAAGGCCCACAGAAAAACACTGCAAAGTTAAGTGACTGAATATTGAGTTTTACTCTCTTAAATCACAAGAAAAGAAGAACTTTTATATTCTGCAGAATTTACTTTCAAATAATTCCCTACTAAATTATGAGTAGTTTGGTTAAATTTCAGCAATGAGTTTATTACAAAGAATCATTACTGCATTTGGATAATTAAGTACATGCATGTATTTTCAAATGGTACTGGGAAAAAAGCACGGTTAAAACACAAAACGATACTAAAATAACAGGATTTTCTCTACTTTGACTACCCTAAGGACCAAAAGACAGTGAAAATTTTAAGGTAAAATATGCAACCACATCTTCCTTACACTGAACCTGTAACAGAAGGTTAACAGAATTAACAGAAGTCAATTAGCTTATTTTTTTCAAGGAACAACTTATTACAACCAATTTCTTTTCATATCCACATCACTACTAACCATAACACTCACATCGCAAAATTTCACTAAATAAACACTTCCTAAGTCCAACTAATCATTGCACACGTTCTGCTCCAGCACTTGTACCATAACCCTGATTCAAAGTAGCCAGAAAAACCCAAAAAATACAATTGCATAAAAACCACAATACAAAACAACAGTTAAAGAACTTAGTGTTTGTCTTTTGAGATTTTAAACTACTTTTGAGTGATTTGGATTCCGTTGGGTTTTTCGGTTGCCTTTGTTTATTCTTGCTTCACCTTTTCAGTAATACCATACTGCATAAGCAATTTTCATCAAGATGAGCATGGAATAAAAGTATCCTATTCAGTTGCTAAAAACAACCACTTTCAAGTTAAAAAACTAGTAGTATTATTGAATACCATGAACCACCCACTACCAGTTCACAGGTTAAGAGAGTATTAAAAGGTTTTCGTGCTTTATTTTCCTTGTTTATCTCCTGTACTGCTCCCATTTGAAAATGATTCCATCGCAGGCAGCAAAATTGCCACTGGCTGGTTTCCAACAGATCTCTTCCCCATCACTCTCCTCTCAGAGAGCTGCTGCATCCCTTGCCTTGCTCTCATCCTCCTGCATTACCTGCCCACTTTCCTTTGGGTGCCACATCCACAGAGCTGGGGAGGGGGCAGAAGATCACCTAAAACATTTGAAACACCTATGAAATAATTAGTTGAATTTTCTCCAGCTAGCACATGAGCCACCTTTTGAAATGTTAAACAGTGCTGGTCCATGTTCCTTTGTGTAATCAGAATTTGGCTGTCTCTACTCTGTTCAGCACCCATTAGACAAGTGTTCCATCTCCAAAACCTTCGTCCAACTGGCAGCAAGTTTTGAACTGATGAAACTTCAAGGAGGATCAGTAACAAAGAAATTAAACTCATTTCATTAGAAAAGTGAGGTAAAAACATTTTCCTAGGCAAAGTTCTATCACATACACAAAGTAAACTGAGACACACAAATGTTTTCCTTCAATTTTTGAGAGATTGATTTTTGGGTACTTAAAACAACAGCAGTAAGATTATCATAGTAAGCACAAGTTTCCAGATGGTCTTTCAATGGGCTTGCATATTAGATGCAGTGATAGAACAGGTCTAAGTTACATAATATTTTAAAAATATTGTAAAACTGCAGATGTTAAGCTATTTCCTCATGGTCAGTCGGGCTATTTCCTCAGAGAGCCATCAAGAAGAAGGGGAATTATTTAATGACTGCAAGCAAATTCTAATACTACTAAGTACTAAGCTAGCTACTTTTATTTATTTTAAGCATGTGCATTTTTCAGGTGCTGTAGAAATCAAAGGATGGTGTGTGGGAAAACCCCAGAAATATCTGACTTCTCCAAAATCCTTCTTAAAAAATGTTGTTTCTCCTTCTCTTTCATCTTCAGTATCTGTTCAAAAATTATTGGCAAATAGAAAAGACATGTCTCTTTAATGTGTATGAATATATTTTGCCAGTACAAAACTTTTTTTCTGTTTCAATCGTTTGGAAAGTTTTGACAAATCTCATGGAGAGAGATGTCATAATTTCTAGCATTAGAACTAGAAGACATGAGGCCTAAAATGCTAATGACTACCAAACTGTATTCCAGGGAAACGTGACAGGCTGTACTCATGGAAGACAATAGAGTACCATTAAGATTAGGTAATATAACTGAACAACCAGAAAGAAACAGGAACTCACTTGAGAGAAAGACATTAAAAAGGCTGATCAGCCTTCACAGTAAATTTAAAGAATTTTTCCCCCACTGAGCTGCAAACCTGATCCTAACACAGAAGCTCTGACACCTGCATCTGGTAAGTATGTATCTTCAGTCTCACATAAATAAAATGTATGTTTAGAATATCCCCATGCTATCCAGGTACCAGAAAGTTTTCAATCTTTACTCCTGAGTAGCAACTATATTGTGCCAATTTTATCTTTGTTTCTCCTTAGCAGTAATTCATCATGTTCAAGAGACCTTTACAACAGCCAAATCCTGATGTCAGCACAGCAGCAAGAATACAGTTCATTAGTTTACTGCAGCTGCAAAGCCAGCAAAACACACATTGCTTTGAGTAACACCAATAAGAAGCATGTGTTTTAGATTGATTTCTAGGTAACAATGGTGATTAACAAGATATTGCAGCCTGGAAAAAAACCCTCAGATATGAACAATGTTTAACATAGGCTGGGGACTACACAAGTTTGATTTCTTTAACTACCAAAATGGCTAAATGACTATAATACATACTGTGAACCAAAGATCTGCTAATTATTTTATCTGTTGTTTTTCTTTTACATAACAGAAGATGCACATTGACATTAAGCAGACAAAACAGTATGAATTGATTCAAGTAGACAAGGTAGAAAAGTAACCACATATATATGTGTGATTTCCCTTTCTATCAATCATCTCCATATTATGGTCTGCAAGTACAGGGATAGTTTTTTTTCACTTCATAAGACTGGTAAGAGAACAACACTTCCTTTTTAAGTCTTTGACCACAGCTAAAGCTTCTGCTGTTTTGCAAACTTAGGCATACAAACTCCCTATAAGAATGCAGTATGTCACAGATTTTGTAACCAAATTTTATTTATTTAAATTCACAAAAAGTGTCCCACATTGTACCATAAAAATAAATATTGACCTGCATATCCACCTAAAGTGACTTATATGATTAAATCATGTCGCTTATACTGAATATAACATCAATACAGCTCTGGTCTGCCACAGGCTTCCAGTATGCCCCTAAGTAATACTTAGCCTTCAATAGTTTGTTTCAGTTTAGGAAGAGGGGGACAAACCCGGAAATTTGTAATTTATTACTATCACAACAACTGTTATGCATCTCTTTTCCAAGATAAATAATCCTGTATGTCTCAAACCTCTAATCTGTCTCTGTAATACTAATGATAATACACTATGTGGTAAGTGATTACATACACACAAAAGGAAATACCACAACCAAAATCTTGAAGCCATTACTTGGTTCTATTCACATTAAAAAACTTGTTCTGGAGTTAATCAAGGTTGTTTATAGAGAAGCATATTGCTGAAAGACCATCTTTCTTATTTTTCCAAGATGGAATACTATAACTGAAGGAAAATACTTGAAGAAAAGGAATATTCTATGCTGTATTTTGACCCTTGAAGACTTGCAAGCTAGCCTGCCACCCATTACAAAGTTTCTATACAATGCCTGTAAAACAGCCTGTGACACAGTTTTCACAGAAAACACTAGTCATTTTCTGGGTTTTTTTAGGAGAGATGATGAGGCCTGATTTACAGAAGCCCTGGGCACTCAGAAATGTAACTGAAATCAAAGAAACTTTCAGTCCGAACATATGAAGTGCAACAGAATGCCCTTCACTTCAGAAGCCACAATTTAGAAATACCAAATCAGGTATATGAAGCCAGTTTTTCTTTCTGGCATTGGGGTTTGTTTTTTTCCTTTTCAGTAACTCCTCAGTTCCCCATCTTTTAAGTGCAGTTAACATCATGGAGTCACCTCACAAAAAAGCATTAGCATAAGAGTAAGATTAAAAATTCTTTGATGTTTATAGTAGAATAAGTAAGGGCATAAAGACTCCTGAATTAGTCTGTCCATTTCAGTGGTCAAACATCAGGAGTTATCATTTCTAATTCAGCAACCTTTTGGGTTTCCCCGCTTTTCAATTTTTTTTTCTTTCACAATACATTTATCTCAATGTTGCTGGGAAACCATTAGACCAATATTGTGCATGTGAAATTGCCATTAATTACTGACGAACTTGTAACAAAAGAAAATTATCAGATACAAAAACAAAGGAAGAGTGTCATCATCAGTCAGTTTGAAATTCAGTAACATCTGGGTGAACTTGGTAAGCCCACATGGTCTGTTCCTCTAAGGACCGACAAAATTGGGACATTTACAAAGCAATTGGTTAATATTCCATTGGAAAAAAAATCAGAACACAATTTATTCTTCTCTGACTAGTGGCCTGTCCTAGTTAATGAAAAACTTGATTGTTACAAGACTCAAACTAATTAAAAAGATTAAACTATGAGCAGAATCAAATTAAAAATTTGGCTTTAGGCTTATGTGGCCAGCAATAGCTCAAGAACATTGCAACTGCAATCTGCATTTAAATACAATTAATGAAAGTTTAAAAAGACTAGAATAACTGTGGATCATTTCTGTAACTTGGCTATATGACCTCCAAAAAATGGCTTACAAATCTTCAATATAAGCACGTAAGTACATGCAAGTCACCCATGTAATCTAAGGCTTGCCAGCAAAGAGCATTTATTAGTTAATATACTATCCAACCTGCTTAATATATATACATCTCTTCCTCTCAAACCAAATTCTTGTGGGTGACACAACAGATTTTCTTCCACCAGATGATATTTTAATTGGTATTTTTCAGTACTGTTTAAAATAACTACCTAGGTAAAAGCCAAGTCAGATCAAAGGTCCATCTAACGAGACAACCTCAGAGAGCAGCCATTAACTTACACAGAAATATCAGGGTTAGTTAAGAGCAACTTCTTTTCCCTCTCACCTAACTACAGCCTGCTCCAAAATTTCAGTAGTATCAAGCAGTCTTTCTCAATTTTAACATGATGTAACAGATGCCTAAAAACCACCTGTGATTTGACATGGTAAGACAGACAAATTGTTAGGATTAGCTATTTCTAGTGGTGTGGAAACACAACAGGCCAAACTACAAAGGGGCCAATACCTAATAACCAGAGGAATATGCAGAAAGACAATGGAAAGGAGGAGAGGGGAGGGTGTTTGTTTCATTCTCACACAAATACATATAATAACTAAGAAAACCAAGGGACAGGATAGGAAGACTTCAAGGCACACCTGGAGTGCTAACTTCTCCAGATGATGACAAGCTAGGCCTTGGGGGGGCACGGCAAGGGGAGAATTAGAAAGAGGATGAAAGGGTGTGAAGGGCATTGAAATCAAATGCAACTTTCACAGCAAATGCCTTGCCTAACTGTCACCATGGGAAAGAGAACAAGACTACTGGACTGATTGAATAACAAGACAATCACTCCTTCCAAAAATCCAAACCGCTACAAAACAAAAACCAGAATCCTAAACCAGCTATGATAAAAAACTGTATCTCCCTAACTAAATTCTAACCTATAAAACCTAATTTCACAGAAACAGATTTAAAAGCTGCCTGAAGCCTGTTTAAAACTTCCATGCTGAAACAAATGTATCATTTCTTTTCCTTTGAAAAGTTTCAGAAACATTTTTTTACTTTTGTATATTCAGTGTCTGATTAAATGTGCTTTTTACAGATTTCATTAATGTTGTTTACACTGACCTCTAGGTAAAAGAAAATGCTGCACTGTTAAGTATTTTCTTTTTTTCTACAGACTTGGCTTCCACTTTACCAAACTACACAGTTTTTAGTAGAAAGCTTTATCTGAACTCACCATCATGCATTCTTTCTTTTACATTAAAAACTCTAGCAGGCGTGATGGTTTTCCAGAAACAATGCAAATGTCCCTATCTCTATCTCAAAAGAAAACATTTGCTAACTTTCACATTCAAATCAACTCTGAAGTTCCTTCAACATTCTAAGGTAGGACTGCCAAAAAAAGAAGTTGGGTTTTCCCCTGTGCCAGCCCAAGTATTTATGAGTTCTCCAGATAAATTACATGGAGAAAATGGTTCAGGTTAAAATTAACACGGTTGGAGAGGGGTAGTGGTTCTGTTGTTGGTTGGTTTGGGATTTTTTCCCTGCTAAGTTTTAACCTGGTCAACCCTTCCATTCTGGTGTGCAGCAAACCAAAATGCTTGTAAAGAGGGTAGAGAACAGAGGTTGGGACAAGCACGTGAGAGCCCCACATATTTCAGGGACAGTTCTGGCTTTGCCTACAAGGCCTGTTTATGTCAGTCACTGAGAAAATCGGCCTGTATGCATTTTGGATTGATGGGGCTGTTTGTAATGTACCTGACAATAAAGTACACTATTATTAATCTTACTCATAATAACTAAAACGTTTTATATAAATGACATCTAAATACTCTCTTGTGATCAAAGTTGTATCTGAGATTTAATAGTTTACTGACAGCAATATACAAGTCTGGAGTTTAACACAGCAGTAAAATACAGTCAATTTTGAAAAAATTCAGTAGTCATAAAGAAGCTTTGCAGCAAAGCAGATGCCAAGTTTCTAAAACTTCTTTCAACCTTCAACTATCTCATGGAAAGAAATATAATATTGCTAACACAACTGCTCTCAAGTTTTACTGAGGTTCTGGTTTGATCTTGGAACTGAAGGAGGGCTTCTTGGGTGCCTTACAATTGTTTTTTTCCCCTTCTATCACTTGGTTATGTCAAAGTTACCACCTCTCTTCACAAGTCTGACCCAAACTGTCAAGCATCTGACTTGTGGCTCTAAAACTAATCCCTAAATAACTTGAACATCTGCCCTGTAAAGAGGAAGACCTAAAAAAATAAGATTATTTTGTAGTCAAAAGTACAGTAAACCTCAACACTCTGCTACATGCTAGCTGCCTAGTTTGGTTAAACTTAATTGGATGTATTGAATGGACACTTGACCCCAGCCACAGCTCACCAGTTAAAATCACTTCCTCAACAGCTGAATCTAAACATTGCACGTTGCCCCACTCTAAGAGGGCACCAAACCATCAATGTAATCTAACACACCAGAAACTACCTCTGACTCCATTAAGCACCTGAACTTGTGTTTCATTTGCCATACATATGCAATCCTGAGGCATTTCTTGTCTACATCCCTCCAAAGATTAATGTTAATTTTAAAATTCTCAATATTTGCATTTTCAGGACAATGATAATGTTATCATACAGATATATCAAAACACTTTGAAAGTATCTGGCCTACATTTTATTACCCACAACCCCAAGCAGAAGGAGGGAAAGGATATAAAAACATTCTTTTTAAAAGTCCTTGGCACAAAAGCTGCTGCTCAGGCACTCTGGGACAGGTGCCCAGAACATCTCAAGTTCCAATAATAAGAAAAGCTTTCATTAGGAGAAGAGGTCTGGACACAAAAATACAGATGCGATACCAGAAAACTTGCTAATAAGGACACAAGTTTGTAACCAATTCAGTTGACCATGACTTCAACAAGCTAAAAGAACAAAAAAAAGCAGGAACCGACCCACATCCTGCTGGCCAAAACTCTAAGTTGCACATTTTCTCTAAGAAACACCTTCTGTAAGAGCATCTTCAGCTGACACATGGCCAAGAAGACAACAAAATCTACAGTTTCAAGAACTGATTCATGCATGAGTTGGCACATTCTGTTAAAGCTGGCTTTTATCATTAAGTCATGTTTAAAGTTCTGGAAAGTTATCTTCTGAAGAAAACTTGAAGAAACTGAACAAAACTTTCTCAAGCATTTCCATCGAAGCACAGCATCATCATCATATTCCACGTACCAAAATGAATTTGCTTTTGTAAATTAAGTTGATATAAAGAAGCTCAGACTTGATCAAGAACATACACATTACATAAAAGCATAAAGAAAAATATACTTGTTGGTTTAGTTCTAGAGTGGACAGTACTTCCCATTTTCTTGATGCTTCAGTAAAACCAATACCTGACAAAAAACTATTCCTCTAACTCAGATTAAGCAGCACCAATACAGTAAGAAAAATCTTTCTCTGTCGTTTCGGTTATAGTAGGTGCAGTAGCAAAGTATTTGTTTCCATTTAGTCTCAAATTTTTTGGCTGCCTGAACTCCATAATAATAATTCATTAAAAAATGACAGAAAAAAAGTCTGCTCTTAGCCTGAAAATTATGTCTAATACACACACAAGTGAATTCAGTAAAGCATGTATAGATGATTTTGAAGTTCTATTATTCCTATTATATAGGAATGACGTAGTTCACCACTGCAAGTCACCAACAGGGACAAAATAAAATACCTGTTTCAAGAATCACCTCAAAACTGCATTTCTCTACATTCCACAGACTTTGATCCAAGGTATCGGTCTAAACAGTCATAACTCTAGTATCCTCCCCTGTAACTGGCAATATTCCACTGCAGTTTTAAAAATACTAGGCTGGACTTGTCCATTCAATAATTTTCAAAACTGTAAATGGACAACAAGGTTCATTTGCAAAAAAAAAACACTGACACGTGCCTTGCTGCTTAAAAAGCAAAGCATAAAGCCTATGTTCTCTTCATATTTATAGCTAAGAAAACTTTTCAGTGTACTAACTGACCAGCCAAGACCATGATTTCTGTTTTTCAGTCTTTGTGGGGTCACTGCTGTCATGGGAAACAGATCATCAGATGACAGAATATTTCCAATCTCTAAAAATTATTACTCCACCCTGGGCATAGGACCAAACCCTAGGTTACAAAAACCTTTGGTCCAAAGACCATGGTGTTAACAAACGAGCTGTGTCAATATTTGATCAATGCTCAACTTATTTCTCTATTTTCAGCATGGACTTAAGAAATAGTACTACTGTATCACAGTAGCATTTCGTTTTTTTTCCAGTGGAAGAAGAGATTAATAAAATAAAAAAGAGGTAAGCTTCGTGCTCCCTCAGGATGCTGTCAAACAAGCAGAGAACACGCTTTCCTAACAATCTCTTTTGCTTATGAAAATTTAGCAATTTTGTCAGTTATGCTAAATAGGAAAAAACTGGTACTTATTACACTAAGTTAAAAAATCTGAGGCAGGTTCTACATTTGAAACTATTTCAGAATTCCATCCATAAACTCCAGAGATTAAGCTTTGTTTTTGATCCTTTCCATCAAGAATACCCTTATGTAGATCTACTTGTTTCCTCCGCTCAACTGTACTTTCTTCAAATGCCAGAACCCAAAAAACCACCTAGCTTGCTAAAAAATTTTGCTAACATATCCTGTAATTATTACTTATAATTCCACTTCAACCTGTCCTCTAAACTGTGGATATGTTTCATGTACAAACTAGCAGTTAATATATCAACTCTGGCGTTGAGCGAACTCACAGGAGAACAGTAATAATTTACAAAAACGGGAAAAATGGGTCCTCTACTTTTAAGGAAAAGCAATTAAGTCATATTCCATTAAAGGTCTGCGGGCAGGGAGGACAACAAAATTCTGGCAGTTCTCCATTCCAGTGATAAAATGTTTACCTTAACAAGTAAAAGTGGCAGGGAGGGGGGTAGTGGTCGGAATTGCTCACCTTTAACCGTTTAACCACCTCATCGTTGGTAATTTTGTCCGTAATCTCCTTCACTCCAGGAGGATAGTAGATGATTTTACCGTCGGCAGCAGGTTTTGGTTGGGTAGCAGGGAAGTCCATCCTGGCGCTGCTGGTTATAAACTTTCCTTCTCCACAGTCCTCTACCGGCCTCTATCGGTCAGAAAACAAAAGTTCAGCAGAATAGAAACGACTTTCTAACCCTCTTTTTCCATTCCTCACCCTCAATTCGCTGAAGGCCCCGGCTATCGCCCCGCCGGCCGCGCCCCCCAGCGCTGCCCCCGCCGCATCCCGGCGGGAGCAAGGCCCGGCCCGCCGCCGCTCCCTGCGGCTCGGGCCCCTCCGCTCCCCTCCGGCGCCTCCTTTCATTGCGGGGCTGCTCCAGCCCAACACTGTTAGTTCGCAGCCGACGGCTTTACAATGAAATTTGGGGCCCAATCGAGGGATATCCCGCTGCCGAGGGCCCCTTACCGCCCGGGGGGTGGGCCGGGTACGCCGTTGCCGGCCACAGGGGGTGGTTCAGAGCCGGCACACCGGCCCTGGAGCAGGGAGACGAGGCCTAAACAGTTAGGCCTCAAAACTATCGGGAGGCAGAGAAGCCAACAGGAGAGGGGGAGGGAGGGAGGAAGGGAGGGAGGCGGCGGCGAGCGCAAACAAAACCCCCCCACGACCTCCCCATCCCCTCAGAGCCCTCTGTCCGCCCTCCCGCGCCTCCAGGAACCCCCCCGGGGAGGGGGCCCGGCCACTCGCCACTTTCCATTTGTTCCCGCAACTTCATGTCCCCTCAGCCCTCGCCTCACACCCCCCCCCCCGCCCCGCCGCCCCGCATTCGGCCTGGCCCACAAAGAGCCCCCCGCAGCCCCGGCTCCGCGCACACACCCCCACGGCCGCGGGGAGCAGGGAGCGAGCATGGGGGGAAGCGGGACCCGGAGCCGCCTTTACCTCATGCAGCTCCGGAAGGTGCAGCATTGAGCAGCCTCCGTGCCGGGTGGTGCTCGCCGCTCCGCCGCTACCCCGCCGGCCGCTGCCCTAGGCGCTCCCGCCGCCTCCTGCTCCGCGGCGCGGCAGCTCCTGCTCGGGAGCGCTGGCTGGGGGAGGGGGAGCGGCTCGGTGGCGGCAGCAGCGGCGGCGGCGGCGGCCGGGAGAGGGGGAGGCTCGGGCGGAGCGTGCGCCGCGGGAACCCAGCGCCGCTCTCCGCCCGCCCGGGGAAGCGCAGCCCGGGAGGAGCCACCGCGCCGCCTCCGCCCCTTCCCCTTCCCCTGCCCGCCCGCGGCCGGCGGTGACGCCCCGCCAGAAGCCCCCAGCCCCCGCCCCGGGCAGGAGGGCGAGGCCGCCCAGTAAGTCTGGCAGTAGCGGAGCGCCGCGTAGGGCGGGCAGTGCTGGGCGCGGGCGGCGCAGCACTGCCTCAGCTTGGCGCCTAAACTCCCGGAGCGCCCGGGCCGGGCAGGCTCCTCCGGGACGGGGGCATGGCAGGCGCCGAGCGGCGATGGCCGGCTGCCGGCAGTGTCATGAGCGAGCCTGCGGGTTCCCGGCTGCAGGGCGGGAAGGCGAAAGTTACGATGGCGCTTCCTTACGGCGCCCGCGTCGCTCATGGCTGCACGGGCTCGTCTGGTGGGTCCCTCAGGCAGCTGGGGCCTGGTCAGCGTGACAGAGAAAACAGTGTGCGGAAACGGTGTGTGAGGTGGCACGGAGAGGGAACAGTCCTTCCTCAGGCAGACGAGGGGAAAGAACAGTATCCACACTTTGATTATAAATCTTAAGGAGAAACTTGAATATGCAGACCAAAGGAGCCCATGCCAGCCAAGTCGGGAAATCCTTCCGTGCAAAATGTCTTTGTAATTTAATATTCGTATTTCCAAGGGATGGAGTATGTCTGGAAAGTCAATAGCAAAGTGGGATATATCTGTCTGTTTTGAATCTGCAGTATGTACCATGTCTGAAGTGTAGGTGGCTATGAGATGTTTTATAGATGCCCGTGCTGCTCAGAGAACGTGCGTGACAGCTGAAAGATGACTTTTAACTGATCAAGACTAATTTCGGGTCTTCAGCTGGTCATTTTTGTTATTCAAACCAGCTAAAATTATTCTTTTTCTTAATTTTGCAGATGTCTAATGAATTTCTTTAGAGCAAATTTGAGGTAGGAGGTGAGGACCAGTCTCCGTGGAGGGATGTTTCTCTCCATGGGGGTTGCACAGGTAAGACAAGAGCCTCGCTAGGCACAGCAGGGTGGCTGGCATGGCCTCGCAGTGGCGAAGGAAAGATGCAGGAGGGTGAGGGGTTGGGAAAGGGGTAAGTAAGTAAGATTATGGTGAAGTATGCCAAATTCCAGCTTTACAAGGTGTGGGTGGAAAATGTACAAAGAATGAGAAGCTCTCTGGAACTTCTGGTTCAATAGCATGTGGGTAGGAAATTGCTCTGCTACACTTGGGTTCCTTGTCTCCCTGCAGTGTTGTCCTAGGGGAGTTAAAACCTTGGATGTCCACAGCCTCTATGAAAACAGCTTAAAAGGATAATAGTGAAAGTGACTGAGAGTTACAACAAACACTTGGAGGATCTCAGACACTGATTTTGAAATTAAAAAGGGTGTCATCAGGCATTTAAATCTGGCTGTGAATCCAGACTTAGATGAAATTATTCTCTCCAAGCTTAAGAATCGATGGATTTAGGCATTCACAATAGACAGGTGACCCTAAGGTTGTACTGATTTTATTAAATAAATAAAGCCAATTCAAAGCATGTAATCTTTTTTTCGAATCCAAACTAAAGGGGCCATTTAGATTTGCCTTAGCATTGAAGTACTCAGACTAGGTGTCAGCTTTAATTTGTTGTCAATCAAATAAGATGTACTGTCAGAACTTAGATACACTGAACATATTTGGGTCTTCTGTCCTTAAGTTTGTTACACAAGGTATTTCCTTCTCAAATCAAATTACTAATATAAACCATTTGGTGTAGATTCTTTATTTTTAATACACTTCTATTAGCACAAAAATTAGAAACAAATCCTAGAAGATTATTCTGTAACTAAAAAAAATATATATCAAAAACCTATGTGAGCTAGTTTCAGTTTAAATAGAAAAAACCAGAATACAACTCAGTAAAAACAATGCAAGAAATAAATTTAGAGAGTCCATTGCTAAGGTTTTTTCATGAACCAAACATAAAGCTAGAAAGATGTTAGGCAGACTTCTCTTTGGGCAGAATTGAAGTACTACTGGTTTTGCATTCCAGAAATTTCACCGACGTCTCTGAACTTCTGGATTTTATTATTTGTTTTCAAATATTCTTTAGTTGTTAGTTTAGTTGTTTTACGTATATCATTCGTGTGATCTACAATGTCATAATTTCTTGTTGTAATCCTGTAGTTATGAGATTCTTTTTTTCACAAACTGACACCATCTTTACTTAGAATTGTTGATGCAATGGGTCGTGAAGTAGGACTAAGAGTAATGGTCAAAGGCTATGCTCCCACAATTTGCTTTTAGTCTAAGTTAAGGACAAAGTGCAAAGCTTCTGGTATGCACTTCTAATCACTTCTATTTTTCACCAAAGAATAAGGTAAAGTCTTGCATTTTAAGGAATATGAACATTGAAAGTAGCAAGTAGTTAGACAAAGCAATTCAAAGATTTGACTTGAGAGTGCCAGACAAAGTTTGCTCATTCAATTAAAATTCTGTTTCATCTTACACAAGTTCTTTGTGAATCTCCACACTGAAATACTCTTGGTTGTGGACCAAGACCTCTCTGTCTTCTTGCAGATTTCAGATAAATAGTAAAGTTAGAATAGCACAGAAAGTCTTGAAAGGCATCAGTGGAAGGTTGACTATCAAGGAGTTCACACAAGAGTCCTGCTTTTATGGGTAATAAGTGATTAGTCAACAGTGTGTTAGGCAGATATGTGGTGCTTGAATGAGTCTTGGACAAATCATATCAGCAGAGTGGCTGAGAGGAGTAGGTGCAAATTCTGTAATCGTGGCCTGATTAGGCAATGGTCCTATCTTTTCTAAGAGAAGCAGTGCGATTTGTACTTCTGCACCGTTTGAAATTCTAAAGGGCTAAAACAGCATGTGGTTCTGATCTCACACCCAATTAATGGAGGTCTGAAGGAACACTTAAGTGCCAATTGGCTTGAATATATGCATGGCATTTTCACCATGTAAAAACATAAAAGCTTCAGATAATCTGACCTGTGGTACTCTTTAATCTGAATAGTCCTAAAATCTGCACTCATCAGATACGATTACAGCTGCTAGTGTCTGATTTGTTGCTTTTGCTTGTTTGACCTTCACCCTTCTAATTTCAGCAAGCAGCTGAGATCTGACTTGGACTGTGCTTGTACAGCTGTAGCCAGGTCCACATGATCTCTTGGGTTTTACTGGATGGCTCTGTCTAATATGACTGAGTCCTTTAGTCTTTACACAGATTTTACTCTTTCTATCAGAATTTTGTTACCTTTTCTCACATTATTTGTGTTGGAATGTATTTACTCTGATCTGCTCTTGTTTGTTTTGATTGTACTTTAGACTATAATTGCAAGTGTTATTCATAGACTGAAATAAAGGGTGCTGAACACCTGTGGGGCAGCCTTGTGAGGTGCTTCTTTCTTTGTATTATGATAGGACAGGTTCAAGGAAAGGATCAAGAAAGGAAAAATGTGTTTTTACTGGTAGGGAAAATAATGCAGCACAGGGTTTTCAGAACAAAACACTTTTCAAGTGAAACAGGAGAGTACGGAGTGATTACTTCAAGCACAGAAAATCCTTTAATTCATGATGATTAAATTAAGCTATGCTCACATGTTTCCAGGAACTGCTTAGTGGTTGTCCTCATGTCTTTGTTAATACTGTAAACATGGATAGTAACAATGACTAAGAAGTAAACAGTCACATTAAGACATAACACTGTGTTGTGAACTGCAATGAGTAATATCTGTCACTGCAGTATAACATATCTTTGATAACACCACCTACTTGTTTTAACTGCCTATTTTAATAATTGATGTATTTTATATCTGCTGTAAATTGACATGGGTCAGAGGTGGGTTTCTTCACAATGTGCATTGCTATAATGAAAAAGCTCCAAAAGGTGTTCCGTTCCAGAGGGTTGTCTTGGTTTGAAAGACAGATATCTGCTAGGAAGGGGCAGGACCTCCCTAGAGATGGAGAATTCAAATCCCTTCCCTCCAGATTATTCCAATTAAAAAAATTAAAGGAGCTTTCAGACAGAGGTATGGGAGTAGGAATAACAGTTCTTTACTAGTATATATGACAAAATGACAAACAAACAACAACTACAGCATCAATAATAAACAGAACCAAGAACCTTGAGGGCTTTCTTTTACAAAAGCCCAGAGCAGTTTGATCTCGGCGCCCCTGCAGGACTCCGAGAGGCCGAACTGGAAGGAAGGAAAGTCCCGGGCTGGTGGATGAGATGAGGAGCTCTGTGCTGGCAGCTGGAGCAGCAGGGGTGTCCCGGCAGGGCTGGGCAGTGCAGGGCTACAGAGTAGCAGGGGAACCTCAAAGTTCTGAATAAGCAGCGGCGGTGGGGGGAGAGGCTGGAGAAAGCGAGCTCAGGATTCCCGGGTACACAGCAGATGACGATAGATTTCCCAGGACGAGACAGAGGCAGAGGGCAGCCTGACCGTCCTCCTCGGCGCTGAGAGCAAGAGTGCCTCCCCCTTCCCCAGATCTGTCTTTTTGCCTTTCCCAAAGCTCATCATCTCTCCCCTCTGAGGGACACTCCCAGGGACTCATAAACAATAGGTGTAGCCTCGTGCTGCCATATCCCTCAAGTACTCCTTTTGTTCTGACTAAGTAGTCATCAAGGCTTCTTGGAAACTTATGGGAAAAAAATTCTGTGAGAAGAAAAAAAAACCAAATCTAACCCCCAACAAGGGTATTTACAGTGAAATTACTCTTAGAACAGTCCTGGAAGTGAGCTTTGTCAGAAAACCAGAGACTTGTTTATCTCCCATTTTCTACATTGAAAAGATAAAATCTGTAAGAGGGTGCAGGAGGACTTATGTGTATTATGCTGTAAAGACAATCAGATGGAGATACAAAGTGCTTCTGTGTAAGAGTCCCACAGCTGACTGAGTTTTCATGGAGTAGTACCAGTTCTGAATAAAGGGAAGGACCAAACACTGTTATGGATGACAAACTCTTTTGAAACTGATCCCTAGCCATGATTTGTCTAAATGTTATTTTTACTCTGGTTTTGGTGAGGAGGGCTTTTCCATGTGCTGCCTAAAATGTCTTTATTCTGAATCATGCTTGGAAATAGGGCAGTTTAAATACAATTACATAATAGTTCAGGTAGAAAGGAACTTTAAAGGTCATCTAGTCAGTCCAGCCCGCCTGCAGTAAGCAGGGACATCTCCAACTAGATCAGGTTGCTCCAAGCCCTGTCCCATGTGACCTTGAATGTTTCCACAGATGAGGCATCCATAACCTCTCTGAGTAACCTGTTCCAGTTTAGTACCCTCCTGATAAAAAATATTTTCCTTATATGTAAGGTAAATCTACACTTTCTTGGTTTAAAACCATTACCCCTTGTCTTATCCCAACAGGCTCTGCTAAAAAGTCTGTCACCATCATTCTTGTAAGTCTCCTTTAGGTACTGGAAGGCTGTTACAAGGTCACCCTGGAGTCTTCTTTCAGGCTGAACAATGCCCCCTCTCTCAGCCTTTCCTCATTGGAAAGATGCTGCAGCCCTCTGCTCATCTTCACGGCCTTTCTCTGGACCATTTCCAACAGATCCATGCCCTTCCTGTGCTGGACCCCAGAGCTGATGCAGCCCTGCAGGTGGGGCTCAGCAGAGCAGAGCAGAGGGGCAGAATCCCCTCCCTGGCCCTGCTGCCCACGGGGCTCTGGATGCAGCCCAGGACACGTTTGGCTCTCTGGGCTGTGAGTGCCATGGCTGGGACATGTCCAGCCTCTCACCCACCAGCAGCCCAAATGGTTTTTGCACAGGGCTGCTCTTGATTTGTTAGTTCCCCAGCATATATATGCACATACATACACACACACACATATATACACACACACAATTGCCAAGGACAATTACACTTGCTACTGAACTTTTGTAATGTCTTTGTGCATTCAGAAATGGCAAGGATTCTCATTGTACATAGCATTTACGCCATTGTACAAAAGTGTATTTTTATGAATACGGTTTTAATTTACAAACCACTCTATTGACAGAATAATTGCGCTTCTTTCATTTGCTTGCAAGTGAAATAAAATCAATTTATTGGCACCAGCAGATTGGTGATTTCACAGGAGAATTTTTAGAAGCCTCCATGATCTATTGCTGGTTTTGAACATTAAGAAACTGAAGTTACAGCAGCCTACTGCATGTCATCTATCCACCTCCTATCTAGCTGCTCTCAATTATGATGACTTGTCACCATTCACTCCATAATTACATTCTCAAGGTTAATTCCATTTCTGCTCCTGATGTGTCCAAAGCACATACATTTACACCTATTCATTTCTGACAACCAAGTCTACTTTTCTCCCATAATGTATTTAATATGTGCATTTATCATCTTTTCTGTCCAGAAGATGTCTTTGCTTGCACCATATCACAAAAGCTTCAATTTTCTTTGTTGCAATCAATAATTTCTCGAAAGTCACATTCATAAGTTGCTACAGCAAAAAAATAGGCATTTTACCAGTCAAATCTTTCTAGTTCCATGGTGATTTTTTTTTCCAGGCTTTTATAAGGGAAGCCATGGGTGGATCAACTATTCTTCAAAATTTTCCAGTTTCTATTGGACAGGTTCTGATTAGGTAAATTTGATCCCAAGTAAACTGAATTTATGAACAGTCTCTAGAGCCAGACCACTAATCATGAAGCTAGCTAATACACAATTTTTAATAATTAAGTAAAGTAATTTTATTTATGGTATACTCAAGAATACCCTGTATTTTTCATTAGCTTTTTATTGTCTCTCTAATACTTGGTGTACAGCAGATGTGATTGAGACAGAGTGCTGTGTCATCAGCTAGAGGTCATTTAAAAGAAGTCAATTTAAAACTCAACTTTTCCATTCTGTGAAGTCCTTCTGAGATTTTTTTTTTGTCCCAGCCAGGCTACAAGGAAAATTGTGGTTACCTGTAGTTTTAATAGTAGCTCATGGCTCTTTCTATTCACTTGGTATTTTTTTTCAAGTAACAAGGCAGATTTGGGGAAATTCTGAGTGTTTAGGACTGCTTAGAGGAAATACTACTAGGGGAATTGGAAAAGTTTGGCAGTATACTTAGCCCATGGCAGCTGTTTCCTGGAGGCAAAACAATGAGTCTCTCCCCCTTCCGCATTAAATAAGAACTGTCCTGTGATCTATTAATAAATAAGAACGTGTAGTACTAACAGGTTCTGATTAGGAGGCTCATTTGTGAAAAGTATCGACTGTATTTACGATGCTGCTGTTGCTAATTCTTCCAATGGATATAACATCTGCTGCTTGCAGTAAAGAAAAGAATTATATGAAATTTTACAAATGAATATGAACTTGGAATTTACCATTATGGTCAAGGAAAGATGTTTGATGACTGGACGTGCAGCCTCAGAGTTGTGCTGTAATGACAGGGTCATTGCACATTGATGGACAGGTTGTGTGCTGTACTCAGAGGCTTAAAGAAGGGTTGCATTTGTCAAACACAGGGAAGCATCAAAGTGTGTGGGTATGACTGTATGCACAACAGAATCATTATAGTTTGCCTTTGAACAAAGTCAGGAAATATATTGATCATATAGGTTTATGCAGTAGGGGAGCAACTAATGATGATCCAGTCAATGTGTTCTGTGAAGGGCTCAAGGGGATAATCATTAAAACACTGCACCACTACACATTCTGGAACCTGAGTATGAAACCTGGAATTTCAAACCCTCGTAAAGAACAATTTGCATTTGAATTGACGAAATAAAATTACTTCTTTGGTTTGTGCTGCTCCAGTCATTTCATCCTTACAATTCTACATCAGTTAATGCACTGGATGTTTGCATCCAGGTCGTCAGCCAGCATGACAGTAGTAGCACACTGACAACATAGTGATCCAGCAGCATGGAATATGGAGTATCAGTGGAAGAAAATATTCCTAAATTCAGGATATGTAGCAACAGAGAAGCTAAATAGGGTTATTTGAGCCAGTACCTGCATGAGTGCTTGACAAAGCAGACACTGAACTGGTGTCTGAAGAGAGCACAGAATATCAAATATTGAGTAGACAAAGCCAGAAGTGGCCTAGAAAACGCACGGGCAAATGGAGAAATGGGAAAAGTACAGTCTTGACAAATGCTTAGTAATATAAAAACTGTGTTAACAATATACAGATTTTTAGCCAAAAATTCTTCATGATGCAGTATAAAAAGTCCACGATGGAGGAGTGATCAATGAAGGTGATACTAGTGCCAGCAGAGGGATTACTGCTTGTAAAGTAGACTGGTATGTATCCACTTAAAATTTCACCAACAACTGATACCACTAATTATATTGTATCTGAATTTGGCAAGGCAGCTCATGTGTACGCTGTGTAATATACTATAACTACACTGTATCAAGCACATAAATACTTGCTTTCTTAGGTATATTTCTGTACTGTGCTTTTTTGTCTTCCAGACTGCATACTTATACCTAATCATTTATATTTTCAGGGAGGCACTGCTAAAATTGTAAACTTCCTTTAGCTAAGTCCTTTAATAAGGCAGAAAAAGACTTTTAGCCACCATGTGAACATTTAAGTCACTATGTTAGATGTTGTCAGATTTTGTTTATGAAATGCCATCGACCTGTATTTAATCAGTAAGTTTTAAACCTTCAGGATCTGCTCAGCAGCCACCTCTAATCCAGAAGAAAAGTGGAGTGAACAATATTTTTCATCCATTTTCAGTATCATTCAGCTGCCTGGATGAACTCTGTTAGACATGAATTTTTCGATTTAAATGAAAAAATATGTTGACAGTCTATCAGATTCTGAATATAGTAAGAACAGAATAAAGTTACTTCTAGGGGAGGAAAGCAATAGAATCTTAAATCCCCTAAGGAAGCTCCTTCATATAGCAAGTACAAAATACACAAATGCTGACATAATCTGTGAGCAGAAATAAACCCCAAAGCCTCTATAGTTTCCTGAATTCAAGCAAACTTGCAGTAATATTTTTTCTGTCTTACCAATGCCTTATTTGGGTGTTTGTCTCTCTGTTCCTTTCGTGAAGGATTTGTCCCTTGACCTGCTGCTGGGTGTGGGAAATGGGAACTCAGGAAAAGATATGAATGAACAGGAGAAATGGGATGAGCAAAGATGAACACATGTAATTGAAAATCTGCAGCTGGCTGGGCAGTAGGAGTTTCATGTGAGCAAACAAAATGCAGAGACAGAAGGTTAAATAAATAGCACTGAGTGAATTGTAAGTATCTTTTAAATACCATTATTTGTGATCTGTAAGTACAATTTTGCGAAATTTAAGATGAACTGGAGAAGCCAAATTCTGAGAACAATCTAATTAAATGTTCTGTTATATATCTTAAAAGGAATTACACCTACAGTTCTATTTATTTAATATAAAGCCTCCTTTCCGTTTTCATTTTGGCTTTCTATATTTAGCAGCCACTATAATAATCTCTTTGGAAACTAGCTGAACACGCTTGCAAGAAGATTTTTAAAAACAGAGCATACCATTAAAATTCAAAGTTAAAAAGAAGATTGTTGTGGATTTCTTTTGTCCCCTGTTTACATACAAAGAGGGGTTTCAGGTCAGCTGGAGAGCTACATCAAGATATGTTGGGAGCTTTTATTCTGTGTGTGTACATCCTGCTTGTTGTTTTGGTGCTGCATAGTTGGTCTTCTTGCTGAGACCTGGGAAGAACATATGTGTGATAGTGGCTGCAGTCACACTAAAGTAGTGAACCTGACAGTGTACGGTTTTGAAAAAATAAATGAAACAAACTTAAATTATGGAAATGTTTGTTTTCTATTTCATCCCATTAATGGGTGTAAACATAATTTAGATACTGATTTACTTGTATGTGCCTTTTATAATTGCTGAATTTGAAAAGTATATGTATAACCAGAAACAACTATGAAAGTCCAAAAATGTGTATTTAAGAGTCATCAAAGTCACAAGCTACATAATGCTGCTGAGGAAAATAATTACCAACATGTGTATGGATGTTGTGGTTTAACCCCAGGCAGCAACCAAGTCCCTCAACCCCTCAATCATTCTCTCACGGTGGAATGGGAAAGAGAATTGGGCAAAAGTGAGAAAACGCAGGTTAAGATAAAGACAGTTTACTAAGTAAAGCAAAAGCCTCACACACAAGCAAAGAAAACCAAGGAATCCATTTACCACTTCCCACGGACAGGCAGGTGTTCAGCCATCCCCAGGAAATCAAGGCTTCATCGCGTGTATTTGAGAAGTACAAACTCCATCACTCAAAATGTCCCCCATGTTCTTATTCTTCCCCCAGCTTTAAATACTGACGATGACACTGCACAGTCTGGAAAATCCCTTTGATCACTGTGGGTCCAGCTGTGTCCCTTCCCAACACCTTGTGCACCTCCAGCCTCCTCGCAGAGGATGTCTTGACACTGTGCAAGGGCTGCTCAGCAATAACAAAAACATCTCTGTTGTATTATCAACCCTGCTTTAGCACAAATCCAAAATACTGCCTCATAGCAGCCACTATAAAGAAAATTAACTCTACCCCACCCAAACCCAATATAATGGATGAGGAGGAAATTAGCAATTTGAATATGTAACCTTCTCCTTTTCTACTCTTCTACTGTGTAGTATATTTAGTTTATTTTTTGTACATGGAAAATAGGCAAATTTATAATAAAAACTGAGACAAAGATAAAATTCTTATTTAAGTTTTAAGGTACACATTTTTGTCTCCTAATCATCACCACTGTACAGAAGAAGAAATACCAACACAGAAATTGAAGAACTACACAGAAAATACGAACCACTCCCATTTCAATGTTCTTTAAAGTTACTGTGTTCGTTCTCCCAGATTTTGAGGAGTGTAATCAGAGGAATAAAGTGATTGAAAGAGTTCAATTTGATCATTTATTTTAAATATGTTTTCTTGATGGTTGTATCAGCTGTTTTTGTTTGGGGTTTGTTTGTTTGTCTGGGTTTTTAATAAGTTGTCTATTACAGATGGGCCCAGATCCAAATGACACCACCTCTGCTCCATCCTGAATTGTGTGTATCAGGTTGCAGATACCAATCTGAATGTCATGAGCTAGAGCAGGGTGGAGTGGAGCTTGTCTTAACATATGATTCCCTCATTCTTTGAACTTGGAATTGTCACGAATTTGACAGGTACAAGCTAACTAATTTTTGCCTAGTCCTTAAATAAATTGGAAGCTGTAGACTGTCCTGTTAGAAGCAGTGACTGTCCTTTTATGTTGCTTAGCTGCCTGTGGCTTTCTAAATTTGAGTTTCTTTTGTTGCTGGTGTTATTCACTGGGAAAGAATGTGGCCCCATTTCCAGTGAGAGAGAGTAGGAAATGTTAAAAAATAGAAGTGATAGGTGGATTTTAAAGGGACTAAAAAAACCCCCAAAGAGGTCAGAATTTACAGGAAAGCAAAAAAAGGCCTTTCCCATTCAGCAACAACCAAATAGCTATCTGTTCATTTCCTATCTAAATAATTAGATTCTATCACGTGAGAGTTACAAAGAAACAAAGATTTTTCTTTAAAAATGGTAGTCTACACAGCTGTTTTTAAATGCACATCACTCGCTGCTCCCTTCCCCCGTCTCATTGGCTTCTTGTTTCAGCGTAATACATCTGGCATACAAGTTATTCAAGTTCAGAAACTAGTTACTGAAATCTAATTAATAAATCAGTGCTAGTGGGTTTAGGCCATAACAAGTTCCCTAATTTATTTTTACAAGCAGTTGGAGTAATCCACAGATGTTTGTCACAGATGTCAAGATCCAGGACTGCTGTAACTAGCAGCTTTTGTGTAACAAATGGCAGGTGAGGAAAACTGACACTAAGCAGGATACCTGCAAGATATTTATATATTGTAGAATTTTTAAGCCTTTGAGTTGTGGTATCAAAGGGTTTTGTAAAATATTCATGTCTTGATAGGACATGTATTGTACATATCTGTACTTGAGAATAAGGCCTCTAAGAAACTACTTTGGGAAAGAAATAAAATAGATTTTTGTATTGTTTTAATCTTATATTAATTGAAAGTCTCCATGAGGAAAACAGTTTTGTAAATCACTTCTGATTGGCAAGCAACTTCTGGTAAATGAATTGCATGGGCAATGGAGTACAGTCTGTCTTGACAGGTAAAAGCATTTTTTCATTAGAGTAACATTAATAAATGATTGAAATTTACCCAAGATTCAGGCTTGTACTTAATATTAGATCTACTTGGAAATTCCATCCTGCAACAAGATCCAGTATTTTAACATTTGATATTTCTGAATCAGAGCAAACAAGATATCTCAAAATTTCCAGTAGAATGAAAATATTGGTTTTTATTTAGAATCACTGAAGAGTTTTAATGATCTTTTCCCCAGAATTTAGTGAGGTGAAATGGACTGATAACTTAATATCACAAAACCCATAAAATACAAAAATATATAAACTAAATTTTACTTATAGTATTAAATTGTTGAAAGAAAATAATAACTGATAGCTTTTTTCCCCCTTTTCTTTCAAACTGGCATTGGTAAATGGTTTGTTTCCAAGTGTTTATTTCTGCATCTCAGTATGATGTGGCCACAACTTGGGAATTAATATATTTGAGGAAATGCATCTCTTTTGCTCTAAGGAAGGCATTTACTTTAGGAGATATAGAGTATCTTAAAGGGATAAAATCCTAATCCGAGCAAAGTAGTTTGTAGTTATTACATGCTATCTTGATGAAGGTAAACCCGTAGGAGCATAAGATTATTTTAATAATCTAATACATATCATGAGATATTGTTCTAACTAAATGGAACAAACTTTTTTTCCTTTCTGCCTCTGCCCTGATTTTTCCTTAATGAAGACAAAGTCCAAGATGGAATTGTTTGGATTCAATTGCTATCACTTATGCTAGGGATTTGGCTCTTAGCAGGATATCCCAGGAGAAGCTCAGCTGCCCAGGAACATAAAATGCTGAAGTGTCACTGTAAATTCTTGAATTATGTCAGTTCTGTCTTAATGCTGAATATTTTATCCCAGTTCAAAATCAGTGACATTTCTTCTGAAACTGCCTGTCCTCTTAACAGCTGCCTGAAGGCAGATACCTGCAGATTGGAAACCTGGAGATTTTCTGTCGTGGGGCAGTTTTGTTCTTACCACTCTGGCTTTATGAATGAATGGGGGCCATTAATGATACTGTTCCATGGAAATGTCTTCTATCTTCATCAGCAGACATCAGATTTTTGTAAAAAACAGTAAGTAAACTTTCACATCCTGGTCAAATTCCAGTTTAGATAACAGCACCCTGCTGACAAAGATCCTACAATTTCAGATGGATAGTAACTGCCTATTTAACCTACTCTGTGTTATTGCATGGCATAGTCAAACAGCTGTTGCATTTTGTTTGATGTAGATGTATTAAGAGAATCCCCTATGGTTTTGTTGTTTTGGTTTTTTGAACAAAACATTTTGGGAATGGTAGGAATTGCAGAAGTGTCAACCATTATTCATTTTTCTTCCTGTTAAGTCTAATTCCTACAGTGATCTACTTGAAATCTGTTTTTTTAAAAAAAATACAGAAATACAATTTCACTGCTTACCTTGTTCTTAGGCCACTTAAACATGTGGATCTTTAAGATATCTGATATTAAATTTACCACAGGATAGGATCAGTGCAGTTTTTAACAATAAAGAAAGTGATATTAAACAGATAAAAACATGACAGTTACAATGAAAGTCAGCTTACTGCTTTTTATCATATTCCAAGGTGGCATATTAAGGATTGTTTGTTCTCCATTTCTGCAGTTTAAACAGATAAGGGTGGATTTTTGGTATCTATTGAATTTGACATATCAGATTGATAAAAACAGCAGAGGAATACAAGAATCAGATTCACCACAAATTAATTCTGAAGTGTGAGCTTATCCCAAATTCAGAAGTCCTTGTAGCAGTGAGGATTCTGTCAGGTATATAAGCATGACCTCATTCTTTGCCTGCAGAGAAAATACAATTAAGTATAATTCCTCAGTTCTTGGATAATAGCATTTATTGCCATTATCTCTCTGCACCTCCTTTCCTAAAACACAAGCATCTTTATAGTTCATATATCTGGAGATGTTTAGCATAGCAGGTATAATGAGCAGATTTTATTTCTGTTCTGCAATATTGCTGGAGTACCTCATTAAGGTACAGGTACTTTAAATGAAGACTAGTAATATGCTGCTTCAGAATGCATTTAAACAACAGTTCGAAAATTTGCTACTATTAACCTTCAGTTGTAACATTATAAATTCCTTTGATAGCTTACTGACGGATAGGTGAACCAAAGTACTGATTTGTTAAGTGACTTTTTTAGTATTCATTAGTGGTAATGCTGGAATAGGTGTGACCCATTCACATAAAAATGCAATCCTATTTATATCAGCAGAATTATTGCTATTGTCTTCAGTGAGGCAAAAAGTGCCTCAATAATCTAGATTTCTAATGCTTCTAAATACTTTTTTCCAGTTTAAAATAAAGCTGAAATAGAAACCTGTGTAGAGGGAATTAAGGCATTTTTTTAAAATAGATATAGTAAATCTGCACTATTTGGAATTAAAAACTGAATGTGTGAAATTACTGCAGTGATACGAACCTGTTTCTTCAATTAACTACGCAATCGATTGTTATTTGGAACAGAAGATCAATATCCTGTGAGTATACAAGCCAGATATGGAGTTTCTTAATGGAGATAAAACACCAATATTCACTGTGCATGTGACTTAAATCTAGAGATAGGTAGAGGAGAAGAGACAGTTGTTACTGTGTATGTGTTACTGTGTACTGTGTATGTAAATTACTCTGCGCATATTTCTTTTTATAAAACTTCTTCCTCTTTTATTTTCTTAAGGAATTAAATTTCTGCTTCAGGAATCACATTCTGGCAGAAGGGAAAAGTTATCTTTTGTACAAACACAGTCTAAGATCATGGACAAAGTAATATTAACAGGAGACAGAGACATTCCAAGAAGCCAAGTTTAACCTCTTAAATCAGCATTAAGGGAAATCAGTTAAAAAAACTAGGGAGGGATAGCGAACACTGTTTAGTCTCTGCAATGTTAAACGAAACCTAAGGCTGGCAATGGAATGTGGAAGGTTTCTTAGGAAGAGGGTTACAGCATGGAGGGACTGGATCAACTTTTATGAAAATGGTTTTTGCAGGAACTAGATGAGGGCTATTTTCATCTCTTTCTTTCTGAAGGAAAAACCTATGATAGTTTGGGGGGTTGATTACATATATTAATGGTGCAAAAGTTCTGAATAATGATAAAAACTCTACCGTCAGCTCCTGGAAAGACAACTTATTTCAGATTTACTGCAGCAGGCATTAATTTTTAATGCACAGTTATTCCTCAGGCCTTTTCCTACAGTATTTATTATCGTATATTCAACATGTAAGTAATAACAAGTCTTTAAAACTGGCAAAGTTAAACATGTCTTTCTTGCCTCACCAGTACACTCTTACAGCCAAAGGTTTGGCTAGAAATTGTTCTTGAAAATCAAAACCTATTTTTTTTAAAATGTAAAGATATTTTGAATGTAGAAGAAAGGAAATCACAATTTTCTGAGTAGACTTAGGCTATATATAATCAAAAACATTATATGGGACTGACATTTCCATTGGGTCCATGCTGGTAATAATACTACTTTAATGTGATTTATAACAAAAGCAAAAATATACTAAAGTATTTTTGTTTTAAGAAGGCAGCACTGAGGAAACTAAAATGGAAAATCTGTTGTTAAAGTGTTCAGTGAAGACCAGACTAAACACTTTAGCCAAACAGCACAGATTACATGCTGTATGTTCAAGCTACTCCAAGTAAAAACAAGCCAAGTGTAGACATAAGGAGAGGCAAAGGAATGGAAAAAAAAAACCCAACCCAAACCGACAGCATATATAATAGGTGATTATGGTGCTGTTTGAAAAAGTTGCGTGAAAATTAAAAAAGAGAAGGACAGAAATACTTGAAAGAGCCTCTATTGCAGTGATTATAATTTTCTAATCAAAAATCCCTCCTATTTAAATCAAATCCCTGCTATTTACAGTGTTAACTGTGGTAGCTAGAAATCTGCCAGTGCCCAAATTAGTCTGGTATTTTCATGGTGTCACATACTATAATATGTACAACTGGCAAAGAACAACATAGTTTCATGCATTAAGTGCCAGCAGCAACACCCCTCTAGCAGTGCAGTTTAATGGAGGCTATCAGACTAGAGCATACTGGAAACCTCTCTCTTTTTTGGCAACCTTAAAAATATAAGGACACAGTCATTACACTGGAATTTACATGACCTATTTTTCCAAACGTATGATTAACACATTACCAGCATCACATCCTTAAAGAGAAACGATTTTGTTTCTGATACTTGTCCAGACACTGAACACATGAAGTAAGGAAACGTGAAGTTCCTGGTACATGCATGAAATTGTCACGTGACACCACACGCATGCACAAATTCACATCAAGGCAAATTTTCCTCCAGATTTTTTGACGGGTACAATGGCAGTGTATTGAATAGTTATTTATTTTGCTTTTGTGAGTCATGGCAAGAGACAGCTTTTTGAGGTTTACAAGCACATCCTCTGGATGACTATGTATAGGCTTTATGTATTGTATTAGAAGTGTAAATGTTTGTCCTTGTTTATGTAAATATTGCACACTATATAGCTACAAGATAAGTACTGAAATGGCAAAGTCACAGACAAACTAGCAATGCCTAAATCAATTTATTTCCTAAAACATTATATGTTTTGAATACAAATTTGAAATTTTCTTACATTACTTTTATTGAGAAATCCTACATAAAAAACATAATTTGCCTTTCTGTTGCTGTGCTACCAAAGTGCTAGCCAGCACTTTGGAATTGTGATCTCTACGAGCTCTAGGCAAATTACCCCAAGGAGCCTTCTGCAGTTTTCACAGGACAACTATGTTGAGCTACCCATGCATACATAGTTCACCCTAAAACAGAACATTATTTTTGCACTTGCTTATTCATTATTTGCATTAAAATAGAAGTTACATCTATGATGGAAACAGTTGGGTCCTGGTGGCAGGAGGCTCTCCAGCAGGCCGTTAAGGAACCAGAAGTGGGAGTAACTATGACTGAGACGCAAAGTTGGCTATGACTTCTTGGTCTTTCTTGTGAAGCATCTAAGATTAAGTGCTAAATAAGCAGGCTTTAGTAGTCCTCTGAAGGCCACATCTTCCATGTTTCCCTTTTTGAAGGAAAATCCAGAACAAATGAGGCTCAGGGATGCCACTTCCTTTGAATGGGATGAATCACACCCTGAGGGATCTGCCGGTTGGGAGACAATCTTACTCCCCTTGTGGAGGACCAGGCATAAGCACAAGCATGTTTTGTCTCCAACATTCTGACTGCTGTGACAGGAAAGCTGTGACTGTAAAAGAGGGTCCCGTGGAGGTGGGGCAGTGCTGTACAGAGCCAACTTTCTTTTCTTGAGAAAATTAAATGTGCCTTGAAACTCATGTTCTGTGTGCCTGCATCAAGACAGGAGTTAAGTCCCCCACCACAGGGCCCCTCACTACAAGGTGCTCCAAGATCCCCAGAGACCTTTTTTCTTGGAGGCTTATTGCATGCATGAATGAAACAGTGCAAAAATCTGTTTTACATAACACATGTGCACCAGATAAGCTATAAAAGAAAGTGGATTGGTCTGTCTCTCCCTCCTCTCTTACCCCACATCCAGACCTCTAGGGAACCTGAAATGTTGTTAGGATTGGGAGCATATTAAAATGTGAATTTGTTAGCCAACACTTCTGAGACCTGAAGTTTGTTGTGGGAGTTTGGAGCTTGTTAGTTTGTTGTAACAGTTAAGGGCTTCTTAGTCAACACTTTTGAGACTAAACAGTGGGCTATTTGCTGGAGCTAAGATGATGATACAATAAGACGTAATAGTTCCCTGACACATGGGTTGGTGTATTTGTTCATTTGGTGTGATGACATGTTATAAAGGACATCGAGCATCCCATCAGGATGCATTCCCATCAGGAGGGAAAATGCTTCGTCTTTCACTGGAGTGTCCTGTTTCTGTTCCCTAGGAGGATCACAGCAGGACACCTCCAGCAAATGTGCTCCTGAGGCTTTGTGCCCTGATGGGAAATGGCCGCATGCAGATGGAAGGGAGGTATCTCAAGCCTATGGGGCACAGCAATCCATCTCCTGAGAACTGGGTGTACAAGCATGAAGTAGTGGAGACCCTGCCTATCACCTTGCTGGGACGGGCAGGGAGACAGAGCTGACAAGGATGCCTATGGCACTGTAATGAAATCATATTCTCAGGCATCAGCGATGTAATTCCTATGTAATTTTCCAACTACATTTTAAAGTCCATTTGGTGACCGTGAAATTTCTCAGACCAATGAACTTCTATAAAAACTACAGGAAAGTTCTCCCAGTAAAATCTTCTCATCTTGAGTGTTGTTTGGCTTTTTTGTTTCTTTGTTTGGGTTTTTGTTAAAATAATTTTAAGGGCTCTGCCCCTAAAACCCTTTTGCACCTTGTGTATCAACTACATGTTGATAAATTCAAAACTCTTGTTCACTTAGTTCCTTTCATGGTGACTTCACCATGTTCTAATTTAGGGCTACTTATCATCTCAGTCCATCAAGAGCATATCTGTTTTCTTTCATCTTTCCATAACCTTCCACTGTCCATCTTCATCAAGTGTCCATTGCGTGTTGTAGATAAGGAAGCCCTCTCCTCCTAATCAGCTGCTTCTCTATTCTGTTGCAGCGCGTAACTTCCACAGCAATCACTGATGTCAGATCCCACAGACACTCCTCAGCTTCCTTAAAAACTCTCCGCCGTTTACATGCCATTTACCCTTCAGTATGAGCCTGCAGACCCACGGCATCATTCCAGACTGTGGGAGCTATCTCTCCTCAACTTTAAAAATTAGTAAAACTGGGCAGCAGCAGCAGGAACTAAACACTCATGCTTTCTGTTACAAGTGTGAAACCTGCCACTACGCGGTTAAGAGATGTCACCGTGCTAGCTGTCGGCGATCCCGCACCGTTCCCGACCTCACCCCCGCACCGCACCCAGCCGCGCCGCTTCCACCGCGCAGTCTGCCCTCCGTCCCACGCCCATTTCCCAGCCTGCTTGCAGGGTGGAGCTGCCCTCAGCCCTCAGCCGGCCGGGCGGGACCGCGGGCCCGGGCGGGCAGGGGAAGGGGCGGGGCGGTGCCTCCTCCCGGGCTGCGCTTCCCCGGGCGGCCGGGGAGCGGCGCTGTGTCCCCGCGGCGCACGCCCCGCCCGAGCCTCCCCTTCCCGCGGCCGCAGCCCCGCGCCCGCCGCCGGCGGCAGCGAGCGAGCTGAGCTGCGCCGAGCGAGGTAACGGCCGGCGGGGTCTGGCGGCGGGGCCGGGGAGGAGCTCCGCCCTCCCCCCGCTCCCGATAGGGCGCGGAGCTGTTCGCCGCGGTCTCCCGGGGGCGGGAAGCGGGCGGCCCCCGCGACGCGTCCGTATGGCGGCGGGCCCGGGGGGCCCGTCCCCGGCGTCACTGCAGAGGAGTTGCCCGCGGGTGGGAGGGCAGGCGGCGGGGGGGCGGTGCAGCTTGACCGCCTGCCCTCGGCCGGGCCCTGGGCGCGGGTCGTCGCTGGCGAGAAGCGGCCGGGGCAGTGTGGTCGCGGCCGGGCCCCTCCGCCGCCGGGCCGGGGCCGCCGCTCGGGCCTGCTCTCCCCGGGGCCTTGCTGTGGTGAGCGCCGCGGCGCCTCCTCGCCCGTCACCGAATGGCCCGGCCTTCTGCAGAAATCCCGGCTCCTGCCCTGCCAGTAGCTGTAGCCGCTGAAGGAAGGCTCGGGGCCAGCGAGTCGGTGGAAAGGCTTGGGCCGCCTGCCCCGCAGCAAAGCAGGGCTCGTGAACTTCATCTCGCGAAGAATAGCAGCCGCGAGATAAATTCACCCCGTTCAAAATGAAATCAAAAGGTTCTGAGTACTCGCAGGGCTTGTTCGTTCTTAACAGTCAAGAACCGCTGAAATGTGTTTATCGTGAGGGTGTTTGTGACTTCTGTAGCATAGTATCCCTCCGTGCTTTGGACGGCATTTGCAGTTTTGCTGATCAAGTACCATAACGTCACTGAGGCTTTAGGGGAGCCTGGCTTGAAAAGCAAGGAAAAAAGTACATATTTACCTGTGCTTTTCTTAACTCCTGTACTGAAAGACTAAAGGCAGTGTGACTGTTAAAAGACACTTAAATCCTATTTTATGCAATGCCTTGACAAAGTTTAGTCTGCTCCTTAGTCTTGCAGGAGAACCTTATAGTGAAAAGTTGAGAACAACTCCTATAGCACTTAAGCAGAAGAATTCCAAAAGGAGTAAAAGTTTCAGATAACCCGTCTCCAGTTGTGATTTGAGAGCCAAAGGCTGAAATATAAACGGAGGAAATTACAGAAAGGCAGAAAAACTTAAGTATGGTACACGTTTGTAAGGCTGAAAGTTTTAAGCCTCATTCTTCCTGGCACAGTCACCCTTGACTAAGCCGGGGCTTGCTTGTGTCACATGGCTGCAGCACGTGTTTGCAGTTCAGGTTCCTACAGACTCTGTGAAGAGCTGATGAGGGTAATTTAACAGCATGAAAGCACATCTAAAAATCCTGTATTTTATTTTTCAATACTTTTTTCTTCTTACCGTCTCTTGGTTTTTTGTTTTGTTTTAGCTACAGAGTTGCCCTCTATTTCTTGTTGCCTTGTTACACTTAAAAAACACTCAACAACTCTTTCTCTGTTGCATTAACTTTAATGCATTTCATCTGGGGAAGCCACTGATCCAGAGGGAATATAAAAGTGTTACATTCGGGGCTTTGAGGGATTTTAGGTCTTAGGTGTTGTGCAGTCTCGTCTTTCACTCTTGCCTGTGTACTGACCTGTAATCCATGGTAGGTGGCTGACACAGTCAAATTATTATTTCGGGAATGTTTATAGAGCGAAATTCGCATGCAGAAGAACTGCATTAAAATAATAATCCTTGTATTTTAGGAAGTTGCTGCCTTACTTTTTTCTCACAGAGCCTCTGCTGCAATAAAAATGTCAGTAGGGCATTAATTAGCTGTCAGCTATACTGCCTGTCAGGACTGAGTAAGGCTGAGTTTTGAATAGTCTCTGGAAGCGTGGTGCGGGCAAGTTGCAGCTCCAGGACTGCTGGAGTTCTCTTTCCAGATACCTCTCTGTGATTTGTAGCGTGGAGATGGAATAAAGTCTTAAGCAGTAGTATTAATGTCAGGTGTGGAATTGCAGAAGCACCAATATTACCACAGGTTTCATCTTTGTTTCAGCCTGCAGCATCGCTTTGGAGGCTGAGCATAGGTCATAGTGACACAGCTGTGCTGTGTGGAGTCTGTACTGGGGACAGCACAGATAGCCCAAGAGCTCTGCACCTTGGAAGGTCTCCCCTCAAAGCCAAATTTGCCATGGGAAACCCTTTCTTAAGCATACATTAGAGGGCTGTGAGCTGTATGGGAGAAGGGGGAGGGAGCTATAAAAGGATCAAGTATCTCTAAGCTCCCCTAGAGGTGGAAAGACATTTTGCAGATACTCTTACTGTTTTCTGAAAAAAACCCCACAAACTGAAAACAACAACAAAAAAACCCCAAGCAACAACCTTCTCCACCTAAACAAGGAGAACAGCTGTTGTTTATTTTTTTTCTAGTTTGTCATGCTGCATAACTGCACTTTTTATAATACTAAGGCCACTTGCATTTTTTTTGTCAAAATCCAGGCTTTGTCCTTCAGCACACAGCAAAAGGAAGGTGACTACAAAAGTAGTTTCTTTCAAGCAGACCTGGTGGTGAAGAACACACTGGTGGCTTTCCTCCTCCCACATTACTGCTTTGATCATGTACATCCGGCAGATTTGCCTGTCCCTTTCTGGGAGCTCTGTGGAAGGGCTTTAGCAAGAGCAGCTTTGTGGCTTGAAAGGAAATTGCACAATATGGAGTTTGACAGCTTCTGTCACCTGTCAAACACGAGGTGACTGCCACTGCAGGTCGACTTCTCCTCATGACATGGCATGTGCAGAAGAGCTTTTGAGCCCTTCCTAGCCAACAGGGCTCTGGTCTTCCTGCAGGTTTGCTTCATAAGCATCTGCTTCAGATGAGTTTGTGCTAGTTTTGTACTCATGAACTGTGTGTGTAGTTGGATGAAGTTTTTGGTTTGTACTCAAAGGAATACTTATTTTTTGCGGCACCTTCAAAAAAATCTATCTGACCTGGGCCAGACTGAAAAATCACAAACGTAGAAAAAAAATCCTAGCAGAACAGATTGCATAAAGCAAGTGTATGCAAGTTAGTTAGGAATGAGATCTATTTGTCAGTGTCTTGGACTTTGACAGAAGTTGATATGAAAAAGGAGGACCTCTGTTGAAACTGTTGAACAAGACCTTGGAACAGCCAGTGGGAATAACACAAAGTGGAAGAAGGAAAGAGTAGAAAAGATCCTTGAAGTGTTTCCAGAAGCACTGTCTTTGGCTGGGTATAGATTTTCACATTCAGTAATGAAGTGGGCTGTTCCCTTGCTGACTGGTGGCAGAAGTGGAAGAATGCAAAAGGCTCACAAACCATCTCCTTTGCTACTCCTACGCTTACTGGGAAAAATCTCCTGGAAGGCATTTCCTGATTTTTTTTTTCTTTTCTTTTTTTTTACTTTCTAGTTTTTAGAAGGGGGGCCAAAATGTTGTCCAAAAAAGAAAAACTTCTTATTTTATAAATGCTAGAAAGTAAAATGAATTGTTGTCAGCTTGATTTCATTGGTTGCTTTTCTTCTTGTGCTTGTATTTAAATACTTGTTTTCTGCCCTTCAGGAAACCTCAAAATGCAAATGAACAAATGTGGAAATAACCTTTTTTGAAAGGTTGTTCTGTAAAATCATTGAATGGCTTTTCAGCTTTTCCTGGTATGGTTTTTCTGAAGCCACTTCGTTGAGGTAAATAACTTTCTATGTCTGCAGTGTCCTTTATTTTGTAAATTTGGATTCTCATTCTCAAGTTCTTGCTTCGTGTATTTTGATAGCAGTTTTTAATTCTTTGGAACAGTGGAATGAGGTTGGATGTAAAATGTGAGATGGGTGTCTAGATTTCTTGTGAAGAGTATTTAGGCCATCAGCTTGTCATGTTAGGAGTATGACAGAATAGTTGTTCCAAATTCTTTACCTAATTTAGGTGTACATGTTCAGTTTGGTTTTGGTGGGGGTTTTTTTGTGTTTGCGTTTTTGTTGTTGTTTATTCTTTATTTTATTTTGTTTGGTGGTCTTATTGCTGTTTGGGGTTTTTTTAAAGTTTGCTTAGAAGCAGAAGACTTGTGGGGAGTAAGCTCCAGGCTAATATGTACACTGGAATTAAGTCAGACTTTGAGTAGACCTAACATCTTTGGTATGTACACAATGGATTAGGGGTTGGCAGACGCTTTGATGAACTGAAGTGCAGTTCTTTAGCATCAGTAGGACCTTACAAATAAGCTGTGTATGTAACATAATCTTACTTCGATGTGCCAGGTTTTATTTGCCTAATTTCCCACATGATGGAATGAATCTAGTCTTCACCAGCATGGATGTGTAGGCCTTTTCAAGATGGTTAAGAACTGTGGCGAAGAACCAAGCGGAATGACAAGGAAACTTATATTTATTTCTGGCTAATTCTTCTGCTACGTTATTTCTTTGCCTGATGTAAGTAATCTTTCTTAGATAAGAAATCATTTAAAAACTGAAATCAGGTAGATGTTCTTATCCGTAGGAAAAGGATAGTTGAAGTTGAGCTGAGCTTGACATATTGGGTACTTATTTAAGATATTAGCCAGGCTTAATCTACTGAAATCTATTAAGTGTATTGCTCAGTGTTAAAACTGCTTAAAGCGAGCAAAATACAAATTTTAATTTGTATTCTGATTATTCCCTTGTCAGGAGGAAGCAGCCACTTCTGCTGACATCTGATTTGTATGTTAGAAAGTATGGTTTCCTGACAGAAGAGTGCATTATATTTTTTAACAGCAGATCTGTATTAAATGTGCCATCAGTAGTGGTTTTGGAAGGATGAGAAAGGACTCACTGCGGGGCAACTCAGTGAAGCTAAAGATGTAAGTTCTATGCCATTGCTATTTTACATGTATTACAAATAGAGATTTTTTGTATAGAGACAAGTCAATACAGACAATAGAGACAAGTTCCAGCTTGTAAGGATATATGTGCATGTGTTTATTTGGTTTTCTTTTAAAGCCAGAAGGTTTGCATGGACATTACATAATAAATATTTTATATAGTTTGAAATTAAGAAATTGTTCAAAACCCCCCAAAGCAAACCAAACTAAAAAGCTGTCAGCACCATCACCCAACCAAAACCAAACCAACCACTTTTATAAATATGTCATTAACTACCTTAAAGTATTCAGAGAAATTTAAAAATATATACAAATTGGGCAACTTTGTTCATATTGTTTGACTCTTGCATTGTGTCAAGTCTAGAGACTTCCTCTGTCCTTAAAAGAGAAGTAATACTGATAAATTATTTGCCATTTGAACTTGGTCTTCTTGGTCAGAAGTGTCTTATGCTGCTTAATGCTTTTAGTAAACATTTAGTAACCAGTAGTGGTTAGCATACTTCTCTGGTCTGTTTGCTTTAAAAATAAGGCCATGTAATGACTTTGAAAAACGATATTTACTGCTGGTGGTTTCCTAACGCAATCTCCTTGATTTAAAGAGTTTTGTGAATACCTTTGGTATCAACTGTAACTCAATTAGAAAGTGGTTTAGTATTTTTCTTCCTCTATTCTGTGTGTTCTGCCTGCTCTTGAATACTACCTGTTTACTTCTTTTCCTGTGACTTGCAGTCAGAGCTTGTTTTTCAGCAGCATGTCCTTACGGGATTGATCATTTTCAGAGAGCTGGATTCAAACACTGACAACACTGGAAGTGTTCTGCTTAAAGACTATTGCTGCACAGTAATGTCAAGGTGCATGGATAACTTTCTCCCTTGCAGGATCTTTCCTTTGTCACTGAACCTCTTTTTTTGAGGAACAATCACATTTTTAGCACTGTCAACATTGTTTAAGTTAGGACAGCCTTTTCTATTGGCTAAAGGATGAATCAATTAGATACAGAAGTTTGAAAAACAAGACCTGCTGTAACTTTTTTCTGATTGTCGAATACTTCTTTGTGACAGTAAAGAACAGTGTAAGGATGGCTAATCAAAGAGGTGAACCAAAAAAAGTGTGATGAAAAAACCAGCTGCAGTTGTCCCATCTCAGTCTGGCCAGCAGCATTTTCCACTATGGTTTCTCCTTTACTTTTGGAAGTCTGCTCCTTCCTTTTCCTGTGTATTGTTTTCTTTGTCATGCGTTTCAAACTTCCTTGACCTTATTATTGTTTCAGACATCAATCTGGTTTGTCTGATTAAAGTCCATTACACATGCTAGAAACTCCAGGGATCCTGGAGTTGTCTGTTTTGCTTTTGTAAATTTCTATGACTTGAGAACATAACAGTGAACCTTGTGCTAAATGTTCAATCTCATGGTTGTTGGAAGAGATTGATAGAGGATGATGGAGAACTGCTGTTTGAGTCTGGCACTAATCTTGCATTGTCATTTGTGTGCCAGTGATCCAGGGAGGAAAGGACTAAGTGAAAATGGAGATGCTGCCATTGATTTATTTGCACATGTTGAATTGATCATCACTGGCAAAATACCTTTTGTATATAAAAACAGGTATTTTATGGCCTACTCAGTAATTGTTATTGGTAAATAATGACTCTTTGCTGTAATTAACTTCAGATTTTTGAGCCTTACTGAGGTTTGCTAGTCTTCTGAATAACTACTTGTAAAAATATAAATTAATTTATTATGATCATCACAAGAACTCAACAAAGCTTTGATACTGATATAAACAAAAAAAAGAGAGACCATGCCATCCATACTGCATGCTTGTATTTCAATTAATAAATGCTTTCCTTTTCTACACAAGATTAATTGCAGTTATTATAGATGCTGTAAGGTTTTAACTAGATATCTTCAAAGGCTTCATGGCAGAAGTATGAGGGGGTGGACAGAAGCCACTTCTTGCTTTATGGTTTATACAGTTGTAAAATGTTTTTAACAATTAAAAAAACCCATCTCCACACAGGCTGAGGCACTTCTGGGTGTCACTTGGTTCAACCTAGAAATCAAATCAAGCTGGAGTGCATGAAGCACATTACCCAAGCCCTGAAACAGGCTGGTTCAAGCAGGGTTGTTCTGTCAGGTTTTGAGAGTACGTGGGGCTGCAAACTCCACAACCTCTCTGCCAGTGTTTGAACACTGAAGAACTTCTGTTTATTCTTAAAATGTCATGGGTGGGGGGAAGTCATGAAAGACTTTTGAAAGATTTGGTAACATCTGTTACATCTTCCAGTACTTTTGTAAGAGGAGTAGTTTCTGAATGTTAACAGAATGTAGATGTTCTATAATGTTAACTGGTCCTCAGTAGCAGAGGAGTATTTGTGGACTGGCCGTCTGGCATTGTAAACTTTATTTTTCTGGATTTCTCTTTTAAGCTACATTTTATTTGTTCTCTTCCAGATGCAGATTCAGTGTCTAGTTAACTGGAAAATAAGGCTGATCTAGCTGTCAGCCATTTGAAAACAAGAAAGGCAGACACATAGAATATGCTTTCCTGTATACTTATGTATTTTTTTATCTTTTAGCTATTTAAATAGAAGACATGGAAATGTGATTGTGTATTTTATTAAAATTTCCTGGGTTTTTTTGCTTTTCTTTATTCCAGGTCTGCAATTTCTGTTCAGTCTATCCCATTTAGGAGCGCTTTTTTTGTGATTTTTAAGCTTGGTGCTGTCAGCCCCATGTGAACAAACCAGAACAAGAAGCACACTAGGTATTAGAAAACAAAATGCCACGGAAGAAGAAAACTGGTGGGAGTCCTTCTCAGAAGAATGGCAATTCTGACAGATCCCAGGGGGACCCAAGCCACTTAGTGGCACAAGCAATGCATTATGTCAATAAGGAAGAGCTCTTCAACAGCATGTCAGAGATGTTTTCTGATCTAGATCCTAGTGTGATTTATATGGTTCTGTCTGAATGTGATTTTAAAGGTAAATAATGTACAGCTGACATTACAGTTTTGTTTCATGTGCAGATAGCTCTTAATTAGTACAACTCCAGGAAAGGTGTTGTGGGTGTTGCAATCATACTTGTGAGTTTAACTTTTACTAGGTAGGTGAGTAATAATATTTTGAAATTTTACAACCATGTAAGCTTCTTCAAGTTTAATAATATTTCTGTGAGGCTGGTAAATGGAGCAGGTACTGTTTAGAGTGGATTGTTCTGTGACACAGAGCGGGCAGTGGTGGAGTTGTGAGGAGAATCTGTTTTTTCCAGTTGGTTTCTGTGCCATATCTGCAAGATGCCTAAGCTGTTTCTGCAGGAGGGGTATTTTATGTTCTAGATCACAAGTTTTTGATTGTATGCTATATGTGATCCTGGCAGCATTTGCTTTTCCTTAAATACTTGAACTGAGCTTTTGTTTTACATTTATTTTGCATTGTCATCTTGTCGTGTCCACTGAGGATTAGTTTCTGCAGGATCAATTCTGTTTGCTGTGTTTAGTTCTCTGCAGCCTTGCTGGAACTAAAGCAAGGAATCAGATTCTGTCCCTGCCTTCTGCTGACCTACATACCCAACTCTCCTAGCAGACTATTTTCATATTTATGCCCAGTCCCTCCCGTTCTTTTGTGGTTTTAAAATTCCTCTATATGCAAGGTCATTTGCTTACAATAAAAGTATTGTGTGAGGTGCTGGATAGCAATGTCTGAGGAGTTACTTGTCAGGGGAATAAGCTGCATATGGAGCATTTTAATCAATTTGTATTCGTATGATCAGATGTGATTATCTGAGATTATTGTAAGAATGTGTGCAAAGAAAACAGATTTGGGCTTTTTAAAATATGTATAAAAGCTAGGTAACCATTAAAAGGACTGTTTTTATTACCTAAATTGTACAGACTTTTTAACTTTAGAACAACTGTGAGAGTACTGTTATAATTGTTGTTCATTTTAAAATTGATTTTGATGGAATTACTGATTCATGCTTCAAACTCTTATTAAGATTCACCTTTATGATAGTAAAGCTTATTGGAGAATGCAATAAACATGTAGAGTTCATAGCCTTGTACTGTTAACAGTCGTTTAAAAATGAGAAGTTTAGCATATTTGAGTGCTAATAAGTTGTTTTCATACAGTAGAGAAGCTGGAAGGATGACAAAGATCTTTATGTTTAATGAGTGCAGACAGAGTCGTACTTAAATGAGCCTAAAGTTTTTACTACACTGTCTTTCAGGAAAACAGAAGCTTAGCTTTAGGGCTCAGATGAAGTTTGTGCCTGCTTTTCATTTTGTTCATGTTGATCACTGGGACCCTTTACTCCATACAGTGGCTTTACAAAGAATTAATGCAGATACTGGATTTTTCAGGGTCTATTAGATATGACATTTTAAAATGGGCTATACTGAATATGCTTTGCATACTTTTATCTCTCTCATCCTTTGTAGAGTTTTTGATTCATTTTACACTATTTCAGGTATATGAGATAAATTAGAAATAAGTATCCATTTAAAAATCTAGCTCTAGTATTTTTTTCTGGTTAAAATTAGTAATTTTTAGACAATATTTCCTTAGTAATTTTAAAGTTTATTAGGTTGTTATTTTTCAATATGTCTGTATTTAGTTCTGCCTTTACTTCTAATGAGAAATGGATCAGGGAAGTTTCAGAAGCTATATTTAAAGATGAATTGGTGAACTGTCTTTTGGTTGTTTCTTTAGTTGTAATAAATGCTTCTTCAAGTGAAAAAATTGCTTGCACCTCAGCTTGGGCTTGTTTAGTTGACCGTGCTTTATTCTGTTCATCTTACCCTACAGTAGAAAATGCTATGGATCATCTTCTAGAGCTGTCCACCCATGCCAAAGGAGTAGCATCTCCAAAAACCTTGGGTTTTGATTTAGCAGTATCGTCATTACCTCTTGTTAATCAGCAAAGAGCTATTGCAAATGAAAGAATGGGGGAAGGTCCTGCAGCACAGAGTTACTCTGGAGCAGCAGTAGAAGTCGTCCTATCACCTGGTGTGCAGCTGACTGGAGAACTGGATTCCCTACTAGAAACTGCCTTTCAGAGTTACAGCTTGAGTGAGGAATTGCCTGATTCTGCAAGTGACCAAATAGCACATGAGCACCCTGTGGAACACGATGCTTTTACTGAATTTCCCGAGTGGGAGAAATCCGATTCAGTTTGCAATGTCCTACTTTTTCCACAGCAAGCAGAGACAAATAATGAGGCTGTAGAAAACTTCTGCTGCTCCGAGCCACCAGTGAGTCAGCTGAGCATCCAGACAAGCTCACCATCTGCATCAGACAGTTTTGCACAGAGACTGGAAGATTCTGATTTGTTGGAAATCCATGTTCAACATGATGTGGCTTCAGAAGTGTATAAACTGTCAAATGGAGAAGTATTGTGTGAAAATTCTGATCAGACACAAGATACTGTTTTGGATCAAAGTAGTGTGACTGCTGCTTCTTGTGGGTCCTCCCAAAGACTTGTGGAACATGGAGTAGCTGTTACTGGAGATCCTAATTCAAGGTGCCTGGAACAACACGAAGATGCAGTGACTGCCTTCAGCAGGCAGCAGAGCGCTTCTCTGCCAGAGGCATGTATCCCTGCTGAAACATCCAGTTTCAAAATACAAAGACCTGCAGATACTCAGCAAGCTCGGGAGGGTTATAACTTAAATTTTTCTGCACCATCAGGTCAGTCTCAACAACACTGGAATCTCATGGCTCCTGTGTTTTATCCATCCAGTGGAAGTCACAGCTTTGTAATTCCTGTAGCTGCCGGTCCAGGGCAGTGGAGACGTGTTTCTGACTATAGAACTTCGGAAAAAGGACTTTTTCTTTCCTCCCCAGTGGTTTCAAATGCCTGGGATGGCAACCCTTCTCTGAAGGTATGGGGAAATCAAGATAAAAACTCAAAATTGAACCCCTCGCAAGTACAGCAACTACGTGTTTGTCACATGATGAGAAAAAAGATGCAACTTATAGGTCAAGTACTTGTTCTTCTCAGAGGTGTTCCAGGATCAGGAAAATCATATTTGGCAAGGTAGAACATTTATATTGTGAGCTTCTAAAAAAATTGCTTAATCATGTACAGGATTTGGCAAAGGCAGAGACAATTTTCTGACACTTGTAAATAGTTATGCATAAACCCTAATTGCCAGCTACACAGTACACAAAGTGTGATGGGTGATAACTGCTGAGAGCAGAGTTCTTTGCAGGTCCTTTCCTAGTGGAAATTGAAATAGGAATGATGAGCTTTAACTTCTATCACTGAATAAAGGAGTTTGTCAGCAGAGCATCATTGCTGCAGTGTTAGGTCTGCTGTGTTCTTTCAGTCCCAGTTTATTTCAAGTGTTCTCTTCCAATAACACTGATGGAAATATGCCAGCTTTTCACAGGCAGAAATTCCCCTTTTCCTGTATGACTTTTTTTGTATAATTAGTATATCTGAAGCTTCTTGGGGGAAATTTTTGATTTTTCTTACTCTTTAAAAGCCTAGATTGAACTTAGACTCGTTTTGATTGACATCTGAAACATTTGATGCAATTAATACAGGATATTTGTCAGTGTGAAAGTATGTCACTACATGTAGATGGAAAAATACCTACCTCTTGAAATTAGAGACTTGTAGGAAAACTATATCAGCTCTCTCCCTTAGATAATCCTCAGCCTTTGATAAAAACAAAGGAGGGAAATTATTATAGATTGTATTTGCTTGGAGGTTGATTTTTTTTTCTCCTCTTACCTACATTTGCTGCTTCCATTCCAAGTAATTTTGGTTTTGTGCAAGAGACTAAAAAAAAGTCTGTATGGTAGTAGACGTTGGAGCCTGGGAGGAGAAGGGGAAAAAAGCTGTTTATTTCTTGATCTTTCACAGGACTTTGCTTGAGGATAACCCAGGTGGAATCATTCTTAGTACTGATGATTACTTTTACAAACATGGACAATACCATTATGATCCTGATTGCTTAGGGGAAGCACATGACTGGAACAGGAAACGAGGTGAGATATAAATAAAGGATTAGCTGTCTCATTTACAGTTCAGTGCTTGTGTGCTGTTTAAAAATCTGCCTGGCTTGTTGTGTGACAAGCATTTATCCCATCATAGAAATACTTTTTTAATATGTACAGAAAAAGAACGTGAGCACAAACTCAGGAGTCATCTGTTCATTGTGTGTTTTGCAATTAGAAATGCCACTGTCTTTGTCATGTTTTGTCTATGTTTTGTCCTCAGATTTTATCATGGTATATTTTGGGTAGTGTCCCACTTCCAGATTGGTTACCTACACCATCTCTCAGAAATACTTCTCAGATGATCTATAATATGCATATGCAATAAGTAATGAGGATACAAATAATACACATATTCCTGCTCTTCGTCAGCTTTTTTTTCTCTTGTACATGAAATTGTCAAATTCAAACAAAATTATAAGAGCACGACAGAATAAATTATTTTTTCCCCTTTTCATAATTGAGCGGGGATTTTTTGACAGTGGCCTGTGCTAAACTCACCGTAGAGCAAATCTTTTTAAGCTTTTACTTACTAAATTTGAACCATGATCCCTTTTCTGCTGTCAAATTTCTACCAGTGGAGAAACAAGTTAATAAATGTGGGAGTCAGCAAGAACTGTGATTGTTTAGACACGTTGTAACATGGCTACAGAAACATGGTGCTGTGTTTCAAAGTTAGTGGTTCTATACATTTCATTACTGTGTATTTAAATTACAATAATTCTTTTGGTTTTTCATATTTTATACAGTTTACAGAGTGGACTAATCTTAAGACTGTTAGAAAGCCAAGAATTTTGTATGCAACAAAGAAGTCCACTTTAAGGTGATCATGTAGTTTTTTTAGTTTAATTTACTGATTGATTAGTAATCTTGGTGCATTTTACATCTGCATTTTCATTCCTTGATTATCATAGATACATTAATTCACAAGCTAATACCATATCTCAGTGGATTTACATGTGAGGGGGGGAATTCTAAAATAGAGAGCCTTGAAATAGATCAAGCTATGGCAAGAGTTCTTCACAGAGTGGTTAATCATTATGGATTATCTATGTAAAGACATAAAAAATTTAGAGAATGACTATCAATATTATGTTCACTCTATTGTAATGAAATTAACTGTATTACATGGTTTTGTACATGTGTGTTTTTCAGCCAAAGAAGCATTTGAAATGGGAATCTCTCCTATAATAATTGACAACACAAACATACAAGCATGGGAGATGAAGCCTTATGTTACTTTGGTTAGTATTATAATTTGACCAATGTGAAAAGAGATTATGGACTAGCATGGCAACAACGTATGTTTTAAAATGGGAGTGTCTCTCTCAGTCTAGCTGCTGTTCCATAAGGAAATCTGGAGTACAAAAAAAAAAGTGTTGCTTGGATCATATTGCCCAGTGTCGTGTTGTGTGACTCAGTGTCATGTGGTATATGAGCATTAACCTGGCCTACTTACCAAAAGCCAAAGCCAAGTGCTTTGTTCTTGGGGCCAAAAGGAAACGTTGAATAAACTGAATTTTGTTCGTCTTTTGTATGATCTATAAAATTAGAAGCTACTTTAAAAATGTAACCAACACTAATGAACGAGTGATGTGTGATGCTCTGTTCAACTTGAAAACTCAGTTTCATCCTAAATATGACGTAGAGGCAGATACCAGTTGGAGGCTAGATTTACCAAATATTGCTAGCTTGCATGAACTTACACAGATTTACTTAATACTTTTTGTTAAAGTGATCCCACCTTCTCACCTAATAGTTTCCAAATGGACATCAGCACTCTTAGAGTCTAGAGCATATTTTGCTGTTGATCATTGACTGTGTTGGTTGGTAGTTAGAACAGCATTATTTTATTAAATTGGTTCTGATTAACTGAAATAATACATCGCAAAAAAGTATTATAATGTAGATCTGGGATTTCTGCTTGCCATTTACAGAAACACAGCAGAGAATGTAGTACTTATAATTGACAGCTTTTGAGCAGATACTGTACATATGCTGTATGTGCTAATGGATTTATGAACAGTGAGACTTTAACACAGATAATTTTTGTTAATAAAATGTTTATTTTACTATCCTTGCATTTATTAACAACTGTCAGATTAGCAGTTCTTTAATAATTTATATCTTTCATTTTGCTGTATACCGAAATCAAGATGCAACAAGAGTTCTTCCAGAAGTGCAGTGTTTGGTAGTCATAAGAATTTTTTCTGAAAACAGGAATGGGGAGAAACAGCACAATTCTTGCAGTGTTTCTCCTGTTTAGACTTTAGGTTCCTTTTCTGTCCTGATGAGACTGGACTATATAGGAACCTTTTATTTGCAGCTTGGTCATTTCCCAGGAAGGGAAGGCTGTCCACAGTAGCTGGACTAATGTAACTGAGTTTCTTGTTTTGTAGCTGGTTCAAATCTGACCAGCTCTGAATGTAAGGTGTGCATTTTTCTCTGTCTTGGTGAGGCTGTGTAGACATGTGCGTGCTGTGATCTGGAAAGAGGAGATGTTTTGCAGTGTTGTCTCAGACATCATGACACACATTTAATTTTATGGTAGAAGATGCATATACGTGTTTTAAAAAATCTCAGTTTATATAAACCGAAGTGCAACACTGAACAAAAGTATTATTCCAAATGTTTAAAAGGTATCAAAAATACAGAAAAACAGCTTTGAAAGAAGCAAGCTATGCATATAGTGTGCTTTGTCAGAGAAATAAGAAATGGGTGATGTGGGATGTTTTATATCTCTTTTGTTCAGGCTCAGCAATTCAAATACAAAGTAATGTTCCGAGAACCAGACACTTGGTGGAAGTTTAAACCAAAAGAACTTGAAAGGTAAGAATGTAAAGGAAAATAACATACTATTAAGTATGTATAATGTTGCGGTGGTGTCTGCTGTTCACCGTCTGCCTGGCCTGGCTTGCTCTACACCACCACCAACACAGACTCTGGGAGGCGAGCTGACAGTCTTGTGGAGTCAGCCCTGCCCCTGTGGGTTCTTGGCCTCGAGAGGCAATGCAGACCCGATGGTTCACCACAACAAGGAAGGAGGAGACAGAGAGGCTCTCTCGGGGGAACACACAGAGAGGTTTATTTGCCCACTCTAGGTTCTCCGAGGAGAGAGAGACAGAGAGAGCCCAGAATCAGGGATGCACAGGGGTTTTAAGGGACAGAGCATGGGAGGAGCAATGGGGGTGGCTAGACGCAGCTAGCCAATCCAAGTTGGTAACCAAGACAGAAAAGGGGCAGGGGCATGCAGTAGAGCCAATCAGGGAGGAAGGGGAGGAGAACATTTCTGGCGGGAAGGATGAGGGACACTTAACAGCAAAGGCTAAAAATAGCTTGGGGTGCAGGGACTATGAGGGAAGGCTTGCATAACAATTAGGGGGGAAGGGGTACATAAAACTGAACCATACAGAGAGCTCATAGAGAAATAAATCACGAATCCCAACAGTATAAGACAGTATAAGCTATAATTTTGAAAAAGATATCGCTTAGTACAATGGCTAGTGAAGTAACAAGGTATCTGTCAAAATTTTTGTGATAATAAGTAGCTTTTTAATGATATTTTCTGTTTATATGTGTGTATTATAAGATCTGTCACTTCAGTTACATGCAAAAGGTACTGTTAGCAATAGACACTATGATGTTTTCATTATTAGAGTTCTTTGCATGTCAGATGTTGTGACTGTTCCTTTGGGTTACTGAGATTCCAAAAATTATGTCACGTTGGGGCTGTTTTTGCATCCTGGTCTGTTGCTTTAGTTGAAGTGTGTCTGCTGGCATTGAATTTAGGGCAGTCAGCACCTCGTGGCCTCAGAGGGACAAACTTCTGTGCATCATCATTGCTGCTTACCTCTTCTTTAGCAGGATCTTCTATTACTTAGGGCTGAAATCGAGAAGACAAACTCTGTGGAAGTGAATAATAAAATATAAGAAAACATAATGAGAAAGTTGGCTAGATGCCAGGTTCGGATGTTGTGATCACTGTCCAAAGTAAAGGCTTATATCCCTCTGGGGAGGGGCTGCGGCTCTTAAATGTCCTTTTTATGACTTGGATGCTAGAATAGCAAATTAGCAGGTGATACAGAACTGAGCAAAAGTAGTTTATTCAGCCTTAAGTAGAGATCATTGAAGGAGAATCATGTTGTTGTTTTCAGCTACCTCTTGGAAGATTATAGACAAGACTGAAAAGAATTGTGCAGGGATAGGAGAAACCAAGCATTATCAAGTTGGTACTTTTGATTACATAAAAGGAAAAAGCCCAACATTTACTTTAAAGGTGGTTAGGTACTGGAAAGAGTTTTCCCAGAGAGTTTGTGGACTTATTTGAAGAAATATGCATTAGTACAGTTCTAGATTTTCGTATTATACAAAACATCCAACTGCAGTACAGGGAGACCAGATGGGGTAGAGAAGTGGAGCAGCCATTTGTCTGATGTGTCCTGTTTGCAACACCTTAGTGCACTGATACAGAAAGAATTGCTGTTTCACAGCTCTTCATCTGGCTCCCTGAATTCTTTGGTTAGTCTTGCTGTAAGTTTAAGTTATTATTAAATTATTCTCTTTTGTCATTATTATACATAAATCTGAAATGTCTTTTCTGTTTGTTTGTTTGTTTTCAATTCATAGGAGAAACATTCATGGTGTATCTAAAGAAAAGATCAAAAGAATGTTGGAACGGTATGAACGCTGCCTTACTGTTAGATCAATATTGGATTCTTCAGTTCCAGACAAATCAGAAGCTGCTGGTTGGATTGAAGATGCTTGTCAGGAGGAAAGCCAGAGGTTAGATTCTTTCACTAGCTTTGTAGCATCAAATAAAAGGCTAAAAATGTAGCCTTTTAACTTCTTAGCAACAAAACCTGGGTAATAGTGTTGAACAGTGAATGCATTAAAATAGACAGTTAAGTAACAAAAAAACCCCTACATAGTTTTCTTAATTTTTAAGAAATGAACAGTCAAGGGATCTAGCCGACTTTCCAATGCTTTTAAAAGCCTCCCATTATGGCTGTGTTACATTTCAAGAAACCAATCTTGACTGACTTTCTATTATCTTAAAAATGTGTTGTTGGATGTATACTACAGATTCAAAGCACTTAAAATCTGTGAATTGTTTCTTGGAAGAATGTAGTCCCAAAGAAGTGCGAATTACTATTTCCAAGTTGTATGTTGGTATTAGATTGTACCTTTGTGGTGGAAGGTGGGTTCTCTGTGCAGCAGTAGAAGGCAGCCCAGCTGCTCCTCGGTGCGCTGGCTGTAAGCGTGCCGGGGTTTCTGTTGGCTGTAGCCGCGCTGTTGCGCGGTTGCCGGCCTGGGCTGTGCTGTGTGTTGGAATGCACAGCGCCGTGGCACTCCCCAGCTCAGGCTCCCAAACCACGCACTGCTTGTTCACTCCCCCTTCCTCTTCCCATTCCTGCTCCTGCAGGAGCGTGAGGTGGTGCAGAATAACCTCTGTGTTCTGGCCAGAACTAGGACACATAGGAAATCAGATTTTATTTCAGTTATTATTTCACTTGGGTTTTGCACGCGTGATGCATTTGAAATGGTAATAAATGGAATATAGTTGATTGTGAAAAATGGTTTGACAAGAAAAGGCACATTCTCTCCTAGTTAATGCCTAGACTGTCTTTAGTATTAAGCCAACAGGAGAGAGCAACAGTCATTAGATAATACCAGACTTGCTGATCTGAATGAGGAAATGTCTGGCAGCAAAGTGCTTTCATACAAAACTGAATGCTGGAAATGGGATGGGGGGAGAGATTGACTCCTGAGAAAGTGTTCTTAGCCCTGTGCTCTAGTAAGATGGGGACAACTACTACAGGAAGTTCATCTTTGCTTAGCTCCTTTTTTATTGAGGAGTGTTAGAATTACAGCTGTGTCATAAATTTGTTTTCCTCTCACTAGAACTCTAACTAGGTTAAACTCTCTACTCTAGTTCTAACGGGAGTTAAAAATGTGGACAAATGCTTTAAGAAGGTTTGAAATGGGTATATTTCATTCCAATATGTCTTTCAGAAACAGAGATGCACATTCTGATGCAAAGGAAGAACATTTTGCTTCTGAGGTGGAACCTGTTGAATTAGCTGAAATTGATAAGACTTCTCCTTGTATTTCTGTAACATTAGAAAGTAGTTGTGATCCTGAGCATTTTCAGAAAGAGGAAAAAGAAATGGAAAGCAACTTAGTGGAACACAATTCTGACAACAGCACTGTTCAAGATGACTTGCAAATTAATTTATCAGAGTGCATTAAAAAAGAGCTGCCCTTGGAGAAGAAAGAAGAAAAGGGATTAAAACCAGAAGAAACCACTGAAGCAGAAATAGATGAGGTAGATGTGATTGCAGCTGAAGAGACTGTGAACTTATACACGGGTGGAGCTGAGGAACACAGTGATAACAACAGTCTCAAAGTTCAAACTGCAGTTGAACAATTGGGCAAAATATGTATGGAGCCAAAATCAACACAAACAAGTAACACAGTGGAGCCAAGCCGTTTGGCTTTTGACGCATCAGGAAAACCAGAACTACTAAACTTTCTGGGTGACTGGCCCGTGGAACAAACAATGGGACAGCGAGTCAAAAGATCTAGAAGACTAGAAAAATCTCCTCTGAAGAGTGATAAGGAAGGTGAAACTCCCACTCAGCAGCATTCTGAGATAGGTAAAGAGCAAGTGAGCCTGCCTGAGACATATACTGTTGAGAAAGGACATGAGGACGAAAATCTACCCTGTAGCTGTTACTCTGTTAGTTCAGATAAAGTTACACCAGAACTGCAAATGGTAGAATATTGGCCTGTCTCAGCCTCATTAGAGCAGAGACAGCAAAGGTCAAAGAGAATAAGAAAGACAAATTTACATCAGTGTGATGAAGACAGAAATACTGAAGATGACACTAATATGAATGCTCTTGATACTGAACATGTGATTCATGGGTCACTTGTGAACACTGAAGAGCAACCAGATATAAGGAGTTTGCCTGTGCACCAAGAAGAAATGGTAGCTAGTGAAACAGTAGGTGGGGAAAAATCCCAGCAAAGTAAGAGAACAAGGAAACATCACAAATTAGCCCTCACTTTTACAAACAGCAGCTTGCTGCATCCCAGAGAAGAGGACCACATGTCTAAACTTGACATGGCAGAAGAAGAGCACACAAACTTATGTAGGCAGAAAAGTAGCCATTCACAGACTGAATCACAGGACTTTGCTCTCCTGTGGAGATTAGAAAAGAAAATGCTTTTTCCTGAGACAGCAAAAATACTGCATGGCAGGCTGGATGGCTTCAAACCCAAAGACATAGATAATGCCTCAGATTCTCAGGAAAAAATACCCTATCGAGTTACATATGATAAAAGTACTTTTGTGGAGGAAAGTGAGCTTATCAATATTGATGAGTCTGAAGAACTAGATACGCTCTGTAAGCTCTTTGAGTCTGTTTCATATGAAGCTCTGAAAGATCTGTATGAAAGATGTAACAAAGACATAGACTGGGCCACAGGTCTCCTGTTAGACTCTGATGAAAAGTTACGTAAAGCTGTTGATACTGAAAGCTTTCAGGTAAGTGAAGCTGAGCCAGTGGTCGCAGACCTTGATTTCAAGGCAAGCACAAACTATGATGAGAATCTCAAAGACTGCCAACAAACCCCACAAGTACTTGGGGCTGGTGATATCTTTGAGGCTTTGGAAGGCAAGAACTCATCACTCAGCATTGCAGAAAGCCAGGCTGCCGAGACAGCTGTGACAAGCGCTGATGTGTCTGACTCATTCACTGCTACCTCATTGGATAATTCAGTGGAACTGAAAAATTCTGTGGATTCAGCCCCTAGAACCAACACAAGCAACTTAGCAGCAGGTGTCACTGAGCTGTCCTTTTCAGGAGAGCAGAAGGGAGAGAGTGAGAATCCTCTTGAAGAAACTGTCAATAAGCCATCACTTTCAGAACTTCATGCAAGTTTGCCTCATGATCCTAACACAACTTCTACCAATTTGAAATCTGAATTAAACAATGAAAGTGACAGTAAACCTTCAGAAAGCAATGCTGAAAGTTCCAAAGGGACTGGTTTGTTACTGGATATGGATCACAGACCTCTGGTTCGTCCTAGGAGCAATAAAGAGTTGCAGATGGATAAAGAAACTCAGGAGAATTCCATGGAGATATCTGGTAAAGAAGAAATTGAAGCTCCGAGCTGGGCTGCAACTAAAGCCAAGAGACAAAGCACTATAGCAGCATCACATGCAGCCTTCAGTATAGATTGCCTAGAACTAACATTGCCTCCTGAACTGGCACTCCAGCTGAAGGAGATATTTGGACCTGTTGGCATTGATGCAGGTATGATGTAATTATATACATGTTTTTATGAAAAAAAGTTGTTCGGGTCAGAAACCTTTCTTTCTTTGTCTGTGCTTTTTTCCCCTTCATGTGTGATTTTTAGGGAATAGATTCCTGTAATTCCTCATGATACTGGCAGTTGATGTTGTTAATGCAGAAATTAAACTGAACTAAGTATGGCATAAAGTATAAGTGCAGTAGTGCTACCTTCTTCCTTTGTCTTTTTGTACATGCACTTACTTCAACATAAAAAGAAAATATACTGGTTATTTGCATTCTGAGCAATAGGCCCTTAAGCTTATATTCAAACTCTGAAGAGATACTTAGATGATAAGGAATATGCAAATTGTGGCTGATTAGGAAAGAAGAAATGGGAAAAAAGCCTTTTGGCATCATAAGTTGGGGGACAAGAAGATGAATGGTTAAGGGAGATGAAGTGTGGCTGGATACTGAAAAGATGACAGCAGACCAGTCTGCTGGCAGATTATGGTTAAGGAAGTCATAAGCAGCTTGAACATGCATTTCAAAAGTTAAAGAAAATAGAAAAAGGAAAAAAGAAAACAGGAATATAGAGCTTGATGATTTTCTCTCATTTTTCCCCACACTTTTTCCTTTTTTTTCCTCATTTCTGTCTTTTATCTTGAAGATTGCTTTATGTGAAACGCTGGATACCTGATTAATTGGTGGGTTTGATTGCTGGCCTCTTTGCCTTTCATGCCTACCTCCTTAAAAAAAAAGTTTACTTTTTATAGTAGAAAAGTGTTTTATTGTGTCTGAAGTATGCTCAAAATTTTTATTTGACACATGCATACTTCATGCTTTTTTATTTTTGGAAGAGTGAGAAACACCCTTTTTAGGAAAAAGAGCTTTTGTTATGATACCATGATAATTTCTGCTGTTTCCTTTAGAGCTTGAGGGAATGCTTGGAGTTTGTTTCTCTGAGTTTGTGTGTTGGAAAGATGTGACTTTTGTTGGGCTGTGGTGGGTATGTTGTACAGAAAAGCAGTTGCCATGTGGATTGCAGTCGAACAGGGGGAATCACAGTTTCATGTATGAAACTATTGTTTTCAGTTAACAATGGCTTTGTAAAAGAAGGGTCTACTAGAAAAACAGAAAGCAGGAGGAAAAATACAGTTGTCCAGGTAGTCATATTTCATCAGTATACATTTAATGTTTATTTACTTCTTTCCTGCCCTTTCAGAGTTTTTGAACACTTGAAAACAATTTCTGTGTAATGCTTTTAATTTGTTTAGAAGTTTTTTTCAGGCATGACCAGTTTATGTAGAATCTCCAAAATTAAAATAAATAAGTCTATGATACTGTACTTTAATTGCTTCCATAAGTTTTTATAGAATGTTTTTAATTAATGTATTCTCTTTGTTCCACAAGGATCACTAACTGTTGAGGATTGCGTGGTTCATATTGATCTGAATTTGGCAAAAGTGATTCATGAAAAATGGAAAGAATCTATTCTGGTCAGTAGATTTCTTGCATATGATACAGTGTGGCATGCCTGTATTTTATCAGACCATTTGTCTCGATCTCAAGGTGTTATCTTTGCAAGAGCAATGATAAAATGTAGTAATAGTTTGTAGAGCGTGTGGGGTGTATCCGTATGTCATAATCATTGGTGCTATTGAAAGGTGTTTTAAGGGATGCAATCAGTGCCTCATCATGAAAACAAGATTCTCAAAAAAGGAGGATCATAGTACACAGTTTCACTACAAAATTGATCAAAAATGTCCCTGGCCAAAATCCTTACTGTTTTTATGACTTGTAAAAAGCATTACTTTGTGAATTATTCTCTATACAAAACATCTCCATGTGCAGTAATTGAGATGAGTTTGCTAACCTGTGTTCCTTTGTAGCTCTGTGAAACTTGGAATGTCTTTTGGCAAAATTTTTGTTTGGTTTATATAATTAAGGCTATGAAGTCTTAGTAGTGGGGCATGCTTCTCTCATTTGATGTGTTTTTAGAAAGATAATTCTAGCTTATGAATCCTCACTTCATAATTACTTTTCTTAAATATATTTCTTTTAAAATACTGAATCTTTGAGAAATATTGTGAGACCTTATCTTTAAATTGCTTTAATTAGAAGCTAACACTTGTAAAGTTTTCCTGCAAAATTCATAATTTATAACATTCATGATTTTACTATTTTTATTTAGAAGCGTCAGAGGAGAGATGAATCATGTAAGTTGTCTGCAGAAGGTATGTTGTGTCCTGTTAATTTTAAAAATACTTAATGTTCATTATAAAACTATTTAATTATTTGAAACTTAAGGTTGCAAATACTCCATCCGTTGAAAAATGATGATTTTATTTATTAGGCTAAATTTTATTGCCTTTGGAGCCATTTACCAATCTCTTTATGACGGCATGGGGGAGGGGACAGAAGTTAATTATAAGCAGAATCACTAGTTCCAGATAAAGCCTGTAATTCTATGTCATTCAGAAAACTTAGAGAAGCTCTGGTTGAAGCAGACAGCTGTTTGGTAGCAATTCTCTGTGGCAAGAGAAGGAGCACCTAGAGAATTACTAGCCAAGTAAGATTTCTGCAGGTGAGGAAGGGAGGTCAGCAGTACAACATTCACATGCTGTTCATCAGAGGTGATTTTAGCAGGAAGATGGATGCCCTGTTCAAAAAGCGTTAACATCTCTTGGAATCCCGTTTTCATTCAGCTGCCAGAAGAAAATATCCTTCTATTGCAGAACCCCACTGCAGACTGGGATTGCAATGTGGGTGCAAACTAGTGACCAAGCAGTGCTGTTGCCATTAGCTTAACACTAAACTGTAGAAGCATAAAACCAGATTGCTAAGCATCTGTGATTAAGTTAAGAAGAAAGGCAGGTAAACATATGAGTCAGTGATTCTTTTTAAAAGCAAACAACCCCCCACTTAATGCATGTGCAAGGTGGTTTACAGGTGTTAGATATGTCTTTGCACTTGAAAATATGGTGAGGAAATCTGATGGTTTTCTTTTGTTTCACAAAATAGATAATTATGAGACAGTCTTTGGAAAATGGAAGCGAAGAGGATGAAAGCAATGTGTTGGTTTCTGTTTTAGCATTAATAATCTTGTTTTATCAAAACTCAGACTGTATAGGTTGAAAAACTTGTCTTAAGTATTTTGGCATCGCATGTATATATAAGCTAAAAAGTGTTTTGTCACCCTATTTTTACTGCTTTTAAATGTCCTGCAGTGATTCAGCAGATAGATACAGACGACTCAGAAGTGCTGTTATCTCAGAATGCAGACAGCAAAATACAGAAGAAAAAATCAAGCTTGGCTGCAGACACATCTAATGATATACAGACAAAAACCCCAGCAACATCAGACGTTTTTCCATTTATGGATCACTGGAATGCTCAGATTCAGAAAGTTTCTCTCAGGCAAATAATTTCTGAAGAAATAGCGATGCAGGAGAGAGAGGACCTGGTATGGATAGCACCATTTTTATAATGTGGTTTAGATTCATTACTGTTAGTAAAATAGAGTATGTCTTATTTGGTGACTCATCCCTGTGCTGCTGATTACAGCTTGAATTTATGAGACAAATGCATACCAATTAGTATTGTGGATTACTGTAATACAGGAGTTTGCTTAAGGTAGATGGTTCTGTTTGAAAAATACAGGCTCATTTAGAATGTAATATTTTGTTTGTTTCACAAATGGATGTGCTGCTTTTCACTATCCTGGTTAGCATTTTTGTTTGGTTGAATTGTTTTTTGGTTGCTCATCTAAAACCAAAGATCAGTGTGATCTTCCATGCTTTGTATTGTGACAGCAATATCAAAAAAAGTTCTTAGTTGGCTCCATGCCTCATTTGTTTAGAAGTGTACTGAATTGCTTGTAATACCTTTTTTTTTGTGAGGAGAACCCACAACATTCCTAATAGATGAGACATTAAAATAAGTACTTGAGGTTAATCTCAAACAAGTTTCTGTAGCCACTTCTCAGAAAACAGTAACTCTTTAATAGATTTTCACTAGTTCTTTTCCACACACAGTTCCTGTACCCTGCATGTTTGGCTTGAGCCTGATAGTGCCCTCTACTGCCCCACCAATGTTCAGAACAGGCATCCTGATTTGTAATAGTCTCTGACAAGCAGCTGTCCTAAAGTAGAGGAGCTCTGAACTGGTGTAGAAAGTTGTATGAATTAGCCTGTATTTTGAAAATGGCTTGTGGAGTCTTTCTTTGAACTGCATGTATGTGCCCTACTGGTAACTGCTGTCATGTCCACAGCTTTATTTTCAGTTTGAATTCATGGAGTTTGGCTTTATTTTGACCACTTTTTTCCTTCTTTAAAAAAATCTGAATATTAGAATGATCAGTCCAATTGTTTCTATGCTATAATTACATCATCTTCTCAGATGACTTCACAAGTAAGAATATTATAGACACAGCTTCAGATACATCAAACTAAAATTATTTATGCAGCTTAACAATAAAGTATTGTTTCAACCCAGGCCCTCAGTATAGAGAAAAGAGGTGGACTTTGCACAAGCTTAGCACTGGACTAGATGGACTGGCAGGGAATAAATTCCAGAACTTAAATGCCTGCTAAAAATCCTCATTTTACTTTGTCCAAATGATTAGGGAGCTCCAGCTTCATTACTTCAAAAGACTGCAGAGTATTGCAGTGGTGTATAATACACAACTCAGCTGTCCTTACCTTATGCTGATCAGTGTGGCAGGCTGATATGGCACATTTTGGGTGGATACCAACTGAGTAGGTACCTTTTAAATCATAAAAAATAATGGCAAAGTTGGATTGGCTCCACCTTTACTGTATTTTGTCCTAATCAAGAACTTGTAATATATTTCTTTTGTCTTCTGGGTAGAATCGTGTTCCTTCTACAGCTAGAAAAGACTGTGCTGCTAAACTAAAGGAGAAGCAACTTTTTGAGATGTTTCCAACTATTAATCAAAATTTCTTAATGGATGTCTTCAGGGACAATAAGTAAGAAATCTTTTTACTTCTTTGTAAAAATGGTACTCGGTTACAGTCATAAATACTGAGAGTTAAGATACTGCTAAAGAATGACTTTTTCCAAAGTAGCTCTTTTTGTTAGTCTAAATAAGGCCTAAACTAGCTGATCTTAAAGGCAAAAAGGGTATAAAAACTCTCAGTTTAGACACATTTCTTTTTAGGGAGGAATAGACAGTTTCTTTCACTGGGAGAAGAATATCTCTGGGTATTCACCACTGACATGACTTTCAGTGGAACTGCATATTTTCCCAAGAGCTGAGGTTTAAATCTAGTGGGAGAAATTAGTGGGTGTGGTAATAGTGGGTTCACAGGAAATGGCATCAGCCCAATATAAAACACTACTATCACCTGGTGTTACCTGTGAGTACTTTCCTGGTTACTGCAGCCACTCTGAAGGAATGAGCCATCTCTTCATCTCTTCCTGCTGACATTCTCTTTTGCTCTTCTGCATTATGTTTCTGGGATATGTGTCTACCTTCCTAAATCCATGTTCCTGAGAAGTGAACTTTTTTTTTTTCAAGAGAAACATCTTTTTTCATCCTTGGCCATTTGAATGTCTGTCTCTACATATGGGTTTGCGTATCTACTTGTCAGTCATGCTGCTTGTCCAGGTTGTTATAAAAATCTTTCCTGTTTAAAATATGTCCTTCATCCATTTCTATAATTCAAACATTTTACCATCTCATTTTCCACACTCTGAATTGTCCTCATAGTGTTGCCTTTCCCAAAATGCCTTTACTTTTGATCCGTCTGCTCTTGTTAGCTTACTAAAGAGCAAGAATAAAGAAGAAAAAGGGCTTATTAGAAATCTGTTGGCAACTGGTGTCTTAATTAAATTTGATAACAAAGTTTGACTAAAAATACAAGGATTTTCCCTCATTAGGGTTTCAGAGAAGTGAACTAGTTTAAAATTAGTTTGAACTATCTAACCCTGACCAGAGAAGATTTAAGATGAACTATCTTACCCAGCCCAAAGAACAGCATTTATTAATAGCTCTTTGGTTAAGGTAGGATGCAATTTATTTCAGTATGTCATTTTCCATTTAATGTTCAAGTGCCCCTCAGTTATATTTCAGTTGACCAAGACTGCATGTGTGTTCATGCCAGTAATGCCCTACAAGGAGTCTGCAAGCTTTTCTTTAATAAGCTGGAATAATCCATTCCAGTGTTTTCTTTCAGTGTAATCTAGTTCTGTAACAATATCAAGGTTTGTTATCATTAATTTAGATAAATATAGCAGCTATTAATATATATTTGTAAAGTCACAGATTTTATTTATCCTTTACAGCTACTCTTTAGAACAAACTGAACAGTTTCTGAACTGTGTTCTGGAGGCAGATCCTGTAAAAACAGTTATAGCTCAAGAAAGTGTTCAGCAAAATGAAATTGTTTCTTCCTACAGTGTTGCAAAGAACCGTGAGAAGAAGGTATTTATATTTTTTTTAACCATAGTTACATAGTCAAAACTATGCTAATGAAAACACCCTACAGTGCACCCATAACTTCAACAATGCAAATCCCTACAGGCAAAAAAAAGTAAGGAAGAGGATGATCCTTTATGTGACATGTTTCAAGACTTTGACTACCCACAGTACGATGATTTAAGAGCAGAAGCTTTTTGTCACCAGCAAAAGAGACAGGAATGTTTGAGAAAGGCTGGGGAGGCCTATCGCATGGGTATGAAGCCTGTGGCAGCATTTTACGCACATCAGGTAAAAAATAATAATTGTGCTTTTTGTCTGAACTTAACACTGAATTGGAAGTGATAAGGAAAACATCATGCCTACCAGAGTTGATGAATTGGTCACAGTTCCACGTGTGTTATATTGACAATCACAAGTAAATTCACTTCTGCTAGTAATGATACTGGCACAGGAAGCTAACATAACCAATTTGTTGTGAGACCTCATGAAAGGTGATACCTTGTGCTTAGTCACACATGCTCCTTTGTCTTAGATCTCTCTCCCATTACATCCCATCACATCACATACTTGTAAACACCAAGATTTGTGTCCAGGTGGTCTGGCTAGGGTCACTGGAGTGTGACATGGACTGCAACAAACATAATGTTTTGAATCCTCTGTGTATGTTGGTGCTGAACTGTTTTTAGACGCATCTTCTGTACTTTATAGGAATCAGACAGGTGTTAAGATGTCATCTCTTGCCACAGAAATCTTGCTTACTTCATCCTCCATAAATCTTGGGCAAGATTGCTGCCTGCTGTCTTCGCTTCTTCATTCTGACTGTCTTTATGGCTACAGTCTGTCTTGGGTTGGGATAAATGAGGTGTGTATGTCATGCTTTTCACGATACATCTGGTTATGGAGTGCAGATCTGCTGCTGATCACTCTTGCATGCTCTGGCCTTGGAGCACAGGCTCTTTGGTCTTGATTCAGGCACATTTCTTAGTATGTACCAGTTTGAGTACTGCTGATCAGTGCTGTTGATCATACTCTTGATTTAAAGACTCGTCTCTTCTTGTAATCAAAGTTCCTGTACATTGGTTTCTTGGTGCCTTCACAGGAGACCCCTCCCTTGACATCACGCTTAAAAAATCTGTTACAAATATCTTCAGAGGCTGTAGTTTTCCCCTCATCTAATAGCATATAAAAATTGTTAAGAATTCATATAATAGAAGCATTTAATTCTAGACTTTAAATTGTATTATAACAGAACAAAAATGTAATAATAAATCACTTGAATTTGCTTATTCAAAAAGCTTTCATGCAAATGGTATAACTCTAAATGTTTAGATTATTACTGTGCATGAAGGAAGTACTGATTATCAGTCTTTATAATGAACCTTTTATGTTTTTTATTCATATATTCTTGAAGTTTTGAGACAAAGGTGTGCAGGATTTTAAATAGGAATGTAATTTCAAATCCTGTGTTACTTTTGTTCTTATCCATAAGAACAAGTACAATCTATTGTAAACCTATTGAAATTTGTTAAGATATATTATCCTTAAGTAATAAAAAAGCAAACTAAGCTATCTTTATTAATAGCTTAGTTTATGCTTGGTGGCCTTTGTCTTGGGAATCCTTTGCAAGTGAGTTACAGAGCTGCTTCTTGGGTCTGACCCTTCAGATGATCCATTTTAACAAAGTGTAAGACAGACTTTCACTTTGGTTCTCTTGAGCCTTTGTCAGTCCAATACCTGGAGTTAAATCTTCTATTCCTTTTCAGACTGTGCCTACAGACCTTCAAGGACATAATTTATTGCTTTGATCTCTCAGCTATTACCATTGCAAGGTTCATAGGAAGGAGTTAGTATTTGTACACTCTGTAAGGTGACTAACTGTACTGCTCCTAGCCCTCGTTCCAGAAGGAACTTACTGACTTTGTCAGTCATAAAAGATGTCAAAAGTATTAAGAGAGATAATAGGCATTATTATTATTATTATTATTATTATTATTATTATTATTATTAGTGTTTACCTTGGCTTGTCTGAAATTTCAAGAATGCATTTGGAAGAATTAACCTCAAATACAACAGTCAACAGGCTTTTCCTAATCAGTTTCTCTGACACTGTTTCATTATCATTTTAGCAAAATACTTGAACGAAATAAAAATCTATAGTTAGGAAAATAAATCTGCAACATCCAAGTATGGAGTGTAACTTTTTTAGCTTATGTAAAGACCTTATGATTTTGTGCCTTTTCTGCCTTTTTTTTCTCCTTGTAGGGCTTTTGTTATAATGTCATCTTTGTGCCAGCTTTGAGTAGTTTCTCAGAAACAGATTTCATGAAATCTTCTTGTGAGTAGGTCTCACTGAGCATCTTGCAGAGGTTCTGCTAGTATTATAAATTTTACTGGTTCAAACTTGAACTAAAAGCACCCTGCCTGTGCTGTCATTTTGAAACCACTGACCAGTGTAGACCTTAAATGATTTCTCAGTGTGTAATAGTCACTGTGCTTATGAATAAAGGGTCGCCTTCATGAGCAGAAGATGAAAGAAGCTAACCACGCTGCTGCTGTGCAGATCTTTGAGAGAGTTAATACTTCCTTGCTGCCTATGAATGTGTTGGATTTGCATGGTCTCCATGTGGATGAAGCTGTGAATCAGTTGTCCAGAGTGCTGCAGGAAAAAAGTGAAGGTATGGTTTAGGTAATAATTCTTGCTCCCTAAAAATGATTCTCATTTTCTATTAAGAAATCATAATACATGGCAATATTACAGGGAATGAATGTGCTTTAATAACATGTACGTTAAAAACAACTAGGCTTTGTGTTGTCTTGTTTTCAGTCTTGTTTTCATTTCACCCCAGTGGAATTGTTTTTCTTTGACATGAAATGATTCTTGTTGCTCTCTGTCTTGCCCCCCTCCCCCTGCTTCTTTGTAAATCTTCTTCTTCATTCTGTTTTACCCTTTTTTATTACTATTATTGAATACTTGGTCTGTCCTTCCTGACATTTTTAACTGAGGTGATGATGCAAACATACATGTCACCATTGCATTGCTTTGTCATAACTGTGTTGCTTTTAGAATGTTAAAAGAAAAATTACCATGTTGGAATTCTAAACACAATGGTGATATTTTCTTCAATTTCTACATGAAAGTGTGAGATTTGAGCTACCTTTCAGAAACTTCTGTATCAGTTTCTTGGCTGTGTTGCTTGAGATCAGAATACTGGTGTTTCCAGAAATGTAATTTTGTGCAGTTTTGCTTGAGAGCTCGTTTTTTCTCGCAGTGGAGAGTTCAAGTACTTCATTAGTGTCCATGCTGTGAAAAGATAAATTTTCTGCATTACTAGTTTACCTTCTAAATTTAAGCACACTGGGAATGCTTCTATAACAAACATTTCTTACACAAGATACTGCTGCACAAACTTGATTTTTTGAATCAGCTACTCCACAGAGTGTAAATAAAAGTGTTCAGTGGGGCTTTAGATAACCCTTGTCTTTCAACATGCATCAGGGATAATTAAATTCCATTCTCTTGTGCAATTCTTGAAATGACATTTGTGTAATTTAAACTGTAACCTAATGCTTTTTAGAACTGAATTTCCAGAACTGTACTTAAATCAGGAATGCTGAAATTGATAGTAGGGCCTCCCTGTTCAGTCTATTCACCTAAATCTGAAAAAAAAAAAAAAAAAGTTAATTTTGCTGTGCATACATGGGAAGAGTATCAATACTGGGAATGTTTTTGCTGGCAGAATTAACAGTAAATAAATATAAAACCTAGTTAAAGTTACAGGTTGGGGGAGAGCAGTTGAAGAAACATACCATGTGAACTGATAAGTCTAAACTGGCAAGTCTTGACTAGTTGACTAGAATCTAGTTTAGTTTATTTTTTTCCTTTTTTTCAAACTCTTCATCAGTTTAGGTTGCTGTTATTTCTGGGAAGAGAGCAATTTCTTTTGTAATCAGGGCTAACTGCCCTAATAAAACTCATGAAATATGTTGATCTGTTGATTTCCATGCTCCAGTATAGCAGAAGATAAAAATTATGTGACATAAGTGTCAAAGGCTGGATTTATATTTTTTTCTTCTTAATTTCTTTATTCAATAAAACATTATTTCTTTATTCACATTAATTAAGGATTAAACATGAAACAATACAGAATCACCACTGAAAAATTCACTGAATGACACCCACCTTTTTTAATTTAGCAATTTAAAATTTGTCACAGTATGTAAATTCCAATTGAATATTAGTTGAAGAAACAGTAAAGCTTCTATGAAATTGGAAGGATTTTATGATGATCACAATACGCATATTGCAAGCAATCTAGATTTTAAAATTTGACTTTTTCAGAATGGGGAAAAAATGCCATTTGTATCAGCGTGGGGAGAAAGCTCTAAATGTGTAGTGAGAGTTTTCAGAAGAATGCTTGGAAGGGTTGTACTGAATGCCAAGTCTGTGCTGAGGAAAGCTTTACCCATGACAATTCCTGCTGTTGCAGAGTACCAGCAGGCTGGTGGTAAACCATACCTCATTGTTATCACGGGAAGAGGAAGCCATAGTCAGGGAGGAGTCGCTCGCATCAGACCAGCAGCTATCAGATACCTGACAAGCCACAACTTCAGGTGAGTTGAGATTTTTGTTACTGATAATTTTTTTTTCTTATCCCACATTTAACTAACTGAAAATTGAAGTTTAGTTTTTAGAATGCTGTTAAACTACTACACAGATTAGGGTAGGTCTGCTGTTTCAAATTAAATTGAGTCAGTTGTTTCACAAATCTGATGCAGTTGTGTAGCACCTATTAAATGTTAGATCCTTTCCTCTGAGATAGTTTAATTCCATATTTCCCTTCAAGATTGCTAGCTTTACTGTGAAAAGTTGTTAATCCTGCTTTTTATTGGTTCTCAATACTTGCATTTGTACTCAGTTTATGAGGGATAGCAATTTGGTAAGTCTAGGTTTTGTTTGCTGCTTTTTATGTAGAGCAGTGTAGGAAGGTGAGCATGAAGGTGAGACTCGAAAACAGCAATACCTTCCCATTTCCTTCTTGGCTTCTACAAAACAGAAGGATGAAAATCCATTTCAAAAGAAGAGGGAATGAAAGGGGAACAGGAATAAGGAACAGAATTAATATAACCAAGAATATTTGGCAGCTTTTTCTTTTCTCAATTCTTCATCTTGGTTTCTGCTTTTTCCAGGTCTTCATATCTTCAGACACTGAAAAATCGTCCTTCAGTGTCATATCCAGGGACATAATGCTGATTTCCTGACTCTCACATGCACATATACTTGACTGAGAACCTTAATGCTTTCCATATGTTTGATGAGAATTGAAAGTGACGGCACTGCATATAGTTTACATGTTGAAGCTTCTTTTTTTCTTGTTTCATAGGTTCACAGAAATAAAACCAGGCTGCCTGAAAGTCATGCTGAATTGAGGAGTTGTGGAAAGAGGAATATAGAAACTGAGGTGTCAGATGACTGCTGGGTAACAGAATAAAACCCCCATGTTTTGAACAACTGCACTGGTATTTTGTAATCTGTTTTAAAGGATGATATTTTATTAGAACTGGTCTCAATTTACAGCAAGTGGATTTGTCAGTATGTTTCCAATTAATTTTTGTGTGGAATAGATCCTTTTCTGAACCTGCAAAAGGAAGATACTTTAAAGGATTTGAAGTCTCAGAAATGCAGATTAAGAATTTTGCTGAGAAATATATTACATTTTTAAGGGAAGTTAAGGTATCATTTTTAATATAACTGTCTTCTTAGCATATGTAATCTGCCTTTTGACCCTTGCACCTTTTGATTGCTGTGGCTTCTGTACCTCTAAAACATATTACCTTGTACAAAGTTATTTTGTAATTCAGAATTTTGTGGTAAACCCTTCAGAAGAGCAAAGGAGAGGCTGAAACTGGGCAACTGCTGGTATTTCAAATCCAGTTACATCTGACTGCTGAGTATTTCCAGGTTTCTTCAAAAATCTGGTGTCTTTTTAGTGGTTATGATATGATGGGTTGACCAGTTCTGTTATCCTTACTTCATTCTAAACTTCTGCAAATACTGAAGGGAGTTGCATATAAGGCCTGTGCATTAAGGCCAGCTGTGTGTTTGGTAATTTGGCAGATTAGTGTGATCCCTCAAAAGAAAAAACACAATGCTGTTATTCAATCTCTTTTGGAGATCACCTGCTGGATTAAAATTGTTTCTTACTCGGTGGCTTTTTAAATGCAGCAAATGCAGTACTGTTTCACTGTACAAGTGTCTAACAATGATGTCTTCATTCTCTGTATTGTTTGGTGATTTCCTTGTAGAAAACATGATCATGAGACATTTTAAATGTATTTTTAACATCAAAGTGAATGTCAATATTGCAATAGTAATTGCCTAACTGGAAAACCTGGGAGTGCAAAACTTACACTGATTTTGGTGGTGTTGCATCAGCATCTAGAAATATCTATGTAAAAAAACAAAACAACATAAAAAACCCCAAACAAAACCCTTCAAAATTAAATACAAACATTTGTACTTAGGCAAGTGTTTCCAGCAAACAATCAGAACACTTTTTTAATAGAAATATCTTCTAAAATGCGTTGCTATTTGTATTTACATCTTTGCCTCCTGAAAGGCACATGAATTTTTGTTGCAAGGCTTTTTCAGAACAGGTGTGAGTTGTGTATTAGGAATAATATTAATGGCTTAAGGATTAATATGAGGAGTTTTTTAATTTTTAACCACTTTGCAGTAAATTTTATCCAGGAACTACATGCACGTAGAGTTTGTATATGAATCCATATGTGTTTGCAAGTTCTGCAATTTGTATGCATGAGTACTAATAAACAAAGAACTTTTGTGAGAAAAGCTGTCCACAGAAACAGGTTTCACTTGAAAACGTGTCTGTATAAGTTGCTGACAGGCTGAAAGACATGATGTTTCCTGAATATATCTGTATTTACTCTCATACATACACAGTGACTATGATGCATGATAGACTTAAAAATTAGTTTTTCATGCTTCAACAGATACAGTAATCTTTTCCTGGTGATTTCAAGTGGAAGAATAGCTTGAGTAATACTTAATCAAAGGGACTCTTTCTACAATAACAGACTGCCATAATAAGTTTCATATTTTTGTGGGTACTTAGTTCATCTGCATTGTGTCCTTTCTCTGTTTCCTTGTCTCTGCACTGCTCTGGGAATCAGTGGGTAAAATACAAAAGATCTGTGGTCCCCAAACAGCACTAGCAGAACTATTTCTGCCAGTGCGTGATGTCCTGTGTGGTGAAGCCCACACTCCATCCTCTGTGACAGTGCCTAAAATGAACTGAGATGCCATTTAGGCACTTAGCCTCAAGACAGTAGTTCAGACTATCACCTGTACAGGGTTGCAAATGCTAGAATTGTCTCAGTGGAGCCAAAATCTTTGTTTTGGACCAAGGAACCCCCTTCTGTTCCTGAAAAGGTTTTCCTTAGTGCTGCTGTTCATGACAAATGGAGTTGCAGCTCTCTGGGACAGCTCTTTGCAGTATAGTCCCTATTGGTTGGCCTGGGTGGCTGCTGCGTGTTGAGCTGCTTGGGTGCCCAAGCCCTGCAGAGATGTGCCTGTGAACAAGGAAGTGCCAACACTTCTGGTTGTTTTGGGAGGCAGCCTGCTTCACTCAGCACATTCACGCCATTCCCGACACGGACAAAGACAGCTTCGATTTTAGTTCAAAAGACAAGCAGAAAAACTTGTCGTCTTGCCCATCTGTTCATCATAATCTGGTTGACAGCTTTACCCTGGAGATGAGAAACACAGCTTTTTGCCTTCTTCTGGCATAGCAAGTGGATGATGATGATTGCACTTGACTCTCACTTCCCCAGAAAATGGCTCTGACCAATGTGCTCAGGAATATTTTTGAAGTTGCCACTTCCTGAACCTCTTTCAAAATTACCACTGCACGCTAGAAGTGCAAGCCTAAGGGGACAAAAGAGATTAAAGAATTAAAAGTGCATAAGCAGTCTCTGGAAGTGGGCTAGGACTTTTCAGAAAGGAGCTGCTCCTGGTGAGTTTCAGTGTCCTTTCGTATTTTTTTTTTGTCCCTTAGACCTATTTGGATAAATACATTAAAAATGTTCAGGGTAAAATCAACTCTACCCAGAGCTAGGAGAATTTTTCTCCAGTCTGTCAAAGTCAGCAGAGAAATACACAGCTCAAGAGCAGTTTGGAATACTTTACTCTCTTCCTCTCTTCATTGGCCTTCATTTGGGTACAGGTTGAGGTTCACTAACATAGTCTGAATGCCCTGCCTGGTGTAGATTGATCATTCACCTAGCATCTGAACTTTGATGGAGATGATGGCTTAACACTGGCACAGCCAGTCTTTCCTCTGTTGAAAATAATGACAGAGCTTCTATCAGCTTCAGTAACTCAAAATGAGGCACTGCAGTTCTGACTCAGAGAAAATATGATGATCCTCTGAAGGATCTCAAGCACAAGCTTAAAAGCTGTGCTGAGCTGGGTACAGAATAGATCAGAAGATCAGTCAGTGCACAGAGTAAAAATGAGTAGAGTTTTATCAGTGAATATCTCCATACCTTCAGCTACTTGCCAATATTCCAGAAAAACAACACTGGAGTTCTTGTATTTCACTGATTTTATAATGTATTCTGGGATGAATTATTTGAAATATAATAATTTCAAAATGGTATTTCAAAATGGTATTTCAAAATGGTATTTCAAAGGTTACATTTTAGAAGTTCCAGCCTTTCTGATGTCTCTTGCAGTTACCCGTGAGAATCCATGAGAACCCTGAGGTATTGTGTAAATTCTGTATCATCCTTAAAGTAGCAGTATTGCCACCAGCACCCTGAAATAATGTGCAGCTGTTAAAATACCTATTTTGTGTACCACTTTCTATTCTATTCTTCAACAGCATGTGATTGTGATGAATGGTAGCCTTTAATATGTGACTTTTTGTGTCTTCTATTACAAAACATTTTAATAGTTATCCCAAGTTTTAATTTAGGAAAATTATATTTTTTTAATATACAGAATTAATGCTTATGCTAACATTGATGAATGATCTTTAGAGTAAAAAAAAAAGGGCAGAGATGCAATGAAGAAAGTTGTCTGAAGTAATGTGACTGCTGAAAAGCATTTCAATTGATTGTGAAAGTAATAGGGCAAAAATTTATTTTTAAAAATATTTCAGGATACCTTGACCATACTTAATGACTTTGGCTTTTGCTTTTAATATCATGTGGTACATCTTCCATCAAAACCCAACCGGAGCCCAACTGTTCATACTATTTCAGCTAAATAAACTCTGCAAAGGATTAAATGACTAGGTGTGAATATGCATGTGAAAACACCTAGTATTGCAGCTACAAATTGTAAAACCTGTTAGGACCAGTACATTGGAAGATAAAAATTTCTATTTTTAAATTAAAATAAAATTTGATTTTTTTATTTGTATAAAGTTGTACTTTTGCTGTTAATTATAATTTTGTTTTTTACTGAAATAGTTTTGTAATTGCATTTAGAATTTCTAATATGAAAAGGAATTTACAAAATCTAGTTTAATAAAGGATTTTTGTCACAAGTATAGCCTTCTGTCTTTCCTTGGAAAACTGTGTTTTAGCTTGTATCAAATTTTTTCAAATAGTAGTCTTGGAGTTCTGCATGAAAGCCACTTGCTTGGCTTCAGGATACCATCTGTAGGGAGATGAAGCAACCATCTGCAGACATAAAAAGGAACAGATTTGTGGCCTGAATTCCAGTGTTGCAAGTGCGAGCTGAATGCTCAAGTTATTGAAAATGAGGGTCGTGGTTTCAGATTGTTTTTGGCCTCAAGATGCTATTCCAGGCTAGCTTACTCAGGGAGAGTGAGAGCAGTAGTGTATGCCAAGGGGAGGGGCAGTCTGACTGCTGCAACAATGGGTTTGGGGGAGGGATGTGTTTTGGAGAGACCTCATTGAGCAGGAGGTCGGGGCCGTGAGAGGCTGAGGGAGCACAGTGCTATACCATGGTGGATACAGAGCTGTGAGCCTGGCTGTTCCCACGCCTGCCCCATTCTGTGCAGGTGCAGGTGCATTTTCCTGTGTATTGTCCTGTAAGTGTGGAATGACACCTGAGACCAAAGTGCTGCCTGGAGTCTAACCTATTTTGTTAGCTCAGTTTGATGACAGCTTGCTGTGACCCAAGATGACTCCTGCAGAATCATTCCTATGGCTTCATTGCCTTGCAGCTTGGGTTGACTGCAGAAACAAGTCAGGCTTGCGCATTTCCACAGCAAAGCCCTAACTCGTAAGCTGATCAAGAGAGCAGGGAAAACAGGTTTTGGGAACACATGAAAGCTTGGCACATGCAGGTCTGAATGTGATGTGGCTGATCATGAGATGCGGTTATTAGACCACAGCACTGGTAAAGGTCTCGTTGGTCGTGTGCTCCTTACTTACAGGACTCCCTGTTCTGGCAGTGAGGCTGAAGGTCCTGCTTGGGCATTAGTCTCTCAAATTGTGATGTTTTAAAGTGAAGGTACTGCTGCTGGACTTGCCTTCTGTCTTGAGGCAGCTGAAGTCCTACCCTTGAGAAAACAATCCATCCTGACTCAGCAGCTTCTTTCAGTTCATGCCCTTTTTTCCTGAGTGCTGGGATTGTCTTGAGTGCCTCTGCTTCCACCTGGGAGTTTGCTCTTCAGAAGCACTCTGGGGATTTCTGAGAGTCTGTATCCTTATTTAAATAAGAGTAATGGGATACTGTAGTCTATCCTTACTTAGGAAAATTATTTGAACTTTAGGACTGAAAATTGTAGTGTGCTAAAATAAAAATATTGCTTGAGACAAACAGTTTTTCAGCTCAGATTATTGAAGCATAATTAAATGTGTCTGCTGGTAGAACGTGTCAGGTAGCTTGACAATAGGTGGTGCCCTTGCCAATGGCATAGAGTGATGGTGGCTGCAGTTCTTCTAAGTTCACCCTTACTGTGCCCCTACTAGAGCAGAGTTGTTTCTCTGTATGACAAGTGCTAAAGGATGTTATTACACATCACGTGCTGTTCATTTCTTCCTCAGAGGGAGAATACTGTATTTGGAGTATTATTTTGGTGACTTTTTTTCTTCTTTACAGATGGGTGGGGTAGAGTTGGTTTTCAAAATATACTTGCTGCTTTGTGCTAGAGATGGCAAGACAAGTTCATTTTTGCATGCAGGTTTGACGATTGTAATGTCGAGGTTTCTCCATCAGCTACCCTGGGCTAGTTTTTGTAGGTTGGATGCTTGGACAGATCAGTCTATTTGGAGACTGACATAAAGGCATTGTGCTCTTTGGTGAAGTTTTGTGCCACTGTGGATGTTGGTGGTGGCACAGTCTTCTTGAAAACCCTGATGGGAAAGGACACCCTTGATGTTGCTTGACTTTCTGCATAATGAAGCCTGGCTGGGCTAGCAGTGGCTTCTTATTAATTGCCACTAATTGGTAAGCAACTGTATGGATCAGTGTTATTTTTGTATTATCTTGAGAAACAGCACTCTCCTTCATAGACATTTGTGGCTGGTCATACACACTGGCCAGGAGAGCAAACAGTGGAAATCCTCTACCAGTGCCACAGATTTCATCAGTTCAGCCTGTAAATGGAGAAATGGTAGCCCTGTGCAGGTCTGTGGGAGCTCTCTGTAATAGTGTTTGCTCCATGTCAGCTAACTCACAAGGCATTGCCTTGGATTCCTGCCTCTAAATCAGGGTAAAAGTAGGCTTCTTCACCTGTGTGCCCCTGTTGCCTTTTCAAAGTATCTCGTTTCACTGTCTCGCAGTGCCGTGTAAATAGCTGCTTTGATAGGCGGTAGACAGCAGAACTCCTTGGAGGGATGGTGCACTCTTGGCTGGCGGGGGGGCTCCCTTTGGGAGTAGGTCAGGGCACCTATGTCAGGCTCCTGTTCTGAGTCTTCTTTTGGGGTAATATTTTCATGTTTATGGCCTAGAAAGGAGAAACTAGCTGGTGAAGCAGAGAGCCTGAGACTGAGCAGTATAACTATCCCTATCTCCTTCTTCAAAGCAGGAGCAAGTGGGAAAAGCACATTCAAAACAAAGCCAGCTGCTGCCTTTAGATTTCTGAGTTTCCCAAGGGGAACCCCGATGGCCTCTCCCATAGCTGGGGCAGGAGGCCTGCTTTGTTTTGTTTCCTGACAAGACGAATGCACAGTCAGCAGCACCAGCGGGGCAGGGCTGGGCAGGCACTGGGGAGCGGGGTGTCTGCTCCCTCCGTGGGTGCCGGGCCGGTGTGGCCTTGGCGATTCCCCCGGGCCCGGAGCCGGGAGCTGCCCGGAGCCGCCGCTTCCCGGGGCGCGGAGCCACCGCCGCTTCCCAGGGGCTGCGGGAGCAGGGAGGGGGAGCCCCGGGGGGCTGCTGAGAGAAGGGGCTCCCTCGGCCACCTTCCTGCCATGACACAGCGCAGCCCGGCGTCTCCCGGGCACAGCCTGAGGAGGAGCCAGCGCTTCCCTGGGCGCTGCTTCCTGGCGCCAGCGTGTGCAGGGCGGGCAGGCGCGCCGGGAGCACCGCGGCGGCTCTGGGACCTGGGGCAGCCGGGGCAGCCTCCGGTGAGGGCTGGCTTCACCGGGAAGACGACTGGAGCCTCCTCCACGCTTACAGCAACGCCACTGGCGTTAGATTTGCATTAGATCCAAGTGGGGAAGGAAGTGTGAATGTCCCCCGGGAGAGAGAAAATTGCAAAAGTCAGAGAGTTTAGAAAAACAGATGTGTTTGCACGTTCTGCACGTTCTCCCTTTGAAAATTAAAACAACAACAAAAAAATAGGCTCTTTTTAACGAAATAAGTGCAGTTCTTATGAGTTATTTATATCTCTGGTGCTAGACATAAGCAACAATTAGCTTTATTTTATAATGATCACCTCAGAGAGGAGAAAGGCTTGTAGGGTTAAATACAGTGGATATAAAGAGTGTCCTGGTTTACTTCCTGAGCATTGTGCACACCCTACTCTTTGAGGCAGACCAAAATCAGAGCTGAGCGAATCTGAGAACAAAAAGGAAATTAGGAGAGGGGAGAGGAGCAGCTTCTGCCAGTCGGAGAGGTCTGCCCTTAGCCCCAGGTCTGCCCTGTGATCTGGAAAATGACTTCCCAGAGTGCCAGCAAAAAAACCACAACCAGGAAAACACAGAAAGAATGTTGTTCCTTCCATAGGGCAGATGGGTATTTTAGAAATAGTGCCTGATTTGGGGGAAGAAGATTCAATTAGTTCTTAGACACTGGAACAGGTTTCCAGGGAGGCTGTTGGGCACTCCAACATTGGCAGTGTTCAAAGCCAGGTTGGATAAGGCCTGGAGCAAGCTCGTCTAGTGGGAGGTGTCCCTGCCCATGGTCTGAGGAGTTGGAACTGGATGATCTTTAAGATCCATTCCAACCCTTAAACATTCTATGGTTATATGATGTGACTGCTTTTATGCTAGGCTGTCTCAGAATGAGAGACGAGGGAGTTAAGTAACCCTCAGTGCAGTTCCTAAGCATGCTTCACTTTCAAGAAAGGGGATGTAGGTTTTCATGTTGCTCTGGAGGAAATCACTTCCGGTACATTGTCCACCAGTTCTGCACTGAAGTCACGGGAGGAATTGTGCTAGGAAGTTAGGACACCAGATTCTGTCTATCAGACTCCAAGAAAACAATTAAATACATAAATGTTAGTTTTGTCACATAGCCCATGTTGTTGACAACCTGATCTCAAGAGAACTGTCCCAGAGAAATAGCTAATTCATAACCTCTACACAGTGGGGAAACATAAAAGTAATAAAGAATAGTCCTATAGTTGAGATAGCAGAAAGCTGTGGTCTCGGAAAGTGGAGAAATTTCTGCCTGTCTTCCCTCAGAAGTGTATGAGTTTAATGTATGGAGCTGCATCAGTCTTGAAAAGAAGCTGGATGAATGGAGATGACAGCACCCAAATCTTGGCACCAAAACCAAGTTTGATCATTGTTTGCACAACTTAGGGTTTTCTGTTTTGGGCCCGAGAGGTCTGTGCTGCTCAGGCATGCCCAGGTCTGAGTTGCCTTGTGCCTTGCACCAATTTCAGCACTGCACCCAGAAACTGGGCAGCTCAGGACCAAATCCTGCAGAGCAGGAGTAGCTGGAGGCTGCTCTGTGGCCACTTGAAGCGTAGGGCAAGCCTGTCACTGAAGGGCAAGAGGCAATGGCATGGGAAGGGGCTCAGGAGCTGAGCTGAGTTGAAAGTTGAAATTTCTAACTCAGGAGGGAAGCAAGAGAGTCCACAGGGAGAGGGGTGGTGTTTCAAGCAGGTTCCTTCATTTAGGCTTCTCTGTCAGGCATGCTCCAGTCTGAGTGTTCTGGAGGGCTTTGACTCACCCTCTGAAGGCCTCTAGTCCTGCCCACACAATGTGTCAGGAACCTGCCTCACGCTAGATTTTGGGTTCGGTTTTATCAGCACAGGCTTCAGTTTGTGCCACTCCACTACCAAACCTGAGGGGTATCTAACCCTCAGTGTTAGGTTGGTGAGGAATGAATTCATTAGGGTATAGTAAATAATGTGTGAGAGTTTTACCAAAATCCATATAGGAAGTGCGTGTGAGACTGCGTTTTCATTTCCTCTTTCAGACTGAGTGCTCTTGCAAGGAGTACTGCAGAAGCTGCTGTGCCTGCTCCTCTTTAGAGACTCCCTTAGCAATGCTCTCTGCCATGCTGTGAGGAGGCCTCCCTTTTGCTGAGGCATCTGTTCCTGGAGAGGAGGGAATGACTTCAGCCCCGGGCTGAAATGTGCCTGGGTGACCTACCTGATTTCCCCTATACTGCCCAGGAACTCAGGGGAAAGCAAATAGGCACATCCCAGTTTTCCCGACACACAGCGGGCATCTTGACCACATACATTTTTCCTGCCTCCCTTTGAAAATGATACCAAAAAAAGAATTAGGCTCTTTTTTCACAAAATAAGCATATTTCTTCTTGTGTTTTGTCTATATAGCTGGTGCAGTGGCTAGACATGAGCAACAATTAGTTTATTTTGTGTAATTTGATGATCATCTAGGACAGGAGAAAGGCTTGTAGAGTTAAATACAGTGGGTATCAAGGGTGTCATGGTTTACTTCCTGAGCACTGCACATAGCACACTATCTGAGGCAGACCAAAATCAGAGCTGAGTGAATCTGGGAGCAAAAAGGAAATCAGGCAGGAGGGACAGGAACAGCTTCCTTCCTTAATCTCAACCCCCTTCCTAACACCAGCAACACCAGCACCTTTTTTTTTTTTTTTTTCCTCCAAGAGGGACAGAAGGCAGTAGATTAAGAAGAAATGTGACTTTTCATCATAGACAAATCCATGTCAAGACCCTTGGTAATATTATTTTACATAATTTCCTATAAATCCTTAGTTACCTGTGGTTTAAGACTTTATTTTTTGCTGTCAGCCTACTTCTCAATGCAAAAATAAATTGCAAGCGTTTGCTCCGCCCCCATAAATATTTTCTGCAACAAGGTGTTTGTTTCTGAAAGTCCCAGATAATGACTCATAATGACTTTTTAAAAAAGGAGAAGCAATGCATTTTTTAATGTATTAAGTATTCTCTCACAACCACATGTTCTTCTTCACTGCACAGCATGAAGAGGTGAAAAGGAGCAGAAAAACTGCAGTAAGAAAGACAAAAAAATTCCCCAAAGCCAACCCAACAAACAACCAAGGATCAAGAGAAACAGGTCAGGTGTCAATTTTACATCAAACTTTGGAATGACATACATGTGCAGAGTGCATGGAGCTGAGGGTCTTTTGTTGGAGTTCTAGATCTCCTGGAAGTGAAATAATGGATCAAATGCATGAAGCATGTACTTTACTGAGAAAGATCTCAAATAAATCAAATTCAACTATTTTTGGGAAATGATTAGGTCAAAGTCATTCAGGAAAAGTAGTGGAAGGAAATGGATGGAAATCAAGACATGTTAGAACATGTTTCTTACTCTAGAGTTTTGTTTCTTTGCTAAGTTCACTCAGTTCAAAAATTGTTTATGAAGTATTTTACAGATGGATGCACTCTTTCCGAAATGCAAACTACTTAGCCAGATGGCTTCACATCTGGATTAATCTCAACACAAAACAGAGAAGAGTAGTTGCATTTTTAAGTATCTGGTCTCTGTAGCAGACCTAAAATTGGTGATCACCGAGGACATTTATATCAGTATTATTTGCAAATCGTATTTATTTCTCTACTTCTGACAGTTCTGAATGTTTCTGATGGAAACATTTCAAAATGTTCGGGTGTCTGATTTGCTTTATCACAATTGCAATGGAAACTTACTGCCTGGTTGCTTAGGCTGGTATTGGGAAACCCAAACCCAGTTAAAAACAGATGAATAGACGTTTAATGTGAAAATGAGGAAACACAAGTTCTCACATAAACTGTTGATGCGCTGAAGCCCCTTATTCAAAATTTTGTCTCAAACTAAAAGGAAGATTGAAGATTTTAAGAAGATAAGATTCCCAAAATGCCTTCCATGGGTCGTCCTTACCTTCATCACTGTTGATAATCAACTGAATTAATTTCATTTTGTAGGGAAAAGAAATTGATTCCCCAGTCTAACTGTGCAGTACTGCTCTGCAAGCTTTGCATCAGCAGGTTTACAGAATGTTTTCATAGGCTATATTCTTTTTATATTTTTGGCACAAACTGCCTTTCATCTACACATAAATTCTCTTTTTTTTTTTTCTTTATCTTGTAAATTATTATGTTGTGTTTTAATCTTTCTTGGAAGCAGTATGACTTTATCTTGGAATGCATTATACTGTCATAATGTTAATGTGGACCAATTCATTAGCTGTCTTCAGAAGGTTTCTGTCCTGCGAGGAACATAAAATGCATGATGTTACATCTGGATCAGGCACTCCGTTGCTACTGTTTCCTGGCTAGGGATGGTCTGAGATCACTGAGCCCAAAATACTTGCTGAAAAGGACTTGGTTTCCACTTCTGTGCCTCTGGGTTTCAAGGCTGCTTGGGAAGCTGTGCTTGTGCCTCTGCCTGTGGACCAGACCTTCCACTGCACTGGTAATCCCGGTCCCTGGCCTTCAGCTCAGGGGCAGCTCTCCTGCTGTGCCAGGGCACTTGGGCTGCCTCAGGAGAACAGGACAGGAGTGCCCTCCCTGCAGTCTGATTACCTGATCATACAAGGTGGACAACCTCTTGTGCTGATGGCTCCTAAAGTATAGACCATAGACACTTGAAATCCTGAAACTATCACCACAACTTTGCTTTCAGTGTTGTGGTAGTTGTGGTAGCTGGAAGTGATGCAGATCTGGCCAGCTCAATTTGTCTGTGCTGGAAGAAGTGGGAGTCTCAATGTCTGTGTATCCAACTGCTCAGCCTCCTTTTGCTGGTAGAGGAGAGGACATATATGCTGATAAAATGATACTACTGATCAATCCTGACAAGTGCTTCAGAGGGATCCCCACTGAATTACAACAAGACCATGTACACCAGTGTTGAATCAGCCCAAAGTGCCTGCCTTGGGCTTTTGCACAAAGTCAGTTAAACATGCATACTCTCCCCTGTAGGGGCAGGGCCATATTCCAGGTTGCAGGGAAATCCCAAGTGTTGTTCTGGTACCAGAGGGCAAATCGCACGTAGCCATGCAGGGCAGTGGTTGTTCCTCTCCTTTTCTCCTCGCACGCGTTGAGCTGCTGGGCTGTGTTGTGCCATTAGCCCTGGTAGCAGGGAGGAGGCAGCTGGAGGAGCAGCAGAGTGCAAAGAGAAAGCTTTCTGCAGCGTGGAGGGTTTGCCTCCCTCCCCCATCTTCAAGGTTTTTACATCTGCTCCCATAGTCACCAAAGAGAGAAAGATATACCAACCCACACCAAACCCACAGAGGCAGAGCTGTGAAGCTCTCACCAGGAAGCTGACTTACGCTAAACCTCTCCACTCTTTCTCATCACGCTGCATCTGGGTCTGCTGTGACTCTGATGAGCCAGACCCAGTTGCCAGGACAACTTTGGCCTGTATGTGCAGGTGTCTCTGGTTACCTTTAGAGCTTTTGGATTTTTTCTCCTCTCAACGATATAATTGTTCTAATCTGCTGAAAAAGAAGTCTATCTGAAAAAGCCATGAACACAGAACACCACTCTTGTTTTCTTCTTCCCTTGTCTCATCTAGGATAGTTGACTTCCGTAACATGCGTTTTCAACAGGCTCTTTCAGCTTCCTGCCTCTGGTGAGTTAATTGCATTTTCTTTTTTTTTCCTAGGAGTCTTAATGTAAATTGATATTCTGAATCAAATTCAATATATTTTGGGTTATTTTTGTTAATTGCTTTTATTAATAAGTTTGTGAAATTGGTTCACGTAATCAGTTTTACTTTTCTGTTAAATACGATCTGTTAAATGCTTGATGTTGAGATATACACTGGCCTAGATCTTGCATTTTCTGGATTTTCATTTGTTCCAGAGTTTTTTTCACCTCAGCATAAAAAGACCTCATATAAAGGAGAAAAAGGGGTGCGATGGGCTGTACCATGCCAGTTTCTTTAATGTTAACTGATATCAGAAAAAGGAAAGAATGGGAGTTACTCTCAAGATGGTGGATCTAATTCTGATGCTCTTTTCTGTTGCACAAACTATGAACCCAGGAGTGATAGACATGTATAAATCTGCAGCATTTCTTCTTCTTCTTCCCTGTTTGTGAAGTACATCATGCTTATGACAAAACTGGTCTGCTTCATCTTAAATATTCCCAAACAAATTTGAGTGAAGATTTAATTGTGAGAATTTGAGAAATATATTCTTAGGACTGGAGCGAGATTCAAGGTATTTTTAATTTAACAACATATCTATGGCTGGCTCTGGCTCCAGTGACTGCCCAGCCCTGCTGGGTCTAACAAATGCCTGTGCCACCTTCTGAGATGGAAGATTCCAATGTAAATGGCCATGTCTGTAACATGTACATTCAGGTCACTCCCATGGCTTCTTCCCTGCTTTCTGAGCCAACTGTGGCGTGCTTATGGTGTCGAGTCCCCTTACAGAGCAGTATATATGCATGTGCATGTGTTCACATCTGTGCACACCCATTTCCAGATTCTCCTCACAAAACCTGCATCTCATGATGCTCTAGTGGTGATGGAATGGTCTTGTCACATTGTCAATGAGATGCAGTTAATCTGAAAGGTGAATGAGGATAGAGCACACTGAGGCTGGAACCATCTCTCTGACACAAGTACCCACAAAAAATCTGGATGTGGATTTAAGATTTTCTAACTTTTTCTTTCAGCTGTGTTTCCACCTTTGGATGGGGCAGGAGTTGAACTGTGGAGTCTGGCAGAGGCCAGCTTTATCGTGGGATTTATCCTGAATAAAATACTTTCAGGAGAAAAAGGTAGGGGAAATGAGATAAATTACTTGTTAACAGGCACATCTGTCAGCAGATTCTGGTGTCTGTTGCTGTTGGAATAAGGTGGAATTGTGCTTTATATTGTGCTGCTTCATATTCCACATTTTCAACCCCACCATTTAGATCAGTGTGTGGTGTGTTTGTGATTTTCCAGTAGGAATGACCATATGTGTATACTTACTTGACTTTAGAATGCGATTTGATGTAGTCTGAAGATCTATCGTACAAATGAACCTAAGTCTACCACAGAAAGAGGGTACAGACTTTATGTGAATACCATGTTTGAGATTTGGGCAGTGACCATAGGGTCGAAAAGCCACATGTGCACTTGCTTCCTGCTAAGTTTAGAGAGTTTGGCTTAGTGAGGCATAATACCAAGTTTTACATTCCCTAGGTAAAGTGCTGCAGATCAGAAAATATTGTAGGTTTGCAGTTACAGAGAAATTGTGTTTTTATAAGTAATCTGTACTTAGTAAGTTCCAGAGAAAATAGTTAAATTTAAAAATGGGTTTGATTTTCATGTATAGCAAGACACAAATTCATAGGCCATCAGCAGGGCAACATGGCTGTAAATTATTGCCATTTAATCCCATTTTAAGGTAATTTTACTGTGCCAAAGCAATGTGAAATCATTTTGTAGCAGAAGAACATCAGGCCTTAAAATGGAGAGACTGATGCCAAAGTCCCATTGCTGCTAGCACCTGCTCGTGCCAGTGATGTTAGGGAAGTGATCTCGTGTACAGTGAGGGGCAAGCCACACGAATCCTGAAAGACATACGTGGGTGATGTGCAGAGTACCCAGAGCAGCAGGAAGTGAGCAGCCAGCATGGTGGCGGTCTCACAGGCTGCGCCCCTTTGGTAGAGCAGAGGGTCTGAACCAGCAGAAGCTCTCGAGGAGCTTTTCTCTTTCTCTCTCAGTCATGCTTTCTGATAACCAGCTAGGAGGACACCCAGGCAGGGAGGTGAAATTCTGCTGTTTCTCCTCTTGCTTTTGCTGTGCAGTTCTAGATATATAGCAGCAGGTGGGTTAGGCAGTTTATTGTAAAAGATTTGCTGTGAAAATTTCCTCTTCACCCCCATTTTCTCTGTGAAATTTTGGTGCTGTGATTCTATAGTTTTCCCCAAGAAACAGTAGACTGTTACTGAATGCACCATTCAAGTGCATTTGATTGACATTGACCATAATATGAAAATTTGCAGATTTTTCTATAGTGCTTTTGATTATTGTTTGAACATAGATAAAATAAGTAACTGTAAAACTTGCATTTTTCAAAGTCTTGGCATAACATTTCAGACATCACACCGCACAACATCATTCCCAAATTAGGTTCTCGTGTTTTTGGTTAGTGGTGTGTGGTTTTATTAAAGAGTTTTCAAATGTTTCCATGCTATGACACAGCTTACAACTGAAAAATATTTTGAGACAGCTCCAGCATAGCAATTGAGAAAGGAAGTTGACTGCAGCTGTCTCAAGCCCACTATTAAAGCATTATGGCCTTAAAATACTGGACAGGATCACACAAACACAACAAAGCAATGTAACAACAAAATCTGTGGGCTGTAGCCTACCATTAGCTCTTCTCCAGAAAACCAAGTAGAGTCTCATATTTGCTTAGCAGGATTTTGTTGTCCTTCAGTTTTTATGTCAGTGAAGAACTGGAAAACCTTCCCAATCCACCAGCAGTATCAGTGTACAGTGGAAGGGGAGACTTTAGGAGCCTGTGAAACCTCTGTAATGCAGCAGTGAGTGTGAGTACAGCTGCAAACCTTGGTGTATCAGGTCCAATATGGGCAGCCAGCAAAGAGGTGGGGAGCAATAGTCCCAGCAGTCACAGTCTGTCACTGCTGGCAGGGTGGGTGGATGACAGAGGGAACATGGTGTGAGCACTTGGTGCATGCATGCATTCCTCGCAGAGCAGGTACAGGAGTGGTTTGTGCCCAGCCTTGCTCGTGGCTGTGCCCTGTGTTTATCACAGACCCTTTATCGCTCCCCCCTGCACACTTGGCTGCTGCTGTGTCTGTGCTGTGTTGCTTTTGCACGAGTAATTGCATTTGGTCTTTGGTTACAGAAGCCAAGGAGAAGTGTAAATTGCTAAGGGATGAGAGTGGGGCTGAATTTGGCATGCTTCTCTTTACCTGACAAAATGTATGAACCTGCTGGAAACCACACGAGGATTCTGCTATGGTTTGGGGATTTCCCTATGGGGAGCCATGGTGACCTGTCACGTAGGAAAGACCCAGCATGTGCTGGAAAAGGAGCAAACACCTCTCCTGGCAGCAGCTGGCGCAGTGGCTGTGGTTACATACTGTGCATGATGCTGCTTCTCACACACAGGCGTGAGCGTGGCATACCAGTAACTGACACTTGCCAGCTTGAGGTTGCTGTGCCATCTGGTGATACTGCTTCTCCTCGTGACTGACAGGGTGTTGCTTTTGAGGGTTAGACTGATTTATGTCAAAATATAGATATGACTGGCTCTCCTAATATGAAAGCGTGAGACCAACACCCCTGTGTAGCTAGGGGTCTCTTCTGGTTGTTTCCTGTGCCATGGTCATTGAAAAAATATTAAACCTCTCAAACTTACAAGAAAATTGTTTTTCTCTTTCATTGATAGGCATGCCAGTGGACACAGTCTTCACCTTGCTTCTTTTTTTTTTCCATCAAATGACTGTGCTTAAAAACTTAAAAACTGGTAAAGACTTTGGAATTTGAAGTTACTGAGCTACTGATATACTCAAATATCTATTAATATATCTATCTATTATCTATTAATTATCTGTGAGCTTTTGTTTTTCTCACTATAAAAATATATTATGAAACAGCTGTTGTAAAAACCCTTCATGTAATTTCTTTACATCAATTTAAATGCAAGTTTTTAAATTCCCATCTCTTTAATTCTGGATGAAAAGCCATCGGGTAAAATATCTCTGAGTTTGAATCAAGTCCATCAGGACTCAAAATAAAGCATAGGAAATGTTCTCATAATGTTCAAACATCTCTGTCCTAAAATATCTCTCTTTTCATATGTGTGATCATTTTCATTCAAAATATGTAAAAATCAAGAAAACCAAGGAGAACTTTCTGTGCTTCCCACTGAAGAGCTCTGCATTGAGATTTACCATAGCACGGGGATTTGCATGATCTTTAAACTGACTGAAAGCCAAGTAGATGTCAGCTATAAATAAATGAAATGGCTTCTCAAAATACTCAGCTGAAGAATGAGTGAGAAGGATTCATGCAATACTTTTGGTTGTAGAGTCTTTTCTCCTCTCAACCTATTCCATATGACCCGCTGCTGTCTGCAGTATTATATGTTTTATATAAAGGTGGCAAGAGATCAAGGTTGTAATGGAAAACAGGCACTAAAATACATATTCTGCTCTGGCATATGGTTGGTGTAAGATATAAATCAATATAAAATCTAAGCTGCCAGGTATAACTTGTGCTAATTCCAAAAAAAAAAAAAAAAAAAAAAAAAAGAAGAGAAAGCGTGTTCCTTTGAAATTGGTCGTTAATCATAGCTGTGCATGGAACATAGGCAGTTTGGTGAAGGCAAGTATGCATGCCCATTTATTTTATCTAATTTTATCTGCTTCAATTAAGGAATTCTAGAGAAGCTACATGGTAAGAAAAAAATTCCTTCTTGTATAGTAGATATGTATTGTCTCTTATTTTATCCGTGTGCTGGATATAGTGCATGAACACTAAGTCACGGCATAGACTGTGGATGGCAACTCCTTTTTTAAAATTTACAAAATACATCAAAAAGATAAAAATCATAAATCAACAAATGCAAGACAAGTTATTTTAATTGTATATTTTATATCATACCTACTACTTGAAAAGTAATTGGAATTATTTCTAAGCAAGCTTTTCAAATTTTTAACATTTTTATGTACATATGTACACACAAAATTTAAGAATGATATTAAAGATGGCAGTTTTCTGCTGTGTGAAATCTAGACTATGATTTTAAACACTCTGATATATACAGAGACAAGAAAAAGGTTTTTGTTGCTGGCAATCCTAAGGGGAAAAAGCTAAAATTACCAGGGAGTTTCTGTGTTATAAAAGAAATAATCCAACCAAATTATTGTTGCTTCCTTTACTAGCTTTGCTCATTAATGTCAGAATTTTAATATTCATCATAGCAAAATGAACGGTGACCTGCAGTAAATATGGGTTCTTCCTAAATTATAAACAAATCATTATATTTTAGCAAGCGGTCATTATTGTGAATGGTTTGATCAACTGTAATATCATTATTACTACTCAGAATATCTGTACATCCGACACCTTATTTTATCACAAAATATACAAAAATAGTCTTCCATGGAACACTGGCTAAGTCTATTCTAACTAACATTTTCCTTCTCCGCCTTTACCTCCCACTGAAATCAAACCTGTGCAAATACATGACTTAATGAACATGGAGAACCTCCTTCTTCTCCCGCTGATATTAGGGGGAGAAGATCTAGACTAGAGAATTTCCCTATTTTGTGCTAGACATTTTATAAAATCAGAGCAAAGTTAAACCTGAAGAGACTTCTGAAAGTAAAGTTGGACATCTTGCAAGGGAGTGAGGAAAATGTAGAAATGGTAGGACAATTTTTAAAGACCTTTTAACAGTGAGGAGCATGTTATGTCACCCATATCATTCATGTATTAGCTTTTAGCTATCCTGTTACTGTTGACTCCTTAGTAGCAATTAAGGGAGCCAGTCAAGAAGATCAAGTAGTGCAAACAAGGGCGAGGAGTGCAGTCCCACCGGAGGTTAGAGCCCAAACACACTGAAGTCAGCCTGCTCCACTGCAGTGGGCTTGGCACAGGCTCTGAAAGAGGCCCTTTTGCCTGCAAATCAAGTGTATATATGGAGATGCCAGCTTGTTTTAACAATTTATCATGTTACACACCTGCGGGATTTCATATAAATCCATGCATCTCCTTAACAACAAGTCATTGTAACATATCGTAAAGATATGTCTAATAAATGTGGTGGCTGCATATGCAGCAGAAATAGAATAGTTTACTATGGGTGACTGTGTAATTTTATATGTAAAACTCTGTCCGTTAGATACCTAGGTCCTTGCAAATCCCCATTTAGCACAGCAGTAATCTCTGTTCATGTGCATACAAATACGTATGTACCTGTATGGAGGCCACTATTTCAATAATGCATCCATTTGATGCAAAATATATATGTTTCAAATGATGCTAAGATATCTTGCCCACAATATGTTGTTTCCTACAGCAATCTGTAGCAATGTCTTTTTCAATGAATAAATATCAATGTGTGCATATATATATGTATATGGACATAAACACACACATGTACGTATGGATGGGATTTTTTTTGTACGTGGATATATTGCTTCATTACTGAAATAGTTAGATTTTAAATACACACTGATTTGTTTACAATATTTTGTGTATCTACATATGTGCATATACACTTCTATGCATCCAGTCTAGCAAAAGCACCATTCTCTGAGAAATTACAAATTATTGTTTAAAACTAAGAAATGTTAGTTGTGTATGAAAGAGAAATGGATACTTCATTATGATTATGCCCATGTCTGCAGATGGTAAAAAAAAAGAAGAAGCAGAAATAGGGGTAGGGTTAGGCTCACTGGAAAGAAAATGCAATAATTGTTGAAGACCGTAAATAAAATAAAAAAGTACTTCAACAGCCAAAGAATATTTCAACAGCCAAAAAAATTTAGGGAGACATTGAAGAGTTAACTCTGTAAAAAAAACACCTGCAAAAATATGTTGTAAATGCCTTTTTGATTTGTCTCAAACTTCAAGAAATTAAACTGTGTAAAAAGAGGATGTGGCATGAAAAATTTGAAGTGGTTTGAGCCCTGAAGTTGCAAACATTTCCACATGTCAATAATTCTACACGCACAGTAGTCTGATTAAAGTCAATTACTTAAATATAATGTATTTTATATTTTTAAGGCTTAGCTACAAGGCAGTTAGACTTGCTGAAAACTTGCTTTTGACCTGCAAGTCATTCAGGCAGAAAAACTATTCACAGGTACATGTGATAGCACTGGAGTCAGCCCTTTATCCATGTTCATCTGCAAGTGAATCTGTATCCTCGTTGGGACCCAGCAGCAGTTGTGTGTCAGTGGTGAATAAATATGGACATATATATGTAAATGTGTGTGTGCAGAAACAGCGACTGTGAGGGGAGGCAGACGGACAGATGGCTGATGAACTTCTGTGCTGGAACGTACACACGTGTGACATTTGCACACCAGGTGCTCCATGTACTGCTGTATCTGTAGTAAAACTCAGAAATTTCTCTCTGTTTAAGCACAGAGGAGAAAACTTAGCACAGAGAAGGGTGGGAAAGAGAGGTGACATACCCAGTATCCTGCAGAAGGAGAACGCTAAGCTTACCTGACTTCAGGCGTGACGTTCTGCTCCATTTCTGGTGACTTTGAGGGGATTGGATAAGACTGAGAATGGTTTATGAGCTGGCCCTCTCTGAAGGGATTACTTTCCTACACTTGATTTACCCCAATTTTAATTTGGAGAGAACATCTAGACTGAAAATGGATCTCTTTTGGAAATGACCCATAATACCATGAATGCCACATAGTTTGTAAATTACCATGTCATGCCATAAGCATGGAGAAAAATTACTTCAGACTGATGGCATGACTCTTTAAGTGGGTACTTAACATTGCCAGATCTCACTCTAATAGAACTATCTGAGTTCTATTTAGAGATTTAGGATCTTGGATCACTACATGAGAGTCTTTCAGGCTTTTTGTTAATTTTTGGAGTGGTTCTAATAATCCGTGCTCATGTGTAATTTGTAAATTGCTGAATCAAGGTGTGAGTAGCCACAGAAAGAGGGTCTTGAAGATAAATATTTCTTTTGTCTAATTCTTTAATTAGAATAAGGGGTAAATAGTTTTTCTCAGCAACTGTAGTAAATTGAATACATCTCTAGAGGTGTCATTATCCATTGCTTATATATATATATTATCATAGGTACTATTACTGAAGAAATCAAATGGAATTTTTAAAATTTAAGATAGCTCATTAAGCAGTTTTATATGTATATGCAATGTGTGAGCATGTGTAAATATGTATATTTTGTTACACAAAAAGCTTTCATTTCTTTACATCCCTTCACATCTCATTTGATCTTGTGAATAACATTGATCTGTGGTTGTTGTATTTTTATATCAAGATTTCACATTCTTAATATGAGGGAATTTTCTTCAAATCTGATAATTTAAGTTCCCTTGCTAATAATAAATTGACAAGATTATTGAATATTTGATCATAAATCTTTCTCTTCATTTGCCGTGGTTAAAACTGCCAGAGAAGGAAACGGAGATATTTTCATCTGTCTTGATCCAGAAGTGATTTTTTGCAAAGGCTTCTAAGAAAATGGTTCTCTATCATCTCAAAATTGCATAAATTAGAAATTAAAGCCAAAATATAGTTTTGTATTTTTTTTTCAAAACAAAACATTGAAATTTGAAAAGAGGAACAAGATTTCAGTTTTCTGAATAAGGGAGTGAAAGAAAAATTTCCAAGTTTTTATGACTGCAATTTTTTTTTCTTTTAATTCTAGAAGGAGATTGTTTTTGAGATGACAAGACATCCTGGCTTTGAAAATAGGGGTTCACTGCATGTTGCTTGCTTTTCTAACTTTAGAAAGGCATTAAAGAAATGATTGTACTCTAAGGATAAAATATGTGTGTAAAAGCTCCCATCCAAGCTTCTAAGTAGCCTTTCAATTCTTTAAAATATAAAAGCACCTTGAAAGATAATCTGGCAATTAATCTGTCAGTATTATAAATGTATCAGACAGCTGAATTATTCTGCCGGTGAGTAACCTGCCATCTCCCTCTTGGGCCAAAGAATAGCAATGGCCCCTGCAATAGCCAGCTTAGGAAGTGAGTGAGTTGATGGAGATTTTCTTGGTGGAGTAATTTGGGGAAAAGGTGCAGCACCTTGCAAAGGTACAGGCTGTGAGCCTGTTCTTCATGGCAGTGGTTAACACCACTGAATGCCACCATGGAATGCTGATGCTCTCTGAGATGGAGGGAGGCTGATTGGCAAGACAGGACTATAGATCAAAATTGTCTTAAAAGGAGTTAAAGAACAGGAGGCAGCTAATGCAGATGTCAGAGAATCAGGTTAATAAATGCATGACAGGAGCAGCAAGGGGCCATTTGCTTGCAGACCAGCAGCAGTCTCCAGATAGACTGCAGCTGATGGATTAGTCTTCAGCAGACCTATGCTGTGGAAGCAGCTGGAGGTTTGCATCTGAATGGAGCAAGTACACCTCATCCACAGAGCTGAAAACCAGGTAGTGTGACCTTGACAGCCTGGTGATCTAGCAGGACCTCCAGACTGGAGTCACAACAGCACAGGGGCTGCATCTTCTGAGTGCTGTCACGAACCAGGCAACAGCATCTCTGGCTTGTCTTGATGCCTGCCAGCCTTCCTTCTCCTCCTCCCTCTGCCTGCAGGAGTTGTTCTTAGGCCCTGTCCATGCCCTGCAGTGCCCACTGTGCCCATGGAGGTGAAGGTGTAAAGTTGCACACTGTTCTGGTCAGTGAGGGTAGTCTTTGTGCCTCCTTCCTGTCCTTGAGGGCACCTAACCGGGGGATGTGAGGAGAGTTCTTATGTATCTGTGGCGCAATTGGAAGGAGCAGTGGTTTCAGCCAGCACACTGGAGAAGAACTGTAGGCACTGTTTTGCAGACCCCACCTCTGTGTGAGGTGGGACTTACAAGACTAGAGTAGGTAGGCAAAGACAGCATGTACATCCAAACATTGCACAGCTAGTAGAAGTCTCTCCTGTGGTTTTCAACCTTTTCTATTAGTATAACTATTTTAATTTCCCTGCCATTTCAAGTGTCTTCAAGAACTAGCATACACAGTGTTCCAACTGAAAAATTAATCTGCTGTTATCCTGACATAAACATGAACTCTGCTGAGATGTAATTGAGGTAGAGAGTGGATAATGGCAATAATAGCATGTTGACTGCTTTAGCTCTCTGAAGCTTTTTGTGACTGTCTGATCTAAAAAGCTGTTTTGTTTATGCATGAGTTAATTCCATTGAAATTCCAGCCTACCTGAGTGTGCACTATCAGTATCTAAGATAGGTTTTGAAATTAGGAGTCCTTGACTACTTTTATTTTCCCCTACCATGACATGCTGTCCATCCCCTGGAGATGTTCAGCCATAGTGAGTCATGTTCATGATGATCTTATAGTCGATGCCAGAGATATTCTTGGCATAAATGAAAATCCCACCTGGTTCAGCTGATAAACTTACCCCTTTTGATGCAGTAGTCCTGCTTTCCTTTGATGGTAGACCTCTTTCAACAAATACCAGATTAGTTTTCCATGGGACGTATATCCACTAGAATCCTCTACCTGCAAAGAGCGTGGTGCTGCTGTGCTCTGCTTCTTGTCCCGTCCCATTGAAAGTTGGCAACCTCACTCACCTTCTCCGTGCTGTGTTCAGCCATGATCAAGTGTGAGGCATTTAACCTGCATGGGATTGCTGAGGTGCAGGTCAGACACTGCCACAGAGCGACTGTTGTAGGGCTCCTTGCGCTCACATCATCAGTGAAGTCCAAGGTCTTTGTAACCACACACTAGTGCCTGTATTCCAAAGACAGAGGGAACAAAACCTGAAGTTTGCTAAAGATCACTACGCAGCATGTCCACACAAGAGTAAGACATGCATTCTTATACCTAATGATATTATAAAAGGTCTTTCCTTACTATTCAAATAATGTCTTCTGTTGTTATCAGTGATGAAAGCATAAACCAAAAACAGCATAAAAGGGGATACAGGTTTATATCTTGAATTCCATGTACAAAATGATCTTAATAAAGTCAGTAAATTTTTGAAAATCAGATTGTTGGAGGAAAAAAAAGCCTCAACAGCTTAGATCTCTGATCTGTGATCAGAAGGTTTTCTGCAGTTTTGTAATGGCTGTAGCACACTGTGCTGTCAGACCAAGACAGAATGTGAGAGAAGAGGACCAAAACTTTTGCAAATATTTATGAAACTGGTTGTACACTAAGGCACACAAGTTCCCAGTATTGTTCTTTAAAAGACACTGGGGTTTTTTCTGATGTTTAATCAAGCATTTTCTATCCAGTGAGGTGAACTTATGTAATTATTTTAATACACTAGTGCTGCTTTTACCCTGAGGCTGCAACAAGGACCAGTTATGTGCCTAATCAAAGATAACACTTCAATATGCACATATGCAGTCCTGATAGTATATGGAGGCACATGAATTGTTGTGAACAAATTGCAAGATCAGAGCCACTGAGGGAAATTTGTCCACAGGATCACAATATGGACTATTTTATATACCAAGGTTTTTTTATTATTTTTTGATGGAATGCAAAACAATATCATTTGCTTTGAAAACAATTTTGCACTGACACAGTGGAATATTTTAGCTTCTGTTATTGTCTGTCAGCTGCCATATTCACTAGTCCTTAATATCTCTTCCAGTCTTTAATAATTTTTATAATTTCTTTCAAAATAGCCAGTATAATTTGACATGGTAATCAACAAGTTGAGTGCCAGAACAATCCTTTTGTAACAGTCTTTCTCTGTTTTGGCATTTATGAAATAGCAAAAGTCATGCTTTGGACATCCTTATTTTCCCCCATGTTCCAATGTGCACAAAATAATGAACCTGAAAGCACTGAGGGCTACTCACACCAAAGCAATGTTTGTTTTGAAAGGATATTTGGTACATGGAAACTTCCTCCTGAAAATATGTAGCTTTGTCTGAATAGGACACTACTGTCTTGTGGCGAAATTTTCAAACGATATTGCTGACCCAGTTTTGAAGTCGAATACTCTGAGAGATTATGATTCATATAAGCAATTTGAATGGTTATCCTGCATATGCTTTTTGAACATTTCATAGATGTATTTAGTAAAGGTCTTGTTTAATTCCCTCGAGAGCTTGTTTGGAGAACAGAGAAGGCGAGAGAGTGGAGTTAGACCTGATGAATCTTTAAAAGCAAATTTTCATCTGCTGCCACTAAAACTTAAATTCACAGAGCAGCCTGTTTCCCGGCAGCCAGGAATGTGGTGAAGCAGCCTCAGCCTCCATCCCACTTCCCAGAAGCGCGGGGCGGCGGTGAGAGCGCGGCGTGGCTGGCAGGCCAGGAAGCACCGTCTGTTGCAATGGCTCCTGCAGATTCCGTAACTGCAGAACGCACAGGCACAGCCCCACACTTGCTGCTACCTCTATAAAGCAACGTGCTCTGGCCACACATCTTCCTTCAGCTGGGCATCTGGTGGGAGAGATGCAGGTGTGCCAGCAGCACAAGAGGAGGTAGGGCATGGCCTCAACACAAAATGAAAGCAGGGCCAATAGCAGTTGTCGGAGCCTGTAAAATGTTCTCTCTAAGCTCATCTAGCACTTTTCCTTTGTTTTTCCCCCTTTGTGGAGTAAGCCAAAGCTTGGAGTGTACTAGAAATAAAGGAGGAGGGGGGTGATGTGTTAGGGTACTCAAGGTGGAGAGTGTTACAGTAAAATACAGTGTCTGCCCTTTGTGGCCATCATTCATTGCTGTGCAAATAGCCTTCTGCTGTGATGTTTCTCTACATATATGAAGGAAACAGAAATATATTATTTATGTAACAAACACAAGACATTTTGAAATTATGCAGTGATAGTTTCTTTTTAATTGCTATAGTTCATCAGAACTAATTTGTCTTCAGTTTTGCCGTTAGTGATTTTCGGAGCATCTTGTGTGTCACCCTGTGTGAGCAGTGAATCTTGCACACAGCTAGTGGGGAAGAAACGAATGCTTTCAAAATAGGAAAATTTGACTGAAAGCTGGCAGGAGCTCAACAGCAATTACATACTCTGAAGAGTACTCTTAGTTCAGTTTTACAAGAGAGTAAATGACAGGACATTATATCTCCTTCAAATGACATTTTGACTGGTGCAAGCATTGGAAGTGGGGCTTTCTTTGGCTTGTGCTTCTTGATTGTTGAAAACAATTCGTAAAAAAAAATGAACCCCTTTTATGAGTATTTTTACTGTGAATCCTTCACTGCTTTTGAAAATGGTTCAGGTTCATGTCACTTGAGATTCACACCTGAAGTCTTTGCTTCCTCATTGTCACAAGTGGTTCTGTTTTGCTGTTCCATATAGGATTGTTTTATTAGTCAAACTGGTTAGCAAAGATACTTTTTTCTGCTGACTACCTCTAGAGAGTGTGGGTACATTTTCAGGGGAATCTGAACTGATTATTTAAAGATTCAGAATTCTGCCAGAAAGTCAGAGGCAGGAAATATCTCACAGCATATTCTTAGCAGTTATACCAAAGTTAAATTAATTTTATTAGTCTTTAGGCAACTGGAGAGAAAGAATAGCTTACGTCAGTGGAAAATGGCAATAGTGATGAGACTGTTAGCCCCTGTGGAGCAGCAAGAAGGTTATTTATGCCAATGGCTGTTGCACACACAGCTGGCTGGGAGGAAATTGAGAAGTTCATTATCCTCAGTAAGGGATACCTGCCATGCCTGTCCAAAGATGTGTCCAGGCATCTTTATTTTGATGAAGAATGGTTTGTTCTCTGTGGCTTATAAATGTTACATTTTATTTTTACCCTTCCAGAAACATCATTTGACTCACTGAAGATTTAGAACCAACAGAGTCATGTGGGAGAAAATGAAATTTTAGTCTCAAGTGACGGCATCAAGTCAATAAGAAGTAAAGAGATTTGGATGGTTTCTCACTAAATGGAAGTTATATAGAAGGCCTCTAAGACCACTGCATCTCTCCATCCCACGCCTGCTGCACAGATACCACACTCTTGGCCTTGGATGTTAACAAAATGCTGGATTCAGTCAAGTGCGTTCTGGTGGGAGACTCTGCAGTTGGAAAAACATCTCTCTTGGTACGTTTCACCTCTGAGACTTTTCCAGACGACTACAGACCCACCGTATATGAAAATACCGGGGTGGATGTCTTCATGGATGGTATACAGATTAGCTTGGGTCTTTGGGACACGTCTGGCAGTGATGCCTTTAAAGGCATTCGCCCCCTGTCCTACCAACAGGCAGATGTGGTGTTAATGTGCTACTCAGTAGCAAACCACAATTCCTTTCTGAACCTGAGGCACAAATGGATCAGCGAGGTCCGCAGCCATTTGCCCCGCATCCCCGTTTTGGTGGTGGCCACTCAGACTGACCAGCGTGACATGGGTCCCTACAGCTCCTCCTGTATCAGCCCGATGGACGGGAAGCGGCTGGCGCAGGATGTGCGAGCCAAAGGCTACCTGGAGTGCTCTGCCCTCAGCAACAGGGGCGTGCAGCAGGTGTTTGAGTACGCCGTGCGGACAGCGGTCAACCAAGCCAAAAGGCAGAGCAGGCGGAAGCTCTTCTCCATTAATGAGTGCAAGATCTTCTGAGGACTGTCAGCGGTGGTTTTGCTCACGTTTGTCCCTTCTGTTTTCTCACAAAGACACTGCAGCAGAGAGAATGGGAGGTGAATCAAAGGAGAGCTCCTGGCAGGACCACAATGCAGGTGCCTCTTGTGAGACACATCTGCTCTTTATCTGATCCTCTCCCCTCCAAAACACTTGGGCGCTATCTTGAAAAATGAAAGGTGCATACCCTTATTCACAAGCCTGTGTTTGGACTTTGCTAGCTTGAACTGGAGCAGGCCTAGCCTGCAGATCTGCAGATAACAACAGTACTGATTTTGGTTTTGTGTCTGTCAGTGTTCCACAGTTGTTGGTTTGTCTGCATCTGCATTTATTTAATGACAAACTTCTGCCTGGATCTGCCCCCACCTCTGTCCTTGTGGATATATTTTTTACTTAAGAATGCAGTATATACAACCTGACCAATGTGTATTTTATTTAGAGGACTCTTGTATACATTGTAAAATACCGAAAGTTTGTTTTAATATTTTTGAGGTTCTCCCTTTAGCTAACTACAGAAACAAATTGTCTTATCCATGTAAAAAATGGCCTGCAGGCAAGCCTAGCACTTCCTAGACATGCCTGAGTCATTGCATAACAGTCATCAGTATGTCCAGCATAGGAGCAATCAAAATTTAGTGACATTTGACAGCTGTCCTGCAGTTTTGTGAGATTGGCTACCTTAGTATTGTTCCTCAGCAACATTGTCAAAGGTGGGAAACTGATCTGATTCTTCCCAGACTTCACCGGGTTACAATCTCAGCAGAGCCTGCAGACAGGGTTAGTTTAGACATGTGGTTGGGCTGGCAGCGCTAAATCTGGGCTACCATCACCTCTATTGTCCCTGCTGTAATTCTGGTGGCAAAAGATTTCAGTCTCTAGAAATGGAAGATATTTTTTCATGAGCACTTAAATTCTCACATACTTTTTTTCAAAGCAGTGGTTTTAGTGAAACCAGTCACCTACATTAGTAAAAGACTGAGTACATAGCAAGGTTGACTGCGGGTCTTTAGAATGGCTAAACGACTTTTTTTTTGAGTTTGCATGCTAAGTATAACTGCCTAGGTTGTATCCAAGTAAGATTGAAACAGGGTTTACATCCTAGGGAGCCAGTCAAGTCTAGGAGCCAAATCCTGATGTATGTACTGAGGCCAAGTTACCCTTCTGCACAGAAAGGCGGGCTAAGGAAATGGAAACTTCAAGTGTGTAAGAGAACTCTGCTAGAAGATGAAGTGGGCTCAAGACACAATGCTTTACGTTCCTTGTGAATAGTGCTGGTCCCCTCCTCCTCATATTATTTATCCCCTCTGTCCTGCACCCTGTCTTAGGTCTTGCAGATCTGTCTCATCCCAAGAGAATTTCTTAGTGCAGCAAGATTTCCTTTGTCCCTTTCCCCATCCTTCAGCTAGCTCAGAACTAACCTTTGAGGGGCTTATATAGCATGGTGCCATAAAAGATGGCACATAGCACAGTAGGATTATCTCACCTGTGATGTAGGTGAGCAAGTATTTACACTGTGGGCACCTTGATTGCCAGTAGGGCGGGGAGCACCTGGTGTTGTGATTGCCCCACCAGCTTCTAGACTCTTGAATATTTACCGCTCATTAACCTGATTGTAAGGGAGGCTTCTGATCATAAAATATCCTGGTCTCATCTGAGGTTTTTATATCAGCCTTAAATCTTTACAAACTTCTGCGCCTGAGCACACACACAAGACAGGGACTTCTGTCACCACCTATCTTCTCTGAATTCTCGTTCCTACTTCTCTTTCTTCTCAAGTGTTGATTTGTTCCTGAAACACTAAAACTGGCATGTTATGAAAGAATCTGAATGGCGTTGTACTTGTGTAGAGTTATGCAAGTAGCCAGGTATTTGCGGCCCTCAGTTAAAAATCTTTTGGCTTTTGGGAGAAATACGCTTCTACATGTCAACTCTTGCAACACCTCTCCACTGGAAGTCTTAGGTTTTGTAACTCTAATTTAAAAGTAGCCATTGTTACTATTTGAACATTAAAGATAGCATGAAAAATGTCACATTATGAATTTTCAAATCTGTTACAATTGGGGACATTTTTGTTATGTTCTCTACTCCACTAATGGATTTAATACCTGATTTCAACTATTTTTACGACATATTTGTTCCAGAATGCTCTATTCAATAGTCTTTTCTCCCCCCCAGAGGGTTAATTTGTTTACAACAGCTTATGCTGGTGTTTTTATGTGCTGAAGAGCAGAAGTCACCAGGTGAGAATGCTGTGTTGTGGTATCTGCCGCCAAGTGCTGCATTCAGGCACCAAAAGGTTTCACAGAATTGTTATCAGAGATGAAGCCAGGTGAAGATGCGCTCCAGAATCACACTGGAACTGAAAATCTCATCTGTATTAGCTTCACAAAACTTGTTATGCTGTGTTACAAAATTAAGAAATCTATGTCTGTTGCAATTCAGTGAAGCCAAGTGGATAGGCTTCTTTGAGATGCCTGAACTGATGATACAGGATACACATGAAATTTAGGGATGGCTTGATATACTCTTGATTGTGCATTATAGAGTCAGTGTAAGGTGTGAGGCTGCTGAAAGCCAGCTGATCTTTAAAATCTAATTGGAAAGAGTATAAAGTGATAGGGATTTTGGTTTCGTGCTCAGTGAAAAAAATGGTTCAAATTTTCACAGCCTGGTTATTTTCAAACTCTCAAAGCTAAAAGGCACTTTTCACTGGGAACAAACTGTGAAGCACATATATTTTAGTGCCTGTAATTATGCAGTTTTCCCTGAGCTATAGAACTGATGTGCTTAAAAATGTGGCAACCCCAAAACAGAGGTTGAAATCTAGACACACCAGAACTCAGATGAAGATTTGGCCAAGTGGTATATTGGGGTTTGCAACTTGCACAACTGCAGCCCTGTTGTTTGTGGTGGGAACAAGGGACTGCTGAGGTCTCCTGTGAAACCCTTCCAGGCTGGTTTTGCTTGTGTTTACTTGGGTAACAGGGTCCCTGGGTACTGTATGGCAGTTAAAATCTGGCTCTGATATTTAAAATACATTAAAATGACTCATGAAAATTTAACTTCTTTTGCTCTGAAAAACAGCAAAACATAAAATGTATGCAGCCCTGCCTCAGCTGGGTCAAGCTTTCAGCAGAGGGAAGAGACCTTGCCCAAATACTCTCCTTCTATCTTCTCAAACAGATCCCTTTCTGTTATTCTGTTGCTAATGTTATTTTTGCTTGCTATTACATAGGTTTAAAGTTTTGGCGTTTTTTAAGGATTATTTTAAATACAGATGTCCCAGGGTTTTAAACTTACTTGATATGCAGCATACAGTATAAACATTTTCTACAAGTAAATAGTAAAAATATGTTTCAAATCATCACTCTTGCCCCCCTGATTTTTCATACGGAAAACTATTGAAGCTTGCCAGATATAATTGATACTGTTTTGCCTGATATTTGCAATTAACAGTCTGCAAATTTTTGTGCAATTTTTGTGGGTACTCTGCTTTTACTAAAGTCTGTGAACACAAACTAGCTGATGCTTGTGTTAATAAAGAAAATGTGTTTAAGGGACTCTATATATGGCACCATTATGAAAGAAGTCACCAGAGGGATCAGACATGAAGGAAAAAAAAGTGTCAGCACTCTTGACTTCTCAGCCTTTCCTGTATTAGTATGGCATTTGAGTGAATACAGCCATTACAATAGTTTCTAATAAATGGGACAATCCATGTCTTTTTAGCACTTTCTCCTAGTGCTTTGGTTGCATGCAGCTCAGGTTAATATAAAAGGAATAAAAAGCTTAATTTCAGAACATCAGAACACTTGTCTCTCTTACCTTTGTGAGCAAATTAACTACCTTAACTTAATTAAAAGTCAGTTCAGTTTCGTAAACAAGCCAGATATGACCACAACTGGGTTAGGCAAACTCCCTTGCTCTGAAATGACAGAAATGAATCTCTGTCTCTGGATGTAAGGATAATGAAATAAAGTCTCTGGATGTGAGGAAACATATTTTATGACTCAGAGATTTCTTTCACAATGGTAGGAGCAAAATATCCTGACTAGTTATCAATGTCTACCTGTCGTAGTTGACCTGTGTGCCCTTCACCTTGGGCTCTGAGCAGCCAGTTATTGAAAACAAAATTCAGGGAAAAAACAACTTTTGTGTGTATCTAGGTGTTTATATTATCTAACTGCTTAACTGCAGCTGTGGTGGCCTTTCCACTGGCCTGGACCTGTCACTGCATTGTGGTGTGACACTGCAGCTGCTGTGTGTCAGTGGGGTCCGTGTCGCTCGTGAGGCAGAAGAGCATCACCACAAAGCTGCCCCGTGCTTCCAGCAGGACAGAAGAGATGCTCCTTGGGACTCCTCTTACTGCATCAGAGGCAATTGCCCTGCTCTGCAAACAGAGCTAGCCCTGCCTCAGTCAGGCTTCTGTCACTTGCAGGTGGCCTTGCAGTAACACCTTTGTTTTGTGTGCCATTTCTGAAGTCAGTGTCAGTGTCCAAGTCGTCGCCGAGGCCTGGTTTCTGCAGCCGCTGTTGTTCTGCTAGCTGGGCTCCAGCTGCAGCACTTTTGAGCGGGGAGGAGGGGGGGTGTCTCAAAGCACTGAGCTAAACCCTGTGGCACATCATTTCCTGAGCATGGGGAGCTGGCCTCCAGCCTTGCATGAGCTGTGAGTTATTAGCAAACAAAATAATAGCTATTGCTACCTTTCTGGTTACAAAGTGAATGAGTGACATGTCTGCTCAGGTCTTTCACAACCTCACGCAAGGCTGCCAGGGGCATTTCTGTCGTTGCTCCTCTCACCCTGGGTATGATTCATACAGGGGTGGAGCAGAAGGCCTCTGAGCGGTGGTGGTTGTTTCTGTCTCTGGAAAAGAGGAAGGAAACGATGATTGGTGTCTTTGCCTGGTGTGAGGTGCTCACTCGCCCGCGTCCGCAGAGTTTCTGAGAACTCTTCAGTGGGCACCGGCTCCCACAGGCGCCCCAGCAGCCCTGGCTGTGCTCAGAGGATACAGGCTCATCTGGAACAGCTCTCATGCCAGGATCTGGGTGTCTCCCTTCACTACTCTGGCTGCCTTCCCAAAATGCTCCATTGCTGTTCAGTTACCACAAAAGGGTGAGACTTTCAAAAGAGATGGCTTTGCTTTGAAAAGCAAGATCCCTTGCAAGTGTCAGCTGCCCAGGATGAGGCTGTGTCTGCTAGCCACAGTCAGGGCAGTGGTGGCTGGAGCTGCACAGCCAGTCTCAGGACATAAGGGGAGAGACCCAAGGCTGATACCTCTCTACTTGGCAAATGAATTAAGTAGAAGCAGCTGGAGGGAGACATGTTTTATATGCCAAACCTCTTGTAACACATAAGCACTGCTGAATTTTCTTTCTTAGAAAACTCAGGTTTTTTAATATATAAACTGCTAAGTGTCTTTCTGTCTATTGTCTTATCACTTCCATTTATCTGTGACACCAGATCTGGCTTAAAGGACACTGATGCAGTATTCAACACATCTGAGGAAGCGTTAAAGGTCAGAGGATTCCATAATACACTAATTTAGAACTTCTTATGAATCTTGGGCATTAAAATGTATACAGGTATTTTAAATGATTCTCTTGTGGAATTAGTGCTGGTATCTGATCCATCGTAGAATTATTGATCAACCAAACCAGAACTGCAGCCTTGGCTCATTAGGGCACTGTTCTTAAACAATGAACTTTGCTATTCAGTCCCTACCCCATTGTGCAGAGCTTGGCTAAAACTCAATCAGGTCAGGTAGAGAGATTTTAATTTTAACCAGGCTCTGGGACAGGCCTGTGTAAGCCTGCACAATTAACTTTTAGATCCACAACTCTAAACTGACTGGTGGTGTGACTGACCAGTTTAAGATCAGCTTGACCCGAATGAGTTCACTTTGCTTGAGGCTGCTCCCCATGGCTGTCTAGTGGATGGCAGGAGGATGAACTGCAAGCATGAAATGCTATTAGACAGACACCATGGGTGTCCCTGGCCCCACACTTCTGCAGCTGGGTGACACCGGGCAAGCCATGGCTCTACAGGCGCCCCACAGAGATGAACACATGGCAGTGACCTTTTTTAAAAGTGCTTTCAATTGGTCATGAAAGATCTTTGTGTTGGTAGGTGCTTTTGCATTTGTCAGGCCTGTCAGATGTTCCTTTTGACAGGTTTGACCTGCAGAGTTTGCTCTGAATGGATCTGTAACACACGTAAAGGGACTAGGGCTTTCCAGAATTTCAGTTCATTGAAGCCACAGGGAGTAGGTAATCATAAAGGACAGAAAGAGAAGGAAGAAGATATAACAAAAAATTAATTGCTTTACTACTTTAACAGTTTGTAATTAACAGAATGCCCTTTTTTATTCTACAGAACATCAGTATGGAATGAGCTAACATCTCATTCATCAGTGATATGTTTAGTAATCAAATTCTTCCTGAGACAGTTGTGCTGAATGCTGGGAAGGTAAAGTAGAGAGAATGTCCCTCCATGGTTATTCCTATCCCTCTTTTTGGAGCATGCTCTTACATTCCCTGTAGTGACTGGATTCTGGGCTGGATTGATCTCAGTGTGTGCAACAGGAACATTCTTACAGCCCTTTGTGATGGTAAATATCTTTTTCTGCAGAGGGAGCAGTCAAGGGTACTCATTAGAGTCTCAGGCTCATAGTGCAGTACAAGACAATTTAAGGAGATTAACTCAAGGGGAGGAGCATCTGACTCCGCTCCACATCTTCCATGACTTTCCACCTGGCTGCCAAGAAAACCAATGCAGTGCCCTTGATTTGGAGCATTCTTAAGTTTTTTTCTCTGTGTTGCACAGGGATATATCTTTGTTATTTTTCCCTGAATATCCAGAGACATTTAAAGAAAATGAGACATCCCTACTGGAGATATTTCCCTCTTTCATAGCTGATGCATGCTTCTGGCTCCCACTACAGATATGTCACAATTTAACATTTATTTTACAGATGAAAGAAATCCCATGATTCTTGCGTGGCAAAAAAATTGCAACTTCCTAACCACACCCCATGAAGAATAGCTAGTTCTGGTGCAGCTGGTCTTCCCAGTAGGTAATAGCCAATGCTGGTGGAGTTAAGTCTTTGTGAAGCTGCACAGAAGAGACTGGAGGAATATCACTGCATTGTTTATTAAATACATGAGTGATATGGCTTTGAGCTGAGAGCACAAATAGCATATGTATAGCATTTGCTATACAGGTAGCAAGTATACAAACAGCAAATACACAAATGAGTTTAGGAAAGATCCAAGCCAGAAGGGGTTGGTTAACTGGGTTAAAAAACTAAGTCCTGATTGGGATCTGGGACTAATCAGGGATGCTGTCAAACAATCCAGAATTAACAGGGCATTCACCAAGTGTAGAATCTTAGATGTGTGCAGGGTAGTACTCTGGTATGGTGCCTATGACAGAAGAATCAAAACAATGGGAAAGCTAAGGCAGGGTGGCATGAAAAAAACCTGTCTTTAACTTCACAAAATCAATCTACTGAGCTCCATGTGCCATGACAAACAGGAGAAACTGTGGGAATACCAGGCATGATGAGTGAAATACAGAAACAGCAGTGTATTACATCATGTAATTGAAGTCTACAAGCACCAAGAGAAGACACTTGGCACTGATTTTCTGGTGGGAAATATGGACAATGAGATTCTGAAGCACAAGCCTGTGCTGGTGTTGCCCTGGCAGACATAGGTTACAGAGAAATGAGCCACACTTTCTCTGAAGCCCAAAGAGAAGGAGGTGATGAATCAGCCATTTTGCTGGAAAAGTCTCCCAGATGCAGCAGCCTGAGAAAGCCAAGCTACAACCAAAACAAAACAGAGGAGCTGTGTCAATATCCAGGGTGGCAGCAATGAATCCACTAGGCCCTGTGGACATCCAAGGAGCTGTGGCAGGGCCATGTCTGACAGAAGAGTAACACTGTTCCCTGGCTTGGCTGAGGATGAGGGGTGTAGAATACAGGCTGTTGAGGGACATCTGTGGCCCTCATGGGCAGAGGTGCCTGAGCTAAAGCCACCAGTCCCTGAAGCATGAATCTTGTGCCTCTATTGATATGGCACTAAGAGATGGGTGCACCTCAGTAACAGGTTTCCACTTTGACCTGCTTTTAACAGGGCACAATGGGCTTCAGGACTGGGCTGCAAGACACTGAGTGTGACTGGAGCACCAAAATTTTTAAGAGAAGCTTGCCAGGATAATACAGCAATCATAATAAGAGGTGCAAAAAAAGAATTGAAGTAAAGTAATGACAAGTTCATTGTGTGCCTCCAGTGTGTGCTGAGCTTTACATGACAGCAAGCAGCTGTGAGGAACTTTGCATCCCTGCAATCATCTGATGATTTGGTGCTCCCATTGTGATGTGAGTGAAGGAGCCACAACTGGATCAGGCAATGACCATAGGGGACTTAAGTCTGCTCATCCTCAACTTCACAGATACTGTGCCAGGACAGAGGGAAAACAGGAGACAGAATCAGAGACCAGCAGGGTCAGACTCAAGTCTGCAAAAATAGGTTTTTTGTCACTACTTCTTATTCACTGCCCATGTAAGTGAAGGGATCTGGTAACAACTTCAAAACATCAGCTAGGTGGATGAGATTGTCACATATGGAGGGTAGTGCAGGGACTGTATTTTTCTCCGTAGATTGAGGATCAGGGCACGAGGCTGGTGCCAGACATATTTGCTGGTGCCATACTCAACTAAGAGGCAGGAGATGTGTAAAGAACAGTTGTCACATGCTTTATCACACCAACTGAAGGTGTAAATAATCCATGGTGCTGGACAATGCAGTCATATTTTCTGCTTCTCCATGAGGAACAGAGTTTGGCCTAGGGAGCCAGCCTGTAGTAACTTGCTTCTTATTGGCCATGCTAAATGCTTGGAGAGCAAAAGTCCCTTGTGAATCCCTCTCTATTCAACTACTGAAGGTTGTTTGGGACAAGACATACAGGACTGAACCACATTCTGCTGATACAGTGACCACAGTCTTGGGCTTGGACCCATTAGCAACACAATGTCGAAAGAGCAATCTACCTTTCTTCATGCTCCCTGTCTGGCCAGTTTAGCATAGCAGATTCCCATCTATATCAGCCCACTGTTGATCTTCCAACATGTGCAATACAACCCTTGCAAAAACATTTTCCCTTCACAGGCTGAATGCATGTGTGAAGCAGATCACTAAGAAGGAGGCCTGCATCTTGTGCCTCCAGTATGCTCCAGGTCAATGAGAAAGCTCCTCTTGATGTAGCAAATATTGTTTAAATTGCAAAACGAATTAATTCTGTCTGAGATCTTGCTTGGACACAGCAAGGCAACTTCCTTAATACACATATAAACTCAGACATTTCTGCAGTACAAAGAGAGTCATGGTCACAGAATTAAAAATATCATCAAGCCGAAGGACAGAGATGAAGCAGTCTGCAAAAGCTGACACAAGCTGAATTTTGTGATCACTTCTCCATGCCCTTTGTAGGAATGAGCAAATGCTGCTGGCAGTGTAAAATGAGAATTCAGTCATGTAGGTAGCTCCCTGTGCTTTAGGGAGCTCAAGTCTGAGTAATTCCTGGATGATCCAACAATGCACAGATTTAGGATCAATGGCCACAAAATTAAGCCCAAAGTAAATGGCACAAACAGGAATAATCTTTTTTTTCTTTTGCTGAAGTGTCCAGCAGTTTGTTTAGCAAACCGTTTTTACTGGACCACAAACCTGCACTGAGTTTCGAATTCATGGACAGCTTGCACTTATTGCAAGGAATAATTTACAGTTTTGAGGAGTATATGGCGTAGTTAAGGGGAACTGTCTTGGTTTGGAAAGACAGGTAACTGGAGTTTCCCTTGGAATGGAGAATGTAAAACCCCCTCCCTCCAAATTATTACAATTTTGCAATTAGGAACTTTCAGGCAAAAAATATGGGAATAGGAGTAACAGTTCTTTACTAGGAATAATAATTTAAAAAAAAAAAAAAAGTCCTAGAAAAACCCTCACACCCTGTCAATCAGAAAGCAGTCCAAATAAGTCCTCCTGGAGTGACAGATGTGGTTCTGTTGGAGCAGAGATGATCCTGAAGTGGCGGTGAGATGCGTCTGGTGTTCCTCTGAGAATCCAGTGGAAAAGAGAATTCTTGGTGTTCTGAATCTCAGGTTCTATCCAGGTAGGAATGCTTGGGTGGAACTCCACTGGATGGAGCATCACACAATGGAATAATTTAATTTTATCAGTCATGTGGTGAGCCTTAATGGCCCATTAACAGCAGATATCCCCCTGGAGGGAGGATGGGTCATGGAAGAGATAAAGAACATTCCTCCCCTGGTTTTATCAGCTGGCCCATTAGCAGAAGGCCTCCACCCCCCTCCCCCCTGGAGTTACAAGAGATAAAGAAAAAAAAAATCTCCCCAACTATTTTCAACAGATGAAATAGAATACACATTTTTTTGGTTATATAACCCAAGACAGGAACTTAGTTCAAACATATGTAAAATGAGCTTACTGGGATAGTCTGCACACCTGCAGATGGGAACATCTGAAGAGCACTTGGGTTCATAGCTGTGCTAAGACCACTTTATCAAAAAGTAATGAAGAACCATAACAGCAGCAGTGGTAGAATCACAGTGAGAGAGTGAGAGCAATGTAAGGACGTGGTTTGCTCTCAAGAATGTCTTCAAAGAAGGTAGGAGGGGGAAGGAGAGGGGGGAGGTGGGCTGCTGTAAGCAGAAAGTTAAGAGCTAAAGCGTAGCAAAAGGAAATAGCTGAGGCTGTAAGAGGGGAAAAAAGTTGCTGAGAACTGAAGAAAGCAGAGAAGAGCCCATGTGGCTGCAGGGATCTTTTTGTCAGCCCTCCACTCCTGTTTTCAAAAGCTGTTCATGGTGTGGTTTGCAGCATAAGAATGTATTTGAACAATTTATTCTGACATTCCTATTAGGACAAGACCAATGTGATATCTGAATTAGGAATTCCTTGGGAAAAAAGGCAACATGAGTAATGACCTGCATTTGCTGGTCAATTTGAAGGACTCTCCAGTGAGGTCAGTCTGCCACTCAGGAAACTGCAGAAGGACATCTAAGCCCACCCCAACCCAGCACTCTCAGCCAGAGGCAAAGTTTAATATGCACCCTTTAAAAAGCAAATTTACTTTGTACCTGCACTGCAGTATGCTCAGACACTCATGCGTGTCCCTATGCTCACCTCTCCACCTGTTCCTCTCCCGGACTTTGTCTAGGGCTCAGGGCATGTGCCCTTGGCTCCAGGGTCTGTGGCAGGGGGGATGGGGAAGCTGCCCCTTGGCCTGTGCAGCTCTGCCCAGGGCCAGGAGCTTGGACCTGTGCCCACAAGAAGAAGTCTGAGCTCAGGAGCAGGTGGGATGGCAGTTTCAGTGGTGCTGGGTCAGGAGGGCTGTGGAGAGAGGACAGAAGAACATCTGAATGCCATGGGCTGTGGGGTAGCACAAGAACTATGACAGCCAGTGACACCAAGTGGTAGCAGCCAGGGTGCAGTTGTGTTTGTGGCAGTGAAATTGCTGGTATTTTCCTTGGTGCTTTGGAGCCTGCATATTTAATATAAACATTACAGAACTGGTAGGGAAACCCAAGGCTTAGTGGCCTTGTGTTGCCAAAGATAAGGCTTCCAAGATACAATCTCACCCAAAGCAAGTTTTGCACCTTACTTAGAAGCTTTTCACTCTGCTGGGACTGGAGTTATGGGTTTGCTGCCTGGGTTTGCTGAGAAGCAGCCTGACAAGCATGCAATGGTCTCATTTGCCAGTTGAGTGATGAGAGTAAAAATCACCTTATGCCTAAGATAAAGGGACACAGAAAGCAAGCCTTCAGAGCATGTGCTGAGGGACTGGCATTCTCCTATGAAGTCCTGCAGAAATTAGAGTGACCAAGTAGCTTCTGGTGGCACAGGCTCCCCTTGGAATATGAACTCTACATACCAATGGGTTTTTGCAGAGTTTTCTTTCAGCACAACATCACTCTGAGCATAGCTTAGTGCAAAGCTGCTGGCCCAACAGGTGGTATTTCAACGTGTTTCAGACCCACGTGTCCATCTGTGTAACACTGCAGAGGAAAGAGGCATTTGTAGAATTGAAGAAATATAAGGTTAGCAATCAACAGCTGTCAGCAATGTGGTCATGGGCTGTGTTCTATCCTCTGCTTGCAGAAGTGTTCTCATGGGCTCCATCAGTGCCAGCCATTTGCAGATGTGCAGCAGTGTGGTCAGGAGCCTGCTTCTGCCTCCCACCCACTCTCCCAAAAAGCAAACTCAGAAACATAGCAGAGATAAATAGGTTCTTTTGACAAGTACTTCTGTGATTCCTTTGGTCTATTCTAGACATTGGTAGGGTGAACCATGCCCAAGAAAAATATGTTGCTCAGTCTCAGCTGTAAAAAGAGTCTAAACAACTTACTCAGCCATAGGTATCCATACTGTGACATCTGAAGGTGAGGAGATTGATTCCACCCTTGTCTACAGACACTCTCACAGACCACAGCACAGCTTCTAGGACCCTCCCTGCCTTTTCTGATGTGGGTCTGGTGAATCCTGACACAGCAACTGCTGCTGTGGTGCCTCTGTGTTGCAGCAGGATGGGTAAAGCTGTGTTTCCAGGGATCTGTGTTTGTCTTGGTTTGAGAAGACAGGTGTCTGCCAGGGAAACACGGAGTTTCCCTTGGAATGGAGAATGTAAACTCCCCTCCCTCCAAATTATTATAATTTCGCAGTAAAGGGCTTTCAGGCAAAGATTTGGGAAATGGAATAACAGTTCTTTACTAGGAATATTAAAAATACAAATGTAGTAGTACAAAAACAAACAAAAAAACCCTAGAAACCCTGACAGAGTCAGAGATATGACCTGACATCCTGTTGGTCAGGGTGTTGGAAGCAGTCCAAATAAATCCTCCTAGAATAAAAGATGTGGTTCTGTTGGAGTAGAGATGATCCTGTAGAAGGGGTCCAGTGGTGGTGAGATGGGTCTGGTTTTCCTCTGGGAATCCAGTGGAAAAGAGGCTGCTTGGTGTTCCTACATCTCAGTTTTCATCTTGGTAGGAACGGCTGGCTCCCCCCTCACTGGGTGGTGCATCTCACAATGGGATGCTGTAATGTGTCATGTCATTAGTGCGCCTTAATGGCCCATTAACAGAAGATATTCCCCCTGGAGGGTGGACAGTGGTGGAAGAGATAAGAAACACTGCCCCTCCTGGTTTTAACAGCTGGCCCATTATCAGAAGGCATCCACCCTCCTTCCCCCTGGAGTTGCAAGAGATAAAAACATCTCCCCAGCTGCTTTCAACAGATGAAATAGAATACACTTTTTTTTTTGGTTATATAACTCAAGACAATGTCTCAAAGGTGGATAAGTCCAACTCAGATGACAGCTTTTTCACATTTCCATGATATTTTTAATACCTGAGCATCTCTGAGGTTTTCCCGTTGTATTTAATTGAAATTTGCCAATGCATGAACAGGTTATTGCAGAGAAAACAAGCAGAAAACCACATCAACTTTGTTTCCTTAGGAATTGAAGGGAGTAAAGTGATCACATGATTTTTGTGCTTAGTCTGATCCCTAGGGAAAAATTTTTCCAAATACCATATTCTGAAACATAATTCACAATTGAGACACTGCTATTGAAACTGTGAGCACATATATAGCAGTTCTACTTGCATTTATACCTTATTTTGTATTACAATGCCATCAAGAGGGATGGAAGCACTTGTCACAGCTATGGTTTGTCTTTCTGAAATTAATTGCACTTTAAAGGTTCCTTTTCCCCCACCAGAAGCAGAGCTATAAACTGCCAGGAATGACTGTGCAAGAAAGCAGCATAAAGATATGATCATGTATATTTGATACAGGTTCAAATGAAACTCAGAGGAATTAGAGACAAAGATAAGTATATGGGCCTAAATCTTTGGAGTTCAACTTCTGCATCAAGATCAAGACAGAGACTTTCTGCCCTGTAAGATCTGAGGCATTTAATCTCACATCAGCCACTTCAGAGCTTTCCTGTTGCATGGGACATAAAGACAGTTGTGATGACTTGATGTTAGATTTAGGATTTATTGAGACAGGGATGGACATAGATGGGTTGTGAGGGATGTTGTCTTGGTTTGAAAGACAGGTATCTGCTAGGGAGGGCATGGAGAATTCAAATCCCCTCCCTCTAAATTATGATAATTTAGGAAATTAAAGGGGCTTTCAGGCAGAGGTATGGGGATAGGAATAACAGTTCTTTACTGGTGTGTATGACAAAGCAAACAAACAACTACAGCATTAATAATAAACAGAACCAGGAACCTCGAGGGCTTTCTTTCACAAAGCCCGGGGCAGTTTGATCTCGGCGCCCCTGCAGGACTCCGAGAGGCCGAACTGGAAGGGAGGAAAGTCCCGGACCGGTGGATGAGATGAGGAGCTCTGCGCTGGCAGCTAGAGCAGCAGGGGTGTCCCGGCAGGGCTGGGCAGTGCAGGGACACAGAGTAGCAGGGGAACCTCAAAGCAGCACCGAAGAAGCAGCAGCAGCTTACATGATCTTCCCCCTCCCAGAGACAACTCCCAGAGACCCAAAAACCAAAGGGTGTAGCCCGGTGCTATCCTCTCCTTTGGCCACTTCTTTGTTTTGGTCAAGTACTCACAAGTACCCAGTAGTTAGTCTCCTAGCAGCTTATGGGGAAAAATTCTACAAGTAAAAAAGAAACAAATCTAACCCCCAACAGACGTGCAGTGTGAAGGCACAGCCTGGTGCTAATACAAGGGGTAGAGCCCTTCCTCCCTCTAGCTATCTTCCCTCACAAAAGAGTCCCTGTTAACTTTGCAGCTGGAATTACATCCGATGAAATTTTAACACAAATTTTAACACTGGATTAACAGTGGGATTTGTCTCTTGAATTTTTAGCAGTGATGTTTTTCTGCCAAAGCAGATATAAGTCTAACCAGTTAAATGCAGAATTGTTCATTAATTACTCATTAAGGGTAAGACTTTAAAATCTTTCACAACATGATGCAGAGTGTTTGGGCAACCACCCAGCTTGAGTATGTCCCTCTGTCCTGAAGGGAATGGAAATTATTAAACTCAGCACAGGTTTAGTGAGCTGCTGCATGGAAAGAGAGAGGCTCTGATTCATCTGCTCTGCAAACAACCGCATGAGACTGCAGTTTCACTTTTTGATGTGGTCTGTTTACAGAAGAGTATGCCAGCTGAATTATCAAAATGAAATACTATTCCTTTTTCCTGGCTAAGCACTTGGTAATTTTAGTTGAGGTTCTGAGGGAGGAGAGCTGAAACTGCTGTCGTGGGTGTCATACCTACAGTTTAAGCAATAATTTAGTCCATAGTACCTTCATGGAGGAGCTAAGGTCTCACACCTGGTGTCCTGATCCCCTTCATGGAGGAGAAAAGGAGGACAAGACCTAGACCTAGAAAGGACTTGGTCTTGTCCTCTGAGGTTCACACACATAAGAAACTGCAGTGAAATAGGGACACCTCTGCTGTCTGTGTGCCATACACTGTTTGCTATATAAAATCTCTGGCGAGATTAGGGTGTGCTTCTGAGCTTTCATCAGAAGGCTGTAATGAGAGAAGAAGGGGCAGCTCTCAGATGCACAGTCCCTCCCTTGGCAGCAGATGAACTTCCCTCTCCCTTACTGTGTGCATCTATAGATCACTGTGCTGAGCTGCTGCTAGGATGTGGGAATGGCTTTTACTGTAAGTATGCCTAGTATGCACTTATAAATTATATTAATTTTGGCAACTTTTTTATCTATACCAAGAGTTACTAACAGCAGTCACAGGGCTCTGGCTACTGAACACCTTCCCCGCTCTGTGGTCTCCAGCATATCCTCCTACTGCAAATAGTATTCTCCCACCTTAACATGCACTAGTCCTTACATTAAACTTCTCCTGGAGTATTTCCTGGATGATGATTTCAGAACAAAAAATATTTTACTGAAAAGTTTGTCACTGGCATTCTCAGCATTTGTCACTTCTGAGATGGTGCCATTGGGAAGGTGGTGAGATGCCTCTGGGTTCAAAGTGATGAAAAATCGTTTGTTTGACATAAATTAAAGTGACCTGGAAGTTTCTGACTTAGCCTGATCAACTGAAAGTGTACATCTCCAAGGCTGAAGATAAGACTCTTGTCTCAAGACAAGAACTCTTGACTGTGTAATCTTACTCTTCTTTTGAATTTTGAGTGCTGGTTCTTACCTAGGATGAGAAGACACATAATCATATAAATGAAACCCCTGGGCACCTCTGTGAAAGTCTGAGTACTGCACGAACAAATATTTGGATACTGGGCTCTTTTATCTCCCACTTAACAGGATATAATAGATTCCATTCAGTGGGAGGCTGACCATTTTAAAAGGAGTTAAGCTCTTTTTTATCCTATACTACAGAACAAAAATATGACACCCCAAAATAGAGACAGATAATTCGATTAGAGGATGTGTGAAAGCTTTAGCTTTGCCAGGGAGCTAATTGCCTCAAAGGACACAATCTGGACTGGATTAGAGGCAAAGCTTACTGTGGAGTAAACTGCTTGGTTACAAACCTCTGGGTGAATGCTCTTGCTCTTTGATGAAGTGTGAAGTCATTTACACCTTTTTGCCATATGTTTTGCTGCGTAGGAGTGTGCATGCATGGATAGTTACCATGGAATAAATGACATGCTGTAAAGTCACACACTGTCAATTAAATTTATTTATGTGCCCATTCTTTTAGGCAGAGGAACACCCTGTTTCTGGATGGTGGGTGAGGAGTGGTGTGAGGAAGATGCAATGTCAAAACAAAGCTGCCTCTGCGCACATGCAGTAGGAAAATCAAGTGGTTTTGAAACAGTATGGTCACAAATCGTGCACCTACAGGCTTCCCCGCTGTCTTGGCTGTCTCAGTCTGACTCAAAGGTGGCACACGGGGTCAGCCCTGGAGCACGGCAAAGGGATTGCTGGCAGAAATGGGAGATCGAGTGTTTGAGATGATATCTTCAATTCAGATGCCAATATCCCAATTAAAATTGATGCACACCCAGATCCCTTCTTCAGGGTTTGTAGACACAAAAAGAACAATAAGAAAATGTTATTACTGTTTTTTGCATGACAAGATGGGGAAAATTTGTGAAAAAAGAAAAAATCTGGACTCCCATCAGTGCTTACTCTATAATAAGATATAGTATATACCTTCAGGCATGCTCCTGAATCTTTGGCCCAGGAAGCCTTCCTTTGTTTCCTCCACTCACACTGGGCTTGGCTGTGCTCTGCCTGTGGGAGTATTGCCATGTGTTGCATCACTAGATTTTTCAGCTTAATTTTGCTGCTTAGTTTTCCTCCAGGAGTCTTTGGAGGTCCTTATTTTTCCTATCTCCCTGGTGGGAAGGAGATAGGTAGCAACGCTTCACTCAGGTTAGGATGAGCAAGTCCAGCAATGAGGGTGTGCTCAGGGGGCCAGGGAAGGCTGGGAGGCTTTTCTTGATTCATGAGAGCTGCTGGCAGCACCTAATGCACCACTGCCCTAGCCCAGTTTTGCAGCCACTGTCACAGAAAATGAAGTAAATGAATTGTGGGTTTGGGTTTTTTAAGCTACCTTCTTTGGGTGACATTAAGTCCAGAGGTTAGTGGTGGGTGTTAAACTACTCTCCTGATTCTGTAGCTTTCTCACAGGGGCTCAGATAAGGTGGGGGAGTTTCTTGTGTTTGGTGCCGATTGGTGAATAACTCAAGTATATTGTGTGGCTTAACCACAGGGAGCTGTTTTCTTTCTCTGCCGGAAACACCTGCCAAAAAGGCTGTGTTCACTTGGGCTGTGAAGAAAAACCCCAGCTTCCAGCCTTATAGCAACAGGTCATACCTGTGAGGTGATACTCAGTGCACTAGTTTAAGTTCAAAGCTGTGCCAACTGGATATGAAAAAATTATGGCTCTTAATTAAAACAGAATATCAATATAAAGGAATTAATGATGCTTTCCCTTGCATAATCACCAAAGAAATACATTTACTCTTACTGAATTGGCTAAATTACAAGAAGAATATGGTTGCACTCAGAAAGAGTCTGAAACTAAATATATGTGGAGAGCCTCCCTTACATGGGGAGAGTGATTTATGCTAACAGAAACAGAAGCTGAGGGCAACTGAGGACCTGGGGTTTTCTTAACCACAGGAAGTAAAGAGCTCCTCGGTCCCTCACCCAAAGAGCCACCTATTGGGCTGGGGGTTTGAATTTTCCTGGGGACAGGCAATCCAATTGCCATAGTAACTTCCATGGAGCAGCTGACTGAAAGTGTCCAAAAGGCCGCTGGTCCCCAAGGAATGCATCAGCACATGGTGGAACCTGACTAAGGCTCCCTGACGACCATGCTGGTGGATCCAGAGTCACACTCATGAATATGAGCAAGATGACTGGGACTGGGCCTCAGCATCACAGCATGCTAATTCTGCAACAGCTTGTAGTAAAGCTGTAGAAAGGGAGCTACCAAATGTATGCCAGAGAATTAACAGATTGTTGTCTACTATCACAGCTGTTTCTGCAAAGTGATTTTCCTCCAACTAGAGATCCTCTTGGAAACTAGCTGGAGGACTGAGGAGTGCAGTATGATGCTGGCTGTTTTCTGAACACCTAGCTGTCACCTTGTTCAGTTGTGTCCTGAACACACTGATGTGAAGCACTACACAGGATGCCATTTCTTCAAACATCCTTACATATGAAAGGTGACACTCGACATTGTTATGATCATGCTTCTCACACACTAGTCATTTAATCTGTGTTAAAAGTCTAACAAGTGCATCAATTACAGTGTGAGTGTTATTTATGTTAGCTATCTCTTTATGTCCTCTGCCACTTTTGAACTGAGCAGGGCCAACTTTGGTGTGTTCAGGCCTCAATTAAAGGCTACTTTTGATCAGTAACCAGGTGTGATACATCCTTTCAAGAGGGATTAGGGAAGATTAAGTAAGAATTGTCAAGGGGACGTCTTCTGTAGGTAAGGAGACTGAGCCTCCAGGAGGAACAGGCGAGGTTGGATGCAACTGTGATAGAACTGCAATTTGGACAATAGTAACTTCACATTATGGTGTCACATTATCACCAGATGCCAGTTAGCTTTACCTCTCATCACACTAGACAGTAAGAAAAAATGCAGGCTTGTATCAAGGTAAAGTGTCACCACTGCAAGGAATGGCCTTTGACTAGGGTGTTAAAACAAAACAAAACAAACCGACTTAGAGAAGTTCTTGAAAGAAAACACCCTTTAATGTAAGATTACACAAGGTCAAAATGCAATTAGAACAAACATGCTGAACACCACGTGCCTGCCCCACAAGCCCCAGTTTTAAAACCATGACACTTCATTCCCAAACCACCACAGGTGTGAAGTCACTTTCCACTTGTTCTTCTCCTTCTCTCCCACTTTACAGAGTACTGAAATTTTAGTCTGTATAAAGTATAAAATTTGTGCATTGCAGAAGATACCCTCTTCTATAAAAGTGCAACAGATAGACAGAAATATGTCTTTTTCAGAATCTTCACCACCACCACCACCTTGCCATTCTAATAATCACTTTGTGGAAATACCCATGAAATACTCCTGTTAGGGTTCCTCAGCCAGAAGGAATGCACCCCATACTGGTCTGGAGGAAGTCCAGCAAACCTAAGACCTAAGCAGAAGACAGTGAGGAACTCCCTCCTTGTCACGGCCGTGCTGTTTGGGTGCACAAAGAGAGGGCCCTCTCCTCGCGGCCGTGCTGCCGTGTAGATACGGAGAGCTTCAACAGGACACACCCACAACTCTTCACATAATCTCAGCTGGATCGAGCACCTCTGTTGGCCCGTATGAGATGAATGCAGAAAAAGGGTTGCACTTTCTTCTGTCAGCTGGAGGTCACTCAAGCACAGCAGGTCTGGCTGTGCTATATTTTGGTGATTTGCCACCATCTCTTCTATATGGAGTACACCAAAAAAAGCTACAGTAAAAATGGCACGGAACAACATACACTCATAAGGAGAGCTACACACAGACTCCAGAGTTCCCAGGAGAGATCTTAACACTTCAATTGTTACAGGAGAGTTCTCATCATTTGAACGGCGAGTCCTGCATTTCAGCCTCGACATCATGAAAGAGATAAGAGGATCTGGAAGAGGATCAGGATGATCTGCCATTCTGGAGATGAAGGACAGTCCTTCCATGTACATTATTATGTTTGTGGGAGGCAGACCCTGGCACTCCATGGCGACGAGAAACTCTCTAATTTGTTCAACTGGAATTGGCCAGACTGCAGACAGAGCCATGCCTTTTCTAAAGGAAAGAAAGTTTTTCAGGCCTTCATGGTAGGCTTGCCATAAGTGGCTCTCTCTCGAGTCCTCCAGTAACAGCAGGGTCTTCAGGGGCCAAGGGCCCAGGGAATGCTTCTCAGGAACCTGGCTGAGCTTATCTGCTGAAAAAAAAAACATGTTAGTAATGGCAAACAAAAGCAGATAGAAGTTCCCTCCCTTTTAACATGCTTCAGCCTTTACTTGAACTTTTCTGACAAAAAGCCTGTCCCATGCATTCTTATGACCCTCATCTGCAGAGCTTCCAACAGCTGGAAAACAGGAGAAGGATTACATTCTCAAAACCCATAAATCCCCACCTATTTGTCTCTTTAAAGCGATATCTCAAACCTGGTGACAGTTCTGACACCCTATTGCAAGGTTTCTGTGACCTCAGACCTCCATCAGTAGGCACGAGTGGCCAGGAGTGACAAAGGCACCACAAAGTAAATATATTCAGGAGTGCACAGAGGTCTCAGAAGCCTTCCAGCAGCGTGGTCAGACCACATGGAAGAACCCGGCCGGATTCCACCCACCTCCCCCCTGCCCCGAGGGCAGACTCACCAGCTCCTTGCCGAGTGCCAGCCCGCAGTCCGCAGGTACTACAGGACCCGGCGCAGCCCTGCGGGCCGCACGGCAGCCACGCCATGCCGGGCTCCAGCCGCAGCAGAGCCACCAGCGCCCAGAAGGGCGAAGGGGCAGCAGGCACCTCGGCCCTTCTCTCCATGGCCAGCGAAACAGCAGCCATGCAGCGAGCAGCACCAAACACACAACTCCTCCACGGTGCCACCGTGCTGCCCTTTTACACCCTGGCCCTCCTATCCAAACCAGAACGCCCCCTTTGCGTGCCCTTCTGCGACCCTATCCGAGCGTGTCCTGAGGGTCCGTGCGGGGTCCGCCCACCCTGCCTCCTCCGCTCTCTGCCCGCGGCTCTGCGGGGGAGGCCCCTGCGAGCTGAGACTTCCAAAGATCTGGAAACTGCCCAAGAGGGCCCTTATCGCCTCCATTGTGCTGCAGCTGAGGGCTAAGGAAGGAAAAGAGGGTGTTCGAGGGCGACTTGACCTGCTTGTCCCTGGCCCTATTCTTCTTCCCCGCCACAAATGGGTGCCCTTTGTTCCCAAAAGGAGAGAGCCGGCAGCAGCGGGAGGTACAAACGAGGTACAAACCAGGTCTCTGTGATGGCCAGGAGTAATGGTCAAATCTTGAGGGAGCGGGAGCTCCCAGGGAAGGAGGCCGCCGGGGTCCCTGCACAGCTTTCTTCAAAGGGAGACCAAAAGGTCAAGTTGTCGGCTGAGGAGCCTGCTAGCTTTGCTTTTTTCTTAGGGTTTTTCTGGGATAGCTACTGTGGAAAGGCATCTGTCTCGTTAAGCTGTGCAAAAGCATCTCAGTGCTTTGCCTGTACTTAACAGCCAAGGAGGGCCGATGAGTAATTCAGAACGGAGCCAGCTATCCAGAGCTATCCTCTACCAAACCTGGAAAGCACGTCTTGGGGAACCCATGAGATTAACTGGGAAGTAACACGAGTACTTTTCTCTCTTTTTTAACCTTATCACTAAATCCGTTCACACTGAGGACTCTGGCAGAAGACGTTTCACACCTTCCAGTTCCCGGGCGCGCCCAGCTTCCCCATCCTCCTCCCGCATCGCTCCTGACCTCCGGGGCTGTTCGGGGGAGGGCTCTGCGGGCGCCCCCCCGGCCATAAAAGCGTGCCCGGGGCTCGGCTCTGGCACTCTCCGTGCGGCGGTGCCGCTGCTCGTGCTGCTGGCATGGCCTGCGCTGCCCGCGCCCCGGCCGCGCTCTTCTGGGACATGCTGGCGCTGCTGGCCCGGGAGCCGGGCATGGAGTGGCTGCGGCTGAGCCTGGCCGGGCACGCAGTCACCGCCCCGCCGCGCAGCCCGGAGGATTCGCGGAGAGGTAAGTGCGGGCCGGGCCGGCCGTGCCCACTGCCGGGCAGCCCCTGGGTTCTGCTCGGGTTCTTGCTTGAGGCTGGAGGGTTTGGAGGGACGTGTAGAGAGAATTCTCCCTCCCGGGCTGGGAAATAGTGTTGCCTACTGCAGGGAGTGTGCTGTTTGACCTTTGTTGTAACTCCTGTAAGCCGTCCCTTGTTTAAAAATTACTTTATATTTGTCTCCTCCATTACTATTCCCCAACCTTAGAAATCCACGGAATGTTACCACATCCAGTGCCCGAAATGGGCCTGATATGTTGCTTATTTCTCATTTGAAAATTATATCTGGTGCAGCTGTGTGTGATCTGTCTTTCAGATAAACTCACAGCACTATCTGGAGGTGTAGTGCATTCACAAGCACTGTTTTTATTGCCGCTTAAGTAGTATGCTTGTGCCTCTTGTGACCATGTGCTAACGTGGATCTTCTCTTGCAGGAGGCGAGATCAGTCATCACCAGATGCATTCCTTGGGACCTCGGCCCCTGAAGACTTTGTCGCTGCTGGAGCACTCAGGGGATGATAAGCTTTGGCAAGCCTACCTCGAAGGACTGAAGAAGTTCCTCGTCTTCAGGGAAAGCATGGGAATGCCTGCAGCCTGGCCAATTCCAGTGGAGCAGATTAGAGGGTTTTTGGCTGTGGAATCTAATTATTCGCCCTCGAAGACACTGACATACATAGCAGCACTTTCTTATTTATCAAAATTGACTGGCAACTCTGATCCTCTGGAAGATCCCATAACCTGTTGCATGGTGACAGGCTTGAAACGTCGAGCGGGTATCCTGAGGGATAAATACTTGCCTGTAACAATTGAGATGTTGCGATCTCTCTTGGGAGTTCTGGAGTCTGTGTGCATAACTCATTATGAATGCTTACTGTTTCGTGCATTATTTACTGTAGCTTTTTTTGGGGCACTTCGAATAGGAGAGATAGTGGCGAAGCACCGTAATGTACTGCAGCCTGAGCTGCTGTACCTCAGTGATCTCCGGCTGATGGAGAGGAAAGTGCTGCTTTTCCTGCCTTATTCTCCTGTGGCCCACGAGAGACACGTCATCAGCCTGGCGCTGTCTGGAGAGCCCTGGGTGTGCCCAGTCCTGGCCCTGCGGAGCTACTTGGCGGCGCGTTCGCGGCTGGAGGGGCCGCTCTTCGTGCACTCGGACTTGCGGTGTGTGACGAGGCGGGAGTTCCTGGCCGTGCTGCGCTGCGCCCTGCGCCGGCTGGGGCGGTGTCCGCAGCACTACGGCGTGCACTCCTTCTGGCTGGGCACTGCTGTCACCGCTGCGCGCTGCGGCTACCCCGGGGAAGAAGTCACCCGCCTGGCCAGGTGGCCCTGCGTAATCCCGGGAAGATTCCAGCCGTGGAGATCAGCAGGAGAATAGAAGCTAACGAATCATCTTCTTTATGAAGAGTCAGCTTTAGCCTTCGACAAGAATTTTGTATTAACACCTGAAATAATTTTCTACCTCGTGGTGGGATGATCCTAAGTTAACCCAGAAGTTGTTTGTTATGTCTGTTTTTGGAGTTTAGGGGTTTGTCAAACCTTTGTGCATAGAAAGGTGTGGTTTTATCTTCTATATTATCTTTATTATCTTGGGATAATAAATGTTGCCTTTTAAAAAAGTTTCTGCCTCCTAGTGCTATTGTTGCTCTTTACTCAGAAATCATAATCTTGGCTTTGAGAGCAAAGAATGACAAACTGAGAAATGTCAGTTTGTCCTCCTTTGCTCTCAAAGAAAAGCTGAGCTTTTAAGGTAATACTTGTAAAGAGGAAGTAGTTAAATGATATTATCTTTTGGCATAGCTGTACACGTTTTAACGCTAACATTTCACTAAGATCAAAAGGAAAGTATAGGCTATATTATTAGCCAAATAACAGACACCTAAGGATGATCTTCTTAAAATATTGATCATCATAAGATGTCCAAAATGATACCTTTTCCTGTTTAAATTGATGATAGCAACATTTCATCAAACTCTGCCTCTGAAAAGATTTCATTTACTCTCTAGACTCAATTCCCTGTGAGCATAATTAGCTTAATCAGTATTTTAAATAACAAAAATAGCACATGGTTCACCTAACAGTTAATGATTGCCTTAGGATGTGATACTTGCTGGCCTAAATTTGACCTGCTTTTTTCATGAATTTTAAGTTACTCTTTAAAATTGAGTTTTCAACCATAACCATAAAGTACAATGGATTGAGTATTTCTAATTTTGGTGTTAATAGCATTTGTAGCACTTTGATAGCCTCTGGTGGAAAATATTTTTTTCATCATATGGCTGGACTGGGACAGGAGCTGGTGAGTCAGACAGTCCTCTGTCTGAGAACTGTGATGAGCAAACCTTTTAGATCACCCTTATTACTATCACTGCTTCAATCCTGGATTATGATTATAGCTCAACAGGTTGGTTTTCTATCTTGCTCTGCCCTATACCCTTCTCCAACAAAATTAGGGGGAACAGAAAGATGGTAGCTATCTGAAATTTAATGCTGGCTGGATCTCCATGTGGACAGTCAGCTGTGATTTCTGAGACTCCTTGTTTTTAGTTGAGATACACCCTGTCCATGCAGGGCACCACTGTCCACTACTCTCTGCTGTGCATGGTATTGAGATCACTGTGGGAGTTCATTACAGTGCAGCAACACTTTCGTGGTTATGCTGATACCAGAGATATCAGCTAAAAGGTCACTAAAAGCTGCCTTTTTCATTACTTTTCTTTGTTCACCTGAATTGCTTGTTTGCACAGTAATTTCTGTGCACGAAATCTTACATGTACACAGAGCTAAGGTAATGCAAAAGTAGCATCTCCCCGGGAATTATTTTGAGGTGCCCACCAGCTGCTGCTGCTTGTTAGGCCAAGCAGGCACTTAGAACATACCTGCATAAGGAAGTGCTTTGTGCTCTGTGGAAGCTTTGGGTTGTTGCTGTACCCTGTGTGTGTGATGTGTGTGCTTACTGGCTTCTGTTGCATCTAGGCAGGCCAGTTTCTAGTTCTGTCTGTTGCCTTGCTGTGAAAGGTCTGTGTAGTGGCTGTATGTGGCATGGCTTTAGTAGTGGTGGGAGGGGGGACTGCAGGGGTGGCCTCTGTAGAAAAAGGTAAAAGGGGCTGCCCCGTTCATATTTTTGTTTCTCAGTACCCTAATATTTTAACTGTGAATGTGCCTGACCATTTAACTACCTGCTAGGACTCTTCAATTTAATTGATTGCAGCAATAAATTGTGCTTCCCAAATGGGAATACAAGGAAGTTTTTTACAAGTATTTTAGGAGTGTGAATAGTTGTCCTAGCAGACAGGAATAGCTGTTTTAATGTTTGCACCTTTAATATAGATGCTGTTTTGAAAGCTTCTAGGTAAGTCTATTTTCTGGGGAACCTGGTATTTGACAAACAAATGCCATGATGATTGCTCAGGAATACTGGGAAAATGGATGCCTGTCTTATTTGTAATTTCTGTGTCTGATACATGAAGCAGAAAAGAGAATTATCTTTGTTCTTATTTCTGCCTACATTTTATTGTTATAGCCAGAGTTTTGATCTTGTACCCCTCCTAAGTGGAAGTAAAACCTCAGAAACAGCACCTCCTGCCCCTCCTCCACTTACCTGGGTGTCTGCAGAGTTGTTCCTCTCACATATTCTCGCCCCACTCTTCTCTGGCTGCAATTATATCTGCACAATAACTTTCTTCCTTCTTAGCTATGTTATCCCAGAGTCCTTACCACCATCTCTAATTGTCCCAGCCCTGGCCAGCAGCACGGCTGTCCTGGAGCCATTTGGCATTGGCTCTGCTGGATGTGGCGGAGGCTTCTGGCAGCTTCTCACAGAAGCCACTGCTGTAGCCCCCTGCTACTAAAACCTGGCCATGCAAACCAACCCAGTGCACTAGTTCTTTTCATTTAGCTGTTCTAAAGGATAGAAAAAGAATAGGTAATAAGAATGGTATTTACTTCAAGGTGTAAAATGGGGAATTATTTCAACTCACATTATTTCCTACCATGTTAATTAACGGTTTCATGCATTTTTATCATGTTACGGGTGAAAGGCTAAGTGTACTGACTTGAAAAAGCTGAAAAACTCTTGTATTACTGATGACTCTCTGCTGTGGGAATTCACTGTATTACGTGCAGATACTGGTCAATCATTCATGTGGAAGCTCAAACTCTTAAAATTTCTAAAATTTATAATTGTTAATTTAAGCAGTTAGACTCTTCAAGATTAAGGGGGAAGTAATAGAATAATAGAATCACAGAAGTGTTTGTGTTGAGATATTAAAGATATCAAGTTCCAACCTCCCTGTCATGGGACACCTTTAGTAACTTGATCAGGTTACTCAGAGCTCCATCCAGCCTGGCCTTGAATAGCTCCAGGAATGGGACATCCACATCCAATGGGGAACTCTGGGAGTACCTTACCACTCTCAAAGTAATTTTTTTTCCCCTAATATCTAATCTAAACCTACTGTCTTTTAGTTGGATCAATTTCCCTTTGTCCTGCCACTACATGTTCCTGTAAAAAAACCCTTTCAGTCTTTCTTTTAGGCTCCATCCAGGTTCTGCTTTCAGATATGTGTATCCATCAGTTGAGATGTTACCTGTACATTGAAGAGACTTGGTCATTCCTCCTGGTGGCAAGGAGGACACTGATATTCTGCAGCAGCCATAGTAGCAGCATGCTGGGCACAGTGTACCAGTGCTCTGCTTACCCTGATCGTGCTTTCTGTTGAAGACATTCCATTTCATATTCTTAAGTCATTCCTCCTCAGGAGGTTTGTAATTACTAAGGTTGCAGACTTGGAAACTGGATAGAATTTGAAACTACATGTATTTTAAGATCTCTAAAGGAAAAGCAATGTTCTTCAGTCAAGGTAGGTGAAAAAGGCTGGTTCACAGGTTGTGATGCAAGCTTGGCTAGAAGCATTAGCAAGTGCCAATGCACCAATTGCTCACTGAAACTGAATCTCTTCCAGTGAGATATCCTAATGTGTTGCTGTCTTGCTCTCTCAGGTTGGCAGTGTGTTCACTGCAATGTGCTGCTTAACCACGCTAGCTACCTGTATTGCCTTGCAATACTGGCAGAAGAGAATGATAGAACAATGTGTACCACAAATCCCATGCTTTTTTCCTCATGCATATTTTCCCACCAAGAACAAATCAATTATCCATCAGAGTCCAGTGTAGACCGTACTTCAGTCATTAAAACCATTGGAAAAGAAGCAGCTGTCTCATATGGCAATGTAATATGCTCCTTTTGTTACAGCCCAGGAGTAAAGTCAATATGAAATTTGCTGTTCCATGTTCTAGGAATGTTCTTATACTAACTCTTCGCTACTACTTTGAGGAACTGGTTCTTGTACTTTTATATACATCTCTCAAAAGCTACAATAACTGCAGGATGATTGTAGGATAGTCTGACTCCTCATAGCTCTGCTATAAACTGCACTAATCCCTCTTGCATTTTGTCCAGCATTTTGGTTCTGTTTCAGAATAAAATGCACTTCCTTAAGCTAGAGGCAGCTGAGCAATTGGCAAAGATACTTCACAGCCCCCTGCCAATTGTTGGCAAGCAAAGAGCAAATGTTTTCCAAAGCACACCAACCAATCAGATATGATTTCTGGTTATAGTAATTTAATGTTAAATCACTTTTTTTTTTTCCCTTAACAGCTTTTATACCTCATATCATCTTCCACAGTACTTGAAAAATAGCAGCTGCTTAAACCTGTAAGATTCAGGTCAGTGTTGTAGGCTAACACTTTTAGATGGCAAATCCTATGTCTTTATTGGCAAAATAAGCTTTTTCAGCCTACTCAGCCAAGGAAAAGATGTGCCTTGGTTCTGATTCCCTATATTAACACCTTAACTTACTTTTTTCCCTTGGAAGTACTTCATTTCAGTACATTTGTTATGGGTTGAAAAGAAGAAAACAATATTATGTCTTTGGACAATTGCTTGGAATTTTGCAGATGAAAACCAACAATATGGATACAGCCTCTTTTAGCTGAGGCACTGTGCTTACAGATACTTAAGAAAAGGGACGCTATCTTCAGCTGAAATGGTGGTACTTTGCTCCCAAGATATAAATGACTCTCTTGTGCCAGAACGAGTGTAGCTGCAGAGTCTGAATAAATCAGCAGATTTACTTCAACATTTTGCTCAAGAGGAAATATTTTTGCTTAAATTATAGCAAAATGTGAGTGTGTTCATGCTAGGACATTTTAAAGAATGTCAGTACCCATGTACCATAAGATATTTCAGTAGCTAAACTCATGATTTGTCAAAAGTTCTTTTCCCTCAGAGATGAGTAGTTGCTGCTTGCTTTATCCCACAGGGAGATTTGTTTGGGCCTAAATGCATTGTGGTAATTTAGGATTGTGTCCTCCCCCATGTTGTAGTGGCATATTTTGTGTTGCAAGGTGGATGTGAGCTTACCAGGAAAGCTTATGTTTTCAGGAAATGCTAAACCCTCTATGCAGGTACTCCTGTGGCCGTGGTAAGTTTTGGTAGTGTTTTAAAGGGATGTTCCCATCCACCTCTAAATTTTGGAGAGTGAAACTTTAGTTTTGAGTTAGTGTCTAAACTGTTGCCTTTCAGTCTCACCTCTTCAGACATTGATTTAAAGTCTGGGGGTTTTTTGTGGCATGCACACAAACTGGGGCACCTAGAGCTGTCTTCAGTCTGCAGTGGTACCTGGGAGACTTCCCTCTACTCCAAAAGCTGAGACAGTGCTGCCTTCCATGGCTCAACAGTGATCTTCAAGAGGAAGATGTGCGAGTCTGTCAGCACACTTGTAACAGCGTAGGATTTTTTCTCTAATTCAGCTTGGTTTGGAGCATCAGGCTGCCTATCAGAGCAAATTTGTGATTTGTGTCTAGGCCCAGAGGCTGCCTTTGTGTAGAACACAGATTCTGCAATTGGCCATTCAAAGGCATGCTAAAAAAGCTGGAAATGATCCCAGTGAGAAAGAGCTGTGTATAAAATAGCTTTCTGTTATCTAAAATTATAAACTAGCTTTGTCCTTTACCCTGCCAGATACTGATGGACAAAATACTAATGAGCTTGTAAGTATTGTGGTGGAAAATGAATAACCTGCTGCATATTAGACCATATTAAGTAACACCAGACTTGTATGTTCAGAAAGTTTCTCTTCAGGGGCTGGGAGGTGGTTGGCAGAGCTGCCTATGTAAGTGCACCCAAATAATTTATATTCAGAAAACCCCACAACGGTAACATGCAAATGAGGATTTCCCACCTCTGGAAAATGTGGCTAATATCCTACATAATCTCATGACCTACAGTTGTGAATGCTTCCTAAAGTATTTCCTATCTTCCGTGTGTACAGCAGGATGGAAGAAAATATGAATGAGTGTGTTGGTTTCGGGTGGTAGGGGATTTTTACAGAGAAGGAAGGAGGAGGCAGTAGGTGGGTGAGAAAAGAAGAGGCGGAGAGAAACATGTTGCATCTAAATGAAGTGCTGTGTTCTCCAGAGCAGGCTCTGTGAGGCCATTCTGCTGGCAGCAAGGGCTGTTGTTACCCATGATATTCAGACCAGTTAGTCCAAGGAGAGAAGTCTGACTCTGAACAGTTAGTGTGCTGCTTGACCCTATCACAAGATAATATTCAGTAGCAAATGCTGTGAAGAAAGTGAATACAACAGCTTGTGTGGGGAAAAATTGGCAGGAAGGCAAGTAGAAGCAGACTGTGAGACATTTCTTACAAACTGTGCTTAGAAACCAATCTGTTCTTCTTTTTTGTTCTCTGTTGAAGGGATGGATTATAAATGGTACAGACGGCCTTGAGGCCTGTGATAGTACAGTATCTGCAGCTTTTCCAGTGGAAGGCTTGAAAACTCTTAATGGTTTTTATGCAAAAAAGGGTAAAAATCCATTAGAAAAAATTCTGAAAGTCTTCATGTAAAAACCTTAGGCTCAAGAGCAAATTTTTATTTTATGCAGGAGATAGAGGATTGAAATAACAAAATTCTAAGTATGTTTTTACACTTCTTACACACATTCCTTATGGCTTGGCTAAGATATATATCTAACTTTGGAAGTTTTGATATGAAAGAGATCTCTCCTCTGTCATCTCCACTTCAGTCTGTCTTTAGAGCACGTGCAAAGTCAAACTTCCTTGACATGGCAGTACACTGAATTTAGATTTTTAATGATGTCTGCTTAACAATATATGTGTGGCTAGGAACATAAAAGGTTACCTGTGTTATGTGAGTGGTGTGCAAGCTCAGTGCAACAATGAATGGTCCAGTCGTGTCCCGCTGAGCGTGCTTTGCTCTATTAGCAGCCCAAACTCATTCCCACGAAGCCAAATGTTTGAACAAAATATGCGGGAGCAGGGTTGGATATTGTGCCACGGGCCTTAATCGCTCTCGGCATCAGCAGGAGCCGCCTGTGCTCCAAATGTGGTTTTGTATCCCCTCACAGCTGTGCCAGTGTTCGCTCCCTCCAAACCCTCCCGTGACTGGGCTCAGGTCCGCACGTCCTGCCGAGAAGGAGGTCCGGAAAGACCCCGCGTTCAGCCACCGAGCGGTTTTGTTCCTTCTGCTTATCTCTCTCGTTAAAAGAACATCTTGTCTCACCGTGTCCTACATCAAATGCAAGGCAAGCAATCTGCGAAACTGGTGGAAGCGGACTGTAATGCGATGTGATTTCTGTGATGAGCAGCCTCGTCTCTCCGGGTGGATCAGCAGTGGGCTGGGTGACAGGGCCATCTGCTGGCAGAGGGACTCCGGCAGCATCCCTGGGATTCTCCTGGGAGCGACTCTAGTTCTGGGAGTGCTTAATTGGCTCCATTCTAACTTCCAAACACTCGTGACTCTTTCTAAATTGCCTTTGTAAGCGGCTTCGTATCTTGTGTTAATGTCTGGCTTGTAGCAGAACTTTTAACTGTAAAGAAAGACAACTCTTTAACTATAAATTTAAGCTCCAGTCAAAAGTCAAATGGTATCTGGGGTTAGTATTGCCTCAGATCATGCCAAATCTTAAAACTGTGTCCTGAGGAAGTGTGGGTTTGTAGAGGAATCTCTCAGATCAACGAGAAATTAATGTTAATGCTCGGCTTTCATACAAAATGTATACACTAGGGATGTTTTGATTAAAAATACAGATCAGATATCTTGTGAACAAACAAAGAAATCAAAACGGTCTGTCATACTAACATTGTTAAATTTCTTGTGTTTTCAATATTGAAAAGGCTTTTGGATGTATTTTAGTTTACTTTTGCAAGCACTGTGCAATCAACGCAGCATCACAAACATAACAAGCATGTCTAATATAGGTGTGCTCATGTTTACCTGGCTACTGTATGTCCACTGTGATGACTGAAAATACTGTAGGTTATAAACTACAGCTTATGGTCTATCTGTTTGCAAGTTTATAATTAATATTAAGGAATTGTATGTGAGTATAAGAATAAATTGGGTGAACAACATGTAAACATGCTTTATGGGTTTTTTTGGGAACCTGCTGTTTCCCTGCAAGAAGTCTTTGTTACAGTAAAGGTGCAGGGTTCTTTAATATACATGTTCTTATGCCAATGGAAGTACATCAGTCCACACTGCTTGTCATGTGTGTGTTGCTGATATAACAGGCCACACGGTTGTCTCAAGCCTGTGGCACAGCAAGGCTTGTCCTGGTTCCAGTAGTGTTCGTAGCAACTCTCTTAAAGCAGTACCCCTGGTCACTCTCATGATTACTGTCACAGGTGCTCTGCAGTAGCTCCTTGCTGACAGAATGGCAATTTATTGTAGACTAAAACTATTCCCTGAGAATGCACTTATCTGATTGTATCCAAAAATATGTCGTTTTCTGTCCACAATTTTCTTCTCTCTAGCATCATATATCTTCATCCCACAGAGAGTGCAGGTTATTACGTCCTGCCTAGGGGCTCTTCTGACCTTTTTGACTTCTAAACAGTTTTCCACCTTTTTTACTCCTTTGACAATTCAGCAAATGAAATGATGGAGATTTCATTACAGGAACTTTGACTGAAATTACTTATTGTTTACCCAGTAAACGTGGCCATAAATGTAATTGATTTATAAATCTCACAAAGCACAAACATCAGCCAGTGACTGCATGTAGTGCTGCTGTGTAGAAATTATGTATATGGAGGGATAACTTTTCTTTTAGCCAGAAGACTGTGCAAGAATAAAGCACAGTTTTCTGTGGATCAGGATTATTCTGGACCAATTTTTTTTTCTGGTAGCTCATTCTATATTTTCACTTTCTGTTTTAGTGAGTGTTATCTGTTCTAAAAGGATGGCAAAATGGATTGCAGTATATCAGGAAGGATGGATTGGACTGTGGAGAGGAGGAAGTAATCTCTTGTTTGAGAAACTTGAAAGAAAATATCTGTGGTAGTAGGAAGCCAACTTGACAACATGAGTAATATAGGCAGAGCTGTTGAAGTTCTGACTGTCAGGGTGAGCTGAGAGGCCAGGTGATATATTGTTTCATGTTCACATTTTTCTCCTGAAACTCTTTTGGCTAAATGTAAATGTTGTCCAGTGACTATAATCTTTTGTCAAGTTCACCTGTGAAAAATTGTACTGTATAGGGGAAACGGCATTTTTCCTGCAAAGCCCGGCTTTGCTCCAGATTTACTGTGCTGAGTACTGGTCCTCAAGTTGTCTACACCTGCTGAAGTTCTTGTTTGCACAGTGATATTGGGCTACTGCTAATATCAGAGGTGTTTTCTGACCTTGGTGCAACTGCATCTCTTCCATGTGGCAACTCTTTGGTAATGAAAACCTTGTTTTATCTGCATGGAAGTAAGTAGGCTGTGGCCATGGCTATTGGGGTTTTTTTCTGTGTGATATTGGATGTGTGATGGATTACTGTTGGATGTGGGATTGGATTACTATTCCTATTAAAGTACTGAGTGAGACCACTTTTTTGTGAAGGTCCACAAATTCCACAGAACTGGTTCTGAGCGGGCTATTGCAGAATATAAGTGCAGTAAGACAAAGCCCTCCAAAGAACTGTAAAAGGATTTGTCATAAATTGGACGAGATCTTACATTTGTAGTAAAAATGCAATGGAATACAATTTTGGCACTGATACCCAATCTGTTGGTTTTCTGTCTCAGCATTAGCTTGCGAGCAGGCAGCGCTCAGGTTTCCAGGAGAGGGAGGGTTCAGCAGAGCCCCGGGCGGTGGCAGGGACAAAGCCCAGCATCGCTGCAGGGCTCTCACAGCTCCTGCGGGAGGACTGAGCTGCTCCTAGGAGCGCATCAGTGTGCCAGCACCTTGATGCTGGTGTGCAACTTGATTTACTTTTTTTTGGTAGTTTTGGATGGTGGTAAACACTTTTGTGCCCTTGGGTGAACAGTTTTGTTTAAGGTCCAGAAATGAAGATAAGGAGCCTCTCCTTTTACGTCTCTCTGTGGTCGCTGTTCACAGCAGTGGTACTCAAAGGTGAGAATACTGCTTGCTAGCTAAATCTTGCACTGAGGTCTATTTTTTTTCAGATAGGATCTTGTGACCCTGTATGGCTGAGCCCAGAAGTGTTTAATCTGTTTAGTTTTACTTTGTCTCACTGATGCATAGACAAAATGATCATGTACGACCAGAACAGCAGTGCTCTTCGGGAGGATTTGATTTGTTGGGATACCCTTTTAGTCGGGAAGATTAGCTTTGAACTCTTAATTAGTCCAGAAGTCGGTGTGAATCACCAGAGAGAAATGTACTCCAAAGCATTCGTTCCCTACATATTGCCACCTGGCATTTGCGCAAGTCTTGCGAGTGTGTGAGAGACTGAAATGCTGAAGTGATAATGAGTCACAAATTGGCCATTTGCAAAAGCAGCGGGGGCTCTGATGAGGATGGATTTGCACCCCACAGCCGAAGAGGAGGAGGAGGATGGGTTTTGAACCTGCATGAGAACAAGCCCGGTGCAAAGGGGGTGAGCACCCATCGCCAGACATCACCACGGCAAATTAACCTTTGTTTAGCAACAAGCTGGGTTTTGAACCAGATAAGGGAGAAGACCGATAAGAAGCAGATCCTGTGAGATGGGATAATACTTTTATTCATGTATGGTGATATCGGTCCTCTCCTTTATCTACTCTTATCCTTTATTTATTTTTCTTTCTTTTCCGTCTGTATTTTGTAAGGCGTAATTTTTATGCTTTTATATGGTTGCCTTTCTATAGATAATAACCGATACCACTACGTACCTCTTTCCCACTGTTGGAATTGATGCAACCCTTAAATTTTTTTTGTAACTTTAGTCAGGGGTTTGTTCGCCTTTTCCCAGAGGGAGGGGAATTGAAGTTTCTCTTCAAGAGACTGTTCACCGGGTGAGGTCTGATGAGTTTAACATCTACGGGTGGGGAGTAGCCAGAAGGTACACAGGAAATAAAAGAACATTAATGGGCATCACTCCCCCGGAGACACCTGGTCTGGGAAAAGATTGATAAGAGAACCAAGTGAGGTTCTTTTGGTTCAAGAGAGTGTGGAGTTAGGAGTGAGGGCCAAATTAGTATTGAAGGCGAAGAGATCAATAATCAAGAGAAGACTGAACACTAAGAGTTGTATAATTTGAGTGAACCTGAATTTCTTTGTGATTTTTATGTATAAATAGGTGAAAAGTCTGCTAAAGAACTTGTATGATAGAATGATTTTCACTGCACAACCCAGGCATGCGTGGATGAAAAAAATTCTATTGCACGTCCTGCTCAGAATAACATCCTGCCCAGAATAAACTAATGCCTAGTTCTCTAACATTGAAAAGTTCTTGGGGAGTTTCTGTTTTTCCTGTAGTTTCAGTGACACCTTTGCAACCAAATCATTCTAAATTAAACCTCCCATACATAAATAAATGTATTTATACATAACCAGTCATTCAGTGTTGTTCCACTCTTATCCCAAGGGATCTATTAAGAAGAACCTCAGCTACCCCACCTTCAGGGGTGGGTTGTAACAGAATGATTCTGTTGTCCTTGCCCTTTGCTTGAAGAAATTGTGAATCTGTGTAGAGATGATACAGAGGCTACCTAGAGAAACTGTGATGTACAAAACAGTATGAAACAGCAAAAGTGTAATTTAAAACCTCAAGTTTCAGTCAATTATCACTAGAATCTAAGTCTGGATAGCAAGAAGCATCTCCAAATACATGGTTTGGAAAAGATGTGGTGCACAGATGTATTCACACATTATGCAATTGCCAGCTTTGTGAGGAAAAGCAGCTCAGACATTTTACAGGTGGTAGTTTAAAAAGAAAAAATAAATTATGGAAGTAGTAAAAATCCTACCAGTGCTGCATTTTGGGACATACCAAAAGCCACTAGCCTGTGAGTAAGTGAGATTTCAGACCTTGTTGATTGGAAGCCAGTAATATCTGCCTGTGAAAGTCATTGGTAAAATAAAAGTACATATATTTACTTTCAAAAATTGTACGAATCACTGTATACAGAGTGTTTTTCAGTGGGTGTGGAAAGCTTAAGTTAGCTATTCATTAGCTCCAGGTGAACGCTGTCTTTATTTGCATAGCTTCATCAGGTACACTTCTGTATCTGAAATGATATTCTGCCATATATGAATGATAAATATGGTTATAGCAAATACTGCTTAAAGCAGTAGAAAGAGAGTGTTTTCTGATGCTGCTCAGTGCTTAATCTAATGTACTGAACAAGTCCATGTTATCTAGCTGTAGAATCAGCCAAAGGAAAATATGCTCACATGCTGTTTAATGAACTGTTTGAAGACTACTCCAATGCTCTTAGACCAGTGGAAGACACAGATAAAGTATTGAATGTCACCCTTCAGATCACATTGTCCCAAATTAAAGACATGGTGAGTAAAAGTATACTTCTATTTTTCTAAAAATATGCAGGAATATATTCGATTTAAGCATTTTGTTTGGATGTAAGCCTATTGTTTGGAGTAGGAAAAGCAGCCTTCATATTTTTGTGATAAGTTCAGAAATGCTTCCTCAGGGTGAGGGGAGAGGGGGTGGCCTGAGGGGGTGGGGGTGTCCTGCTCTCCCGCTTTTCGCACATTCTTCTCTGGGTGCAGCACTTAAGGCTTCCATTATAAGTCTGGAAACTTAGAGCTGCTGAATTTTTAAGACTTCTTTTGTAGTTAGGAGTTGGTATCATGCCCTCCAGGCAACTTCTGCTGAGTTCTAAATACGGCAAATGCTTTTTCTAAGATGCAATTAATTTCTACATAAAATCCCTAAAATTAGCCTTAAGTAATTTTTATAATATGGTTTTTTAGATATACTTTTAAGGCAAAAGAAAATGTGTCTGGAAGGAGAGGGAAGATTACTTTTGTGACTTCTGAATTATAATTTCAAGGCCTCGCCAAGCTCTCAAAGAATTTCTTAGCCTGAATCTGTTAGCTATTTACTATTCTGAAGCTTGCAAAAGGAAATTAGGAAGAACTGGGAGCATTAGACACTGTGATTAAAACTAGGGAGGGTGCTGAGGGAAGAAGGTTTGCACAAGCGGGAGTACAAACCAGTGATTTCCCTGTACAGTGTATTGGCCTAGGTGCTTGTCTGAGGATTATTTTGTGGCCTGTCAGTATTCTGGCCTGTTTTGAGCACTACATCAAAGCCATATCACAAATGCTGTCTGCGTCTAAGATGTGATTTTGTCACCTTCAGTTAGAAATATTTCTACATTTTTATGCAGGATGAAAGGAACCAGATTTTGTCAGCTTACTTATGGATTCGACAAAGCTGGTATGATGCGTACCTCAGATGGGACAAAGATAAATATGATGGCTTGGATTCTATCAGGATTCCGAGCAATTTGGTTTGGAGACCAGATATTGTCCTGTATAACAAGTGAGTGTGGCTGGAGAAAATCAGCTTGCATATCTGAGGGAGGGAGTGGGGGGTTAATGGAGTAACTGGCCTGCAGAGTCTGAACTTTCATCTCTGTCTTACCTTAGCAAGGGGTGTGTTTGTTGTCTTAACATTTGTTGTTGATCATCTAAATATTTTGCAATAAAGCTATAGACAAGATCTGAAAATCATGCTGCACAACAAAGCTTTTCTGAAATTTTCTGCACAAGGAATTGAATACCCTGGCTGTCTGAGGTGCTTTCTGCCAGCCCCCCCTAGAGAACTCTGGAAAGTTGTCTACCAAAAGATGATACATAAAGGGTGCACTTCTTGTCTGGTCTCCCAGGCCAATAATGACCTGCAGATTTTTTTTCATCTTTTAATGGACTCTTATCCTACTGTGTCCTGTTTGAGGTCAAGTTTGAAGAAACTATGGCCAACAAATACAACATAATTTAGCAGCACTGATATTTGGCATTCATGGGCACTCATACCTGTAAATAATGGTTAATAGTAAGTTCCTACTAAAATTCAGTGTAAATATGATTTCGGAAGCATGCTTTTAATGGTGTGAAAGGAGGCTCTTCCCCATTGCCCACCTTCTCTGGCCTTACATTTTTGTCTGTCAATCCTGATTACCATTTTTCTGTCTTTTAGGGCTGATGATGACTTTTCAGAACCAGTAAATACTAATGTAGTGCTGAGATATGACGGAAAAATCACTTGGGATGCTCCTGCTATCACAAAGAGCTCTTGTGTAGTGGATGTGTCTTACTTCCCTTTTGACAGCCAGCAGTGCAACCTTACCTTTGGGTCCTGGACCTATAATGGTAATCAGGTAGACATCATCAATTCTCTTGATAGTGGTGACCTCTCTGACTTCATAGAAGATGTGGAATGGGAGATTCATGGCATGCCAGCAGTGAAGAATGTTATCACTTATGGCTGCTGCTCTGAGCCTTACCCAGATGTGACCTTCACGCTGATTTTGAAAAGGAAGTCCTCTTTCTACATATTTAATCTGTTGCTTCCTTGCATTTTGATCTCTTTCCTGGCCCCACTGGGATTCTATCTCCCTGCAGACTCTGGTGAGAAAGTGTCTTTGGGTGTTACAGTTCTTCTTGCTCTGACTGTGTTCCAGCTGATGGTTGCAGAGATCATGCCCCCATCTGAAAATGTACCTTTGATAGGTGAGCTTTACACACTTTATCTTTAAGCATGACTTATTAATAGCAGGGCTGTATGTCAGGAAATCTTTATGTAATCTGTGATTTCTGGGAAGATGTATTTGTTACATTTTGGAAACATAGTGAAGTACTTGAAATATGTGTGGAATTGGTATAGGTATGCTGCAGTTTTTAGAAGTTATTTTGTGTTTATTTTGAATTATACATTAGCTAGCTATTTTATATTTATTAAATGTAGTTAGATATTTAGAATTATGATATCATATCTTGAAATAAACCTAGTGATGGAAAACAATTTTAGAACTAACACACGAAGTATAATCAAGAGCTATAAGCTCAAGGTCAGACTGTTCCAAGATATGTTTCTGCCAGATCCAGGTGGTGGGATGGCCTGGCTGGCATACTCACAGTTGACTTAATATCTGACAATTGCTACTTTGGACTATAGTTCCTGGGAATCCATTATGCTGAAATTTAACTTATGTCTGGGATTTCAGAAAAGTTCACGTGCAATGCAAGGAACCTAGCTTAGTCTGTTTGCTCTATTCCCACACTCTCCCTTGCCATCCTTTCCAATCCCTTTGAAGCTGGGCTCATGTCACACTTGTCAGTGGCACTGTGTCCTCTGTCATTGCTGTCAGCCCTTGCTTTTCCTGCAGGGCAGGGCTGGGAGCTGCCTCTCTGCATGGGTTTGTTGGGTGGTCAGCTGTGTACTTCAGTTGCCAAAAGCAAGGGCAGAGGAGCACAACTGGCGTTCTCTTCAGCTCTTGCTCTGACCTCTGAGCTGGCAGCACACTGTGGATACCAGCAAAGTCTGGATATTCACTGTTTGAGTGTGAAAGCATGGATCTGCTGGTGTGGGGTGCACCAATAGCTCAAACAAAGTGTTATCATCACTGGTGTTAATACATGAGGGAGTGGGATTTCCAAGGTGTCATTGGCATGGGGATTTTACAGACACTGGGAAAAGAGCAAGGCTCTTGAGAAACATTCTTTAGCTTCTTTCTGAATGGATGTATTTCAATAATCAGAGGTTTTAGCTTGCAAATATTTACCATGCTAATGACATTCCAGTAATGAGTACAAGATTTTATTTTAATGGCTTTTATCTTTGTTTTAAAATGGTGAATCATGATCTAAGAGAATTAAGGTGATTAAAACTTTGTTTCCCTTGCATTTATGCTCAACACTATGTTGTCACACTGTTACTTCTCATTGAATTTTTTTTTATTAGAGTAACATCTTTAATATGACTTTATTTCATGTTCTAGGAAAGTACTACATAGCAACTATGACCATGATCACAGCTTCCACTGCACTGACAATCATTATCATGAATCTCCACCATTGTGGCTCTGAAGCAAAGCCTGTTCCACAGTGGGCCAAGGTGGTTATTTTGGACTATATGTCAAAAATCTTTTTTGTTTATGATGTGGGTGAAAATTGCACAAGTCCGAAGAGAGAGAAGGAAGAAGAACAAAGGTTAGAGGGGGATGATGGGTGTCAGAGGAGACACAAAGAGGTAAGGAGTCCTCTTTCCACTAGGAATGATGACTGCAATCTCAAGGAGAAGCTCAATGGAAATTGGGATAAAAGCTATGGAGTTCATGGTGAAAATGTTAGGGAGACTGTTAATTGCTGTTCTTGTTACAAAATGCTGATTAAAAATATTGAGTATATTGCTAATTGTGTTAGAGACCATAAAGCAAACAGGGCCAAAGGAATTGAATGGAGAAAAGTTGCAAAAGTGATGGACAGGTTTTTCATGTGGATTTTTTTTATCATGGTGTTTTTTATGAGTGTGCTGATCATTGGGAAAGCTGCTTAACTGAAAACGAATATGTTCCTTTTGTAAATCTGAATATTCTGTGCTTGTTTAGCAGGAGTTCTGTGATAGGGGTGCTTTTGAGATCTTTGTCTTGCATTCTGTAACAATAAACAAATTGATTTGGTAGGCTGTGACAGTGAGTTGAAACATTGCATAACCGAGGCCTTTGCTGGTGACTGTCCTTGCCTTTCAACATGGGTGTGCTGATGAGGCTGCAGGATAAGCAGTCAGTGCTCCACCTTGGCAGGTGGTGGCCATGGCTTCAGGCTACCTGGGCCAGAGCACTGCAGCAGTGGGGCAGACAGCCTAGCAGGGAGCTGTGTAGTCACAGGGCTGTGTCTCTGCACCTTGCAATTTTATCAGCCCTTTCTCTCTCCCAGGGGGAAAAAAAGTGGATTTGTGACATGGTGACATTTTCTGGAGATCATCCCTTCACAGCACTGCCTTTTTTCCTTTTATTTTAGCTTGACTTGAAAACTTGTGGTTTTTATTACAGCTCACTGATCATTGTTCCCATCATTTCATAGGCTCCCCATGTCTATCTGCTGTGTCTTTAGCTTCTAATATGGTTGAGCTTACTCTTTTGATCTTCCTCTTTATCATTTTTTGCTGCTGGATGTTATTCAATTGTCACCATGACTCCAGTAAGCCAGATTCCAGGATTTCCTCCTCATTGAGTCAGAGGGCCTCTTTTCAATTCTTTCTCTTGAGCCTATTAATAGGAAGAACTTCTGTCCTTCCTACATGTCTCAGAGCTCTGGGCACTCGTGCGAGATGTGCCTTTAAATGCTACTTGAGACTGCTAAAATAGGAGGGTGTGACTTCTGTCCTCTTTCACTGTATGTACCCACCAGTGTTCACTCTTTGTGTTCCTTGTTCACTCTTACAGGTTCTTCAATACTTAAGTTTTAAACAGTTTACAGGAATACCAAGGTTTCTCTGTGCATTGATTAACACAAAATCATGACCTTACAGACTCATTAAAACAGTGCCATAATGAACACTCCTTGCTCAGCACCCTTGTGCTTACATGTATGGAAAATGTTTGTTACTGACAATACCAAAAACCCCCTCTTCTGTCTGTTAATCTCTGTTAACCCTCTCAGACTGATAGAGCTCTGGAGGATGTCTCTTGTGGTAAAGTAAGAAACCAGTACCCCAGGCATGCCCATAGCAAATAAATTGCTTTTGCAAGGTGCCCTGAACTTTGAAACCATTGATATTCTAGATGCGGTGGGAGAGGCAGAATGACATTGTAATGGATCCCAGTCAAAAGTTCATGTGATAAAGCTAATTTTCATAATTGTCACAGTTAATAGGTGCATACCTGTGAATCAGTAACTTAAGAGCAAGGAGCTAAACTGGTAAAGTGATGCAGTTGTTATGCCCAAATTTATTAGAAGAAGGGGAATTGTTCTTTTATTTTGATGATGTAAATGATGCATTGAATTGCTAATGGCAGGTTTTCTTTTGTGTGGAATAATTAACACTGTAACTTATCTGGATTCTCATGCATAATGCAAGCCTTAAAGTCCAGGTTTTAATGTAAAGCTAAACTGAGTGTCTAGCCAAGAATAAACTCAGTATGTGGAAAAAGTCTCAAATGTGTTCCCTGTGTATTATCAGTTCCCACTCAACCAGGGTAACTTTGAGTAGCTCCTTTAGAAGACAAGCTGTTCATTTTCATTCACTGTGCAGAAAAATGATTACATCCACTTGCCACGTAGTTCAGGGTTTGGCACTTGCACTGCCTGCTTGAGGAAACTGGTTTGCTCTTTGTTGTGGAAAAAAAATATTGTCTGCAAAGCTGAGGGAGTAAGGTATTTAAAGATAAGGGTAAAATATTCAGAACATGAGTCTTAAGCATGGAAAACTGATGACCAAGGGTTTACTTAAGGTTTATGGGTGGCATAAAGCGCTACTGTTCAGTTTCTTACAATATAGGAACGGGGTACATGAAATGTACACAGTGTGTGGCAGTGGAGGAGTCTGTACAACATGTGATAAGGCTGAGGAACTCTTTGCAACAGGATTGGTGAGTGCCAAAAGATTATATGGATTTCAAGACTTAAGGGAAAAAAAAAAGAAAAATCTATTGGCATACTTCTAAATACAGTCACCAAGCATTTGAAGGAGCAGCAATATTTTAAGGATTCATGTCTACAGGTTCTTCAGTGCTCTTCTTCCCACTGGTGGCACCCACTGGAGGCACCTTCAAGATTTAGGCAGCCCTTTAGTCTGACTCAGAATATCTTCCTTAGAAATTCAGATTTTGCCACATCACTCTGTTCAAAAAAACTGCCGCAGTTGTAGGTTTTCCATGTGCAAGGGAAAATTTGCAATCATAGATGGATTGTGGGCCTCTGTCATGCTGGTGATTTTTTAGTACTTTTTAGTACTCTGCATGCTTGGATGATGATGTTGAAATCATGCTTTGCAATTCCCTTGTACTTTTTATGTGAAGATGTGAATGTATAAGAAATAACGTCCTTGCAAAAGTATGATTTGAAAAATAGTTCTAATGATTTAAACCTATTAACTATTAAATTTGGTTTTAAATTTTTATCCTTTTCTTTGGATCACCAGACATTCTCAAGTGTTTTTTTCACCCTTTCTTTACAAATTATGGATTTTCTTGATTTTGTAAGAAAGACTTTTCCATTTTTAGTTCATAGGAGCTCTGGATTTGATAAAGATTGTGAGCAGCAGATGACGAATGCCAGTAGAAGCTGGTCCCTGACCCTTGGGACCCTTGAGTCACGTCTTTGGATTTGTTCATCATTCAGGGTAAAAAAGATGATGTGACACTGCCTGGCCATGGTTCTGGTGACAAGGCTGGCCCAAGGCCCATGCTACTGCCATGCAAGGGCTGTCTGGTATAACGCTATCTCAGGAGTTTCTGACTAAACTGTAGGGACACCTGCTTAGGTCTTAATGTTTGGAGAATCACAGAATCATTTAGGTTGGAAAAACCTCTGAGATTGTGGAGTCCAACCTTTGACTGATCACCAACCTTGTCAACTAGACCACGGCACCAAGTGTAATGTCCAGTAGCTTCTTGAACACCTCCAGAGACTGTGACTGCACCATCTCCCTGGGCAGTTCATGCCAATGCTTGACAGGCCCTTCCATGAGGAAATTTCATCAAGAAGAAACTTGTTCTAAATCAGCCTTGTGTGTTAGCAGGCAGAACTGTACATGACAGCTGTATGGCTGAATGAGACAGGACTGTTTAATCTAATTCTGTCTTGGTCTCTGCCTCTTTCCTTTGTGTGCCTTGTGCTTAGATCCAGTAATCTTTGAGGAAGATGAAATCCAGAAATTATGAATAGCTACAATTATAGTAATAGAAAATTAGCTATTTATGCACTGAGTAACTCCGTTTACCATGAAGGCAGCAGGGTGACTTTATATTTACTGAGGAAGACAATGATGTTCTAAAACTACTGTCTTAGATCTGTGTGCTGCAGAGGCCTTCGAGGGATGAGCTGACAGATTCTTTTGTTGTACCATCTCTTGGCAGAGAGATCAACTCTCCTTTCTTGTACTGAGTCACTGCAGTGTTGAAATGAGGAAAAACATAAACTGTCTTGTGATGCCTTCACTGCTCTTTTCACAAGCAGAATTACAGAGCTGAAGCATAATGGGATGTTGGGGTGTTGAATTTTCAACACTGCAGAAAGGTAGAAGATGGCCTTTCCTAACTAGGAAATCTGTTTGTGCTCATGGAAATTGAAGCAAAAGGGTCAAGACTAAACCAAAAATTATCATCCTGAATGACAAATGACATTCAGAGAAGAAGTTTTCCCCGTGTTTCAGGGATTCAGATGTCACATTTCAAGCATATCCATCTTTTGTCCACTGCTTAGCAAAGCTTGGTTCTCTGACACTGCCAGGATTATGACAAGAAACAGTAGTTTCTCAAGAAATTAAGGAGTCTGGCAAGAATTTCTGATTGTGCACCAGTCCCAATTTGAGAAGCTGAAGATCTGAGTGTGATTGTTTTGGAGACAGGAAAAGGAGACTGTGAGGTGAAAGTCAACTCGTCTCATTCTGTTTATAAAAGTGTGAAGAATCCATCTTTTCTTACAAACTTCTGTTATGCATTGAAGAAAAGAATATGTTGACTCTTGTTTTCTTTCTTAAAATCTTTTCATCAGTGACAGTTTATATGACCAAAGGTGACCTCCCTAGTTTGTGTGCAGCCACCTCCTTTGTACTTGCAGTAAGAGTGAGTGACCTGGAGCTCAATTAAAGGAGGGGAGCAAGCTGAACATCTCTTTTCTCACTGTTCTCTGAAGTCTACTAAAAAGGAGAAGTCTTTCTTCTTTGTTAGAGACAAGCCCAACCCTGTGGAAGGGACCAGAGGTAGTGGAGATATTTGTATCTAGTTTGTGCTGTACAAATTAGGGCTTAAGTTTCTCCAGACACTTTTTAAGAACTCCATTTTATCATTACAGTAAGGAAAAACAGAGACAGCAAGTACCTAGCTCAGTTTTATTCTTATCTAAATATTGTTTAGTCTAAATCTGCCTTTCTAAATACTTTTGTACCTTTGATTCCTAGTCTGCAGGCCACAGAGCACTGAAGATCTGCAAGGCCACCAGGAGCACACTGCACCACCAAGGTGAGTGTCTCAGGTGGTGCTCCTGGTTCCCTGGGGTGCAGGGGTGGACCTTGCTAGTGAACTAAGTCATGCCTGAGCCACACGAGCTGTTTTGTCTGGCCATGACAGTACTGTATGTTCTGTCAGCTGTAGTTCTAGCTATTGTGGTTGAGGAGGAATTCCAGAGGTACCCTAGCATCAGGATGAAATACAAATCTAACTGCAGAGGGTGGGATGTAAGATTATGGGGAGCAGAGCAGGGTGGAAAATATGGTCTGTGAAAAATCTGGCATCTGGAACTGCTGTGGTCTCTTCTTGGGTATTCCTGCTTCAGAGTAGAAGTCCACTGAGTGAATATTCAGAAAATGCAAATTGAGATTAAAAAAGAGCATCTGCAATTTCAAGCGGGGTTTTTATTCTACTTTCTGAAGACATTTATTTAAAAAGTAGCCCAGTACTACCTTTTAAGTAACCCATTCAGGATTACGGATTTTTAGGGAGCAGGTATTAGGGAACAGGTACTGCTGCTTTTTGCCTCTGCCATTATTATGTTTTGTGTCTTGAATTTACACAGCTACTCATAATAAATCTTTATTTTAAAAGAATTTGAAACAGATTTTCATATGTCATTATTTTTATTTATATCACTCTTCACTGATCAAGATTTTATCTATGGTGCTGGGAGTTGCTGGGGAGACTGCACACCGCAGTCCTTCCTACATTTCACTTTGGTTTGAAGAATGCCCTAGTTTTGATTAATTTAAATTCAATGAAAGAGATGGCAAAAGAAGAGTGGAGTGAAAAAGCCCATGCTTTAAAAAAAATTACTCAAACCTAACCCAGGTTATTGTAGACAGAATGTTTCAGTGAATAAAATCATTAAATTGGATTCACTGGGTATTTTCTTGCTACATATCTCTCTCCACTAACAGACATCTTGATTAATTGCAGTCTCAAATACTGTATAATCACATCACATTCTTGTTTTATTTGCTTTTGAATTCTGCATTAGCATGCTTAACAACAAGTTAGCAGGAAATTATTTGGGACAATAGAATATGAACAAACAAAGAATGATACAATCATTAATGCACACATTTGCATGCTTCTGTTGTTAGTGTGCCATAGATAAGTAATGGATCTGTCTCTTCTCTTCATTCTGTGTTTTCAGTTCTAGCTGGGCACTACCAAGCTGCCCATAACATTTCAGTGATGAGTGCCTTTTGTTAATGTTTCACTGTAACAAAAGTGTACCCTAACAATAAAGTTAAATAAATGGTAAAGTCATCTGGAATAGTCTCCAGAAGTTAGAAAAGACCTTTACAGAGAAAGCATTTGGCTAGAATGTAGAGTCCATGTTCAGTGGAGATGAAAGTTTTGGGTTGACTTGCACAGGACCACACCTGGTTAGAGGATGGTAGCAGACACAGCTGTGTTGCAAAATAATGCTACATAATGTTAGCAAAATGAAGAAGAGGAAAGAGATGGGAAAAGCTAACTAAACATAAAGTGAAAAATATAAAATTACTGAGACTACTGTTCAGCACCTGTGAATTCACTAGAGCACATTCAAGCTGTGGGACAGCTACTTTCATTTTACATGTCCCATTCACTGTTCAGCCTGTGTCCAGGGGTGGACTGTTAGCAACCCTGGGGCTGCATCACAGCAGTGGGTCTCTTGTGGGGTAAGGGGTCACTGTCTCAGCCAAGGACAAGGGTGCCAGCTTACCCCAAATCATGATGGTGTGTCCAAGCCTTCACTAGCCTGATGGATTGGTGGGACCCTGAGGACCACTGTCATCACCTACTGGTAAAGCAGTTGCACTTCATCTCACTGCTCCGTTCCCAAAAGTAACTGTCGGGTGGCCTTCAGCATGAGGATTGTCACTTCTATGGTCTGGAAAGCTGGCTTTCTCCAGGCTACTTCATAGTGCTAAGTTCCTTCTTAAGTTATTCAAATAATTTTCTGTCCAGCTCACCCACTTTCTCACAGAAAGTTGGTAGCTTCCTCCATAGGAGGCCTGATATGTTTCATTGCTGTTATAGGGGTATTTTCCTGTCCTGCAGGTTATGCCTACTTTTGATTAGCATTTTAATATTCTAGGTGAATGTCAACAAGATATCTATGAATGAAACTTCTGCTGCTTTTATCTAGTGTTTTTAACATAGCTGGAAACAGAATGGTAGTCACAAGATAATCTCTTTCCTCACAGTCAAAGGATGAGAGTTCATGAAAAACTTTATGAAAAAGGCCTAACACTAACATCCCAAATCCAAGGGTGAACTGGCTTCTTACTCCCTTGCTCTGAAATAGTAGTGGAGTACAAATGACCTCAGGGGTATGCTGCCCAGATATGGGCAAAACGTAGTCACCTTCAGGTACACTGCCTCAGTTCTGCCATGCTCACTACCCCGCAGAGCTTGTCTGATCTGCAGCAAAAAGGATTCTCAACACCATGGTTCAAAGTGGACTGGATAAATGTGTTATTTGGGACAGCACCCTTGAGCTGCATGAATTCTCAGTAGTGCCTCAAGCCAGCAAGTTTTCTGTCTCTAGGAGCATTATACTGAGACCCTGGATTCCTGAGGCACAAGCAGCAAAGTCTGGGGGTCCTGCCCTTAGGGGAATAGTGGAGAAGTGAAGGGTGTTGGAAAGAACAAGTCCAGGGCCCAAATGTCTCTTATGTGAAAGCATCTTGCAAAAGTTCCTTCTTAGGTATTAGTTTCTCACCTAAATCCCGAGACCTCTAGGGGTCATACATGTGCTGTTCTACTTGCTGGGGTGCTTCAAGGCCATGCTTGTAGGCAATTTTTTAAGAAAAAAAGCACCACTCTTAACCCTAAATATGCTGTTTTCTCCAAGATGCAACAAGTGATGCAGCCTTGTTAGCATAGCTGCTCCTGTTAATCCTTTACGGGTAAGTGCAAAGATTGCTGTTCTGAAAGGCTGCCTCATCACTTCCTCACAAGCTGTGCTTTAATTTATAGTGCAGTTCAGGGGGTAACAGTCTTGGGAATAGATCTGATTTGAAGTAGGCTGCTAGACCTCGAAGTACTGCAGGTTGAAGGTTTCATAACAGTGGAGGTTGGTCCCTACACTTGGTCAGGATATTCTGGTAAATTGCTGGGACTAAGAGAAAATTCCTGCTGGAGCCATTGGGAGCCATGACAGGAGGAACCTGAGCCCTTGGCCAGGTTGTGGAGGTAATTTGCTCCATAAGAGCATAAGAGCTGTGCTTTGCAGCTGGGAAAGTGTGGCTAACACCCCAGAGCTTTTGCTGCTGCTGAGCATCCAGTCTGTCTCTTCAACATTCCCCTTGCCAAGGAGGCTGGAGCTGGGCATGATTTTGGGAAAGGACACAGCCAGGACAGCTGACCTACTGATCAAAAGTATTCAATAACATAAGACATCTGCTCATCTATAAAAGCTATGAAAAAGGAGGAAGGGAGAAAGGTGGGAGGGAGCGAGTGGGGAATTTTTCTTCCATAGCAACTGCTATGCATACTGAAGCCCCACTTCCCAGGAAGAAGCCAGATATTATCTCCTGATGGGAAGTAGAGAATAAATTTTTTGTTCCCTTTGCTTCCATGCACAGCCTTTGATTTTGCTTTATTAAACTGCCTTTATCCTGATCCATGAGTGGTTTTTTTCCATCTTATTTTCTCCCTCCCTGTTCTGCTGAGGAGGGGAACGATAACAGACACTTAGCGGGCACCTGGTGTCCAGTGAGGGTTAACCCACCATGCCAAATTAAACTTTCACTGTTGCATCATATTACCATCTTCTGGAGGATTCCTGGATGTAGACACTCTTGCAGCTGCTCTTGTGAGGTAATAGATGTAATAAGACTGTGTTGGAGGTAATTTGGTCCAGTTTGAGAGACCCAGAGCACTCTACCTGCTGCCTGGGCCTGGTTTATGCTCTAACCTTCTCCTATGACACAGTTCCCATTGTGCCTGCAGATGTGCCTTGTTGGTGGCCCTTGAGCCCAGCCAGGCAGGTGACTCCTTCCCCTTCCCTCCCCATCCCAGAGGGACTCAGACCTGCAGCTCTCCGTGCACATGGCAGAGGGGAGGAGGCAGTGCTGCTGAGCAGGCAGAATGGCTGCAGGCACCACCAGGCTCTGTCCTCAGTCTAGCTGTGTTTGCTTGAATGGTGATATGACCAGCTGGGGGGAAGGACTTCACCTTGTGCAGCAGCAAAACTTCAGTCTCTGTTCACTTCCACTGTGTTGCCACTGTGACTGTTACATTGCTCTTTTATAGCTTGCATTTTCTTTAAAAAACCCACAAACAGAGAGAAATAGCTGGAACAAGAAGGCAAATGTTAATCAGACCTGTATCAGTATTGCCTTAAACCCATTAAATACACAAAGCCCTGCCTATAGAGAAGGAACATGGCACAATTACTGATTTCAGAAATTCCTGTCCTTACTGGACATCAGAAAAGTTACAAGCAATGAACTCAAACAAAGGAAACCTTGTGGATATGCAGTGGGACTAAAATTGCAGGTTTTGCACATAGAGGATGGGGCTTTATCACAGACTGGAGACAACCAATGGGCAGATCTGCAGTGGTGTGGCATCTAGTTTTAATGAGATGTTTATTTGAAGATGAGGCAGCAAAGTATTACTATAGCTCTAGGCCATGGTCCTGCTGCTGCTATCTTGCTGTGACTGAGGCCTGCTCTTGTGGCTTGTATATCAGCAAGCAATCTCTGTTTTTTTCTTTGGCAGGATGTTTGAATAAGTTGCTCTAGATGGGGGTGAATACAAGACAGAACAGAATGATACTGGTTTTTTTCATTGCCTGCTTCACTGTGTGTAGTGAGGATGCTTAGCTAGGACACTGTGTATTGGTAGTGATTCCCAATTCCTTTTACTTAATGACTGTAGCTTTTTTCTTTCAAAATTAAGCATCTCTTGGCAAATTTAGAAGTGGCATTTGTAGAAGTAGAGCATCATGCTAGAATAGCTGCATTGGTTAAGCTCTGGGTCCTGCAGAGGTGCTTCATGCCCTGGTCCATGCAGGACCACCACTTTGGAATTATTTCACAAGTGTGGCAGGCTTTCCTGCAGCTCTGCAGTTCTCAGTGTCGACCCTTCAGGTGCATTATTGCTGAATAAACAAACACAGGCAATTTCTATTACAGAGATAAAAATTTCTCTTAAAATGGATTAAATCTGTAGGAAAGGGGAATAGAGAATTCATTTAGTCCAGGAGGAGCTGTGGTGGGAAGTGTGTGCCGAACAAAAACCAGCTTTGTTAGAATTTTCTAACTTTTTACCTGGTACATGAGCCTCCCCTCTTTTTATTGCTCCTATGGATCATACTGTCTCACTGTAAGTAAGATCTCTCCAAAGAGCAGCTTTATCTACACCAGGTAATTCACCTAATTACATGCTATTGAAAGAAAAGGGTTTTACTCTGGTAGGGAGCTAGAAGTTCCAAGGTTCATGGCAAAACTGAGAGGAAAAGGTATCTTATCAAGGATCTATACAATTGCTTGTAGTTTGCTTTTGTTCTCTTAAATACTGTCCAACAACTCTGGATCCCATGTGAAATAAGTGGGTTTACTTTTATGACCTAAGATATAACAACTGATGTTTTGCATACGTCTCCTGAGATCAATGCCAATTCCTTTTGCTGCTGTTGGTGGATGTTGCACAGCCTAGCTTCTGCCTTGGCATTTTTGTTTTCAGCCTTGCTGAGTTAAATGCCAGAGGTTTATTACATGCTGGGTCAATTTTTTTGGCCTCAGAATCTACTAATTGCGATTTGTAAATTTTCCTGGTGGTAAAGGTCACAAAGATAACTTGGCCCCCATAGCTTAACCTCTTGGCACATCTCAGGTTATGAAAGGCGGTGTTGAAGTCTGCTGATTAAATTAATTACTCTTCTGAGGTTTCATCATAAAGAAAAACTCTTTTGCCTTTATAGTTCACTTCCATACATTTTTTGCATCATATCTCAGAGCTGGGTTAGGAACTTCTGATTTTACTGGAGCACAATCAGATGGTAGAAAGAGTTTATGTTTGTCAAACATAAACCTGATCCTGAACTGTGTGTTGCATAGATGCCTTCCTCCTCTTCATAAGACTGGAAGGCATGCTGCTGCTTTTGCTTTCCCTCTAAACTTTCTGCCTTTGCTAGGAACACCTCCGGGCTGGTGAAACTGGAACAAAGCCTGAGAATAAAGCAACAGTGGTTTGGTGTATAAAGCCACACAAACCAGCGCTCAAGGTTCACTCTAGCCCCTGCAGAAAACTCACTGATGAAAGTGTGTGCTTCTAAGCGTAAGATACACTTTCCAAAGGTATGCCTGAGTGCAGATAGGGGATCCGGTGCCCTAAACGAACCTATTCCTGTTTGGGGGAACCAGGAGCAAGCTAGGACCAGGATGTTGTCATAGAAGGCTGATCTCTCACTGTTCCTTGCACCCAGCACTCCTGGTTAGCCTTTGCTCTCTTGCACTGAAATGCCCAGGGCTATCTCCACTGCAGGTCGTGACAGTCACACTGCCAGAGTCCAGCAGGGTGGGGACAGCTGGGCTAATACCAGATCATGCAGAGCAGCCCTTTATGTGAGCTGTTGCAGAGAATGTGTAAAAGCAAATGCCCCTGTCCCTTCTGCCTGCTGTCCCCTCCTGCTTTTCTTTGCTGAGGTGGTCCTTACTGTGTTTTATCGCTGGGTACAGCATTGCAAAGATGGCATTGCAGCTCTTCTGGAGTTGTTTGAGTACAACTGTGGTGTACTCCAATTGTGGTGATGTTACTGAAGCTTAGGAAGCTCCCCAGAGCCACTGCAGCAGAGAAGGCCACTACCCACAGAGGTAATCCACACAGGGACACCTCAAATATCTCCTTGTTGGGGTCTGGGGTCCCTATGCACTAGCATTACAGCCTTGCCTTTCCTACCAATATCAACTCCAAGGCAGTTGCAGCAAAGCCACTGTGGTACCTCTAAAATATAGATTGTAAGTTTAAAAACAGGAAATCAAGTATCCATATGGCTATATAAATCATAATGCAAGATACAATCATTGCATTTATAGAATTATAGAATGGTTTAGGTTGGAAAGGACATAAAAGATAATCTACTTCCCAGCTCCTGCCACAGGTAGAGGTACCTTCCACTAGACCAAGTTTCTCAAGTTCCTATCCAACCTGTGCTTGAACATTTCCATGTATAGGTCATTCACAGTTTCCCAGGGCAACCTGTTTTTGTGTCTCACCACCCTCATAATGAAGAATTTCTTCCTAACGCCTGATTTAAATTTACCCTTTCTCAGTTCAAAGCCACTTCCCCTCTTCCTGTCACTACATGCCCTTGTGAAAAATCCCTCTCCAGCTCTCTAGCTCATCCCATTCCCAGTGCTGAGCTCAGGTAGAGGGGCTGGGGCCAGGGTGCTGCAGCTGCCTGACCACCCCTGGCTGCTCTTCTCCATGCAAGTCCAAGCCTTTGGGGGGTTTGCAGAGCATTTGGAGAAGAAATGTACACTGTAACATCTGTGTCCTGTTGTACTGGGGGAAAACTGATTTCAGCTGTTTCCAGTGCCTTTGCTGGATTATGTGTGAGCATAGAATTTATGAATGCAATAATTAAATGTAGTTTTGAAGCAGCTTTTCTAGCACTACACCACAGTGAAAGTAAGGGCAGCTTTAGAAAAAAAAGGCCCTCCAAGCAAGATCTAAAGACAACATTCAAAATTATTCTTAAGGTGAATTTGCCTTCTCTTTCCAGAACATCCAGTCCTCATCTCTCCTCCTTTTTTACTTAGTCACTGCACTTCATTTTTCCAAAGCCCAGCTTCATAGCTCCTCTGCTCCATCACTTCCCAACTTGGAAATTATTTGCAGCATGTCCTTGTACTTGATCTTGGACACATGAGATTCCCAGCTGGAGCCAGACTTTGTTGCCCCTTGTGCACAGGACATACTTGATACATTAGCAGAACTCTGCCTAATGTGTCCATTACATCTGCTGCATTTCTGCCAGATGTCAGGCTATATTCCCAACCAGTATGGTGTTTGGGCATGATCTGAATAGCCTGAACACCTATGGCAACCCCTGGCACTGAAGTTTGCCACATACCTGCCAACACAAATTGTTTTCTGCAATATTGAGGCTGTTGTAAGCTTTATTTGTTCCTGTGGACAGAGTGTGTCTGCTATTTCCCAATGTGCATATCTTGAATTGCCTTGTGGTAAGCTCTTTCATCCGTAACTCCTTCCTTAAAATCAATGATAGCAAATACCAACATTTTCAGAAATGCTCAAGATGAGATTTTTCGGGGGCACATTGCTCTAAACTGAGTTTTGTGTCTCAAAACCCAAGACAGAATGAGAGCTAAATCTTCAGAACTGCAAAGGAAATGCTGCTGGGTGGGTAAGCATGTCAGAGTAACTACCACAGTCTCCAAAGGTGAATGTTCCTTCCCACCTTCCGCACAATGAGACATTCTGTATTTCAGGCCCAGGAAAGTCATGTACAGTTTAAATGGAAGTAATGACAAGAAGGTAAAGGGAGCGTACAAAGTACCAATGCAAAATAAAAAGGAACCATGTCTTGGTTGAGCTTCCATCTGTTTTATTTGAGAGGGAAAGTACTTGTGTGTTGACAGTTACTAAATAAACAGAAAACATGTTCATCTGCAGAAATCCCCCAAGCTGGAGCTGCCTGGAGGCTGAAGGGATGCTGGGGAACAGTAGATAAACTTGTCCTGTACTTTCTTTTCCCCGGTTATTGACTTCTGACAGTGGTGGATGCTAAATCTTGGGCTAAATGGATCCTGCGTCAGACTCAGCACAGATACCCATAAATTTTAACTGTGCAGCTGCTAAAGAGATGGAAAGATCTTCCTGGGGAGTTAATGTATTTTCTCCGAGGTTGTAAAAGTTGTGGAAGCAAATCCATCACTCAGCTTCTTCTCCACCATTCATCTTGGGCTACTCTGAAATACCATCTTCTCTCTTAGCATTCCTTTTAGTAGCAAACAAGTTGAGTACATTCAAACTGCTTTGCAGTTTGAGCTGAGCAAATGTAGAAATAAGAGTTTAAAGTAGTCACAGTTGTCTCTGTTCTGGCAGAGAGCCCCCATAGTGTGCTGGACCAGAACAGCCATTGCATGAGGCTCCTTATAGTGGGAATGCCCAACCAAAAATCAACATTTCACACGAGCAGTCGCTTTGGCAACAGCCTGCTAGCAAGCTGTCATCTAGCAAGCTGCCAGGGTAACTCTTTACCAAGTGGGGAGGTGTTGGCAGCTTAAACACATGGGAGCAGAAGTGATGGGTCGGGGCTGCAGTACGGGGGCTGACGCTACGGCTGCCCAATGCAGCACTGCTCACTCAACGTGTCTGTCCTGTTTGGGATGCAGCTCAAGTGGATGCTTCTGAACAGCTTCTTGGCAGAAATTTTACAGTGATTTGCCCAGCTTTATCATTTGTATCATAGCTCCTGTATCAGCTCATCCTTGTTATTGAGGCTTTTATGTCAATTTAAATGTATCTATTTCTAGCTTTCATCAGTTTGAGCCTCTTATGCCATCTGCTAGATGTCCAAAAGTTGCTTTCTTACTAGAAAATTGTGTTCTGCTATATTTACCCTTCAATCAGAGATATTAGCTCATTTGGGCCTGGATTTTATCTTTGATCAGTAGATCCTATAACAGTCATCAAAAGCTTTTGTTCCTTCTGATCAAAGTGGAAAAGCAAAATGTAGAGAATCACCTCTAATTTCCTTAGCATTCCTCTGCTTTTTGAGAAGAAGAGCCTTATTCCTTGTCTATTTTCTCTCTTCTCCACCCTCTTAAGCTTCATCTACTATTAAATCTTATCTTTTGGGTTGCCATTATCTTCTTGGAACAAGCAAAGCCCTAATTACATTGAATTTCTATATTAAAACCACCGGGTAGCAGCTCCTTACCCTGCCCTGCCATTTCTGGAGTTAAATAGCTGCTTGCATAAAGCTGCCCTTTGTTTTTCTTGTTGACCTCTTCCAGGTTTTTCCACTCTGCCTTCACTTTTTTTCTTCCCCCTTCTGATTTCATTAGAAGAGTAGCTTTCATCTTTTGTTTTGGGAGGTGTGTGTTTCCATGTGCACTCATGTGCTGGCCCTCTTGTGTTGCTTTCACATCAAACTCAACAAAAGCAGAAAACTTACAGGGAACAAGACCTGAGACCTCTGAGCCCCGTCCAACCCTGTGGCATTGTCCTGCTCATTACGCCAAGGCTGTAATGTCAGACTGCAAGGAAAAGCATTCTGGAAGAGCATATAGATAAGATTTTGTCAGATGATGACTATACTTCCACCCCTTCTACTCATTTTGGGGCTTATTGATTGTCCAATTAATAAATAGCCAGGAAACAACTAATTAAAAAAAAGAAAGAAAAATTACTGTACTGGTAAGACTGGAATCAACAATGGGAAAACATGGAGAGACTCCTAGAAAGCCTGTCAAGCTTAATTTATAATAATGCTTCTAAGTTTTTAACTGAAGAATCAGAAAGCTGTTCTGAAACATCATTTTAGCATATATTCTCTTTTTCTCCCCAGCATAACGTGGTGCTTGGATGTCTTAGTAATCTCTTCTTAAAGACTTGACATGAAATACACAAAGTCATTGAGTTCTGTGTATGAAAGACTATCACATGTGATCCCTTATCTTATGCAGTCTGTTCCAGGGTGTTCCTAAGTTCTGTCAAAGTCAAATCCTGAAGTGCTTCTTGGTAGGAATTTTCCATGGTTGAGGTAAGATGAGAGGAATATACCTCTGCGCAGGTGCAGTCTGACACAGCAGTCAAATCAGACCCACAGAGGAGTGATGCCAGGGAAGCCTGCTCATCCTTTGTTTTTCATGGATATCTTTGTCAGTTCCCTTTTACAGGGAATGTAGCCTCTGTGGATCACAACAGCCAGGTCAGGTCTCCTCGCAGTTTTCCCTGTTTGCAGACATGAACATCCATTTCTCAAGTGAGCTGGAGGTGAGCCTCTGAAAGGCGAGCGGTGTGTGCGTGTGTGGGAGCACTGCCATCGCTAGGATGCTGAGACCCCACGACAGGGGTGAGCTGGGGGAGCAGCCGGGGCAGAGAGTGTGGAGAAGCTGTTGGTGCTCGGTGCTTCTCTCGCAGATGGCTCTGGCTGCTGGCCCCTCCTCAGCCCTGAGGAGATGCGTAATGCCATTGTGCAACGGCGGGAGAGTCACGAGAGGAGATGAGAGGAGCCCGGGGGAGTAAGTTGTCAGGGAATGGGGGGCTGTGTTGGGCCCAAGAATCATCTTAGTAATAAACCTACTCACAAGAATTAAATGGGAGTGGGAGACCTGCCAGTTAATAAAAAAGGCTCATGGCACAAAATATTGGGCCTGAGTGTCAGAAGTAGCCTGACAGGCAGAGTCAGAGTGCATTTGTGGCGTTGCTCAATTTCATGTACAAGAGGTTTTCTGTGCCAAAGGTGGGGCTTTCACATTGCTCTGCCGTGCCGTGCTTACCTGCCAGGGTATTGCTAGGTGTGCTCCTGCTGCTGTGCCCTCACCATCGCCCTGTGGATGCAGGCAGGCTGAGACGGGAGCAGATGCTGGGCTGATCCTGCAGAGGTGCCTTGGGCTGCACAGCTCACCCTCTCCTCCTGCCTGTGCCATGGCTCCTGTGGGGACGTGGCAGAGCGCACTGGGAGCAGAGCCTGGTTAAACACCAGCCCCTGCTGCTCCCTTGGGTCCATCCTGGCCGGTGGGGCTGGTGCAGCCAGACCGGGGCTGGCAGCAGCGGCTCTGCGGGGATGGTTATGGGTACTTGGGGTGTGTGGCTCACCTGCCACTGCGCTGGGCTGCTCAAAGCCGAGCCAGGTCCAGTCTGGAAACCTAAATGTCATTCTCTCGTAACACCTGAGATGAAAAGCCCTGCTTAGCCTGTACAGATGTCCAGCTGGAAGGTTCCAGGAGATTGCAGCAATGCTTTTTCAATGGCAGTTTTCATCTCTAGCTGTTATCATGCTTAAGCCAACATTTCCATGGATTGAATGGACTGCAACAGAAAGCTGTTTAAATAATATAATGAGACTAATGTTGCCCTAAAGATGATATTGGCATGTGTTAGCATGTGAGAGTGAAGCCAAACAAACAACAACAACAAAAAAACAAAAGCAAAAAGCCACAGTTCTCAGAAATCAGCAGGCACGCCACCTTTGGTGCTGAAGATGATCTCCAGTGCCTGGCACTCTGGCAACTGCTATTGCACCCTTCAGTCATTTGAGGGCAGTTCTCTGTGCTAACAGGAGAATCAGAGTGTACCCTCCAGACTGCTCCGGAGCAAGTCATGGGCACAGTCTGCAGAGTTTCTTGAACATCTTCTGTCCCCATTTACATTTTCCCAGCCTGTGTCTTCATTTCAGCTGACAATGCTGACTAAACATTGCCTTGCCAAGGATGGTCCTCTACTCATAACCTCACCTACTGTGTCTCAGGGGCCAAGACTGCCCTTGTCACTTCAGGGCTACATGCTGGTCCCTGGGAATGCTCCATCATGAGGGAGTTGCTGAGTGTACCCTGGCGTCTCCACACATTATTCTTGGAGTATGCTCCTGATCCAGGGTGGTGGCAGACCTGTGCCTCTGGTTGGTCTGAACTGGCTTTCCCTATCACAGTATAACAGTGTTGTACTATGATATACAGAGCAGCTCACCAAACACTCAGCTGTCATCACAACAGTTTGTGATATTCTGGAGATGAAGCAGAAATTATAGTAATTGCTGCTGCTTTGTCTCAAAATGCAAATGGCTTTTGGGAAATTGTTATTCATACTCTGGTTGCAAAAGCAAATGGTGGGAAATCCTCACCTGTGATGAACTGACATGTCCCTAAATGCCACAGCCAGGGAGAAATAGTGAAGCTCACTGAGAATTTCCAGGGTAGGAAAGATTATTTAGAGTAAGAAACAGCTGCCCTGTCCCAGTCTTACCTGTGTTAAACAACCCTGTAATGTTTTTTTCTTTCTTGTGGACAAATCATTTACTGTAATTTAATGATCACAACCACATGAAATTCATTTCCTTATGTTGAGAAAGAAAAAAAAGTCAAGAAAAATAGGATTAAATATCAGTTTATCTTTCCACATAGGTCACATGGCCAAAGTTGATTGTAAAATGTTGAAATACTAGTTTGAGGTGTAGCCAGTGCCAAGTGTTGTACACTTCCGTGTTCTCCCTCCCCTCCTATTGCTCACAAAGATGTCACAGAAAGACAAGGAAGTTAATTTTCTCAAGAGGCAGATTTTTTTTTGTATAGTGTCAATTTAAAGTACCATTTATTATCCTTAAATCTAATCCTTTTAGACTTTGGTGCTCTCCTAGTCCCAAATCGAAAAGGAACAGCCTGGAAAAAACTTGTACAAAAGCCGAAGTGTGTAACAAGTCACTTAATCTGAGAGTGTCTCAAAAACCCACACGAGCTGCAAGGAGTGGGTCCAGAAATGCAAGGTGAGACCCTTGTGCACCATGTAGCCTTTTGTGAAAAGAGTAGTGCAGGTCCCTGTGCTTTTGGGGTTTCTACACACCGGGGCAGGGGGCTCAGGCAAAGGGGAGGTGGCTGAACCTGGCATACACCTGCCTGGCAGGACACTGAGGAGATTGGTGGTTTGAATCAGCATTTGGGAATTTGGCTCCTAAGGGTGATGGAGTTTGAACTCAGAGGCAGTACAGTGCCATACAAGACTTGATTTTTCTTCCCAGCTACAAATTATAGCAGACTTCCATGATTTCTTTGTCCATGAGCAGCAGCTTATGTTTGCTGTGGTGCAAGGAGCTTCAGTGCTTCAGTGCTCTGCCAAGCTCTCGTAAGCTGCCCCATGGCAGCTTGGATGCCAGCACTGCAGCTGCTGACTAGGACTGTGTCCCTCTGTGTCCTGCACAGAGGCCGGTGAGCCAAGGGATCCATGTTCTGGAGTGAAGCCAAGCTTTAAGGGAACACTTAGCCTATCCATGCTGTCGGAAAGCCTCCTGCAAGGGACAGCAGAAAAGGCAAAGACTTTTCTGAAAAGTCGAAGACTCGAGAAACTAAGGATGCCCTGTGTACAGCCAGTGCATGCATAACAAGTTTAATAAGTAATCCCTTGTCATTGCATGCCCTTTGGAGTGACTGTAAGACACCTTGGTCCTTAACTTATGGATTTGTTACAGGAGTGAGAATTGCTTAATGTAGTTGTTGCTTCAAAGTTTTGGAACAAAGGACCTGCTCTAAGGGTAGGCTGTTGTGGCTCTGACTGACTTAAGTGCATTTTTCTCTCTGCTGGTTAGCTTGAGGTCACTTCTGTGGGTTGTGTAGGCTGTCTGCAGGAGTTTATTTCATGCTTCATGAAAAAACTTCAGACTTACCTGTGGCTTCCTGCTTCCTACCAGTGCACAGATTGCAGGCATTGGCTGAACTAATGAGCTTCTGTGACATTGCAAAAACATGCAAGGATGAGCTCAAAGTGCAACCTGGCTGGCAAAAATTATGTGTGTGTGTTTGGAAAGAGGTGGGGAAAAAAAAAAAAAAAAAAAAAAAAAAAAAAAAAAAAAAAAAAAAAGAACGAGAGCATATTTTTCTTCACAGCAAAAGTACAATGGTGTCAGCCAAAACATGAGAAGTGACCCAGCTTCCTCCAGGGAAGCCACCACAAACCAGTTGCATGCAGAAGCACAGGAACAGTCAGGGTGGGCACCAGCCCAGAGCCCAGGTTTGTGATCATGTGTCTCCAAATGCCCTGGGGAAAGGTGGCTGTGGGGAGCCCTGGTCAGAGGAGGTGAAGCCCCAGGGCCCACTGTGGGGCAGAGTTTTAACTTTCATAGTCTGTTAGATGGAGGTGTCTGACAACTGACACAGCCTGCTTAGACAAAGAGACAAAGACATTTGACACTATGTTGGAAGACACAGGCATTTGGTACATGTGGGACAAAGCTGAGCACACCTGAGCATTTTTCCCTGTAAAGTTTTCTGGTGCAGACAGTCCTCAACTGGTCACCTCCCACATCCAGGGTTTGCAGTTTTGCCTGAGTGAGGACTGTGAGACAGAACTTCTATCTTCTTTCATTAGGAACCAAGTCAACTCCAATTCTTGTCTTCCGGCTGGAGGAAAAAAAAATCTGATTTAATTAATCAGCTTGATAGAAAATATTTAATGTGGAAGTACTTCTACACTACCAAATTTCTAAAACTTTCCGTAGCCTCTTTCCTCTTTGGCAACTTGAACAATCATAATTGCATGGCACAGCCTGCCTTTGTGCCAAAAGGGAAGGACTTGGTGCCACAAAACTACCTTCTTTTATTCTCTAGCTTGCAGCTTCTCCCTGCCACACTATTCTGACCATTTTGCTGCCAGGTAGGACTTGGCTCTGAAACTCAGTCAAATGTGATTTAGCATTTAATTGACACACTGGAGCATAAAACCTGACTTTTGCTGGCTTTTAGACGCACAGCAGAGGTAGTTTCTCTTGTTACAATGTAGGTCTTGGGTTTATTTATTTTACAGGTCAGCATGATGGGCCAGTTTTTGATTGGCATCCAGGGAGCAGAGAGTTCTGTAAGAGCTCAGGACTCATTCAGACCAGAAGTGTTAGGGGTGTAACACCAGCCACAGAGAATGAGATGAGCCATGTGCATGTACCATTTTGTATGTATGCAAAATGCATATATTTTGCATGTACTCTGAGTATTTTTATAAATGAGTTGCCATATCAGAGTGGTGCACTTGAGTTTCTTCTAAATCTGTTCATATAATAGCTGTATCACACTTGTGCTACTAGATGGTGTTTCCTAAAGAAAGCTAAAGCTGTTTTTTTAGCATGATTTTTAAGATGATGCCAGCCAGGGAAAAGCACATCAGCTCTTCAAGACCACAAAGAAAGACATTAAAAAAGGGAATGGAATCACCTTTTGAGTTGTCTCAGTGCCCAAGGCCTCAGCAGAACTCCTGACATTCCCAAGGCAGCAAGGTCATCTTGAAAGCACAATTGCATTTCTCTGGCATTGTTTATGTTAATATCCTGAGAATGACTTGCATATTTCAACCTTACAATGAGTTAACCATTAATTAAGATCTTACAAAACCGAAGACAGAAATCAGCAGTCTAGAAAAAGACAGAAATTATCTTGTAAAGAGAATGTTTGGAAAAAGTTGTGTAGATTAATTTTAATCTTGGGTAGCTTGGATAAAGGGAAAAAGGAAAGAGCAGAACACATTTCAGTGTGGCACAGTTCATCTCATTTGGAAAACATTGCTTTTTGTGAAGGTCATGCCTCATGTTTAAACATTTATAAAGGGCCATGGTTTGCTGGTGGTTTCCTTCTCATACAAGTGAATTGTAGAATCATTAAGGTTGGAAAATACCTTTGAAATCATCCAGTCCTGCTAACCTAGCAGTGCCATGTTCACTAGTAAACCATGTCCCCAGGTGCCACACCCATATGCTTTTTTAGCACTGCCAGGGAAGGGTGATTCCACCACTTCCTTGGGCAGCCTTTCCAATGCTTGACCACCCTTTCAGTGAGGAAATTTTTCCTTATATCCAATCAAAATCTCACCTGGAACATCTTCAGGCCATTTCCTCTTGTCCTGTCTTGTTACCTGGGAGAAGAGACCAACCCCCACCCCGTTACAACCTCATATCAGGCAGCTGTAGAGAGTGATCAGGTCTCCTGTGAGCCTCTTTTTTCTCCAGAATAAACAACCCCAGCTCCCTCAGTTGTTCCTCACAAGCCTTGTGTTCCAGACCCCTCCCCAGCTCTGCTGCCCTTCTTTGGACTCTCTCCAGCACCTCAATGTCCTTCTTGTAGTTAGGGCCCAGAACTGGACTCAGGATTTGAAGTGCAGCCTCACCAGTGCTGGGTACAGGGGACAGTCACTGCCCTGCTCCTGCTGGCCACACCATTGCTGACACAGGCCAGGATGCCACTGGCCTTTTTGGCCACCTGGGCACAGCTGGCTCATGTTCAGCATCTCCCAGCTGGCACCCCCAGGTCCTCTTCCACCAGGCAGCTTTCCAGCCACTCTGCCCAAAGCCTCTAGCACTGCCTGGACTCGTTGTGACCCAAGTGCAGGACCTGGCACTTGGCCTTGTTGAACCCCATAGCACTGACCTTGGCCCATTGATCCAGCCTGTCCAGGTCCTTCTGCAGAGCCTTCTGCCCTCCAGCAGACAGTGCTGCCACTCACTTTGTGTCATCTGTGAACTGACTGAGGGGACACTCAATCCCCTTATTGAGGTCATCAACAGAGACATTTAACAGGACTGGCTCCAACACTGAGCCCCAGAGAACACTGCTCTTGACTGGCTGTCAGCTGGATATAACTCCATCCATGGATGCAACTCTGGGCTTGGCCGTCCAGACAGTTTTTTACCCAGTGAATGGTATGCTCCTTCACGCCATGGGAAGCCAGTTTCTCCAGGAGAATATTGTGAGAGACAGTGTCAAAGGCTTTACTAAAATAAAGTTAGACAGCTTCCATAGCCTTTGCCTCACCAATTAAGTGGATCACTCCTGATAGTTTCCATAGTTGTCAGATTTGATATCTTCCGGCAACTGGGACCTCTCTGGTTAGCCAGGACTACTCCCTCAGACTGCTCTTCTCCACATATTTACACCAAGGAAACAGCCAGGGAGTCTAGAGCACTGCAAATGAGCTTAGCTTTCTGTGTGTTTGAAGCATGGAGCATGCTGAAATGAAAAGGATGAACTGGTTCCCAGCGCTCTTGCCTGGTAGTGAGGACATACAACAGAGACACAGGAATTTGTGTACAGGGTGGATGGAAACCACAGGGGGATATTAGCTCCAGCTCCATCCACATCTAGGCACTGACCCTAAGCTGCATGAAAAGAGAGATTTAGGTTGTTCAGAGGATGCTGGAAGAATGGAGAGATGCCCAATATGCATGCTGAGAAGGTCACTGTCTGCTGCAGGTGGTGGGACAGTTCATTTCCCTCCTTGCTGGAGCCTGCAGGGATGCTGGCTGCAGTGCCCTGCTCCCCTGCTGCCCCAAACACCCTCTTCCCAGCTTGGAGGGGAGCACAGCCTTGGCAGACTGCGATGTTGCAATGAAGTAACAGTCTCTGTTTTTAAAGAATGCTTTATTCACTACATCCTAGAAATGTACCGTAAATGGAGCAAGAACTAAATAAACTCAGAGGCTTCTGACAATACAGAGAAGAAAGATACAATAAAATATCTAAAATATCAGCTCTTTTGAGAATAAGGCACACTAACTTTTTTATTTATACTTTTTTTTCTTAGAATAGTTTGTTCTTAACCTAAAGATGTTCACATTTCAAGTTATTAGACTTACCTCAGTAGTAGTGTACATGAAATGGTTTAGAAGCAAATGTCAAGACAGGCATAGGCAGGAGGCTCAGCATGACCTGGCTGCCTGCATACCTGGGTCCTGCCTCCATCCCTGGGTACTGCCTGCTGCTACCCTGGCACAGGCAGCACCCACTCGTGGCCGGGGGCACCTCACAGTTTTCCCTCATTGGCTCCTTTCTCTTCCTGCCATCTCTGTGAGTGGCAGGTCCCTTGTCCTGTTGGCAGGAAGAGGATTAGTGGGAAAGGAGCCATCTCCCTTCCTCTCTCCTCTGGGAGTCAGCCATGGCGTGGGGCTGGAATTGGGCCAGCAGAGGCCCAGACCACTGGACTGCCTTTTCCTGGCCCCAGGGGTGTTTGTGCCTGGCCCAGGGACCCACGCTGGTGTCCAGTGTTGAGCCATGTAAGGCCTTGGACTGGAGGACTGGAGGAGGCAGTGCTGGACCCTGGCTGGGGGCTTGCCCCTCAGGCTTTCCCAGAGCTCCTCTCTCTCCCTACACAAGGGCAGGACCCTGGGGCTGAGGTCTGGGTGTGCTTTCAGATGTGCGGGTACAGACAGTAAAAGTTTCCTGGGAAGGGGCGTGGAGGGGCAGAGTCCAACCTAATGGGTCCAACCTCACAGTGCTTTTGCTAATGGGTCAACGGGGTCAAGGGGAGCTCAGCTTGTCTGAGCAAGAGCACCTAAAATACAACCGCTCAATTTTGAGGCAAGCAAAAGAAGTGTACAAAAAAGGTCACTTAACTGAGCTCAATGTGGTCTGGAAGTGGTTCAGTTGTCAAAATATGGCCAATGTGAAACCCCTTTGGCATGTACTTATACCATAAAATGTAAAGGAATATTGTTTACTGACTCTCTGCTTCTCACCTTTTGTCACCAGACTTGTGTTTGCAGAGCTGATGCACTTCATGCAATGGGCAAGATATTTTTTTACCATTTTACTCTATTTTACATTCACTGCACTACTAAATAAAAGCCTTTAAACAGGCCACAAAACACTGCAATAACATATTTACTTCTTAATAAAACAAACTTTTTTATAATATTGCAATAAAAGGTTTTTGTTTTGTGGCAAACCACATACCATGTAAATTTGCAACATAAAATGACTTTAAAAATGTATATTAAATGATATTTACAAGCTCTATGTCTTAAAATCATTGGGTCTAATCACTCCCACCCCTGATGTGCATGTACAACTCCAGTTGTGGAAAAGGGGAATTAAGAGTGGAAGGGAGGCTGGGAGGGAGGCTAGCCCTGTTTCACTAATTCCAGTATGACTACCACCCCTAGTACCTTTGAAATTTCTCATGGAACATGATGGAGCAATGGGTAAGTAATGCTGCACATCCTCTTGGCGAGAGTGTGGCTGCTCTTGCCAACAGCAGCATACGTTCTCAGTCACTACAACATATACTTCAAAGAATAAAATGAAGAGCACTGAAAAAAAGCCTTGGCTTTATACTGGATGAAGATCTAAGTGAAGACACCTTGCTTGAAACGTCAGCCACTCGTTTCTTTACATGCTCCAACTACAAGTAGCTTCAATAAATAGAAAATCCAGTTGCTAAGGAAAACTTGGAGCCTTTCTTCAGCTGAAAACAAGCCTGCAAACCACACTGTGAAGAGGTATGTGTGAGGAGGCTTTTTTTTTCTTTTCTCTTTCTTCCAAACAGGCAATATTAGTTACTTGTGATTTCAAATGAGAATGAGCAGATTGTATTAATGCCAGCACAAAAATGCAGAGGTCTTGCACATTTTTCAAATTGCACTTTCCAGTATAATTTTTAAATAAGATACTTGTTGTTTTCTTCTTAAAAAACAAAACAAAACAAAAAACTACGGTATGTATTCTTTAAATATTGAATATACTCTTCAAAATATATTGTTAAAACTTTCCCTAGCTGCTCAGGTGTGCTTTTTAATATATAGCTGATATATTATTAAAGGCACTACAAAATAGACAACTCTGGAGTGCAGAAATTACTAAAAAATAACCTTCATACCACAAATATATTGAAAATATAACCGCTAAAAAAAAAAAAGACCCTATGCAACCCCACTATAATGCTTATAAATGCACATCAGTGGTAGGCTGGATGCACTGAGGTCCTTTGGAAATGTATGAATACAGGCATGTTAAATTTTTAAAAATAGCCTACAAAAGTTAGTGAAAACTTCAAGCATAGAAAATATTTCAAACATGTTTTTCTATGACATTCTTCACTTTCTGCATTGTTTTACCAAGCCCAAACGTTTACTCTTTTCGCAGACAGTTCTTTCTTCATAAATAGTAAAGTGTTCCTTCAGTGTGTTCCTCCAGCACGCTCGGCTGCCCGCAGTCTCAGTACGTCTGGTACACGTCGTGGATGGGCACCTGGATGGCGGCGGCGGGGAATGCTGGCGGGATGTAGCCCGCGTAGCCCCCGTAGGCGGCGGCGGCGGCCGCGTTCTTCTGTAGCGTGGCTATTGTTGCCGTGGCCGCGGCCGGCGCCGCGAACGGCACGTAACTTGTCCCGTAAATGCCGGCGGCAGGGATCCGCTGCACGTTGGGAGCCATGGTGTACACCGGCGTGATGGGGCGGCCCTGCGAGGAAAGGTCCACACCTCAAAAAAAGCACCGTGGCGTAACATGCCCCTTCCGTGCCCTGAATGCCCGCCCAGAAGGGAAGGAGGTAATGGGGAGGGCAGGCAGTGTGTGCCCTGATTGAGAGTTGTGACATCACGGGAGGATGATGTCCCCCCCTCACAGTTTGTGTCCCCCGTAGTGGGAAAGCAACAGTCCAATGTGCAGATGTCTAAGACAGGTCAGATGAACTTCAGGGCTCTTGGGCACCGTGACATCCTCAAGAGCATGTCCTGAATGGAAGCAGGACAAGAATCTAGGCTTACCCCCTACACTGGATATGCATAGCAGGATATATGGGAAGCTGGAAGTATGGGAAGCAGGATTTCTGTGCTGAACTCACCTGGAATGGAGGAGGTGTGGAGACAGCCGGTATTACAGCAGCGGCTGCAGCTGCTGCGGCAGCTGCTGCACTAGCTGGGTCCTGCTGGACAGCTATAGGGTTGATGATGTGCTCAACAGCGTGGATTTTGCCATCTTCCATCATCTTGGCTGGTGGTGCAGCCTGAAACATGGAGTACTGGGCACCAATGGCAGGGATGGCCACTAGGAGAGACCAGACATATCAGATAAATGGAGGGAAGAGTTTCCAGGGCCTCTTGTCAAAGAACTCTCCCTCCCAGCTGTGCCAATTCTCCAGCAGTGATCCTGTGCTGCTCGTATCAGGGGAGGTAGCTGTGTGTGCAGGCAGGGCACCTGGGCCACCTCTGCCCTCCCCATGTGTGGGAGCACCATAGCTGATCACTGCGACAGGCTCAGTGCTGTTTGGTGCCGCATTTTCGCCCATGCTCCTGCCATCAGTGTCCTAGGGCCAGAGTCCTCCTGGACACTGGGAGCTGTGACCCAGACTTCCACAACCCCTTCTGACCACTGCTGTCCTTCCCACTGGCTGAGAGTGTGGTCTGAACACAAGAGGTAAGGGTGTGTAATATCCCAGTGAGGTCCCTGCTCTGGCTGTTGACATCAAGGAGTGTGTAGCTGCCATAGGACGAGCTGCTCCAAGACAGAAAGTTATGGTTTGTACTGCAGGAGTTAGAGGCAGCAACCCATCTGCTTTACATCCAATTCTTTGGCCATCCCTGTGAAATATCAGCTCTTTTACCAGCATTTCCCAGAACTAACTTGGCTAAATATGTTTTATCCCATTTGTCTGCTACAGGATCAGTCTACTTAATGACATTAAAAAAAAAAAAGCCAACACTTCTTTTAAGGGAATTCTCCCTCATGCCAAAATTGGACAAATGATATGATTAGAGCCATGGTGTTTCAGAAGAAGAGAGAACACTCTGGTCAGGATAATATAGTTCAGGATGGTGAGTTTGTACATGGTCCAAAATGGAGTTTCATGGCTTGCTCAGGGAAGAAACATTCTTTGCTAAACATTCCCAATAATCACAATAATAATCACATGGCCTGGCAATGTGTACTTGTAGCCCAGAAAAACCAGCTGTATTCTGGGCTCTATCAAAAGCAGTGTGGACAGCAGGTTGAGGGAGGTGATTCTGCCTCTCTGTTCTGATCAGGTGAGACTCTACCTGGAGTGCTGTGTCCAGTTCTGGGGCACCCAGTATAAGAAGGATGTGAATCTGTTGGAGCAGGTTCAGAGGATGTTACATGAGATGGTGCACCTCTACTGTTAAGTCACACTGAGAGAGCTGGGGTTGTTCAGCCTGGAGAAAACATGCCTCTGGAATAAAGACCTCTACTGGAGCTTTTCAGTACTTGAAGGGGGCCAACAAGAAAGCCTTTATGGTAAGGCCTGTAGTGACAGGACAAGGGGTAACAGTTTTAAACTGAAAAAGAGTTGGGCATAAGAAAGGAATACTCTATAATTAAGGTGATGAGACACTGGACTGGTTGTCCAGAGAAGTTTTGTGTGCCTCATTACTGGAAGTATTAAGTTCATATTGGAGATGGGCCTTTGAGCAACCTGATCTAAAGACATCTCTGCCCACAACAAAGGCATTGGATTAGATGCCTTTAAGGTCCCTTCCAACAGAAACCATTTGATGATGCTATGATTTCCATCATTGCCTCATATTGCATACCTCAGCATTCAGCTTGTGAGCTTTTTAGCAGTAATGTTATTCACAAGGAAAACAAAGTAGACGATAAATAATGGACAATGGACAAAGCAGTGATATTGCCACTTAAAGGAGGTGTGGCCACTAAGCCAGAAATGAAGCCTAATATGTACACAGGTTTCTTTCCATGCAATGAAACTTTGCAATGTTAGAGTGTGCAATTATGCCTGGTGGAAGCAGGTGACAGAAAGCAGTACTCTTGCTCTGATCCTGGAGACTGCAACAAGGAAGTTGATCAGATATCTTTCAGGCAGAGATGTGTCCTCCACCAGTGGAGTACCACTGTTTCCTCAACCAGAGACTGCCAAGTCATGAGGTTTTCCAGTTCTCCTTTTACATCAAGTCAGCCTGGTCAGGTCAAACCAGTTTTATCTCTGGTTTAAATATCCTGGATAATTTCTCATCAAGGCAAAGAGCTCACATGCTCCACTCTGCAATAACTTCTGTCAGAAAAACAGTAGCAGGCATCTGGGGTATTGGGGTGACCTCAGAGGAGTATTCCACCTATTTGCAAAGAAATGAGCTTTAAGGTTGATCTAAACAGTAGGGAGGAAACTTTGCAGTCAGTACATTTCTACTGCTCTATTCTGGTGCTTTCAAAGTCACACCCTCTTCACAACAGAGGTAAGTCTTTCATGTGGTCCCTCTAATTAGATCAGCTGATCTGGCTGGGGAAAACAGACCAGGCACTTCTGTGTTCAGAAGCTGTGCAGGAACCATACAACAGAGGAAGATCTGATAAAAACCCCTGAATCTCAACATGCTTCAAGTGTAGAAACATTTTGACTAGAGCTTCAAGCTTTAGTTTGGCAGTTGAATAAAATATAGACACCACTAATAAGCATGCATTTCCAAGCTCACTTTTCAAGCATCCTTTAGTAATATCTGGAATTCCTAAAGTATCTTTGCAAACACACATAGCAGTAATATTTTCTGGAGGTGAGTGGGTAGTTTACTCAGGAAGTCTGATCTTTCTCAAACTCTCAGCCTTCCTTTGTCTCTAAACTTCTTCTGACATTGTCTCATCCAGCTGTTATGAAGAACTCTTCACAGACTTCATTAGATGCAATGTAATTTTCACTGGCATAAATGAAACATTTTGGAAAATGGTTTTGGAAAACCACAGTACCTCTATTATTAAACAATGCTTACATTCTGCCATTACAGTTTACGTGGAAAGGGAAATGGAGAGAAGACATCAAGACCTCTGCAAGAGGGCTGGTCCCTATCACCTTTAAGGACCTTCTTCCTCAGGTTACTTTTTAAAATAAAAATCTTTCCAAATAGCATCTTGAGGAATTGCAGAGCTTCAGCTCTCATCCACCTGGGAATGGCAAGGGCTAGGTACTCAGCTGACAAAGCAGCAGAAGGGAGCAATCCCTGCCCCAGCCCTTGGACTGGCTCCTCAGGGCCCAGCAGAGATGAGAGCACTCCTGTAGGCACTGCACTGCTGCAAAGATGGATCCTAAGGGCTCCCTGCCTTGCTCCTTCCCCGTGCCACTGATGGAGATGGAGGAGCTTGCCTCAGCCAGGGACTTTCCTGCAATGGGAAAGCCCCAGATCCTTTTCTCAGCCTCATACCACTGGAGAAATAGGGACTAAACAGGGGAGGGCTCCAGCCTGGCTGGAAATCTAGGATGGGAATCTCCCAAAGTGAAATTAGCATTTAAGGTATTAAAAGAGGGGAAGATTGCTCTTAGTCACTGTGTTCTGGTGTACATGACTAGAAGGAGAGGAAAGTCTGCTTCCCCCTAAGCAAATGCAAAAGGGGACAGGAGGAGTGGGCATTGCTTCAGTTCTTTTTTGTTTGGCCTGAAGGGCTCCCAGATATTTGCATCCCCTATCCCTCTGTGTGCCTCCTGTGTGAAGAAAGCCTGCCCAGGGCCAGGAGACACTCAGCACAAGGGAGCACTGAGCCCCAACCCTGGGGCTGTCCCCATTGCCGCAGTTGGGTCGTGGACTGGCCCTAGAAGCGTCCACACAGGCTTGAGACAGGGCTTGGCGTGAGGGCCTGCCCACCACCCCTGCTTCCTCCCCTCCCTGGACATACTAACCTGCACCAGGCTTGATGGCCACTGGATTGACTGCGGGTAACTCCAGGCTGGGAACCAGTTCATATCCTTTCTCTTGCTGTTTGCCTTTGCCTTCATGGTACCTGCTGTAGATTCCACGGCCGGCGGAGTATCCCCCCAGGTAGGAACCCCTGGGACCTGGAGCTCTGTTGCCAGCCGCACCTCGCCCTCTGCCTCGTATGCTGCCTGCTTATGATAACAACACAGGAGAGGGTGAATAATGGAGAGTGACAGCCCCATAGGGAGCACGAGTGACCCCAGGCTGAGATCTGGAGGCTTGTGCTTAGAAAGGTGGCTGCTGAAGTCAGCATGACTGAGTCTTAGTGACCCTGCTCAGGAAAACAGAAGTGCCTAAGAAGCATCCAGTAAAGGATGCTTGTTTAGCATTTGATATTTGTGAGCATATATTAACTGCTCATTTATATTGGTGAAACTCTTGTGCCAAGTGTTACAGGTTCCATGCAGTCAGTAGAGACCAAGGGGATCCTCAGAGTGATTTCTGTGCATTAGGAACAGCTTCTGCTGTCTGCTGATCTCCAGAGGAGACCCAACTAATCAACTGGCTGTGATGGGACCCTGCCGAGATGGCACAAAATCATACCTGCCCTTTAACCAACTTTGTCCCACCGCTGCATATATTTTTATTTAGGTTGCTTAACTGTTTTCTCTGCTATTTTATTAGGTGCACGTAACCCATTTCCAAAAATATTTCCTTTATTCATCTTAGTGACTCCAGATGTGTTATGACAGTACTTTGAACACTGCAGTATTGATGTACTTTATCATGGTCTAATTGAATATTTAGACTGTTACTCAACTCTGTCATAGTTCATTGCAAGTACAAACCTGGAAACTGAGAAGAAGCTGAAATTTTTGAACAGCTAGTGTTAAAAATACTTCTCGGTTTATGTGGGTGCTTTAAGAATATATTTATGCTAAATTGTTTCTTCTATGGAAATACACATCAAATTTCAGGAAACTTTAATTCCTGAAATTGTACAACAAACAGGACAATTGTAATTATAATATCAGTTATGGCTGTTGGGGTTTTTTATGAACAAGTGATTTTTGGTTGATTTTTAATGACTGTAACCATTTAAGGTTACAACCTTAACTGTTTAAGGTACACATAATAAAATAATTATTTTTTACTCACGTGATTCCTTCTGCTTGTAGTTCTCAAATGACTTTATGAAGGACAGCATTACTGTCATTTTAATGCAGAAAGAAAATGACACCTAGAGAATTCCTAACTAAGGCTTTCTGTAACCTCCCTCCCTTTGGATAGGTCACCATGCCCACATCTCCCGAGCACCCTGTCATTAGGATCCAGCCCTTTGAAAGCAGACTCAGAAACTGGAATCCTTAGACTTGCTCAGACTTAGTATAACACTCATAAAACACAGATCCCTCTGTTCCCCATCCCATGCTTGGTTTTTACCTATCCTTAACCATATATTTGATACCTCTCTCATACTATCTTGTACATTAGCAATTATTTATAGATAAGTACACTTTGGGTAGGCATAAACTAAAGTAAGACCAAACAGAAATATGACCAAAGAGTATTAAGAAAAAATTGCATGGCGCTAGGTGTCCTTTGGCTGAGGCAGACCTCTCGCATAAGCCTAAGATCAAACCTGCCCATCACATCCTCTAATTGTGTGTACTAACCTTTCACAAAGTAATCTCTGTTGGGCCCGATCAAGGCATTGTATGGATATCCATAGTATGCTAGTGTGTATGGATCACAAGAGTAAACATAGTTAGGTTGCTGAGTTACTTCGGAGGTTGCTGCAGCCCCTCCTTTTGCTGCTTTCTGGTAGCGAGTGTACTGCTCCTTGTCCACTGGCTTGGCCAAAGTAACCTCCAGGCACGAGCCTTCTAGTTCAACACCATTGAGGTTGTTCATGGCATGAATGGCATCTTCCCTGGTTGTAAAGTGCACAAAGGCGTAATCACGTATTTTTTTCACTCTCTCTACACAGCCGGGGTTAAACTGACCAAACACCTTTTTAATGGTGTCCTCTGTGGTCTCAATCATTAAATTCCTCACATATAGGATTTTAACAGTCTCCATGACATCTTCGTCCACATCTATCTCTGGTTCTGCCCAGTCAACAGCAATTTGATGTCCCCACAGCTGGATCCTTCCTGGCATGAGTTTTCTCCTGGCCATGGCTGCTGCTCGATGGCTCTCATACTCCACAAAGGCAAAGCCTCTGTTCTTCATCTTGTCTGCAGCGCTGGCATACACTATGACATCCAGCACACCTTCTGTCACCTTGGCAATCTCTTCCAGGATCTCCTCTCTCTTCTTCATCTTGGGAATGCCTCCGATGAAGAGCCGGCAGTTGTCCACACTGCAGCACACGCCCAGCAGCCTGCCGGGGCGGATTTCATAGTTGTTCAGCTCCCTGACAGCACGCTTCGCCTCGTGCTTCTGTGTGTACATCACGAAGGCGTAGCCACGGTTCTTCCCGTCAAAGTCCATCATCAACCGCATCTCGTAGATGCGGCCGACAGTCTCGAAGATGGGCACGAGCTCATCCTCATAGACATCGCGGGGGATTTTGCCCACAAAGACTTCGCAGCCACGAGGAGGGTGCAGGCCCTCCCAGCCCGGAGGAGGGCCTCCATACTTGCGTTGCCCATTCTCCTGGATCATACTGTATCCCGTGCGGGCCATGAGGGCCAGCAGAGCTGCCTCGTTGGGCGCACCAGCAACGCCTTCAGGGACTTTTGTGGTGGCCACATTAGTGGAATCATTGCTCATCCTTGCAGTGGAATCCTCAGCGGTCATGGTGTCAAACTCATTCACAGTGTGATAAAACCTGGGCAAAGGAAGAAGAGGACACCCGTTAGAATCTATTAGCTACCATCTCTTTCATTTCCCTGTAATTGTTCTCTGCAAGTTTGTTTTTCAAAATGGAACTAAGGCTTCAGAAAAACAGAGGAACGAGCCACACCAGCCTGAAGAGTGATCCTGAAGGGATAGGATATCCTGGACATAGGCAAAGCTCCTCTTTGAGGGAATGGTTGAGGATCATCTGCCAACACAGCCCAGGCATCAAGAGCTGCTGTTGCAGGACACCAAAGGCACATGAATGGATGCCACCAAGTACCTCAAAATCTCAAGACCTTTGAGACCTTTGTCTCCTCTTTGAAATGGTGGGAAGGACATTACAGAGAATTGGGAGAGAGAAGATACTGACAGGAAGCCAGAGGTACTATCTACAGAGCCTTCCTCTCCCTCTCAGTCACTCATCAGTTAATCCATTTACTCCTGAACAGCACAAGCACCAGGTGCTGTATTTCATGGTGAAAGGTGGCAAATGCATGAGAAGTACCAGACAATTTCCATCTGATAACAACCCCTTGCTCCTCTAGACCTTTGCAGTAACTGTCAAGTAGGAAATAATAAATACACTTCAGCAGCACGGGGGTGGGTGGGGTGGAGTGGGGAGGAGGGGAGACCATTCTTGTTCTTTTGTGCAAAGAGTGATCTGACAAACTTTTGAGTTGCCTACTACTTATGTTACAATGTCTGACATGTTTGTCTCTTCAATTATTACAGCAGGACTTGACAAAAGCTGAAGAGAATCACTCCTTTGTGAGAGGCAGCTTGCTTTAGACCAAGTGGACAGCACAGCACTGCAAGCCAGCAAGAGGAAGGCAAATCTCAGAAACCTTCTGCATTTGAACACAGGCAGAGAGCAGGAAATGCAGACATACAGGAAATGACCATGCTAATAACCAAAACTGCAAGACAGTGGACTTTCCTTCTGAGCACAATTCAGTAAGACACCTTGGGACTCTGAGAGTAGTTAGATCATTGACTTTTAAAGCTGCAAGGGTTCATCAGACAATTTAATACAAGTGATTGTGTATGACATGGACCATTACATTTTAGTGTTATTTGCACACTAGGTGCTATAGCATTTATCTGAGTAAATCATGTCTTCCACAAGGACCTTGGCTTTAAAGAATCAGAGAGCTGTGGACCCTGCCACATCCCTGTACGCCTTGTTTGCTAACCAGTCAATCATACAAGCAAGTGTGCAGTATTTCTCATGAGAATTTGTCTGGCTTTTGCTTCCAGATAGGATTAGATAGATTAAAGAGCCTTTCAAGAGCTCTGCTTATGCCTTGTAGTGATATTTACGTAATCTCATCAAGACACAGCTCTGTTTTTTGAATAAAACTTGCAGGCTGAGCTCACAATTAGTCATTTTTTTCACCTGAAATTCTTGTTTATTGGTCTTTGGACAGTTCTCTAGAGCTTCAGCCTTTTTCACCTTTGCTATTTACAGGGATGAAGATCATCCCTCCTTCTCCCCATGTCACTGTCTTGCCAAAGCCTGTTTCTTCACAGCTTCTCACTTTCAAGTCACATGGAGTTGGGTGGGGTTTTTTCAATTCTAATCTCAGATCCTTTACAGAAGCACCACTTGCTCTGGTTATGTCCCATCTAGCAGGCATGGCTTGTGTTTATTACTTCTGAATGGCAAACCTTGCATTCAGCCCTATCCCCACTGCCTTCTGAGTAGATCCCACCTATTGAATGTTACACAATTGGCTCCTCCCCATTGTGTTTTACAACTCCATCAGTCGCTCCTTTGCTGATTTATTCGTCATGATTTGCATTCATCACCAGCCTGTTGATGGAACTGTCAAAATACACTGACCCTTGTAGGATACTGCAAACCACCACATGAAATGCTCCCAATATATTGGTTTGATAGGTTTGTGGGTTTTTTTAAAGGATGAAGCTTCAGACAGATTTATTTATTCTGGATAATTGTCTTATTCAGTGAGACACAGGATTCTTTCTGTCCCATATGGACTCAAATATATATCCTTCATCTGAATGATTTGGCCATTGCATTGTTTACCACCAAGGAAAATCTTTCATTAGTACAGCAAGCCCAAGTCCACAAAAATATTGGCACAAATTCAAGGCACCAAAGCCTGATTTGTATGGTTCACAAAATCCATTTAAATCCTAGTAACCTCAGCACCTCAGATTATTTTTCAGTAAAGCTCCTGGGCTACCCAGAATTTGCTGGTCTATACCCAGAGATGCTTCTGCACGAGCCAAGGAAAACACCACTGAGCCTGGTTCTAAATGCATTTGGGATTGGGAAACCAGACCTCTGAACTTTGGTCTGTCGTAAGACCTGATCCTGCATGTGCTTTTAGGCCATGAGTGTTGATGCTGATGCTTCTGAGCCATTTTAATTTAAAAATATGGAGAGCAGAGAGAAAAAGAAAGCAGAGGGCAGTAATAATGATGCTGATGCTCAGGCAATACTTTAGTAAATGCAATTCCTTTGAAGCCAGGTCTGTCATGGATAGCTTCTTGAACTGCTGTTGATACACGTTTCTCTCAGATTCAAATATTACCCTTTAACAGTCAGACATTTTAATTTTATTCCTGGGAATTTGAAATAATTAAGAAAATTAAGGCAGAGTAAAACAGCTTCATTTTTCACTTGACAATTTGCTCCTAGAAGTGTAACTTCAACTTTTTTGGAATAAAAGGAAAGCTAGTTATACAAACACTTTGGTGGGAAATAATCATCACCTTTACATGGGCCACCTGTTGGCAAGGCAAGTACTTATCACTCCAAGTTTGGCTGTTTAAAAATTAGCAATTCCATTCAAACCACCTCTTTTAAGTCAACTTACAAAATAAGTCTCTGTATCTCTGTTATCTGCAGGGCTCTGTGTCTGAGGCTATAGCCTGGAATGCTACAGATGATCACTGGGTTTGTGGAGTGAGGGGAGATGAAACAATCTCCCCTGACCCCTAGAAACCAGTTGGTAATTCAATGGCCATGCAGGAGATTGCCTGTTCTCCAGCACTTTGCATTGCACCAGCAGGATGATTTCTCATATTGCAAGTTGTACATGAAGCTGCTTCTAAGTGCTGCTGGCCATCTTTGCTGCAGACACTGCCATACACCATTTGTGATAGTGCGTAATTAAAACTTTCTTGTGAACCTAAAATGCATTTATCCCTATGTAATTTATATGGAATCAAGATTCATTATCAAATGTGGTTTGAATTTTTTTTCCTATGCAGCTACACAGAGCTGGGTTTCATAAATAAGTACTACTTAAGAAAGTTACAGAGCCCATATAGCCCTAATTATTGTAACTAAATACACACTTAACAACTTGTTCATTGCCACGTTATACAATCAACACCTTGACTAAGTTCAGGTACCATTTATCAGAACATTTATCATCAGTGATCATCTGTAGCTTGATGAGAAAACGCACAAGCTGTCTGGTCTGAGAGCACTTCTCTCCTGTTGTTACTGCCTTTCAAAATGGGCTACCAACATAATCTAACCCTTTTTGGACTGAAATGCAGTCCCTCTCAAGAAAACAGTTTTCAAAAATGCCAGCTTCCAAAGTGTTCAAACCTGCTTGTGCATTTTTTAAGTCAGCAGTAAACTGGTCATGAAAACTTGCTACCGTGTGTTGCAGGTCTACACAAGGCATGGGCTGGTACTGTGTGGGTCTAGTGGCCTTAATAAAGCCAAGCTGATTTCCAACATCTGATATGTGAGATTAATGCTAGAAAAGGCAAAAATTTAATGTCCATTAAAATGCAGGGTCTTGTGAAATATAAGTGCTTGGTTTCTAGACTCTGAGGAGGAAGGTATACCTGATCTTAATAACATAGATTCAAAAAAGAGAGACACACAAAAATATTTTTAACAAGAAAGATTGTATTTTGGAGACAGCTATGTTTTAAATGACTCATTATCAGGACTGAAACAAGTCCTTGGCTTCTTTTTGGACAAAGGTAAATCCTGCTTGATTGTTCAACACCATGTTAAATGCATGCTAACATCTGCCAGCCTACCATGAGCGAGGCTTATCAGCCCCTCAGTTCAGCATGTCTCTTCCGAGGACTCTTCCTTGCACAGGTGAACTCTCAGACATATATATTTCATGGATACCATTCAAATTTCACTTCACCTTGTTTATGAAACCCCTCTTCTGCCAGTAGGAAGGGCATAAATAGTTCTTACCCTAACCATTAATTACATTCTTTTTAAAGGTACTTTTTTCCCTCATCCCAGAATACTAAATGGCAAACTTACTGTGTTGGCAGTGACTGACTTAAAGCATACTGTGAGCAGGCTGATTAACTGAGGCAGGTATGTTATTAAGGAGAAATACCACACCTTAATCAACAACAATACAGGGTGATGTCCCTTGTCCCAGGGCAAAGGCAGCTTGGGGCCCCAGCAAGAAGGCAATTCCCAAAGTCCACATATCAACTTATCCCTGGATTAGTCCAGCACTGGGCAGTGCCCTGTGAAGTTAGGCAGACATCTCTCCTCTGTTGATCCTAGTGTGGTCAAATAGGCTTTGACAAACACAGGGACACAGCCAGTGTCCTTGTGGCAGTAACTGTGTGTCCACTTCACTCACGTGTTCCTATAAAATGAGGGTGTTTATGTTTGGACTTAATTCATCCCCCCAGTTTTGTGTTCCATAGATTTAGTGGCATCATGTGTCCTTCTGTGAGTGACACAACTGCCAGCAGTCACGAAGCCCAGGAACAGATGCCAGCACCACCACAGGCAACAGGAGAGACCAGGGAGATGTGCTGTCTCTGTGGTAACTGCCCAGGGGAGGGATGGGGACACCTGCCCCACCTGCAAACCCTGTACAAACTCCCACTGAGCTGACAGGGCGTGTCCTCATGGACACTGCTTCCTTCAAGAAACTGCCACAGCTTTGCATTTTAAACCACAGAGGGAAAGACAGTTGCTGAAATTTCAAATACACTCTGCTGGCAGAGGGAAATAACAGCTACTGGTTTAAACATGACCTTCCTAGTATTTCACTTGAAATAATAAGGGAAAATGTTGATAATAATGATGACGATCATAGGCAGCAGCTCTAAAAGCATGGCTGTCATTAAAGTTCCATATTTTCAAATCCTGACTCTATTCTCATGACAACTTAATATTCATAAAATGCACACAAAAGCAATGGCTTCCTAAGAACAACTGTGGAATATTATCACAAACATCAGACACCCCAGAAATGCTCCTGCTGAAAATGCAGTTTGCCTGTTTAGAGATCTATTGGCTGAACAGAAAAATTCAGTGGCCTCATCAAATCAAATTAAGGTAGTGACTCGTGCACTGCTTCAAGTGTCATGTGCAAGTTACCTCCCTGTTTAAGGATAATTACAGTATCATATACATCACTTTGCTCTTTCTTGCCAAGACTGTCACTCTTTTCCTCCTCATTATTTTCATAAAAGAGCTGAAAAACGCAGGTGTCTTTGAGACTGCTGCTGAAGCTGAGCCATGGCATACCCACTGCAGGATCCAGGGCCAGCTGGGGGTCAACAGGAATTGGATCCCCCTTGGTTTCCTACATTCTGCCATTAACGAAATGCAGGTGTCCAAAGCTGAAACTTGTGGTGGGCCAGTGCAAGAGGGTGCAGCATTTCAACACAGCTTTTTGGCCAAGGCCCTCTTCTGAAGGTCTTTCAGGTAGGAAAGGGAAGGTTACATGAGATGGATGATGCCTTCATCCTTTTACCAAAAGCAATACCTGAGGCCAACAGGCCATGGCAATGTCTGCAGTGTGTCAGACACATTTAGCTGCAGCTGAACTGAGTGAAGAAGTTACCCCAAGCTAGGTGTAACATTTTGAATAGGTCAATGTTTTTAATCTGGACCATTTTGGCAAAAGTGTGGAAAAAGCAGTGAACAGCATCAGCAGACCTGAAGGGGCAGGAGCAACAGCTGGCAAGAGACTTGATGAGTAGCTTGTGATGAGCAGCTTGGAAGAAAGTAACCTCAGAGATCATTGACAATGACATGTCTGTCTGCTGTGCAATTTATCCTGCTGCCAGCACCACTAAAGGACTCCTTATTATCATCATCAGCTGCATGCCTCAATTGGGTCATCAAACTTGTCCCTTTCCAGCCAGGGTCAGGAACTTTTTGGCTCAGGTGCTGCACAGAACACAAGATGTGCATGGAGCAGCACTTGCTGCACTGCATATTTCAGACAAGAACGTGAACAAGCAGAGCCTCTCTGCCCACTCGAAGTGCTATACTTAAATATAGAGAGCAACAGTGCCTGAGAGGTAGGATCAAACCAGCCTTCTAAATCCTGAGGGTAGCTGCTGAAATTAGGACAAAAGGAAACTGCCTCAAGTTGCACCAGGGAAGGAAAATTTCTTCATTGAAAGGGCTGTCAAGCATTGGAACAGGCTGCTCAGGGGTGTGGTTGAGTCATCATCTCCAGAGGTATGTAGAAGACGTGTAGATGTGGCACTCAGGGACATGGTTTAGAGGTGGACTTGGCAGTGTTCAGCTAATGGTTGGACTCAACGATCTCAGAGGTCTTTTCCAACCCAAAGATTCTCTGATTTTATGAAATTCCCACTTCTGCAATGGTGACAATTGGCATTCTAATCTAGAGCCTGTCACCAGAGTTCCGACCCCTGATTTCATGGAAGAGTTTGTATTTAATGCTTAAACTTCAATTTTATTCTGGTCAGTTAGTTATGTTTACTTTGAGGCAAGTTAATGTTCAGGACCTGAAATGCAATTTTCGGGGTGGATTTACTGCAGAGAGGGTCTGTGCATGGGTTTCAGTTGCTTTAATTTATCCTAAGGGGCTAAACATGTTAAAAATCATTGGTTCCATTTAAAACTCACCAAAATCTTTTGACTTTGACTTTTGATTGTATTAGGTTCAAAGAAAAAGAAACAGAAAATAAAGTGTGATATATCTAACAGTACTCACATCTAGCACTACTCCCCTGACATCAGTTATGATACTCTGATGGCTGCAAGAGGGATATATTTAGGATAGGGATGAGCACTACAGAAATCCTGCTTTAAAGTTCTTACAGGGACAGGTTATGTTCTCCAGGCAGCAATCAAAAGAAATGTATTTGGCTTAAAAAATGGTAAAAAACCCTAGAAATCTGTTATTTTGCTTCTTGCTCTTATTTAGGAGGAAAACACCTGAAATTATTGTGTAAATTAACATCCTGGCATTTCCCAGATTAAAACTTGAATGCTAATCAGATAATTCAACAAGGAATTTGTACAGTCAACAATTAGCTACAGCTTCAAACTAGGATTTGAAGGTTAAAGTTTTTATTTTCTCAGTTATCATTAGAAAAATAACAATCACAGATCTGATTCCCTTAACCACACTATACCAGTTCCCTTGGCCTATTAATCTTACTTCACAGCAATTTTATGTACAGTTTTAAAAATGGAGCTAAAATTATGAATCCCATATAAAATAAAGTCACCTTGTGTTGTGCAAATATCCCGCCTATTCTGTTATCAACCCTCTCTGCATCTTTCTGTGGTGTATTTAATCTTGTGTGTGATCCATTTGCATTATCTGTAAGCACTATCCATGCCTAGCAGTGAACATTTCCAGGAGGAAGGTCTCTCAATGACCTGACCTCCTGCTTAAAAACTGCAAAAATTATATTCAATGAGATGTGAGTAAGGATATTTCAAATAATAAAGAAACTTTTCTGAGCATAGCTTAGTTTCCTGCCATGGCTTTTTGATGATCACAAGTCAAAATGTGTTCATGAATATATGATTTTACCATGGCAAGAACGAACCCATACTGATGAAAAAGTTATTGATGTATCACAGCATCCCCAACACGTAGAGCATCTGGGTAACATGACCCTGCTTCTGCAGTGTGAATTCTGCTAATGCAATGTGTGTTTCTTGAGTGTTTATATGCTACTGCAGTGCCAAACCAGCCACCTCAACTTAAACCACTTCTGAAGGAAGTTTGGGTAAGCAAAACCCAGTCTCCTCCCTTATTTTATAATGCACTTTTCTGCAAGTCATTCAGAACTTTGTCCAACTAGTTGTGTAACCCCTGTGTTACCCTGTGTGCCCAAACTCCATCTTTTACCCACTCCAGTTGATTCATAACTCTCACCTATTTTGATAGGACCTGCTACAGGTTGAGGCTGAAGTTATTACCCTGCAGTTGAGGAAAACTGAGAAGATGAGACATGGTTTGTGTAATCACTATTATCAGCTGTCTAAACCAGGAAACAGCACAACCATTCCTTTCTCCTCAGATGCCCATATTTCGATCTAGTCAAATCATTACCATGATCAGACAGGAAAATGTGTCATATATAAATTTCAGCGTAGTCTTTCCTATTCTGGATGAGCTGTACTTGGTGGGAAAGTTTTTGCAGTGTTTCTTTAGGAAAAATGCAATTAGACACCTTTCTCTGCAGAGATGCTGATACAGGTAGGTGTGTCCTTCTCCTTAACTGTCTGCTTAGGCAAGGATTCTGCTTGGAAAGGGAACAGAGTTTCATTCAGGATGGACTAGAAGCTCACAAGCTTTTGCCATAAAAAGGACAGGAGAAGCAATATTCTGCAACTGAAAAACAAAACCGCAACTAGACTCATCTGTTAATCATTACACAGGAAAGATAACACATTCACTTATTTCAATGCTTGTCCTTCTGAAGAAAAATCTTATATATGATCATGGTGATTTAATTCAATCACTGAAAATGTCTCTCAAAGGCTTTCCTGAACTCTGTGGTGCAGGGATATGCATGCATGTGCTTCTTTGTTTTTATAACACAGGACGCTTTATCTGTCTGTCTACATAAATATTACAGTAATATGTTCCACTCTGCAGTGCAACCAATAGTATCTTAAAAAGTTCATAACTTACTGCTGTCTTTTCAGCTTTTCTGATCAAACTTTTTCCTCTAACTCTCCTGGAGATCCCAGAGTCAAGCATAACACATCCTGCCTGTTCATATAAAGTCTACTTGCTTAGTCAAATTTATTACAATAAAGTACCTTCAGAATTTTCAGTTTACCCTAATCCCATGCTCTACTTTATTGCAACATTCTAAGCTTTGTATATACCACGTGAATACTGCAACAACAGGGGGCCCAACCTGCAACCCTGCTTTCAGCAGGAGGCAGAGATTCCAGGGAAAGCTGAAAGTGGCTCAACATGTTCCCTCCCCCTCAGGTCACTGAAATGAAAATCAACATAAAGCAAACCATAGTTGGGATGTGAATGTTCGCTGCTGAAAGTACATTTAACTCAAAGCATTTGGCTTAGTCTGTGGCTGGGGTTTTGTCCTTTTTTTTTTTTTCCTTTGTGCACTGACTTTTGACCCTTTTTATAATATGCACCTTGCACCACTGAAAACCAGTTAGTTATTAATTAAACTCAGGTACCAATGGCTGACTTGTACACATCACCATTTTAACTGCCTGGTGCTGCCTGTGAGCGAGGAGTGGGGGCTGGAAGCCAATCGTCTTTCCTGCGAAATTCTGTCATATCGGCAGAAAGGAGCTGCAAAGGGCAGCAATTTGTACCTGACCTCTGATCTAAGAAGTTTGAACAGACCTTTGAACGTTGGAGGATTGGAGAATTGAGAAACAAGGTCTACAAGTACAAGGAAGAGATTTCTAGCACTCGTTACCTCTGCCCGGTGTTAATATTATAAATTTAAAAAAATGTTTAACCAAGGCAGGAACTCTCTCAGGGGGCAACTCTCCTGTGTTAGGTTAATTCAAGACAATTTAAGTCTACTGAAATTACAGCTCACTTGGAAATACCTATGGTTTTGAAATGAAACTTCTATTCACTCCAGAAAAGGAGTGGGGTTTGAGACAGATATAATTTGAAATTCACCTTTTGTTGACCTTAAGTGAGATTATTTCTTTTTTAATTAGAAGCTGAAGAAAGAAGGCAAGGATCATTTGATTAAATATAATTTCTTCAGCAAAGACGAGATGAAATGCAGAATTGAATGGAAATTATTAAAAAAGAGTCGTAAAATGGTGACTCCTTTGTTAACTTTATGCAACATATTATCTAATCTTGGTTATACAGTGCAAAGCTATATGAGAAACCCATGGAAAAATAATCAAACCAACAAGACTACAACAAGTTCTTGACAGACAGTCATGTGGTCTTGTCTTGACAAACATAAAGGACATGTTTTGAAGTTCTGTTGGATTAACCATGTCAATTTAATTAAAAACCTCTCTCCACTCTTACACATACTGGCAAGGTCTTTGGTGCAACACCATCAGCTAACAGCAACCGCAGACTGCGTTGGGTGTGAAGGCCTTCAGAGACCAGCTGTGATAACACGATTGAAAATTGTGTCCTTTCTGCAACCCAGCCTGCCATGGAGCACTGCAGGGGACAGCAGCAACACCTGCCGTGACACCCCTCAAATGTTCTGAGCACCAGCTGCCATCCATGGCAAGCTTGGACGTGCAAGGGAGAGGGAGTGCTTTGCAGATACATTTAGAATCATGGTTTCAATCCCACCTAGCTCAGCACAGGACACCATTATATACAGCTGCTGCATCTGGTCTACATAAAAATTGACATTTTTGTCATAGGTTTTTATTGAACCTTACTTTCAATCTACAATTTACTTTTTTCAATCTTTCAATTTACTTTTTTCCTGGTTTAAGTTCAAACTTCACTATTGTTATCAGCACTGACCCCAATAAAACAGTAAATTAATAATTAAATAAATAAGGGTGAACAGATTTAATGTCACGTGTCCAATGTCATATACAAGTCTTACACGTTTCACATGCTACTTAAGTGGAATATGAATAGAATAATATCAAAACTGACTTCCTTTAAATGCTGTTAAGTTTTCAGTATGCAGATTGATCTATATAGATTCATTTATATTAATAATACTTGCATATATACTCTGTTACTTAAACCTTCCTAGCCACCTTCAATCTACAAGGCCCGAATTCTGCACCAAAAGCTGATAATCCAGCTCTAAAGTTCAATTTTTTATGTCAATCTCTTGAAAAAGCAAAATAAAATACGAGGCGGCACAGACAATGGCAGAGACGGACTGATTGAAAAGATAATGTCAAGCAGTTGCAATTGACTTTTACTTCACTAATTTAAGATAGCAGAAAAGATATCTCTGAAACATGATTTTGTTTTCTTCTGTCCAAAATACCAGTGGTTTAGTGTTCATTGTTCTGACATTCGCTTTGGTATTTGCTATGCAAATTCTTTTAGATATTCACACGTTGATCTCGGAGCTTAATTTTACAAGCAGTTGCTTAATTCTCAAACAGCCCCTTAGGACCCTCTAAAGGAAGGCAAACCCCTGAGCCCATACCTTGATGATGACATACTTTTGGTCTCAACTCCCTGATAAATGAAAACCAGATAAAAAGCCCTACAGAACAAACAAGATTTCCCTTACCTCGCCGCTCCTGCGATCGAAGTGCAACAGGTTAAGGGGACTCGCGCCTTTGCCCGAGCAACCTTTCTTCCTAATGGCAAGAGCTGTGCAACCTGGTTATAGAGTTTATGCATCTCTTTATTGGCCAGCGAGCGTTAGCCATTTAAATTCCTTGGGAGTCATTTGTTAAGGGCTCTTAGGCTGAGGCTAAGTGGGTGGGACGGGAGGGAGAGGGGATGTTAGTGCTGCCAGACGCAGAGAGCTCTCCAAAGCGGTTTGAAGATTAATAGAAAACTATCTGCAGCGAAGGGATCTTTGGAAGGAGGGCTGGGTCCCACCTTCAGGGAAGCGTAGGAAAGAGAAACCGTAACATTTTCGCAGGTAAAAAGAATTTGAAGAGAAAGATTTCATTCAAAATTCAAAACTTGGAAAAAAAGGAGTGAAACATGTACAAACAACACCTTCCTAGCACAAGGCGTTGTGCAAATAGCTTGGGTTACTCACAACAGATAAGATAAGAAAAGGGCATATTTTGCTTGACTGCATGAAGCTTTTTCAGTGAATTTTTTTTCTTTATGTGTGTCTGGCAAAATTATTTCAGGCTGCGCTGAATCAATTTACCTTCAGCTGTAGGAAAAACAAAGGGTCTGTGGCTCCTGGAGTGAGGAGTGGATTTAGTGATCACGTCGGCGGTGGGACGGTAGGAATAACTCAGCCTGTGCCGTGTACCCGACATGCACTGTGTCAGCAGTAAACACGGAAACTCTAGTGTGTTTGCTCAAAAGGAAAAAAAGCACCTGGTGCAGAAGTAAAAGCGCAGGGTGGTAAAACATGATTCATGACAGTAGAAATGGTCTGTACATAACAACGGGGCATTAGGCCCTGGGAGCACTTAGGCAAAGCAAACAACACACCTTCTCAAGCAGCCAAGAGGAGGAACCGCTCCGAAACACTCTGTGGATGATAGATTTGCCCGGTTGGCAAGCAGCGTGCACAACCAGGGGGCAGGAGAAGAGGGAGCAGGGCATACCTTGGGAGATGGCTAATTTCTGGGAAAGGAGACAGCCTGAAGAAGGCGAAAAGCAAACAGCATATTGCAGTAGCAAAACAACTACAGTTTCCAGTCCTTTCCCAGGTGTTTTTTACTGGCATAACCGTTCCTTTCTTCTTTCTCTACTTTTTTACCTTTTTTTCCCTACCCCAAAAAGAAAGCTTTGTCCAAACCTCCATCCAAACAGCACACAATCAACAACCTCAGGGCATCCACGTGTGCAAGGATAAGTGTCTTAACCTCTCAGTGACAAACCACAAATACAAGTATATTCTGCAGAGGAAGCACTGCCACTTTGTTTGAGAAGGTCCTACATAATAATTTATTCTTGTCCTCTAGTCCTTTAGTCTGGGCATGTAAAACTTAAGAAACAACCTTACATTGCCAAGTCAGAGGCTAGTCAATAGGGAAGAGGATTAGAGGAGTCAGTGGGTGTAGAGATAAGCACTCTAATCTTAGAAGGCTCTAAGTTAGAGAGAAAAATATGGAGAATGGGAAAGACTGGCAAAAGATGCATCTTTGTGGTGGTTTCTGAAAGCAAACAGGAAGGAGAGCTGTTCTACTTACACTGCAAACCACTGGGTGATTGCAATAGCTCTGTTCTGGATTTTTATACTTGTTTATCCACTGTACTGGGGCTGTGGTGTGTTAGGCACTGTACAAACACACCTGGAGCCTGGATCCTGGTCCCAGAGAACTGGCAGCCCAAGTCTACTTGCAAGTCTTTCATCTTCAGAATTCATCCCTGCAAATGTTAACCCATTAGCTACAAGAGCTGCAGAGAAGCAGGAACTGCCCTCCAGGCAGGGAAGCTGCAGCATAAAAATTTAAATGGTTAACCTAAGACTATGGAAAAAATCAGTATCAAAACTGGGGATAAAATCTAGGAGATTCTGCCAAGATAAGATCCATGCCTCAATCCCACTGATATCTATAAGAAAATGAATATAAAAAACCAGCAGTTACGAATTTGCAAAACTCCATCAAATTAACTGATTTTTAAAATTCAGTATCTTTCTCTTAATTCATATTTTTCTGTTGGAAAACAAACCGAACTTATAGCTAAAAGTATTGTAAAGTGAATCCTATCAGCTACAATTGTGTGAACTTGACTACCCAGAGAAGACTATTCTGGTGTAAGTGAAAAAGCACTGATGCTAGTGAGCTGAGGGGCTCATTTTCAGACGGCTGTTCAAATGCTGTGTCAATTAGGATTATGAGGGAGGCCTCCCAAAGTCTTGGCTTTCATTTAATATATTCACTCTTAGCTGCATACTGCTGTTAGTTTCCAAGTTATTTTCCCATTATTGTTTAAAGCAAGGATCATCAACAGATCATCTGTTGCAGGGTATTCTGAGGTGTTACCATTCCCAGGGGCAGAATTTAAAAATATGTTAATTTTTCCTGCAGGCTGTGCTTTTATAAGGAACTTCAGAAGTTTGGACAGAATTCTGCAGTGTGTCTCCCAGCTTTCCCTGACATTAGATTCTTGGTTTCTTCGACTTCAAACCCACTGTGCTCATAATGATTGCATGACTATATACCTCTTCATGATGGCAAGTAAGGAAGAGAGGAAAAGTGTTAAGAGCAGAGCTGTGTAAGCAGCAGGGAAGACGGATGGTATATGTACCACACGTTCCTCTCTTCATACAGCATCCATTGCTCTGGTAATGGGTGTAAAAATATAAGCACTTCTTTCCTAATGTACAGCTGACTACAATGAATAAAACCAATCCACTGTTACAATAACAACATATATTTACTTGTTTTGTCATTTTAATTATTGACAGTGAAGCAGGGGCTAAATCCTATGACATGTGAAAGAGAACAGTCCAGACCAGTCCATGCCCAAGTTTCCCTTAAACCTTCCACTGCCTTTTAATCTTTCCTGTAATGGGAATGCAGGTGAAAGATTTTTCCTAAGTAATTATTCTCCTGAATACAGTGATAGAAAAGGCTGGAAATTAGAAGAAAAAAAGTGATATTCATGGGAATATGGTAATGCCTGTGAATGGGGACCTTCTCCCTGATGCAGAAGAGACTTCCAAGGAGTTGGTGTGCTTTTCCTCAGCTGTCTCTCTCTTCTAAGAGTAGACACACCAAGTGGCCTTTGCAGATGGAGTGCACTGGGCTCCTCAGTGTGATGATAAGCACTAATGAAGCATTGGATCTGTCTTCTGGGATTTTTAGAAATGCTCAAACCCAAATGCTTTGGGAGAGCCATAGGCTGACCACAGGCTCATCATTTTATTGGTGAGATGTCTTTGTCCAGATAAGAGTGAGTATTTTTGATGATTGTGGTAGTAAATAAGTTTTCAGGACCTATTTCATGATGGAAACTTTGCATTATGTGACAGACATGTGAGCGAGTGAAATGAGAAGGCAGAGTAAGAAGTGAGCTATGGTTGGCCTTTATGGTTTTATTTGGTCTTCAAAAACAACTGAGAGACTGAAGTAGAATGAGAAGGGAATGTGCCAAGTAAAATATATCACTGAAAGGACACATGAACCTAAGAGTGACCAGCAAGGTCTCTAGTCTCAATCTCAGAAAGTCTTGATCAGTATATTCACACATAAACCCAGTATCAGTCACAATACAGACACAAAAATTGGGATCTCATAATGTAACAGCTTTTTTTCCCTTTCTATAACTTCCTTCTCATTTTAACAAGGCTACTCTGTATTTGGTGGAACAGGTTCCCAAATGTTTATAGAACAATTTTACTGCCTATTTGAATGTTTAAAGGGACAACACCACTTTATTTAAATTAATAACATGTTATTTTACACCCATTCTCATACAATATGAGTTAATACAGCAGATTTTGTAATTTCCTGACTTTCCTAAGCTATTGCAGACCAAAACATGGGGAGATCCTTCAGAGAACATGAAGTCTGTAACAGATACAGCTTTCCAAGTTCTCTCACAGCCAAGTTTCTTCTACGCATAACCTGTGTCAATGTTTTGACCTTTACCTTGCCACATCACAGAGAATTGCCTTTATAAAGATGGACTCCCCATCTGCTCTGCCAGCCAGCCCTGCATTAATCCCACCAAGGAGATGATAAAGTCACAGAGCTGAAGGTGGAATACCAACTGGGGGAAATCTGGGGCTTTCCAGTTTTGTTTTTTAATCTTAGGCTTCTCTGGTTCATGGGCAGTGGGATTTGCTCTGAGAACCTTTACGGTCACTAGGCACAGGATTTGTTCTATTTTTAGCAAAAATCTATTTTATTGTCATTCTGCAATGGAAGTCAGCACAGAGGATCACTGTAACAGGCTCAGTTTCCTCATGCAGAATTTTGTGCTTTAATTTAAACTTGAAAGCAGGCTTTAGGTTCCAAAATGTAAGAAGACAGACAATAAACCCATGGAGTGCCATAGATTTTAATTAGCACACAAAACACAGCACAGAAGGAAAAAAAATTAGCACAGAAGGAAACCAGCAAAACACAAAGTTGGGTTTTTGAATATAGCCATTACATTTCTGTGGCATGCTTGCTTTCCATTAAAATAAATACAGGGTAGGTTCTGGATAGACATATCTACAAGGGAGGTTAATATGACAATTGCCTTTCAGTCCTAGGGTAAATCAAACACTCCACAGGGAAAAGGTTTTGCCCTCTGTAGCCCGATGTGGCTGCTCCAGACCGCTCGTTCCACCACAGCTTCACCAACACGTTAAACTGGTGCTGTCTACACAGGTCCCACTCCATCCTCCCTGCAGCCTCTGCTGCCACAAGTGTTTGTGCTGCTGCACCATGCCCCCACCCACACCACCTGAGCACCTGTGCTGGCAGAGGGGTAAAAGAGGGTGGGACCTGTCCCCTGTCAGCATTGCTGGCTTAAAGCGTTTGTCGGGTCACCAGCATTGAGCAAATTCATGGGAAAACCGGGGAAGGGTTTCTTTTAAAACCTGCTGAATCTAGTTTCACAGCACAGCTCCTCCTCTGAAGAGGCCAATGAGATTATACAGTGGGGTAAAGCCTTTCTGTAACACCAAGGAGCTCACGGAATCATCCAGGGAGACCAGAGGGTAGAATAGCAAATTGCAATTCTTTACAAGTCTGTATGCAGTTGGTGAATTTTATCACTGTAGCTATTGAGGGACTGAAGATCATGGAGGAATCAAGGAGGGAGGGGCAGCACAGTAGTGTGAGCTCAATAGGTCCCCAAAAGGTACCCAATGGCCACCTCCTGTGGCTAGCAGGGATATCCAACCAGCACAGGCCAACCATGTACCAACCAATTTTGATAATTAAAAGGTTACTGGCAAACAACGTTCTTGCTTGTTCCTTCCAGGGCCTTTTTGCAAAGAAAACCATAGGGGTTTGTGATACATGTTCACAAGAAGGAGAATGAAGACCTCCAAAGCCTCCTGTATATTTACAAGTGGCTTTCAGAATCAGGGTATGAAAATGAGTGTGGTTAGCACACACAGTCTCTTCCAATAATTGTTCCGCTTTTTTACAGTTCACAGTAGAATATAAGTATATTAAGGGAAAAAGTCTTCCTGCAGCCAACAGACATCATCTTTGGTCAAGTCATAAGCCTTTCTATTTTCATTCTTAATGTCTTTTTGAAAATTAAACAATAAGCATCACATGGAAATTGTGTGTAAAAATAGGTTATCCAATAAAGAAACTGACAGAGATTCCTTTAGGAAGGCAAATTTATTTTTCTGCCTCCCAGTAACTTGAAGGAAAATTTTAGACTAGAGGAATCTAAATGATCTGCTGGGGAATTTACTATATCCATTAACTCCAGCATATTTTATATTATATTTTATTACATGTTCACAACTTCCATTTGTCAGAAAACTGATTTACTACCAGGATTAGAAAAAGCAGCTTTTGATGATGTCAGCAGAGTCTGCAGTGGCCTGCACAGCAAAGGCATCATTACCAGAGCAGTCTGTGTTGAGCAGACTGACCTTTATACCAGCCCATGCTTATTGGAACACCTGTGGTGGGACTCCACAAGGAGAGAGTTTGCTGTCACTGAGTCACTCATCAGTGGTGGGTGCTGCCATGAGTCAGGAGGGGGGTCTCATCTCTTGGCCCATTGCATGGCAGATTTTGTCCGTGTGGTTCAGCACAGGTTTACCCATGCTGTCACGTGTCCTTGCCTTACCTAACCTCAGCCCAGCACTCTGGCTCCCTCTCTGCCAGCGTCTGCATCCTCTCTGCTCCTCTCCACTGCTGACCTTCCCTATGGGCAGGCAGGACAGGGGCTGCAAACCTGCCTCCAGCTGAGCTTTCCTCTCAGCAGCCAACATTGCACCAGCAACACTCTGCAGGCATGCTGTTCCTGAGCCACCCTTGTGGGGTGAGTTGAGCTGTGTTGCCAGTCTAACATGTGCTTCTGCAGTGTAGGAAACAGGCTGGATTTGCCTGTTATTCCACCAAACCTTATCTACAGCACAGGCAAGTCCTAGAGCTACATCCATAGCAAGCCACTTGCACGGCACACAAACAGAAGTGTAACAAAAGTGACTCTTGATAGAAATTTTGCAACCTTGTGGTAAAACAAGTGCCCAGCTTAACCAAACATGCTCAAATAGTAAAAGGGCACTTTCACCTCTGCAGCTGCATCTGGGCAAGGGCCCACAGTTGGTGTGGGACTCTCAGGCATCATCCCCCTGACTGCCAGAGCTGTCCGGGTCATCCTGTGGGGTACAGCCAGTCTAACTAACCTTGAAAGTGCTCAAAGGCTGTGTTAATGGACAGCTCTCAATAATCACAGTGAGGTGACTTTTTTACAGAACTTCCCTTCTGCTATAAAATGCTTCTTTCTCAAGGAAAAATCTAAGAGTGTTGATGACATAACTTACCTCAATAGATATTTGACAAGATAAACCAGGCAAAGTGTCTGTGATGTCAAGGACCATAACAGCTGAAATATTTAGGAATGAAAAGAATGGTCTGAATGACTGTAATTATTAAATCCACTAGCCAAATTGCTCTTTCCCTTTCTTGGTAAAGAAAATATCACTGCAATGAGCCAGGATCTGCCACTCTTGAGCCATTGACAACACCTAGGCAGGAGATATGTCTCATTCAGGAAGAACCTAAGCCCCACGTTTCTCATGTCTAAGAGAAGGTTTGTATTTTCAAGAGGACATTTCCAAACTGGCAGTAACTAAATCCTTAAGTTCAGACTTGGAAGCTACATTAAATGGTCCTGAGACAGGGAGATACTTTGGCTAAAGGAGGGGCTGGAGCCACAAAATGAGTTCTTCTGAGCAGTACCTGCACTCTCAGCTCTGCTGTGTTTCTCTCTCAGGTTTCTTCTCTTCTGCAGGGTGGATGTAGACACTTGGACTGCCAAAGCTAGGCCCTGTGGTTGAGGCCCCCTTGTTTTGGGGGAGTAAGAAGACTTCATCTAAAAGGTTGTCTGCTGTGCTGTCTTTGGGTTCAGAGAAAACACCCCAAACTGTTTTATTTGTTAGAAGAGATATAACCCATGTGATCAACTGTTCTCAGCTGTGGGGCAGAAACAATGATCACCATGAACCTGAGATGTAAAATGTTTGCAAGGATGCATCTGCAATTAAACAGGAAATTGCAGCTTGTCAGAGTGTGAAATGAGTGCCAAATGGCAGAAAGTATGCAGAGATACTCCCTTTCTTTGGAAAAAATTAAAAATCTTCTCAGGAATTTTAAAAGGTCAGTAACTTGGACCTTCCTAAAAATAAGTAAGTAAACTCACTCCTAAAGGAAGCACATTTAATTGGTGGGAATATGTATAAGTTACATCTTCAAAGTAAGCATTTTATTAAATATCCAGAGAAAGAGCTGCAAGAGTCTCTACACAAGCTAAAATGGTTCAAATGTGACCTTTGTAGGGCTCTGTGCTGTCTTCAGAGAACTAAAGGAGGTAGGCAGAGAACTATGCATGAGGACATTGTCCTTCCTGCTACCTCACTGGTGAGCATTCCAAAAGATTAGCATAGAATGTCTGAATAAGAATATGTAATATATTGCTATATTGCTATCTAGCACATAGTTTAATGTGGCAACCACCAGATTGACATCTGTCCAAATACTTAGATTTTCAAGTCACATCTGAGGTCTGAATTTTCTGTCTGTAGAAGAAAGTATTGGTTCTCTTTATATTTAGAGGCATATGTGAAGAGGTAGTTGAAATTCTGCCAGTGTATAAGTTTATTTGAATGAAGCACTCTTGGTGCCACATCATCATGCATGACGAACTATATCACATCAGGGTTTTGATTTGACTTCTCATATGTTTCATGGTATAAAACTGGTGGTATGTACAAGAGAGCACATTCCAGAAAATGCAGATAAAGCTATCAGGTGGTAAGGTTTGCCTTGTTTTAATCTCTGGCCTTTGAAATGTGAAGCAAAGTTATTTTCTGAAGATGTGCCACAAGATCGATGAAGAGTAGCAATATTATCCTGAGGCTTTAAACTGCTTTTCTTTGGAAACTCTCAATTCTTTTGAGAACAACTATTGCTAGAAATGAAATCTAAGTGGATTAAAATTGCCTTGATGATGCCAACAAAGGAAAAGTAATTTCTGCATGCAGTTACTGAGGTATATAATTTCAGAGAGGAAAAAATGTAATATTTTGTCTTTGTGATTTACTCCACAAAAAAACATTTTATACACTTGAAAAAGTTACTTTTGGTCTGTTATTAATCACCTTAGAAGATGAAACACAACACTAAAGGAGCACCTGGGGAGCACAGCTCTACATGGGTTGCTGTACATGCTGTGGCACAGGACACCGGCGACCTGGAAGAACAGCAGCCTCCACAATGACTGCCTGCTTCTAACAGGGATTCTCTCAGTCATGCTCAGTGCATCGTCAGCTTCCCGAAAGGATCAACTTCCCTATCTAAAATGTGCGACAGTCTCTTGCATTTAGCGGCTAAGAAGACAGATTTCTGAAACACGACTTTCCATAACCACCTCCTCAACTAACACTGCGTTTTAGGGCATCTACTTTTTCCCAAGAGACTGAAACACCTCTCTCACTGTCCAGGCTCCCCTTGACGCAGCCTGAACCCCCTCTAAACACCATAGGAAATATAACCACGGCTGCAGTGTTGCCATGGGGTTTGGTTACTAACCTGCTGGTCGCTCCTCAGCTGGCTGGCAGGAGGAGGTTTGTCACGCACCCGGCGTCCACTGCCTCGAGACCTCAGCCAGGGACTCTGGAGGTCACAGAGAGGCAGCAGGACAGACCTCCTGCTTTCAGATGCTCTTTTACTGAAACTATCAACGAAACCTAAATCATTACAACCCCTAACGATGACTGGGGCTGATTAAAGGGCACTTTACAAAAGGTTCCTCCCTGGGTACACTGTGACCGTGTTTCGCCAGGAGCAGTCACTTCTCCCCTACTGCAGCTGGCCAAAGGTCAGCATGTCAAAGCGAGCAAAGTCCAGCACTAGTTCATGGTTAAAAGGCTAAAGCCACTCTGGCTTATGGCAGGTGCTCCAGCAGCAAAGCTGCTGTGACACTGAAAGCACACATGTAGAAACTACTGTAAAATTTGGAGAAGAAGAGAGTACATTTTGGCACAGAAGACAAACGTCTGCTGCTGTAACTGAGCAAACAGGCAATAATAGACTCATTGTCTTTGCCTGAGTTAATTTCCCTGTTTGCACATCCAAACACTTGCATGCTCTTCCTTTTTGCTGAATGTGTTTTGTTCCCATCCGGTTTCCTAAAAATGGTCCCACACCCTGCCCCTGTAGGGCCTACAAACTCATGACAGGTCTGCCAGTCCTTCATCTCCACATTCCCACTTGGGGATCTCTGCACCAGCTGCAGCCAAACCTCTCATGGGTGGAGAGCGGTCTCAGAGAGTTCGTGCAGCCTTGAGAAAACCAGGACCAACTCTGAGATTACATTTATATGAAGCTGAGGGAGAAGCAGCCAGAGGTGAGCTTTTCCCCAATGCTGTTTGGGGAAGCAGTGTCCAGCAGGGCTGTACACCATGCAGGTGATGGCACCCGTGGCCCTCAGCAGCCACACAGCCTGCAGGACAAGGTGCAGGGAGGAGCAGGGGAGAAGGACAAATGTTGGGAGGATGGGAGTTACTGGGAACCTGGACTAAAGCTGGAATTGCTCAGCATTCCTACAGTGGTACTGTAGAAAAGCAGACTTAATAAATTGTGTTAGTCATAGATCAGCCTGCTATAATGATTTTAATTCCTCCAGTCCTTGTCTGTGAAATTAACACTGAGATAAGTAGGAACTAAGCATGTTCAAGAGCCTTTGAAGACTGTATGGGTGCCTAGATACTGGGCTTGGGAGGTCTGACTTTAATTACTCATATCTTAAAGCAACAACATATAAAAAAACAGTTCTGTCTTTCAAACACAAACTTCAATCACTATATTGCCCAGGTCACATTGACTTTACAAAAAAAAAAAAAAAAAAAGAAAGTACACGGTTACATTCTAACCCTGGTTAAAAATCAATTTTCTGAGACTATGCTGCACTTTATTTCATTAAGCATATAACATTTTTATATTAACCTAGACTTAAAGAAACATATTCTGGAAGAGCTGACCTCTATAATGAAACAAGGAAGAAACATTGAGGACAGGTAGAAATCTGAAGAGTAGAGGATATCTTCTGATAAGGGTGTATAAAGGAACAATCCCACTGCTTGTCTGCCTGCTGGTTTGGAAACCCATGACAGCTAATGTACTGCATGCTACTGTGCCTTTATTTCAGCAAAGCAAAAACACAGTTTATTTATTATCCCATTATAGGGCTTTGTTTCTGATGTCCTTACACTCAAAAGCAGCAAAAGCACCAAAACAACATACTGTTTAATATCAAACAATACTCTTGTTTCTCATCAGAACAGGGAAGTAAATTCTTCCTCAGCTGCACAGCCAGAATGAATATAATTATATGTTTAGACTGGGATTATCAAAGAAAATAAAGAACAATGTGAAAGCAGGGCAAATTCATGATAGCAGCAAAACCTGCTAGGAGTTTGTCTAAGTGCCTGTCAAGCTGGGAGCACACTGTTTTATAAAACTCAGTGTCAGTTCTTAGCTCAGCAAAAGGAACCAACGCCTGGAAATGTGGTATAGAGAAAAGGAATGTGTTGCATTTCAGCGCAGAGTGGCACACGGGCCCCAACCTTTGTAGCTGAGATAGAGGTCTCTGCTGGGATCTCAGAACTCAGATAGATTCTCTGCCCTGCTTTGCAGCAGATTTTTCTCTTGGCTTGGCCCATAAATGACATTCTGGACATGAAAGTTCAATTGAAACTGAGTTCTTAAAAGCGCATTTTTGGTTCTAATCATGTATGCTCGGCACCAAAACTGTTTTGCTTTAAAAAAAATCTCAACAGGCCATAATATAAGCATATCACCTGGACTTAGCTCTCATCTCTTGAGGAGGAGCTGCAGAAACTCCCTTCTGAACAAGGATCACTTTTCCTTGTAGGAGGAGACTCCTGGTGGAGGAAGGACTGGCCCACTGCCTGTGCTGCACCTCCATTTGATCTGTGAGACAGCAGGGGATGTGTCCTGTCCATTCCCAGCCAATGAAACCCTCTGCTTTCTTTTGGGTGGTCTTTTAGAGAGAATCAGCCAATTCTTCTTGACCAAAGTCCAAATGCGTCTCCAGGGACAGACAAAATGGATCAGCTAGTGCCAGGAATGGTTGCCTGGGCTGATGCAGCAGAATCTTCTAAGAGGATTGTTGCACTCCCAGGTGACCCTGTGTGACCCTATGCTCTGGTCAAATGCACACCTTCAGCTTCATGATACCCCTCTGCTATACTTCAGGGGCTGACAGCAAAAAAAAAAAAAAAAAAAAAAAAAAAAAAAAAAAAAAAAGAAAAGCAAATGAGAAATAATAATTATGCTTCAGAACTAGGAGGGTCATCACAGGTCCCAGAGAACACATGGGACACCTGTTATATGGATTAGCCAGCCTGCTCCAGAGAGGTTAGCAGGCCACCTCCAGCTTCTGATACAAATAATAAATTGATATTAATTTAAATTAATAAACTGTCTGCCATCCACTTTTATTTTCCTTAAGCAACACAGCATAGTTAGTAAATATAAGTGAAAACTGCTGGTTACAAAAGTTAATCTAAACAAAAACTATGTCTAGTAGGCAAAATAAATTTGGAAGTCTGAGGTGCAAGCTGCACATGCTTGGTATCATACTTCCAAATGACTCTGTGATTCTAGTGAAACCTGCCAGGAAAAACTTAACCTGGGGCCAGGTGAGGCAAAATTTATTTTTCTTCTGGTTTGTCAGAAGTGGAGTAGTTGTATGAAATGTGGGACTATAAATAAAAGGTTATTTCATTTATAAATGTGCAGAAATTTGCATCTAGCATTGGACCACTCTGAGGATGCTGCAAACGTCCCTATGTCTGTGCCCCTCTCACAGGCATTTGCAGTGCAAGTGGTTAAAAAAACTCCTACACAAATGGAAACAGCACCTTCCCCTGGGAAGAGACAGGCAAGCAGAGGAGAGAGAGGCACGTCATGGCACAGCATTCTGCTGCTGAGAGCCTTAAATCACCAAACAGGAATGAAATACTGTGCCATTACACCCAACTTGCACAGAAAGCATCCCACTGCTAGCAGGTGAATGGTAAAATCATATTTCACAACCAGATTTCAGCAAGGGCAGTCATGCTTTGAAGATGAGAGGCTGAGCAAAAGAAACAGGCTATTTTCAAAAGTCAAGCCCAAAGCTTGGAGAAAACCTTTTAAAAGGTAGCTGCCAGCACTGCTGTGTTTATGGGTCTATTCAACCAGTGAGTAGCTGGCTCATCGAACTTGAGTGCAAGCAATGATTCAACATCATGACCCAGGCAAGAAACTGGAACACTCCAGAAACAATTTTGGCAAGGGTCCATTTAATGAGTCAGGGTGTCCTGTTATCTGATGGCATGTTTTTACATGGGGGGAGCTATTTTAATTGATGTATAATAATCTGAGAAGCTCCAAAGGGTTGAACACTTCCCCCTTTCAGTACCTGCCCAGTCAGCATCCATCATGGTTGTGCACTGTGTCCTCCTCAGCAAGGCAAAACTGCTCTCTCTCCACTGGATCTATCTGGTCTTGGGCCAGGGTATGGAGTCACCTGGCACATGCCCTCTGGACAGCTGGGACTGTGACTGGGGCTGCAGCTCTCCTGGGAATTTTCCTTGCTTTTATGGCTGGGGAAGGGGTCCCATCTTCCTGGCATTTGTGTCTGTTCTTTTTCACATGAGCAGCCAGAGGAATAAATGAGAAATAGAGCGTGTTCAGGAATCAGAAATAAATCCTATTTGAAAGCTGAAGAGATGATCCAGATGGATACACTTGTACTGGTGATGATTTTCATAAAAAACCACCTTCTAGCCTCTTTACTCAATCCCACAATAATTTTTCAAAAAAACGCAGCAAACCCCAAATATTTGACCCTATTGATCTCTTAATGATCAATAGGGAGGCTTATAGACACTATGAATTAACTATATGACTAAAAACTGCCAATCCCAGATATTTTTATAAGCAAACAGGAAAATCTATTCCATGTAAGAAAACCACCAATGCAACATGCTAATCTGAGGTCTCAAAAAGCTGCCCTCACAGGTAAAAATAACATTTGTAAAGTTGCTTAACTAAAAAAATAGCATTATTTTGCTTTTTTGATCAGGTGAACGTTAGATCTGGAATGGTCAGTTGCTGAGCTATGTGCAATCGCTTTTCTGTCAGGAATTGCCAGCACCTCTAATTCCAAAACTCCATCTGCAGATATAGGAGTATTGAATATTAACTGCCTTCCAGAGTCAAGGTGATCAGAGGGATTAAAGAGGAGGAGCAGAGGGACTTGCTTGCACATCTCTTTGTCAGGTCCTTGCAAATGTCCCTTTCACACAAACTCGCAGATCTTGCTTGCTAACAGCCTAAAGGACGCAAACCACAGAGGTTTCCACTGCCTGCTGTCTTGACACAGAAGCTAATCAACAAGACAGAATAACCCTTTTTAAAATTGCTTGCAGTTTCCTCACAGAAACACAATATTAACTTTAAGTAATTTACATAATTATAACTCTAGAGATTAAACAAAACAGCAAAATCCCTGGAACTGGATTGGACAAGCATTTAAAAAAAAAAAAAAAAAAAAAAAAAGAGAGAGAGAGAGAGAGAGAGAACACAGATCCTATCTCCCATAGCCTGGCATGTTAGCATAACTCTATTCCAAAAATTTACTTCCTATGAGCACCTGTAAAATCTGACTTCTTGGGAAAAAACTTCCTCCCCCACCCCCCCACACCTTTGTTGTTTTTTTTTTTTAATGTGCCTTTATGGTATATTCAAGAACAAAACAATCAGGCCTCAAAGTTCAGCACCATTATAAAATTAAGTGCCAGTTAATAACTTGCCAAGGAGAGCAATCATGGACTCTGGACACAAAGTCTAGTGAGGTCGCTGGAGTGCCCTACATACCCGGGGCTAGTGGAGATCTGCACCACGAAGTTCTGTTATTTAGTGCAACCACAGAGTCCCTCCACTTCATCAGTAGGAGTTTAAGATGGCTGCTCATCACCATAAGGAAAGAGAGGGAAGAATTCATGAGAGGAGGAGTTTACCAGTTTTGCTGTTGTTCATCAGAAATTCTAAAATTTGACTAAGAATGATTATAATGCGTCTTTTGAGATAATTCCTTCTTGATCTGTTTTTAACTGAGTTCTTTAGTTTTCCACAAAGCAAAGCTCTAATTAGATTCCTGATGCAGCAAAATATCTAAGCAAGTGAAAACAGTTTAAATCTCACCACATTAACAAAATTACACTGTGTGTAAAACTACACGTGGTGTTGGGGGTGGACCCTCCCTGCATCTCCCAAAATGTAGCCAGAGGTCTCAACAAACTTCCTGTCAGGGTGGTTAATGAACAGAAGAGTTTTCACTGTCTTTTCACACTGCCCTAAAGACACTCCCAAGTAATTCAACAATTCCTTTATTGAAACTTCCTTGTTTAAATGCAAATGAAGAGCAGAGCTGAGCCTACAGTGTTGAATGAACATAAATTGAAATGCCTTAACCGGATTTAATTTCCATGCCTTCCCTCCTTTCTTCTGTCAGGAAGATGTGTCATCATGAAGTTTAAAAGAAATCTCTCTGTTTCTATTTACAGAGGGCTGCTAACCTTTCCATTTGCCATTTTTAAGACCAATTGAAAAGAAGCACATTCTTCATTAAAACATATCCTTTATACCTGTGACTACAGAAAGCAGTCACTTTGAAAAATGCTCAGTTGCAGACACGCACATCATTCCAGTTAGTGAAAATCATAACATTTGTATCCAACATCAACACTAACTTCCCATTTACATCAAAATATTCTGCAGCACACCACAGAGTACTACTAGACTGAAAAATGTAGCATATAGAACAGTAGCATATTCAACAGCTGTGCATGACTCTAGCTTTAATGTTGGCTGTCTGTAATTATGGTGGAAGTACAGAATCACAGGGGTGGTTTTCACTCTGGCTGATCAGAAAGCAATGTTTTTCAGCCTGACTGGAGCAACTACACAAAATGGATCAGGAGGGCCTTTGTTGACTTTAGTTCAGGATGAGACCCCATCAGGGCTTTGAGGAAGAGGACTGTAGCCTGTTGAGCCTGTCAAAATAGAGTTCCACTGGATGTACTGACCATTCCCCTTATCTCCGGATTGTGAAAAGAAGGAGCCTGTTGCCTATTGTCAAGAAGACAAGCTTGTTTAGGCCCTTTATATTGCTTCTCAGCACTCAAGTCCTGGATTTCCAGCCAAATGACATCTTTCTGTGATACATCCCTGAAACAGGCAGATCTTCTGAAGTCCAGGCAGCTGGTCATTAGCCCATCTTACTGCTCCCCCACTCCCTTCTCCCACCACTCTCCCTGTTTGTTTCTGTGACACTGCTCCCTTCTATAGAATTTTTCTCAATGTTGTCCTGATACACCAGGTGTGCAGAGCCCTTTTCCTGCCTTTCAGCCTTCTCTCAACCAAGGGCAGCAGGGTTCCCCCATGCCCACCACCATATCAAGTCATCTCCACAGAGATCTCTGGGATCAGTGGTGCTCATTTGGGTAGCTGTACTCCCAGTCTTGCCTATGACACTGGTTTTGCAGGCACTGTCGTAGGATAATGACATCATTATATTTAATATTTTCACATCAATTTCAAACAGTGTCCCCTCTGTTGAGAGATTCCCACCTGACTGCTGATGCTAAGCTTTGCGCCTCTATACCGATTGACAAGAAGTTTTAACAAAACTGTTGTGCAGATGAAAATATAGGAATATATGTAATGGGGTCCATAGGCACATCCTACACATTTTTTTGGTAATACAGCCAGTTTTTCCCTGGAAATCCATTCAGATCTATCCTTGATGTTATGTCCATAGAATGACCCAGGCAGGCATTGCCCTTCCAGATTTATTCATAAGCACAGCCCCTTCAGTATGTAGGATGTAATTGCAATGTAGGTCCCCAGGCAAAAGTTAGCAGGTATAAACCTGCCACCAGATAGAGGAGGGCTTGCAGAATCAAGATTTTATCTGTTATTCCCATTGATTAACATCAATGGACCAAGTAATCCTGTTAAATTCATCTGGAAGATGCCTATTCACAGATTTTCTATTGTCAAGTCCTTAGTTTCAGGTTTATAAAGCTATCTGCCCACAAAGCTAACTGCAGGTGTGGTTTGATCATCTCTGGGAACCATTCAAGGAAGAGCTTCATGATAGAGTGGCCACGACTTGGAGAAACATTAACAAAAGTGCCATAAACCAGGGTGGCAAAAGCTGTTTCTGTGCATTACAGAATGTTTACATAGCAATATTCCTTTTAAAGCACCCCAAATTTTTAGGTGAAAGTATTCTGTTCAGTAAAGCTTAGCATAATCCCAGCTAACAGTTTGTTTAAGGGCTGTTGTGGGGGCTGCTTCCAGTTGCAGTAAGAGAGACTTCTCAGAGGAAAGAACATAAGAGCAAGATGTACAATTTTTCTGGACATCATTAGAAACTACACTGCTGCTATAGTACCACAGCATTTTGTCTGATAATATCTTTGCAGGAGGTAGGAAGAACTGGAATAATGACTGTTTTCTGCAGTTCTTCAAAAGGGATGAGAAGTTGGTAGAGGCTGACTCTTCACTCAAAAACCAAAAAAGATTTGGTTTGAACAATGCATTTTCATTTTTAATCCAAATGCTCATTAGATGCAAGAGATACAATCTGATGACCACTCAAACTTATTTCTTGCAAAACGCAAAGGTTCAATGGCACTATGGCACTTTTGCTCAGTGCCTTTTTGCTTTTCAGTCTTATACCCTGGGAGCTGCAAGGAAGAACACTGGTAAATCTGTTACGTCAGAACACCATGGTATGAGAAGTAAGCCTTTGTTTAGTTCCACCATTAAAAAACATCTATGCACAATTATTTGTTATTACTTCTTCTTCTGCCTCCTAAATGTGCAAGCAAATTGTGTTTGATATTGGGAGTTGTTTAATGCTGGAATTAAAGGGAAACCTTGTGACCCAGCACTAGGGAGGGGAAGGCAGAACTGCCATTCATCTGGACAGAAATGTTTAATCAACAACTATGTACTGCACTCTGATCTGTGCAACATCTAATTTCTGCGGAAATAAAAGTTCTGAAAGTTATTACAGGAAGCATAAATTGCATAAAGAAATATTAACAGTGACAGTACACATTGTAAAGAAGGAAAAACTAAATCAAGATCTAAGCACTTGTTTCTCTTCGGCATCATTGGGAACCACATATACATGCATGCAGCACAAAATAATTTTTGTAACTAAAATAATTAAAGTTACCTCATTTTATGGAAATTATATTTCGCATTCAGCTGCAATTCATAGGTTAACTAGGTATTATTTTAAGAAAATTGAAAACCTGGGGTTTCAATGCATCGCTAGTACTTCTGCTCAGCTAGAAATGTGCAAAGGTGTGTTTGCTTGATTCTAATCACTGTCTTTTAATGTTTGCATTTTATTTGATAATTTCATTCACTGCAACAGAAAGAGCAAAGTCAGCTTATTGTCTCAAAAATATGCTTCCTCAATTTGCTCTGAAAAAGGTCAATAGCTTTCCTTAGAAAACTCATACTGCTAAAAAAGAAAGTGTCCCCCAGTAAGATTTACACTTCTGCCTTAAGAAATAAACTACGGAAATGCCAGTGTTTTAAATTGCTTCCAAAGTGACACAAAGAGTTTTTCTGGTCGTGTGGGTGGTGTACAAGTAGACTTCTACAGAAAAGATTGTCCAATATTTAGAAAGAAAAGCCAGTAGCTTTTCTTCATAGAAGGAATGAGCTCTTGCTCCTCTGCCTCAAGCCCAAAGCATTTGCAATGGCTGTAATCAGCTGTCATGTGGCTGTCAGGGGGGAAAATAGTAACTAGAAATTCTCATTTGGGGTAGGCTCTTAAACAAAGAGGTCCAGCACAACAAGACACGTTACCCATCTGATCCAGGTTATTTGTTGTCAACATCTTTGTGATGGGCAATCTCACCAGTGGTGTGATAGGTTCTACACAAACAAGTACAGTGAGCAAATGTAAGCCACTGGAACAAGCGCTCAAGTGCAGGAGGTCACTGACAACAGGGTCTGGATGCTCCTCTTGGCACCCTCGCAGTGACAGCCCTGTCACACACACAGAGAACAGGGACTGAGGCTATTCCAGCTTCCAAAAGGGCACTGCTCACCTTGTGGGGCCCTGGCAAGCACGGGCAAGCTGGGAAATCCTGACACTTTCCGGGGAGGAGACAGCGGAGTTTTGCAATGCCCATTCTGCAATCCTGGTTGCTTGAGGGTTTTTGTTTGGCAGGGTTTCTTTTCTTGCCATTCGAATATTTGGCCCTTACACTGAGAGCATCACTCCCAAAGTATCCGAAGAGATCATTCCCATTTAATGTACCCATTAAACATGGTAATTCCTGATTCAAATATAAATTGGAAATTTAAAATGGCATCACTATGCGAACTTTGTGGGATCCAGGACATTTTACTTCATATAGGTTTAGCATTAATGCCTGTATCACAGCAACTGCTTTTCAGGGTGAAGAGAGACTTGCTTTTAACTAGCAACTCTATAACTAGTCCAGTCTATACACTAGTCTCAGTCTTTTTTGCCTTGTATATCCAGAAAAAAATTTTGCAGACCAGATTGTCCTCGTGATCGCTGCACAGCCCTGTTCCTTTCAGTCTATGTACACGGTTTAACCAACCGAAACTTGGTAAACAGCTGTGCTGAAAACCGAGCACAGGGGATGAAATTGGTTTGCTTCATTTTAGCATACAATGATATGTTGTTATTTACTGAAACAATTTTAATTGTTCATTATTTATAGATTGTTATGGCTCCCTTTTCCTGAAAGCTGTCTCAAACAGGACTTAAAGACTGAACAGATTTTGTCAACAGCTTTATTCCTTCCATTTAAGCCAAGTAATCTCCCTTATAGTCACCAGCTAGAACCCTATCTTTGCATGAAAACAGACAAGATAATTTTGTTATCACTGTCTTTTGGTTTAGATACTTATTTTTTAAAATTCAGTCTCTGTGAACTCTCAGATAAGGTTTTACTGCTGGGGTTTTTTTGTTTGTTTTGGTTTTGTTTTGTTTTGTTACTGCAAAAGAAACTTCTACATCAGTCCAATTTACTGTCAGATACTGGAATATACAATTTACTATCATATATTGTTCCTGGGAGGAGAAGGTAAGAATCCCACAACACTGTGACACAGATGAAAATGACAGGTTTTAATCATAGTCATGCTTTATGTCTACAAATTCACCAACAGACTGAAACTATGATGCAGCCTTTACTAAAATTTTTATTGAATCATATTTCAATCGTTTAAAGCAGCCATTTGTGGGAATCCAGTTACTTTGTTTTCCAGCAACCTTTCCGTGCACTTTGCTCTAGGAGTTTTAATACTGCTAAGAGTTGGAGCAACACTTAGAGTACTTTTCGTAAAGTAAATGTGTTACCACACTTCACTACAACTTAACACCACAGACCGTGTACTGAGCATAAATATCATGTTGCCTGCAAGCGCAGTTTGCAAACACATCAAGAAAATCTCTGTCACATCAGGGAGGATTTAAACACGAAGCAAGCACAGACACCGATATAGGGCCAGACACCGATAAACTGGAAGCAACAGGTCCTTTTAAAAAAAATCTCTTGCATTTTTTAGCATGCAGAACATACTGATTGATGATAAATCATGAATACAGACAACATGTCATTCACTTCACACTGAGCCCTCTTCAGGATTATTTGACAGTTGCCTGGGGTGTAAAATGTAATTTTCAAGGAGTCACGACAGGTACTTTTATAAAGATTAGCAAAGCACACATGGAGGATGGTTTCTGCATGAATGAGTCAGTTTCCACTGGCTGGCAGAAACTTTCAGTCACTGAGCAAAATTGAAACAATTATTTGAATCTGTTCTTCACCTCTCTGAGTGGCATATGTATACTAGGAACTTAAATCCTGGTATTTTTTCTGTGTCTGCTGTCCATGTTCCATGTTCCAAGGAACATGGAAACAGTCTTGAAAAAATTAGTCACTTTGTCTATTTTTGCAAAGCTCAGTCAAAAATCAGCACGTATTTTTCAGCATGAGTCACTATCCACATCCCTGTTGCAATAATTGGATTACACATTTTCATTAAAATCTCTGACTCTTGTTCCTGCTCTTGAGTTAGAAGATGAGCAGAAGCCAGGTTTGAGCTTTATTAGAAGACAAAGAAGTTTTTAAATGCAACTATTCACTGATTTTGTTTATTTGAAGACACAACAAAATCCAAACAACTAGCTAATCAAGCGTGAGTTAATCAACCCGTGCTCTGGATGACACCATTCAGCCAACTACAGTTGATTAAAAGCAAACTGCAAAATAACAAGGCTAACACCTCTTTCTACTCCCAGGGAGACAAGCTTTGGCAAAACCTATAACCCCGCACCATTGCCCTTCTGCCTTTCAGAGCTGGGAAATGAAAGTGGAGAGCGGTACCTGGGAGAAGCTGGAGTGCTCCCGTGGGTGCTGGCTCCGCCGGGCTCCCGCTGCCTGCCTGCCTGCCTGCCGGGGCAGCCCTGCGCTCCACCTCCTCGCTGCCTGCCTGGTCAATGTTTCACCAGGCTGTGTCCCACCCTCCCGGCAAACATCGGCGGGAGAACGCAGTGCCGGGGCCACGGGGGCAGAGCCAGGGCTGGCAAGGTCGCTCCTCTTCTACCTGCCCTGCTCTCCTCGGGGAAAATGGAGCACTCGAGAAAAGGGAAACCTGCTAAGAGGGGGATCTGGGGAAAGCATGTCATGAAGGGTGAAAAAAAAAAAAGGTACATAAGTGCTGCTATTAATAGAAAATTTGTGGCAGGTAAGTCATGATAACTTTCCTCTGTATTGTTCTAAGGTTGGAGGCAAGCCTAGGCGTGCCTTGCTGAGAGCTGAGAGGGAACGCTTAATTTGTGGGAGTACATAAATTTCAAGTAAATCTTTGGCATAAGACATAAGACATAAAATTTGTCATTCAAATGACAGCTAAAACTCCAAAATCATAACGAAAATACCTGAGCTGCAGGATGAAATAATGCAAAGAGAGCCTAAACACGAAGACAGGAGAAAGAAATGGCCAAAGCAATCTGCAACATCCTGCTCTACTCCTGTGCCTTGGCTTTTCAGGAGTGCCTCGGAGTTAAAGCTCTACCTGTGGTAAACAGAGATTTCCTGTTCTCAGGAAGTTAACAATTACATGCAAAGGGCAGACGGAACGGGCTGGCAGCTGAGCACAGCTCTGATAAGGTGGCAGCGCTGCTCCCTGAGGAGGAAAGAATAGCTGCTGAACTTGGGAAGCACCCAGAGGCTGGGACTCAACATGGAGTGGCTGCTCCCAACGTGGGAGACATTTTCTGCACCTAGTATGGAGATGTTTGCTCATGGAGGAACAATGGGAAAATCTAGGCTATGCTGTGTGTTCTGGTTTTGTCATACTGCCTTGTCTGTCATGGGATTTCAATCCTGGTTTGGAGAAGAGCAATTAATTTTGTCTAATTTGGATCCCAAACTCAAACAGTACATATTTTAATGTACATGTTTAAGGAGAAAATATACACCACAGTTGCTCCAGCTAGTCAGATTAGCTGCCAAGACCTACCACATGGTGCAACAATGATCACTGTAATGGGGTCCACTATGATGGGGTTGCTGTTGATCTGGATCTTGTACAGCCTTGCACAGGGTTGGGGATGTCTGTACCCAGTGATGCTGGGCTGAGGGACACCAGCTGAGTCCAGTCAGGTTGGAGAGGCACTCTCTGCTTGCTGGTACACTGCTGTGTGTGCATTCATAGGTGGCCAGCAGCACAGCTCCATCAGCACGACAGCTTGCATGCACATGTGACACTGTTGCTTCAGCGGTGGGCTGTGGCTTGACTCGAGCAGATGTGTCACTGGAACTGGGAGTGCCTTCCCTGAGCCAGGACTCCCCAGGGCCCAGGGCAAGCCTGCAGGGGCTGATGCCTGGCCACTTGCTGCAGCAACACAAGCCCTGTGGCTACAGCCAATACCACATGCCTAGTGTGCCCAGCACACAAAAGCCTGCACAGCTCTCCAAGGTCCATTTGCTCTGCGTGTTTTCAGGTGTGTTGCTCCCTTCTGCCAGTCTGCATTCACCTCCCCTTTTGCCTGGAAAAGGAGAGGCAGAAGGGGCATGCCTCATGCATTTGGTACGCTGCCACCATGGCCTGTGACTGCCTGCTAGGATGGTTCTTCACTGGGAATGGGCAGGATGCTGGCATGATTAGAAAAGGCATATGGACTTCCCTACAGCTGCTAGACACAATCCTGCTGCAGTAGGACAACCTGCAAGACTGATCAATATCTTTTGCATAAACCCCATGAATTCTTAACATCAGTTTGTATACCCTCTGGATGAAAATCCCCCACAGTTTCTTTACAGTGTCTGCTCCCAACCTGTGAGGAAAAGTGTGATAATTGTGCAGGGGAGGGAGAGACCCATCTTCTTCTGACAGTTTCTCAGGCTTGTAAGCCACATCATGTTAGCCTCTTTGTACCTTCAATTCCACAGAGCAGCTTGGAGTCTCAGCTGTGGCTATCACCTCTGAGATCCCCAGGCAGAAGGAGGGGATTTATCTGAAAGAGCTTATCTGGGCTTAAGACCCTGTCTAACCAGATTCAGGGAGCAGGAACTTCTCATGGCAGTCTTGCTCCACCTGGTAATAAATGCTGCTCTCAGAGAGGTGCACTAAATAGGCAAGGGAGCCAAGCTGTTTCTCTCTTCAGTTTGGATAAGGAGCCCATTCAAGATCTCTCATATTTTCCTAACAAAACCTGGTTGGGAAAGACCATATTTCTGTTAAAAGATTTGCTTTTGCCAGTTTGATATTTTCGTGGTTGTAGTAGAATTTCAGCAGAACACTCTGGAGAAGTCCTAGCCACACATCATCAGATATCGTTTTTGTCACTGGTGTGTTCCATGTCATGGTCTGGTCTTTGTCAAGTTGGAAACTGAGGCTGCAGTGGTGAGATGTGGAAGCAGAAGAGCAGCACACTGCTACTTGGGTTATGGAGCCAGCTCAAATTTAGTTTGCCTGGCAGCATAGACAAGGTTACTGCCTGTTATGGGAAGGTTGTACACATACTCAATTTTCCACAGTGCTAACACTTCTACAAATCCTGGTACAAGCCTAAGAGAGTCAAATAGTGTGTAGTATTGACGCTCTGAGGCCAGAGGACTTTGAAGAAACTCAGTTATAGCTGCCAGGTATAGCTACCACAGAAAAATGATGGCTCTACTACAGCACATCTAAAGTTGTATCGTGTCCCCCTGGGCAAATAAAGCAGTGGAAAATTTGATGGGTCCTCCCCCAAAATCTGCCCTTGTAAATTAGCTGATATAAAGCAACAGAAACCAGACTTTTTTTTTTCATTGTTGCACAAGAAGTAAAAAGGCAGCCTTCTCTGTATAGCCATCACCTTGAGAAAACTCAGTCTGTTATTCACACATTTTCCTCTCTCAGAAATGAGGTTTCCACAGGGCTCAGAGAGAGGTGGATGCTTCTGAGGAGGTCGAGTTTGCCCTGGTGTCAGCTGGTCAGAAGTGTGCTGCTTTTGCAGATCACTGGGGGTGGGCTTCTGATTAACACAGGGCTCACAGACAGGGCTGGGCCCATGGAGACTTGGCATATCAGGCTCTTTCCAGCATGCAACCTTTGTCACAGAGCACGGGTTTCAAGGGCAACGTAACACTTGCATATTTACTTACTGCAAATGGAGGAGGTGGTGGGTCGGACAGCATACAGACTGTAAAGTCAAACATTAATGCAGACATGGTATAACCTCATGGCTTGGGAGCAACTATACATAGGGATATTAAAAGTGAGAAAGCACCTAAAATTCACAAAGCTCTTTCAATGAAACATCAATTTACTTACAAATTGTTAACAACCTTAACAACACAGAGGCCAAACAACAAAACTAAAACATGGGTATCAGGTAACAGAGGGGAAATTTCTGTGAATCTTAAGTAGGGTTTAGTTTTGTTCCAGTTCTCTTTCAACAGGTGCATTTGTATTTCATCTTGCAGGGCAACACTTGCTTTGGAAAAGAGTACAGGCAGATCCAGAGGGGCTACTGCAGAGGCTTTGAAATCTTTCCATTCCCAGTAAAGAACCTGCATCTGAGCACATGGGGCCATTAGGAATATGTTTAGACCCATCCCTAAGCACTGTGTCGAAACCTCCCCAGGAGCTACTGGTACAGCACTGATCTCCTCCGACAGGAGCCTCATCCCCTTCTCTGGAGCAGAGGGACTAGCAACTACCTGCTGCTAAAAATCAGGTGGGAGGGGAAAAATAATCGCTGTGAGCTGGGGAAGATCTTTATCACAGTAAGACAGCAGAGACCTGAAGTATGAATTGGGAACGCTCTTTCAACAGTGGCCTGAATGCTGCATACATGAGGACACCTCTCCAGCTGTGGGTTTGACTGGGTGTCTGGAAATCCTACCTGGACATGCCAGCAGTGCAAGATCTACAGTCCTGCCATACCTACTCATCCTTTTGGTCCATAATTTAGTATCTTGTGCTGAGCTTTTAGAGCAAAATGCCCTGTAGATATTTATCTAATGGAGAATGTGTCCTCAGCACTTGACAAAGTACTTCTCTGGATGATAAAAGAGATGGTAAAGAAACTGAAACATTGCTGCTACCTGATCCCAGAGCTGTTTGGCTTGTGGTTTCACTGGAAATGAGTTTCTATTCCCTTACAGGGAGCAGACCTTGCAAAATACACAAGATATGTAAGAAGGCTTGCTCATGATTCACAGAGAAACCAAATGTTGATGGGAAAGAAAATTGCAAGCAGATTCTGTAGCGCTGCCTTCAAAGAATGGGTAACACTGATATAAAATCATATGTCAGGCTAGAAAACACCCTACAAAAACAGGCTTCTTTCCAAAAAACAACCCAACATATCGCACCTTTCTTGTTCACTCCCTTATTTGCAGCTTTTCTTTTCAAAAATAGTATTACAAAATGTTATCATGCAAAGCTTTCAGGGAGTATTGCCTATTTTTACTCTATCTTGTTTTGTAAGACCACACTACATTAGTGATTTGGCAACTTCACACCGTGGACAAATATTTCAAAATATTCCTTTCTTCTGAACACACAGCTGTTAAACCACTTTTACATGTATTGCTGCATTTTGTGATGCCACCCACAGTCAGTCTTAGGAAAGGATCTGGGAGACTCGATGTTTTAAAATCAGGGATGTATATACCTTATGGGTTTGATTTTAACACAAAAGTTTCTCAGCTAAGCTGCTTCTGGGATTTGCTGATGAGACAACTTTATGTAAACAGGGAGAATCTCAGGCTCAGGCTTTGCTGGTGCTGATTTAGAGTCAGGATCCTCACTGGACAGCTGGGAGGAGTATTTGTGGTCTGGATGCTTTAATAATGTCCTCATCTTATCCCTGGGCCCTTGTATCCAGTTGTGGAGACCAGTGCACAGGAGCAAATGGACAGGTCTGGGAGGAGATGCCTTCAGGAGCACCTGTGGCACCAGGACAGCCTGGCAGGCACACCTGCCTTGGCAGGTTTTGGGATGGCACTGGCTTCAGGTAGCAGTGTCAGTGGGTCATTGGTGTGTAGGGACCATGATATTAATTTATTTATTATCTATCCTTATGCCAAGATACATTAGGTTTTAAAATGCTTTGTAAGAGCTGACTGGACATGTGGAGCTCTAAAAAGTTAGGATTTCTAATAAAAGAGAAGACACGTGTTGCTAACAATACCTTAATTCTGCTTTCTTGGGCATTAACATTGGAACTGAAATAGCCTGTAGACATTTTAGCATTGAGAATTCTTCTTACACTGTCCTTAGCACCTTATGTTAAATTTGGGCAAATATTTGCTCTCAAATTCAGTTCCTAACATGTGATGACATGAAGCACCTTCATTACACTCCACAAGTATAGCTCGTTGCCTTGAATGAACCCCAGGAGACAAATAATGTTTCTAATTTAAAATAACACTTAAGAAGATAGTACATACAGAGATTTTATAGCTGAATGGAAAAGAATGGGTCTGAATCAGCCTTTCCAGAACATACTGCCAAGATGATGAATGAAATATTTTTATTCTTATTTGCTTTACTCAAAATCTCAGAGGAGATATTGATACAGATCTCTGTGAGGCCAGTTCCTGAGGATGGTACTTACGTATTTGGAAGCTATTATTTACTTAATTATCTCCATGCAGCCCAAAACATCCCAAAGCTTCAGTACACAGATGCCTTTTACAGTACATCCACCTCATCACCAAATTCAAGGCACAAGAAAAAACATTTGTAGATGAGGAGGATGAAGATCTGAAGGTTGGACCAGCACAGGCGACCTCTTGCTTTGTGGTTTTCCTATCATCTGCCTGTTAGAGGTGTCTGACTGCCTTTCACTTCTCTCTTTTGGTGGAACCCAAAGGAGAGTTCCTGCCTAGGAATAGCAGAATGGCTGAGACACAGCTGGAGGTAGCTGGGTTACCACAAAAACACGCGTTAGTTGAGGATGCCAAGGATACAGTGAGTGACCTCATAATTTCTGAAAAGAAGTTAAGAGAAAATTATGGAGATTAACAGACATGGCTCAGGAGGAACAGGATATTTGGAACTGCTTACAGGGTGAATGATGGATGCAGAGGAAGGTGGGATAGAGCTGGGAGGCGTCTTGTGGATAGAACAGATAAGAGGAAATCCACCATTTCTGAGAGAAAAAAAATAGGATGGGACAACCCATCTGCTGGAGTGAGGTAAGTTGTTTTGGAGGGACAGCTGACGAGACATAGTAATGCTTGTGAGAAGGGAGAAAATGAGGTTGAATTGGAAAGAGGAAGTGGTAAATACAGGATGTACAGATGATGGTTCGGAAGGAGTGCCTGTGAGTCAGGTAAAACAATAGTGTGCTGGAAGAACATAACCAAAAGGACATCTAGTCCCTGGGTGAAGGAAAGATTGGTGGGTAGTGTGCTTTCAAGCTGTGCATCTGGCACCAGTGTACTGCGTGCTGGAAGCCACACTGCTCAAAAGTTGAAGAAATGGTGTCCATCTAGAGAGAGAAATGGAAAAGGGTCAGAGAGGACAGGGCAATGGAGCCCAACCACATTAAAACAGGGATATTAGGGACAAAATTCCTTGTGTGGTGAGGCTGGAAGGATGCAAACTATCCAAGAGGGACTGGTGGGAAAACCAAAGTGATGGGAGCTCAGAGGTTTAAAGATCAGAAAATAAACTGCCTATGGGGATCTGATCAGTTAGGGAACATTTTTGTGACCAGGGTGAAGTTCTTGTTTCACTTTCATGAAGTCAAGCTAAGCAGTGAGGCTGAGAAGGTAGAGAGCTAACAGGGATGTGGGACATTGAATGACAGTCACTGTGTGAGAAATGAGAGATCTTCGGGGCAGCTGGAGAGAGCCTGAGGTGCAAAATTTGGGGAGGAAAACAGGGAAAAATTTGGGAAGAAAATAGGGAGCAGCGTGTCTGCAGATGGTTGACCAGGGGGAGGAAAGAGAGGCAGTGCTGGGTGCAAGGGACTTGTTAACCCTTGTTGACAATCGGTGGTGCAGTGTCAGAAATGGGCGAGCACGGGGATGGGGATGGGGATGGGGATGGGCCTCTGCCAAGGCAGCAGGGAGGGCTGGGGAGGGCAGGTCTGGCTGCTGCCAGAGTGGAAGGAGCAGCAGGAACTGCAGGGGTAAAAGTTGAGGAAGAAAAATGTAAAAGGAACCTTTTTCCTGTTTACGATAAAAATACCCTCAAGCGGATTTTCATACTAATTAGAAGTGTTCATATAAAAGGTGCCTAGGAGAACCAGCGATACTCTCTCTACAATAGCTACATCACATGTGCAAACAGAATATGTTGTTAAACTTGTTTTTTTTCTATGTATGGACTAAAACCAGATATTATTTACTCCAATGCACACACAACCAGTAATAATTTATGCTTGTAGAGTTCCCAACTATTGTATGGAAGCTGGAGAGCTGAGTAACACAATGTTCTGTACCAGAAAACTGCAGCATTTAGCCAGTCTATCAGTTCCCCAGAGTAATTTTATGGTATTTCTATTTTTTAAACTTCCCGGTAACAGTGAAAGTGGATTTGTTTTTCCATGCAAAGAAATTATTTAAGAGAAAATCTGTAACCCGTACTCTGGCAAGCATATTGATGTATTTTCTGAGCTCAGTGGTAAATTGATCTTCAATCTGACTGTCCTGAGGCAAGCAGCATGGCTAGTGAGAAAATCATGATTCAAACTCCCAGGTTACACAATTCATCTTGCTCCTGCTTAAGATTTTAGAATTTAAAAACCTTTCACCAGATTATGCAGAATTCACTTTACAACATTTCATCTTAGGCAGACAATGGATTTTGAGAGCTGACATACAGAACCTTGTTCCACTCACTGCTATGAAATCAGGAGCTGTTCTGTACATGTATTTCAGTGAAAAAAGTGCTGTCTACTTATAAGCACAATCACAGATATTTGTGGTTGGCTGCGTCTCAGTCCGGCTTAGCTGAAGGCTACAATTCAGATTTGAGGCTTGGATTTATTTTTATTAGAACTGGAATTACACACTGTGCTCTCACTAATCTTTGCACAAGATGGAGGGACTCTCAGGACCAGCTTTTTCTTGCAAGTCTCCTGCTTAGAACAAACCTTCTCAGAGGACAACAGTTTGCATTTGAGATTAGCTTCATCTGTACTAGGGCAAGATCTTATAATACTAGCATTATAGAACTATAGAATAATTTTGGTTAGAAGGGACCTTTAAAGGACCCTTCAGTGAATAGACACATCAACTTGATCAGGTTAGCCAGATCCCTGTCCAACCTGAACTTGAACACTTGCAGGCATGAAGTGTCTCACATCTCTGTGGGTAACATGTTCCAGCATTTTACCCACATCATCATAAAAAAATTCTTCCTTATATCTAATCTGCATATTATATCTATAGATATAGATACATCTATTTACCCTCTTACTTTAAAACCATTACCCTTGTACTATTGTAATAGGCCCTGCTAAAAATCTGTCCCCACCTTTCTCTCTTTAGCTACTGGAAGGTGCTAGAAGACCTCCCCAGAGCCTTTTCTTCTCCTGGCTGAACAACCTGAACTCTCAGATTTTCCTCATAGGAAAGGTGGTCCAGCCCTCTGGTCATCTTCATGGTCTTCCTCTGGACTTGCTCCAACAGGTCCATGTCCTTCCTGTGCTGAGACCTCCAGAGCTGAATGCAACACTCCAGCTGTGGTTTCATAGGAGTGGAGTGGAGAAGGAGAATGGCCTCCCTTCACCTGTTGGCCACATTTCTCTTGATGCAGCCCAGCCTGGTCTTTGAGAGGACATTGCCAGCTCATGTCCAGCCTCTCATCCACCAGCACCCCCAAGTCCTTCTCCACAGAGCCTTTCTCAATTCCTTCATCCCCCAGCCTGTCTTGATACCAGGGGCTTCCCTTACACAGGTGCAGCACTTGCACTTAGCCTTGTCGTGCCTCATGCAGCTCCCATGGGCACGCTTCTCGAGCTCATCCTGGTCCCTAAGGATGGCATCCCATCCCTCAGGCATATGAACAGCATGACTCAGCTTGGCACCATCTGCAAACTTGCTGAGAGTGCACTCATTGTCTTTTTGCTTTCAAAACAGTCCCCTAAGCAGTGAAGATTTAAACACCTGAAATGATTTAATTTGATTCAACACAACTCCATTTGTTCCACGATGATATTGAAGAGCACTGAAATTTTGCCTGTGTTGGGGACTCCTAGCTGGGTCATTTTTATGATACTGCACATGAGTCAGGGAAAACTACATTTTTTCCTGCTTTTTAAACAACAGATGGATGAAAACAGCCATTCAGAAATAACATACATGAGTCATAAATGGGTGGTATAGACCACTGTGAAGTGATGAATTGTATTTTAATGATTTACCAAGACTCCAAGAATCACCAGGTTATGAGAAAGGTCTTGAAAGATATCTTAGTAAAGATTGCTAGGCAGAGTCTAAATCACTCAATTTATCACCATCAAAATATCAAATACTGAACCCAAACTGTTAGTGCCCTGTCCCCAAGTGTGAGAACAGTGCCACGAGCCTGTTGGCAGGATTTTTTGCGATTATTGTACTTTCCTTTTTTTTTTTGTAATTCATCACCTGAATCTAGACTGAAACTTGATTGGTAGTCTGGAATAATCCTGAAGTATTCTGCCGTGATAGTCAGTATTTCATGTTACAACTATGTACTTGTGGGCTTTCAAATCCTATTAATGGTGTACATTTCCTTAACTTTTCCTTTGAAGGAATCCCAGCTCACTTGTTTTTCACATGGTGCTTTCACCACCTTTCACCTCCCTTGATATACAGTAAGCTCTGAGGAGAACACTGTAATGATTAAAATCAGAAATTAAAAAGTAATGTTTGGTTTCACCAAGCTTACTGTGACCATTTTGAGTGATAGGATTGCCATTTATCTGATCTCGTACACTAGCCAGATACAGGTTAAAAATGTAGAGATGGGAAATTGAATGTCTTCTCCACTTCCAAAGATTTTCTTCATACTAGAGGACAATACTGTCTCCAGACAAAAAGTACCAGCAGCAAACACCATTCATCATAGGAAAAGTCAGAATGCTCTCATCTATTTAATTATTACAATTGAAAGTGTCTCCAGATCATGAAAAATGTTTCCATACCCATTGCTTGGGCTGGCAGTGGGGACACCAGACTGCTCAAAAGCGTAGAACAGCAGAGGACAAGAACAGGTCCAACACAATAAGGAGCAATGTCTCTGCCGTGTTTTGTCTGGGACCAGCCAAGGCTGCTGAAAATTTCCCATTTGCCACTTATATATGCTTCATTAGAAGAAATAGATTACCTCCTGTTAGACACTGAGTCTGCTGGAGCCAAGGAGAGAACTGCCACTGCAGGACCTTTTGCAGAGATACAGCACGCAGCTCCCAGCTGGCACCAGCTCTGCCCAGCCTCGCTCCTCTCTGCGAGATCCCTTCTAGGCTGGGGCACGAGGATGCTGGAGGAGCAGGCAGGGCTGGGCAGTGCCCGGCACCCGCCTGGGCTGAGGTGTAACCCCAGCACATCCAGGGGAAAGGTGAGGAGTTTCCTCACGAGAGGCCTCTCTCAGCAGTGACGGCGTGTTGGAACACCGGCACTCCTCGATACAAACAAGTGAGGGCAACTCAGCCAGCCGAAATAAACAAATAGAAGCACAGAGAGAGGGGAAATTGCACCTTTTGGATATGCTGCTGTTCTTCATGTGCACATTTGACATTCAGATGTTATTACAATGGATGCCGTGGTTCAGTTATTGATTGAATCCAAGTTACTGAGCCCATTTCTTGTTCTTCACTGATGTCACTTTATTGATAGGCTGAATATAATTCCATTTGCTTGTGGTTAGGTAAATGATAGTGAAAATCTTTATTTTCTTGCAGTGCTAAACCCACTAAAAACATTTAAAAGGCAGAGCATCAATGAATATAAGCTTGTGGGATTACACTGTGTATGAGCCTGAAATTCCAGACTGTGAATCAGTGGATGGTGTGGCAGAGCCTTTAGTGATCCTTTGCACAAAAATGGAGTAAGTCTTGTCGAAACTTCATTCTCATCAGTGTGTTAGTCAATGTTTTGGGTGTTAGCATCTTGCTGATTGCTTTCTTTGTTAAGGAACAGTAAATAAAATGGTACTGTATATCTCCTTTGGTATGCAGATCTCTCACCTGTGATGTTGTATCTCTGAGGGGAGAAGCAAAGGAGAGATGGATTTATAACTCCAGAGTTGTACCAAGGAATTGCCACCATTAAAACAAAGTTCACTCCATCCCTGCACTACTCGTGATGATGTTGACTATCAGGAAGCTCTGCAAGCTTCTGGACTTCTGCAGCCATTAGAGGTGCTGAGGGTATTCTGAAGGAATTTATTTCTAGTGAGCAAACAGTCCAACATGTCCCATGCCCTGGGTCAGCATCCCTTGAGTGTTGTATGGGATAAGCCTACACAGAGACTCCATGTCTGTTTAGTCCTAGAGCTCAGTTCCTTCTGTATGCTAACTGGAAATGGAGGCAAGGGATTGTATTGTCTCAGTTCTGTAAAATCCTTCCCTTGCCACCCATAGGCCTATGTGAAGTAGTATGTATAAGGAAGGAAAGAAGATAAATGATGTTCCAGAAAAGGTGAGAGGAATTCTCATGGCCTCATTAAGAACACATTCCTGGGAAGCTGATTTCTAGAAACTAAATTTTCTATTGATTTCATTCCAGTTGAGTGAAGAAGGAGAAGGTGGGACTATGGCAGTCACTCAAAAAAGGTTTCAGCCCTATCACATTTTGGTGACATTCTTTTAGAAACTTGTGTCTCCAAGATCCTTTTTGCCTTGTAAATAAGATGCTGAAGGAATATGCAGGCTAAATGTCTGCATTTCTAACCTAAAGAAAAACACCATGCTCAGTCATGCAAATTTATGTGTCAGTTAGAATCCACTGACATCCCTGGGATATCAGACACAACTTCTTCTAACATAATGAGTCGGCATTCTTCATTAAAACAAATTAGCACAGTTCCACTAGAGTCAAGGTAGTGATACCGTTTCAGAGGGTTCACAGCAGAGATTCAAGCATTGTGACTAATATCAGGAATAAGTTGTTTTATCCCCTCTGAAACAAAACCTAGAAGTGCTACAGCAGTTAATGCTTATATAAAACCTTAAATAATGCATAAACCATTTATAAAAGTTTTATGAAAGCCTGTATTCCAGGGAGCACAGATAAGTACATATCTCAAAAAAAGCCCATGTAAAAACATGTCTGAGCTCCCAGCAGCCACAGAAAAGCTCTCATCTTGTGAAGACATGCATCTGTGCACACATTTGACACAGTTCTCATGATTTTGTGTATGTATGTGTGCACAAAACCTGCAGTATCCCCTTTAAGAATATTTGTAAATATTAAAAAATTATTAAGTTTTAAAATAATTTTGGTTTTTTAAATATTTTTTTACAGTTACTAAGCCATAGGAATAACAGAGTGGTTTTTTTCTTCATAACACATATTGCTTATACTTTGCCACATTGGCACTCAGATGATAAACCCACAAAACACAGTGGGCCAGAAACAGCTTGTCAGAGCTTCCCCTCCTCACAGCTTCCGACTTTAAGGCAATGGAATTGCACTGATGCTTTTAACAAAGTACTTATCTTTGCTGCAGTATAAGAGAGGGGGACAAATAATACTTTTTTTCTGGTAGTCTGAAGATAAGCAAGTTAATTTAAATTACTGAGTATAATGTCTCTTGCTCTATGTTCTCAAGCACAACAGCAATCCAAGTTTTGCTGTATTGCTGTGATGTCTGTTTTGCTTATTTAGAGGACAAAAGAGGAACTTAAGGTTATTTGTTAATCCACAAACTTTTCAAAAATTATTTTAATTTTGTAAAAGAAAGCACAGATCTCAGTTCTTCCTATGCACAAAAAAAGGGACAAAGTGGGACAAAAGAGACAGACAAGAAGGTCCTCTTGGCTAGGGCAGTATTGTCAGGCTAGTTCAACAGGGTTAAAAAACCATCCTAGTGTAAATAAATGGGAGCACTATAGCTCATGGCTTCACAAAGCACAGCCTGCAACTTACTGGACCCAGACAAAATACACTGTCATGCAATGATGCCCTTGCCACTGAGCCCTCCTCCTGTGTCTCCCCATGCATCTGGTACCTATAGCCATGGTGTAGCTGACAGAACAACCTGCTTCCCAGAGGTACTGTGACACCACTGCTCCCTGCAGTGCTCTCCCCTCCAGCTCAGGCACAGATGGGATGACAGAGCACCTTAAATTCATCTCCACATCAGAAAACTGATATACAATTGGCTTACAATTCAAATAAAAATATAAGGACAGTGTTATTATTTCAGATTTTTGGGGCCCATGTAGCCCAGTAATCTGTCTGCAACAATGATGAAAAACTGACCCCTGAAGAATAGGATACAATACCATTTTATTTACTGTTCCTTAACAAAGAAACAACAGGATGAACATAATTGATCTATTCTGCAAGTCGTCTCCCAGCTTCCAACCATTTTCTGCTCAGGGGACTCCTCCAGCCTGATCTAGATTGCCCAGTGGTGGACCTCTCTTCCAAGTGCTTGCCCAGTCTTCCCTTGACTGTCTGAAAAAAATTGCTGCAACTGTCATACCCTTGGGTAAAGAGTTTCACAAATGCAGCATTTGCTGCATGAAGAAATATCTCCTTTTATTCTGATAAAGGCTCCTAAATCTCTGTCTAACAGTCACTACCTCTTGCATTGGGAGAGACTGTGAACAGCTCACTCCAGACCACTCACTTCACACCACCCCAGATTTTACAGACCTGAATCCAGGAAACCCCCATGGTGCTCTCTCCCTGAGCCTACTCAGCCAGAGGCTAACACATGTGCTTTGGCTGCTTTTTTCCAAGGGATTAGGGAATTTACTAAAATGTTCTTGTTGCCCAGGGTCTCTGCACATCCTTGTGGCAAAACCTCAGCCCTCATCCACCGGTTGGACATTGAGCACGCTGAGCACAACAGCCACGCAAAGCTTGGTGTGGGCTGCTGGTCTCAGCTATTTAATTGCCAGAGTGTGAGTGCTAAATTGCTCTCCTCATGGTGCTCTGCAAAGTACCAAAGATTTTGCTTTACCTCGTGTATTAAGTTTGGGATATTAAAGCTAAGATCTCCTCATTACTCAGGTGCACTCAGTAGCTTTTAATTATATTACCTGACATCATGTCTCCCTTCCATCAAATCATTCTGCCACATTTTAATTTGCCTTATGGCTTGCTTTCAGTTAGCTGCAAGTAGGCCAGAAAACAGAATTTTAATGGTTATCAGCGCTGCAAGAACTCGTATATTTATTGCTGCCTGCAAATATCTGCATGTATGCTACTGAGTAAGTTTTTCATTTGCCCTCTGAAAGCAAAAAATTCAGGATGAGCTCAATCAGCAGACTTTTTAAAAAGCTGGCTTCCTAAGGAACAATTTCTAATGCTCCATGTTTATGCTATTTTAACTTCTCTCAGTAACTGGGCTGGAATGGAAATCCTGACTGATCAAACAGATCTTGTCCAGGCAACATACTTTCAATTGATTTTACATCCATTCATCAGAATCATTTGCTTTAAAAACTGATTTTATGTCTAGCTAGAACACAAACAAACATGTTTAAAGAGGGTACCCCTTGTTTACATGTGCACCATATGGCTACCTGGTTTACCTCCCATACTGGGACAGGAGGTCATTTTTAATTATTCACAGCAGGGGCAGCTCATCATAACCACATCTGTAAAAATCAGCTTGTCCAGTCATACTCCTCACAGGTCTGTGAAGCATCTCAAAAACATATCCTGCCCTGCTCATTATGCAGACCTTCCAGGTGTCTTCTCTCCTGCTGAGGCAGGGCCACCCACCCCTGAGGGTAAGTACTGGCATCCTAAAGAGGAGCAGCTGGAGCCAGGAATGAATATGTGGAGAATGATGGGACAAATGTATCAAATACCTTAGGTTAATTGACAATCAATTAAAGCTAATGCCTAGCAAAACTCTCATGATATTGCAAACTCAGGGCTGAAAGTGGTAGACAGAGGGCTTACATCTCTGCAACTTTAAATAGAAGATGCTGATATTATTTCTCACTTATTTACTTACTTCTGTTTACTATGGTTAGCAATTTTCCAAAGCAAATTTAAGATGATAGTACAGACCAAAATAACTCCATGGCAGCACACTCAATAGGGGTGACCTGATCAGCATCACTTCTACTGGCACAGGTGTTTTAAAACACCACAGTGGTAGCAGACACAGCAGAGGAAGATAATACTGCTGTAGAAGTGCAATGAAATGCTACTCCTGTGAGTCACACTCATGGCCCTTCCCTCCATTCTCAACCGATCACAATGCTGCTCTGCTTTCCCCAGGGACCTGCTGGAGGAGCACTGCTAAATACTTCACAGAGCCCCCAGGATCCCTCTGAGAGACGGCTGGACAAACTGCTTGGACCTGAGAATCACTCATGGATGGGCTCCTTGGTGGGCTTTGCACAGCCAGGGCCCTGATTCTGCGGCAGAGCTAGTCTCAAGTCAGTAATTGCGTGTTCAGTGTCCATTCTTCCGCTTGGTGATTGCCACTCCTTTTGTCACTGATTTCATGCACCACAGGAGCACAGGTCCCATTGGCATCAGCATTTTTCCCCCAGCCTTGCCTGCCCCGCAGCAGTGACCCTGTGCTTCCTGGGTTGGGACCTGTATTACTGCTCAAGCCATGTTTCTCCTGGATTCAAATTACTAGGATCAAAAGTTCAGCAGGTTCTACCCTCAGTCAGTCTGTTGATGTGTTTATTTGTTCCAGTAACCTGCCAGGTCTTCACAGGTCTTAACAAACCCGTGAGAAGATCCTTGCCTTTCTTCAGAGCTGGCTTGACTTGTGCAAGCACAGACTGAGGGGCTGCTTTGGAGGATGAGCAGAGATGAGGGGTTCGTGAAGGATCGTGAAATGCTGTTTGGAGCCAGCAAATTACCATTAAAGAATGCTGCCCACTTATGCAGAAAAACTGGGTGCCAGCCGCTCACCAACCCTGTTATTCAAGTTCTGCAGCCTGCAACAAAAGGCTCCCAGAATTAGCTCTCCCAATCTGGTGGTGAGACACCTCTGATGCCTGAAATGGGTTTGCCTTGGGGTTGTTAAATACCTGCTCCATGTGACAGGTCTAATTAAAAGTTTTTAGCCTAACAAATCCCCATTTGTGAGGGTATAAGAGCTAAGAAGATTAGATGTTAGTTAAACTAGACATAACTGAGAAAACAAAGTTGCTGCTGTTAATTCTTAAAAACGCTACCCCACTGTGTGTGGGTGGAAGGACTGGATAACAAAACTAATAGGGGAAACAAAAGTCTCAGATGGCAGGTATATCCCACCAGAAAAATTGCTTCCTTGAATTTAATATTGCAATGTAATAGGGGAATATATTTATTCTACATACAGATGGCAAAAACAGCTTTAGTAAAAATTGGTCTTGATCTCCTGCATTATCCTTGCAAAGGATACTATAGGTTTACTACTATAGCCCATCAACTAAACAGGTATATACAAATAGCCCCAGAACAAGCTAAGCACAACATAACTCCACAATTTGATCAGAAAGATTGTCTGCTACTGAACTGAGAAACTCGATGAGTCTTGTATTGACTAGCTGGGAAGTCAGTGGCTCTCAAAGACTTTCTACTCTGTCCTTCCAGGGGGGGTCTCAGTTAAGAAGAATCAGCTGCTTTTACATTTTCATAGGAATCAGAAGTCAACTGTTTTATTCTTCCAGTAGGGAACTGCTTGCAATGGCATCCCCAGCAAGAATAGATTAGGGAAACTGAACTTGGATCCACAGCATATTTGTGCCAAACAAATGCTTCTTCCCTACAAAAAAAACCCCACAAAACCCAGGCCATCGGAGCCTCCAGACTCCTCCTTCTCCCCCTCTGCAAACAGACGCATGTCTTATGCTTACTTAGAAATTCTTGACTTTATTCCCAGTGAAACTGTTCAGTTCAGCAGCAGCCCTCTCTATTAGCATCTGCCGCTACCTGTCATTTTGCCTTGTTTCACTCCTTCCTGGGCAGACATCCCATGGATCCCAGGTTTTTATCTTGATGGCTTCATTCTCCCTACCAGCCTCATTCTAGAACACCTGCTAAAGCTGTTAGCACTAATTATACTTTTATTTGAATGTAAATACTTTGCTTGGGAACATAATAAGTATACACCTGAGTCTGGAGCCTCTGTTGAGCTGATCAGTGCCAATGAGGAAGGGGGAGATGTAAGAACTACCTCCACAGAAGTAAGTGAAGTCAAACCTCGTCAGTGAGTGTTCCTGGGTATTGGAATGGAAACCAATTGCACCTTTTAAGGTCCAGAACAGCTGACACCCTTTGGACCCATGTCCTTTAAATACCAGTTGCCCAAACCAGAGGGAAGATCATCACTCTCCCAGGCACAGACCGAGGGTTAGGGTGAGCTCTGGATCGTCCCTTACGTGCAGTGTGGGTGCAGTCATTTGGGTTTGGCAGGTGACACAGCATCCTCCTCTGGAGGCAACCAGCCTCCGTGCCAGAGAGCGATTCTGGGCGTGTTTGATTTACCAGCAGAGATGTAGCTAATGGGGAATAGAGATAGAAACCCAAACTCCTTATTTAACAAGCAAAATAAAGAAATCTTTTACATTTGGAAATACTGAGGCAGGCGATCAAATAATTAGCACTGCAAGTTTGTACTGCCTGCAGCTAGAAGAACTGCTCTCTGTGGAAGCAGGAATGTGGTTGAGCCTGAAAAAACGTGATAAGGGATCTGTACCTAAGATTTTTGGATGGTCTGCATATGTCACAGGTAAGTTTCCACAGAGTTGAAGGAGCATTCAGGACTGGACTCCCATGGGGAAACTCCCTACTCTACCCAGTGAGGATGGCTTGGCAAGCCAGTGCCAGTGGTGCATTTTTACTCCTTCTGAGGAGGTGTATCAAAACTAAAGGTATAGAAACATTTTTTATATATATATCACAAACTGACCCTAGAAACAGCAAAGAAATAAGAAAAAAATAAGAAAAATTCTATTTACCTGTTTTTCTCAACCAAACAAAAAATCAATTTCAGTTTGATTTTTTTCCCCAACACTTTAGTAGTTTCTTCAATTTCCACATAAAGTGCTCACAATTGAAAATCGGAAATATTTTCCTTGGAATTTTAATTTTTATACAGATCAGTCTGTTTTGCAAACTCGACCCAAATGTACAAATACTTTTATTTTTACAAAATCTTCAGTTTTGATAAGTATGTAAGCTGTTTACACATATTTTTATCCTAGCTGGAATCCTGATGATCTTGCATATTGTAAGGAAAAAAGTACAGGTATGGATTTCTATGTTGATGTTTCATCACATGTGTGGGATGAGACTGGCTCTAGCTATGAAATACAAATGTAGTATATACAGATCTTGCTGATCTAGCAGAAGTATTAAATAACAAATCTCCTGGCTCTTTTACAGACGATGATTCAAGCAATCCATAGGTTCCTAGGCTGCTGCACAAGATCACAGCCTGATCACATGTGCGTGATGGCATAAACAGATGAATAATAGCAACTGCATTTTCAGTCCCACCCACATTTCATCTTATTTTTTTAGATCACATTACACCTACACACAATGCTTGGCTAAGATTTACAAACACAGACTACAAGAAAATCAATATGTTGTTTTCGGTATATGTGTATTTCAGTAGGAAATGCTATCTGGGGTTTTCCCCCTTTTTCCTTGTTTGTATTTCCAAGGAAATAGATCTGAGAAAACAAGCGTCAAAATTCATTAGTTGCCATGGGATTTCAAATGCAAAGTCCTAACACAAGTGCAGGTAAGACTGGACTAGAGTAGGAAACAGCTGACCTATTATAAAATATTTCTTCCTGGCTTTCCCATGGGGCTGCTGTCAGCTCCAGCACATGCCATGACCTTGGCTCTGTTGAGAACTGGAAGAGTATTGGCCTTGACTTGAATGGAAGCAGGACCAACCCCTACTCAGACAGTTTCATACCCTACGTGTCAGATGTGCGTGCCAGCATTATGCAACAAGGTGAAAAATGAAAACCTGTCAGGCACAGAACTGGTGCACTCAAGGACATACTGGTATTTGTTTTGCAGATTTGCCACTCTAACAGGGATTAACCACGTGCCATTGATAGCTGCCGTGATAAAGTCAACCAAAACACTTCATTTTTTAACTTTCAGAACATGATCAAAACTTTTGAGGGAAATGGCTTGTTTGGCCTCAAGTTTTTATTTGAAGAAAAAATTAAAGTAGGAAAGAATTTACTTTTTCCAGTCTTCTCTCCCCAATATCCCCCTCCTTTGTCCCCCAGCTAACAAAGCAGCAGATTGAATTCACCTCCCAATTCCTTTAATTATTTTTTCAACCAAGTGGCTGAAAAAGTCGCCAACCTTCACTTTCTGGAAATTCTTTGGTGTATTACTGCATAGCAGAGTGGTGTGACAAGGATAAAGAGATTAGAAGTAATTTCATATAACTCCTGTCAAAATCTGCAGAAGGCTTTTACTGGTAACTCTGAGAGCTGCTGAAATTCTTCATTAAAAACTTTCAATATATACGGGCAGGAAATCTCTAAGCTCTAAGACACAAAGTAACCGAAACAGAGGGAGAGAAGGAATATTAAATTAAAATCTGAATAGAAAGAGAATACAGAGGAAAAAAACCAAAAAACCACTCTACTCAAGTACAACAGTAATAATGCATGTTATCTCCATGGGGGTTGACACCAATTCAGCTTTGAAAGCCAGAAAACTGCATGCTGATTTTCACCAGTTTCAAGTAAAGGGGCATAACCTGTGCAGGCACAGGCTCTCCTTGCTAGCCCTGGACTGCCCAGGTGGCTGTGAGCTGCTGTTGATGGTCACTGCTGCAAACTGCCTTGGCTCACACAGAACTCTGACTGTGTTTTCCCTGCTTGTTATACTCTTCACATATAGCCTAGGCAGGTGAAATCTGGCCTGTAGATGAAGAATGTTTCCTGGTATGGTGGGCAGGCATGGCCTCTAGCATTATCAGTGTGAGAAAGCAGGGGTGAAGCACACACAGAAGGAACTAGATATGATCTGGCCAGCCTACAGACCTGACTGAAAAGCTTTGAAGACAAAAAGAGCGTGGTTTACATTCTCTGTGGTTGTTCTATTAAATGGACAGAGGAATGGACAGATATTAAATGATAATGTCAGTCCTTCATCTTTTGAAAAGTTACTATTGTGTTGCAAAGCAATCACCAGGTATTGCAGGTCTTCCTCAGAGCCCGTGGCCTTGCAGAAGAACAGAGAAAGTGCAGATGAGCACGAGCACAGGTGCATGAAAGGGAATGTACTCCTACCACCATGGGTTAGGAGAAGAGTTTAATTTTTTTGTCCCCTATTAGAGGTACATACTCTTCTATTTGCTTGGGAAGTCCTTTTCTATCTTCATGAATCATTCACCCATTAGTTTCCACAAACATGTTCACACCTCAGGTTTGCTCAACGAAGGCTGTAGCACGATCTGATGTGTTGCAGCTCACCCAGGACAGGAGTTTTTGTCCTTCAGCCATTTGCTATGAATGAGGGAGGTTGCTCTGCGTGCTTCATTTCTGACTCTGGATTTCAAGCTGGTTGACCAGGAGATGCCTTCCCTCTGGTATCTCTGGTACCCAGTGCAACAAGTGTTTCTCAGTTGTCCATTTCTGCTTTAAAAGAACCAAAGCTTTGCCAGTATGCACTGGCTAGGAAATGTAACACATTCATCCTCTGAACCTGCACCTTTCTTGAGTCACAGTTGCTTTTGGGATGGTTTGATGGGAGGGAAAGCAGTTCCATTGTACAGCTGTGCCTCAGGCCTAGGCTGCCTGAAGGTGAAGTGCAAAGCAGAAACACAGCCCTGTGTGGTGGGCAACCCTGAGTCCACAGTCCCATCATCTCAGCCTCTGACCAATCTCTGGTTCCTCCTGTTCCTGAAAACAGCTTAACTCCAGGCAGCTATCACTTGTAACTCTCATCCATCAGGAAAAAGAGAGTAAAACACCCCAACAGCACAGAGTGAAATGCTACATTTGACTTCTGCCACTTTACAGTCCACTTTAATAAACAGGTCTCTAGAAGAGGTGCACTGTGGTGGCCAGAACCACACTGAACATATTCCCTAAGCAAGGAAATGTCTAACCCTAGTACACTTAGCATGGGTAATATCCCAGTCCTCAGCATGCTCCTCACTATTTATCTTCCATAATGTTTTGCTTCTTTACCCCCTATCTTTTCTTACCATGAGAGGACACCAGCCTCATTTATGTTTTCAGCTGTTTATTCAGCTGCAATGCTGTCAGTGAAAAAGGCTCTTCCTGCAAGGTTTTGGTCACCTGTCCTGCTTGGCCAGTCTCACCAGATCTCCAGCTGACCAGCAGGGATGCATGTGGGACCACTGCATCCTCAAACCAGCCCCTAGGCCAGCACAGTTCAGACTGTGAGTGACTCCCACCCCTGAGAACCCACAGTTCGTTCCTCCCTCTTTCACCTCATGAATGTGCAGGGATGGGGATAAAACAGAGGAAAGGGCCATGGCACAGGAATGACAACCTAGGATCCCCCTTCCCAGCCCAATACCTAACCAGCTGTGGGTGATGAGGATGCCTCTACTTGTGAGTTCTCCTCTTGGCCCGAAAGATCCCAGACTATGCAGTGGCAAGGGGCTGGCAGCTCCTCACCCCAGCCACTTATTTCTGGTGTACCCTAACACAGGTCTGCAGCCCGGGAGGGACAAAAGCATCTCAGGGCTTTCCTTGGCACCCTCCAACCTGACAAGTGGTACCACTGCCCTCACTCCCATGTTTCACCAAGTGAAGGTGCCAGCCTGGGCCTGGGTGGATCTTGCAGACGTGTGCATGTGGGAGTGAGTGGTGCAACGTGCTGCTCCCCTGGAGTACCTCATGTTTGGAACGTGAGTGCAGCAAGTTTGATCTCATACTGCTCTGGACCCTCACGGGAGACAATGGCCTCCCACACTCGCCGTGCAGTAGAGAGGGGGCCTTGCTCCTGCAGAGAAGCTGGGCTCAGACACCAGCAGTGGCTGCTGTCCCCACCATTCTGCCAGAGACAACGAGGTGAGCACCTGATGCACTAGGGGAAAGGGGAACCCACAGCTAAGGCAAATCAAGAGGCTCTTGATTACAGGTTTCTGCCTTTGGTTTGCACATGGATCCTGTGTATCACTGGCTAAGTCGTTTAAACCAGGCTTGGTACAGATGGTGACCAGTGGCATGTTCCTTGTTTTCAGATGGGAACATTTTCTGGACTGAAATTTGCTTGCAGGAGCAACGAGCACTTGGAGCTGCATGGAAACTGCTTGGGAAATGTATTTTGAAAATGTGGATCTTAAGTAAAACTAAGTTTTCTGGGAAGTAGAGTCATGAGGAGAGCAGGATGACTGACTTACACTAGTAGCTGAAGTACAAATAAAACAAGAAAAGAAGACAATTTGTTTTGCCTCAAGGCAAACATTTAATTTCTGAATTCTTTACCCCATTTCTATTGTTAAATTTGGTAATATTTTCTAAAAGAAACATCACTCTAAAGCAAAAAAAGAGAAGTGATTGCGTAATTTTGAAAACATGGAAACAGCACTTCAACTTATTTGTGTACATGTATTTCTGATCACCCAAAATAACCTCTTAGCTTGATATAAGCCTGTAGCTAGAGTTTGTTTACCCTTAAGTCCACTGTTCAGTGAAAATGACCTTTAACTAAGCAAATTCACCTGTGCTTGGCCCTGGCATCCTAAACATATAATCAAAACTATGGCAAAGTTCTTAATTGATATCCCGTGTCCCTATTTTTTAGTAAATAAATATCAAATGGTTGTTATGCAGATTATCTCATTTCTGTTTGTAAGTATTTAAATGTTATAGCAATGAGCACCACTAAAAAGCCAAAGAGTAATAAATCTCTCTTCAGAGCAAAGGAATTCAAGAGCATGAACCATTTACATCCTGAATGGCAGGAGAAAAAAAAATTAAGTATTTAAAGTTCCTTGTCCACCCTCATTTTTATGGATGGCATACAGCAAGGTCCCTTCAAAAAACCTCATCAGCACTGAATGTGTCAAAAAACCAGGATCATACTATAATAATATATATAACAGAAGGCAAACTAGGATTGTGCAGACTATAAATCTGGCACTTCATATTTTTTATGAGTAGGATATATCTGTGCACAGTTTCCTAAGCTTCCCTGCATTTTTTTTTAAGCAAACTGAAACCCAACCCCAAATTCCATCATGAGCCATCCTACTGATGCGTGTGTCACCAGAGGGGTAGCACATGATATTTACTGCTTGGACTTCTGTTTCACAAAGGAACAGTAAATGACAAAGGCAGGGCAGCAGCAGAGAAGGAGAGAAGAGGCAGGAATGGGGGACTTCTTATAGCTTCTTGAGGAAAAGTTGGAGTGGTGAAAACCCTTGGATTCACATCCTGAAGTGCTCTGGCTTGGGCTGCTGCAGTCTCCTTGGATGACTTGCCCTTTCTTCCTGCCCTTGTCCAGTAGCAATGCCTCAAACTCCCACATTTCCTTCCTCCTGTCAGTCTCTAGCCCTAGAACCCCTGCGTGGCAGGCTCTGAGTGCAGCCCCCCATGTCAGACCTTGCTCCAAAATGTGCTATCTCCCTGCCCAAGCACCACTTCTCAGTCATCTCTGAGTTATCACATCCCTTTTTCCATCAGCCTTCTGACTCTTCATCAGCTCTTCAAGGCAGATGGTGGTCTTCCCTCTCCTGCCTCTTTGTCTCCCTTCCCTTCCCTTCCCTTCCCTTCCCTTCCCTTCCCTTCCCTTCCCTTCCCTTCCCTTCCCTTCCCTTCCCTTCCCTTCCCTTCCCTTCCCTTCCCTTCCCTTCCCTTCCCTTCCCTTCCCTTCCCTTCCCTTCCCTTCCCTTCCCTTCCCTTCCCTTCCCTTCCCTTCCCTTCCCTTCCCTTCCCTTCCCTTCCCTTCCCTTCCCTTCCCTTCCCTTCCCTTCCCTTCCCTTCCCTTCCCTTCCCACTAGGTTCAGCCTGTTCTTCAGGAGCCCCATGCCCCAGTACCTGTTTCTTTGCTTTCTTTATCTTTAGATGCCCTATAGACTGCTCTTGAACTCAGGGCAGAGAGCCCAGCAGGCTCATGCTAGAACTTGGACTCAAAGTTTTTCTCAGAGCATGGGCAGTGTCAACAGTGGGTTTGGGAACTTGGAAGTTAAAAGCTGAAGTTTCCACTAAACACATGGAAACTGTTTTCAAAGGTTTATATTCTGCTTTGACCTCTGCACAAGAGACACTTCCCTGCTTGAGGTCAAGTACTTAGGAAACCTTAGGAATAAGTTGCAAAAGTTTGAAAAAAAGCAAATTCTCTAGCTTTGATTTCCAGAAATTGTCAAATACTTTTAGGCTAAGTGACTCTTGGGCCTGTATACAGGTAAATGCAGAAAAATTCCCAGGCCTCAGGCATCTTGCCATGTAATGAAAGCTTTGCAAAATTATGAGGAAATAAAAAATAGTCTCCTAATAGAAAATGCAGGACATCCTTATTACCCAGAGTTGCTCTGTCTTCTTCCTTTTACATCTGCTTGAACAATGGAAACTTTTCAATGTAAAATGTCATGCACTTGGAGCAATTACAGACCCAGATCTCTGTAGGTTGTGTGGACACTTCTTTCTGGAGTGGGTTGCAACAGTTATATCTATTTATCAACACTAAAGCTACAGGCACTTTAGCAGGACATTTCAAACTGCTTTTCCAAAACCAGTGATCTGAAGCAGAAACCTGGGACTTGTCCCACCAGCATCCTGGGGACTCCAGGCTCTCTGCTGTCACTGGAGTTTCAGAGCCAGTGCTGCTCACTGCCTTGTCAGCAGGACCTTGCTCTCACTTCACAGGGACACAGCTGGATCATGAAATGAGGCCTGCTGGCAGGGCCCCCTCCCCATCCCTTGACAGCTTGTGCCAATGCAGTGCTTCAGAGAGTCCCCCTCACCCCAGGGCTGTGGGACTGAAGGAAGGAGAGCTGAGGCAGGGAGCCCAGGGGCTGCCAGAGGTTCAGGTTTGGTGTCCAGCTGTGATGGGCACCTTCCCTCATCCTTCCCCAGGACTCCCATGGCACAACGGCCCAACCCTATCCAAATGGAGGCATAAGCCAAACACAGAAAAATCCCTGAGATTTGCTGAAGTTCCTCACAGATTTGCCATAGTAGACCTCACAACCCAGTGGGATGTTCAACTATACCAGCAGAGACCAGTAACCACAAAACAGATATCCACAAACCTGCTTGACTGTACCGTTGTTAACACATGCATGCCATTTTCTATGGCAAGGCAGGGACATGAACCCGGGTTTCCTAAGCTTTATACTGGTGCTTTTCCTGCAAAACCAGTCATTTGTAGACCTTTTGCTTCTTACCCGGCTTGTTCTACACCCTGTTGCACATGCATACAATAGTACATGTGAACTCAGAAGAAACCTTTATTTAATAGTGATTGACATTTGGAGGAGCTTTAAGAATGCAATGATTTTGGCACCGGTTACTTTCCAGGTAGGGATTAACAAACCAACGTGTTCACCACCACCTGATGTTCTTTGTTTGAAAAAGGCCACGTTTCAAAATGGCATCAGCTTTCAGATTTTTTTTTCAGAAAGATTGTGCTTTGGTTTGGAAATAGGGAAGCACAGCAAGAATTGCAACACAAAACAGATAAGATTAGATGAAGAGGAAATGTGATATAAGTGGTTTGGATCTACAGAAGGACCAACAAAATCATGTTCATCTCACACTCTTCATGTTACAGTGCTTGATTTAGAAGACACAAAAGCAGTGTCCCCTCCTCAGAGCTCAGGCAGAAGCTAAGCCCTTTCTGTGTCTTGGTATTGTGGCTGAAACCTACATTCAAACCATGTAGAAATGCAGTGAAAAAGAAAGTCTGGTTCATCCACCTTGCCTGTCATTCAAATCTGATGTTAGCCAGAAGGAGGTTCACCCCTTTTGCTTTTCCATGCTTCCAACATCTCTGCACCCAGCTGTCTAGTGTTTGTGAGGATGCAGAGTGGGTGGTGTGTGGAGCACCAGGGCACACACAAGCCAGTTCAGAGCAGGTATCCTGTGCCAGGATCCCTGGCCACAGTGCCAGACTCACTGACTGACACAGACACAGCATGCAGAGAGCATGGACACCCCAGAAACTGGCACCAGTGACAGAAGGCAAAGGTGGACCTCTGAAGATGGGCAAGCAGTGAGCCAGTTTTGAACACAGAACTCCAAGAACTACAAGAAAGAAACTTGTATAACAACAACAGCAACTAGCAAGCTTATCTAATCCTCTTTGCACCAGCCTCAGCTCTGCAAAAGGTTTGTCCAACCCATTTGGGCTACTCCTAGGGCACAGGGGACAGACAACCTAGTATCCACCCTGTGGTAACACAATTGCAGCTCCCAAACTGCAGCAGGACCCTTTTTGATTATTTTGGAGTATGACAGAAAAGAGCACATACAGTTGCCTGTGTATTAAAAACATGAAGGTGTGCCCAAAGACACCATAAACTTACACCCCAGCTTACAAACCCCCTGTTCAGTCCATGTCTTGTGTACTGGGGCAGCATGCACTGAGAGTTGAGGTCTTTAACTGATATTCACTATTACCAGTATGAAGCTTTATTGAAAACTTAACCTTCTAGGCTTACAGAAACATGGCATTTTCCCTAAAATTACATTTCTTACACTGTCCATTGGTAAGTAGACCTCACTGTCAGCTCTTTTGCTTAAATTTCCTTCGGACGACCTGTATTTTTTACACAACTTATTTATTTAGAAAAAACCCTGTTGTATCTGTTGGAAAATACAGAGGCAGAGATGCTTCATGCTTCACCTCTTTTATATATGTAGTATATTCTTTAACAGCTCGTCTCTTGCTGGCACTCCTCAAGAGTGTATTTCTGGTATGCAGGAGGAGAGAAAAAATTGTAACACAGTGGGTAAAATGATGCCATAAGATCATCTCCCTAAAACAGAAATAAAGATGGTAACTGACAGTGCTTTAGGAAATAAAAATCCAGCACTGAGACTGATTTGTGTTGATACCTATAGTGCACATGCTGTTTGTATATATGCATAATTTTCCTTTTAAAAACAAACAAATCAAAACCTCAGTGATCTACAGATGGAAATGCTAGGATTTGACTCAGATTTCAGTCTCCTTGGTGAAGGCCAATGGGATGGACACCACAACCTGCTCTCAGCAATCCCACAGCCTGGGGACTAGCAGGGTCACCGGTAACACCTCCCAACTCCCTGATGTTTTTAACAGTGCTTCTCTTCCCACTGGCACACCACCACAAACCCGTCTTTGGGAGATGACAGGAATCAAAGAGCCACTGTTGAAACTCTAGATAGTGCTCTAGATAGAGGAGGGGAAAAAAGCCCTGAAACTCTTCTGTAAGCAAAATGCTTGCCCTGGGCTTTTCTCATTCTGATGTGAAAGCCAACAGACAAGGCCACCAGTGCCTTCAATTTAGCAATACTTGATTTATTTACTCAGGGCTTCTGGCAGTCCATTCCACATTCTTCAGTTGTAGGTTTTATACAGTGCCCTGTATATCAACCAGACAGTGTACCTGATAAACTTTCCCCGAGGCAGGTGGCCATGGGAATGGCCAGGAATTTGTGCAGGAATTTGCATAGGAATTTTCTTACTTAGACTCATAATGTTAGCAAACATGAAAAACTAAAATTGTTTGCCAGTCAGTCTTGCGGCTTACCAAAAACGTAAGCTTGCAGAAAGGTCCCTGCAGAAAACCAGAGCTTTCCAAGAGAAATAAAGTGTGACCATGGGAAGATATCTTCCCAGCACCTCCAGCAAGGACCTGCAAACACCTGTGGTAAAACACAGGCCAGAGAACAGACCTTAAAATACCAGAGAGGGCTCCTGGCTGGCAAGGCAGAGAGGAGCAGAGCAGTACAGACACAGGTGTGACAGGCAGGAGCTGCTGCCTGTCTCAGACCCTGTTCCACTGATCACACACTGCAGGAGGCAGGCCACTGTGCTGACATCCCAGATACCTCCTGCCACCCCTGTGGCTCTTGGGAAGATTTATTCTGCACACATACAGTCTGACCTGTGACTCACATAGGTAAGTTGAGACTTGGGACTTCAGTATGTGGAAGAAGCACGTAAAAGCTTTTTTGTTTATTGTTACTCAATACAATTATCCTCTATGAAAATCACTTTTTTTCCTCCCGTGCAGGACAGCTGTGGCCTGTTTGAGCCCTGCCCAGGTTGAAGCTTGCTTCTGGGCCCTGGGGTTGTGCAGCGCCGCTGGGGTCATCTGCAGCCACCCTTGACCCGGGTGCTCAGGGTGGACAGACAACTTTGGCAGTAGCATCTGCTCATACCACTTACTTTGTAAACACTGACTAAGACACCACAAATGGCAGCAACAACAAGCACATTCAGATCTCCCTGATCCAACCAGAGGCACCTCCACATTGATTGAATGTGTGCACTCAGTAAGTCAGATACGTTGTGTCTTTTCTTGCCTGCTTCATAGGCCAAGAAGCCAAAGGCGAATACATCTTCAAGAGCCACAGACTATACTGCAGTCCCAAAAGTTTGAATACAGTCACCATTTAAGTCTAGATCTGCTTGCAGCTTTACGTGTGACGATGTTCCTGTGAGCTTCAGGTACCGTATTAGTGCTACCTTTAATGAAAATGCTAATAGCAGTGAAATGCTTCATGTGAGGACTAAAACTCACATTAGGATGTGGCTAGTAGTGTGTGAACTGTGGTGAAATTTCCACATACACAGTCAACAGAAATTTTACTGCCAGAAACATGGCCTTAAGTTATGGTAACAATGTTAATATTTAATTGAGGTGAGTTGAACGTGCTCTTTTGTTCAAAAGCATCTAGAGGACATGTTGCTGCGTGCATGATCGTGTTTGACTCTATCTTCCCTCCTGGCTCTTCATGTTTTTTACCCACTCTGGCTCTTCCTCCCTGCCCAGCCATAAGAGCTCCCAAAGTTGCACCCTGCATACTGCTCAGACCTCATACCCCTCTGTTTGTCACCCCAGCACATCTTCCAGCTTTAAAGACCTGTTAGCCATAGTCTCTTCATAATTTCACCCTTACAGGTCCTGAAACCTTGAGTGCAGCTTTCAAACCATAATGAAGCATCTCTGTCTCAGCTTTTCCCTGACTGGGATCAGACTCAGTGAGCTGACCTTTTCATCCCATCTCCTTCTTCTTCCTCCTCCTCCTCCTCCTCTTCCTTGTCCTCTTTTCAAGGATTGCTCATTTCTCATTTTCTCCCTTCCCTTCTCTTCCCAGCCCTGCAAATGCCTCTCCTGCAAGTTCAAGTCCATCACCTTCCTCCTTGGGTTTTGATTCCCCATTTTTCTCTTATTGTTGCTGATTTATGCTGATGACCCATATCATCCTCTTTGTCACACTGGGTCCATTTTACTAATTCTGTTCCTCTGCTGCCCCTATCCTTTGCTTTTTCTCATTAAAAAAGACTGTTTATTTGGCATGCACTGTCCAGAGGCCATCTACTGCTGAGTTTTTCTTCCACTTAATTACAAGTGGTCCCATTCAGCACCATCCATTAGCCTCCTCCTCCATTATGTCCACCATACAGCCTTTTTGCAATTTCTGCTCCATCAACTCTCATGGCTTCTCTTTTGCTTTTAGCCCTTATCTCTATACCAAGTTAAATTGCAAAATTCTCCCTACATTTCAATTTCCTTCAATTTTTTCCCCATAATATCCAGCCCAACCAACACCTGTCAGTTGTTTCTTCTGCTAGAAAGGTTGCAAGACTGTCTGCTGAAAGCCCAGCCATCACTTCCAGCCGTATGTGGATAAAGCAGAGTCTCCAGTACAGCCCCTCTCTCAAGGAATACCCAAAGTCTCTTTTCTCTCCTTTCCACAGTGACTATTACTGCTCTATTTGCAGGCAGGGCACAATTTTTATTCGGGCAGCCTTTCTTTCAAGATACAGCTAAGACCTCTTGATTCTTTCTGCACGTATGTCAAAGACATCAGCTATTCTATCTGCCCTCAAAACTTAAATACTTCCCTGGAGTCTCACCCTCGCATTAGCTCATTAATGGTGACATTTCTTTTTGCTCTTTCATAATTTGATCCACTGTTGGCCCACAATCTTGACCTCCTGTTTCATCTTCCAAATATTTCTTCAAGAGTAATTTTCATAGCTTTGAATGTGCCACTCATTTTCTGTGCTCCTGGTGATCCTCTTTCCATCTTCTAACAAATAAAATAAAAGGTGTCCTTACACACAATACTTGCTCAGGCAGGCGGAGCTCAATAGCACAAACAGGTGTCTTTTGCAGCTTATGAACACCTGCTTTATGTTTCCCATCATATGCCCTTCTGTTTTCCTCCATAATTCCTCACTGGGACTACCTCCCTGGTCACAACTGCAGAGGAACTTTGCTCACCTCTCCTAAATTCCTTCTAAAGTTTCTCCCTTGCCACTGAGATAGTACAAACTGCTGTCATGCTGCTCTCACTATGTACCCAGCTGACCCCTCACCATTTCCTTGTGCTCCACCTGCATCTATCCCATCTTTTGCCTCTCACCAGCTATTTCGTGCATAAACCCCACAGGGCAGAGACAGCCCTTCCACTGCGCCTGTGTGAGCAGGTCAGCACAGCAGGAACACCCAGGTCAGGAATCCCTGTCTGTGACACAGCAGTCATTAATGACGTCTAGAATGTTACTGGGAACTCAGCTTGCTGAAACTCAGCCTACACCCTGACTTGTGGTGGAGCTTACTAAGTTTCTCTGATAAAAGACAAAAAGGCAGAAGCATTATCTCAGCTTATTTCTAAGGCACAGTCAGCCCATCCATTGGGTGCTCAAAAGGCCAAAACATGAATGCAAACTCTGAGCTACATCATTTGGGGTGTTGCTTCTCCAGAGTAAACCTCCCAATGGCTCTCACATTGGCAAATAGGATAGAAAGCCTCTCAGTTGTTAGTGGCTGGTTAAGCTGTTCCCCCTTTGGAAATACATGAAAATTACTGTTGTCACATTATTATTGGTTGAGGATTCTCATGCCTTTGTAGTTTCTTTCCATCTCACGGCAAATATAAGCCCATCTGTGCTGACTCAGTCTCAGCTTTATGACCTACCTAAGCAAAAGATAACATCCAGATTTTAAGCATATTTTGTAAAACACACTTTAAAAATATCAGAAACCTCTTTCTTCTTTTCAGATAAAATCTTACTTGGGATCAGGGCAAATGAAAGCCTGGAAAGGACAAAAATGCCCTCAAGTATCAGGTAGTCAGCTTTGCAGTTACTAAAAAGTTGCTTTCCTCTGTTGAGTTTACCGTGTCACCAAAGCCCTACCAGCCATAGCTATACAAAGCCTGCATTGTCTCAGCAAGGCTACTGAGATGTTCCTGATCTTGGCAAGAGCTAGGTGTACCCAGAAGCATTTTATTGAAAAAAAATTACTACAGCAGAAAGAAATATTATTTTAGGCCCCATACTGGAAAGATAAAGGTCAGAGTCCTTCTCTCTGTTAAGGGAGCAGACAAAAATATCCTGTTCACGGGATCCATTTTTACAAACTTGAAAATTGCACCTAAAAATCCCCTTATGAAACAAATTTCAAAGTGACTACAATATAAGGGAGGATTTGTTGGTTTAAGTCATCAGTGATTTGGAGATTTCAACTTCATTACAAAAGAAGCAATGACATACAGGCAATGCCATATACAGGCATGGAGTTAGTCTCTTTATGGGTAATCTGTTAGATCTGCTTCCTTGCTACAAAGCAAACCTGATCTTTATATTCACCTTTATGTTCATCATAGATTTCTTTTTTAACATGAATGGGATCTGGCATTGTTTCTTCATAAAGAGCACATTGCCCCTACTAAATTTCTCAGTAAATCAGAGCAATATTTATTCAGGAAACTGCACACAAGCAATCAGGGCCATTTGAATGAAAAGGCAAGATTCCATTTTTGTTTCACCCATAAATGTGGTGTAACATCTGCAGGAATTTGTCACCCTGGCAGTGCTGTGGGCTCCTATGGTAACCCAACAGGCACTCTCACACCACTCCAGGGCAACCCCTGGTCTTCTGTAGCTGTCAGATATTCTCACAGCTTTCACAGAAGAGGGTGAAGCATTTCACAGAGTGGTAGCAAGGTGAGGGGGCTCTGCCATATGGAGGAATCCAAGACTCCAAAATGTGGGGAGCTGCAAAAGCAGACCCCAGTGCCAGGGATAGCTCTGCTGAAGCCAGTCAGGTGAGGGTCACACAAGATCAAGGGTTCAGACCAAAAAGACATAGAAACAGTATTCCCTGAAAGGTCTACCATCTCCACTGCTTGTATTAAATATTTTTATTACGTTTTCAACTTTTTAAAGATCTCTTATTCTGATGTCAGCGCATTCTTTTATTTTCTAAAACTTCAAACAAAGACTTTGCGTCCTCAGCTGCAGCAGGGACACTCAGAAATTATTAGCAACCCTATTTACATGCCAGTCAACTCCAAATATTTCCCTAACAACACTTAGGGCCCGCAGCCGGTGTCTCAAAAAGGTCAGACCCCAAAAGCAGAAGAGGGAGGGAGCTGGGCTCTCCCCGAGCTACGAGGCGAGGTGGGAAGAGCTGCCCTCAGCTCTCGGCAGGATGCACAGCTTTGAAACAAGCCAGGAGAACAACCTCTCTCAGGACGGGAATATGCAGGGGAGTGGCGGGCGAGAGAACGAATGCGCAAAAGGAGTGTTTGTCTCCGTTTATCTCGCAGACAGCAGTCTGTTAGCTTTAGCTGCGAGCCTGCCGGACACCGAGCAGTGGCCCATTCCTGGCGTTATCTCCGCCTCCTCTCTGACAGTGCAAGCCGCCTTCCAGTTTCCCAGCTGTCTACCAGGCTCCGCTTAACACCGGCGCGACCTCTGCCCCGGGCCCGGCGCTGCCAGCCCGCCCAGCACCGCGGCTCCGCTCCCGCACCGGAGCTCGGCTGGGCCGGGAGAGGATAACTGCAGGCTGGTAAAATTATCATTTGGAAAGTCCGGGAGGCACGTAAGGGCACCGATACTCGGCGTGCGTTTGCCTCAGGCTGCTCATTTCAGCCCCGTCTAATGCTCCTGCCCTCTGCCAGGACAGCCCGGTTGAGCCGATAAAATGTAGTAGGGATTTTGCGACCTGTAAAGTCCTAGCCCGTCTTTAACCGTTACAATAGATTGGCTTTGGGTCAAAGTTTTATTTTAAATTCCTGAGAAGAAATGAGCTGTGTCACCTTACCTCTAAAAAAATTTTGAAATCTGCTATTTCTTTTAACATTGTTAGGGAGACCCTAATATTCCTCATCTAATCACGCATATCTCAGTATGAAGATGCTTGACCTCCTGATGTATTTTAAATGGTCTTCAGAAACTTTTCACAATAAGATCCCATTCTTATGCTAATGTCTATAACAGATTAGCAGACAGCAGACTCAGAGCCCTCTTGTCATCTCCCTGTCACTTGTGCCACGGCTCTGTGGTCTATACAAGCTACAGCATTGTAAGTGTTCAAAAAGAAGAAACAGCCCTAAAACAGAACAATCCTTCCGAAATTGACTCCAAAGACATTGGGCAAGTCACGCTGTGCTTTTTCTTTGACATGGAGAAACACGTATTTTAAATTAAAACTCTCACATCTGCAAATCACTTCTCAATCTGCCCTTGTTCAGTGCCTGCCTCTGCCTCTCATCTGTCACCTTTCTTCAGAATCACCACAAATCTGTCAGTTGGAAAGAGTCTCCAAAACTCCACCGAAAACCTCTGCAGCCCTCTCCATTGGCCTCTCCCCCGTAAAAAAATACTTTAAAACGTATTTTCTGACTGAACTTCTGGTCTCTTACATTGTCAGCCCAATCACAGCAGAGTCGGTACAATCCAATGCGCGGCTCAGGACGGGGAAGCGCAGAGCGAACCGAGCAGCGGCGGTACCTACCTGGAGCCCACCTCAGCGCCCAGCACCATTCGCAGCGGCGGCAGCGCTTCGGGGTAGCGACCTTAGCGCATTGTCCTTCCTACCGCGCTGCTAAAGGAGAGTTGAGCAACTCCTTGCACTGCTGCTTGGAGCAACAGCTCTCCCAATCTTAACCCCTTCTCTTGGCTCTTCGCTTCTGTGCGCCTTTTTTTTTTTTTTTTTTTAAGAGAGTTTTTGAGCACTAAAACTTGCAATTAGTACCAGCTAAGCCAAAGCCCCTGGTCGCCCCTGCCTAAGCCGCACATTCCAGGGCGCTGAGCGGGGTGCTGAGCTCTTTGCCCGCACCGCGCGGCTCTTCCACCCCCAGACCCGGCTCTCTGCCTGCAAACTCGATAAGGCTGCAGGAGCTCAGGAACACGCACTCAAACTCGGACAGGGGAAAAATTGGTCTCTAATCTCCAGCCTGGGTGGTTTTTATTATCCTCCTCCCCCCCTCCTCTCTTTCTCTCCGCACTCACAGTAGCAAGGTTGTCTCTGGACTACTCCCTGCCTTAAACTCACCAAACCAGATTTTTACTCCCAACACCTTCCCGTAAATCTGAACTGAAATTTTACCCTGCTCGCTGAGTTCTGGCTGGCTGAGGACCAGACAGCATTCCTGTTGTTTTAAGAGGGCAGATTAAAAAAATCCCAAAACAACCCCCCCCCCCCAAAAAAAAAACAACCCAAAACACCACCACCAACCCCCCTCAAACAAACAAAAAACCTCAACCCCAAAGCCCAAAAACAAAAACAGAAACAAAACAAAAAACGAAACAAACCGAAAAACCAACAACAGAAAAAATATAAAAAGGAAAAAAAGAAACAGAGAAGAAAACCTGGAGAGATGCAAGGGCTGGAAGGAAACAAACTTTTTGAGCAGTTTTACTAAACATACTGAGGGAGGGAGTGATTCGCATTTCTCTCTAAAGGTCTAAACCGGTGATTTTTTGGGGGCGGGGGGCAGAGTCAGTCAGGAGAAAATACACCTCTCAGCCATTTGCCTCCTTCAGGTGGATGGATATTTGAAAAGAAAATAAACCTCTGGTACTCACGTGAAGGACAGCAGCAGGCATCAGCATACAGCAGGGAGAGGAGCCTGCACCTTCGCCTGATCCAGTCACCCCAAGGCAGCGGTAACACTGGTTTAAGAAGTGCCACATTTTACACTTTTCTGACCTAAAGTTACATGTGGTTTCTAGAAAAGGAACAAAAGAGAAACCAGTTTATAGAGATAAAAAAACCAACAACCAAGCCTTCTTTTAAACTCCCTGTGATCCCTCTGACCGTTGTCAGGAACGCTTAAAGAAACAATGAAGCAAGACTGTAAACTTTCTTACCCCCTTTTACGTTACCTGTCTGTGCCTGGCTATGGGCTTTGATGTATTGAAACAAAGCACAAGACCTGTTTATAGTAAATGAAACCAACCAACAGACAGATCTAATTCAGACTTGTGACTAAACAAACTGGAACAGGAAGCACACACCAGCAGATTTATTTTTTTTTTAAATCAGTAATTCCTGCTAGCATTGTCATGAAACAGCAAAAAAGATGAGGAAAAAAAAAAAAAAAAGGCTTTGCTTCTCCCTTCAATCACTTTTGTTCAAATGCAAGAGTTTTGGTTTGGGTTTGTTTTTTTCTTCTTCTGGAAAGCAAAAACCCAACCAACCAAACACAATCCCAAAACAAACAAGCAATGTTCTATCATGTATATGCAAATATTTAACAGAGCAATATTTACCACTAGTGGTGATCTGGAGATATTATTCATCTATTTGTTTCCCCATGTAGGTCATTTGTGCAACTGATTAGTATCATGACCGTCACCTCAATTAACATCTGTAATTGATGAGTACACAGAGGATCTTCATCTAGGATAACTGGACAGTTCAAGCCCCCAACAGTAGATTAAAAGTCCTGCAAGTTAAATCTTTAAAGAATAAATAATATTTGAGCTCAAAAATAGTGAAAGAAATTGATTTTCATAATTATTCCTCATTTAAAAAAGAATTAAATTTATTCTTAATTGATTTTTAGCAATTCTTAATTAAGAATTCTTCTTAATTCTTAAAATCTTAAAAAATTAATTTTTAAAAGATTTATTCAGAGCTGGGTACCCACTATGCTGCCTTTTTTCTGTGATATTACTTATGCTTTTTGAAAGCAGTTTGTTCTTCTAAACAATAATGTCTCTAATTGTGTTCTTTTTCAAGTATAGAAAAATCTTACAGGTTTTGCCTAAGCAAATCCACATCCACTCTGTAAGAGAGTTTTGCTGCAGGTAGAAACCAATGCATCAAACTACTATTGGTATAATATGTAAAGCTCACAGTCAAATGTTGCAAAGTTCAAGTTAACAGTGTGTTCTCTCCAAACTATCACAATTCAAAAGTTCATAAAAGCATGTGATTCCAGCTTTAGCAAATGCATCAAGAATAAAAAAAATCTTTCAGAACTTACCTGCATTAATGAGCAAATAATCATGAGGAAAATTTTTGTAAAATACTTGAATTAAAATGGGAGTTCAGCATTAGCAGCAAACATGCAGTTAAATTCTTTAAGAAAAATAATCCAGAATAGTAAATAATGAGGGATTTAGTGGTACAAAAACCTCTTAAATATTCTACAGTACTCTTCTTTAAAGTCATGACCCATTTGCCCAAGGGAGGCATTCCCAGAGTGTCCTCATCTGATAAGTTTGCCAATAAAGTTCTCAGGCAATCCATCTCAAGCAGAGAGAACCTATGCTCCATTTGCTCCTTTTAGAGGAGCGAATTGGCATTACTGGCAAAAGTAGTTCCTTGCCAACAAGTACAGATTACTACTAAATGAGCACCTCTGTAATATCATGAATAGTACAGAAAATAAAAAGACATGTGAGTGCACTCTCCTGCATGTCCAGAACACAAGTATGCTACCAAAAGCCATGGTTGCACCAGTGTGGTAAAGTCAACTGTTTTAAGGTATGCTGCTAAAAGTGTAGCTCTGCCTGTTCCATTGACTCGTCACATACACTTGTGGGTCTTACCTCTGAAAGCCAGCTCATGCCTTTCTGGTGCAGGATGCAAATAGGTTTCCTTGGAAGACACCAAAGACAGGAAAGAGTTTGACTTTCTTCTTAGCTCGGTTCAGCTGAAGGTGAAGTGCCTGACAGCACTTGGAGTGTCTAGTTAGAGCTAATGCCTGGCAGTAGCTCATCCAGCAATTAAAATACTCCTTATTGCTCATTGTCTGTGTGAGGAGACACTTTCCATGGACCCAGGTGAGACTGCAAGGTACCATATCTGTCTGCATACTCCTGCAGATGTAGGGGTGATCATGACACATCTGCTCGCAACTTTTTAATGGACTTCCAAACTTTGGTGAGGAAAGCCATTTTTACATTTCTCATCTGCTAGCAAAAGAAGAGTGCCAAACCTTTACTATTTATCATTTGTGCTTTAGTCTGATTCACAGATTCCAGATCAAATAACAGGTAATGGTGCCAGGTTGTTCCTTAAGTGCACTTTCTCAGCACAAATGACAGCAGCAATTCAGGTAAGTCTCTTCTTGACCATCAAATGCTGAATCTATCACAAGCTGAGATGGGATGAAAGCAGCTCAATAATCAGCTGTAGGGATTGCTGGCATTGAGGTTTCAGGTAACCTAAAATTAAACATTAGATCTAACTGATATAATGGCAACCTGAGACACTTTTGACACAAGAATTATTTTTCTCCCTATTGTCCCAGTTGTCCAGCTGACAAAGTGTTTTTAGGGGTTATGAGCTCCTTACATAGGAATGAATGGGTGACCCCCATGTAATTTGCTGCAGCACCCTCCAGTCTGTGTGTTAAAATGAAAGAGCAGTCACAACCCTCCAACATGGAGAGATTTCCTGTTTCTCTGCCAAGCCATGGCAGGGTTTCTGACCAAAAGAAAGAATTTAATGAGTGCATAGCAAAGGAAATTAAGCTAAGTACAGCATGATTAGGCTGTGAACACTAATCTTTAAAGGCAATAGTATTTGATTAAGGAAGGTGTCCTCCAAAAGTGGTCTTAAAATTGCAATAAAAATGTCAAGGGGTTTGGGGCATTTTTTGGAGACTGGACTGTAATTTTTCCTTCTGAATATGGCTTACTGTATTATCAGTTATGTTAAATACTATTGTAGAATTTATTATTCCTGCCCAATAGGTGACTTTACTGCAGCAAGAAAACTGCATGTTGAAAATTTGGTGAATGCATTTCATTAATGAGATTATGGCAAAACTTTTTTCCCCCTTCCCTCTCTAATTGTGAAACTATGAAAAAGTGAGAGTATGTTACTCAAGAATGAATTTCTAATTATCAGAAAAGTAATTGGAGAAGTAGAACACTTGCTACTTTTGCCAAAAATTAAAAAGCCTCTACTTCAACTCTAAATTTTGTTTAAATTTTCTAACACAGAATGTTTCCTACTACAGGTTAAACATTTGAATATAGTTCAGTAATCAAAGAGCCTGTAAATAAGTCTGTAATCATAGAGCATTTGATTTTTTTCTCAGTTGAAGCTGAAGTTTGGAGAGTGAGAATTTCTGATAGTGGTCCCCTATGTAAAAGATCTCAAGATGCTGTCTGTAACACAGAAGTAACCTTCTTCTTCAGAAAGGTCTTGCTTTCTTTGTGACACTTCCATGCAGTCTGTTTGCAACCTCTGTCACTGTGGCCTCCTCAACAGCTCCTCCCAGTTTGTAGCTTTTGCTTTCCTACTTGGTGGTTTGACCATCCTACTCCTCTCAACAGCTGCTTCCTCTACACACATCTCAGATTCAGGCTTTAATTTAAATTCTTGATTTCTCAGACCTTCTCATTCATGTATCCATCTCAGCACTTTGCCTCTGCCTTTCCACAGCTCCAGCAGCACCAGCCCAGTTTATGGTAATATTTGCTTTCCTACAAGTAACTTCATGTGTTCTTCCATGCTGTGCTCACACCAAATACAATACCCAGACAAAAAGAAGGAGGTAAAACCACTGGTGTCTTTTCCTTGAGTCCCCCCTAAAGGCTGTCTATTGTGAGAGCAGTGAGATTCCCAGTGCTGTGTTTTGGGATGGGGATGACAAGCCTGGAGGCGTGCCCTCACCTGGCCCTGGCAGCAGCCCAGGGCCCGTGAGCTGCCAGGGCTCTGTCCCCATCACCCCGGGCTGTGGGTGTCACAGCTACGCCGTGGGTGATGGCAGAGGCTGTTTCTCTTTGATGTTATCCCTTCCCTCAGGGCAGCTGGCATGTTAGTATATACACACCAGTGCTCCTGCAGCATTTGGCTACCAAATATCCTTTGGGGGTTTCTGGCCAGAGGAGTATATTGGGGTGTTTTAGTTCAGGGCTGTCTGCATGATGCACCTTGGCTGTATGCAAACATGCCCTAGCATAATCCTCCAACCAAACCCACAACTCACAGAGCACTGCAACAAGATGTTGCTCTTCTTCCCTCTTGATGTTATTAAAGCTTTGGAGGGAAGAGAGCTCCACACTTCTGTGGGGAGCCACAGGCAGCACCACCTCCAGCACAGAAATAATAACAATCATGCCATTTCTGTTATTATTATGCTGAGCTCTCTCACACATACAAAGTGATTTTCCAGTCCTTGGAATAAAATAAGGACCTGAAAAAGCAAGGGCAAACCATTCTGAATGCAGTATTACCCTTCTCTCAGTTTTGCAGTTCAGAAAAGTGGATAGTTTGTACAGGTTATCTTGGGGTTATGTTCTTCTTTGCAGACTGTTGAGAATTTGCAGCTAAAACTTGGGTGCTCTCACAGCAAACATACTTGGGCTCAAAACTGGAAGCCATCGCTGGTGAAATAAGAAGCTGGGTAAAATCACAAGGCTCTGTGGTCAGATTTAACCCTGGCTGGGAGTCACACAGTTCTGGTCTGGTATTTACTCTGAAGTCACTTCTTTTGGAAGGGAAGTGAAACAGGCACTGTGCAGCAGAAGCAGTTCAGCAGGAAATTATCGTTATGTACCGAAGCAAGCCCTAAGAACAGAAGTCAAGCCAAGTAGAATTCAGCTATTTATTAGTCCTTGTAAAAAGGGGGAGGGAGGAGAGAAAAGACAAGGCCTAAATTCACTTCTGTCTCTCAGCACAAATAAGCAGCAAGGTCTGAGGGGCCACCGAGACAACATCAGATATCACTGTGGTGCATGTAGACACTTGTGTGCTCGGCTGTGTGTGAGCTTGAGCAGAGGGCAGGGGAACAACCAGGAAGGTTTGTGACTGTGGGAGGGACGGAGGGGGTGTTCACACACATCCCGTAATATCATGGGTGGTTACCAGAAAAAAAGGGCTCAGATGACTCAGGGACTTGAAAATAATGGTGAGAGCTGAACTCCTTCCACGCTCCAATGGACAGAAATACTCCAGCAGGACATGGGACACGGGCTGTGGGACTATACTGCAGAAAAGGAAGCCATCAGACAGGAAGGTGACCCAGACACACAAGACCTCTGTACCACAAAAGCCTTATGTTAATAAACACCAATACTCCCTTTGACTTAAATAGCCAGGTAAATTTATTTTTTTTACTTAGCCATTTGCAACAAAACCAGGAGTTTTCTGGATACAGGAGAAATCAGATAATCATGAAATATTTTATTTCAGCAACAGATGACGCTAAATCAGAAGGCTGCTCTGCAGGCTTTTGGTAGAACTGTTCACCTGCACTGCTGTAGCCTGTTGCTTTTCTTCTCTGTTCTGTGCATTGGCTTACAGCTTCTGAGCCCTCGGTTGTCTCCAGTGTACCCATCCATGAGTAATCATGGCACTATAGAATGTTTTGGTTTGGAAAGAACCTTAAAGACTATCTAATTCCAATCCCCTTCCACAGGCAGGGACATCTTTCACTAGACCAGGTTGCTCTGGGAATGGGTCATCCAAAACTTCTCTGGGCAACCTGCCCCAACACCCTGATTGTGAGGAATTTCTTCCTAAAATCTAGTCTAAATCTACTCTCTTTCAGTTTAAAACTCTTTCTGAAACTTTTAAACACTTTTAAGTAACTTTTCTTTCTAAAAATATTCAGTTTTCATGCTCTCGACTGTCTAACCCTGGAAGGACTTATGCCCAAAGAAGACAAGTTTCAGCAGAAAATTATGGTTACCTTTACATTTGCCTTGACTTTCATCAAAGTTCTGTGTCAATACTCAAACTTGGAGATTGTTCTTGTTTCTAATATCCACTCTGGTACAGGAGCTCCTTCAATAATGAGCGACAGATGTCAGAAACCAGCTTCCATGAGATCAAACTAATTTTTGAAATAATTCCCTAAAATATCCCATGGTGCCATGATAAGAAAAAACAAAAAGTAAGATTGGGGCCTTGACCACCTTTGATTGAACATTACTCATCCCAAGCTTTGGGCACCTGCTGCCTTCTCCCACTGCTGAGTTAACCTCAAACATCCAGCATCCAGCTTCATGTTTCTTACTCTCCAAAAAGAACACAATAATTAATAATTGGTGATACACAAGGAAAGAAGAGGGTGCAGACTACTAGGAAAGAGAAGCGTTAGCAATGAGGACAGAAGGAGTAATTAAACATGACAAAAGATCCACACAGCTATCTGGGAAATAGGAACAGAAGGCTGTGTGACAGGAAAACAGTTGAGGTCACAATATTTTCTCTGTTCTCTTTTTTTTTTTTTTTTTTTTTAAGAGAAAGACAAAACACGCAAAAACCCGTATCATGTTGAAAAACTAATTGAACTGTAAGAATTTATAAGAGTGGGATTTGTACTGAGTAGTCTCAAATTTGGATATAGGAAATCTAAAAACACTCTGCTTTCCTTGTCTAATCTGCTTGAAACCTAGAGAGAGTGACCAGCTCAGGCAGGAATACTCTGAGTGGCACTGAAGTCCAGTTTTGAAAATTTCTACGATTATCATTTTATAACTGATCATCATGTAACAGCAGCACAATGCGTCTTGTTGCAATAGCTGAAGAAGATCCCTACTCTTACCAGTCCCTTCGGATTCATAGCTGCAAGATGAACAATACAACATGGATTTGAGGTGTTATACAGAAAGTGTATTTATCAGCTAATTCCCTTACCTGCACTGTCCTGCAGTTAGCTAATGATGAACATTTATGTGTTTCTGTTTCTTCCTCTTTTTCAATATTTCACAGCATCTTTTCAGCTTAACCTGAGAGTTCAAACAAGTTGGTTCTAAAGAGCAATTAAATCCTCCCTAGCTGAAAATTAATTACAAATGTACAGTGTAAAGGGGAAATTCACCCAGCCTATGTGAAAATGCAGAGTGTATTGACTAGAATGAAAGACACAGCACATTAAAATTCATGCTGTATTTTAGTCTTAGTTGCAACATTCTAAGCAATTCACTGTTCTTTAAAAAATTAATCTAGAAGCAAATGTTTAGCATTGCATATATCAATTCATGAATCAAGATCAAAATAAAGCTATGACTTCTGATTATATATAACCTGGCAAGTGGAAGAATTTGGAACACAGTCACAAACAGGGGCACAGATACAGTTGGTTTGACTTTTAAATATGTATGACTTTCAAAGTTATATTTATATTGTTTGGGTATAACTCACAACAACAAAAAAGGCAATTCTCGCTGTTTCATCCTTCCAGTCCATGTGTACTCTACCCTAAGGAAGATCTGTTGACAAAGTCTATACAGATGAAAAGTTCTGTGGGGAAAACCATGGGATATGATCCACATTTGGCAGGATTGAGCATAACAGGATCCTGATCCATGACCATGTCTCTCCAGATCTACAGTAAGATAAGCTGCATTAGTGACCATAACAAATATTAGCTCCTCTGTAGGTTTTCCCATTAGGAATTCTGATGAAATATCTGGCAGGTTAATCAATTAGATTCACCAGAAGAAAAGCTAATGGCTTAGTCTGGTCTTAGTAAGTGAAGGTCAAATAAATATGTGTGCCCTAAAATAGTCTCTTAACAACAGCAGTAAGAAGTACAAGTTGCCACAGAGCTGATGACTTACACTGCCTGGAAGCCAGCCACCCGCTGTGCCATGTAATGGGCCTGTGCCATCCCTGTCAGACTGCTCCTGCAAAAGTACAGAGATTATATGAATTTTATGGGCCTTAATTGTGGGGTGTTTCTTTTAATTCTATTAGCTTGGTAATTAGTGGTTTGTTAATAATAACCTTGACACAGCCAAAATATCTACTGGTATTGTTTTAAGCAGGAGAGATGGAGAGGAATGGAGTCAGAGTCAGAAGCACCTTCCCTCTAACCAATACTGATAGAACTGGGTTTTTAGCAGCACTTTCTACTACAGTGGCCAATGTGTTTTCGGGCATTTGTATTGTGGGTTTTTTTCTTTTTTTTCTCCTACTTCCATAACCTTTACTGCATTTAACTATCTTTCTTCCTTCCTTTATTCTTTCCTTCCCCAGCTGCAACTTTTCCCAAAATTCACCAGTTTAAGCTGCAGGTAGGAAAGATCATAGATTTTGAATATTAATAGAAATCATTCCACCCAGTGGACAGGAGCAAGTGGAGAAATCTAGGAGGCTTTGAACATCCAACATCCAAGAACCACACAACCAGAAACCACACAAAAACCTAGAGTACTCTGACCCTATTCTCTCCCATCTGCTTTCACTTTGTTAGTACAAGCTGAAGCTGAGCTGACAGAGAAAATCATGTAAGCTCCCAGAATGTAGTTCTGGTCAGAGCCATCTTACTCAGCATAAATAGCCCTGAGCCACCAGGGAGGTCCTACTGGCAGCAGGGGAGGAAATGCCCACTTCTCAAGGAATGCCAGGCACCTGGGAACAAACCTGTTCATGCCCACAAGCTACTGCAGTGGCACCAGTTTTATGCCATCACACTTCCATTCACATCAGCACAATGAAAAGTTTCATCAGGTGAAATAATTTTCCCCTTTCAAGGTGAGAGTCTTTACTAAAAATTGAAATTTTAATTGACTTGTGTGCTCCTATTTGTAGTTTTTGTGTGGAAGGTCGAAGAGCAATGATGAAAATGGCTTTACAAAAATCTAAATCTCTGAGATATGGTGTTTCCATTCTTCCCTAATAAAAACGTGTTTCCACTGAAACAGGTAAGAAAATAGTAATTTTACTGCACATAATTGGACTGAATTATAAAAAAGTTCATTGGGTTGAAGTCTCTAAACTAAGACAGCAGAACATCTACTGCAATTGGGGCTCCATTTCCAGATCCATACATTACAGCTGTCACAAAAAGCATAATTTTGAACAGAGACACTGCCATTAGCAGCTACCATCACAGTACAATTGTGGTAATAATTAGAAGAAAATAAACAAATGTTTATAAAAATTTTACATGGCAGGAGAATTTTGCATACCTATTGTCGTGGTTGCAAGAGAAGTGAATTTTTTTTCCAAGGAGATGTGGGCAGTCCAATCAGTAATCAGCTTTTCTGCTGGCACCTAGATTGGTCACTCGGAAGTTTAGACACGCCTCTGAGGACACAAAGAGTTAAAAGCAAGAGTCTAGGGGGTTCGGCCTCTTTTTCAGATCCCGGTTTCAGCAGAGAGACGTGTCAGGCCTCCTTCCCCTGCCCAGCCACGAGGCTGGGCGGGGGAGGGGAAACACGTGGTCGGCTCAGGTAAGCCGGAGCCCCCGGGGGGGGGAGAAGAGAAGGGACAGGACTGGAACTGAGCTGCCCTGTCCAGGATGGAGGGGTGGAAAACTGTGGAAGTGCCTTCTGTGTGTGCTCACCCCCCCCCCCCAAACTCCGGGAGAAGGTGCCCAGCCACGTGGGAGTTGTAGAGCCTGGAAGTGCCTGAGCCTGCACCCTGCCGAGAAAAAAAAAACTGTTAACCCTTGTGTAGCAGAAAGAAACTTTTCTTAGACATTGATTCTCATGACTAGTGGTTTCAGAGAGAGGGAAGCGGCCTGAGACTGAGATGATAAAGCATGATTGGAAAGAACCCGATGGAAGAATGAGAGGAGTAGCCTTCTGAGCTGGACTTCTCTTGCATAATGTCAGCCATGGACTGAACTTAAGTCTCTTTTGAACATAAACTGCATTTTTGGGTAGATGCAGCTGCCCTTGCTTTTGCTACAGTGACTGGCACTTGAAGAGTAGAGCGAGCAGAGAAAAGAGGGGGAGGGTGAGGTGGCGCCCTCTGCCCTCAGGGCAGACCTGCTCCTGGAACCCCGGCCCCTGGGTAAAAAGGAGAGAGCTCGGCATGCAGCATCCTTAAAAAGCCCTGTATGTAGTTTTGGCCTATGAGACAGCGGTGAGAGCGCTGGACATAAGAAAAAGAGAGAGTCACCCTGGCAGACTTCTCTAGGCAGTGCCACGGGTGACATGAGAACACATAAAGAGTAGACCTGTGTGTTCTGGAGAACAGTCTGTAGTGCCAGAGAGACTCCTCTCTCCCTTGCTAAATTGAAGATTAGTTTTTTTTTGAGTGGTGATTATTTGATCTAAAACCCAAAGGTTAGTCTGTGAAAAGTGATGGGTGGGGAGGTAGAAACTGGGAGAAGAAATGTTCTAAGAAGTTTTTATTTCTGTCTCTGTGTGTGTTTAAGAGTATTTCTGTCCCTGTTCTTATGTAATTAATAAAGTTTTGGTAAGTTTTTTTTTATTTTCAAGATTTAAGCCTGCTCTGCTCTGTTCCTGATCACATCCCACAGGAGTTGTTAAAGAAAAAACATATATTCATGGGTGCATTAACATCTGGCCAGTGCCAACCCATGACACCTATCAATGAGCTCTGCTTGCAGATGGAAGGATGTTTTTTCCTAGCTGTTAGCTGCAGCCCTGCAAAGAGCTGACTACTTGAAAAACAAGCTGGGGGCCTTTTGTCTTTGTGTTGTCACAGAGTCACGGTGCTGGAAGAGACTTTGAGAGGTCATCCTGTGCATCCCCCTTCCTTAAGGGATGAACAGTTATTCCCACAGTTTCTGACAGATACTTTGCCATTAATCATCACTGTTAATTATGAGCCTGGAGACTATGTTGTGCCCACAGTGCTCGCAGTGAGGGCTGTATTTGCAGTGCAAAATGCATGGTATAGTAGAAAAAAGGTCTAACTTTCTGCTCCTTACCTATATTGGCTTAGAGGATCAAAGAAATCCAGAGGAGAAGGGAAAGAAACAATAATTTACACTAGCAAACTACCAGGATTCTAAACACAAGGGTGCTTTTTGTGCTTTGGGTTTCTTTTAATTAGGATCATACTTTGTAACAGTGATCATGGGAGCTATGCATGACACTTCCTAGCAAAATGACTCAAATTCCTGCACGAATTTTTGCAGTATGCAGTGCTTTCAAGCATAATGGGGTTAGATCCACAAATTTGCAGCTTGTAGACTATTGAGACTATAGCAGAGAGATTCAGAATACCAGAAAGAAAACTCACTTGCTGTTGTTTCAGCTACTGTTTATGCAAAATTCTATAACCACTGTGTGTGTGATGGATCCAAGGAGAAGGCTTTGCCATGCCCATCAGTACAAGGTAGGAGCAAATCAAGAGGTGTTTTGAATTTTCCAAGGAGCTGACTATGTAAGGGAAAAAATAGTGAAGAAATGTGCTAGACAGGATGGCAAATGGCTGAAGAAATGCCCTTTGCAGAGGCAGAAGGCCTAGAGGGTAAGGAGAGGAAAGGAAGGAAGGTCAAGTGACTTATTCAGCTTCTTCTGCTGCTTTGGATAAGAAAAATATTTTCTTCACACCAAGTCAGCAAAAGTATTTCCTGACATCTTGATCTCTTTGCTGCTGTTTCTTTTTTCAGTGAAAGCCGCTTTCTAAAAGGCATTGAAAAATGTGGGTGCTGGTCAAAGGAATGTATTCAACTGTCTCCAGGCTTAATGCTGACTCTATTGCCAGAACACCCAGGCACTTTCCATCGTGCTCCTGTGCCAAGGGTGAGCCTCATTTAGGCAAAGCACACTGTGCAGAGCAGGTGGAGTGTGTAGGGAATGGAGCAGCATGAGCCAGCAGCCAAGCAGAACCTGGGAGGGCTGGCACCAGGAACTCTGATATGTACAAAGCCAGGTGTGGGTGCCTGATTTAAACCAAACCCTTAGACAACTTTTCTTCAAGCATTCAAGGCTGCAGAGTGCTTTTGGGTTTTCCTCCTCTCCTGAAGGAGAGTCTGTAGCTGGGTACAGTTCAGGGCTGTGCTCTCGCTGCTGTTCAGCTGCTGTGAACCCACTGAGTTTTAAACTCATTAGTGCTGTGTGAAACAGCAGTGAAAATATTTCTCTGAGTAAATCAAGCAGCAAAGGGAACCTGGGGCAGGATTTGCCTCTGCTTTTTCTGAAATGAAAAAGGTAAATGTGGACTTCTCTCTGCACTAAGGTAGAGCTGATTTTACTTTTATGGGACAAGTTGTTAATAATTCCAAACCTTTCCTATTTACGCCTTTTCATATGCTTTTAGTGAGAACAGGTGAAGTCCTGCAGTGCAACTGCCTAAACTGCAAAAATCTGTTTGCATGATTTGCAGAGCTCCAGGAAAACAAGCTTGAGAAAAAACCGTAAATATTTTGTATAAATGTAAACTATTCCACTCGCTGGCAGGATTGGGACCCGCGGTTCGCCCTGCTCCCGAGCGAGGACAGCGCCGGGAGGGGAGGGGCGGCGGGTGCCGGCAGGGGCGCGGCGCGGGCAGGGCGGCCGTGCCCCGCAGGAGCGGAGCGCAGCGGGCCGGGCCGGGCCGGGCTGTGCCGGGCTGTGCCGGGCCCGGGCCGCTGTGCCGTCCTGCTCATGCCGTTTGGAACCCGCGGGGGAGCCGCCGGCCCTGCACGCCCCGAGACAGAGCAGTGTTTCTTGTCCGGATTGCTCAGCGGTGAGCGCCCTCCTTACCTCCCCCTCACAACGATTGTCGCAATTCTGTCCTGTTAGGACACTCCAAACAGACAAATTATTGCGAGCACACGAAGTGCGCTGGATGACCCGAGTGAACTCATCGCAGCAGACCCGTGTTTTGTTCTTCAGGGTGCAGAGCAGTCCTCCCATGGCAGCTGCGGTAGCTTCCCCTGCCCTGAAGTGCATCATGGCCAGCACATCCTGCCAGCCGAACCCACCGGGCTGATTCGGAACTTGGACTGACCCTGGGTCAAATGCACCCTCGTACTCTGTGTCACAAGGAAATGCCGTGCAGCAGCAGCACCCCACCACCTGCTCTTTCAGGGAGATGGCCGTCAATGAAAAACTCTAATGAAAAAAACAGCTTCCACCAAGTCTCTCCATTATGTGCTCATTCCTTTTTATGTTCTCAAACTATTTTTTCCCTCACTCCTCGCCCCCCCCGCCTTTTTTTTTCTTTTTTTTTTTTTTTTTTTTTTTTTTTTTTTTTTTTTTTTTTTCCTTCTTCTTTCTCCCCTGTTGCTAATGAGCACTTGAGAATTTGATTTAGCTCCTTGGAATGACTGCCACTTACTGCTAGAATGTTAATCTGTCTAAACCCATTCAGCTCCTCTTACTTGGAAGTCAGTCACCTGGAGCCTGCATTTTAGAGATGCTGGCTAAGGCAGTCCAACAGCAGAGATGTTTTGGGACAATTCCCACAGCTGGGAGTAGTCTCGGGAAACTCATAGCTACTAGACGAGGCAGTGTTGAATCCTCGGGATCAGCAGAACTGGAGCAAACTCTGGCAGAGACCAGAAGTGCAAATGCAGGGGAGACAGGAGGCTGCTGAGCTGCAGCTCCCACACGGGGTGCCACACCAGCGTGTTCTGTATTAACCTTTAGTTAATAGTGAGAATATACCCAAGGAGGGTGTAGGCAAACCAGGACAGAACCAGGACAGAGGAGGTATGCCAAGACACAGCAGTAGATAAAGCTTGAAAGTGTCAGAGGAGGAGTTTGGCTTTCCAGAAGTAATTAGAGAGATGATTTAATTTGTCTTGTACTGGCCATTTTTTTAACCCCTGTTTGGAGTGGGAGAAAATGCACAGAATTCCATACAAAATGTAGGATACATAGGCATCAGCTGGGATAGTTGACGATGCAGTGGAGCTCTGTATCTGTGAATCTTTCCACTGTGCTCTTCTGGAAAGGTTTCTGTTTTAGGTTCCTTAGCAGGCTCAGAACCCCCTGTCTGTCAGACCACACTGTCCAGGCCACAGGGACAGCCACTGCTGGCCGTGAGTAGAGAGCCAGGAGCTGAGGGGTGCACGGGGGGTGGAGGGGACCATGAAGTCCTGACCACCAGAATTGCTCCTGGGCACTGCTTTGCTTTTTTTACATGGGAAGAAGTGTGTTTTACCTGGTGTGGTACACTCCACCTCTGTCACTGTCCCTTCACTCCCTGTGCAGTTCTCTGATGGCAAACTTTGCAGAGAGAAGATGTAATAATTTAACAGCAGGAAAAGTTGCTTTGCTGCTGCTACAGAGGAGCAGATTGGTCCTGTGATCCCATGTGAAAAAGCACATTTTTGGAATAAGCAAATGTTCAGACTCATTATTTGTTCTTTGAATAAAATTTTTCTTTCTAAATAAGAAATGTGTCTTTGGAGTGCATCTCCAGAAACCTTATAAATGAGAAATGCAGAAGGAAAGTCACAATATGCATTTTGTCAGCATATGCAATCTTTTAGGAAAAGAGACAGTCTGAGATGGACCTGGGATTCCCTTAGGTACTTGTGCATTTATCTGCTGTCCTAGTTCTGAAACTGAAGAACATAGAAAATTAAAAGTCAAATGCACCATTATTATTGATTTATAAGCAAAATGGAAGATTATGTTCATAAGGTTTAAGAGCCTCATGTTACACGAGACCTAATGCTAAATGACCAGCCTGATATGCTTGCTAAAGAGCATGATCAAAAGTATATTTTAGCTGTTGCATATAAACCTGCAGTATGCAGGCACAGTAATACCCTAGAACCTACGTTTTGATGTAAACTTTCTTTAAATTACTTATTAGCTAGCAAAAATAATTTGAGGGATTAAATACAGAAATATTGATGTGGTTTCAAGTTCTCCTCAAAAAGGATTTTTGTTGTCTACAATGGAAGAGCTACATTTGTGAATTTACTTCTAATTTTCCATAGACTTCAATAGGAAAAACTGTGGGAAGAGCAATATATTTTGCTTCTGAAAATTTCAGAAGAAAATGATGGACTCAAACTGCTGCAGTTACCAGCAATGCACCCACTGCCGAGTCTCTCAGGGGAAGGCCTGGTACACAGTAGTACTAGCAATCTGCTGAGCCTAAGACTATCAAAGAAAAACATCCAAAAATGGCCATTATTCAAAGAACAAGATGTTTTGAGGAATGAGCCTTTGCTGGAAAAAAGTAAGAGTGAGTGCACTGAGTGCAGCCAGGTTTCTAAGCTAATGTAGGTGGTTGTCTTTGTATCATGAAGCCAGAAAAATTTGCCCCGTTGATGTTGCGACCATATGGCGACATGAGTCTTTGTGTGTGAAGAAATGAATGTCTTCTCCACTTACTAACATCAATTTTTGGTGAAGAAATTAAGAGATGGACAGATTGTAGGTACCTGAAGAAGATTTCTAAACTCCTGTCAACTGGAGAAGCCAGTTCTTAAACATGAATAAATTTCCTGCTTATTTCAGCTCACACGTTTTAAGCTTTTTAAAAAAAGTTTTAATGGTTTCTATTTTATTTTAATTATCTGAGGTCTAAAGCAAATGTATTTTTTGGCACACAAGTGTATTCAGAGCTTTTGGTAATGATGGGCAGAAGACAAAACACAGCTATTTAATGTCTGTATGAAATAACCAGACCTGCCAAAAAAAATCCAGTGGGAAGTGGACAAAAAAAAATCATCAGGTTTTTCTTCATCTATCATTGAGGCTGAAGGACAGATGAACACCTGTACCAGTGATGGCTGTGAGACCTCTGCTTTGCACCCCTCTGCACAGGGGCAGTCACGCAGAGCTTGACTTGGGCTTGGATCATAGAAGGGTTGCAAGTCTCCCAAGACTGGCCAAGACATGGTCATGCTGCCTATGCAGCCCCTGCAGAAGGATTAAAAGGCCTTTTATATTTGAATTCACTCTGCAAGGATATCTGAGGTATCTAATTTTAAAGATCTTTAAAAAGTGTCTCAGCCACAAGCTTGATCTTTCAATAATTTGCATGAGGCCCATTCCCTGAAAAGTAGAGGTTTGTTGTTATAAATGGTTGTCAATGACTGGGGTTAAGCTGTAAGCTGATCTGGAATTTTTTTAATAAAGTGCCTATTATTTGCAGAAAACTGCTGAGTAAAGTTGCTGTAATGCCACCCTATATTTAAAAACACTGTCATGGTGTTTTAAATAGGTAGGCACACATTTAACTGTGAGGTCTGGCAGAAGACATGCACCAGTTGAACTCCAGCACACGGCACTGGTACAAGGTATACTCCACTTGTACGTGTGGCTACTGCAAGAACTGAAATTCCATCACAGTCAAACATGACCTGCATGATTTGTAGATGTATTTTCTAACCCTAAGTAGTTTCAAATGTCCCAAAGAACATCAAGATCCAGCAGTATAGTCTGAGGCTAAGAGTCCCAAATGCTTTGCATGGGAAATTGTCTTCCTGAGTTTCAGCAGACTGAAAATGTCCAGATATAAACTTCTTCCAGCTGAACTTGAGATCTCCACTGCAAACTCCTCAGCTGGGCTGGTTATCTTCTGCTTATGGAAATCTCAGTGTCTGGGAGCTGACCTCAGTAGTGTTAACTAAAGAAAAAGTCATTCTGGATAAAACCTTCTGCTAAGATTTTCTTTTGTGTGTTCTAGCCTGGGGTTTCAAAACCATGGGCCAAATCCCAGCCATTACCAACCTCAGGAAAACCCATAAAAACAGCTGCCTGTGTGAAAATTCCTATGTTCTTGCCCACACTGTTCACCAAACAATTACTAGAAAACACAGATCACACCTCTTGGGGTGTAAAATTTCTAACAGAACTACTAAGTTTCAAAAGAGCGATAGATTTCCTCCCATCTCTACCAGAGCAAGCAGAGCTCCTGGCCCTTCAGCCTGATTGGGCAATTGAGCTTTTTGGTCTCTTGCCAACCCCAGGAGCCCAGCACATTATCTCCAGGCAGGCTAGGCCTTTTGGGTCACAGCCAAGCTCCCAGGTTCTCCAAGTAACCATTGGCTGCACCCAGGACAGCATATCATTTCATCTGCTCCTGGCTCTAACAAAATCTTCAAGCCCTTCCCAGAAGGGAAAGGCCTTAACAAAAAAACCTAAAACAATACAAAGAAAAACACAAACCAAAAACCAAACCCACAAAACGCCAAACCAAAACTGTTTCCAGGAGACAACATATGGGAAAAAGGGGGAAGGGTGTAAAGGTTACAAGCTCAAAAATTGAACTGTAGAAGACTGGAGGGAGATAGCAAGCAGAGCATGCTCGAGAGCACCCACCACTCCTTGAAGCTGTCCAGAGAGGCAGTGGCCACCACTGGGCTGCTCTGCACAGGGACTCAAGAGGATTTGTTGTGGATACAGGCCACCAAGGTGCCTACACAGCTTTCTCCTCCTGCTGGTATGTGAGATCAGGCTGACCAGGGCCAGGTGGAGGCTGATGAGGAGCTCTTGAGATGATCATGCTGCCTCCCTCTGTCCCCTTACACCAGGACAAGGAAGGTCTTCTGTTATTAAAGGTCTAAATATCCCTTCAAACCCTCTGGCAGGCCACACAGAAGCCTTTTCATCCTGGGGTTATCCCAGATGAAGCCCCATGGTGTTATCCAATGAAGTTCATCATGTGGCTGTATGAAAAGGGAGGACAGACCTCCTGTTTTCCTTCTCTGAGCTTGACAAAGCTGTCTGGGAAGAACTGGTAGATGCAGAGCTAAAGGCTCTCTTTTCCTGTCCATGATTTTGAGAGTGAATATCAGCACTGGTGTATTACTTTGATGGCAATGCACAGCTGCTCAGAAGAAGCAGCTGCCTTTGAATATGAGCTCTTTAGAGGAATATGAACTCTGATAGTGTATTGCCAAGGCCGGAGAACACCCCTCAAATTTGAACCCTTTGTATTCAATAGAAAATTGTTCAAAATCCTATCTGCATGCATGGCTATTTAAGACAAGTTTATAAAGCTGGACTTAATAGAGCTGTACAGAAACAATACAACTCACAGACTTCAGGTTACAGGGGAATAACCTTATCTTCCTCTTAATGAGTTGTATCATATAATAGAGACATAACTCATTTGGGTGACATGGCAGTTGAAACCAAGAGGGCTGCTCTCCTTTGCCATAACAGGGGTTGTGCTGGAAACACAAATTGTGCTTATAGGGTTTGGCTTCTCTGCAAGATCTCTGTGGTTAGTTACTGCTGCTAAGTGCTAATTCCTGGGAGCAAGGGCAGAACAGAGGGAACTCCAGCCTTTGTGCCTTCCCAAACACTGCAGGAACAGCACAGGACACACTGAGTCTCAAGCCCCAAATGCAAAGGATTGCTGTCAACTTGGGCTAGATCTCAAAGTAGCTCCTTTACAAAAGCCTTTAAAACGATCACCTGTTTTTTTATCTGCAAGCATTTCGCAAAGCCAGTACAACCAGCTAGTCATTCCCATAAAACATGAACAACAGAATTCAGAAATACGACTCGCATGAAAGGCTTTAGACAAACCAAAAAGGTGAACAAAAGCTCAGTGAGACCCTCTCTGGCCTGATAGCTCTCTGCATAGATAGGCTTTTGTTTAGGTTCTTGGCATCTTGCAAGGGAATAAAAGGGATCTAATATATAGAAAATCTAGAAGATTTTTATTTCTTTTTTTTTAAACATTCCAAAGCACTAACTAGGTACAGATTACCTCACCCACATCAAAGACTGGAAACACAGCTATGTAAAAGAACCCTTTTCATTGAAGAAAAACATTCCCTTCCAGTGTTTGCAAACACATAATTGTATTGAATAATAGTCTTAAATTCATCAGCTTAAGCGAGCATTTGTAAAGTATGTGGGGAAACTTCAGTGGAAGAAAAACACAAGGTGTACAAGACCTAGTGCACCTTTCTTAAACTCCTTCTGACATCTGTAAAAACTATATTTACACCTTTTATTAACCTTTTTATTTTCTTTATTTTTAACCAGGGCTTTGCAGCCGCTATCCACTCTCCTCAAAACTCTCAGCTGGTTTTAAGCTAGCGATGTGCTTATTTTTGATAAATAACAGGGGAAACTTCTAACCAGCAGCATTACTTGGATTTTTTCTTTTGTGCTGCTTGTTGAAAGATAGATCATGAGTGCAGACAAGTGAGCTATTCAAAGTCAGCTGTAGTGAGCAGCAAAGGCCTTTTAACAAATCCTGCAACATCCTATACAGAAGTTGAGAAGATAAATAAAGCAAGCAATGTAATTTAATGGAAAAAGAGCACATGTCAAGTCTACTACAGTCAGAAAACACAGGTTCAGAAATTCTGTGCCTTCCTTCTCCCTATTTAGTAAATTAGGTTATCCATAAAATAGAGGGCTTTGGAAGTCTTGAATGGCAGGAAACCATGTCCATTACCCAAAAATTGGCATATGCCTTAGTGTGAAGGTGTCACAGGTAATTCTTTCTAAAATTTGGAATCTGATTCCTCAGAACAGGATGCTTTTCCTGTTAATTGTTGGTTTAGGTAGCAGTTGTCATTCAGCTTTGGCAGTTCAGCCACTGCTGCCTACCAGGGGAGATGTCTTGGCAGAGAAGGAGACACCATCCAGAAGACAAATGAAGCTGAGTTCTGGGAGAACCTCCACAATTAGCCAGAACCTCAGCATTGCCCCTGTTGTATATTACAGCCCATCACAAAGGCTGCATGGTTTCTCCTGCTAAGCCACATGAGATGATCACATGAAGGTGAGGCCATTTTAGAAAATAGAACACGTAGAAGACATGCCAAATGTACATAGAGAGGCAAGAATCAAGTGCACAGAGACATGAGAATCCTTCCTTACCTCAAGGCATCTCTCCTGGTCACATGCAGTTAGTGGGAGCTTTGCTAAATGAGTGACGTGTGGAAGAACTTCTGTTTTCCTCATCTGGCATCACAGTACATTCAATAGCAGCATAACAGCCTTTCCTTGATTATTGAACTGATATGTGATGCAGTGTGGTGAAATTTTGTCATAGTATAAATCTGACTGCATATTTCTGAATTTTGACTTAGACTGGCCTAATAATTTTCAAGAATTGGACAGATTTTCATGAGCTGTAAAGTACCAAGCAATTGAGCATTTCTGGGTGTTGTGTGGAAGACTTGTTTTGGACTCATATTTCTGTATTTGTTTTGTTCTGTATTTTCTGAGATGATATAAAGTAGTCAAAAATTCCTACAGAAGAGGTAGCCAAATGTTCACCTCGTAAGAGATAAACCCTCACTGTCTGTCCACCTTCCATGGAGCAAGAGGTTTGCAACAAAAAATACACTAGGGACTCACAGCTGTCCAGGTACCATTGTAAACCTGCAGTTCCACAGGTTTTTCTTTCAGTGGTACTGCAAACATAAGCATTTTGTCCTGCTTTTTAAATTTCTGGTGCTCATTTCCAGCCCTCATAGAAAATTTCAGGTTTGCAGGCATAACTGATGGGATTCTACAGTTATGGGAATGAGTACCTAAGCATATCTATGAAGAAAGAAGAGGTGAAATTAAAAATAGGTACAATTCAAAATTTCTGTTGCACTGGAGCTACACAGGGTTGAGTTAGTATGCAGAAAAATGTATGGTTCAACTTTCTCTGTTTAAGTTAATTCTGCCTTGCAAACGAATTTCAAAATTTTACTGGAAATAAAATTCTTATCCAGGCATATACTAGACTGGTGGAATAATACTAATCCCCATCTCCTTCTCTGACATTATTGAAGAATGGTTCTTTTGTCTGATATATTAGGATATTTAAGGAAGCTCATATATTAAGAGAAATCTGTTGAAAAATGTGATGAGAGGTACATAATGCAGGTCTTCAGTTTCACAAGCACCAGAACCTGCAGATTCCTAAGAGCAAAGAGAAGTGCAGACATTTGGTCTCTGACTTGTATAAGTTCATGGAAAAGGTTTGCCTTTCTCCCCCCCCCGCAAAAAATAAAAGCTTCTCCTGCTTCCTAAGGAGATATCAGAATGATGCATTTGAATGGAAACGTGGAAACCTGATCCAGCCCATCTCTCCCACATTGTGAAATCCAGCATTTACTAGTGGTATTTGGCATCATTAGCAACATTTTATGTACACAAAGGCTTTGGAAATCAGTGCAGTACTAGTTTTAGTCCAAGACTTCAAAGCAAGACTGTAGTGACTTGTAGGGGAAGCATACATATAAACAGCCATGGGTAAACACAGGAAAACACTTCAGTTTTCTAATATTCCACTGCATGCGCAGGAACTAGCAGATATATTTATTATCTAATTGGGATGAGCTAACATGCATGTTCTTGGGTCTGCTGTAGGGGTAATTTCAAATTCAGCATGCATAGAGGCAGAAAAAGGTCACAAACTGAAACTTTCATTTATTTTTCATAGAATAAAGGTCTGTAGAACAGAACAGCAAGATCTATAATACCTGAAGATTACAAGCAGTGAAGAATGGATTCACTGAAGCAGGCTAAGGAAGCACAAACATTACGTCTTCTACCAGCAAAGACTCTGCTTGTCCAAGAGGCTTTCAACTCTGAAACTGCTGAGCTTGCTCCTGCCATCCTGATTGTGCATGACCCCTAAAGAGGATATATAGCTGCGTGGTCAGTTCTGGAGGAGATAAATAGGGATCATTCTCTTTTTCCTTTTTTTTTTTCCTTGTAAACCTTTTCCCACTGAGTGGCTCTGGCCACTGTCACCACTTTGCTGAATCCTCTGCTCTTCAGCAGATAGGGGTCGTAATTGGTGTACAGTTTCACAAATTCTGAGTAATTTCTAACCACCTTCTCTTGAGCTGGAAAGGAGATTTCGAAGCTGGGCACCCTCTGCCTCTGAGGAATTTGGGGTAGGATTTACATCTATAGATATCTCTCCCTGTAATACCACCACTAGTGGGGACCTCCAAAATGAATGCATGGTAAAACCCCAAACTACATGAATTTGGGTGAAATTAGCAATGCTAATGGACATCAGCAGCACACAAAAATATACACACAGTATATTTTTGCTGTGACAGGCACAGGGAGAAATGGACTGTTTACTCACTGACCTGGTGCAGCTGGTCAGATTAGTAGTGATTACTTTGGTAAACAGCTCTCATTCCTGCCTTTTCTGCCACATGCAGACTGTGCTCTCCTACATTAAAAGCCACCACAAAGAACTCTGCAAAGCAGTGGCAACCAATATTGTGCCTCTTACACAACCTAGGTGGTTTAAGCATGAAAAATAAGGAGCTGCTGGCACGTTGCCGTGCTATCAGAGGAGAAAGTGGAGTTAAAGGGTTTTTGGAAGGGGAGGAGTTGCGTGGCAACATGCAGCACATGTGACCTGCCAACAAAGGCAATCAGTGGCACAGACGTGGCACAGACATGCACCAGGCATGGGGACAAAAATGGGGAACGGGGACAATAGCAGGAACCCAGAAAAGTCTTTGCAGCAGAAAAAGGGGAGGGGAAAATATATTCATCAAGTACCTCTATATATTTGCTTTGTGAGAATGTGAAACAAAGGGAAATGCTTTGATGCTCAGCTTTCAGGATCACTAAATGCATCCTGGGAATCATTGTAATTGTTATCCCCATGTTCCACTCAAACAATTAATGCTCTGCCTTCTCTTTGCTTTAGAAAGGAGTGGCAGAAACAGAAAAAAAAAAAAAAAAAAAAAAAAAAAAAAAAAAAAAAAAAAGGAAAAAAAAAAGAGGAGGTATGTCAATAAAAATGAGGGACAAAGAAATGTAGCTGAAAGTCCAGTAGTGATTATTACTGTTATTTTAAGATTTTACTTAATAACAACCATCATTGCAGTGACCCCTACCAAACTAGCCAAAGTCCTTACCCTCTTGAGTGTGTGCATATGTACATGCATGTATGTCTGTCATGATTTACGGAGTGCATAAGTGATTTTAATAGCTTTCAAGGACATGACTATACTCTTGATTACACCAGCATTGTACTGCTCATGACATCAGAGCAAAAGTGTAAGTGCAAAAAAAGCCATGAGGCCACAGCATGAAACTACCTTTCTTGGTTAGTTAGTAGGGTATCTACCCAAATAACATTTAAAAAAAGAGAAGGGCTAGCAGGGACTTTTGGTGGTGGTTACTTTGAGAACATTAATGCGTGACTCAGTTTGAGAAAACTGGAGATTAATAACTTTGCTCTTAAGAAAAACTTGAAAAATGAGGTCAAATACAGTTTGAACTGGTTAAGATTCCCCAAGAGTAAAGTTACAAATATGAATAACCACAAGACCAAATATGTTATTAATTACCTACCTGGGAGCTAAAGGGCACATAGTAAATGAAGATAAAGAAAAACTTTAGTAAATACACAGCAGTAATTTATCCTTTTCATGGGCAGGGGGGAGTGGGGCAGAAGGACTGGGGACTCTACCTTTGTGTAGACTATTATATAGAGACACTCCACTAAAATATACAAATCTTGCTTATTCTGGTAAGAAATGCCAGAGTAAGACCCCACTCTGATGGTGATCCTCATTCACTACAAGAATCTGTATCAAAGAAGAATACTTTCTATATTCTTTTGCTCTGTATTAAAACTAAACAGTCAGGTTTGTTTTCTCTGCCTAGTTTGTTACAAGCTTGGGGAACCTAACAACAGATACACATTTGATGCAACATTTCTTCAGTTAACTATATCTAACATAAAAAGATACAAGGATTATTTCCTTATACCTGTTATTCATCAACGATGGTAATTTAAAATGATAATCCATGAACGTATGTTTTATTGCCTTTAATGTGTGACATTGACCTAGAATCAAGCCAAACTCTGAGTTTATCTGACATTTGATGATAAATCTATTACCTTTCAAAATCAAACACCATATTATACTTACTTAGATCTACTTAAATTTTTCTAAGCAATGAGAAAAGACACTTTTTGTTTACACTCACATCTGTTTTATATAATTAGAATACTGGTGATGAAAAAAATTGTGTAAGCCCTATACATATGCAGAGAGCAAATAAAGCATCCTTATTTTTGATAAAAATCTAATAAGTAATTATTTTACAGAGGTGAAGGGTTACTGATCCTGGACTTTTTATATCTACATATTTTAAAGGATCACTGGAGCAGGATCACTGCTCTTAACGGACTTAAAAGTATCATCTCTGTAATGTTTTAAGTGGAAGCCTGGAGCTATACTCAAGTGAAGACACAGCTGATCCCACCTTTCAGGCTGGAGATAAGGTGATAGTTGAAAAAATACAAGTGATGAAAGGGGAATGAAAATCACTTTCTTTGTAGTCTGAAGAGGGTGGCAGGACAATTTTGTTTCAGGAGACAGTAAACAAAGAAAAGGCCTCCAAAAAATGAGTGTGAGGAAGATAATTGTGGGCATCCATCCCTGAGTCTCAGCTAGACTTAGGATAGGACAGACAGAGTCCCTGCATTTCCTTAGGCATATCAACTCAGACATAGAAACTGGAAAAAATGTAGTTGCCTTGACTTTAAAAAAAGTGCAGACCTAAGGCAATCTTCGGAAGCATTGCAATTCCTTCACAAGACTACCAAATGTAGGTCCACTTTTTCCCTTCCATATTTTCAAAGGCAGCATTTCAATGCCCAGATTGTATGTGTGTGCATGCAGTTATCAGGATGCAACAACACCAGATTTACACCTCAAGATCCACCTGCTTCCAGCCTAAGATTCTTGACTGAAAGGTATTAGAAGTCAGGAAGAAAAGATGCCAAACCCACTGGATCTTCGGTTTCTTACTTAAACCCAAACATCCACAACAGTTTCACAATATTTTGCACTCATCTTGGGCAGGCAGACGTGGGGAAATTCCTAGAACCCCTCTAGAGTGGCATATGTGCAGCTGCAGCCTCCTTTCATTATCTCCTCCCTCAAAACTGTGGTGATTCTGCCTTTTGTGGCAGAGGCAGCCCAGTCTTATGTTTTCTTCCTTTTTAGTTCAAGACTTGCACAGCTCTGTGAGGACCACTCCCAGCCTGGCTGCTCTGTGGTTATCCCTTGTGACCATGTCCTGTTTCCTCCTCATCAAGTAACTAAACAAATAAATATGTTCACAGAGACACATGCTGAAAGTTCACTCTTTTGATTAAAGGAAGGAGAGGATCTGACATTATCGCCTAGTCTGGCTTGGAAAGCTTCCAGAACAAGCTCTGGCTTTGCCTCACCCATTCTTTGGAAAGGGGATTTGTCTGTCTCAATCTGACTGAAGAAATTCCTGACTGTAACAACCCTGTGTATGGCAGGACCAACATAAATTTATCCTTAGTGAAGTGGTTGCCAATGCATCCTTTGACCATGTGATGAAACAGACCGATAAGACAAACATCACCTCAGTCAGATTCTGCTACTATTTTATCTGGATTTAGGAGTTGTCAGCCTGATATAACCAGCAGGCAGAAGAGCATATGAATATGACTGGAAGGTTATATATTCTGCAAACTGTCATGTCAACGCTCATGAGCATGGCTCTGGAACTCTGGGGAAGCATTGAGAAAACTGCCCATAAAGACTGCTTCAGAGCCAGTGAAGTTCTGGATTTATATCTAAACCCAAACTTCAATAAAGTTTAGATCTGGATATTTTCTACCTGGCCTGGAGGCTGCTTCTGTTTCACAGTTTAAATGCACACCTAATTAAGGAAGTTGTAGTGTGCCAGAAAGCAAAACTCCACTAGAGATGCACATTGAGCATGTATAAAAGGCAGCAAGGCAAAAACCATGGTGTAAGTATTCAGGTATTGGGGTGCCAGATAACTTTATATAAATTCCTTGTGCACTAATGTCAAATGCTTTTAGGAGCTGGCCAGTTATTTTCTAGTTTGTTACAGAGCCCAGCTTGGTAAATGAGAGGTAATATGTCTTGGTGTAACAAATACCTAATGAGAGAGGGAAAAAAGATCACTGTGACACTGCACAGTTTGAGAAAGAGACATGAGGAGCAAAGATAATGACCAAACCAGCCAGCAAAACCTAACCAGATAGAAGGTATTAGATAAACCTGGTATGAATAAGGCCAAAATCCTACAGAGAGCTTTGCACTTGCTTAACTTTGAGCATGTAAGTTGTATACTTGCTGTCATTGTATAGTTTTGCCAATTACAAAAGTGTTTGTTGGCACAAGTGGGGGAATGAAATCAAACCCATGCAGAGAACATGTTACAGGATCTGGTCATGAAAGAGTCCTAAGGTAGGACAAATGAACAATAAGAAAAAACACTTCCATGAAAAAAGAACAAGGATACAGATGAAGATATGTCAGCAGAATGAATACATTTTAGCGATGAAACAGGCCAATACACAAGAAAGGTACAGGGAAAATTACATGCTGAATAGACAGGCAAACTTCCTTATATCCATAGTTAAATATCTATTATCATGCACAGTGAATTTATTTAGGCTGCCATTTCAGTTTCCTTTGCTTAGTTGCACTATTCTGTTTGTTTAAAAATACTGTACTAAGTAATAAAAAGCTAAACCTATACTGACCCTTTTAATCATATTTATGTCTCTTTTAACTGGATTTACACAACTGTCATGTACTCAGTTGCTAATGACTGACAGCTGAAACTCAAAAGATTTGCTATAAATGAGTACTCAACACTGGGTCTTGGAAAGCATTGTCTTAATTATTTGACAGACCTTTTACTCCTTGCAAAACGAAGAATAAACCGGTTGATAATAAATGAGTCTCTCAAAAATATGTTGTATTTGACCTGTTATACAGTAGTGTAGACAAAGGGGAACTCTGCTGACAAATGATCCCAGGTATTTTTCCTTAGTCCGAGAGGAATTGGCTCCTTGTTCCTGCAGCTCCTTCTGCTGGAAAAGCAGCAGAGTTGCACGAAAAAAAGGAGAGCAGCTCCTCGCTCTCTGTGCTGGGAGCAGTTGCCAGGACCAGTCATTTTCCCGAGCTGAATGAAAATTTAATAAAGAGAAAAGCCTGAAAATATCTGCAGCCATAAAATAGTGCAGTTATATAGCACTAGTCCTTATGGAAGAAAAAACGTTGCCTTCTGGCTTGCATGCATGTTAGATACTCTGTGATGGTTCTATAGGAATAAAAAAACATGGCCAAATGCACTGATAATTACAGTGATACACACATTAGTCAGTACCAGTCCAGACACGGAGTTTCACAACACTCTGGTGGCTAATTGAAAAAACAGCTCAAAAGTCAGAATCCATATTACATTTGACCTTGCAATAAATGTTATGTTCTGTGGCACCCCAAATGCTGATGCTTTTACCCAGTCAGCACTTTGAATCTAGCTGTTTCAGTTCACCTGCATCTAGGAAAAAAATGGATCTGAGAAGTTTACCTATCAAATAGCACCATGACATCTGCTCTGTCTGAGAAATATTAGATCCATAAAGTTTTCATTTTAACATTTAAATTCATTTCAATGGAAAGGTGGTGGATGTGCTGACCTGCCAGTCCTGAAGACTGGCATGTATTATTTGCCCAGAGGAAAAAAGTGTCTAAAAACTTGCCTTAGCTTTGACATAGGATATTACAAAATTTTCCTCAAATTAGTTGTTCATTTAGAAAACAACATATAAAGCTACTGATGCAGGAAATCTAGAACACTGCTGATAGCTCGAGTTTTCCTGTCTTATGTGTCTTCCTGAGAGGTTCAAATATGTAGAAACCCTCTTCATGCCTGCTGGCATGAAGTCCTCACATAAGCACTCCTTCTGCAATAGAGCTTGCATTTTGATTCTTCAGTGCCATCGTGCTAGAGAACATTATCATCTTTACCAGGACACTGCTGGTGCATGATGAGTTTCTTTGCAGCTGGCAGCATCTTTGCCCTGTTTTTGCCTCCTTGTTCACAGGTCTACAAAATCTAATTTAAATTCTAATTAAGATGGCTCCTCAACTGCTGTAATAGCTGGGCATATTCATCTTACCAGAGGCACAGAAGAAAAGATACGTAATGCCAACTATATATTCTTTTCTGCTGGTTTTGTAATATTTCTTAACCATTCAGCACTTCAATGTTTTCATGTATTAATGAGATTTAAACAGAAAATGCACCTGTAAAACTGCAAGGAGAGGGTGCATTTTCTAAATTTGATGTTCAAATGTTTCATACACAGCAAGCTGAGGAATAGTCAAATGGAATGACTCTAAATAAGACCAAGCTTTAAGTACATTTCCATTAGAAGTCCCCAGCAAAGGGCATAATAGAAATCATACACAAAATAATCACTGAAAAAAATACCAGAGATTGACAATGCATATGGCTCCCCTCTGTATGCTCCCCTCTGAATGTGTGTCCCTCTCAGTTCTGCTGAGAAAATATGTGGGCATTTTCTATCACCTATGCAACACCCCCAGCTTCACCTGAACTGCCTTGCACAACAGCTTCAGCTAAGGCACCAGACTTTGCACTGATACGGCCACAGACTGCTCAGGTGCCATTACACCAGTGGTATCTGACAGGTGATAAGAAATCCTAGGATAAGAATTGAGGTGAAAAGGGATTAGCTCTAACCCATTTGTCAAATAAACAAATGTTTTAGGCTTAGGTTTACTTTTGTGACAGACAAATGTCGTATGTCTCTACCAGTATTTGGTTATACAGAGGGGTGAGATAAATGGAGAAGCACAGGCAAGGAAAATGAGGCTGCTGCTCATTTGTTCTGGGTGTTGGTTAAGAAATAATGAACTTTGTCCAAAAGTCAGCCAACAACACGTAGAGCCAACAAGCGGTTATGTGAGGACGTCCCTGATTCATCAGTGGATTCTCAGCCCAGCTTAGCAATTGAAAACACAGTGAGGACCTGCGGTGTCCTATGTGAATCCACAAACATCACACACGAAAGCACCTTTATACTGTCACACGGCGTTTACTCGCAGGGATTCCCAGTGCCATCGTGCTTTCCCTGCTCACCAGGCTTTTCTACATGGCCAGAGCGCGGCAAACCCCGCCCAGCAGCCCTGCGGGGAGGCTCGGAACGCCTGAGGCGCTGCCCACGCTCGGGCTGCTCGGAACGGGGCGGAACCCAGCGGAACGCCGGGGGAATGCGGGGCCGGGCCCGGAGGGGGCAATGCCGAGCGGGCGCGGCGGCACGGGAGGATTCTCCCGCAGAGAGCGCTCCCTGCCCGGGGCACAGCTCCTGAGAGCTCCGCCGGGCCCGGAGGGGGCAATGCCGAGCGGGCACGGCGGCACGGGAGGATTCTCCCGCAGAGAGCGCTCCCTGCCCGGGGCACAGCTCCTGAGAGCTCCGCCGGGCCCGGAGGGGGCAATGCCGAGCGGGCACGGCGGCACGGGAGGATTCTCCCGCAGGTGCCGCTCCCTGCCCGGGGCACAGCTCCTGAGAGCTCCGCCGGGCCCCAGCGCTCCAGCGCTGATGTACCGCAGGCATTTCGCGATGCGCTAGGCTGCAGATGGCCACCTGCCCCCAGCAGTCTGAAGGAACCGATTAACAGCACTTGGCTCCACAACATCTCCTTAATGCCTGAGGAGTTTGCTGAAGCAGCTAATGATGCTGTTTTATTTGATCGAAGGTGATATTTTTTCTTAACAGTTGAAGTGATGTCAATGCATAGGAATGTGGCAGAAAACCCCAGATTGTTAAGAGGGACTCAGAAAGGCTCTGATTAAGTTAAGGTTAGCTAGAGAAAAGCTTAATTACTTTTATGATATTTAAACATTATGTTCCAAACACAAAAAAGTTGGATCTGCAATTTTCAGTGTGGGACTGAATGAGCATTAGCACCAGAAATCACATTAACTCAATTACACAAGAAGTTTGAGCTCTGGACTTTATGGGTTGTCTCTAACTCTTTAAACTATGTGCTGTGTCTCCAGTCATGGTTTCTTAACAGTGAGCAAGATCTTACCAAAGTGTGTGCTTTTCTGTTCTCTGAGATCAGAGATGTCATTCATTCCTTTGATCCAGCACGTTCAAAGTGTAGGGGATATTTTCTTATTTGACTCCAGGGCTTGGATTCCAATGGGGAGAGATATAACACCAGAACAAGGAGAATCTGGATTTGTAGCATTAATGCAATCAGATAACTAAGATGTCTGATGAAACACTGCTAAATTGACAATGTCTTCTATTGAATTTATATACATGTTTTGTATGGTAAATCCAGTGTAATGTTACAGATTTTTATTGTAATGTTCAATTTAAAAAATATTGTGGCAAAGTTCAGTTTAGGAATATTGCATTTCCTCTGGAATTCTTCTCATGCAAAAAAATAGATGGCAGTATGCTTCAATTTCCTTCTGTGTAGATATCAGGGTACAACTGTGGCCTGTGTTCTGCAAGATAAACCGATAGAGCCTGAACAGTATCAGGAAGTAGCAGAACCATAGGAAATTCAGCACCAGAGTCAGGTCAGGTTTAAACCATTATTAACTCTTCTCTTGGCTGAAATTATAACACAAATCACTACTAGAAACCTTTCAGATGAGAAGAATAGCCCCCTACCCCACAGATATCCTTTCCATACATTCTGGGAGCTGTCACTTCATCAGGGGGTTACAGCTGAGCCAAAGCAGTCAAGTGCCAGAACTGAAATCTGTAAAAAGAGAATGAGATTTTTTGCTGTAAGTTCTGAAGGGATCATTTGACATCATGATGTGAACTTGCAACACAAACTTGAGAGATTAAATCTGGAGGATTTCTTAGGAGTAACCCAATGCCTGCTTAGAAGACAGTGTTAAGATTCGTTATTGGAACATCACTGAAAGGTTTTGCTTTCTCACTGGTACATCTCAAGTAAAAAATTGCACTAATTAAATAGTATGAATCTGTTGGGTGAATATCCTCAGGCAGAAGTAAAATACTCTTCATTTGTTCTAGAAATCTTTGTCAGTTTTTCTAACTGCCAATCATCTGAATACATAAATTAAGAAAATACGCAATTCCATGTAACAAAGATATTTTTAATTCAAACTAGGTGAGCTAATGTAGTGTTTTGACAGTTCAGGGCTTCCTATGACCAATAATACACTGCTGAATGCAAGTGGAGTTGATTTGGATGAACAAAACAGGGATTTAATAAATTAGAAAAGAACGATTAAATATTTGATGACTCTTTCTGTAATTTGCTTATAAACCTATTGGAGCTCCTGTTTCAGAAAGGAAAAAGTTTCTTAGACTCACATCCCTATATTTTCCTCTCAGTGATACTTCTACAGATCAAAGGAAATTCAAAAGCCCTGTCAGGAAGAACAAAACCTTCAAATTGCCAATAAATACACTGATATCAACCAATCAGTGCTTCATTCACCTATACAAAAAGATGAAAACTCAGGGCCCTGCAGTCCTTCTATGATGATTAATATCACTGAAGGTTTTAACAAGTGAAAGATCAGAGGAGCTCCTTCCATGTCATTTTGCAAGTTAATGTCATGATATCCTTTGCTAGTATAACTGAATGAATGCTTCACAAAGAATTTAACATATGTAAAGATTTAGAAAGAAGATATTATAATAAATGGGAATATACTCTCAATTTTTTATATTCTCATCTTTTTTAGTATTTCCCTGTTATTCCTTGAGGTAGTTTGAATAGAACTGGTTTTTCTCCTATGAAAAACAATAGATCTGATTCCAACAGTCTCTACGGAAACTCATAATGTTTGAGAACAATCACCAAGTTGTGAAATGCTAATGTACACAGTGTTCTTTGGCTTGAACCAGACTGGAATACAGATGCAGAATGAGTGAAATTTTAAATGGAAGCCTGATGGCTGTTTTGATCTAGGAGAGAAAAGTACACTGCTATTTCCGTTCAGGAAAGTTTTGCTTGGAAAGCTAACATGATCACAGCAGTGCACAACAGCTTTTAGTATCTCTAGCTATTAATATTAACAAATTTAACCACTCAGAAAGTGCAACCTTATCGCCAACATCCACTGAGTAATGCAAAAAAGCAAACAAGCCATAAAATCACAGACAAGAAAGACTCAGGCCAGACCTCAATGAGAACAGTAAGAGCTGCATAAATCCCTTTATGCTAAAACCATGGGGAGGAAAATTGTCTTCTTATCTCCATGTTGGCCATTCCAATATTGAATTGATGTCTTTGTCCTGCCTGGAAAGAACAGAACCTATCAGCAGCCTGTAAAACTGTTTTTCTTAGCTTGTAGCTTGTATGTCTCTGTCTCCTTTGGCACTGTGATCACTTGCATGAGGCATATGCACAATTCCTCGCCTGAGAGGCTATTATTAGATGCATGAAATCAGTTGGAAGGCTGTGTTTTCTAAAGTCTGCCCCATTTCTTAGAGTACTTAAACACTGCAGGATACAGGCTAGGGAAGTGCCAGACTTTATAACAGGTCACATCTGTTTTTCACTCCCTGAAAGAAACCAGGCTTAAAGTGAGGAACACAAAAAGAGGAAAGGATGGGCACTGTGAGGACAGGCTCCAAGCCCTAGCAGTGTTCTATTAAACAACATAAAGACAGCTTTAAAAGCCATTGGGGTATGCAGGTTACCTGTTTTACAGACAAAATGTCTAAAAAAAGCCACTAATCTAAGATGTGTCAGAAGGCAAACAGTGACAACCTGCTTCTAGTTTCAAGTAATGTACTGAGCAACACTGAACTTCAGCATAATACCAGAGCAGAAAGATGATTCAAAACCACTGTTTCTCTTCTTTATCCTCCTGGCTTTGATGAATACTCTTATGTTGCCTCTCCTTGTTCAGTGAATTAAATTATTTTAATCTTGGTTTGGGAAGACTCATTTCTGTCTCATTTCTGTTTGTTCAAGAATATAAAAATGCAACTGTGACTTGCCAGGACTAAGAACGTGCCTTTATCATTATCAGTTCTGCTAGGTACGGTGAGAACACAATGGTCACACTAAAAAACTTGTCAATTCATGTTATTAGCAGACTATTATGTCATTATTGCTGGAAAATTGTGACAAAGTGCTCAAAAAGGAAAAATGGACAATTTCACACAAACAAACTTGTCAAATGAGTTGCAAATGGCAAAAAGCAATAAACAGGAGCACAGTGTATTTCTTATGACTGTGGCTGCATAATGGATCAAGCAATCTCATTCCCAGGTAATGATCTGATGATGCATATGCACTGCCACTATAGCTGCATTGAAATTGCACTGCTTAAGAAACACTTTTCACAAGTCTGCTTCACATAAAATACATTTGAGAGAGAATTGATTGATCTTGTGAATAGGGCTGAGTTAATTTTGAGACTTAAAATGGTTGGCAGCATTCCAAGGAGAGTTAGACTCACAGATTTCTCTGCAATATTCTTATCTGCAGAGCAGTGCTGAAGAATTCTGAAAAAGAAATCAGCTTCATCAGCAGAGAAAATTGCATACAGGTACTGTGATGAATGCTCTTAATCAGAAAGGTGTCTGTAACACACGTGTGTATCTTAAGTTACAAAGTCAGCATGTTGACATTCAATTGAGATTTAACTCTTGGTTACTATGTCACTTAGGTTCCAACATGGAGAGACAGTAGGAAAACCCTCACAAAGATGGTCATTTTCTGCCTGATCCTGTAAAATCTGGACTGAAATAATAACAATAACAACAACAGTAATAACAACATGTGCCTAAAGTATTGATCTCTCTCTTTTTAAGCTTTGCAGTTTTTATTTATAACACTGCCTAACACATACTACAAACTTTTAAGAGACACATGAAAATAGTCTGGGCTGAAAAGTGTGCTGTTAGATGATAGTGAGTCATGGGCAAGACTACTGGAATGTGAGGCTCTTCTGCTAAATCATCCCTGTTCTTACAAGGTACCCAGAGTATAAACAGCCAGAGCTGTAAGAGCTGTTTGATCTGGCAGACAGATACTCTCAGTTTTGTAAAAAGGGCTGGAGACTCATTTGCAGATGGAAGGAATTTGGAAACTGGAATTCCCCTCCAGAAAAAGGAGAAAAAATTCATCAAGCTCAAGGAGATTCTTGGGCTTATCACTGATTATGCTAAGAACAAAATTAAACACAGTGAAGTGGGTGCTTTGTGGGCATGAGCAGCATGTGTCTTCACTTGGTTTAGAGCACAGATACCTTAATGCATTGTTTAGAGTTTACCTTGGCCTTGGCACGTGATTTACAGAGCAGAGACAAGATCAGGGCAGAGACATGGGCAGCAGTGAATTTGGATTTTAGGGAGAACTGGCAGGCACAGATTTGTGGTCCCTGTAACTGAAACTGCCATCATAGTAAGAGGGGTATCAACAACAGTGTGAAACATCAGAGTGGGGAAGGGAACATGTGCAACTCCACAACACCAGTCCTCCCACAGAACTGGATACTTACTATATCCTTGTGAATGGAATGAAATTAATTTGGAACAGTGAGTACAATGAACTAAGAATCTCAAAACCAATAGGTGGATATTACCTGGGCAGAGGTAAAGCCTGATCTTGTATCACTATATTCAGTAGGAGTGTTTAAAATTAGCTCAGTAGATGGAAGTTGTGAGAGAAAAGGCTGAATGGGTCCCAGGAGCCTGAATCTGTCTTGGTATCTAGTGTTACCTGTGCAGGGATGCTGGAAAAGAACAGAGGGTCTCACTTCTTCACATCTGCTCAAGTTGTCCTAGACATTCAGATTGTCTCTGAAACTAAGTTACAGAAGAAAGGAAGAAAACAGACAACCAAAGTGTTGAGCACCACTTTAGACATGTACCACAAAATATGTACTAATGAGGCAGGTTATAATTTAATTTTGCAACTGTAGGGATGTGAACAAATTTTTTGAGGCTTGATTCATTATGCATGTACAGCTTCAGGGCTCTTCATTCTGTATAGGTGTGCTTAGCTATGTACAAGATGAAAATTAAAGGAGCTGTTTATGTCAGTAAAAACTAGAATGTGTTGTCCCTGAAAGGTGAAAGAACATCTTTTCTTATATCATGCCAAACCACATAGCTGCTGCTTTTTGGTGTCAAATTATCTGACTGTGCTTTACTTCTCTGCATTTTATCTCTTTTATCTTTCTGGCAGACATCTTTGCAATTTTATTAGTATTTGCATAAGTGAACATTGTCTTGCACAAATTGTTCTATGGAATGTATGCAGTAGCTTTATTTTTCTTGGTAAAGTATAAGCATTAGCAACTGAGGTGACTTATATATTAAGTCCTTATATTTGAGCAGTAATTAGATTATACAAGGGAATATTTGTACTGGTAATTGCTCTCCTGTTCTTAACTTTCAGGAATAATATTTTAAATATATATCTATATTTATATACAGAGATAAACTATAAATATATTTTAATATCACCATATAATATTAATATAGATTTATAATATATATTCTTATATAAATTATAAATATACATCTATATATACACACATTTATATTAAGAATATCTGAAGGGGTGGGTTTTTGTATGAATATGTCAAAGTCTAGCTTTGCTAAACAGTATTATTTTGATAATTGTCCATGTATGCCAACAGCAATTTATGCCTGTCTGTCTATGAAAAGTATTTGTGAACAGAAAATCACTCTTAAATCTTAATGCTAGAAGTAATGATCAAAAAGGAAAAAAAGAAAGCAGCTGCTTCTTTTCTCTCAAAAGAGAGCAGCACCACACAGGGCCAGGCTCCACAGCCACCAATAACAGTGTGGTGCTAAGCACGGCCATGCTGGTTACACAGGGCATCCTGGTATAGAATGTTAATGACATCTTACTTGCTTTAAGTAAATTATTCACTAGTCTTTAGTCATGAAGAACTTCACAGGCCAGTAAACCCAAGTTCCTGTGGATTCAATGAGTAATCAAAACTTCTACAATGTAAAAGACTCAGATGAATTGAAACTCCCATGATCTCTTAGGTTTTGCTTACACCATGTCAGCACCTGCCACTTCACTAGAAAAATCAAATATTTGATGTTTCTTGATTTTTTTTTTGAGAAATTGAGAGTTTCAGAAAGCAACATGGACAATATAAGCAGGTAGACGTTTGTGGGCATGAGCAGTTTGGCAGATTTTGATCTTTCTCCCTCTGCATAATTTATTATACTGGTATTGTAATTTCAAACTAAGAAGGGTACGAAAGAATGGCCTTGTATGGATGAATAACTGGCAAAAAGACTGTAAGAGAAGGTGTGAAGGGAAGTAATCAGTGGGGTTCTTTAGCAGTTTATATAATGACTATTTTTTGTTCAGCAACAATCTGGAAAGGGAGAGAAGCAATGAGATGTGATAGTTTGCCAATACATAAAAGTACTCAGAGTGGTAAGGATGAGGGAAGGCATTAGAAATGAGGTCACAAAGAATGATACAGAATGAGTGGTCGGATAAAAATCAGATAAATTACATACATAGAAAAAAAAATCTCTGGTTTCAAATATAGGCAGGCAGACTTCAGATGAATGTTGTGACTTAGGAGCAAGATCTCACTCCCACAGAAGTAACAATTCAATGCACTGTGTCATCTTCAAGCCACCAAGTTCAAGTTTTACCATATCCAGTCCTTGAGTAGTACTAGATATAGTTTAAAGCACTATCTTACCTATAACAGCCTAATAGTTTTCTATAGCTCACCTTCAATGAAACAATTTACCAAATTCGACATTGTTAAGCCTAACAAATCCACTATTAAGTATTACAAGTTGTGCTGGAAGGAAGTGAGATTTAATCTTTTATGCTCGTTCTTAATGTTCTACTCTAACTTTGTCAGCAATTCATTCATGCACTAACTAGAGTGCTGAGCCTGCAAGCCAGTGAGCCACTTCAGCTTGTATCAAATTAACCCTAGTGAGATTGCTCAGCTCCAGAGCATGCTAAGCTCTGGGAAGAAAGGCCCCAGATGCAGCAGAACACTGTTTCCTTTTTACTCCATCCATCAATAAGTTAAAAGCATGTAGACTAAAAAGTCTAATGTAAAATATGAAAGAGTTTTACAGGGGGTTCCTATGAGGGGACAGTAGCTCAAAATGTCACAGACAAAATGGAAATGAGATAGTAGTGCTAATATATATTTATTTCTTTCAAAAGACAAATAGCTCCAGGTACTGAAAATTCTTACAGAACTTTTGGCAAAATAAACTACTTCAAAGTGAAGGTGAACTGTTACTACACATAAATGAAATTGACTTTGGGCAGCAATTTCCAATTGTGTCTTTTAAGAAGAGCTGCCATATCTATTTGGACAAAAATTGGAAAAACCAGCACGAAAAAATTCTTTCCATCTATACTGTAGCTAGCATAGTGGCCTATTGATCCACACAACCTATTAAAGATGTATTTTACCCCTTTATCAGGAAGGATTCAAGATCTGTTTGAACTGCTACATGCAAAGTTTACCCAGCCTATTTGGCTCGCTGTGTAACTAATTGCTGCTGTCAGAGTTGCACCAGTCATGCTGGAGCATGTAGCAGATCCAGACCAGAGGGGTGTCTTTGTAGCTTTAACAAATTAACCACTGTTTCTAACTCTGCAAATTTTCTAGTCCTGATGCATGTGATTGCATAGAGTCACATCTTGGTTTGCTTAGATATCTGCTAAGATTGATACCAGAAAGGGATCTGGCTAACACCCAAGTTTTTGGCAGGAATAACCTGGCTTGTTTGCTTCAATGCAGCTTGCTCCCAAAACATCTGCAACCTCACAATTTGTAAAATACTAAGGTTTGTACTGAGGTTTACTAAATGTGCAGCCAACCTATCCCAAAGCCTTGGTTACTCAGCTTTTGTGCAGCCCTGCTGCATAGGAGTCTGTACTTTTATCTTGTCTGTGTAAGGGCACTCGTTCCTGTGACACATGCTTAAGTGAGGTGCCAGGCAGGATCTTGTTGGAGCAATGACACTCCAAAAGTCATCACAGATTTTAACAGAATCACAGTTTTCCCTTATTCAGGAGAATTGAAAGCTAATTGAACGCATTGATGTAACAGGAACAAACTCTACAGGGGAAAAGCAGATTTCTAGTTTTTGACAAAGGTTATGGCTGATTTATTGATTATTGAAATATTTTCAATATTTTCCCCCCTTTCCCCCCTTTAAAAAAAATCTAGAAACAACTTAAGAGCACGTTCCAATTATGTTTTCAAACTCTGAATGTAAGCAGTGGCCAAGACAGCTAAAACATTACAAGATCACGCTGCTAATTTCAAGTGCAAGTGAAACCGCAACACCTTATCTGGGGCTATTCCTGCACTTGGGGGATTTCCAGTTCTGTCGCTGGTGGCGTTTGACGCTGCTGGGAATGCGAGTGTCGCTGACACTTGGCTGTAAACGTGCTCAGGGAGTTTGCGACAATCAATGCTGTTTGGATTTTTTTCTTTTTTTGAACAAAAGGGGTTTTTTAGAACAAAACCAAAAAACAACAGAACAAAACAACAACAACAAAAAAACCAAAACCAAAAAACCCCAACCAAACTCTAAACCAAACCAAAACAAAAAACAACCCAACAAGCCAAAGTTACACAGGGAGCCTGGGAGCAGCTCTCGCTCCCAGAGGGGATGTTCCCGGGGGTCCGTTCAGGGAAGCCTCTGGAAGCGCTTCCCCGCCACGGCCCCGCTTGTGCCGTGCCCGTGGCTCCGCTCCTCCCGCCGGGGTCCCGGCCGGGCCGTGCGGATGGAGCCCGGCGGGGCAGGGCCGGCGGGCCCGTGCGGCCGCGCCGCCTCGGCCCCCGCAGCGCTGCCGCAGGTGCGTGTGGGCCGCGGCGGGGTCGGCCGGGTGCGGCCGACGGGCCGTGCCGGGGCCCAGCTGCCCTGCCCGGCATGGGGCCACCCCTGCCCGGCACGGGCCCGGGGGTGGTGCCCGCAGCCCCGCCCGGAGCGCCCCGTGGGAGCCGCAGGAGCCCGGCCAGGTACGAGCGGCGCGGCCCGGCCCAGGGGAAGGGCGGCGGCGGCGCCCGCGACCGCGCGGCCTTGGGGTGCTGGCTGTGGTTCAGGTCCTTTCGGGGCAGTGTTACAATGGACGAAAGCTTTGCCTGTTTTTACAAAGAAGCAGCTGGTTTCTTTTTTTCTTTTTCCCCTCGTGTGTCTCTGCCCTGTGAGTCGAGTTCAGCCGTCTCTCGTAAATAAAGCGCAGTCGGGGAGCGGTCTGGTGGCTGACTTGTTTTGCTCTCACTAGGCTGCGCTGCTCCCGGCTTGGCTGGAGCTGGGGACAGCAGAGCCTTTGAAGCTCAGTGACAGTCACAGTGGTGTTAGGAAGCAGATGCTGTGCACCCACAGAGTTAGCGAGATGAAAACTACCTAACTATCTGCTAATATCTACGGCTGTCGAGGATTTACTGTTTGTTGGCGTGTGAGGAGCCACGTCCGTGCCACATAGCCACTTCTCATGGGGTCCCTGTTAATGTGAATGGGAAGCGGTGGTCAGGCTGCCTGCTGCACCTGATACAACAACACAAGTGTAGTGGGGCTGTTTTCTGTTTATCTTTCCTTATTTGTAGAGGCTACTGAAAAAGGTGATAACTGACGAAATGGGGAAAATACACTTACTGGTATATAAACAAAGGAATTAGTGATTTTTATGGGGGGGTGTGTGTGAATCACTTATTATGATGTGCAGTGAATAAATATCATGATTTTGTCTGCTTGAGTTTGTTATGTCAAAGGTGGAGATATGCTTCAAGCCATTCTGTTTTAGGAGACCTCGAGTGTTTTCTTTCCCTATCAACTGAGCAATCTGCATGAGATCCACAAGCAAAGGCAGGATCTTTTCTTTCTTGTCTGGGAAGCTCCTCTTCCCAGCTGAGCTTTGTATTATTCCAGCTTGGTGTCCTCTGCTTGGCACAGCGTTCAGTAATGCAGGCTGTGATTTACGTTGTTGCAAACATGCAGCATGTCTGCACAGGGCAGAACCCTGGCATCTCATCTTTATTAGGATGACATTTGTCTTTTGGGAAAGTATATTTGTCAAATCATCCTAATAGCAGCGAATGTTGTGGCTCAGCAAAAACAGATTTGGCAAAGAAGTCACAAAGAGTAATGGGGAACTCTACAAATCTTCAAAGTCCTTACACAACAGACATAGTTCACTTGCTTCATATTCTAAAATGGAATATTTGCATTCACCTGGAGAGGATATTTGAGTTTCAGGTTTCTGAGATGGTTCCCCTGTTTCTGTGAGATATATGTTTGCTGGTGAAAATAGTGTGAAAGATCATGAAAGCATTTATGGGTTTTTTTTCTTTTTAAGCATAAGAGTTTCAATTTGGTTTAGCTGATCTGGTGCTTTATTCTACTGAAGAATAGGGCTTTCTTTTGAAAAAAAAAGCACTTGTTCTGTTTCAATGTGGCTTCATGAAATAGGTTTATGTTTGCTCCATGGATCCATCACTGCTGCATCTAACAGGGATGTTGGAGCAAAACTCCTGCTTGAAGAAACTGTTTATCTGAGGTCTGAGGCCTTTATCAAGTAACAGTAAAAGTTGCTTCTGTAGGGGGAGCAGTTCTCTGTTCTGGAGAGCAAATCCTGGGGAAGGAGAATGAGATGTGGCCTCCATTGCCACTATGGCTTTTTGTGATGGGGCAGGAAAGGAGAGAGGAGGAAAGGATGCTGAGCAAGTATGTCTGAACTGGGGAGAAGAGGTATGTATTGCATTGCAATGAACTAAATTATGTAGCAAAAAAGAAGATCCCTTCTATCTGATCAGAATAGCACCTTTTTTTCTTGATTTTTAAACTGGCACTACTCTCTCTCCCCCAGTTCTGATATTTTGTGCAATTAATCGTAAAATATCCAGCACTCTTTGGCAGCAGTGGATCCAGGCCTAGCTTTTTGAGCTATGGCTGCTAAATTCCTCGTAGTTCTGTTGTATTATTCTTCCCTAGACAGGAAGACTAGTTTGATTTTTTAAAAAAATCTTTATTCTGTGTTTAAATTTGTTCTGGCTTAACCCACTTCGGAACTTCTACATCTGCAGGCATTATCATAAATGCATGTTATAACAACCAGAGTAAGTAGGGTAAATCCAGTACTTTAGGTAGGTTTTATGTGGAACTTTAGCATATTTTTGCATTCAGCTAAGACTTTCTCATTTTCTCAAAGCCCTATTCCACCACTGAGAAAGGTAATTTTTATTTTACTGTTAATATAAGACGTGTGGAAAATTGAAGAAATGTACATGGGCTTACGGAGTTGGATAATACCTCAGGAGACTCTCAGAATGTATTCCGTGCATTTAAAATTGTGCTGTTTAGGTAATACATTAAATACATTAGCATTTAGGGGATCTCTGTTTTCCACTTTTAAGAACAGATATGCAGTCTAGTGGACAAACATTTGGAATACACTGCAGCTCTTTTCAAGATGGGTCTTCTTTGGAAGACATGATGTCTGCTTTGAAATTTTGGTGTCTTTTTTATTAAAGGAGAGTTCCTAGTAAGATATACTATGCAGTAATAATGGTTCTTATTAGACACTGAGAATCAGACCTGTGTGTATAGTCCTTAAAGGACCAGTGATTGTAAAGCTTGGCCTTTTCAAACACATAACTAGTCTTTCCATGTGCATTGGGGAAAACAAATAATGTAAGAAAACTCTTATAAATACTTCTCTGTGTTATGTAAGATGATAGATGCATAGAAATATAGATGATACGCATATATATGTATTTGCAAGATTAGAGCCTGAAAAAGAAAATAAATTCTACTGAAAACTGTAAAAGGAAGGGAAAAGTGTATTCTAGTGAAAGAGAATGTCATGATTCAGTACAAACTTTGTTTTTTGCAGAGGCAGCAGGATTGTGACTTTCATTTACACAGTCAGTAACTGGAAAAATGCCAGATTCTGAAAGTAATTTGGTGTCTTCACATGAAGATGTTATAAATGGTACTTCAGTTCTGAGTAAAACGAAAATTTCAGATGGAAAGGGATCTGTTGAAAAAAGAACAGTGACTCAGATTCAGAAGAATGGCTATCCCGACTCCATATACATAAATGCAGCTAAGATTTTTCAAGGCATTCGTAATGAAAAGAGTAAGAATAGAAACCTGGTGCAGTATGGTGATAACCCAGAATCTCCCATGATGGCTTTTAAAGATGAGCATTCCAGGCGTGTATCTTATGAGCTGGCTTTCAATGCTCTGAAATGTAAGTACAAAACTTACTCAAGAATTGCCAACAGAAATGATGCAGCAGAGAAAACATGGAAAAACAAATGTTCAGTGTCTGCCTGACAGCAGTCATCTGGGGAAATTTTTGTTAAACTTCAGGTTATTACAGAGTCACTGATTGACAGAATATTCTGAATTGGAGGGCACCTACAAGGATCATCAAGAATGGCCCATAAGGGGATTGAATCCACAACCTTGGTGTTACTAGCACCCTGCTTTGACCAACTGAGTTCATCTCGGTGGTTCTTTTCAGATCCTAAATAGGGATGAATATATACATTTACTAGACTATCCATATCCCTCAAATATTTAAATATAACTGTTATTAGCATTTGTGAAATCAAACATTTAAAGCCTATTCTTTTTCATGTAAATGAATTACATAGGGCTGCTACTGTTGGTGTTTGAATTTGCCCTCAGTTTTCATGATCTTTAAAATTACAGTTTAGTGACTTACATGGTTTACTTCTATTGAGAGTGGCATAACTTGACAACATTTTCTCCTTTTTACAGATCAAGAACTTCTTGAAGAAGTACTGTTAGATAGTAAGGCTTACCCATGTTACTCAATAGTAAGTGAACATTTTTGTGAGGTGTTTTTATGTTCTGTCTTGATGTAATTATCCTTTTCTGAGGATTCTACAACATTCTTCAAAACAACCTTTGTTGTTTTGAACTGCATGACAGCCTTAGACTGAAATATTGCTGACCTTTTTACATAGTTGTCTAAAGCATCCATCTTCAAAGGCTGTTGTGAGATTCTCTTGCAACTGATTGCTGGGAGTCAAAACCTTCAACCAAAAAAGGTGGGAGAGTGAGCCATGAACTTCACTGCAGCACAGTACTTGCTCAGTGATATTGTCCATGTCCATGGGCTTTCTTTCTCAGCTCTCTCCCCTTGTGAGCAGGGAAAAAAAAGTTTCCTTCCTATCCTTGGGAGTTGGAAAACACAGAGTGAATCCCATCAGACAAAAAATGCATTGACCCCATGGTTCATTTCCTGGGCAAATGGTACTGTGTACAAATATTCTACTGGTTAAAACTGGTCCAGTTTACTCTTTCAACAGGTTTTCCTGCTTTGACATGGTAAGAAATTCAAGAGCTGGCAGAATATTCTGCCGTTCCTTCCAGTTTTTCTTTGATGCCTTTTAAAATTGCAAGATAACTTGAGCTGATACTGTTTATGAAGGTTGACATGAACAGGCAGATGATTTAACACATTTATCTTGGCCTTGATTTGTAAGAAAGTAAGACTTTCATGCTAACATTTTGTGTTTGGTGGTATTTCCCTAATAATTTGAGTTTTCTAACTAATTTTGGTCATATTTGTGAGAATTTTTGAAAGCATAATAACTGTCAGAATTTCAGGTAAACAGGCAGACAATAGTAACTGAAGTGCAGTAATTATTGTCCTTAAGTAGGAGAGGCTCCCTGGTTTAACATTTAGACAGAGAAAGGAGATTTTATATCTATCCCAAAAGCAGAAGGGTTGTTATAACTGAGCGTATCGGATCCTGTATGGAGGAATCCCACAGGAGAGGAATTGATAGACAAGAAGTTTTTGTTAGCTTAGCAATTTAATAACTACTTTATGAAGAGAAAATAATTTCAAAGTTTCAATTCTGGTAACATTAGAAGTTAAGATACAGTATTTTATCTGTTTGCATGGAGAATGTTTTTAGTTTTGATAATCTAAATAACTTGTTAGTTAGGTATTTGTGTTTTAAAAACATCTTTTTAAAAAAAGTGTTTTGTTAACTCTCCAGAAGTAATTTCATATTCTAGCAAGTAAGCATTTACGGGTTTTAATGCCTTTTACATGGGACACTGCTGTTTGATATGGATCTTTTTGCAGAAATAAGGCATGCTTTGGGTCACTTTCTCTATCCAGTTGCTTTTCTCTTGCAGCCAGATGAGTTAACCAGCTTGCTTGTTGTGATGCTTTGTGACCTACAAGACCGCAAGTTTCAAAAACCAAAGATTTTTGCTGAAGAGGAACTTGTAGCAGAAGTTCAGGAGATAGGGCATTATTTATACAGGTATATCTGCAAAGAGCTATTTTTTGTTGATATAGGTTAGCAAAAATGAAGATTTGTATAATCAGTACCTTTCAAAGATAATTATTAAAAGTGTCTTTCATCTTAAAATTTTGTGGGCTTTTTGCTTTAATGAGAGTCTAGTTTGAGGACATACATTCATATTTATACAGTTGTGAAAAATACAGATGAGAAACCATCCTTAAATTGTGGATTATTTTGCAGGCATCTTATTTTGGCATTGTTGAAACTTTCATACAATTCTAGGAAGGAAATTAAATATTTTATAAATATTCATAAATGCAAGTGTAATAGAGTCAAGAGGTTATGGAATGGAATAACATTTGTCTATTTAGCAGTACTTCTACTATGAAACTTTGTTAAATATTTATTATTTTAAATAATTAGAACAAAACCCAAAATACATAACCATTTTAATATTTATCATCTCTTTCATCAGTCAGTTGATTAACTCAAAAAACATTTATTAGACAAAATTGTGCTGCTGCTGGATTTAGAAAGTCCCAAAAAGTTCATTAATCTCTTATGTGCAAGGCATTTCTGGAGGACAGTAAGAAGATACCTGAAGTAGTTTACCAGCAATTTTGTTTTGAATTATCATGTATCAGAAATGTGCATGAAGCTTGTGGGAAGACTGGAAATACTTTCTCAGACACTTTTGTGTAATAATAATAAAAGTGACTCCTGGTTGCCATCATACTTGTATTATTTCTGTACATGTTTAGGGGCCAGCTTTCATCAAATGCCCATTCTGCACATATATGTATTTATGTTTTCAAACATGCAAATGAATCTGATGGTTGCATTCCACACATTGTAGTTCCAAAAATATACTGCAATTCTTTTTGAGCTGTGTGAGAAAATGGATGTATTTGAGAGTCACCTGTTATAATTACAGTCCTGCCTGATTTAAATGAAATAATTTTAGCTATTGACTACCACCTTACATCTGCTGTTGTCTGGGGTAGAAAATGTTCTGTAAGTGTATTTTCTGTTGCAGCTTGCAGAAGAAGGTGTCCATTTTGGATCTGGTTTCTGAGCAGAATGGTATTGTAACAGAAATGTTGCATGCTAATAGATGATGAAAACATTTATAAAACTTATTAAACCTGTGACTGTTTTTATAGTTACAAGACCAAACTGGCAGCTGCACTGGCACGATGTCGCATCAAATATGATGCTCTTTCCATTGAGTACTTTGTACCAGAAACCGTGTCGAAGCAGGAAAAAAGGGCTTCTGCTTTACCTATCTGTTTTTGGATAAACACACTTAAAATCAGGTAAAGTCTTTAAAGTATCATCTGATATTGATGTTTTTGCATATGAAGTGATATAGTTTGCTTGTTTTAGAATGGCCAGGTTGTATTTTTACCAGTAATTAAAAATTCTTACAGGAAACTCTGCTTAGTCCAGTGCCATTGTGTTATATTTTTTGTAGTTTTTATATATTGTGGAGGTAGTATTTATACACTGTTTTGGAACAGTTCTTCTTAATATTCTGTTGCTTGTGTGGGTGTTTCACCAAATAAATGAGGAAATGAAGTTAGAAAAGAATATAGGTGAATTAGCTTGGTGACAAAAAATAAGAGAAAATCTCTTTAAAAACAAGTGTATTAGTGTAAACCATAATCTTGGCAAAAGGTGTTAAGACACACTACTAAAACCTGCTGATTATTCTGTAAGGATAGTGTAAACTTGAAATTAAAATACACTTTTTAAAATCCTTATATTCTGTAGGCTACTATATCTGTAACACTGATGCTCCCAGTTCTGTACTAACTGATACAGGAACCATACCAGATTATTCTGTTATCTGTTTTATTAGACAGGTAATCCATTTTATAACTCTTTCAAGAATTTTGTTATACTACCTTGTCTTGGACCATTGTTCAGTGCTTAGGTTATAGGCTCTTCAAGACAATGTAACCTTACTTTGGGTGTGACTTTAGAACCCTTAAATAGGAAATAAATAAAAGCTGCTCCATTCATCCCATGTTTAATGTACTGTATAAACTTATGGCACTGTCTGAAATAGCATTTCAACAAACATCTCTTGCTATATATACCTTTAAATCTTTATGACATTTGAATTGCTAACCTCAGCAGTTATGCCTTCATTACATTTACACAAGGATTCTTTCAGTATGAGCCATTAAAATTATTGGTGAGTTGGGTTAGATTGAAAGAACTAAAGCATTCCAGCAGTAAATTTACTACAGTGTCTGCTGAGCACATGGACATTTCTGTTTTGATGCTTTGAATCATCTTCTGGAGACACATACCTCTTCTTAAATTAATTGTATCAGACTTATTAACTTAATTGTTTCAAACCAGAACTTACATGCCTAAAGTAGAGTGAGTTTCCCTCCTTCAGTATGCATTTTATACCTGTATATGTACACACATGTATACACACACACAATAACAGAAGTAAAAAAGCCTTGCAATCAATGTAAACTTGTTGTAAACTATGTTGCTTAAGTAACTCTTGTATATTTAATGGTCAGAGTTGTATGTTAACAGCCTTGAAGATGTTATCAGAGATTTGGAGATGAAGGGATTCACAAAGGTTGAATCCGTGTCAGACTTTGACCATTATACGTATGCTGTGGACCAACATTGCCACGATGTATTGGTTTTTCCTTCCTCTCTTAAAGAAGAACTGCTTAATTTAGATCGTTTTGCAGATTGCAAACTCTTACTGCAGGTGAGTTGATGTTCAGCCTTGAGTCAGATGATCTGCAAATTGAAATAATTGTCTTGCATTAGAAGGAGGCTGTGCATTGTGTGACTATTCTATTAAATCAGGCAGCAACAAACTCTCATAAGATTTTGGACATTTGTAATAATTAGATTGCAAACTGATCCACTTACTAAGTTTAAGCATATGAAGCAATTATAATTATAATTAATTATATTATAATTATAATATTAATTATATTAATTATATTATAATTATAATATTAATTATATTAATTATAATTAATTATATTAAGCAATTATAAGCATATGAATGTCAATGCTTATAATTGATAGCTACAATTAAGTTAGTAGAATGTTTAAAATTTAATCTTAGAACTGTTGAACTAAATATAAAAAATGGTCAAAAGAGGCAGTCTCACTTCTGAAAATGTGAGGAAAGTTTCAGTATAACTCCATATGCTTTCCCCCTGTTAGTGGTATGCTATTGTAATATTTCTTCCTCTTCAAGTGCATGTTTGTGATGGAATGATCACACTGCTTTGTATTTTATGCAAAATACAAAGTTCCTTGATCTCCATAACCCCCACTGGTCTTTTTCCTGACTTGCCATCATTACACTGCCTAAACTGAAGTTTGGTGGGAGGTTTCTGTTCTAGAGTAGTAGTTTGCAGTAACCATGCAACAACACAACCATAAATTATCTGAACTCTCTGATGATTCTTGAGTACCTGGCAGAAACATTTCAACCAGTATTTTCACTAGATGGCTGAAAACTTTAGTGTCAAAATTTATTGCTTGGCTTAAAAAGTGACTCAGTATTCAATATTCCATTTCAGTTTATAGATTTAAAATAGAATACTTAGAGAAAAGAACTATAGCTGACAGGCCTATAGAGAGAGAGACAAATTCTGAGTGTCACTATTTAAAAGTATTCAAAATGAGTAAATAAAACCATCAAAAATCCATCTCTGTGGTGGGGTGGGGTGGTGCCTGAATGCTGTGTGTGCCTAGACAATGATGTGAACTTAAAGGCTTAGCACTATCTTTTTCCCTTTCCATTTATCACCAGTTTGTCAGATTTGGTGCCAGACCTAGTATCTGTGGTCAGTATCTTCACTCATTGCCTTTTTAAGTAATATGATAAAGTTTTCTCTTAACCACCAGTGGTACAAGAGCATTTACTCTTTTGGAACTGTCCCTGTGTTTTCTGTATTCCAATCTGCCTCTCTGTTGTTCAAATTTCAGCAAAATCTTGATCTTTGATCTACAAGGGCAACATTACTCCTGTAATTATCACCAAGAGCTGTGTGAATAGCTTTGCATTTCTCTGTTAAGCTGTCTCAGAGGATGAATTCTCCTCAATTGTGGCCTATGTTTGTCTTTTCTGGAACAAGCTGTTGCCAGGAGTTCCTCCTTACAGCGATGATATGTACTTAATTTCCACCTATAGATATTATACTTTTAAATGTATTATTTAGAATTAAGTTATTTAAATTTATTGAGTGACTGCTTGGTTATGTAATTTATTTAATTCTGTATTAGCAGATATCCCTGATTAATTTTTTTTCCTTCCTTCTCTCCCATTTGCTATGAAAACAATGAAATACTTTTCTAATTTGGAAAAGAAGGTTGGCATTTATAGAAACCCAAACAGTTGGTCTTACTAAATTTTTGTGTCATTGTTTTGTAGGATAAGTCTCGCAGCCTTGCTGTGCACTCTGCACAGGCACTGTTGAGTGAAGGTGGTGACATCGTAGTGGCTCACATAGGTTCCCATCTGACCGTTGCCCATTTGTCAGTGCTGACAAATCCCAGCCTGCCCACAATTTTTGTTTGTGGTGTGAAATCTTCAGCAAAAGAAGAAGAACTGAGGAACAAGTTCAGTCATATGGGATGTGAAAGTAGGTGATAAAACAGTTGATATTCAAAAAGTGTTGTAATACAGATGTTTGTGATAGCTGTAAATATGGACGAATTCTGTCAGAACTCAGAGATCCCTTCCTTTAGAGGCTTGGGGATCGCAGTAACAGCTTTTTTGTCACAAGGACATCTGATAGCTCTTCAGCTACAGTCAAGTTAATTGCCATGTAACCATATCATAGATGCAAGCTCCTGAAATATTGGTGGTTTTTTTCCATAGAAGTAGCTACTATGTAGCAGTTGGTGTAGCTGGTAGTGGGGAACTTTTGGTGTTTTGGCTGTTGCTTTCAGTCTGATTTCCAGCTGTTTGAGAGTGTTAATTCAAAACACAAGTACTTGTTCAGTTTACCTGGAGGATACAATCAGGACAGAATGCAGCAAGACTACAACCCCATTAACTGTCTTTTCAGTGGAAGATGCAGCCCTTCAATCTGTTTGAAATCCACAGGCCATGTTTTGGAGGATCTGAATCTAGCAGGCTCTATTCTAGCTCTGTCGAATTCTGTGTAATACCACAGTCTCTTCACCTGTATCACCTGTAGGCAGGCTTGCTTGCAGTCTGTAAGTGTTGAGTTTTTCCTGTTTTTCAGATATTCAGTTGTTACATGAAGACTTTACTGAGCTTGAACCAACAGACCCAAGAGTTGAAAAGGCAACAGTTATTTTGCTGCTAGCACAATGCTCTGGACTGGGTGCTGGCAACCCCATGGAGCTTATTTTAAGTGAAGACAGAGGTAACTTTTGATACAATATCTAGCTCATGCTTTCTGGTAGAAATAGATCCAAGTATTGTGGTCTAGATAGTGTAGGTGCTTCAGTAAATTGTGCAATTTTATTAAAGAAAGCTTCCTTATTTTAATTACTATAAAACATATAAATTAACTTATGGCATTCTGTGACTGCTTCAGGTTGATAGTATGAAAGTTTGAGGGTGATGCTGGGGAGCAGAGTGTGTATAGCTTTTTTTAAGTAAAAAGACTACAGGCAGAAAATTTATTTCAAGATATCAACATGTATATAATTTTCTATTTGATTACATTCCTTTATTAACTGATTGTATAAATCCTTTCACTGTACAATTTTCATTAACTAGAAGCAAGTAAGAGGCACCAGTAATTACAGGTAAAGAAGTAAGGTAAATAAATCAGGCACTCCTTGGAGTTCTAATTTGTAAAACATATCTTCCCACTGCACCAGTAACAACCAGGTCTGCTTCTGGAAACAACTGAATTTTCAGACACTAATACAAATTGCAAGACTAAATTTAGTACTCTCTGCTTTTAGATGCAGGATTGTTACAAGACCTTTTCCAGGGATTTGTGTCTGAGGATAAACTCAGTATTCTTGCTGAGAGGCAGCTTAATGAGTTGATTCATGCACTGAAATGTAAGTGTGCTACTTTCCCAATTTCTGGGAAGACTTTTCTATCAATTCCATTGTATTATCACCAGTTTCAATATAGCTAAAAATACACCGTTGACTCTATTAATTAACAATAAGCATGTAAGCAAACTCCCTGAGTAATGATTTCCTCCAGTCTAAAGGTGTTTCTGTGTCCTGGTGTCCACCACACATTAATACAATACTCTTCAGTATTGTGTAGAGAACTGGCTTATGGCCTAGTTATGCTCTACTTTGCAAATTCTTCAAGTGTAGTCTCCCTCCATCTACATGCTGCCACTTTCTTCCTCTCTCTTTTGGTAATGGTGTGAAAAGACTGGAGATAGCTTTGACTTTGTGCTGAAATCTGCAAGTATTTGAAAATATTTTAATTATTTAAAACCACTAGAAATCAGGAGGTAAAAGTGACATAATTTTTTATGATGCTTTTAATCCTTACCAAACCACTGTCTATATGAAGAATCTGAAGAGTAAAAAAATTGTGTTTTGTCTTGTAGTTAAGAAAGTACAAGCTATTGTTTACTGCACTTGTTCAATTTACCCAGAAGAAAATGAACTTGTAGTGAAAAAAGCACTGGAATCTGGAGTGGAGGGAAAAAAAGCACGACCATATAGGTACAGAATGAGTAGTTGTATCTGTGGAAAAATTAAAGTATGACTTTAAATTGTAGCATAATTCTTATCCTAGACTGATATGTATCTTGCATGAAATTAAAATAGCTTTTTCCACCTGTCATGCCATTTTTTCCATTTATGAGAATACTTAGCAGTCTTCTATTGACTTTTTCATCTAATATTTTTGTTCATTTGAAATTAAGATGGGAAGAAAGAATCACTTGTTGGAAAGAACATTCTTCAGATAGAGCTATTGCCATTATTGTATTAAGATTCAGAGAATGAAACTAACTTGCTAGCATGCTCTCTGCTTCTGATGTAGAATGATCAATTTCAAAGGAAAAACAAATTAAATCTTGAATTGTAAGAATAATACATAAGAATAAGAACCCTTTGCTGTAGGATTGCTCATTGTTGTATTCAGGTGAATGACTTCTGAGAAGGACTGGTTACAGTAAGAGATCATACTGTACAATGATGGCAAATACAAATATATATGAAAAAAGTACATATGCTTCATATGTAGTTATAACCTGTTGGCCGTCACCCCTGTTAGCTAGAGGAATTGTTAAAAGGCTGATGGGTGCTTTCTGGATTTTCCTTTCAGTCACATAAATGCAAACAGTCGCCACTCACTTGCACATAGATACAATAGTGGATTACAGGATGTGGATTTAAAAGAGTTTGTGTTGTAAAAAGCACAGAAGAGTAATACTAAATTTTTAGATTTTATATTACCTTAGATGATGTTAATAGTCTGGCTATCCAAGGGAAAGGTACTGTGGCTCAAGATAATCAATGTAGCTAAATTTTGCATGATTAAAATGGTCGATATTTACTGTGGCCAGTCCAAAGAAGGTTTAAAAGTTGTATGTTATTCATAAGACACAGTGCAACAAAGTGCATCTTTCTTGAAATTCAGTGAAAATAGCTGCCTGCCTGATTTATTTTTACAGTAAGGGGGATGAAATCAGAGTATGTCTTGCCAATGATAGTGTGCTAGACCAAAAGCATTTATGGCCTCTTGCTTGTGTTTTCCTTTCGAATTTGAAATTTTCTGGAGTCTATCTTGACTCTGTGCAGCTGTATGGGGAGAACTTAGAACTTACTTGGAATATAATAGTTTCTAAATTATTGAACATAAATAATATGTAAATTCATAACATAAAAAAGAATTTTTATTTAAAAATGTTCCTGGAGCTTTAATTATTATTTTAGAAATCCTCCTTGTGTAAAACACCTCCCCTCCCCACAAAGCCAACCCCAAGTCTGTTCACTGTTTTGCAGAAGCGTCATGAATGTTGTCAAACCACCAAATCATACACCTTAAAAAAAGTAATCTTGGATGCTAAGAAAAGGACAATAAAATTCCATTAGAATTTTTTCAGACCTGAGCAAGCTTCTGACTGAAGATTGATTGAGCTTCATAAATGAAAATTTCAGATTCGGTTTCTCCTTCACTGTCATGCAGTGTCTGTCTTGGATGTTTCATCACAGTCCTTGCTACAATAAAACTGCTGGTAACCAGCATGAATAGAGCAGTAATAGAACACCATAAATAAAATACACAGAGTAATTATGCTTAAGAGGAAAGCTCAAGCCATTTAAGATGCATCTACTACTACTAAATTCTTTTACACTTTTTTTAGAATTAATTAGAGAACTTATTTGACTAAAACAGTGCAGTGTAGAATGAAAGGTTGTTGCAGAGTTACTAGCCCCCATGTTCACAGTAATATCTTTAAGACACAAGTCATAATAAAACATCTTGTATGATCATCAAAGATCTACTGAATATTAATTCCCTTTTCCAAGAAAATTAAGGACTTTCAGGAAACTCTTACAACAATTTTGCTTATGTGCATTTTATCTTTTGGAATTACTCTGCAGTACTGAAGTGGTGCCAAACAAAACAAGGCTCTGTTGGAGTTTGGGGTCACTGCTGGCTGTGCAGTTTTAGGGGTGATTTCAAACACGTTCACACTGGTTAAGCTGAACTTAACCTTCAGGATATGAGAATTCACAGCAACAGCTTTACCTAAAGTAAGGGTACACATGGCAAACAGGTGTCTATAGACAGGAGTCTAAACCACTTGTGCATTTTGCTTTGGCCTATCAAATTTGAATTAATTCTCCATCATTTTTCAGGGTTGTTCAAGGGGATTCCTGGTGAACTTGTGTACATCAATGAAAGATTGCCACTGGGTTTTTTTTTCCATTTAATAAGATGATCTAAAATCAAAAATCTGTGTCATAAGACGTAAGAGTTTTAGTTAGTAATGCAAGGAGGATGTGACCCTTGTACCTTGCTTTATCAAGTTCCAAGGAACATAGAAAAAAATCCAGATCATGGTGAAAACTTGGAAACTAACAGTTTTGCAGACTTCCCATTAAAAGTGAACTAGCCAGCCAAATCAGGATATTACTTTCAAATATTGAATACATTTCTCTGGAACCATCTTTGAATAAAGCTCTGTCACAAGAGGGTTGGTGGAGTATTAAGGAGTAGGACTCTATCTTACAGTCCTCAGTGAGGAGGAGGGGGTTATAATTACAAAAGGACATTTTGATAGTGTTTTTCTCTACTGAGACAGACTAGTACTAGTTTGCCAGCCTTATTAGTCCTTGAGACTGCTTTATAAAAACCAGGCATTTCTGGAAAACAAGGAGAATACAAGAAGAGGCTAGTTCTTCCCTCCCTGCTGATGGACTGCAAAACTGTAAAATTGGAGGAAAAGCACTCAACAAATAGCAGATTTTCCTAACCTATGATTTTTAGCTTAGATAGATACCTATTATGAGCATGTATAACTCAAAGTCAACACCTCTACTGTTTCTGCAAGTTGCTTAGTGTTTTCAGACCATTCCCCAACTTCAGGGAGAACTTGATAAATCAATAATTGCACACCTGAGAAAGAACATAGTTTTTCATTCCCTGATTATATATTTATTATCTGGTGATTAATATACTTAATAACTGGTAAAAAACCAGAATTACTGAAAAAGATGCAAAAAATTCAATTAATTCTAAAAAGATGAATTCTCGTGCCTCTCTTGAATTACAGTTTTTTAAAATTACAATAAAGCTATGTTATTGAAAGACATAATTTAAAAATTACTCTTAATGTATCCTTGTTTATTTCCTTTTATATTCTTAAATATTATTTTCTGGCCTTCCATTTCTTTTTTACAGGCTTGTTCCTTCTGTTTTTTTCTACTTGCTCCAATTCAGAGTCTTCCACTGAAACGTTTTTCAAAATGGAGCCATCAGAAATTTCCAGTGGTTGTTTCCTAGCTGTTCTAGAGAGAGAGGTAAGCTATGAAAATAACTATTTAAAATCACTTCACAGAAGATGAACACTGCAGTTTTCCACAGAAGAATAAACAAAATGGAACATTTGAAATAAACTTCCTGGCTGCTCTTTAGTTGTCTTAAGACCAAAAGGTGAGTTGAAATGTGCCACTTCCGGAGTTTTATGCAGAGCACAGCTTTAAAAGATGTGCCTGTTCTTCTGGAGCTGTTCATGATCAGAGCAGGCCCTTGATCCAAGTTAGTGCCAGCAACATCTGGAGGAAATATATTGCTGTTATCACACTTTGGAATGAAATACACAGCTTGATCATGATAAATGGTGTCTTGTAAATGTGTTTATTATATGGGTCACCAAGATTTTCCTGTATCCAAGCAGCCGAAATCTTAATCCCTATGGTGACACTATTATAATAATTTGAACAAAATAGGTATGAATATGTTTCCTTCCCAAAATAAGGCATATGCAAATCTGGCTTGAAAGGCAGGGGGCTTTTGCTTAGTAAACAGAAAAGTCTTAGCATTATTCCTGAGGAAAGGCCTTAAAGGGCTAGTTTGCATCTCTGAGCATCAACATTTTCCTCTTGTCTCTTAGAAAAATACATTTTTTTTTCACCAAAAGTGGAAGGGCTGTGGGAAAGAACTAATCAGAATTTCATTGCAAATTAAAGATTGGAGCTCTTACTTGGTTATTTGTACCATTTTCTGCCATACTGCAATTACAGTGCTTGAAAGAAGCTTGCCTCTTGGGGGAAGTTAGATTTTAGTAAGAGTAAGAGAATTACATATGAAAAGCCTTTCAAGTTACCTATTATTGACTTCTTTCTTTACAATATTAAGTATTTTAAAGTTGGTCTGAGTTTTAGTTAATCGTGCTATGTGCATCTCTACCATATTGTCTCTCTCCAGAGAAACAAACACTTTTGTTGCAGGTAGTTAATTCAAGTAATTATTTTGGGTCAAATTCTACTACAAAGAAAGAAGCAATAGCTCCAATGGACAATTTTTAGTTGATTCAGGAAATGAACATTTTCCACAAACTAGAAAACGTGTACTTATAATTTTAACTGAAATTCCTTCTTTACAGAAACTATCATCTTAGCTAGTTGTCAATAGTTTCTCCCCCATCATTTCTCTTTATATACTTGGACATTGACCTGGTTCCTAGTTTGAGAGTTCCTTACTTATGTATTGTGAGCAAGCATTACTGTGAAAATTATTCATGTTTAATGTTACTGATATTTCTGTATTTTAGTAACTGTTTCTGACACACACACATGTAATGGCTGTGTATGTTCTTACAGACACATTACAGAGCAGGTCAGTGTGGGTATATGTTGGCTTGGGCTGGAATGGAGTTAATTTTCCCCACAGTCCCTGGTGTGGACCTGTGTTTTGGATTTGTGCCTAACACAGGTTTGACAGCATAGAGATGTTTTTGTTATTGCTGAGCAGGGCTTACACAGAGCCAAGGCCTTTTCTGCTTTTCTGCTATGGCCACACTGGTGAGGGGACTGGGGTGTGTGGGAGGCTGGGAGGTGACACAGCCAGGACAGGTGACCCCAGCTGACCAAGGGAATATTCCAGACCATGGAACATCAGGCTCACTGTATAAAGTAAGGAAAAGGAGGAGGATGGGAGGACATTTGCAGTTATGGCACTTGTCTTCCCAGGGAACCACAGTGTTTGTCTTAACCCTGGAGTTCCCTAGTTTTACTCTTCCAGTTCCTTCCGTGATGCTGCTGGTGGGGGAGTGAGTGGCTGCGTGGGGCTTGGCGACTAGCTGGGTTTAAACACAAGTCAGACACACATTACAGAGCCCAGAATTGAGTCTGTCCTCACTGGGTCAGTAGAGAAGAACGCCTCTGAAGAGCAAATGCTCCCAGTACCTCTTCCCACAAGTCAAGTTCTTAATTTTGTGCATAATTAGTTTGGTTAGCATTTATCACATGTGACTAAAGTCCTTCTGCTAGATTCTGCTGTCTTTTTCTCAAGGAGTAAGTTCTGAGAAGCTCTGTATTGTGGCTTAGATTGATTGTTGTTTCCTGTGACATTTTCAGAAAGATACGTCTAAAAACGCTAAAGACATTTTGGCCTCTGCTGCAGCAAAAAGACTACTAGAAGGCATTTTTGAAGAAAAACCAAAAGAAGAGGTGAAAAAGCAGAAAGTAAAACGATGTAAACATAAGGTTACTGCTAGTGATAGTAAGCCAAAAGCTGCAAAGCTCCTTCGCCACCAAACTGGAGCTAATGTTAAGGCTGAAGCTCCCGTGTCTAAAGCAGCCAGTAAGATACAAGAAAACCATGTGCACCAAAAAAAAGCAGCCACTAACACAGCACAGAAGACTGGGCACAAAAAAAAAGCAGCCACTAACACAGCACAAAAGAATGTGAACCAGAAAAAAGCAGCCAGTAACACAGCACAGAAGACTGGGCACCAAAAGAAAGCAGCCAGTAACACAGCACAGAAGACTGGGCACCAAAAGAAAGCAGCCAGGAACACAGAGCAAAAGAACGTGCCCTGAACAGACAGCTGTGTTGAGCTGAAGAAATCTGTGAATCACACACAGCCCCACTGAAAGTGCTGAAGCCCACATCTCATCTGTCACCTCTGGGCAAGGTGTATGAGAGACAGACACCTGCTCAAAATGCACGTGCAGAACAGAGCAGGGTTGTACTGAAGCCCCCAACAATCACTTTCCCTCCACTGATAACTCCATATGAAAGGTTGTAATGAAATAAACTGTCGTGGTGGGGGGGGGGGGGGAGGTGAATTTTTCCAGGGGGATGTGGGCAGTCCAATCAGTGATCAGCTTTTCTGCTAGCACCTGGATTGGTCACTCGGAGGTTTGGACACGCCTCTGAGGACACAAAGAGTTAAAAGCAGGAGTCTGGGGGGTTCGGCCTTTTTTCAGATCCCGGTTTCAGCAGAGAGACGTCTCCAGCCTCCTTCCCCTGCCCGGCCACGAGGCTGGGTGGGGGAGGGGAAAACACGTGGTCGGCTCAGGTAAGCCAGAGCCCCGGCGGGGAGAAGAGAAGGGACAGGACTGGAACTGAGCTGCCCCGTCCAGGATGGAGGGGTGGAAAACTGTGGAAGTGCCTTCTGTGTGTGCTCACCCCCCTCCTCCCCCCCAAACTCCGGGAGAAGGTGCCCAGCCACGTGGGGGTTTGCGGAGCCTGGGAGTGCCTCCGCCTGCAGCACCCTGCTGAGAAGAAACTGTTAACCCTTGCTTGGTAGAAAGAAACTTTTCTTAGACATTGATTCTCATGACTGGTGGTTTTCGGAGAGGGAAGCGGCCTGGGACCGAGATGATAAAGCATGATTGGAAGGAACTCGATGGAAGAATGAGAGGAGTAGCCTTTTGAGCCGGACTTCTTTTGCATAATGTCAGCCATGGACTGAACTTGAGTCTCTTTTGAACATAAACTGCATTTTTGGGTGGATACAGCTGCCCTTGCTTTTGCTACAGTGACTGGCACTTGAAGTGAGTAGCGAGCAGAGAAGAGAGGGAGAGGGTGAGGTGGCACCCTCTGCCCTCAGGGCAGACCTGCTCCTGGAACCCTGGCCCCTGGGTAAAAAGGGGAGAGCTTGGCATGCAAGTATCCTTAAAAGAGCCCTGTATGCAGTTTTCAGCCTGTGGACAGCGGTGAGAGCGCTGGACATAGGAAAAAGAGAGTGTCACCCTGGCAGATCTCTCTGGGCGGTGCCACGGGTGACATGGGAACACATAAGGGGTGGACCCGTGTTTTCTGAGGAACAGTCTGTGGTGCGAGAGAGACTCCTCTCTTCCTTGCTGAATTGAAGATTAGTTTGTTTTTGAGTGGTGATTGATCTAAAACCCAAGGGTTGGTCTGTGAAGAGTGATGGGTGGGGAGGTAGAAACTGGGAGAAGAAATGTTCTAAGAAGTTTTTATTTCTGTCTCTGTGTGTGTTTAAGAGTATCTCTGTCCCTGTTCTTATGTAATTTATAAAGTTTTGGTGGGTTTTTTTTTGTTTTCAAGATTTAAGCCTGCTCTGCTCTGTTCCTGATCACATCCCACAGGAGTTGTTAGAGAAAAAACATATATTCATGGGTGCACTAACATCTGGCCAGTGCTAACCCATGACATAAACCCAGGGTATCAAATGTACATTACCTTCATGGCCAGATTGGAGCACAGGGTCCAAGTGGTTGGATATTTCCATCTACCTGGTCAAAACTGGTCACCTTGGCTGTATGACCCTGCAGACTCTGCCCTCCCTTTGTAAAGAAGGTAAAGATTCCTGTATATTAATCAATACTATTATATTACAGTATATCTTTATGCAAGGATAATCTAGCTTTGGGAAAGATATATTATGGGCTATTTATGTAGAAATATCCATGTTAGATAGTAACTTTTAATCCACTAATCACACTTTAAAGTGAATTGAGCTCAGCTGCCTAAGGCTGATAGACTGTTGGGGAAGTGAAGTCAAAAAAGTATTGCCTCTTGCTATACACTTTAGAGTGTCAAATCATACACCCAGCCCCCCACTGTGACCTAAACCTGTACAAGTAATCAGTTTCAATTTGATGTCTTCAAAGTGAGAATGAAATTTTTAAAGTGGCTTTTCTTTAGAAGTGCAAGATGCCATTTTTGTGAGTTTCCACTTAAGACTGATGCATAGAAAATAAGCCTTGCACAGTAAGCCTGTTAGCTCACTTTTTATTTCTAAAACTAGATGTGAACTTCTGTACAGGAAACTGGCCAAGTACATTAAAGTGCATGCATAAGCTTTCTAGTATGTGCTCTCTTGGTTTCTACTTAAGTGTGCATTGAAATACTAACAGTGAAAAACAGATCAAATATTCTCATGATAAAACCATTAAATTTTCATCATAATGTCACATCAGACTATGTCATGGTTCCTAACTGCTTTTTATCAATTTCTTAACATGAACAGTTCTTGGTTGAAAAGAGCTGCTACTGTCAAAGTAACATTCTTATAAATGTTACTGCTAGTCAGCTGAATAATGACTGGACAAAGTAGCTGCCTGTCTTTGGAACAGCCATGGGATTCTAGGATGCTCCCTTTTGCTAGCAAAGATAAAATAACTAAAATATCCCTATTTGTCTTGTAATCTGAGTAGAGGACAAAGGGAGGCACAGAGATAATTTTAACAATAAATCTGATTTGTATTTAGAACTTGTAAAAATGAAATAGAGACAGCACAGCAATACAGAAAGGCAAAGATAGTGTGGCCCAGAAATTTTCCTCTAGGCAACCATTTCAGATACTTGGCAAGAGTGTTGGCAGGAGCATCACCAGTATAGTGTGGAACTGAACCAGTTTGACATAGGGGTCTGGATTTGGACCCATGCAGAGGAAATGTTATCTCTGTTTTGTTTTCACTCATACCAGTCAGTGTCACTGGATCAGCAGTACCTTTTTAAGAAAGGATGTGAATGATATTACACCGGCAGTGTAGACAGATGGCTCTTGTTCATCTGATAAATATCCTTGCTTCACTGCATCAGTGAAAATTTCTTTTAGCATTTTAATTTGAGCCACCTGTCCTACACAAAAACATCCCTCACCTTCTGCATATTCCTGTGAGCAATCCATGCTCCTTACCCATTCCAGTGACATGGTGAACTCTACTCCTATTTGTGTAAGAATAGATTTAGACCCATACATATGCCATTTGTAGAACTGGAAAAGAAGAAATTCTTATTTTATTTCAAAACCATCTAGTAAGAGGAGATATTTTACATGGTGGATAGAAGGAATGGACATAATGGAGATTTTTTTCCCCCCAATATGGTTGTTAAGTGCTTAAAATAAAGAGATTCTGCAGTTAAAGAACCTTTTTTTTTTAATCAAGATCTGTATCATTCATTATTAAAGTTAAAATTACCTGTAAAACAACATACATGTGTCTAATAGAATTTCTGGGCTACTTACATAATATGTGTCACGATGTCCCACACTTGGCCTCATCTTGCTTTCAGGAATTTGCATTTTTGACATCATAGAGGTTAAACCAATTAGAATCTCGAGGTCTTATCAAGAAGATCAGAAAGTGACTATTTCAGCTACAGGTCAGCAGCTTTGTAAGCATGGAACATCACATGGTGGCAACACCTGGGACTGACTTCAGATGGCTTGTAGGTAAATGCCTATAACTCACTGACTTTTTACAGTAAAACTGTATCTTATGTAACTATTTTTCTGTAATCCGGTTGTCTATGTGTAAATTTGAGCTAGAAACTCTTGATTCAGCTTTATAGATACAACTCTTCATTGTACTGCTCTTGCCTCTAAACCACCAGTGTGTTTATTCCTTCCCTCAGCCACCATTTTGAACAAAATAATTTCACACTTTCACGGAGCAGTAACAGTTGAGACAATCACTTTATGCAGCTAAATTTATTCTCAAAACAGATTACATTTAAATGTGGAGAAGCGGTCAACAGCAGGGAAAATTGTCTTTTTTGTTGTCAGTCAGGTACTTTTATGTAAGACTGGGCTCTGCTAATAAACAGGGGTGTGGTTCCTTCTTTCCTACTGCTGTTAAATCAAACCTGCATCGGCCAAGGGGACAGCACATGTCATGGCAATGTGTTAATTAACGTGCCCAAGAAAGGAGTACTGCATTCGGGGGTAATGCTGAAATGCTCAACCCATACTGGCTCTTGAAATGAGAATGTTCTCTTTCCCATGGGTGATGCACTAACACTTTTAGATTCCATGATATATGATCCATTAAACGCTTCATAAAATTAAGAAATGTAGAACTCTTAGGAGAGACAGAGAACTGGTGTAAGCTGTTATATACGCCACAATTTTTGTTCCTCTGCCACTAAAGGGCATAATATTTCTGTTAGGTACAGGTGACTCTGCAGAGGAAGTATATCACTCAGCCTTGTTTTACTGTGAGTGGATTCTATGCTAGGCTATTTTTGTTATTCCCAGTTAACCACCCTGTAGGTGGTCTCCATGGCCTTGTATTTCCCACACCTCCTTTCTCCCCTGTAAACGAAGCAGTAAGTGGCTTAAATAAAACCTACAGCCAGCACTACAGATTTCAAAAGAAAGGCTTTTATCTGTTAGTCATTGACTGTGAATATAAATCTCCTTGCTTCTGCAAGGGAGTGTGTTAATGACATGACTGACACGTGATACCTCTAACTTACTACTTGCATTGAAAAAAATTAAGAAATTAGCTTTGCTTTACATGATTCTTCTACAGACTTCAATAAAAATGTGACTACAAATAATTACAAAGCCTGCCCTTTTTTAGGCAACCTATAGTATACAGAGTAGAGAATATTACAAGAGAACATCCAGTAAAGACAATACGTCAACATAATAATGAGGATATTTCAGTAAAAATAGAATAAATAAAATAAAAATATTTAAGCTATATTTAACAGGTTAAGTTAGAATATGGCATCAGACATACAAGGCATAGTGAACATGGCTGCCAGCCTACAGAATTACTAGGTATTATAAAAAAATGCATAGATAACTGAAGGGTTGCTATAACATCAACTAGAACAGTTGCAGTTGCTCAAACATACATCCCATACATACTTTTTTGGCCATGGTAAAAAAGAGTGCCAGAATATATTGTGAAACAAAGGATAATAGGCATTGCAATATTAGGCTCTGATTCTGCAAACACCTGGGTGTATATTGAATCTTTTGGAGAATAAAGAGCTCTACTGAAGCAAAAAGGCCACATATAGTCAGATCATTAAGCACACATTAAATATTTGCAAAATCAACAGCATTATGTTAGCAGACATAAACCTCTTAAAACACACTGGTGAGTGATGTACAGCTTTTCAAATACCCTTCTGTCTTCTCAGCCCTGCCTGCAGTTGCACACATTGCTAATGAAAGCTAACCAATGTTCTTAGCCTTGACAACAAGGATGTAGAAGCTTTACACTGCTGTTTGCTAAGTGTTGCTTTAGTTAAAGAGAGCCTGGATCTCTCTTGGGGAGAATCAGCACTGTGTAGATGCAACGAAAGAATTTAATTATACTGTTTAAAATTAATTCACTGCTGTACAACAGTTGCCAATCCCAAATCATGATGTTGTCAGCAGGAACTTTAAACAGATGCCATCAAAATATTTAATTTAAAATGAAATAAAATGTGAATCACTAGAACAATGATGAACAAGGAAACTTCTATCTCTTAACTTCACAATCCTACCTAAAGGTATGGTGCTAGCCACTGGAGTTTGAGAGCAGTCATCCCTGGAAATGTTCAAGATAGGTTGGATGGGCAACTTCTTCTGGTGAAAAGTGCCTCCCTGATAGGGATTTGGAACTAGACAACCTTTGAAGTCTCTTCCAAACCAAACACTTCTGTGATGCTCTGACAGGAGGTGAGTTTTACACTGCTCCTAACAGATGTGACTGGGATCAGTACTGGAAACTACAGAAGCTGTATGCAAGCTGCCATCCCCACGCTTTGTGATCTGGCTCTGTGCTCAGTTAACCCCAGTACTGCTGGAGAGGCTGGGTTTGTTTGCACCCCTCCCCTCCAGCTCTCCCTGCGTACTCAGCACAAGCAGCTTCACCAGCTGTACAGGCAATAGAGGTGGTGCAAAGGAGGTGGCAACAGCGTGAGCCTTGAGAGGGGAAACAGTTCCTTTAGTGCCTGAGGTGCAGAACTGTGGTCATGAAGAGATCTGAGATCCACAGAGGATCAGCTCTTCAGAGGGTATTGTAGAAAGCAAAATTTAACTACAATAGTTGCATAGCCAGCCTTCACCTGACACTTGCTCATACATCACTGAGTTTGGTAATGATTTTCCTGCATTTTTCAACGCAGAAATTTCAGGAATCATCATTCCTTTCCTGTTGTGTTCCTCAGTTACTTTGCCAGGTGTGGTCATTAATTTCTTCAAACAAGAAATAAAAAAGAAAATCGTTGTTTATAACAGTCTCTTGCTTAGTAAAATAAAAAAAGAGTTATTGTAACAAGAACTTCGCCAGTGCTCCTTTATCATTGGAGTATGACAAGATTGCAGACTTGGGAGACAGTTACAGTTTGGAACCTAGCTATAAATGGAGGCAAAACATTTTTAACACTAGTTAAACATACTTAATGTTCCATTTCCAAAATCTGTACCAATCTGCAGGTTTAGACAGAAGATGACAAAGGGAAAGACTGAAGATGCATGACTGCATTTCAAAATTACCCTGAGGTACAATTTTGAGGGCAGTGCTGGGCTGATTTGTGAGGGTCTGCAGGTGTGTAAAGCAAATCAGTTAGATGAAGTCTTTGGAGCAACAGCACTGGAATCCAATTGTAGTATCTGAAACACTATCCTGTTAAAAAACAACTCTTTTCTTATTTTGTTACAAGAGCAATAGGAGTAAAATAAATTCCACAAAATTTTGTAAATAACAGGAAATATAATTGTTCTTCTTCTGGCATGCTAAATATTCAGCAACAAACTCTGAGGAGAAGGGGGAATTATACAACCAGACACTGAATCGAACATTTCATCTAACGCTTGTATAGAAAAGGTGTGGAATAGTTTAGTCTCTATAACAGTTGTAAGACAATAAAATCACTAACTACTTCTTTCTTATTCGTGATTGGTTTGAGCCCTCCATGGAACAAACAGTAATTTTATGAATTAATTATATATGTAGGAGAATAAATTTAACAGCCAGCAGTTGAATTTGTATGTTTAAAGCTGAAAAGCTTCAGTGGATCACCCTGCAACTCAGTTACTGAAAACACTTCCAGATTTTTCATCATTTGTTTGGTTTTAAACACAATTCTTCTGTAAAACCATAATGTGTAACCAGAAGATGACAAAATGACACTATTATTTAAAAACATGTCAGGGAGATGTCAAAGCAGTTGCTAGACCAATGCTGCCAAACAATTTAAAACAGGTGTAGTTCTGTACAAAATAAAACTTGGCATTAAATCTACAGTAATTCAGTTGTAGCTAATACTTGATACCTATTCCAGTGTTGAAGAGAGCAAAGTGCTGTAGGATTTAAGATTCGTTTGTGACAAATCCAGCTCAAGAAGGTGAAACTTTTAACTCAGGCATCATTCACTCCAAGGACTTTAGCATGAGTTCACCAGGAGGGACGTGGCCATATTCTCTTTTTTGCGTGAGTTTAAGTACTGTTCATGTATTTACAATCAAACAGACCTTCCATCGCCCATGATGTAACTCAGTGACAGCAAAAAAAATATTCATGCTTCTTTTCATATCACATGATGGTGGCAAGAACAAGAGAACATGCTTGTCTAACATTGTTTCGATAGGGGTAAATTCTCTGAGGAGAAAGCATCAGCAACTGAAATGGAAGGTCAGACATCGTCCGTTCATTTCCTTCGTGTAGCCGCTGTTATCTTCAGTCAAATGCAGGAGAATCTGCTCTCGTACACAGCTAGGGCATCTCAGTGATGGGACGCTTCTGTTTCAAAGTGTCAATGAGGGACAAGACTCCTCTCTTTACGTTCGTTGTAACTCTCCTGGTCACCGAGTCTGCAGGAGGCGGGGGTGGCCGAACTTTCTGTGAAGGAGGTCTGGCTACTAAGCACTTCTGATACCGTAACTGCAACAAAGCACAGCCATTCTGCAATCAGTACTGGATCAAATAACTTCACAGACCATTTAAAGTACACTTTTAGTATTTTCTCATGGAATATAGTCAAACCTCTGTTTTGGCTGTAACTAAAAGCTCAGCTGAAGTTAATGGGAAATTGGTCTGCCACTGCTTGGGCAGAAACTGTCCATTGGCACACAACAGATACTAAATCATATAAATACCCATTTGAAAACTGAAAAATAAGTTTTCTGGGTTCAGTTACTCTTGACAAAGGATTATTTTCACTATATTACCACTGGATTTCATAACACAACTCCAAACAAAATGGTTTTTTTCTGGCATTAGGTAACTTGTGTAGTGAAAGAAAAGAAATCTAATTTACATAGATGTTGCAGAAGTTAGGAGAGAAAATAATTAAAGGGGCATTGCTCACCAATCTGGCACTTCAGACATTAAAATGCTTGGATTTTAATTGATTAAATATATCATAATATGAATTCCTATTTTTGTCTTTCTTTTCTCTGTCTTGAAATTAATACAATTGCAAATTTGAAAAAAAGATAATTTATGGAGGCAGTGAAAATCTAAAGTGCTATTAGATGCCTTTGAAGAAGGTCACTTACCATACAAGCAGCCTGAACAGCTTCTGATACATTGCCTGCATTTGGTTCACACCAGAACACATGGCACTCAAAATGCTGGTTTCCTGTGTCCATGATGAAGGCGAACGTGTGGATGTCTTTGCCAACTCCCATGAAGGACAGGAACCGCACACGACACTCCACCATGACTTCCTCTTCATTCTGGTCACGAGCCAAAGATTGATCATTACTACTGGAAACCCTGTGGAACTTTCAATTAAATGGGAAGACATCCTGGTACAGCATTGTAATTCCTTCTTATTTATCTGCATAAACCAAGCATGCTCAGGCTTGGGCTGGATCTCCCCTTCTAGGCTGTCACCAGAAAACCGAGGCTTTGAGCATTACCACAAAATTTTAAAATGCTGTACAGTTTAGAAGCTGCTAGTTTTGTGAAGAAACAAAACAACATGGCTATGTTGACTCCAAAACACAGAGATGTTGGTTTGGTACCTCATCAAAAGACATATATAAAATATTGCATTAGTAAGTCTCACTGTATTAAACACTACGGAAAATGCTCTACATTTTCTTCTGTAACACAGATTTTTATATTACTCTTGGCTTCCATACCAAGAGTAAGGCAAATGCAGTTTGGAATTTAGGACTGTTACCACTTTGGGCTTAACCTAAAACATTTTAGGCTCAAAATTCCTAGAAAAGAAAACACTGAATTCAAATAGCTAATGAATACTTTTAATAATTTATTTCTGAGAACATGCTTAGAATGATAAAGAAAATTGAAGCTGATATGAGCAGTAAGAGCCTCTGCAGATTCTGGAAAGAAATAAAATGCAAAATAAGCAAATGAATTTAAGTTTAAATTAACCCTGCATTTCTGTGTTCCTGGTTTTCAACACTCATGTTATTTTAACTGTGTTTTAAACAACACAGTCTGCCTTACTCTTTCATTGATGACTGTGACAGTAGCATCAGCAACGTTCATGGTAACTGGCAACCAGTCATCTTTGCTAGAGGAAGCCATTAGACTTTCAATGGCACTGTTCAGAGTATCCATTCCTAAAAGAGAATAAAATCCAACAGTGAAAAGTAACATATGTAAAAATAACAGAATTTTTTTATCTTCACATAGTAGTATAGAAAACAGAGTGTTTGGGATTCCTTATTAAAATTAATTTGATCATGGAAGAAAGTATTGTGAAGTTGTATTTCTCCATCTGGAAAAACAAAACAGGTGTCTCTGGCTTATAAAAAAACAAGACTGCATCTTGTTTAGCTTTTGTACTATTTCAGTTCTTTAGGGCCCTTCTCGTAAGTAGCAGAGCTCATATTCAGAGAAAGCTGTAGAAAGCAATTCTACTTTCTTGGCAGCTCCCAGAATACCCTGTTTGCAAAACACATGTTCATATGATGCCCTGAGTATTAGATGTCTTCAGGCCTGAGTCATGTGACTGAAACAGAAGAGTTGCTACCCTTCAAAAATCATGCACTGGCAGTAGATGAGCCATTAGAGTTTAGGCAAGGTACTTTGGAATTCACTTAGTGTTACATACCCACAGGTTTAGCTACAGGTAGCATGCCCAGGTACTGGACGTGAAACTTCTGGACCAGTTCTGTCTTTGGTGTTGGGAAATCTACTGCATGGGAACAAAAGTCAATTTCTATTAATCAGCATTCACAGCAGCAAAAAGCACTTCTATTTCATCAATAACATAAAACTGTTTACCCATTCATTGTACTCTGAAGGTATTGTATCAATTTAAAGAAATTTTTATTCCTTCTAACAAGAACAAGCCTCAATAATTTCTAAAGGAAATTTTGGTCTATGCTAAGAATAAAATCATAATATATTGCTGGCATCTTAAAACACAGAAAATACAGATGAATGGGTGTCTGAGATGTATAGACCTAAGTTTCACTGCAATAACTATGTAAAATCTGTGATCTACTTTTAATGCCATCCTTGCTAATATGTTAAACACAGTCATGCAAAGGCAACTTTCTTCTACCAAGCAGTAAAGTGTGCAAAAGCTGGATGAAAACCCACTTGCACCCTTGCCTCAGAAGTTGCTAAAGTAGATGCTGACACCTAGGAGGAGTACTCTTATGGCTCTTCTGAATCCAGCTGAATAACTGGAGTATATTCTGGTTTTAAGGAAGATTTGGCTTACTGTGCAGTCTTAAGTCAGGAGGTATTTTGATTTAAAAAAGACAATATCCTGAGTAGCCACAAATAAGTAAGACTGTGTCTGCAACACTTGCATTTCAAAATAAAAGAGAAAATGCACAAGTTGACATAACTGAGCAGGACTCCATAACTGTCAACATAACCAAGAAAAATACCTACAGTAATACAGGAACAGATTACAATCAGTCAGATACTTTAACTAAAAAGCAGAAATATTCCTGACTTCTCTACCCAGCATGCTCCATTTTTGTCAAAAACTGCATCAGAAACAAAACTTATCTAGAACAGGACCATCCTGAGGATACTAGCTGTAACTCACAGTACCTTGCAGAGGAACGTCAAGGGTGACATTTGTCCTGTCTTGCAATGAGCTGCAAGCCACAGCTTTAGCATTCTTCCGTTCAGCCATAATCTGAAAAAGACAGTGATAATTCACCATTAAAAAAACCCACATAGTACAGCAGCAACTACAAATCTAGTCTTATTACAACCCTATTTCTGAAATCTGAAGTAAGTCAGAAGGTACATGACTAAGCAGGTTATTCTTTTTAAATAACAACTTTAATTTTACTCCACTTTATTCACCATTCCTTGACCACATAAAGAACTTAAGTAGTGTCCAAGGCTAGATGAAAGAGAGGTTGAGGAGGAAAAAAATCTAGTCATTTTTATCAATAGCAAAATTATAGTGAGGAGTAATATAGCAAGAAACATAAATATTTAACACACACAGAAGGATGTTCATTGTGCATGTTCCTCTCTGAATGATCTGCTGTGCAAATTTTTTCCTCCATTTTAATGTTAATTCTGTAATTAAAAATCCCATGCAAAATACAACATGTGGTTCCTTCAAAATGTGTAGTACTAGCAAAAGAAGAATAAAGCCCCACTTCTAAACAAACATTTTGGATAGCTATTCCCTACAAATATATGAATAAGAAAGGATCCAGAGAAGCTAACAGAGGTTTTCCAAAGCTCATATTTGAACCATAGTTATCTGCTTCTTTATGTTACGACTGTTCATTGTAATTAAACTATGAAGATACCTGGTCCTACAGCAGATGACACTCGGTCTGAAAAATGCTTCTAGCAAACTTTTCTCCTCTGCCTCCCTCCTTTTCTTTCTAGTTTTTATACTCTGAAAGTATTTTCAGTTGCAGGGTCACAAGGGAATATTCTTGCCCCCTCTGATGAAAAATTATACACACTAGCTTAGGAAGAAGCCCTGACTCAGTAAAGAGGTACAGCATGTCAGCACAAGCTTCCCTGAATCAGGATCACACCTATTGCTGAATTAACTATGTTGCTGTTAGCTATGGCTAGCTAAATGCCTAATTGTTCTCTTATCCAAAATTAATCTCAGAAGTTTCATGTCATAGTTACTTATGTGACAGCTCTGCTCCCTTTCTGATATTCCTGTGTAAAGCTACCATGGCATTTACTTGACTTTGACCTTACTGGATGAAATCAGTAGTAGCAGGGCCTGTGTAGCACATTTTTCCCTTTTAGACTTGCTGGAATACCTGTGTGAATTGAAGAGTTGGAGAAGAACTAGGAAGAACCTAGCAGGCCTCCCAGTCAGCCACTGCTGCAGTGCTGGTGTTAAAATTCACCAAGCACAGCCTGCAGCTCCTTGGCTAAGCTCCCTGAATACTGCCACTGGCACTCCCTTGTTGCAAAAATGAAAAATTTTTAGACTATACCACTGACTACAGAGGAGGGTTTGGTGTCACTGATTCCAATCACTAACATGAAGACAAAATGTAAAAAGCAAATGACAGTCATACAGCAGAATTTTAAAACCTGAAGGTTTCCTAGCTAGCATTTCTAGAAGAGCTGTGACTCATGGAGAGAGACAAGTTACACAGGGATAACTGATAAGGTTATTCACCCCCAAAGCCAGCCTTTTATGTGATGCAAACTAAAATGTTTTAAGGGAAACCAAAATGAGCAGTGTAATATTTCTAAAAAGTGAGATGCACTCTCAAGTCCACCACAGCTCAATAAAAGAATCAGAGTTTCAAGTAGATTATTTCAACTTTCTCTTCATAAAGAGTTTCAGACTGCCCACTTTCAAGGATGTGCTGTGTTACTGCTGCATGAAATGACTGTACAGAGGACACTCATGGACTGATCATCCAAGAAAACCAAAATTAATAACCAGGGAATGGTGTCAAACCTCTAAGGCAGAATGACTGAAAAGAACAGTCCTCCCCAGTATTATGGATAACACTATCAGAGCAGGAACTAAGACCCTTCAGTATACATAACTAGAGTACCTTAAAACCCTTCTCCCCCATGACTTTTTAAAATACAGTTAGCAATTATTTTTCTTTATGTCCTGCAGGATAATACTGATGAATAACACCATTCAAGCAAGGTCTGATTTATTTATGGAGTTTACCACAATTGTTTATTATTAATTGAACCTCTGTATTCTTTTGCCGTTTTGAAACTGCAGCTTCTTTATTATTAAGGAAAGCCTTTAGCCCCTATACACACTTGTCAAATTAAAGCACATATCCTCGTCAAATCTAAGTGCCCACTATCCCATAATTCCCATCCATTTGCATCCTTTCCCTTACAAACTCTCTGCACTGTTTCGTGTTGCCAGTTATACAAACTGAACTAACACTGCATACAACTGATTACATGTATAAGGCTCAGGGACTTCTGAACAGACAAATGCAGCTGATTTTAAATCCACTTGCCTTTGAGCAGATTTCGTGTAAACTCGTGGCAATGGCTTTTGCAGGTGTGTCACATCGAAACACATGACATTTCAGAATTCTTGTGTCTTTGTCTCTTGCCACATAAGCAAAATCTCTGTGTAAACAAGATAAAAGGACATATTAGAAACATGCAAAACAAATTTGATGACATTGAAATCAGTAGTTTTTCCAAAACTGCAAGTCCTACTTTGGTTTAACAGGTGTATGCCTCAGCTCTCAAGGTATAAAATACATGCCTTTGACAAAGCAAGTCTACAAATGTAATAAACTTCTTACCCATGAAACATATATCTAATCTTTGGTGTTTCATCTATAGAATTCAGAAGCTCATTACAGTTTCCTAACCATGCAACTTACTCAAGTTACAACCCATAATCCAAATGCAATTGTAAATAAACAGCAAAATTTACTCAAATATGTGACTGAAGATGAAGTGGAGAAAGAGTTACATATTCAGACAGAAAACATATGCAGCTCTTAACTGCTAAAAAACCCCAAGAAACAGCATACAGCACTGTAGTCAGAAAAAAACCTCCTATTTCAAAGGACTGTATAAAGTGTTTAAAATATGCAGATAGTAATTAGAGATCTGGTTGCATAAGGGAGATGTGAACCTGCTGAGCTTTGCTCACACTAATTGCCCTAAATTTCTGACCTTATTTTTTCAAAAGTTAAATAAAGCTGCCCTACAAAAGAGATTTTTGCACTGTACTGGCTAGTCACCACAGCACAGTATAGCTTTCTAGCATGGATGAAGAAAGTGCCACAACTAGGTTTATTTGTTCTCAGGCTGCCTAAGAGCAGGAGCTCTTCTGAAACAGTCAGCGATCTGTACTGAGCCAGGAAGAAGCCTGACTTTGCCCAGCTGCCATCCTTGCTGTACCAGACTCTTTGTTCACTTGCACCTCTGCTTTTTCATGTCTTCCACACAGCCACAGCTCATTCCTACTTTGTGACCCTCTTGCTACCTTCAGATTTGTCTGGGACTTTGCTCCAGCCTCTTATGCCTGAAGTCTCTTTTCAGTGCCTTTCTTCTTTATACAAAAATGATTACCAGCAAAGCTCTCAGTGGTGAAGAGATAGGAGGGATATTCCTAAAGCCACAGGCCTAGTATAAAATAAAGTATTTCTGTATATAAAAGTCTGTAAATATTCTGAGCAGTGTTTAATGTAGCATGGATGGCAAATTTTTAAATTAATTTTAAATACCCAGTGACTTGAAGAATTTTACACTGAAGCTATCCAGAGACTGTGGCAAATGGATTGCTGGCCCTCCTGCTCTGTACAAGACATGGACACTGCCCTGCAGGTAAGTGCTGTACCTGTATCTAATTGAACAGCAGGTTTTGCTCTTCATGAGCCCTTGCAATACAAGAGCTGCCCAGTAACAGGTGCTTGCTCTGTCCAAGTGCTTTGCAACCTGAAGCCTGATGAATAATATTTTATAAAACCCAAGCCACATAAAACTATCCTACCATGAGATCTGAAAGCAATTCTACACGACAGAACCATGCAGAAACACAGGGAAGCTGAAGGCCCCTCTCCATCTTGCTGCATCCCAGCCTGCAGTGGCACACATTGGGGCACAGCAGGGACAGGAGGCTGCCACCTGAGCCCTTCCTGCATGGGGAATGCAGCCCATGGGCTGCACTGGCTCTCCCTGGCTGCAGCACTGCCCTGCCAGCATGTAAGACACAGGTGTCCTTTGGGACAGTGATTTACCCAACTGATGGTGACCTGCAGGAAAAAGCACAACGCAACAATCCAGGAAGGTGCTGTCTATTACACAAGATGCCTCCAGGTTTCCTAGCTCCAGCCTGTCCCCAGGTCCCTTGGCCACAAGAGCCTTTTGGCACGTTCTTCCCTTTTTCTGCACTGCAAGATGCTGAGTTTCAGCTGGAATCTTGCTCCTGGAAAAAGACTGATGCTTCTGGCTCATCTGGACATGTGCCAAGTCTTGCTTTAGAATGGTTTCCTCCTTGTGTGGTGCATCAAAAGCAAGCTGAAGACTCCTAGCTGGACTCCAAGAGAAGAGGGTATGGATCACCTGTAGCCTATGAAAAATTAGCAGCTATGGGTAAAAAACATGAAATGAGGTGCCGTATGAAAAACCCCACAGGGTTGTTGGTGGGTGCTGGGAAGGAGCTTGCCAGGCCCATTCCTCTGTTCCACAAGTGCTGCCTCAGTACTGCAGAGCTGCATGCAAGGCTTGTGTCCAGCCTCTCCAGCACCTGTCCTGCAGCTCCTGTCAATATTTCTGCTTGTAATGGGATGCAGTCATAAACAAGGCTGTATAACACAATTACAGAAGAAAAGGACATACCAGCCAGTACATCAGTGTCAGCTACTGAGAGTTAATAAAACCCTCGTGGGGATGTTGCAGACTCATGCACTACTGTTTCACTTTAAGTACCTGAACAGCTTAAACAAAGCAAATCAGCTAATTACATTCATGGACTGTGAATATAAATAAAGCTTTACATGATCAGGGCCTGCATCTACTGAGACAAAGTATGAAATGTGAATTTGTGTAAACCTGTGGTACCACGTCACACTCAACCCTGCCATCACCATTTGTTTTCAAATCATCAATCAAAATTGGCACACAAACCATCCCTCCCCCTTGTGGCAGTGCACAGACAGTACCACTGATGCCATTAACTCATGGAAGTCACCTAGATGCCTCTGTGCTTGCACGGGTGGCCCTACACGGCAGCCCAGCAGCCAAGGCCTGGAGCTGGGGTGCCAGCTGGTGGCAGCTGGCTCCTCCACTGCCAGCAGGAGCCTTGCAGCATTGCTTCAGGCATTTCTAGGCATTCAGAGCTCCACGGCTTCTCTTGGAGAAGAAAGGTATGGCTTTCTGAGGGTTTCAGAGTATCTGCTTCCTACTGCAACAATAAAACTTTTCCTAAGTTTTGTGTTTCTCTACACAGGACCACAATGGATCAGCTTCTTTTTTGTCCAAAGTCTTGAATCCCAAGTAAGCCAGAAGATCAGTCTCTGATTCTTCTTCTACTTGAGATCTTTTCTGGGTTGCTTTAACTATAAACCTTCATTTGACTGCAGCTCACTTGAAGCTGATTAACATTTAAGTGAGATTTATGTGCAACAGACCCCTGGGATAATGAAGAAGTGCTGAGCAGCGTGTTTGCAATAGAAATTTATGGAAAAGGGCAAATGCCTCCTCTTACCACTCCCCTATCTTTACATTCTGCTGGGAAAACAAGTGAAAAAGACATTAAAAAGCCATTTCAAAGCCCACAGCTGGATAGAGAGCTAGCACAGGGTTAACAACCAGATGGATGAGTGTCTGCCTCTATAGGATGTGTGTGCACATGAAATCAGTGGGATCTGAATGACAGCTCCTAGTAAAATTTCATTCCATGTCGATGGGGAGAGCAGCAAGGTGTTTAGTGGGAGAATGGTGTTGTAAAAAAAGCTGTATAGTCTTGAAATTTTATTACACAAGTGCAGGATTACAGAGAAGAAGGACCGCATAGACGGTAATTTTAATTTTTTTAAAATAATTTGTAGATGTACATCATCAATTAATAACTTTCCAGTTATAGGGACTGGACATAAATCAGTATTCTGGACAAAAGCTAGAAAAACAGAAAAATAGATAAGAATAATTTTGTTCAAGAGTGGGTAAAACTGGTTCTGCCAAACAGTTTAACATTTAGTAGTAATTTACTTTGAAAGAATACAGAACTAAAGAAAGACATTTTAAAAAGCAATTTTGAGAGTTGAAAAGACAATGTAAAGTGCTAAATAGAAGGGAATTTAATTTTTATTTGCTCTTTTACTCTCTTTAATTGGCAAATGTCTACAGTTGACTAAACCTTAGATAATCATACCTATTTAACACCTGGCTAAGCATCACTTAGCTGCTCAACCTTAGATGAATGTAATCACATTAAAAGCAGTTTATGCTAATGCTGTCCTGTTTGAGTAGCAGTTATAACCATTTGCCACTATTATGCTAAAGTCCTAGGAGGCATCCCAATTAAGTACAGCCTAAAAGAGTAGCACATCCTCCATTACCTTCTCACATTAAACTTATTTCTTCAAAAGACTGTGGAAGAATGTAGAATTGCATGAATCCTTTTTTTGTTTTTGGTTAAAAACCCCATACATCCTAACCTTAAAGTATGAAATAAAATTTTCTATTCTTCTCAATAAAATTAAATTACTGCTATTTAAAACACCTATATTAAAATGATACACATCCAGGAAAATGTACATTTCTTTCCAGATTTATGTATTACAAATTGTAACTAGAATCCTTGAACCAGAAAATTATATTCTCTGGGTTTGTCTTAAAATTGATTGGAATTCATCCAGAATAGCCTACAGAAGATGATTTCTCTGTACTGGTGCAGACTCCTGCAGCTGCAGGGTTACAGAACAGATACTCCAGGCTGTGGGGAAACCATCTCCCGAGTCTGTAACTTTCAGGCTTCGCTTTGCTCTCCTGCAAACAGCTCACCAGAGACTTAAGAAAGAAGGAAACAAAAAGGGGAGGGCAGCCAGCACTACAGGAGAGCAGGGTCAGAGACACCTGGCAGGAGGTTGCCACTCACTGACAAGACTTGAATATCCATGGGAGCAGAGATGGAAAAAAGCAAGAGAAGGGAGAAGGAGGCACATGATGAAAGCAGGTAAATATAATGCCATCAAGACCATCCTCAGGTGGGATTTTTCCATGACACACAAATGTTCCAGTCATAAATGGCAGAAAAGATGAGGTGTAAGAAACCCTACAGTAATATTTATGTTAGAAATTACAAATCCTCTGGATTAACATTTCAGGCTTTTTATCCAGTCTTCTTATTCACATAGGAGAAAGGACAGTGGCTTATAGCTGAAATAATATAATGGCTTATAGCTGAGTTTGTGACTGTTCAGTTCACTTGTCTTTTTATTATGGTCACACCAAGGAACTTGCAAAGTTATGGAGAAAAATCCAAAGGTAAGAAAATGATAACTAATGAAACAAGCAGCCTTCAAAAATGCTGCAAAATCTGTTATTAAGAGATTTACTGAGGACCTTTCAGCTACCAGATACCAGATAGACACCAAGTGAAACCACTGCTTCTGTTCCACCTGTTCCAAATGAAACTAACAGCTCCTTCTCCAGGTGAATATACACCCAACAGTTTGGAATCAAATCCTGGAGGAGGAGGAGGAAATAAAATAACTATTTCCAAGAGTCCTCTCCTTCCCATTTCTCTTACACAGTAACCACATCTACCCTTCTCTCTTCAGTGATGAGAGCTGGACATGATGTGGCAGAGAAAGAATTTCCCGTGTTTCTGACAGTTGCTGGGAATACTAAACACACATGAAAGCCTTCCATTTTTCTTCACTCCAAGCACTTCACCTCACAGAGCTCCTCTACCTCTTTAGCTGCTCTCCAGCTACAACCCAAAATGGCACACTTGGCCACCATGACATTACTCTGGTGATGAATTTTGGATCCAAATAGTTAAAATGCCCTCCCCAAGAAGAGATTTTTGGGAGACTTTTCTTGTTTCAGTTTTTGCACAATTTGAAAACTGATTTCCTTGCAGCAAAACATCAGTTATGCATTTTAATAAATTCTCCTCAAATGGTCTGGCATTGACAGAGTGTAGCTTGTTTTTCTCATTCAAGCATAAAGTTTGTAGAGCAAATTATCCCCTGCTGAAAGGCTGCTTGCTTCATTCCTTGATAATGTCACTTGCTCACTCTGAAGGAGGAGCTATGGCTACTTTGTGTGATACTCAGAGACTTTAATCTGGCAGCCCTAAAGCTCACAGCTGCCGGTTTTTCTTTGATGTCTTATCATTGCCACAGTTCTGTGTGCTTCCAAAATTTGCTAAAACCCTCTCAGAGCTGATACGTCTGATACCCAGCTCAGCACTTCAGAGCCCAGCACTTCCAAGCCCGAAAGCATTTGTGTGACTTTCACTGCAATTTCCTTCCTGCAGCCTGTGCTCAGGCAGCTGCAAAAGCCAGAGTCCCCAGCTGGGCTTTCCAAGCCTCCACCACCTGCTCTGCACAGAAGTCCTGTCAGCCTCACCCCCACTGCCTCACTAGCAGGAAAGGTGCCTCTGAGATGTCACAACCCATTTACCCCTCTACTACCAAGGGCTTTATTCTACTCCTGCAAAGGGCCACAGATCTGCATCATGTCCAAGAGCAATTCTCCAGATCCACGAGCTCTGTTAGCACAGTGACCACAGTACAGACTGCACAGCTTAAATGTATGTCCCGTGCTGGTCCTCATTCCCAGCCTCACCTCACAATCACTTGGCCAAAGCACCAGCACCGTGGCAAGGGGGACAGCCTGTCACACATGCCATGGTCACCACCTGGGAGCGGAGCTCCTGTCGGACTGGCAGCCCAAGACATGCTAGACAGGCATGGCAAACTGAAAATCAATCAGTAGCTAGATCTCTGTTTGCTTTATAGATGGGTTTAACAAAAGACAGAACTTCTGGGACAGATTGTATGAAAAATCACTAGCCACTGACTTGGTTAACAAAAAATTTTCAGGGTGATTTGTTGGTTTTTTCCTTAACTACTTCACAATATTTTTGAAATGTGTATGGGCAGGGTTCTGCCTTCCTACCCTGTGCAGTAGTTTTTAAAGAAAAGGCACACAAATTAGGTAGTTTGTCAAGGCCATAATAGTTGCTGCTTCTCCCCTGAACCATGGTGAAGGGGTGGTTTAACTCCTCAGGATGGCCACTGTGATGAATCCTGAATTTCCTTTATGTAAATGAATGTGTTATTATGCCTGTGAACCTCTGAACAACCTCTTTGCAGCAGATCCTGTAAATTTGACTTTGACAAATTAGTATTTAGATATTTTTGACAATGCTTCTGTCTTCAAGATCTAATTGGAAAACATGGGCTTTTGTTTAAAATGAATATTTAAAGATTTAATAAAGAAATACATCAAATTGAGATGCTCAAAGCTCTCTAACAGATTTAACTGAAGACAGCAGACTACACCAGAATAGTTAATCTCTCCAGTGTGTTTGTTTTATAAGCAAGGCTTCCTAGTCCTTTGTTCTTTATTATTCAGACAGAGAACACAGCAGTTGTGCACAGACACTACCCATGAATCTGCCTGAAGCACACTTTTGCCAGGGCTAGGCTGGAAGGATCATCACTCTCCACATGCATGAAACCTACATTAGACTGCAAAACCATAATCAAGAAAATTCAAATATTTCCCTAGGCCAACACTGCCTCAAGAATTGATTAAAAAAAAAGTCAGGCCTGGAAAGCGTTCTCATTATATTCCACAAAGCAAACATGAGGAATAGTCTGCATCTCTAAACCACATTCCTTCCACCCAGTCCCACTTTCAAGTTTTTGCAATTTAGAAGAGTAAACAACCCCCAAATCTCATCTGAGGGATGCAATTCTATTGCTAAGAGCCTTTGGAGTGGCTGCAGCCCTTGTGCTGCAAAGCACCTGATTACAATGCCTTACTGTTTGTGCTCCCATGAAACAGGAAGCATTGTAGAGAATTTCAAACGATCCCTTTGTACACCCAAACGAATCAAACATACCGGGGACAACTTTTCTTCAAACTTAAAAGACAAGCAAGCAACCCAGACGGACTCGAAACAAATACCAAAAATAGAAAATACATGTTTACTTTTTCAAATCTCGCTAAACTCAGCTCTGAAATCTCCTGCTCTCGGTGTCATGTTTTTCAATTTTTAAAATAAAAGCTAGGATTTTAACTCTAGTGTCTTGCATTTCAGATTCCAGACAACATCATCATCTGAATTTAAATCCCAAGACCAGAAGCAAATACTAAAACCCACTGCATTGCATGATTTTAAACTGTTCTATTATTAGAGGGTTTGGGTGCTGAGGGAAAAAAAAACCCAAAAACCAACAGCTAGTATCAATTGGACAATTCTGTTAACAGCAAATTGAAAAGGTGACAGATATAAATTTTACTGAAGTGAAGCTTCTGTTACAAGCAAACCAATACAACATTTTTCAGTGCATGCCGGAAGGATAAACACAAAAATGGAAAAATGAAAATAATTTACCTCTCTCTGAATCCAGGGAAGCATGAAAAAACAGAAAGAGCAAGTTAGAAAGCACTCAAGCAGACAGAGCTCCAGCATATGATAAGACAGGATAGCTGAAAAGTGCTGTACATTTAACATACACTGTTTGTTTGTAGCACAGCATTATCTAAGCATACGACCACTATTTCCTCTCGACACCTTTTTTCATTGAATCTTGTTGCTCTGAAGTCTGTATTTTTGGAAACATGCAATGAAGCCAACAGGCATCAGCTGAATTCGGTGAGGCAGTGCAGACATATCAACAGTGGGAGGTAATAAACCTTAAAATACTACACACAAGTCTGGGAAGTTGTATGCAGAAAGTATAAATAGACACAGAAAGTGCATGAACCTTCCTTCTTCCAAAATAACACTTTCTACAGCAGACACTGACAAAAGAAAACAGAATAATTCTTCAGGTTGTGCATATCTTACATTGTTTAAACTCAAAGAGTAGAAAGATTGTCATCAGTTTTTAAAATGCCTTTTCCAAAACCCCCAAGGTCACCTAGGGTCCTCTGAAAGTTGCAAGCTGAAGAAGTGACAACCTTCCATGAGCACTGAGCTGAAGCCAGGATGTGTAAAATCACCACACACCTTCATTTCTAAAACACTTCAGCAACCACTGACTCTTGTTATGACTTAGCCAACATCCCTTTCCCCCAGGCGAAGGCAGACAGGAGAGGCACAAGCTTCCCTGGCTGGTGCCTGCCCTTCTGCCCCTGCTGCAGACCGGCTCTGCCCGCCTGCCTCTTGCCCTGCAGCCCTGGAGGGGCTCCCCACAGGTGCTGGCACCCACCACAGCCTGCTGCTCTCCAGGAATCCCAGCAGGGTGAGCTGGCAGGGACACGTGTGCCTCTGGAGCTTGTCCTGTGGAGAATGCATTTCCTGGGATGTTACCACAAAGGCTTAGCTGGGCTGGGGAAGGATGTGGGTTGCTGCCTGCTTCTTTGCACCTCTCTTTAAACACTGGGCACCACTCTGTGCAAGGCATAATGTCCCTAATGCAAGGCATATGCAAGGGATAATGGCCATTCTCAGAAGACAGCTACTCAGTGCTGCTCTCCCTCTCCTGCCTTTTTCATGCACCTCACAACTTCCCTTTTTTAAGAAGGGCTTATCTCTAGTGAGCATCTGAGCATGGTTCATGCACTGTGTGCAAAAATGCAGAACCCTTCATCATTTCAGCTTGTAACTGACTCTAGGAAAAAAAATTGTGGAGTAGAAAAATCATCACATCTCAAGTAATAAGGCTAGGATTAAAGACAGAGCACACTGAAGGGAAGGGATCCAATTCCCATTAGACATCTCATGTCAGCAAGCTTACAGTGATTGATCTGTTGCTTAGAAATGGCTTAGTGTGTAGATCTGGAATAAATGCAAGTTTTCAAAGGCAGGTTTTAGCTAAACATGCATATGGTTCCCTAATGCATCCACCCAAAATGAATGTGTATGCATTTAACTAGATATTTAATTTTTCTCATGTTGATATGAAACCTCTCCTGCTGCAGCTTGCATCTGCTACCCCTTGTAATCATCTCGATGTGGCTCCTTGTGACGAACACAAGTTCACTGCAACAACCTCTCCATGGACATGTCAGAGCTCCCATCACAGGAGGTTACACTGGACAGGGTGCTAGACTATTTCATTTGGGCTCTTCTTTCCCATAAATGGCTAGATCAGATGTTTTTTTCATACTCCTTCCAATCTGGGCTCTTCTATGGTTCCATGAAAGCAGCCAAGTTGGAAAAATGATCTATACTCACAAATGTAACGGACTTTCCCAGAAATTTTACAACAGAAGCATGAAACTTAGCTTCATTGTAAAGAAGGAACACATGGTGCTCTGCCACTCCTGTCAGACACTGAATGGTGAGGGTTCCCCTTTTCAATATCCAGAGGTGACCTGTGTGGATCTCCCCAGCCAAAACCCCACTCATTCCTTTGCTTTAGCTACATGGGCTCTCTACAGGGCTTTGCAGAATCAGCAAGCACTTCAACTATTGCTAACATTCTATAAAATGAAGGGTTAAAATTACATCTCAACATTGCAGATATTGGAAGACTCTCAAACCTAAACACCTTGATACTATATGTCAGTGCCAATATGAAAATCAGAATTGAAAAAGTATTATCACTTTCACTTTCTGAGAAAATATAGTGTTTCTGAGTAGTGTGAGAAGTAAAACATAGATTTTCTTTGTCAATTAATCACTGGCTTTGTATGAAGTGGACAAACAGATTTCCATCTCTCAGAAATAGCATTATATTGGAGAAACTGTCCTCTGACTTAGACACAACATACTGGGGAGAGGACAGGAAAAGAAATGTCTTGGAGACACAAAACATGACCTGCTGGAGCTAACTCTGAAAGGGAGATTTGTTAATTCCCCAATTGTTATGCAAGATACAACTGTACAGAACAATCACCACTGCAGCTGGCAGCCCAGAGGAAAAAGCACTGGAGGAAATTCAGGAAGGTGAGAGAAAAACAAGCAGTTGAGCTGCTGGACTTCCTCAAGCATGAAGAAATGAGTGGGGCTCTGACTGCCATGGCAGTCTCCCTGCTGATTCAGACTCCCATGGAATCAGGGGAGGCTACCTGTTGCCATAGATTTTCCTGGTTTGCTGAGCGTTCATATTAAAGGAGAAATGTGCAGTTTCTCACGCTCGTGAATTGTAAACACAGGACCATGTTTTGTAAATATTGGCAATGTTATGAATTCCTTCTCCAAGAGAAAGGGAGGTTAAATGACAGCCTCCTTGACCAATGTTGGTGGAGAGGTGGGGATACCATTCTCCAATCCATGGTCACCTTGCCACAGGTATATAATGGCAAAATAAACTAAGGGGCAGTCTTCTGCCCTGCATGCTCTGTTGCACCCAGACCTGTCTCCCCAGTCTGTTTTCTGGATAGGCCTGCACTGCGATAGCTACCTCCTGCTTCTAACCAGTTAATTACAGCTTTCCAATTAACCCAACAACTTCCCATAGAGCGTTTTGTAAGTAATTTGTAAGTCATTATTTGCATACAAAAGACTACTTGCCTGCATTCTCTTTACATTCTAGTAGCTCAAATATGGTTGAATAATTTACCTTTAAACTTAAATAAACAATTTTTTAAAAAAATTGCCCCAAGGGTAAAAACTAGATATAGAAAGTTTCAGTTCAAGTGGCAGATTTTGTTGATTGCTCTAAGTGCCAGAAATGCTGCAAGAGCAGCTGTACAAGTGCTTCGGTGTGGAGCCCTACATATCCCTTTCCAAGCTGACTGAGTTTAAACAGGTCAAGCCAGAGCCTGCCAATAACCTGGGAAGACAATGCTCATAAAATTGTGTCAGGCTGCTACACAGGATTTGAGATTCATTTCTGAGAGGCAAAGACCAAGACCAAGAAAAACAGCCCATGACCTTCCAGCCTGCAGAGGTGTGAGAAAGGACCCCGCTCCTGGAGCACACCCTGAGAGAACACCGCCTTCCAGGGAAGGTGGTAACACTCTCTTCCTCCCCATCACTTCTGCCAGGCTCATTTATTCCAGGTTGTTTTCTGGTTAGTGCCTTTAGGGACACAGCACTGCAGTACTGGAAGGGCAGCTGCCTCCCTGATCCCTGCTTTCCTCCAGAGAATCCCCAAGCCTAGGGATGCAGTGGAGGCAAGAGAGTTGGAGAGTGCTGGAACTGATGGGGCACTGCTTGAGTACAAGATCATTCCTTCTTTCAGGTTTTGTACATCAGTGTCTGATGCAAACTGCATCCCGGGGGCTGACCATTGATGTGCAATGCCCACCCCACAAGCAGGAGGGTGATGGAGATTTCACTGAGAGGTGAATAAACACCCTTTGACATGGTGCTCATGAGGCTGTATCTGCACTTCTGTGTGCAAGTTTGGGCTCACGAGCCCATGGAGAGTGACAAACTGGAGTGAGCCCAGCTGTGGGCAACCAAGGCTGTAGAGGCCATGCTTGTTTAGCTTGGAGATGAGGTGGGCTTGTTTAGTCTGGGGATGAGGTGGTGGGAGAGGATCTAATTAATGTCTCCCACTTGGCTCATGGGAGGGTTTAAAAAATAGAGCAAACCCAAGTTTCTTTGCCAGGAGAGCGGGTAAACTCAGATATATACTCTAAGAGGCTGTGCAATCTATTCTTGGAGCCTTATAAATATCAGCCTGAAGTGGCTCTGAGGTAACCCTGAACCCTGCCCAGGTTTGGGCAGGAGGCTGGTTGAGCTGACCTGTTGCAGTCCATTCCAGGGCAACTTTTTTCCCCTGACTCTGTAACAGAAACACCTCCAAGCACAGATCTGAGATGTGCTGTACTGATGGACATGGTGATGCTGTGTTTATGCAGGTGACCAACCTATGGGACTGTCTCAAGCGGGAAGAAGGAAGCTGACAGGGATGAAACAACATGCTCAAGAGCCTCAGCAGCTCAGGTGCCCCACACACCCATCCCTGTGGCTGGGATAGCAGGAGCTGTCCTGGACTCCAAATACTCCCCAGCTGCTACTGTTGTGTTTTCAATAAGAGCCACTGTAAGGCTACAGTGTGATGGAGAGCAAATCACACCAAGAAACCTTACAGGTTTTGTTTTTGTCACCTCCAGATAGGCGGATCAAGGTGATGTTCCCATGCTTGGATGCTGTTTTAGAGTGGCACTGCACCTAAGCCTGGGAAAGTGTTTGGAGTTTTATCCCCTGCACCTGGCAGAGGTTTACAGCCCAACCATTTTTGTGACTGATGCATTCAGCGAACTTCGTGAAGACACAGTTAACACTTCACACCTCTTCATTCCTGTAGCTTCCCCTGGAGTCTGGCACACTGCAACTTCCTCAGTTGTCTTTTTTAAGCAGATCAGGAAAAAAAAAAGGCTGCCATGTGTTAACTACACCATAAGGCACTACCAAGGTCTGCCCTTAAACTTCCATGGCCCTTCAACATTTTCACATGGGACAATAGCCACCAGCAGAACCCTGATCATCCCTCTTCCTAAGATAACCTAAGACAACCAGCTGAAATGTCTTTGCTGTCAATTATCATAGTTTTAATGCAGTAAAACATATTTAACTGGATTAAAAATTACAATCCATTGAACAAGCCTTTCATCTTTATTTAGTTACAAATATTTGCCTGAGCATATCCTCTGAGGCACAGAAGAACCCCTATTCTGGTTCTCTAATATGTAATTACAAAGTCTAGTAGCACTCAATGCAACAAAATCCCTATGTAAAATAGTGTAGTTACACCTCAACAACACAACATGAAAAAATAAAGGAAACAGCCTTCATTTCTGTGCATTTTAAAGTCTCCTGGTGCTTAGAGAATGATTCTTTCACTTTTGTATGCGATTAGAGAAATAGTTTCTATTAATGGAAGGAAAATAGCTGTGGTTTATAGTTTTTCTAAGGGTTTGGTAGCTTTTTAACAGGTGTTTTTGTTTGGGTGTGGTTGTTTGTGGTTTTTGTTTCGGTTTTGTTTTCTGTGTTTTGTTTTGTTGGGGTCTTTTTTGGTTTGTTTGTTTTTTTAAGCAATCCTTAAGCCTTTTGTCTCCGAACAAGTATTGAAACTGCAGACTATTCCAGCAGACTGGTCTTGAGTTTCTGGGACCCTGCTACCACCAGGATGGAGACTGAGTAGAATTACAACTAATGCTTTCTGCATGAATCCCCTGTTCATTGTAGGCCAGATTGTGCCATCAATTTTTAAGCAATTCTCCACTGGTAGCAAAGAAGAGCTCTGCTTAAAAATTGATGGCTTGATCTAGCATTCTGTTGCTAATTATATATTATGAAGACTACTATAAACTAATCAGATTCTATTTTTAAAATAAAAGGAAAATATGAGGCACCCTTACAAATCCACATTTTGTAAAGACTAAATTGTACTCCTAAAACCGAAGAGGTTTTTTTAGAGTAAAGACTTGCTGAATCAGTAAGCCCCACTTCCTGGGGCTTCTGGTATTTTGTCAGGTATCCATGTGACATCCAGCACCCAGACGATGAAAGTTTCATAGTTTGGTATCTGACATCACATTGGTATCTGACAGCCAAGCTGGTTCCTTGCTATTCCTAAGTCCTCTCCATAAACAAACAGCCTCAGGTCATTTTGCCATTCCTTTGAGGCTTCCCTCATGTGCACACACTCAGTGACTGCAAACCTGAGATCAAAGAGTGGATGCATTTAGAGCCCCCTGAAGCACACGGCCACCCCAGCTGCCTCCTCTCCCGATACACACCACAGACATCTTTCATAATACACTGCAGATCATTTCCCTCTCATGAGAACATGTTGGCTCCTTAGGGAAGACAAACACAATTCTGGAAGCACAAAAAGAATGTTGAGAGCAGGCCACCTTTCCCCAAATCACCAGAGCACCATTTCAGATGGACTGGTTGGGTATTCCCAGGCACTCAGCAGTAGGACAGGAGGACACAGTCTTGAGCTGCACCAGGGGATGGTTAGATTGGACATTTGGGAAGAAATTCTTTACAGAAAGGGTGATGGGCATTGGAATGTGCTGCCCAGGGAGGTGGTGGAGGCTCCATCCCTGGAAGTGTTTAAGAAAAGACTGGATGTGGCACAATGAAACAGAACACTTTTTACTGACTTGATATCCCTGACTTAGAACTGTTAAATTTCAGGGTTTGACCTATATTATCTTCATCTAGAGAATAAGGTCATCTCAGCTGTCTTAAACTGTGTGGAAGCAAAGTCTGCACTCTAAAACAAATTGAAGCTTTACAGTGCAGTTGAATCAATACTAGCACTTTAATATCAACTGTATCAGAACTTTGTCCACTGTAAAAGTTTTACTTCATGTCATGAAATACAGGAAATTGTGAATGATGACTCAGAAAGCCTTGCTGAATTCCCAGCAGACAGCAACAATACAAGAAATACCACAGACCTTCAATACACACCTTGATTATCTAAAATACCAATTCAAATGGATTGCTCTCCGTCTGTATTGCAACTGATCTTTGTTTAAAATTTCTTCATAGACAGGGTTTATGTATATGCACCCACTTGTTGTAAAAGGGAAAACTAACCTGTACTTAAAAAAAATTAAAACTTACCAAAAAATTATATTAAAAATTATAACAGGTATCACATAAGAAAATCCCACTATCTTTCCCTTTCTCTCTTTTAAATACTTATGAAAATAAATAGGCCACCTTTTAATAAGAAATGCTCCAGGGCTAAATAATTTCTTTTCCTCACTCACAAGTTGTTACAATTATCACAAAGCAACAGCTACACGAACATAATTAAAGCCATAGTTTTAAAAGATGAAACAGATCACATACTCCCCTCATAGACTCAGCTATTATCCTTTAAGAAAGCAAAAATTACTGCACAGAACAGGGACAGCAATGAGGTTCCATAACATGCAAGAAACCTAACTGAAGAGTGAAGCTGCTGAGCTTAAATAAAAAGATAAATGTGCTTGTCTCTCTTCCTTCCCCATGCACCCAGCATAATAAGGATTCAAAGCTATATATCAATTAACAAATCAATGAAATTTCTCCTGCTGCAATTTCTTTATAAATTCAGATAGGATTAAGTAAGCACAGAGACCTTAAGGCAATAAATTACATTAAATCATGAAGTTTCCTCTTCTGTCAAAAGAGCTGCTAACCATTTCAATTCAACTAAATATATTTAACATGCCTGTATACCCACATGTAGTGCAATACTTTTGCTATTAAACATGTTCACATCTTTTGAAGATTTACACAGATTGTTCAATCTTCATTGTCAATTATGGGTTGAGAAAAGACTGTCTAGCTAGAAGTTAGCTAGGAATCAGATAATTATACAGGTGGTATATGTTTAGAGTGAAAACACACAGAGCTTTCTCTGCTTTAGCAGATGAGGTTTCTGCTGTTCTTAACTACAGCATCTTTTCATACATTTACATGGCATTATCAGGAAAAACAAATTATGATCAGCCTCTACAGAATCAGGCTGGTCAGTCGGCAGTCAGTAACCACAGCCAGTTTAGGAATATGTAATTCTGAGCTGAACACAGTCCCCCAAACCTATTAATCCTCAGGATCCATTAGTTAGCTTACTGCTCAAATGAGCAACATCTGAAGGGATAAAGGAGAGGGAGAACAGCATCAATACTTACCGCTCAGCACACTGTCACGCATTTCTGCTACCGCGCTCTCCTGAAGGTTGTTAAGTGTCAGCTCTTGGAGAAAAGAAATCTGACTTGCCTTTGTCACACTAGGAGCTGTAATGTGCCTTGCAGGCATCCACACAGTAGCTTTAGACTAATAGACCATAGCTTTGAAAATACAGCTCGAGACAAAGGCTACACTAATGCAAAACTGTTTTCTGGGGGGGTGGAAGGGGGAAGGGCTTAGGTTTTTTTCTTGTCACTTTTTAAGTTTCTTACCTTTTTGTTGCAGCAAACAGGAATTAAATGCCAAGCACGTCACACAGAACACCCAAGTCAATGCTGTGACTGGTCCCCGTCTCTGTTATGTGCATGTAGGCATCAGATGATGCAAGTGCACTTGATGCAGCCGCGTACTCGTACTTCAACGACGGGGGCCAAACACCCCTGAGAACAGCAGCTCATTCATTTTGCATGGAATTGAGGCACATCATGTCAGCTCCCACTCTCCCCACGGACTGTGCATGCCTGTGTTTGGCGGCTCCAGCTGTGAGCGAGTGGGTGCTGCTCCCTGGACGGCCGCTCTGGCTGGGTCAGGGGGGTGTCTGTCCCTCCCTGCCGTCCCTTCCAGCACTGCCCGCTCCCCGACCCGCAGGAGAGGCGGCTCTCCTCCCCCGGTAACCAATCTCCACGGCTACGCATTGTGTTTCTAGCCAGTAAACTTCAGAGATTAATCTTTTGTGACAGAAGTAATCTTTTGGAGAAAGCTGAAGTGCACAGGGAGTCCGCCCCTCTCAATTTTCCAAAACCTCTCTGCAAAGCATTCACAACGTATCTCTGTACTGAGCGCAACGGAGAAAGACAGTCTCCTTAAAAAGGCAACAAAGATTTACAGCTATATCCAAAAATTCAGACACAAGTAACAACTGCATTTACTTCAACAAAATTACATCTGCTTATGCTGGAAGTGAGATTTATCCTTGAGCTGTAAAAACAAACACACCAGATAATTTGATTTTCCAGAACCGGCACATGCAGTAATTGTAAATCCAATTTAGAGGTGTTGCTTGCACTAAAGGTTCCTGGAGCTCTAGTTTTTATCAAAACTCCCCAGCAAATGTGCTCAATCAGCAACAAAGAGCTGCTTCTGGCAGAGGCTGCACTGAAAACGTATCAGGGCTTAAGCCCCATTCCAGGTTATTCAGCTTTCACAGTTATCTGCAATATTGCACATCACTCCTCAGTGCAGGGGGAAGACTGGGGGGAGGCAAACTGACCAAGGAACAACCCCAAGTTTGCGTGGACTTTGGTCACCCTGCAAGTCACTCTTCTCCATCCCAGGGAACTTCTCTTTTAAATGTGCCAGCAGAGCTGTCTATGGGATCACACCTGTTGTCTCCATGGAAAATGAGCCAACATGAAAATGTCCAATAACAAGTCTCTTTAAATTACCTGAGCCCAACCTGAGTGAAATTAGAGCAAGGAACATGACCATGGTTATTTCCACCAGCAGAGCTGAGAGGGTGAAAAGCAGTTAAGGACAATTTTCTGGCAGTCACTTCTTTCAGCCACACAGATGCATAAAGAGCAGGATGTTTTTTTCACCACCTAAATATACCCTGAGAGTCTAGTGGGATTCCTTCCTTCCTTCCTTCCTTCCTTCCTTCCTTCCTTCCTTCCTTCCTTCCTTCCTTTCCTCCAGCTTATCATCTACAAGGTTTGGCAGGACCAGTTATGCTCAAGCAACAACCTGTGCCATCCCAAAAGCTTTCCACTGATTTCCAAGGAGTAACAGGAAAGAATTTAATAAACAAATCTGTTGATGCTGCCTACGATAAAACAGCTCCAGCCCCTCCTCGGATATGCTGAATGCTCAGTGCTAAGAAGAATTCAAAGCCATGTAATAATTCTTGCATTGTCCAAATAACTTCCCAAAAGTCTTGACACAAGTGTGGAATTCACTTGTGGGGAAAGAAAGGGACATTTTATGGACAAACAAAGTGTCACCTGAAACTGGTTGATGTGGTAAAATATAAATGCATTACATTTAAATTTGGGTTCCAATACGCATTCAATATAACTTCTTTACATTTGAAAATGAGGACACAATTAATTTGATAACTATTAACTATTACAACAACCCTCTTCATTGCTGTTGTCCTCTTTTAGTCTTAATAAGTACAATACAAGAGGGTATGGTAGCCTTCCAGCTGGCCAAACAACAACACTCATGAGAACAATGACAGACTTTTACTTAAAAGGCTTCTAAGGAGAGAAGCCAGATTTTGCCATTTTAATATGCTGGATCAGTTTGTGGGAGAGAACTGCTCTTCTCTGATCCTCCCTCAGTACGAAGAAAGGAAAAGATTCAGTAAAACTTTATAAACCTGTAAAAAAAGTATAATTAACACTAAATCTCAGTTTTCAAGTTATTGATTAGTTGGCTTTTCAAAACGTGAACTGGGGTTAAATTCTAACCCTGTATTGGTTTTAATATTCTGTTAGATGCCACACTTACTGCCTGTGCACCTGTCAGTAATGATACTGCCAGATACAAACGTGGTTCAAAGAATAACTTGCCCTGGTTTCAGCATTTCATCTTCCCTTGCCCTACACCCTCTGTTCCTCCAAGTTTGTTACTTCTAGTTGCCAGGCCTGGAAAGAGCAACAGATTTACCTCTGCAACCAGATCTAGGAAAACCTCCCAGGGCTTGACCAGCAGGCAGTTTCTGAAAATGAAAAACAATCTGAGCTAAATCTCTTCCCATTTGTGCACAAACAATTTGCTTAATAACTACAGCTGTGTTGCTGTGGCAAAACTTAACTTTACCAATTCTCAGTCACACCAAAAAAGTGAATTCAAACATGAATTAAAAATTTTAGGTACAAGCTTCAGAGTAAAGGTGGTGGTGTCTGGTTTCTGATTGCATCCAGTTCACTTGGCCAAGTACCTTTATTCTGAAAACGAAAGGTGAAACTCACACAGAAGTCTTCTTTCATGAACTGAATTGTAAAGAATAATCATCAATGAGTTTTGAGGCCAGTCCTGGAAGTCACAGAATGCCCCACTGGATACCAAGTTTGGCTGACAAGCTGTCCTTAGCAACAACTGCTACCAAAAACACAGTTAAAAAATTCCAGGGCAAACACCACACTGAGTCCCATTTCCCACTGCTAGCCAGGAACTGTGGACTTGCAGCCAGATCTCTTGGCAGGAAGGATCTTTGTACTGCAATTTACCTGCAGGCTGCAAAAGAAATAAGTTTACAGCAAATAATGGGTCAAATATACACTGACAAAAACATCACAAGCAGCCAGACTTGGCAAGGTGAAAACAGCCCAGGGGAACTCTCAGCTCATGAAGAGCTGACAGATCCAACTCCTACACTGCCAAAAGCGCCAAATCAGGGTAGAAGGGGTGTTTTAGGGCATGCCTGGTGTATAAATAACACCTGTGTTCTAGGCTCTCCCAGCTATCATGTGCTGCCCTCTTATGGATCCACAGCTGGGGTCTATTTCCCAAGCTGCTGTGTTCCTCACTGGGGATGAGGTTCAGCCAAGCTCATAATGAGGGAATGGGTATTCAGGAAAGAATCTGGGCAGATCTCCATGCACTTGGTAGCAGTGACGTGCCCAATTCTCTGGTTAAACTGCCAGTGAACAGCAGGGCACCTGAGTAAATGAAATTAGTTTATCCTCTAAGGTGGGATGATGTTCTCCCTAAACTGATCAAATATTCCCATTGCATGGCCAGTATCTGCATCTCAGAGTGAAATACCAAGTATCCCATCACACACTGTCCATGTGACTGGCAGAGCTACAGATGGGCTGAAGGAACAAAACCACTGTCAGCATCTGAGATCCTCATACTCACCCTGAGCATGTGGCAAGGACTGGATCCAAGGGTTTCACATACACAACATTTTGAGGGAAAAAGAAAATGAGTTTGTGAGTATGGAACTTGAATTCAAGTTGCAGTTTGTTTCAGTTTAAGCAAAAGGAAAATTTTATTAGAACAACATATTCATACTGTGAGGCCAAGAGTGTATTTTAGCCAGTCCTAGTATCTGCCCTCACACTCCTGCTCACAACTGTACCCTTGCAGTCCTACACTTGAGGAAAAAGCTGGAGCAGGTTTGCATCCCAGCTCATTCTACTGCAGTGAAGAGACTAGAGTGAGAAGAGAACAAATGCTTCCCAAACTAGCCCTGTTTTTTGTTCTTCTGAAGCATCCATCCTAACCCTGACACAAAACATTTTGAGGCTTCCAGGAAACAAAAAATTAGTCCTTTTTGCAAACCTGAGAGCACTACAATATTCTTTAGTTTTTAACAACCTAGAAGCTTCAAACCTCCCCTCATCACGATCACTTACTTCCATCACAAATTATCATGCAGTAACAGCAGTGCTATCTTTTAATGTATCTGAAATTTCCTATTATTTTCGAAAAGAGGACAGAAGGTGAGAGGCAAGAGAGGATGCATTTCAGAAAGTTTAAATCCTGGATTCAGGTAGGTATATGTGAATTTCATATACATCACAAAATGAGTTTCCAAAATCCATGGACGGATGAACAAAATTTGAAATACTACCTTGAATCCTAAAGGCTCCAAAGTGACAAAATGAATATGGCGTTTGTGAATGCCTGAGTTGGCACTCCAGAAGAGCTTTGTTTGTCTTTTTTACATTATGGCCCTTGAAGCCATATGTGTACCTCACAAATGAAGAGAGGGCAACAACAATTGCTCAGTTTGCTTTGTCTAATTCATCTCATTATGTTCCTGATGGTGGTTGAGTAAAAGCAGAGATGAAAAGCTATTTCCTTAAATAAATACACACAAGTGTCCTCCAAAGAGAAAGGAAAAAAAATTGAATGTTTCTTAGCAATTTATTTTCTTGTGAGTGTGGGTACTATCAATCTTAAACACCTATCTACATTGTTGGATATACATACATAAGTTTCTTTAGGTTCTTCAGACACTGCAAAAATGAACAGGCAGAAAATAAACTTCTTAATCTATGAAGAAAGACTGATGAAACACAACTGCAAAGCAGATGCAGTTCAATACACCCTTAGCAAACTGAACTACACTCATGGTAACCTGCCAAAGGAAGGACCTTCACTGCTCTGAGATTGTCTGCATAAGGACCCAGGAGGGCCCTTCCCATCTGAGCTACTAAAAAATAATTCTGTAAGTAATCTACAGCACCTCTTTCTGCATATTGTTGGCAAATACAGCATCATTACCAACACTGCTGTGTCAGTATGAGGTATCCCAGAACACAGGCAAGCTAATTTTCACAGGGTCTTGTCTGAAGTGGAAAGACTCACTTCACTGATATTAAACATAGGATGAGGAGAATACTATGTCAAATATTGAAGACAGAGACCTTGCAGACCTGTAACTCTTTCATACTCTTTGAAAAATCATAGTAGGCTCCTTACTTTTCCTCCTGCTATTTTGCACTCGTATGAGAACCTTAGTCCCGCTAAAGATATAACATTTACACCATCCTGATACCCCCAGAGGTTCTGCATTGATTCTGCTGAGCAGTATTCAGGTCTTGGAGGTCCACCTCTGTAAGTTATAGACTCACTCAGCTCATAGTGAAGCTAATAAAAACTTCCCATCAATTATAAGGGGAATTTGGTCTAACTCAGGGGGCACAAGTGTACATCCAGGCAGCTTTGAAATTAATCAAGGTGGGGAGAGAGAAACTTCCAGCAATGAAATATTGAAATTTTAGAGATAATTAAATTCTATGTTTAATGCAATAATTCAGATTAGAAACTGAAATAATTTTTATGGAATTAAGATGAATAGCATTTGAGTGAAGATGACTGTCATCAGAAGAGGTACAATGCACGCTATTTTTTCAATGTCACAAAGCACAAGTTTCTTTAAAAAATACAGATGTTAATGTAACAATTTCTAAATACAACCCAAGTCAGTCAGTAAATAAATCCCTAAACGTTTAGGACACTTGAATTATCTGTTGACAAAAATCTTTTCATTTGCTCAAATTAGTTTTTAAATTTCTACTATCAATCTGCACATATCAAAGAGGTTTCAGCTGGCAATCTACCTCCCTTGCCAGAGGCCAAATTCTGCTGAAAACCCCTGACAAACAAAGGCCCTTTTCCATAGTGGAGTCAGCATTAGGAAAGAAGCCAACATACTATTCTCAGAATCAAAATCCTGAAGTGAAAATGCTTTCTAAATACATGGAATGGATAAGATAGTATATACTATGATTTACATAAAAACGTACTGCATATAAATATTTGAATTGCAATCATCTAGCAGCAAATGTGAAAATCCATCCAGAGATAGATGTGACAAATAATTGAAGTATTAAATTGCTAGCAAGAGAATCCTCTTATATTTTAGAGTCATATTTCAAATCATTATATAAGTGCAGGTAATCGAGTTTGTGACTGTGCATAGAGAGAGACACAGGTCAAAGTCTGTAGTTGTTTTACTATTGCATATAGCAAATGCCAGAAGACATTCAGTGGTCTACAAATATGTAGACATGTCACAAACCCTCTTAATATCAAGAAAACACTCATGCAAACATCAGAAGTGTTTTTATGTACGTGGATATAAATATTTACACAGTAGAGGTGTATATAGAAACCTCCTACTATCTCTCTCTAACCCACTAGTACAATACTGGCATAAGATGTTTGCACAGGAAGAAGAGCTACACAGGTCACTTTCTGTCTGTACTTTTGCTTTTAAATTTGCTACATTAGAAAGTTGTGGCAGTCCCATATTTTATTAACTAGCCTAACAGTGAAATAATTGAATTAAATACTTTCTGCTGCACAAAATATTTTTTACTCACCATTATTTTTCATGAAATTATTGCCTAGTAACAATTTTTACGAAGTCAAAGTTTTGCTTACAATAGAAAACAATCAGTAATTACATGTCTTGCAAAAGGTTGACATTTTCAAGTGAACCACTACATAACAGAAAAGTCTTTGACTGCTCATACAAACATACTACAATCAAAGAGCTTAAGCAGAGAGCTTTATGAACTTTTAGCCAGCAAGGTGTTAGTAAGTTTGCTTGGCACAATTTTTTGTAAAACATTACTCTTTTCTTCAAGGGCCTATGCCTTCTGTGGCTTTTCTCCTCAGAAGGTTTTTTTATATATCCACCTGAATACTAACTGAACAGCTTCAATACACATTAGACTAACAAGGTGAAATCACTAGTGGACTAATCTGGTTTTCTCTCATCTGCTACAGAGATCTTAGAATAGAATAGGTCTTGAGATGAGAACGAAAGAATACAAAAAACTTGCAATTGAGGTATTTTTTGTTTTGTTTTTAAGAAAAGTGTTATTTAATTATTTGACAACCACTTATTCCATAGGTGGCTTCCTCTATACACAGTCCCTATGCTGATATAGCCTCTGACAGATGTGTAATTAAAAGCACCTTCAGCACTGCTGAAGATAAAGAGGGTGAGTGAAAGGCAGGCACCTTCCATTGACTACAACTGGTTTGGAAAGGAAGAGACTAATTTTTGTTTGCACAGCCTCCTTGGAGAGGAGTCAACAGAAGGTGGATGCACCCAAGTGATGACCACTTGGTAAACTTGATGACCACGAAGTAAACAAGATAAGTTTAAACCATCTTTGACTGTGAGGTAAGATCAAAGCTTCTGGGTGGTAAAATCTAGGAGGATTGTAGAGTCTGGGAGTAAGAAACATGTTTTCTGTTGACAGCTACAGAGTGGACAGCAGGTGCTTTTTGCATCACTTGCATCACTGTTTTGCCATGGAGTTGAAGCAGCAGTTACAGAAATCAGTCTGGACACAGCATCTGCTTGATCAACATGCAGCAAAAAGAATAGTAGAAGAACTCATAAGATTTCCACCACAAACTGGCAGTCAGTAGCTCTCCCAAGCCACAGACACTTTCACAGGCAGCTCAGCTATTCTCGAGGGACACCTGTGAAAGCCACTTAAATTCATGGATTCCTCGAGCTGTATCCTAAATTGTTTGAGCTTAATAGCTGAAATAACACGGAATGTGTGCAGATTTTCTAGCACAAATCCATATAAAGGCTTTAAGCCAGGGACTCAGTCAATATAGCATCTCATTGAGACAGCCTGACCACGTCACAGTGGTTATTTGTAGTCCACATCTAGATATATAATTTATTTTAACTGAAAGTTTTACAGTTAAATATTTTCAAGTGCTATTTAAAAAGGTTAGGTTGGAGATCAGGAGGAACTTTTTCCCAGAAACAGTGACTAGACTTTGGAATAGACTGCCCAGGGAGGTGGTAGGGTCACAATCCCTGGAGGTGTTCAAGAAAGACTAGATGTGGCACTTGGTGCCACAGTCCAGATGACAGGATGGTGATTGCTCCAAGGTTGGACTCATTGACCTCAGAGATCTTTTCCAACATTCTGTGTTTCTATGCATTCATTTTTCACCTCATTAGTGAGATTACTCAGAAAGGATAGAGGATGCTGCCCCAGTTGAAGCCACCAGCAACAGAAAACCATTGGTGCAAAACCACAGGTGTTTTAAATTAGATAGTATTTCAAGTTAATACCAGCCTATTTCAATGCATCTTCAGTATACTGTGTCTTTCATGTTAAATCCTGAAGCTAAAATAAACCAGTTTAATGAATCAAAGTATGAATGCACACATGCAGCTTTCTGCACCCACTTGACCATATTTGCTTTAAATCCCATTAATCCTGTAAGCTTGACTGGATTCCCCCTTTTGCAGCTGTATTGTTTCATTACTCTCTCCTAGAACACATTGAACCTTCAAACAATAATGCCAGAACTTATGGATATAAATGGGAAGTTTACCTTAAATAACTAAACTATTTCTTAGTGAGAAGGGAAAATGCTACTAAAACATACAGAAAGGGATTTTCAAATGCAGCTGGCTTAGGGAATAAGAAAAAGCAAAAGATAACTGTAAAAACTCAGCTAAGAAGGAAGGTCAGAAAAGCCAGTAAAATCCTTTTCCTCCAGTGTAATCCTTCACCTATGCCCTATTTATGTGATTCCTTACAGTATGTTTTGTCCTTATTCCAAGGTTACAGAGAACGAAGGGAATAGGCAATATTGATTAACGGTGTTTCAGAGATTGAAGAGCTCAGCTGAAATTACACATTCTTTGAGAGGTGTTATTTTTTCAAAAGAGCAGGTGCAAACACCATTTCAGTTTTAATTTATTTTCTGCTTTTCTTGACCATGTTGCTAATTCAGAAGAGACAATTTATTATTCATTATCTTGTGCAGAGAACACAAGCTGAGAAAACCATATTGTTGAGCTGGAAACTTCACTGCAGCTGTTTTCATCTATACACTAGCACACAGTCCTTGCATTCATCCTGGTAAAATCACCTGTTGCTACTGAGGTGAGTGTCTTGGGTTGCAGTATGTAACCAAAATGTGTATTCTATTTGCTGTCTGTTGAAACTGGTTAGGGAGGGTTTTTTTTCCTTTTGTATAACCCATTCCTCATAACTCCAGGGGTAAGGGGCAGGTGTCTTCTGTCAATGGGCCAGCTGTTAAAACCAGGTGGGGCAGTGCTCTTCATCTCTTCCACAACCCATCCTCCCTCCAGGGGATATCTTCTGTTAATGGGCCATTAAGGCTCACCACATGACTGATACAATTACATCATCCCATTGTGAGATGCTCCACCCAGTGGGAGGAGCCAACCATTCCTACCTGGATACAAATCTGAGACTCAGAAACACCAGGGCAGCCTGTTCCCACCGGATTCCGAGGAAGACTGGACCCATCTCGCCACCACTGGACCCTTCTACAGGATCACCTCTGTTCCACAGAACCATGTCTGTTACTCCAGGAGGATTTATTTGTACTGCTTCCAACACTCTGACCAACAGTGTCAGGTCATATTCTGACTATGTCAGGGTTTCTAGGATTTTTGTTTGTTCCTATCACCAATTGTTACCCACACTTATTAGAATGACCCTAACCCTTATAAAGCAATTAATGAAACATGAAAATTTGATGAAAATTGTAAAAGAAATTCAAAAGAACAGACAAAAAAACTTAGTAACTCTCCAACATGATACAAAAAAAATGAAGTCCTACAAAAAATAAAGCAGGACGCAAGCCACAGTTGGTGGGATACACTCTTTAGATAGTCACCAACAGCAACTAAAGTCTTAAACACCCTATGTCACCCCATCATTATTTTACTGATATTAATTAGTATAAATTTAATAATGTCTATTGTAATACTCATATAGAACTAGAAGATGTTAAAGCAAGTAGCAATTTTAACCTCATTATCTAAAACACATAGGATAATGTTAAAAAATAATTATCAAGATAGTTGGTTAGGACTAAAAAGAAGTCCCAGTAGTAGTAAAGGAATTTACTAGATCTATAGAAAAGGGGGGGATAAGACAGAAGTTTGAAAATTCCAGCTGGTCTTTATAGCACACTTAAGAACATATACTGCATTTTAGAATGTATTTTAAATAGTGCTTTAGAACGTATTTTCAACTACATTTTAAAAGCCATTTAGTGAATATCAAGCGCTGTGTTTGTTACCCTTTACATATTTCAAAGCAGTAAAAGCATCTGGGGCCCCTCAGATAAGAAGAAAGACTTACCTGAACACAGCAAAACAACAAAGCTAAGAATACAGATAAAGAAAAAAATACAGACTCTTAGCCAGCAGAGACTAATTCCTTACCTTAAAAAAGTGACAAAAAAACCAAAGCATATGCAAGAAAAATAAAAGTGAAGAGTTGACTGAAGAAGACTCCATTTCCTTCATCCTTCATCCTTTGGAGACCCTCAGAGACCACCATAACAAACTAAGCATGGCCAGAAGAGCATGGAGTTAATTACCATACGAGGTGAGGATGGGCAAATACAGAGAATAAATATATATAAGGCAGATTGTGCAATGCCATGCATATGTAAGACCTCAGAGAATAATGGGGGGCAAACTCTCTGGTATTTGTGAATGTCTTTACTAAAGTTATTTCCCACACATCTCAACTTCAATTAAAATACATACCATTCTAACAACCATTATTAGTTGTGGAATTCTTTTCCACCCCATTTCAAAACTACTGGGCAAGAAACTACTGGGCAAGAGTTGTGCTCTCCTTTTGTTTTGTCTCCAAATGCTTTTTTGTTGTGTGTTAGTGCTCTTTCAGCGAATGCTACATCTTTTATGCTACCACTCAAAGCATGTTTCCTACACTAAACATCTCTATGCCCAAAACATATTGTACATCTGATTATGCACTCAGAAGTTTGTTCTTTCTGCTTGTCGTTTTGATCTTCTGCTATTTAACATCACATGTTTTTCCTACAATCTTATTTTTTAAAATGTGTAAATTAAACAAATCAAATTTCAAAAGGAGTGGGGTCCAGAGCTGAAAGTTATTCTGGACACAAAATTTCTGTAAAAGCACCTATCAAAATTCTTAAAAATAGCTATGAATAGGAAAGTTCTGAAATAAAATTTCTTACGATGAAAAAAACCCAAATTCCAATAGAAGTGGCAAAGAACATTCATGTGCCAGCAAATGAAATATTAAAGCTGGTTTTGACTTTGTGTTTAATACCTGAACATAATATATATTAAAATTTAATAAACTATTTCTTGCTGTTCCTTACAGCAACTGGTCAAGAAATATCATGCTCTCTAGAAACACAAAATGTTCTCTTTGAACACAGAAAGGCCTACTCCCACTACTGACAGTAGAAACGTGAGAAAAAAATTAGTTTATTTCCTCTGCCAGTTTGTCTGTATTGTCAGCGTCATGTATAAAAATTCCTTTCAGGAAAACAGTTGAGAAAGTGTACACTTTTTATGACCAAAAGGAAGAACTGGCTTTGAGGGGCTCTTGTTGCTTGTATTTTTAAAAATGGACCTGTACTTCTCCCACATAATCCATATCTAAACATTTTTTCTTAATAGAGATGTAAGTTTCTGCAGAAGTCTTAGCAGAACTGCAATTCACCTTTGGCCCCCAGACATGGCATGAAAAAGGACAGGAGTGGGAACAGAGATTTCCTGTCTTGCATGTAGCTTTTGGTAAATGTTGTGGCTACCACAGCGGGTCAGAGCAGACAGAATGACCTGTGCACACACAACCTTTCCCAACAACTCCTGCCCTATTGGTAGGGTTTATGTTCATCTAGGAGAGTTTGCTAGTGCCTCCCACCCCCAGACACATTTCACCAAAAGCATACAACGTTGTTGGTGCCACATGATTGCAAAAGGTACATTTCTCTTAAATGTTTAATGAAAACATCTATGACCAGTTCTGTCTTTAGAAAAAGTGGGTACCCAGCCTGAAGAAATACGATTCATTATCTTACTTTACAAAGAACATTATGGAATGACTTTATTTCACATAGCAAGGTAAGTATTTGGGAAAAGAACTGTAAATGCTTAAAAAAAAAAAAAAAAGAAAATCAAAGCTGGCATCCTTTACTCTGTAAAGCTGCGTCACATTTAGGTGCTCCTTAAAACGCTCTATTTATTTTCTGACCGAAGCAGGGTACTACAAAAACTGACTTGAAGGGAAATGTGTAATGCACCCATTTTCTAATGCAAACAAAGAACTCTAATGCTTTATTCATTGGGAGTTAAAACCTTTTTACTTCCCAGCATTTCAAACTGGATTAGCCCCTTTTAGATGTCTTAAAAATCTGTACCTATAGAAGTTAAAAACAGTTAACCCATGCCCAGCCGACTATCAGTCATTTATAAGAGTAAAAAATTAGAAACCTTTAGTCACCTAAAAAATTAATCACCTTTCCTTTTAGAAATTTAGCCATTGGTAATCAGAAACTTTGAGGCACGTAAAACAAGTCTCAGAAAATCTTTTACTGGGAAAGATTTTTTATTTTTGAAATTACATTTCCTATCCAAAGTTAGAGACAAAAAACCCAGACCTTTACTACTGCAAGTATCTTGACAATCACAGAATGGCTTGGGTTAGAAGAGACCTCAAAGATCATCTGGTTTCAACTCCCCTGACTTAGGCAGGGGTCCCTTCCACTAGGTTGCTCAGAGCTCCATCCAACCCGGCCTTGAACCCTTCCAGGGATGGGGTATCCACAGCTTCTCTGGGCAACCTGTTCCAGTGCCTCACCAGCCTCACAGTAAAGAATTTCTTCCTGAGATTTACTCTAAACCTGCTCTTTTTCAGTTTGAAACCATTCTCCTTTGACCTGTCACTACATGCTCTTGTAAATTGTCTCACCTCATCTTTCCTGTAAGTTCCCTTCAGGTACTGAAAAGTCACAATTAGGTCACCCTGAAGCCTTCTCTTTTTCAGGCTGAACAAGCCCAGCTCTCTCAGTCTGCCCTTACAGGAGAGGTGCTCCATCCTTCTGATCATCTTTGTGGCCTCCTCTGGACTCGCTCCAACAGATCCTTCCTGTGCTGGGCCACCAGAGCTGATGCAGCCCTGCAGGTGGGGTCTCAGCAGAGCAGAGCAGAGGGGCAGAATCCCCTCCCTGGCCCTGCTGCCCACGGGGCTCTGGATGCAGCCCAGGACACGTTTGGCTCTCTGGGCTGTGAGTGCCATGGCTGGGACATGTCCAGCCTCTCACCCACCAGCACTCCTGAGTCCTTCTCGGCAGGGCTGCTCTGGATCTGTTCATCTCCAGTCTGTGCTGATACAGGGGGTTGTCCCAGCTCAGGTGCAGCACCCTGTGCTTGGTTTTGTTAAACCTCGTGAGATTTCCATGTCCCCACTGCTTGAGTTTGTCCAGGTCCTTTTGGATGGCATCTCACCCTTCAGGAGTATCAACTGCACCGCTCAGCTAGGTGTCATCAGCAAATCTGCTGAGGGTGTATTTGGTCCCTTCATCTATGTCCTAAATGAAGCTGTTAAGTGACACTGGCCCCAACACAGATCCCTGAGAGGCACCACTTGTTACTGATGTCCATTGGGACTCTGAGCCATTGATCATTATCCTCTGTATGCAACCATCCAACCACGTTCATATCAGTCTAACAGTCCACTCATCAAATCCATATCTCTCCAATTTAGAAAGAAGAATGCAGTGGGAGATTGTGTCAAAGGCCTTTCAGAAGCCCACATAAATGACATCAGCAACCCTTTCCTTGTCCAGTGATGTGGGTACTCCATCACAGCCACTACTGGTCATGCAGGACTTATCCGACTTTATCAATCATGGACACAAAAAGCAGAAGCTTGCTAGTGTTACTAAATCCTCACTATCCCAGGTACTGTCCTAAGATCCTGCACTTCCTTGATGTGAATGGCAACGTTTTCACTACATCAAAATGCTCAATCAAACTGGGAGACAGCTCACTGTCCTGCTCCAGATAAGTCACTTTCACAACCCTGTTTCCACAGCAATGTTACATGACAAACAAGAATGCAACCAAAAGATCAGTCAGGAAGGAAACATAAGGAAAGACTAAAGGCAGGAAGACCTTTAGCACACACTCCTGGATGCTCCCTACCATAAGGAACAACTTCAGCTTGCAGGCAGCACATTTCAGGGACAAACCTCAGTTTTCTGCAACACCCTTAGAGATTTTTTTACAACAAGAACTAGAAGTAATAGTAATGACTTAAACTCATTACTTTTCCCATCCAACTTTTTCTCAATCACATTAAATATCTCAAGAAAGTAGAAACACACACATACAGTCAGAGCATTGGTAGTACATTTAACTTGAACCAGCAGGAACACATGCTTTCACATAGTCAGGAGAAACATATTATCAGACATATTTGAAAACATGCTTTTATACCAAAAAGTACTACATATATCTGAAACAAATCAATGTTACATGTGCAGTTTTATGCACCTGAGTTAATCTGAAAGGCTTGTTCAATGCAGATTTAACAAAACAGCATATAAGCAATACACTACGAAAAGCAGAGAGTTTAAAAACTAACACCAGCAACAAAAAGAAGAATTTACCCACCTCCTCATAGGCCCTGGGACAGAATAATGTGTGCTATGTATTAGCAGAGTGAAAGAGCACCAAGTCAAGACAGTCAAGAGTGAACACTCACCGACCGTTGTCACGCCCCACGCCCCAGACTCTGATGCTCACAATGGGCTGCGAATGCAGAACTGTGCGGTCCATGGGATCAATCAGGTTCAGCATGTCATTTTCCAGTATGAGGTACATGTCCTTGCCCTGCAGTTCCAGACAAAGTACAATTACAGAGTGCATCACCCCCTCAAGGTGTAATGTCTGTGCTGTTCAGACTAGCTTCATCATTACTCAAAGTTTTGGGTTGTTCCAAGAGCAAATGAAAAAAAAATCATACACTTCTGGTGTGAAAAAGATGTAAGATGCTATCTTGCTGCTATATGTTTAAACAATCCCAAACACAAAAACCTTTGATGTCTTTTAAATACAACTCATTCAGACCCAAACTACTGAGTTATTCAACAAGTTATGTGTTTATCTGTTTTTCAGTAAATTCTTCCAAATATTGGAGAAGTCATGGTCTGTTCTCATAGCAAAACCTTTTATCAAAACCTGTTCTTTTTAGGCAGAGTTCCTTCCTTGAAAGTGTTTTGTTTTCATAAACTTTAACCAATGGATTATGGGAACAGATAGCAATTTGTACTGTCAAAGGATTTACTCTTTGAAGAAAGATTAAAGGGGAAAACCTAGGATTAAGACCTGAATGTGAATTCTCCTAGTGACTACAGAATCTTGGAGCCAGGACTTCTCCCCAATTCTTCTGGCATGTAAGAACAAGGATAATGCTTTTTTCTCTTACAGGAAACAAATTTAAAGATGATTTTCCTTTTGATGCTAATTCACAAATGCTTATCTTCCTTCTCTTGACAGCATTTGTAATAGGCCTGCTGCCTCTTCTATGACATGTAATATCCCTCTTCTTGGAGGCTGTACATATATTCTTCAGACCACGAGATCCTTCAGAAATGATCCTGGACCTATTGCTGAGCAGTAAGACAAGCTCCTGCTGATCAGAAGGTGGAAGCTATCACCTAAATATAGAGTTAATTAATTTCCTCCCTGTTGTGCCAGAATCTATACATGAACAGAAAGAATGGAAAGGGTCTGAATCCCTACTGACTAATGTTTCAAAACTGACCTTTTTCTTCACCTCAGTGACACAGAAACCCTCTTCCCGCTTGGTTACAGTGGCTCAAGTCTTTATGATATCTAATTTTGTGTCTGTATAAGAAATACATTTATGCCACTCTGTGAGGGCTTTCTGCCACTGTTTGTAGGCAAGGCAGCGAGGGGCAGGCACTGCCCATCTCCTCTGCCAACCCCAGATCTCCTAACAGGGATTCCCAGGGAAGCTGTGACACAGAGCTGGCAGTGCAAGCACTGAGAGGGATGTGGCAGAGATTGGTGACACCTGTATGAGCAAATCCAACACAAGCATATTCTGCCTGATGGAGAAAGCTCATCTGTGGCTGGCATGCAAGGCTGGATATAGAGGCTGCTCCCAGAGAAGCAGGAACAGACGTAGCTGTGATAGTCATGCAAAAAAATGGGGCAAACTGGCAGCACTGAGATGTTAGTGGCAGACAGAAAGAGAAACATCACAAAGAAAAAAAAGGAGAAATTTACTTGGAGGTCAGAAGCATTGAACAAATTGTGTGAAGAATGCTACCAAGTGTCACAAAGATTGCTTTTTAGACCCATTTTACACTTATATATTTGTTCCAGAAGGAAATTATTACAAGAAGGAAAAATATGTTATTCATGCAAAATACACTGGGATTACAGTAATGAAACAGAATCCAAATTAGCTGGAAAAAAATTGGAGAATGGGCAGATAAGCAACATAAGTCACAGGAAATTATCCTTGCAATGCTCAGGGGAATCACTTGTCTGCAGCTAGAAGCAATAATTTTTGCTACATTTTGTTGCCTTGTTATACAAAAGCTATTTTAGAGATGAAAGCACTGCATAGGTCAAAAAGAATTTAGACAGGCTAGGAGCTTGAACATAGGCTTTAATGTCTCAGACTGCTGAAGAGCTGCAGAGATCTGATGGTTTGAGATGAGGAAGAGCCATGGAGGGAAAGTGAATAAAGAAAAGAGAGGCTTAATCCCAGCAGTTTTTCTGGAAGTGTTAAAGGCTGCAGTATATAGGTCAATGGCAAAAAAGCTATCTTTTTCACGTAAGTGATATTGTAATGTACAGAAAAGTAATTCATGGCAAAAGAGCAACACAAACAGATGACTAGCGTTCTTCTTTTTAGATTTTACAGAACAGTAGAAGTTCAAAATTTATAGGTAATTTCTTTTGGAGCAAAGGGCATGAAATCCCACATTAAAGCCACTAACAAAGCTTCTGCATGGTCAAGATTTTACCCAGGGTGTGGGAAGTTTTGTGGTTTGATTTGCAGTTTTTTTAATCATGAAAACTTGAGGCTAGTCCTAACCCCAGTTTCACTTTCATTACATTCTGGCTCAAGTAAATCTTTAGGCAATTTAAAAATTCTTACGTGCACTCATTTAGCTTCGTAATAGATTCCTGCTATAATTGCTCCATCTGATACATCACTGATGGAGTATAATTTTTCACGTTCCTCTCTAACACATGCCTCTTCTAATCCATCTTGAAGCCTTACATTGCAGGCAGGAAAATGTGGTTGCATGTAATGAACTCTTTTAAAATCAGGAAGACGATTTAATTCAGGAGCCACCTATTCAAGCACAGTGTCTCTATTGTTTTCTCAGCCTGATTTTTTTTAAAATGAACAGCACTCTTAATTTAAACATCCAATCAAGAGGACCAAAATGTTTCACCAGCTTGGCTTGAAAACCTGGAAGGGTTTCCAACAAAGAACAAGGGGACTGACAGAGAGAAATACAAAAAAATGTGAACATTAACTCTTAAATCATGAGAGTTCAAAGAAAACAATATATTTCAAGTTGATCAAAGTGCTGAAAAATGGATGAGATTACACACATATGAAGATATTGGGGTTTTTTCTCTCCTAGGGTCAACAGTAAGTCCAAAGTCCATGACTGACACGTCTCTAATTGCTTGTCTAAATATATTATCTAAAATTAGACTGTTTCCAGGTGTAAGAAAGACAGGAAAACAATATTATTTTGTTCATTTATGTAAAATATATATTTCTTACATATAAAAATCCTTCTGAAATTATTCCAAATAGAATGCTATAAATGTGTTCCTTTAAACATAATTTTAATTTTTAAGGGCACTTTCTCCCAGTTGTTCGCATGTAGCATCTTGGCATTGCTGTGGCCATAGTCAGGACAGTGGACTCGAGCCATAGACTGCAACAATAACTTGGGAGACCGAATGCTATTTTTCCTGAAAATTTTACTGAAATTTAGACAAGTCTTTCTTTTGATTGCTTTTTTGTTTGGCAGTGCCATTTCTCTTAGATCACACAAGGAAAAGTTACAACATTCACTCTTTTGTGGCTTTAGTGTTCTGATCTTGTGTGGCCACTCCACATTAGTGTAACCCTTCTGGAAATATGTCAGGAGAGAGGTAGAAAATAAGGTTTGGCAGAAGTTTAAGCTGTTCCATAAAAATCAAATAACAAAGATGTTTTACTGTGGCTTTGTCTCCTGTGCCCTCTGCATGTCCCACCTTTTCACTTCTTTTACTTACTGATCCCTCAACATCTTCCACTTCTTCATCTGTCCCCAGCACACCTATTTTCCACATCACAAACGCTAAAGCTCCCTTCAGTTTTCCCCAAGGTCCCACAGTGTTATCCTCTCTTTGCTGCCAACTCAGAAAGATGCACAGACCAACTGTGGTTCAGTCAACGGAGGCACACTGACCCCTCAGCAAACCAAAACATGGGAAATCTGGGCTCTCTCTTTTCCCCTCAGTGTGTGGCAATCTGGCATCCTTCAAAACTGGATGACACTGGCGCAGAGATTCAAGGGTTGTTGGAGAGGAGCCAACAGACAGTCTGATGACATATAATTAATTTCCTTCTGAAACACCGATAAAATAATCATCGTAAGATAAACCATCTGTCCATCAGTTCCAATCTTCTCATACATTTCAGAACCACAACCCTGCCAGTGTGGGTTTTCTCAAAGCCCTTTGTCCTTGTGAAACCTTTGAAAATATTGCTACAAAGCTTCACTTTCAGACCTCTGGTCAGGAGGAACACTTACATTGAATTTCAACATTTTGGCCTGTGTGTCTCCAACAATGCCATTGCACAGGTATGTACTAGCACAAATAAAAGTGACCTCTTTGTGGCACCTGCTCTCCTGAGCAGTTTGGAACTAACAAAACAACATTTTCCCTGAACCCTTTTGTATATTAGGCAGTGCCAAGCTCAGGTAGTGAAATCCCAAACACAGAATGTGGACATAGTTATCTACAGAATTGTTCCTTTGAGATGTTTTATGAGGCAAGAGGGATGTTCCAAGAGGAGAAGTTCACTCTGTTCTTACCTCTCCCCAAATGCCAACAGTGTCTCTGATGTCATTTTTACAGTAAGAGAGTTGTCTGATGCAATTGTTCACAGCAACACTGCTCTTCCCAGGAGCCAGATCTTCTTCTGCCATTTCTACCCAGCCCAGAGATCGCACAGCAAAGCACTAAAAATACAGAAAAAACATCTGTCATGCAACAGCAACTAGGCATTTAAGGTTAAAGGTCTCCTTTAAGAATGGGAAAAAATTAAGGCCTTGTAGATGGGCTTACACTCAAAGATTAAGTAAATGAAAATACAATTTGTGAATGGCAAGGTGAAAACCTTCAAAGGAACATAGAAGAATGTATGACTTGCTATGAAAAGTATCTGTGGAGGTAACACTAATGCCTTCCAATAAAATAATTTTGTTAACATAAAGGAGGAAACAAGGGAGCAGTAAATATTAGGATACACACAAATTCAAAAACAATAAAGGAAGAAGAACAACTACAGATTGAAATTTTGTAGAATTGTAGCATTGAAATTTTAGCTAGAATCTAGAGCTCTAATTGAAAAGAAAGAAAACAGTACTGGATTATGTCTCTTGTGAGGTATCCACTGTCTGGCTTTTAACCAGAAAATTACTCTTTTTTGTGGATGACAGCAATCACTTCAATAGTAAGCTTACCTAAGGTAGCACACAGTAACAAATTCAGAGCTAAGAAGAAGATAAGCTATCATAAAAGGAAAGTGGGTTTTTTCTAGAAAAATTCAAAATTACCTTTAAAATAAAACACTCTAATTATGCATTTTTAGCAGAAAGATGTTTAGCCAACCAGAGCACTGAGCAGAACAAGCCAAGGCAACATTATTCTGCATATATGGTACTTTTTGCAAACAAAACAAAATGGAAGAAATTGAATGGCATCACCTCTACCCTACATCTACAAAGGTAGAGAATGAAACGTATTAATTCTGAAAAACCACCAAAACCTGCTCATTTGTTCTCAGGCATTATGATGAGAGAAATACAGACCTCACACTTAGTCAATAGGAGTTTGTCTACGAGACCAAGACTTCTTCCAGAGAATATTACAGGTGTTTCAGGTTTACTGTTGTACCTCCTGACCAGACACACCAAAAGCTTTAGCTGGTCCCTAAAGGCTCAGCAATAGCAGACCAACACTCACTGTGTTGCTGCCTTGTGGCACACACTTTCCTTGCTGTCAGCAGCATCCTGTGGGTCCTTGGAAAGCAGACAATGATCCTGGGAGCTGCTGGAAAGAAGGTAGTGCCTCCAGGAGCACACTGCCACACAGCCCAGGAGCTGCAACAGCAGGCCCATGCTGCAGTTACCAATCCTTGCTCTGAAGATGCAGTAAATAAATCAGCTTCAGAGCTCAAAAGCCAAATATTCACATGTCACCTTCTAAAATCTGCTGTGAAGTCAGTGAGTTGATCAAGCTCACACACCATCACTGCTGTGCCGTTTGGGAACAACTGCCCTCAACAAAAACCCACCCCAAAACACCAAGGTATTTTAAATATGCATAATATGTCAACTTTGGCAGACTAAGGGAGGAATAAAATTCACCAGTGGATAAAAAGATAATGAGTTTCTCCCTCCCTATAAAATTTCTCTCCTCCTTCAGCCTTCTTTGAGTTTGCACAATGCATTCATCCAGGCTCACTCCACCAAGCAGGAAAACCAGCCCAAGAGCCTGCTTCCTGTGCCTCTGGTACCCACTCCAATGAGTCACTAAGGATGTATCTCCTCTCAGGTACCAGACAGCAAACACACTCTGCAATTGCATAAAACCTTTTAGTGAGTGTAAGTAAAAAAAAATTAAAGGCTTTCATGCCTCCAGCTTTTTTTTTTTTTTTTTTTTTTTTTTTCTTTGCAAACAAGGGAATCAACATGAAAATTCTCCCACACTGCTGCTTCCTGACCCAGCTCTGCTGGAAACCCACAAAAGTGCTGACTTTCCATTCTAAAGGGCCATGAAGGAAAAGATGAAAGAGGAGACTAAGGAGGGGTCAATACTCAGGGGTGCTCTTCACTTCAGGGCTACACAAGATACTAAAAAAATATTTTTTAGCAGTTATTAAGGTGGTCTAATCTTAAGATTGCAGAATTGTTTCAGGCACATTAGATGCTCATGAATCTTGCTAAAAGTGCTGCAATACCCACTGGAGTATTAAATATTTATCTTTGCAAGCTTTAAAAATACTGATTTTTACTGTACCAGATGATACAAGTATTTAAATATTAAATTGAATAGCAGAATACTAGCAGAGAGAAACATTTTCTAAATCATAAGAGAGGTGAAGAACTACATATATACAATAAGCATACTGTTTTCTTGTTGCTCTTCACATCTCAACCACATCTGCAATTTGTTAGCTGCTTTCTGAACACGAGGATAAATAAGGAATCACAGAATGCTTTGGGTTAGAAGGGACCTTAAAGATTGTCTAGCTCCAATCCCCCTGCTGTGGGCAGGGACACCTTTCACCAGACCAGATTGCTCAGAGGGCCATCCAACCTATACAGTCCTTGCACTGAACAGAGTGTATCTTAAGAAGGGCATAAAATGGTGAAAGACTATCTTTGTTCAACTTGACAGCAGGTAAAACTCTTATTAGTAAAGATGGTGAACTGTTTTGCTATCTTTTTTCCTGGCCTTTTTTTATTCTATGTTTGAAATTCTCTGGTGGCAGAGAATCCACTGTATTTATGCAGCCCACTGTCAAACCAGTAAAGTGAGCTGAATGCAACACTTGCCTACCCAACATACTGCCCTCCATGTAAAAGACCTGGCTTCCTTCCCTGCTTCTATTCCCTCTTGGTGCTTCCAAGTGAGGTAGACATGAAAAAGCCCTTGGCTTCTGGCACCTGACAAGTTTTTGTGTATTTCACAAGAAGCCCTTACCATAATCCAAACAAAATGCTTCAGAACAGTTTCAGAAAACAAACTAATTTCCCAAAAAATCACTGCAAACAAAAACCTCTCAATAAACCCTAAAAAGACTCAACATTCTACTCACAAGACAATGTATGTACTTCAGTATATATAAAAGTAACTTTCTTCTGCTCAAAATACACCTAAAGACCAAAAACATTGCATTTTGTGGTTAAGTGAATATATGTGCTGATGTGGCTCAGCAGATATAGTTGACCTTCACGTAGATTTTCAGAAGTAGAAAATAGGAGGACTCAGTAACATGTGACATGTACCAGGGTCCACTCAGCATAAGCATAACAGAAGTATATAAACACACAGCTGTGGAGTGGGAGAGAGGTGGAAGTCTGAGCTTGCATGCCTGCATGTCTGTCTTCTCTGTGTATTGCCAGCAGCTGCATTGTAAGAAATCCACTTTGTGTTTTATTGTTGGTTGCTTTTTTTTCCTCTTTCCTTATTTGACTTAGAGGTTCTCTTCTCTTTAAAACAAAAGACCACAAAACCCAGCAGAAACAAACCATCTAGAGTCTCTAGTCAGATATGACCTAATTTTTAGACCATGGCTGGCTGAGTTAGGTGTGACAGCAGAGCTGCTTAGTACTGTAACACATTCACACAGCATCATGGTTCCCTGCCTCCCACCAATGAGACTGACAAGCCAAGAGACAAAGTTCTTCCTTTGACCTCAATGAGCTTTGATAATGCACTCCATTGTCTTCTGGACTACACATCTAGAGGCAAACCAAGCCAAGGTAAAAAACAGGGTGTAGCTTTTCTTCATTAGAAGTCTATGAGCTCAGTAAAACCATTATTTCTGGCAATACCAGTTTGTTAAACATCTCTCCTCGAGGCTTAGAGATAATTAGAGGCAATGCCAACTTGCATCTCACAGTAGTCTATATAATTTCTCTCTCTAAGAGAAGGTTTTCTGTGCCTGGTCAGGCTGTCTGCTTGCCCCTAGACTTTCTTTTCAAGAGCTGGCAAAGAAAAACAGGTTTGAAGGAAAACAAAATAAGTTGATAAATACAGCAGGATGAAAGATACTTACTGTGCAAACATCGCTATTTGGGACTGGGAAGATCAAAGATACTACCACAAACATTGCATAGCTAAGACAAGTGAATGAAAAAATATCCCTTAAACCATGATAAGTCAATAATCTTGTATTTTTATCTTGACTAGAGACTTCATATTTCCTGCCTGGCTACACAGGGCATTGTGCAAAAAAAATCCACCTTATCACACACTAGCCCATGAAAAGACAGGTGAACAAAAATGCAAACACAGGTATTGCTGCTTGGTGGTACAGTTCAGGGGAACTTACATTTAAATAGTTGCAAATCCAATTAATGTTTCAGGGCTAATGATCTGTAACCTAAGAACCAAACTCATAAATACTGTCATCTGAACTCTGTATAGAGCTGTAAAGCTCTCTTGCAGTGCAGTTCTGATCCAAAACATTGCCTAAAGCTGGGGAACTTTAGGACTGAAGAAATGAACAAAGCACAGATCACACTTCTGCTCTTTGGCATTGCAAACGCTTCACCACAGGACAGGGTTCTGCTCCGCAGCAGCTTTTCCAAGAGGAACTCTGGAAGGAGCTTTGGCAGGGACGCAGAACTGTGACAAAGTTCTAACCATAAGCACACCCTATCTGTTACCTCATGCAGTGCTAAGCATGTGGCATTAAGGAAAATAAAAATAAAATAATCGAGAAAAACAAAGCAAATAAAATCCCCTACTGAAAAGAGGACAAGAGATCAAGTGCACATGACTGATGGCAGAGTAGTATTGGAAACTGGAGGGATCATAAAGTCATGGATAGAAAAGACCCCACTGTCAGGTGAAAATGAATTAGAACATCAGTTTGAGAACTGTAACAAGTCAGCTGAGACTCCATTATCTTCATGCAGGGAAAAACCATTTTATACAGTTTTTACAGACCTCTGCAACTTTAATTGGTTAATGGCTTTCTTGCCAATTACTCTATTGGTTAGTAAAAGGTATACTACTTGTCTGTCAAATCTCTCTATTCTTGTATTGTTTACATATTTTCTTTACTGATTCTCATGGGACAAATCCCTCGTGATTGCAGGTGCATTTGTTTTTTAACCCCAGAATAGGTTGTAATGCTAACGAGTTTTCATACCATGAGTGCTTTCGCATGGGAACTTGCAAATTGCTTAACTGCACTTAGAAGAGATGTAGGCTAGCTATTAATTTAATAGAGCAGGCCTCATTTTATGAGGCCTTTCTTCTATAATTCTTCTACCTGTCATGATACAGAACAACAAACCAATGTACATACAAGACTACAGACAGATTGCTTTTCATATAACACAGCTGTTGGCAGCCACTATGAACACATCTGTATTAAGAATATGTTTGCTTTGATGCTTTAAATCTGTGCTACTTATTTCTTCTCTACTTCCAAGCCCACAGCACTTAGTTTTGAGCAGTTTCCCTTTGTTTCCTTTTATATTTTTCCTTTTTAAAGGTTATATCTGCCTGCAGACATACGTAAATCACTACAATTTTTAATAAGGCGTTTTATCACAGACCACTGAGCAGGTTTGTGCCTGAGACACAGCATGTAGGTCACACAATTAACCATTTATTATGCAGCCAACATAACCCTCGAAATTTCACTTGCATTTTCTTTGATAGGTTGAAAATTAAAAACCTATCATATTATTTTATGCTTTAGAAGATCAAATATCATAACATATTATCTTTCTATTCTGAGGAAGAAGTATGCCTGCTACATAGCAAGACAGATTACATTGATTTCAGATAAAAATACTGGAGAAGATCAAAGATAGAGTAACAAGAGAATAAAAAGAACTAATGCAATTAATGAACAAGCACTCGCATTTAATTGACATGAAGAGACTGCAGTGCATCTACTTTCTCAAAGAAATGCTCACAGATGTCACATAAATTCTTATCTACAAAAAATTCAAAATGCTTAATCAAAAACATTGTAATAAGACTTTTCAACATTTCCAGCTTCCTGTAGCAGTTCATCTTGTATTATTTAAATTACTGAAAACGCACATGAAATACAAAAATAAGCACAGAAATATTCAGGTCACAACAGAATTCAGAAATCACTCATATATGCTATTTCAGGCAGATGACTATTAAACTAAAATCCCCTAGAATTAAATATGGGGACTTTACAAATATTATAAAATAATATTACTTCTTTATATTATTTTAATATAAAATAAATTACTTCTTTAGAGGAGGTCAGTGTCAAATTTGCTGCTCTCACAGTCCCTCACTCATTCTCCAAGCCACTACAGTCTCATTTTTCCAGACCTGCAGACTTCAATGTGTAGGATGACAAAAATCCCTCTCTTGTTTGAGCTTAATACTTCTGTCTCAGTGGTCCTCCCTGGCTTACAGCCAGAGGTCAAATCTGCTCTATCAAGGCAAGAAAATGTTGCAGGAACATTGTGCTGGTTCAAGACTTTTTAAAATCCAGTCATTTGAGCAAAAAATCAAATGGACACCACTCTCTCTGTTAACACTCCCTTCTGAAGAAGAAATTATAATCACCCTATTCTTTTCTCCAGTCTTCTCAGCATGAACAAGTTTTCACTTCAGATGTTTTACAGATAGCTTGACTTCAGATCCCAAAGGGATGGGTTTGTGCACTTTGCTTTGAGCTAAGGTTGGGTCATTTTAATATGGTGAAATAAAACCTGTGCTTCCTCATTTAAGAAAATGCAGTCATTTTTCGCTAGAAACTAATAAAGGATGTTAAAATTCGGGTCTGTCTACCTTGCAGAGCAACTGAGCTGTTAGGATAACTCAAGCAGATTTCACTATTCTGCGACACACAAACATGACCCCAACAAACACACCAATGCTTTGTCAGTAGAGACAAGCCCTGCAGGAGTTTACAGAGCATAAAGAACGTGTGCATTTATTTCTTTAAAACTAATGCTCTGCACTTATTAACTTTAACCTTAAATGCTGTGCTTTCTTAATGTAGGCTTTTCTTCAGGCTGACAGATCTAAGTGCTTCTAATGCCACCAGCAGCGCTTTATTTAGTGCTGTGGTGCATCAATTCAAAGGGAACATCCAGATTTTAAAAATCCCATCAAAACTCACAAAGAAACAAAAACTCCTGAAGAGCTTCTAACCTTTAGGTGAACTCTTGACCTTATGAATCAATGGAGAAAAACCTTCCAGCTTCACTAAAGTCAGAATTTCATGTCTCTTTAGAAGCAACATTATTAGAAGTAATTTGATTTCTGCAGAAATTACATTTACAACAGGATCCAATGTCAATGAAGTTAAATCACTATTGATCAGTTCCTACTTTTCAAAAAAGACTCAAAAAAGCATGAATCCAGAGTCCAGAAATCTTGAGCCCTGCTGGACCTCCCACATTTGAGGACCCATTTACTGTCATGCTGTCTCCTTGAAGCACCATGGAGTCATCATCTCCAAACATGGAATAATGCATAACTGTGAAACATGGCAATATGATGGATGGCATACCTCACGCTTTTACATCTCTTGAGAGATAAATATGATCTTTTTTCTCTTGGATGAAATGCAGAAAATTTTGACAAGGAAAACTTCTCATTTTTAACGTGAAATTTACAAATAGAACTAAAAATAAATATATATGCTGGCTAGAGCTATCTAAATACCGCTCTGTCATTCAACTCAATGTTCCACTTTAATTGATTTTTAAATTAACTTCCTCCATAGATGTACCTTTCAGCTAGTCTACAACAGACAAATAACTCACCAAGTTTGTATCATGCTGGTTTCAAAACGTGTATGTGCAATATGTAACATAAATAAATATACATATTTTTATATACACATAAATATGAACAGCACTTTTTTCCATTAAAAATCTAATCTATGCCATGGAATGGTAAACACTGTAACATTTCAAACTAGAACAAGCTATTTCCCTGAGCTGCCCTTGTTGGTGGAGGGTTAAAAAATATAATTTCTAGATTGAGTAATGTATAGGGGGAGGAAAGTAGAGAACGTACAACTGGAACTTACGCAGCTAGCTGGGAACAAGCGTCAGTTTCTGTAAACAGCTCCATGCTATTGTTTTAACCAAATCAAGTGTGGATCAGGGTAGAAGCGTAGGTATGATTTAAGATAGTAACTAAGGAATAGGATAATCAGTATCTAGGGGTGGGGGTTAGTTAACATGTGTATAATTTAAACTATAAAAATCACGAATCGACTCTGTATGCTTTGGACATCAGATTTGGGTGTATTATCACCCCGGTGTCCCGCGCGCTGGAATAAAGAACCGCATATGATCGCCTCTGTGTGGTTATATGTTTTCCTACGCTAACACCCTGAACTGGCAAGGTGATATAAATAATTGAAGAGAAATACAAAAATACCTGTCAGTTCATTTTGTAGCAATACGATGAACAGACACTCAAGAGGCAATTCACAATCAACAGGCCATTCTACAGCTGAAGCTGACAGAGGCCACACAGTTTGTTTTAGAGGTGAAATAGTTGGTCTCAAGCGGGGTGTATGAAGGGTGGCCAGCCATGATTACCTCTGCACTGTACTAGCAGAGCTGCTGGTGAGCTGACAGCGAGCTCTGTCAGCAGGCTCAGCCCAGGCTGTGCTGAACTGGGAGCTGCTTGCTGCCAGAAGCCATTGGTCTGCAGAACGGCCACAGAACCCTTTTGCCTGTGGCACATGAGCATGATGAGCTGCTGCTTCTCCCAGTTTCTGCCCATTCCTGACAGCTCCTTCAACAATCACACACAAACTACTGCTGGCCCATGAAAAGTTTACTGTGTTGCACTATAAAACGATGAATAAATTGTGATTAAAAACTACTAAAAAAAGCAACACTAAAATATCAGAAAGTGAAAATTCTTAAAAAAAAAAAATTGCTTAGATCAGCAGGCTGGGGTTTTCTGTGTTCTACTGAACCACCACAGTTTGTTATATGATTGTACATAGCAAGATGTTGTACACAGACTCCAGCCAAGAAAAACTGGACTGTGCACCTCCATGAGAAAAGTACTGAAGATGACATTGGCACTTTGACCTAGTGAAGCAATAGAAACTGCCACCATAGAAGAAACAACATCATTAAAAAAAACCTAAATTAAAAATTAGGTTTATTCATATTTTCTCAAACATAGCCAGTACTTCCTAGTATCCCATGCCTGAGAGGTCCTAGCAGCACACTGGGTGTCCCACAGTTGCAATTCCAGAGGCAAGGCTGCCTCCAGTGTCACCTCACCTGACTGGTAACCAGGGAAGCTGCCTCCCACAAGGACAGTGGTCACTGGCATGCACCTAAAGTGCCCACACAACCTGGCCACTCATGGCAAAGGTAGTAATTGTTCCAAGGGCAAAGCATGACCCACACAGCTCAAGCATCTTCCTGTAAGGCATTTGGCACCTATGTTCTTACTACCCCGACAATAATTCCTGCTCAACACACCTGTGGCAGACACAGCCACTGTCAATACTGGAACTTTAGTGGCCATGAAGATATTTTGTTGTGATTTGAAACAAAGGTGTTCCTATGATTTATCTTCTCTTTTCCCAGTCCTGCAGAAATCTCACAGCTAGTGCAAACCTTTTGTACAGTATCTTAACAAAGCAAATCCTGAGAATGCCCCATAACTCAAGACCTAATTCTTGCATTACAAACCTGGAAACTAAGGGTAAATATTCAAGCAGCTTCCATTCTCTTTCACGTGAGGAATGGCTTTGTGATGTGTTTTTCTAAGGAAGACTACAAGCAAAATCTCTCCTCTACATGCCTCCTACTGTTTAGGCACTCATGTCCTGGTAATGCGTGTTAGGTTCACAGCTAATTAGATCCCAGAGATATATGGGATTCCTAGGAGTGAAAGACATGTAATATTTTGGAGGATCTCATTATAACATCTTGAATGGCTTCAGAAATTAAGCTACATTATCCCAGATATTTATATTTTACATGTAATATAGCAAAACCCCACACTGTAACTCTGTATGCCCTTATAAAGTAAATCCATGTGATCTGGGAAAATGCTACATCTTCCTGTGCCCTGAACTCATCTTGCTATTTGATTAAACAAGACTCCATTTAGGAACAAGGTGGAAGCAAATATCCTCTAGAAGGAAATCTGTATTATGATATACATCACATCACAAAATTAGCAGTTTTTACCTAATGACACAACAGATGTCAATAGTAATAACTATCATGCACAGAGATAAATAAGCAAACACATTCTCTGAAAGATGTAATGCACTACATGAAAAAGACTATTTAAAAAAATAAATCATTAAGGATATGTATTTTAGTGCTTTAGTTGGCTATTTCTAAAACTGCTTTTGAAGCAGAACATTTTCAAGCAGCTGCATCATTTACCTACAGATAGAAGGGTGCCTTAATGCTGCTAATGGGAAACAGCCAAATTCAGAAATAATAAACTAGTTTAGAAACAGCCACCCCCATCACTCACCATTGCTACCCAGGAGCTGCAAAGGTGCAATGGTGAATTACAATTGAATCAGTCTGTCAGTAAGACTAGTCAAGGCAGAAAAAACCCCACAAAAACACTTAGAATAAACTTGAAATTAATACATGGGTTTATATATTGTGGTTCCCTTTTAAGAGTAAAGGAATGGGTACAAGATTTCTTCTAGTGCTATTTCCTAGGGAATGAAAACAAAAGATTGCTTTGAAGAAATAAATTCCTAGTCCAAAACCAAGCCAAAATACCACTTTAGAAGAAAAACTGTTAAAGATACCCTATTTCTCCTTTAGATTTAATCTACTTTTGCAAAGAAACTTAAAGGGAATAAACTCCTCAAATTTAATTAATTGAAATTAATTGAATTGAGGCTTTCTGCAGCATTTTGTGAGCTCATGAAAAGATTGTAATGCAGCCTGAGGTGTACCACTGGAAAATGCTGAATACTCCCAGCTTACACCAAGAATTTTAGAAGCTACTCTGACTGTATGAAAAGAATAAATCTTGGGATTGCTAGATATGGCAAAAGCTCCTCTCAGGTTAAGTCTTCACTTGGATCAGAAATCAGATTCATGTCCACCCCCAAGGATACACACTGATTATTTACACATGATCCTGTGTCTAGGCAGTCCCATATTTGCTTCTGGAAAAGACTAGAAAGAAGCAAATATACAATGCCTCCAAAACACATACACCTGCTTCCATAGCAAGAAAAGCAGCCAAGATATGGATATTAAATCTTTGGGGAACACATAGTATTTTGTAAAATTATTTTGAGGGTGTTTAGATAGATTGTTTTGACTTACAGGCCACTTTCACTACAGCCACAAGTCAGCTTACCAAATGCCATCTGGTTAAACCCTAAAGCCCAGGTAATCCATAGAAATTCAGCACCAACTCACTTTCCATGTCTCCAAGTGTCTTTTCATTCACCTACAGATGAATCACTAAATTTAAATACCTGTTATCAATATCTCCTGATGCCCTCTCTCTTAGAAATAGTCTCATTCTCTTCCTTTGAGATCGAGAGCATTTATTGATTTCTAAAGTAGAAAACAGTCTTTTGGAATAAATGGCTAGGACTTCCACAGGTTTAAATACATTCTTTCCATTCTTACATGTATGTAGTAAATATGTATACAGCTAAAGTATATAGCTAAAACAGTATATAGCTAAAGCTATTCTAAAATGGTGAGGCTCAAAAATGAAGCTTTGCTGAGCAGACTAATGTAGATAGGGAATTTGACAATCCGTGCTTGAAGACAAAAGGAGAGAATAAAGGCATGGCTACACGTCAGGCCAAACAGACCAATCTGGAAAAGGTTTTAGAGAAAATCAGTCACGTGGGCTTTCCCTTTTTCATCTATTCCTAGGTGCAGAGACAGGATTTCCAGGAGGATCTGTTTCTATACACGCACATAAGAAAAGATTTAGCACCTTCCTACGTTTTTACATAGAGACATCATATTTTATAACAATGAAAAAAAAGACAACCCAGAAGAATTTACAGTCTGGGATTGGTAAAAGCATCTTTTGCCTTCCTTGAAACTCAATTAGGAAGGCTCACATTGCTCTATAAATTAAGCAGGAAGGTTACGATCTGTCTCCTGGGAAGCACCAATTCAAAACTCATTTCTAGCTGTGCATGTTTCACATGCAGAATTAAGATCCTCATCAAGCACAATGAGCCATCTCTTCAAGAAATTTCTACCAAAATAAATTACTGGAATCAAGAAGCTGGAGGTAATAATTCTCCTCTTTCCACTTCTCCTTTATGACCTTCTGCAGACAACCTGACCGAGACACCATGGATATGAAACTATGCACTGCATCTTAAGCACATTATACATAGAGAAACATTTGTTCTTGACTGACAATTATGAATGGTTGGGTGTGTTGCTGCATAAGTCACTTTTCTTACAACAATTACATGAATTATATTACATGCTTTTCCCAAAACAGGCATTTTTGCAGTGCTTCAATCTTTGCAGAAGTTGACACTGGGGGAAGACAACTACTACGATTTTCCACAAGGTGGCACAGTTCCCTTTGTGAAATTCAGCATTAAACGTCCCATAGAGAAGCTGTTTTTTCCACAAATGTACTGGCCAGTGTCATAAATAGCTTTAAGATCTATAACATACCTCTAACAAAGTTCATTTTAACAAATTCTTCCAACAGAAAGTTTAATGAGTTAAAAAAACCTTCCTTCTCTTGTGATGAAATGAAGAAAAAGTATTTATCTGTGCTTGTTGCCACACAAAAGCAAGCTTCAAAGATAGTTAAGGCACATGATATGGCAGGGGAGAGCCTAAAGGGCTAAAAATACCTGATTTTTCCAAGTCATCAATTTCAAATCCTATTAGACTTCTTTCAGGCTCTCAATATTTGGGGTAAAATGGACTAGCAAGGAACCCACCTACCCCATACCCTTCCCATCCATGTGAGAAATAAAGCTCCCAGAGCATTTTCCAGAGGTGAAGATTTTCCCTGCTGTTTCTGGACACTTCCCACTCCTGTGACATATGGCCATACTTGCCCTGTCCTTGGGGCAGAGGCAGATGCACTGGACAGCTCTGCCCTCAGCCTCTGCTGCTGCAAATCAAATACCACAAGGCTCATCATGAAAGGAACAACTCTTATCATTCTCAGGACTGGAACCTAATGCTCCTCACTCCTCCAACTCCTTTTACTGTGCTCAGAATTTAGTGCTTGTCATTGTAATGAGCACAGCTGAAACCCTTGCTTTTAAACTACCAGCAGGCCAAGCAAAGTACAATTATTTACATCTGATTTAAATATCACAAGCCAAATAATCAACATGACAAAGAAAATAAACGTCTGATCAGTCTGTTTTCTCTCTTAAAATATATCATTAACGCTATTAAAATGATCAACTCTCTTACATACATATTTGTTCCTGCAAGTAAGTAGCTTCTGATCCTATCAGTTGCTGCAGCTGCATGGCACAGCCAAAATACTTATTTAAATTACTTGGATATTTAATTATAGAGATTTATATACACCCTTAACAATAACAAGGCAAAACTATCAACACAACAAATCTGGAGACAGATAAGCAAGCACTCAAAACTTTCTGCTGCTCCTTTCTCCTCAAAACCCTTAGATTACAATAGTAAAAGCTTTGATTTTATTATGGTGCTTCATCACATAACAATCTAATTTTTCTCTATGAACTGTATTCTCAAAGTACGTTGCAGTTCCTCTTCCAAAACATGACGTTTCTTGTTCTAAAAGGTAACTTCCTTGTTAGTAGGTATAAGTTGACGCAGACATATAAAAGAGGAAGAGTACTTTAAAAAGGGACAAACTTGAAAATAAAGAGCAAATTCTGTCACTGAATGCCCCAGAAGCTATTCAGGGATAATAAAAAATAGGCCCCTCTCTCACACAGACACTCACTTATTTGCAAGAGGACAGTTACTGCAGCTGGGCAGTAGAATCTTGAGCTCTAAAATCCAATTTCCTGTCTTATGTGATTTTAAAATAAGTCACACTTTCCTGACACAACTGAATGAAACTTTAGATTTGCAAATTCCTTTGATGGAATTTGTCTTGCATAGACAATCTATATTGTGCAAAGAGGAGGGGTACACTGAATTTCAAAATGGTTGAATAAATGAATGAGGAGACATTCTGCACCTTGTAAGTTTATGCTTACAAGTGCTAGATTTTTAATTGCTACATCATTGTGTCTCTTCATACAGACCTTGGCCTCTGGATCACTGTTGATGCTACAAGAATCGTCATCATCAGATTGTGGACCATTTCTGTGACATAGGGAAAAAAAAAGATAAAATCAGTCTTAAAATCATATGAAAATTACAGCACAACACAGAACAGAGTTGGTCATTTCACTGAGATGTCTGAAGTCATTGTACCTGAGCTTCAAAGAGGCATAACGTAATGTTGCTCCTTCAAACTCTTTCAGACTTGGGTCTGGGTTCACAGTGGCTGCATGCAGGTCCTAGAGATAGAAGCAGTGCAATTAGCATAGTTTTAACACTACTGTAATAGTATTAAGCACACCATCATGTTATCTCAAAAGGAAATTAAATCCTCCCTGCAAAGAAGCGATAGTATTTCTGGCTGAAGTTGAAAAGAGGCATGCATATATATATACACATATATATTTCTCAAGCTGCATTTCATTCAGTGCAGGCATCTTATTTGTTACATCATGGCAGTTGCCCTGCTAGTTTAGATTGAATCCATTCCAAGTGGAAAGATCAGAAAAGGCAGCATGTTTGTGAGCTAGACATCCCTAGCAGTACCCCCATTCACTTTGGCCTAGGTTATGAATGACATTGATGGAAAAATAAAAGGGGAAAACAGCCACTGCCATGCAAAAAACAAGGGTAATAGTAGTAAAGGTTCTAAAATCTGACAATATACTTGCCTTCCAAATGTCACTATTAATCTTTCCCCCATTCAGTACAGCAAAATCACTCCATGGCTGTTTCTAGACACATAATTATTCACACAGGAAGAAGCACATTGATAAAAAAAAAAGAAAGAAAGAAAGAAAGAAAGAAAAAGAAAAAGAAAAAAAAAACACAAGACACTGTTGTTAGCATTGATATTTACAGGATGGGTTAGGGAACAGATTACCTCAAACTTTAACTACTTACTCCACTCTACCATAGCATTTGGAGGAAAGGGGAAAGGAGACATGCCTCTAACAGTTACTTACCAAAACAAATGATTGAAACAAGGATAGTTAATATAAATTAGGAACAGACAATGAAATTACTCTTTAACTATGATCTTAAAAGCAAGCAAAATGAATCTGAATATGAATGTTGGCCACAGCTGCTACAGCCTTTGATCAACAGCAATTAAGGGGAAACATTAAGATTTCCATTTGATTGGCACTTTGTTAAGAAACTCTAATAGTACTGGAACTAAAAATACTGAAACATAAAAAATATATACAAGGATAAGATACATTCAAGGTAAAAATTAAATATTTCTAGAAAGAAATCACAAGAAAAGGGCAAGGCAAGGAAGGAGGATTAGCATGGAGTGCAGAGATTTCTTGCTGAAAAAGTAGTTTTGAAAAGTCCAGCAGCTTTTTAAAAAAACAACCCCAAAACAAACAAAGCACCCACCCTCTCATTTTCCATTCAAGTTTCTCAAAAATTTTCAGAGGTGTTCAGTGGTACAATCAAGCATGTTTAGCACTAAGCAACTAAGTTCAGGATTTTCTGTAAAGCTTGAGAGGAATAGCTGATGCTGGAGTGCCTCTCTCCTCTGTCTCACCAGGAGAGAATTCTCACAGTCCTCAGTAAAAGCCAGGAGATTTGACTACTAGCTTCACCAAATCAAAAAATCCTGACATTATTCCCCTTTTCAGATCAGCTCTGCTGGGCTGTCCAGCTCAGCCCCGAGGTGAAGTGGTACCCACTAACATGGCTCAATGCATTAATCTGCAGGGTGGACTTCTCACCCCAGAAACATTCTCCATATATCCCCACTGGAGGAATCATTTTGTGAGAAACAACTCCCAGTCATAACCCTTTCCTAATGTGCCTTTGAACTAATTGAGTTGTTACCTTTTCCTCCCAAGCCTCTTTCCTTTAATTACTAACTGCTAGTGGTTGTGTTACCTACAGAAGAACTTCTCGAGGTGTTCAAGACCTGGGATGAGTTGGGCTATAAGAACACGCAACTACCATCACCAAATTCTGCTATGATCTCAAAGAAGCTCTTACTGAAACTTAAGCACTACAGCCTTTTCTCTGCACAGGAAACGGGAAAGAGACAGCAAAATTTCTAAAATTTGGAAGAGAATGTTACAAAAGACAAGGATTCAAAAAGGAAGTGATTTGACAACACACAAGAGAAAAGAGGGATCTAAAACTAAGTCAAATCTAAACAGCTGTGCAAAACCAAAGTACATTTTCATGCTTTTGAGGGGGAGGAAGGGAAGGAATGTTACAGGTTATTCATATTTAGCATTTATTAGCATTTTTGTTAAATCGGCAGGATTTTCGCATAATGCTTAGCCCATAGTTGCTTTATATTGAAATTTACTGATTCTCTTGTGAAAAAAATTGTCTTGCGCTTTGTGTAAAAGTAAGACATTTTCACATTATTTTCCTTTTTAAAACATTTTGCCATTTCTATGCACGATAGCATCATTCCTCCCCATCCTTTTTTAATTCTCTGTTCAACAGTAATAACTGTTTCTCTTTATGCTAAATATCCAGAGTAAGCTACAACATAAAAATGGCTGACCTGATCTGCTCTTTGTTGACTGCCCTCAGCTGTGAGCCACATTCTACCAAATGAAGCAAAGCTTCTGCATTTTACATTATTTAAGAGACAGGGACACAATAAAATAAAATAAAGGGAAAAAAAGGAGGAAACAAGACAAAGGATAAAAAGGCGTTTGTTACTTGGGGGGGTGGGGAGGGAAATGGTGTTTGTAAATGTTTGTTTGACAAACTCATAACCTGAAAGAGCCTAAATAAACTCATTTCATGACTGGCACATGATGCTTTACAGAGAAATGTGACTTAGATACAGTATTTTCACAGACTCATGGAAGCCAATTGGTTCAGATATGAAATGCTACCCACCCATGCCAGTCCACACTCCCAGACTATACTCTTTCATCTGCCTAAGACCTATATATCTCCCAATCTTTTCAGAGTGAAGCAATACAAATCCAGCATGGGGGAATGAGCTAAACCAGCCCTCTCAAAGCAGCAATGAGGTCTAGATTGAATTCCCAATCTTCTGTGAAGTGTTAGACTGACCTTATCACAGACACGTGTATCACCCTTTCCCAGGGAGGAGCACTTGGGTATGCAGCAGTGCAGTGAACAGGAACTGAAACAAATATTGCCTGCCAGTGACTCGGAGATGATACAGTGGTGGCAAGTACCAACTGCAGGGAGACTAAAACCCAAAAATTCACGACTGCTGACACTGTCAAATTATTTCCTTACCATTACCTCTTAAACACACAGTAGGACTTCTCTCTGACTACTCTGCACTGGGGTTCTATAAGGATTCTTCCTCCACTTCCTTTTAATAAAGCCTGGCATCTGTGGTTTCAAGAAATGCAAGACTTTTTCTAACAGTTCTCACTATAACTCCAGCTATGCCTGGAGCCTCTGAAGCTGTTTCAGTATTTGGAAGTGGACAAAATCCCGAGCCAAATTCATGCTCTTGTGTTGAACTCCAGTACTGTAAGTCTGGTGGTACTGCATTGGAATGCTATCTTAATGACCACTGAGTTAAAAAGCCAGTACTGCCTCAATAACACTAAGATGCTTATCAACGAATGCAGAAACAAAAAGCAAATGCTTTTGCCTATATCTACAATTAAAATAACTACATGATATCATACTAATAGAAATTTTGGGGATGTGCTTATTTTCTGTATCACCTTTTACAGCACAGTATATGATCTTGGAGCTGCCATAGAACTGCCTATACACAAATCTTTGCTGGAACAAACTCCTTGCTGAATTAGAATTGCCATATCAAAACTTAGGTGAGCCTACTATGTACTCACATATGTGTATGTCTTACTTCATACATATATACTGTATTAAAATCTATGTTATTATAATTCATACATTTGTAGTCTCATGATGCTGCTGAGAATTAATGACTATTATTCATAATCAAAAATTATATTTCTTTTAAAGCAAACAGAATCATCAAAGGTTAAAAATTCATGTAATACATTACCAGCAGGTCTGAATTTTTAATTGTAAAGACACTTTAAACATAAGTAGAAAAATATTTCAAATGAAAATACGCCATTTTTCCTCTGCAGTTTACCAACCATACTGATTTCTGGGTTGTGTGAAAACCATCTATAATTTGCTAATTAAGGTCCCATTCTCTATATTCTAGAGTAAGAAAAATGACAATGGTAAAGTTATATCCTTCACATGTACATTACAGGAATTTATACTAGATGCTTGTGCAGCACTTTACAGTCAGCATTTCTGATTTTTTTCTTGTTTTCTACCAGAATGGTAATGATTACAGTTCTTTCTCCATGAATCCTCTCAGAAATTATTTCCAGCATGCCTGGTGCACAGTATGAGAGCTTGACTGATGTAAACCATAACTGAAACATTGTGGTCAAGTTTGCAAACGTTATGAGTAGCACTTCTGAACATGTGGGAACAACCTTTCTAAAACAATGAACAAGACTGTACATATTTAAGCCTACACAGGATAAAAGTTTCAGGGTCAAGATGGTAATACATACTTTAATGTCCTTAACTCCTCTTACCTTTCATTTAAGTTAGTTTGTTGCATATATAAACAAAATCAAGAACAGAAAATATGGTCTCTCTAAACGAATTAAAAACTGAAAAACCAAACCCCTAAGAACTGCCTGATCCAAAACTCAGAGCCAGTACAAAGACTTCCCTTGACAGATCTGTGGACATTTTTCTTAAAATTCAGTATAAAAATAATTTTAAACCAATCTTATTTTATATTAGAATTTATTTCCATAGAAGATTTCCCAGAACACTAAAACAAAGTGATTGTATTTTCTGAAGCATACTCTTCTTTATGAGAATTGATTTTATTTTTCTACTTACAGGACACAAAACAAACCTTTGATTTGTGCCTGAAAGCATTATTTTAAAAGGTGGTACCACATACTGCTCTTTCAGCACATGTGGAAGACAGAGTTTATCTCTTTCTGTTTCTCATTAAAGCCTGACTTCAACACTGATAGACATTTGGTACTGGCAGGATGTACAGAGACTTACACTTGAGAACACTTCATGTTTATTCAGTAGAAACTACCCTGTAAAGGAACTAGTGTCTCAAATGAAGACTCATATGTCTTTTGTGATACTCCTATCAAATGAGCCAAAAAGAAGATGCAAACAAAGAGTCCAGCCAAAAGTCTTCTATCATGTGCAAAACCTGTACGTATCCTGTATCCATATAATGCAGCAACGCTTCACCCTATGCCACAGAACTGCCAAAGCTTCACACTCATCAGGCACTGCCTGTCTAATTTATCAGAGACATGTCTGATTTCATCCTGCACATCCAAAGTTTAGGGTGTTTCATCAGGCACCATCATTATAAAATGAACATAGAAAATCGATACTTACGAGGTATTATCAACAAGTAGCTACACTTTGGGAAATTATCAGCCAGTTTAGCTAACAGCTAAACCTGCAAGTTGAAAAAGTGATTTCAATTTTCCTTACAGTATGTAGTCCACAAGAAGACCCAGCAGGTTACCTCAGTTTCTGGAGTAGGAGATGGAGTAATGGAACCAAGCGATCCTTCTCGTGAGCCCTGGAGATCTGTTGGGATGGACACAGGACGCTGCCATTGAGTTGTTCCTGTTGGTATGTGCCAGTAGTAGATCCCAGCAATGTCATTTACTTTTTTCCAACCAGGTGGTAAGTCTGGGTCTGTCTGAAATGAATGATCACTCCATATATCTGCTGAGAACAAGAAAAAAAAAATAACAATCACACAAAGACACAAAGTTCTTGCATGGGTCTGCACTCCTGGTATTGCTGTTCTACAGTTCCTGTGCAAATGAACACCAGAAAAACATGCCAAATTATTGAGGCTCAATGTAACATGACAGATGAATAACCTCCTGTTATACTGCTGCTCTTGATCCCTTTTTGGAATTAAAAGTTCCTTGTTAGTCTATCCTTCAAGCTGCCTTCTAGGAACTTTCTTATGGGTGCTTTTTTCTGAGTCTCTCTCATTTCCGGTAGCCAAATTTATGCACATACACACAACAGACACAAAAATGTCATGATAACTTGAAATAACTCTTACACTCCAAGGTACAAGCCAGACTATTTCTTCCCCATAGCCACTTAAAAAGTTCTTAAATTATCGATTTACCACTTGAGGACTAACCTAAGCAAGTTCTGCAGATGAAATGCTAGATGCTATCATTACACTCAAAGTTAATAAAAAGTCTCAAAAGCCTCACCTACGGTCCAAATCTTAAATCAGCAACATTACCATAATCAGTTCCAGAGGTTCACAAGTATTCTGAACATTTGCTTTTAAATGTCTCCTGTTGTGGCCTCTGTGGCATTCAAGAACATAGTTCCTGACTCCAAGGTCTTACATGTTTTAAAGCAAATTCATCTTCAACCTTGCCCACTTTTGTTTTCCAGCTGAATAAATCAACTGCATTCTTCTCAACCACATAAAAGTCAAATAAACGCAAAACACCTTCCACAATTTGGGCCACATAATGCAAGAAGTAATGTGATCAAATATCTGAACATCACAATGAAGTATGTTCGCAACATCTGCAAGTCCAGTTTAAGTTAAAAATTTAGGCACAGCTTCTTTCCTTGCTATACATACATATGGATGTATACACAGCTACTCAAATATACAGTCAGGAAAGCCTTAAGCTATGGTTGCATTTAATTACTAATTTCAAACTAATCAACCCAAGACACAGAGGAACCAACATGCTACTATTTATTGTTGCAATGACATGTAGTAGCAGAAGGACCTAAACAGGAATTATTTTGAAGTAAAAGCAGACAAACTCACAGCAGAAATAAAATTTTTAACCCAGACTTAAACAAAGAACACTTCTGCAACAATTAGTTACAAGAGAAGAAATTATCTCATATGTGAATAAACAATATAATAACTGGGATAAGAAAATACCACCTAGCTGAGTAATACTATTTTATTTTGAAAATGTATCCACTAGCAAAAATAAATACACTGAAATATGTTTTCATATTTTGAGAAATAACACAGGAATTAGATTCTTTTTCAATTAACACAGGTCAGTACTGTGAAAGAGCAGCATTTCCTACACCAGATGACTGATCTATGCCTGTGTGTGTGCTCCTCACCAAAGGGACTGGCCACAGACCATCTGATAAGCGTGGCTGAACAGGACAGCACCAGAGGGCAGGTGCTCATCCTGAAACACCAGGCCTCATGTTTGCTGTGCAAACCTGCTTCAAAAAAAAAGAAACCTGTGTGTCTCAGCCCATGCTGCAGAATGACAGACTGCTGGGACAACCTTTTCACAGGCTGTGGCCTCCTGCTAGCACGAAATGGGAAGCCTCCCTGGTGCACTGACTGCTCTAACAGATGAAAGCACTCCGTGTGCAAGTCAAAGGCAAAGCGGCGTCACAAGGGATACCAGCACAAGAAAGACAACAAAATAAGCATCAACATCCACATCAACAGCATCTAACAAGACAGATGAATGCACTTGAGGCATCAGAGACCTGCTACAGGATATCAGGACAGCAGTGGCTTTATTCTGAATGTGGAATTATAGGCAGTAGAATAATTTTCCTATGAATTTGAATGACCCCATTCAATGGCGTGACATTTCAAAACTTGTAATTTTTGTTGCACAGCAGCTAGGTGTTATCTCCGCCTCCAAGGGAACTTGGTGGTGAGGATAAGCAAGGTGTAGGGACAGAGGGTTTGTGTCTCTCTGCTTAGGTCCTTTTGCATGAGGCCAAGCAAACTTCCTTCCTGAAGAAAATTCTCTTAAGTAAGGTAACATGTCTAATGCAATAAATTTTGTATTGAACTGGGAGCTGTACTTGGAAAAACAGATCTGTATTTTGCACATGCATCTCTACAGGTGAAAACAAATCCCACCAATCAGCATGGCTAGGGCACTAATTTATGGATAAAAAGAATGCTCTTGAGTAAGAGGAAATGCAGCCTCAAAGAGCCTGAGTTTGATAGCACTCATGAGTTCAAATCAAAGACTGTAAAAATGCTGTACAGAGTTATCAGAGTGCTGGAAGATTTGTTCCTGGGAGGTGCAGTACAGTAACAGCTCCTATGCCACAGGACATTTATTGTTATTTCACATGCCAAAACCACATTTTTTGAAAATTGGGAGATGGCAGCAAGGTAGTCACAGTAAGACAAAAAAATATATTCAGGCAAATCTGAGAGGTATCATTGCATCATTCAAAGGACACATGCTTTGCTTTTCCAGGGATTCATTTCAGCAGAGGGATCTCATTTTGCCTCCTTGGAAGCAGTAGCAGCAGATGTGAGTGCACAGCCTCTGGCTAATGCAAATGCAGTTCTGCTGGAGTTAGGGGAAGCACTAAACTTTCAGTCAGTCTTTCTGGCTTAAAGAGGGCTTATTTCACTGCGTGGGAGCAGAATGCCCAAGTGAGACTGCTTGTCTGCAAGGCTCAACAATACTTGCAAACACTTGATCTACACTATCTAAATAGGTTAAGTAATAAAATACCCAGACTGTACAGAGATAAAGATGAGATACCTCTTTTTTGTTTTGTACTTCTAGCTCAGTTATCTCAATTCTTACGATGGTTTTGTAACAAATTTTCTCCTATTAAAATCCTCTGACAAAAAGGGACACCATCCAAACACCGGATTTGATCCAGACTGCGATTGCCTAACACTGTCTCAAATTCATACTTCCACAATTAAAAAATTAACTGAAAAGCAGTGTTCATTGTCCAGGCTGGAAGCATGATGGTACAAACAGGAACACTTTCAGTGTTTTCCAGATGGAAAAAAATAATCTGGCCAATAATAAATCTCTAAAGTCACTTCTGAATCTCTGGCCCTCCCATTCCAGCAGTGGATGCACAATATAAATGAAGAATTCAAACTGAAAAGCACTTCATCTGTAATAAGAGATCTGCACAAAGCTTCCTATGTCAAAAATTGCAGGGAATGGGACAGCCACAGTATTCCACATGTTGTCCTAGTGTTTGGGCACCAATGGGAAATCACTAGCTTCGTATCTGATGTCTGTCTTCTTCTGGGCTGAAGCATAATGAAGAGCTGTCCACCATATCACATGTGTATTACAGATGCTATTCTTCTGGGCAACAAGGAGAAGCACAAAAAGTATCTGGGAAGGCAGGATAAAAAGGTTTTAATAAAAGGAAAAGGGGAAAAATATTGGTTTTTTTCCTGAAGTTCCAAAATCTTGAAATGAAAATATTTTACTCCTGTCTTCTGCATCTAAATGAAAGCAAAACTAAAGGAAAAGAAGGCCACAGAAAGTTAGTCTTTTTGAAGAGGTGCCAATGACTTCAGCAGATCCAGGATTTCATCCTAAGGGAAGCATATTCCCCCCACCCCCTATGCTAAAAATCAAGTCAGGCACTGAAGGGAGAAGAAGATTTTGTATTAACTACTGAGGGCAAGCAAAAATTCAAGGAGCACTCTCCATTCAATAGCATAACAGAAAGAACATAGGTCATGTATATTTTTATCCCATCCATTTCCTGCAGTGGGCTCAATGTGCAAGTTTAAATTGTTTGGTTTTATCGAAAAGAAGTCTCCAAATGTAACTTCTCACTTCTTATGCAGTACAGCAAAATCAACAGCTTCACCTACTCGCATGATTCACACAATGATGGCCAGCAGGCAGCCTCGCCTAAGCATCACGCAAGGAGCATGGATGCTGTCTCAGAAACAAAGGCAGCAAAAATACAAGGCAACAGGTCAAGTGATCACACATCAGACACATCTGTCTAACTTGGGGAATGTTACTCAACAAGCAGTGATAACCAGCCAGAAGTGGTCATTTGTCACCATCTCTGCTCGCAGCAGGTAACTGTTGTCATGACAACCCTGCCATCCTCCTTGCCGAACTGCTGAACCAGCCACCTGTCACATGCACTTGGGGAGAGGAAGAGTCTCTAACACTTTCCAGGAAAACATGCTGAAAGGTGGGATTGACAGGCATACACATAACCATCTATCTGTGCCAAAATTATTTTCTGTTTTGGCCAACTGTAAAATCAGCCATGATCAGAAAAGGCTGACTTCATAAAAATCCTAAGGAAGCTTGGGATGAATAGTCTTTACTATATTTCTTTTTCATGAGATGTGATCTTTGGCTGTATAAATGGGTGACTACAAGCATAAGAGGTATTCAAGCAGAGATGACTACTCTAATGGAAAGGAGAGGAAAGCAGATTTGTCAACATTCAGGAAAAAAATCCAAAACCCACAACTAAACCCACTTGTTTTCTGTCTTGGCTTATTTTCCCTTTCAATGACCAAAGCCCAGGCTGCTGATAAAAGGACCACAGTACTAGCACAATTACCAAAGAAAACAAGGGCAAGTGACTTCAGCAGAAGGCCTCTGAAGAACTGTTGATGACATGGATGAGAGTGATGGATGATACTAGCTGTCCTGCTTAAATGGGAGAATTTTTGGGCTCTCCAAGTTGTCTGCTAGGGGGTAATACAGTCTGAGGGTCAGAGGTGAAGCTGTGAGAAGCCAGCACCACAGCTTGTGTTTCTCACCACTCTTTGTGTTTTGAGGAGCTGATAACAACAGCAGCAGTAGGAAAAAGTACTGATATATGATAAATATATGATATGATACTGATATGATAAATATATGATTATTTCTTTCTTCATTTATTAAGCTTTCTTTATCATGAGTCATGACTTCTCACTTCTGCTCTTCCAGTTCTCTTCCCCATCCCACTGGTGGGAGGAAACAAGGCACCACAGAATTCAAAGCATATTGGCCAGCCTAAGATCCAGGAAAAAATAAGCAGGTACTGTCTGGGGTGGAATGAAAAGGAGTCCCAAACAAGTGAGGGCAACATATAAATAAACGCCCTTTCCACCAACTTGGTGCTTAAATGAGATAGTATCTGAATGAAGTACACCAATAACTTAAAAGATTTCTACCATCTAATTTTCAAAGCAGTCAGAATAATTTGCTACTGTTCTAGCAAGTGATCTACTGGCTATAAATACATTTTGCATATCACAGAATTACATAATGGTTGGGGTTGGAAGGGACTTCTGGAGATCATCTCGTTCAATCCCCCAGGTACACCTACAGAAGGTTACGCTGGATTGCATCCAGGTGGGTTTTGAATATCTCCAGAGAAGCAGACTCCACAGCCTCTTTGGGCAGCCTGTTCCAGTGCTCTTACCTTCACAGTAAAGAATACAACCAGTGTAAGTGGGTTTCTAGCTTATTTGAAATATTAGTTCTCTATTCCTTCCACTAGATGGCAAAAGCTTTTACCTAAAGAGTAGTCCAAACCACAGCTGACTGTGTACCTCTAATTTGGTCTAAATCCGCTGTGATCACTCATTGGGTGATTGTGATCCAAACGACCTCCTCACCCCAAAGGACTCTGAGTAGCAAATATTTAATCAAGAACAGTTTTATTATCAACATTAGGAAATTACTAAAAACGGTATTGTAAGTTAGCTTTCAGGGCTAAAGCAGTCCAACAGCAGTCTGCATCTGCTTTTCTGATTTTATTTTTTGCATAGTATCTCTTCTTCCTATGCCATTCCCCACGGAGAGCAGAATTGCACCATATGGTCTCGTGTTCTGGGTTCATAACCTATTTAACTACTTCATCTTGTTTTAGAAGCAGGGTGTTGTTTGGTCTTTAAAGAGGAAGCATTAAATGACCACCCCACCCAAGGGACTGCTAGACTGAAGTGAAGCCTGTGCATGCACTGTAACACCAGCAGGCACGCTGCACAGCACACCAAGGGAAAGCAAGGAGTCCAACCTTCCTTCCCTTCACAAAATTTATCTGTCACAACAACAGCAGCCAAGTATTTGGTAGAAAAACTGGCAAAATTATGTTGGTAGCAGCTCTGGATTGATGTATTTCTCTCTTAAAATAGAGAGTCCGATTTTCCTGTCTCCTCAAAGTGAATTGGTATGCTAGTATCAAACCATCCATAGAAGAAACCATTAATTTTGGGCAATGAACAAACATAATCTGGAATTTTCACACAAACCAGAAAGATTCAGTCTATAATACTGACACAAAAAGTACTCAAGTTAAACACAGATGTCCTTCTAACTTCAAGATACATGATGCCTGCAGAGCAGGAGGGGATGCTGTACCAATGTCTGGCATATGGCAGTAGGGTCACCCCAACAGCTTCAACTCTCCACAAAGGAACTCCTGCTCCATAGTGCTTTGCTTACAATTAACACTCTTGTTTTGCAAGCTTCAAATAGATATCAATATCTCCCATCCTACTCTCCATTTTACTGGGACTGGCTGTAGACACAAGTGCTTCCCATCTCCCTTATATTTTCTGCTAGTAGCTAGTGCTTTTACCTTGGTACAAGCCATGAAAGAGAGAGGAACAGATCTTAATCCCGCCAATACACTTGCTACTGATCCCTGATTCTAAAGGATGGCAACAAGCTTGGACTCCACACTTTTAATCCCATTTGTTTGAATTCAGCAATAGCTTTCTATCCTCTCTATTCTAATTCTGTTGTAGCCTCAATAGTTTTTTGAAGGCTCCTGGTTTTTTCCAACATAGAAGCTAAAGACCTAATATTCCCCCATCTGCACAGTTCACATTGCTACAATAATGAAGGGATGGGACAATTTATGATGATGAAAATCCACTTAGAGATGCATAAGCATGAAGTTTTGCACAAGCCTAGGAAGCAGCACACTGGCCCCGTGGCCTGCCTGCACTGAGAGTCACTAAGGGGGAAGCTTGGGCACCTCGGGCAGCTCCAGCCCATGCTGAGGGCTTGTAAGATAGTGAACTCAAGCTTCACCTCCCAGCCTTCAAACTTTGAGACTTTTTTTTAATAAAAAGCCAACAACCAAACAACTTTAACCTTTTCAAAAGCAATTTTGCTTCAGTTGAACTACGCCTTTTGCTGCACACTGCATAGAGCCATACATGAAGTGCAAGGTACAGCATCCACAAGAGGAAGGCTTTATCAACGGGGGCTGCTGACAGCAGATGGAAGCTCCAGAGGAGCTGGCTGTGTTTCTCCCACTGTGGGAGAGGGAAGCGTGCTGACTGCACACAGGGGTCTCTCAGCCCTGCAGTTTATTCAAGTATTTCACATCACTACATTGATATATCAATTTGCTATTAAATCTTTAATCATGCTGTTCAAATACCTTCTGGTATTAAGAAATCTCATAGATGTTAATCATTTTTGAAAGCTTCCATCTAGCATTAGAAATACCAGTATTTTCATTCTTGTATCTACTTCGTGGCACTCCAGTACTAAAATTCTGTATTTTTCACAGAGTGGATTCATATATGTAATTGAAGCTAGACTTTAAAATCTGCATTTAAGGAGATACAAGTGATATCTCTGATACATGCACTAGCAAGAATTAGAATAAAAATCAGAAAAAATAACTGTGGCCTATATCACCCTGGGAAATCTAAATTAGCAAACAGTAGCCAGGAACAAAGCTAACACACAACAACTAGAGTCCTATGCCAGACAGCATGTGAAAGAGAAAAATGAAGGGATTATTTTTAAAATTCCACAGAACCACAAGACAATTTCACTTGCAATTAGTACCACCTTCAATTCAAAACCCATTAGCAAAATGGATGCTTTGAAAGTGAGGATAAATTTCCCTTAAAGATGCTTATGCCCAGAGCACAACTTGAGTAGTTTTCTTTATTGTGAACCCTGAGACAGAATACCCCTAAACACAAACACCTGCTTGATAAGAATAAAAATATGCCAAAGCAGAGAAAAACAATAGACAAAATCTCCAGTATATGATAAACCACAAGGCAATGAACTCTATAAGCACTGTGGGAAAGATCATCTGGTGTTAAGAAATCTCTAAGATGTTTGTCACCACAAACAGCTGATTGTCATCACATTTACAAACAGTAAAACGAGATGCACATGCAACAGACTGGTCCTTTCACCCAGCTGAGAACAGTAATTAATCTTTGGTGGAAACCTTACAATTTGTGGACATGTCAGAGGATTGCAGGTGGTCTTGGAAAGCTGGAAGACCAGTTATACAGGATGAGAAGAGTGCCCTTTCTGGATTTCTATTCACTTTTGTTGCTGAGCAAAAACAAAAGACTGCAGATAGATCCTACAGGATTAGGACACACATTTTCAAGAGCTGTTTTTCAATGCACAACCTTCACCTTTCTGTTTTCTTCAACAGAGATACCCATGCCCTCTTTTTTTATCCATGTCTTACAAGTTCCTTTACTGTTACTCTTCTGCTACTTCAAATTCTCACATACAAGGGCAGGCAATGAATTAACTTTTGCCATTCTGGAAGGATCAAGGTTACAAAGATTTTTGAAGGTAGGATCTTAATACTCACTGGCAGTTGAAGAAGTTACATTTTAGGAGCCAAAATCAAGATAAAAGTCTTTATGCCTACAGTTTTAATGTAGGATTGAACTGTCACAGGACTAGTGCATGCACTTCATGTGCCCTGCTATAAAAATGGATGTAGCAGAATTAGAAAAGACAGACAGATAAAAATCTCCCTGCAGGAAGAGACATTGTGTAAAATAGGGCTCTCCAGCTTGGAGAATAAATAATAGGGAGGAGGAGAGGATGTCAGAGAAATCTGTAAAATCATGAATGGTGGGAAGAAGGCAAGGATGGAAAGGAAATCATCATTCACTTTTACTGCTTCCTGAAACAGAAAAGCAAGAGGCATCTAATGAAATTATTGGAGAGCAATTTTATAACAAAAGGAAATACTTTTTCATATAATACATAATTGGATTATGGAGCTCGTGGTCACAGGATGTTGTGGATGCTAGAAATACAAATGAGAAAAAAAAGATTAAACAAATTCATGTTAGAAAAGTCTATCAAAGGCAATTAAAGAAGATAACATGAATGACATACCAAGTCTGAAAGTTCTAAAACTATCAGTTACTGAAAGTGAAAAAGATATAAAAGCTATATGCTATTATGCTAGCTCTTTATGCTAGTTTTTGTTTTAGTGAAGCCATAAGTTTCTGCTCCTGACCCCTGTTGGAGAAGAGACCCATAAAGAATGCATGAGCCTAGGGTCTGCTACATAGGGCCATTTCATTATGTACAACATGGAACTGTAACCACTGTAACTCTTGTAAAAGCTCTGCCTTCCATTTACTATATTAGTTTACATTGGAAATGGTGGAACTAACAACATTATTGAAAGCCTTTGATAGAAGTTACCACAGCAGTTATACTGGATCAGATTAAAAAGCCTCATCTGATATGAGAACTCAAACCAATATACCCAAGCTTCCTCTAAGGGATTTATATATAAATACAGATATATATTCCTAGAAGGAAAATACACAATAAATTTATTCTCTTAAATACAAAGGTACCTTAAATACAAACACCTTTGTACCTTTTCCTACCCTGAGATACAGAATAATCTTATATGACAATAGAAATGCAGGAGCTCTGGGATTGAATATTATTATATTTTCACACTTGTCCCAATTTATATTAAAATGTATCCAAAAGGAATATTTTACTGCTTTTATACCAAATTATGCATCAATGCAAAATGTGCATTTAACAAATAGAATTTTTTTATAGACAAATAGAACAGTTGGTCTTAAACATCTGCATGAATAAGGAAAGGGGAACAGGTGAACTACTGAGGAAGTGATGAGTGCAGAGACAACTGCTGTGAAGAGGTAATTAGCACTGCTTGCACTACATGCTTTTACACACGACAATTACTACAGTTCAAAAAAGCTCTTATGTCAGTAAGTGTTTACAGTCTTGCTATCCTGATATTATTTGCATTCCAGAAAATTTCAGAAGTAGAAAGGAGAGGTGACAGCAACATACTGTAAGCAAGATACTAGTCAGAAATTCACTGATAAAACATTCTCAGTGAATACTGCCACCTGAAAATAGAATTAGCTCAGACAAAACTGTGGCCAGGAAAATACACAATCCTGACATAGCAGCTGTAAAACAATAAACCAAAAGTCAAAACAACCTGATCTGGTGGCCTTTATACTGACCCTTTTACAGTAATGTTACCAGAGGGAGAAATCAGTTTTCTCTCTCTTTTAAACTTCGACCACCACCTTACTCCTACAGCCAGTCACAAAACCACATCCCACCAAAAGACGTTTAGCATTTTACCAAATGATGTAGTTGATTTGTTCATTACTACAAAATTCAAGCTGCAGGGTTCATTCCTTTCAAAAAGTTTACTTTTAAAACACTGAAGAAATTAAATGCTACTCTTGTGAACTCACACTTGTTTTCAGCATTTTTGACAGAATTTTTTAGGATTTTGTGTCTTGTGATATCTGGAACTTTTTAACTCCCTAACTCCTGGAATCGATGGGAAAATTGCAGTTTGTTCACTTAAAAAAAAACCCAAATCAACAAATATTCAAAATACCTCTCATTGCAACCCACAGAATCTCCCATGTTTCCCTCTCAAAAAAAGGCAAAAGCTGAAAAAAAATTAAACTGAAAGCTTAACCATAAAAAGATAAACAATGATCTGAAATTTATTCTTGCTTTTGAATAAACATTTTTAAACTCCCTTTTGGAGACAAGGTTCCAAGAAGAACTTATGTTTGTTTTTCTTTTGTTTTTAATTGCTTTACTTGCACATATTGAAGAAGTGATTCAGATCTATTTTAGCCTTTATAAATGCATCATATCTATAAGTACTCCTGTGCAATGAAAATGAGGATGTAAAATTAAATGTATTACTAATAAGGGAGCAACATGTGAAAACTCCCTCCTCTCCCTTCTACTTCCAGTGCTTGATCTGTCCATTTGCCCTGTCTACTAAAGTTATTGCACTGATGTTAACAAAATTTGGAAGTAGTGAACCTCAAACATCAGCTGAACACATAGATAACATCTCCACTTATTTCTGGCAGAGAGAAAATCTACCCTTCTGCATCATTCTTGGAGAAGCACAACTAAGCAGAGTCACTACTCAATTGGTTTTATTTTGGAACAGCTGAAGCTTGTCCCAGATTAACAACACTCTCCCTCAAGTCAGACACACCTATCCACCAAGAAAAGATGATTTCCTCCAGGAAGTGTTCAGTACACTGGACCGTGCCCTACTATTTTCTGGACCAGCTTCTTGAAACTTAAAGTGGATGTGGACAGAAGCCCATAGAAGAGGAACATAAAATGGGGAAACTTCCACTGTTGCCCTATTCCTAAGGCAGCTCCCTTTAAGATGCTGCATTTTCCCTGTGAAGTCATTGTAAGATTAGAAAATCTTAGGTAATAGGAGCTCGGTATATTCAAAGTACAGAGTACTTTATCTGGAGTATAGTTCTGAAAGAGAGAATTCACCTGTGACATGAAATCAAGAGAAATACAGAACATAAACCTTCTGTTAATGATCATACATTAATTTTGATGGTGTGTAAGAGTCTTATTTCCTATACTTACCCTGAATACACATAGGCAATATAATTTTACAAAGCATAACACACCCACTTTAGTGGGAAAAAACAATCCTGTAAGAAAAATGAAATAAACTTCCTCTTCCATGCCAGTGGAAGCTTTGCCCTGTTCTGACGTCATCTTCCTACTTTTCAGATATCTTTGTTTAAAAAAGCATTAGTTACGTTTCAGCACAGTTAACCAAAGGAAATTAATGTAGCCAGGAGACTACAAAGCTCCTTAGTTGATCTGCTGAGAGCCTCCATGGGCAAAAAGGGGAGACTCCTTATTTTGTTTTAGTTAAGCTCAAAAGAAAAAGAAGGTAATTTGAGTTTAACACCAAATGGTATCTTGAAATTCTGCTACAGCTGGAGTGTGACAAACAATGCTAGCTTACCCACAAAAGAAAAAAGGTAACTAAATTTATAATTTTACAAAAGCCAAATCAAACTGGTTCTTATTATTAGTTTGTTTCTGTAAAGAGCAAATACAGTTGTGCTATTTAATTACAGCTCCCCCATAATGAAGAGAAAAAGTTGTGTGAGGGTTTTGTGTGAGTCAGCTTTCCAATAAGACATCCTTTTTCTACCTCAACAAATTGATTTATTTAGAGCTGGCAAGAAGGACAAAACAAAATATCCCAATATCCCAAGATATTAGTCAACATTCTTTGACAGGTCCCAATTCAATACTGGCTATAAACTGCCTCATCTTTCTAACCCCCAAACCCACACTCCCACACTCAGTATGGCACAAGTTCTTTTTACTTTGAACTTTAGGGAATGACTAGGGGTACCACTATTACACTGTTAAAATATATTTTTTTTTCTTCCCTTTTGCCACAAGAAAAATGCAGAGAACGAATTTGTCACATGTAAAGGAGAACTCAGAACTCTGGTTTTTAATGTATTTTAAATCTATGTAAAGATCTTCAAGCTCTATGGATCACAAGTACAAAACATCACTTGTAAATTCACTACTGAAATAATGAGCATTCAGGAAGATACTGCTGCAACGTAACCTGTCAGATACCAGCTGATCTTCCACTGAGCAGAATTTTTATTAACAGATAAAATAATTGCATTCAGTATCCAGGCCTAAGCGACAATGTCAACCTATGAAAAAGTAAAATAGAAGTGTTACTTACAGTTACTAGATGCTCCAGTATAGCTCAATATGTATTGATCTGCTACCAGCATCCTTTAAGTTTGCTACATACATGTCCCAACAGCTTCATATTCTCCTTCTGTGTACCACCTCCAACTCAAAAATGAGCAAATAAACTGCTGTGTTTAAACAGTACCTGCTTAATTAGTGGAATGAGGAACGGTACTTTGGATGGGAGGGAAGAGAAGCCATCCCCGTCCAGCTGCCGGTAAATGGAACAAAGGAAACATCACATGTTGACAGTATAAATGACTGCATTTTCTAATAAGCCAAGAAAAAATAAGAGAGCTGACTTTACATGGATTTCAGCAGTGTGTGCATATACTGCATCCTCCACTGAATTCATTCCAGCTTGCGAGACACTGATGTATTTTCTGACTGACTCTGCTTAGGAGACAAGCTTTTGAAACAGTACTTTCAGCCCACAATCTTTTAGATGACAATCAAATCAAGATTTAATCAGTTCAACTTTGAACCAGAACAGCCCCATATCCTGCAGATCAGCCCCTGGAAATATATTTATGTTGATTTTTTCTCTTCAGCTGCCTATATAAACATGAAAAGTTTAAAAAAAATGTAAAGCAGAGATCCAGTCTTCGAAGACAAGATTCTTCTTCAGGCTGTAAACCTCCGACTTCCTGAAGGTGCATTGCAGGAATGGTAAAAATTGATTTAGTGAAAGGCTTCTATTAGTGAGAGCACTGTTCTATTAGTGAGAGAGCTGTTCTCATTGCAAAGTCCCTCCCCTTGCTATAATCAATAATTTAAGCAAAGCCAAGAATCATGTCAGCCAAAATGACCAGGATAACTTGACTGTCTCTTTCTTACAGAGTACAAGTAAAATTAAATTAAGGTCTGAACGGGAATGTATTCTAATATAAAAATTATTTTGGCCAATCTGAGTTGTGCTTTTTGGCTTTCTTGTTGAGTAGGGCAGGAGGGATGAGGTCCTTTATTCCTTACTCAAAATTTCCCAGGTTCAGAGAAGTACCCAAAATCCACTTCCAAGAAGTAAAAGCCGTATCCTTTGATTTAGAGTATTTTATCAGTTACATACAAACAAAATATGTGCTCTACAAAGTGAAAGCTCTGACTTGTAGATAATGACAGTGCTACTCCTCTCTCAATGCCCTGCAATGATGTCTGAGTTAACTGATGCAGTGTTTAAAATTTAAATTGAGTTCTGCAAAATCTCAGTTCAAAAGCAATTAAAAAACAGGAAAATGCATTTAGTTGTTGTTTAGGATGAAATAGTTTTATTAACAAACAGTTTCATGAAGAGTTCTGAAAACGATTTTCAAGCAAAAGCCTTGAAGTAGTCTTACTATGTAATAAATCAGTCAGTCCAATGTATCAAATTATGTCATATAAAATAATCAACATAATGAATAGCAGTTAAAAAACAATCCCTGTAACACACCACTATATAAAAATGGATTAAAATGCCCCAGAGACACTATAAGCAGGAAGCAAAACTATATGCTTTCTATTTGGAGTTGTCCTCTCCCTCTCTCCCCAACAATTTCTCATCCCCGAAGTATCATGGACAAATCTACTGTGCAAGGCAAAGGACACACACTGCTGGGCTTTACCAAACCAGATCCAGACACTACAAGGAACCCACTTAATGTCATTATCTTGAGCTTTGTGGCATCCAGATATTGGACATTTACAGCCTAATCCTGAGTACCCAGGGGCTCTCAGAATGAAGCAATTGAGTCTTAACAGCAAATATATGTGCTTTCATGGGAGTGCTTAAAAAGGCTTCATGTCCCTTAAGGCAGGGACCAGACATCCACTCTCAAGCGAGGACTGGGTTCAGAGCAAGGTCTCTGCAGTGTGCCAAGGCACATCACAAACACCTCTTCTGGCCCATGGAGATGCTCAGCACTGCTCTGAACCCACCCACCTTCTCCTGATGCAACAGCGACAAACCCAGGGCTGCCTGCAGCACCACCTAGTCCATCTCTTGCTGGTACATGGTACAGGTTTCTGTATATCCAGAAATTTCTGTATGTCCAATACCATAACTTGGAACATCACCACTGTGACTCAATGGACTCACAACCTCACTTCAGCCTCATTAACAACAATCTCATGTTGTTAATTAAAGCTGAATTCAATCAGCTAATGCTTGACTTCTGTGAGAACTCAGCACAGGAGGCGCCAGTGCAGTGAGAGACTGGAATCTAAAGGAGCCACTAGCTTGGGGAGATGTAAAGAAATACCTCCACGTGTAAACATAACAGGAACTTGAGGAGGGTTTAAGTCTGTGTCCCTCACTGCACAGACATTTCCTTCCACAGGGCCCTGAACTAGGATCTGACTTTCTCTTAGCAGTACTTCAGTACTAGGTAACTCAGAGCTCCCCATTTTTGTGTTACGTTTTCAGAACTTCTGTGAAATAACATCCCAGCACAAGCAAAATCCCCAATACTCACTTCTGCTGTCAAACAGTCCATCTGATTTGCTGTCATCACCTTTGTGCTAGTCTTGCTTGCCTAACCTACTGCCTACAAACATCCCTACGTGCTTCCAGCCCTCCCTCAGTTGGAGTCAAGTTCTTACTCATCTCCACAGCCGCATACAATTTACTCTCCTTTTTCTTCCCCCTCTACTGGGTCCCTCCTCCAGGTCATGTTCCCATCTTCCAGCCCATCCTCCCCACTTCATAACCCACCTGCTCCCCCATCAGCTTTGTCCTCTGAGAGCAGCAGGGAGAACAGCTCACCACTGCTGGCCCTGACACTGGGATCACAGCAGGTGCTCACAGGAGCAACTGCAGTGGCCCAGGCTTTGCATTTCCACTCAGCAGAGAGCAAAGAGGCAGGAATGTCTTCTGAGCTGGAAACGCCCCAACTGTGCTGGCCCTCCCCAGCTTCCACCCCTGGTGAATCCCTGCTGCCCCAGCAACTGCAAGGTGCTCCAAAAGCTCAAGGGCCACTGCAAAGACTAGAGACTCATTCTGCTGAGTGGCAGTACCACTCCTCTACCACATCTCCTGCAGCTGATATACAGGAGCCTAGAAGATAACAAACAAGCATCCAAACAGGTTGCAAAGAGCTTCAGAGCACACAGACCCCACCTAGAAGAATATAACCCTGTTCTGAACTTGCCTTAACAAACAGAGGCCTGCATATATAGCGTCCTCCCAAAGGTAATACTGTTTCTTCCTTCCCTTCCCCAGAGCTATCTATACCCATTTCAAAGCATCAATCAGGTGGATTGAAGTTTGGCCCGACTTCTATGCAGCATTCAGAAGTGCTGAGGCAGAGGTTTACTGGATCGATTTTGGCCATAATTTTTTATTACTTGCATAGCTTTATGAACTGGAAAATATTTTTTTGTTAAGGAGAGGTGGTTAGTCTGGTATCAACTTATTGTAGCTTTTCTTCTGTGAAACTTCCTGCATTCTCATCCCTCTGAAATAAAGATCCTGACTTTTCCCCATTACCTTCTCTGTTTCCTCTTCTGTGATTTGTTTTCCCTTCTTCTTTGCTTGCACCTGTGTCTGACAAGCCTAGGCACAGAAGAGCTTTTCCAGCAAGATGCATTCAACTTTAGAAAGGACATGCAGCATCCAGAACTACACACTTCTATCCCTAAACTACAGAAGCTTGGAAAGCTTCCAATAACTGTTTGTCAAGTTAAATACCTGACATGATTAAGTTATTTACCACTTCTGAAACTTGACTCTGCCCTATAGATGCTCAGAAGAATTTTCCACTTTGCTACAGCACACAGAAAGCACGTCCCAATATCTCTTAACATTACACGTTCATGTAAAGTGCATTGTGGAGTTATGGGAAACATGCAGTGCTCTGGGTATCTTGTGAACCACTCAGGCAGTAGTAGGACACTGGCATTTACTTCCCTGTGTTATCTTGGCACCACCCCTACTCCCCATTGCCACCTTTTACTTTCCCATGCAGGTATTCCACATTCCAGGTGCAGGCCTGGATAAATCTGTTTATCTCATAACTGCCCATTTTACTGAATAGAAAAATATTCATTTAAAACATGCTCAAAATCATAGCACTGCTCTTACACAAAGCAGCACTATGATACTTTCTGAATTAAGAATTACGTGCTTTACTATGTGTCATGGGTTAGCACTGGCTAGATGTTAGTGCACTTATGAATATATGTTTTTTCTCTAACAACTCTTGTGGGATGTGATCAGGAACAGAGCAGAGCAGGCTTAAATCTTGAAAACAAAAAAAACTCACCAAAACTTTATTCATTACATAAGAACAGAGACAAAGATACTCTTAAACACACACAGAGACAGAAATAAAAACTTCTTAGAACATTTCTTCTCCCAGTTTCTACCTCCCCACCCATCACTTTTCACAGACCAACTCTTGGGTTTTAGATTAAACAATCACCACTCAAAAACAAACTAATCTTCAATTCAGCAAGGGAGAGAGGAGTCTCTCTCGCACCACAGACTGTTCTTCAGAAAACACGGGTCCACCCCTTATGTGTTTCTATGTTACCCATAGCACCGCCCGGAGAAGTCTGCTAAGGTGACACTCTCTTTTTCCTATGTCCAGCGCTCTCACCGCTGTCTCATAGGCCACAACTACATACAGGGCTTTTTAAGGATGCTGCATGCCGAGCTCTCCCCTTTTCACCCAGGGGCCGGAGTTCTAGGAGCAGGTCTGCCCTGAGGGCAGAGGGCACCACCTCACCCTCCCCCTCTCTTCTCTGCTCGCTCCAACTCTTCAAGTGCCAGTCACTGTAGCAAAAGCAAGGGGCAGCTGCATCCACCCAAAAATGCAGTTTATGTTCAAAAGAGACTCAAGTTCAGTCTATGGCTGACATTATGCAAGAAAAGTCCAGCTCCAAGGCTACTCCTCTCATTCTTCCATCGAATTCTTTCCAATCATGCTTTATCATCTCGGTCCCAGGCCGCTTCCCTCTCTCCGAAAACCACCAGTCATGAGAATCAATGTCTAAGAAAAGTTTCTTTCTGCCAAGCAAGGGTTAACAGTTTCTTCTCGGCAGGGTGCAGGCTGAGGCACTCCCAAGCTCCGCAAACCCCCACGTGGCTGGGCAACTTCTCCTGGAGTTTGGGGGGGAGGAGGAGAGTGAGCACACACAGAAGGCACTTCCACAGTTTTCCACCCTTCTATCTTGGACGGAGCAGCTCAGTGGTAGTCTTGTCCCTTCTCTTCTCCCCACCCCCGGGGGCTCTGGCTTACCTGAGCCGACCACGTGTTTCCCCTCCCCCACCCAGCCTCGTGGATGGGTGGGGAAAGAAGCCTCACACGTCTCTCTGCTAGAACCGGGATCTGAAAAAAGAGGCCGAGCCCCCCAGACTCCTGCTTTTAACTCTTTGTGTCCTCAGAGGCGTGTCCAAACCTCTGAGTGACCAACCCAGGTGCTAGCAGAAAAGCTAATCACTAATTGGACTGCCCACATCTCCCTGGAAAAATTCACCTCCCCCCCCCAACCACGACACTATGGTAGCATGGGAAGTGTCCCTAAAAAGACAAACACCAAGCAAGAAATGAAATACCAAGGGCAAAACAACCCAGTTTGTTAGACTCCCATCAAGTGGCCAGAAGTTCAGCTGGAGTAAGGTGAAAACCAATGAAGCTGTGCCAGCTAGGACTGGGCCACAAGTGACGCTCTTGGTAGCCAAAGGACTGAGCCAGCCACAGCAATGCTTTAGTAGCCAAAGCACAGCCACCACAAGGGAACTGTCTTCAAACCCAATCTCACCCAGCCCCAGGGCACCCAGGGAGAGACACCACTCCAGGAGAGAGCTGTATGACAAACCATCCTAGACCCTTTGGGAACAACAGAGCAGAGATGAAACAAGGAGCTATTTTTAAAACAAAGACACAGTAAACGAACAAATTTCATTTCTGCATTACAGGGCAGGTGTTTGAGACTCTATTCAGCTGGTAAGTTCTTCTGTGAGGGTTACTCCCTAATGTGCATCCTGCTCAGCCTGTGATTGTTGCTCCAAATGCAAATCCTAGCTCCTGCCTCTTCTCTGCTGCCTATCTTGGATACCACCAGACATCTCAAGGGACACCAGGTGGGCAGCTGAACCAAGCTCACTCTAGGGAGGAAATTCAATGGCTCTGAGGAACTGAAAATCGTTATCTTTTTGGCAAACAGTTACCTATGAAACTGTAACTGCGACCATACAACACATTCTGGAAAACCTGTTCTATAGTCCCAAATTTTGGTAAGTGCAGAGTTTGGAGGAGGATGTTAATCACTGCTATACAAAGCATTTAAGTATGTTAAATCACTTTTACATACCCATTTTTTGTTCTCTATTTCAATTCAAAAGGGTGCTGATTATTCCTGCTACTTGTGGAATCTGGGTGCTGATTGCCACTCTTAATTGTAGAATCCTTAGATTTCAAGTCAGAGCACTCAAGCATCCAAGACAGGGACTTAGGCAGCTCCACTGAGAATCATGGAATAAACCCAACCTGACTGCCTAAACACAGCAAGCAGCCTCCCTGTGCACCTGATAGGCAATGTGTACCTGAGAGGATCATCTTTCAACTTCAATTTATTTTATAGCCTTCTACCAGTAGACTGTGAACATTGTGTAACCATGGCTGCCCTTGAAGTTTTATTTCTTTTAAACTGGCCCTAAAATCTTCTTATAGGGATGGCTAAATGAGAGACAAACATGCAGTTCGTAACTTCACATGCAGAATGTTACCTACACACACACCGGGAACATAGAACCTTTCTTATTTCATAAGCAGTCTGCAAATGGTCAAGCCTGAGACTATAAAACATGCACTGTTCTTGAGACATGGTTATCAGTAACATGCAGGATTACAAAAATATAACAGCCCAATATTAAAAGTTACCAGCCTTTAGGGTGCACAGCAGGTGTTAACCAGAGACTCTTATTCTCAAATATCCAAAAATTGGGTGTTTACTTAGAACCCTACAACTGTATAGGTGGTTCTCTGTCTAGTTATTTAGGATTTGCGTTAATCCACAATGTAATTGAATATATTTCTAGTACATAAATAATTTTCCCCCACTCAGGAACACAGAACACAGAAAACACGTTCTGAGCAAGAAACAGACTTATTGTCTGTATCAGATAGGTACTGCAAAGGAAGAATCATGCTTTTAAGAGGACATCCATTTTAATTTGGTCAAAGATGCTGGTTAAAATCAGAGGCAGAATTGACCGCTGCTATAAGTCTTTCTGAACAGTTCATGATTTACTGTAATTTTTATTGTATTAAGAGGGCTATTCTCCCCAGACATGCTGCTTTTTCAGAACACTGGGCTCCCTTTACAAGAGCAGCACTCCTGATCCCCAAGGGCCCATCTCATAGCTGCCATTTCTGCATGGGATTGAACTCGTTTATTTGTAACCAGCTATTCGACTGCCCTCCCCAGTCTGCCTGGAGACCAGCAGCATTTGGTATGTTGCAGCTGCACACAGCAGCAGCACTCCTGAAGAAGGGGACACTTGTGGTTTTAATACCCCTTTGATTTCAGCTAGGGAGAAATGAGGCATCATGTGGCCCAAAGGCTGAGGGACCAGGGAGCCAGAGGAGGCTGCTGCCCCTGCACATCCTCCCACAACCCTGAAGAGAGCAAAAGGGCAGCTGGCACAGAGCAAGAAACACCTGCAGCTCTCTAGCACGACGTGTCCCACATCTCAGGGACTTTCCTAATTATGGGGCTATTCCTGGCTATTCCTGGAAGGGGGTTGATTTAAATTAGAAAGCAAAAGTAAATTCCAGTTTTCTTTTTGGTTTGGAGGCAAACAGAATTCTTTTTATTTCCTGAAGAACTCCCATTTCTAATTCATTAGATATTATTACACAGAGTGCTGCACTTTACTATGGCAGAATAACTTTCCACTGAAATTGTTTTTCAAGTGATACAAAGATTAAGAAATGTGCCTGCCTTCTAGGGAGCTTCTTAACAAAAACAAACAAACAAAAAAAATCAAACAGAAAAGCAAGCCACAAACAGAAAACATCACCCTCATTGTCTCCTAGGCTTGAGCTCTGGGGCACGTGCTTTGCTGCTGGTTGCACCACACAGATTCACACAATGAATACAATACAAAATCATCTAGGTGAAATTGATGGATACACACAGAGAGAGAGAAGGAATGGGTACATGGTGTAATAGCACAAGATGTGTTTCCTTTGAAAGCTAGACTATGTTTCTTGAGAGAGATGGAGGGAGCATTCCCCATGATGTGAACCCAGTTCTGTCACTGGCAGTATTAAAACCACCTGGAGCTGCTGTTTGGTTGCTCCTAAGACTCTCCAAAAGACAGAGGATCCAGCTGGATGGACACAGCAGGTCCCAGGGGAGATGCAGTGCCTGAGGCCGACAGAGGCAGGAGTCTGGGGGGGACTGCCTGCAGTGCTGGGTGTCAGTCAGCTCTGGTGGCAAGTTGCTGCCTTTCTCTAGGAAGGCTGCCTGAAAATCCATTAGGGCTTGGCATGTGCTAAGATCTCAGTGACATCCCACTGCTTTGCTGACTGTAGGATTTTTCTGCTTCTAAAATCACCGCAGACTCTTTTCTTTTGAAGTACTGAATCTCAGGAATAAGGTTAGATACCTGCAAGCACTAATAAAATTATCTGAAAGTTGAGGTCAGTGTAGTGCTTGTCAAGATGCACATACAGCTAATTTCCCTAAAGAAAGAAGAATTTCCTCAAAACACATTTCTTATACTGTACTGTGCTTGTGGTGTTCAGTGCCCGTTATTAATGGATTCCATCATATCTGTTTATCAACACTAACTAACATTTGTTTAAATAAGTCAGTTGCTTTGTATCTTTAAATAGAGTTGTATTTATTTTTGACCTCTTCACTGAGAGAGAAGGTCAAGGCTCTTGAAAACACCTTTTCATTAGACCACGCCTACAAGTATCCTGCCCTAAGGAGACTTCAGGAGGATTTTATCTAAACAATGATTCATTCCCAGTGCAATCAATTAAGAATAAAATTTTCAGTGTTTTTGAATTACACAACTCCAAAAGAAAACATATGAAAACAAAACAACAAAAATACCTCACGAAACAACATTTAGTTTTCCAGGATTTGAATAATGAAATATTGTTAAGAGTGGGAGGAGGAAGACAAAACAATTCAGAAGTCCTGAAAGAAACATATTGTTATTTTCAACAGTGTCTTCTCAGGAAAACCATATTTCTGTAATATTTCTGCATAAGCAGAAGTGCTAAATACAATCTCTGGACTGAACATTATTAATTCCCCAGGTATCTGCTGGACTACATTCTTTTATAGATTAACTGTTCTCAATACTGGGGGATTTTTTTCACTTCCCGTAAGTTATATGACTAAATCTCTTCTGCATTTTTCCCCCCTAGATAAATATCTTTCTTTCTATGGGCCCTAATATTTACTATTGGAGCATAAATGCAAGGGTTGGAGAGCACGGAGCTGTGAAGACCCCACATGATGCTCTCTTCCTACACCAGATGCAGTGGCAGTGAAAAACCCTGTCCATGCCCAAAATCACAGAGCTCCAGGATGGACACCACCAGGGCTCACTGCACAACTCCTCAGCTGGGAAGGCTTCTCTTTACCCAGGCTGGCACACAGAGAGGGAGCATCATCAAATGACTGGGAGGTAGTGGGCACACTTAAAGTTGTGGATTAAAAAAGTAAAAATCTTCACTGAGCCCAAAAATCATCATTCAGAAAAGCTTTTCTGTTGTGTGTAGGTAGCTATCAATAGTTCAGCATCTCCCAACAATCATGTTCTTCTCACAACATGTACCCACTGATTACTGAAGAGCAATTATTTATAAACTAGCAAGAGGTGCAGTTAGCATATTTCTAGGACCCTGTATAGGGCATCTGCTGGTGCCTTTCTTAAAGCTGCTACAACTGACCAGGAGGCTTCCAAGGATTCCCTCTCAGCCAAGCAGCTGTGTGCAAGGCCAGGGCCTGTATTTTGACACAATCCACTTCCCCACTCAAACTGCTGAACACCTCTCTGCCTCCTGGCATCAGCTGAGAAAAGCTAAGCAGTCCCTTTCTAAAACAGTGGCTGTGAGCAGCCTTTGCCTGTGTACCTGTTTCATCAGGCGAGCTTGGCGAGGCGCTGTCCTGGGACAGGGTAGTCCAGCTGGAGTCCTCATCACTTGGGGCCAGGTTCTGAATCCTGTGGAGGGCACAGTCTGTTTTGGCCCCAGTTTTTGGGTGATCTTTCTTTGTCTCGGGGCTTGATGACACCGTGGCGACCTGGCCATCCTCTGGGCTTGGCACCTTGTTCTGTTTCCGGGCCAGGACCTTCCCATTGACGATAACAGTAGAAGCCTGGCTGTTGCTTTGTGCGGACTTATCGTCCATCGCAACGAACCCCTGCTCTAGATCTCGAGCCGATGTCTCCAGGTCGGCATAGTAATTCAGGAAGCTCTTGGTCCTCCTCGGCTGCGAGGGTAATATTTCACAGCCGGAGGAATCCTGCGGGATCGGCTCATTGCTTTCAAACTTCTCAGAAGTCACAGTCACACCTGCAGTGGTACCGAGGTTTTTGTTGGGATCCTGCTGTCCCTGCTCGGCAGCTTTCCTGAGCTGGTTTTCCCCATTCTTCACCAGCTTTATGTTGGCAGAGCCGTTCCCCAGGAGGGGCTGAGCTGCCGGATCGGAAAGGCCCATGGCCGTCTGAATGTTGGTCAGCGCATACTTCTTCCTGCATTTCGGAGGGGTGCTGTTCTTGCCCTCCGAGTGCCTGATCTCCGCGTTCAGGAGCTCGTTGTGAGAGGAGCGCAGGTTCAGGGTGTTGGGCGGCGTGGCGGGGCTGTTGCGGTTCACAACATCCGTCGTGCTGCCGCTTGCCATAAACACTGCCAGCGCGTCCACGCCGGAATCGACTGAAAGGCAAAAGAAACCCTCGTCAAACACGTTCATTACACACACTCTTCTGCTAGGGCTGCTGGTAAAGGCACGTAGCACTTTACGTAATTGTTTTATGGGAGGAAAACTACCACAACCTAAGTGGGTAAGAGAAGAGACAAAAGCTTATCTGATTAAATAAGGAAGAACAGAGGCAGAAAAATCATCAGGATCACAAAGATGAGAAAAAGCAGAAAGCTTGACCCTATACGAGACAATTTTAGGGCAGATTTTTCATTTCTGATTCTGTTGCAGGCAGGTTCTACGACAGCAGGGGTGCCCTTTGCAAATGCCTGGGATTCTCATTGTCTTACCACAACTGTTTCAGTATTTCACCTCTGTCTTGGATGAGGAGGGAAATAAGTCCTCATGTGTTCATCACTAGGAAGGAGAAATTTGAAATATTTCTATGCAGACTGCAGACAAATGCTGCTTCTTTGTCATCTTTTGGTAGTGCTGTTACTGCTAAGCCTGATTGGATGGTCAGTTGTTGACTCCTAACACCTGCATTTTCTCTGCTATTTGTCTCTTTCTCTCTCTCTTTCTTTCTTTCCCTCTCTCCCCTGCCGCCTTCCTTTTCTTATTTTTTTTAGAGAAGGGAAATAGAGAATCAAGGAATACAGGTAGAAGATTATTTCACAAAGATGTGTTTTATTTCCAGGGCCAGGGAAAAAGAAAATCCTTTGACAAAATACCCTCCTGGAATTCAATCAACTTCAAAACAAGGGCTGGCTCCAGAGATGGTTTACTATTTCTATAGCTCACAAAGTTCAAGCTTAAGGACAAAACACACATCCTAGGGCAGAGAACACATACTACACTGTTAAATAATATCTTTTGTCTGCTTGTAAACGAGTTTATGATTTTTCTTAGCCAAGGGTACAGCTCATATTTTGAAAAAATATTAAGTTTATCGAGGGGACAGATTCTTAGACTATCAAAATTACCAAAATATAGATATTTTTAAAAACTCATTAAAAAACCCCTGTAATTTGTTCCTGTACTGTCTATTTATGGCTTTCACTAATCTGTTCAAGTGCTCCATGAACACCTCATGGAGCACTTGAGGTGCAAAATTAGAGGCCAATTAATAAATCACTTCACAATAAATCTGCCACAACATGAAACACCCTTTCTGTTGTTCCTAATTCTCAGTTATCACTGACTGCTTATACTGCACATAAAAAGGTATCTGGGGCTTACTCAGGAATGAAAAGCTGTAATTCGAGCTAGCCGATGACAGATCATTCCAACTGAGCTGTGCTGCATCTTTGTATATTTGATATATCACAGAACTGACTGCTGTACAGATTTACAGGAGATTAAATATACGAGTTTTAAAAGAATATATAATACATAAACGGAGTGAAAATGAGCACTTCACATTGTTACCTAAATGCAGGCACAGTTGCTAGTGTTCCTTCCTCTTTGATGTGCTGTCAAAGCTGCTCACTTGCAAACATCACTGGTTCATTTGAAACCAAGCAGATCGAGTAATAATACCCTTTGTTCCCTGAATCACCCATCCAGCTGTTAAAGAACAATTTCTAAAACTTGTTAAAAATCAATTTTAAACTAAATTTTACAATTTTCCATGTTTGCTGATTTCTCAAGCCCTGCTCAGTCAGTCTAAACCAACTGCAAATTTTTTAGAAGACTGATCACCCCACGCACATGCTGTGCAAAAAGCCATCGTCTTAGGTAACAGCTAACAAACATCCTGAAACAAACTTTAGCCACAAGAAACTTTAAAACACAACTATTACAAAATTTAAAGGAACTTTATAAATTACTTCCCAGATAAACACATTGTATACACACACAGAGCTTTCTGGATCTTGTTCAAAACCAGCCAGGACTAATGTAAAGCAATGTCACATCCGATCAGATGTTACCAAAACGTTTTACATGAAACAGCTTCTACATATCAACTGGCTGCTTTGTATGCTTTTCTGAATCTCTCAAAATCTGACAACATGAAAGACATATAAAAAAGTAAAGTAATAGGGCAGCATAATTTCCTCCTCCCCACTGCCTGACCTTTAGAATTTGTGCAACTGCATGGCATCTAGGGATTTATCTTCATGCTTCAGCAAATTAAAACATGCATTTATTTTTTTTACCAGTACATACAATTACCACAAGATGGAACAAGACTGAAATTTATTCTTCTCCTTTTTTACAAATGAGCTACTTCATGCAATGTTTGCCACTGTTTTTGTCACTGAACAAATTTCTTAAAAAATAATCTTCCTAGATAAAGCTTAAGTATTTGCCTGGCAGCTTATCTTTAGCATGTCCCCTGCTGTTATTGTTCCATTGCTCAGAAATATTGTTAAGAATAAGCCCTTGGAAACATTGCAACAAAATGTATTCCATTTTACTAATCTGCTTGATAAAGGTTCTCCATTGATTTGATGAACTTTGGCACATTGTTCAACAGCTGAGCCAAGGAGTCTGTGTGACCCACATAAAGTTTGTGTCTTGGGTGTTAACCTGGGCTGGTGTATGACTGTGAACAGAAAGATGTCAACACAAACCTTTCACCACCTCCCCTCCCGACCCCATCTCAGGTGATCCATTGATCAAACCACCACGATCAAGGGATCAGTGACCAGGCAAACAGCAGCACAAGGAGTGCCCAGAGTGAGGCAGGCTGTTCTCTCAGGGCCACGAGCCTGCTCGCGGGCAGTCACCCTGAGCTCCCAGCCATGCCCGGGAATGTACTCGACCGGCTTCCCTCTGCTCTTGGAAGCAGACACAGGTGTGAGAAAAACAAAAGAGAAAAGAAGGCAAAAAGAGAAGAAGAAATAGAGATGGGCAGATCTTCCATCTCAAGGGTAGAAGTTGCTACGAGACTAGGAGTAGCTCAAGCACCACAAAAATCGGAATGCCAGGAGATGCCTAAGAGCACGGAAGAAAGATTGCATAGTAGAACAGTGTAAGAAAGAAGAGCAATAGCCTGTCTCTTCTGCTTTATACAGGACACAGGGATGGTTGAAACACATCACTTTTCCCAGAGGAACCACATCCCAACTTCCTAATTAAAAACTTCAATTAAATGAGGAACCCTAGATTCCTGCATCCAGGGCTGCCATGGGCAGACTCCATCCCCCTCTCAGAGAGCTCCTTGTGCTGCCTGGCCACCAGCAAGGACCATGCCACTGGCACAGGGCACCACATTCTCAATTTCTCTACCTTCTGCTGAAAAGCAAACAGACAACCAGACCAGCAATCACTGAGTTGATACATATATCTCAGTTTAGGTGAGGGAACACTGCTAAGTTTTAAGTGAGTAAAAACAGGGAAATACACTAAAAAATAGTCTGTGTAAGGCAAAATGAAAGTGAAATATGTGCCTGGAAAGAAGAAGAAGAAAAATAAGTGGAAAATTTCACATATTTGCATAGCAGAATCTTTTAAAGGGCATCTGACCTGGAAGTACTTCTGACATGGCTCGCGGGGCGTCAGCAATGCATCAGGAAATAGATTATAATTTGAAATCTGAAAAGAGGGATCATTTAAGAATTAAAACCAAAGGAAAACACAAAAGAAAAATACCACATTTCAGAAGCTCCTGAGAGATGTTAAGCATTCTAAATAAAGCTCACAGCATAACAGTGAGGATCTTTTGAGTTTTTAATGATATTTGACACTCATTAAAGTATGGGAGAGGGTAGTTTGCAGCAACACAAACATGTAATTAAAAGTAACTATTATATTTTGGTAATGTACAACTTTACTAGGAGCACAAATTCAAAAATATTCTCCAGTTTTAGTCAACATACTGTAGCAAAAACTTAAATGCATTGGAAAATACGAGATTTTTCCCAATTAGAAGATTACACCTTACTCAGGAAACCACAGCAGCACTGGTAAAAGAAGACACAGCAGTAAGGCAGGTTCATAAAAAAATTTGCAGAACCAGATCTAGCATATGAAACTAAAAAGCACAGGGTTGATCTCACAGGAGGGAATCATAAAAAGAAAGCTAGGCAGTAAATTCCAGTATGGGACCCTTTCCTGGCCATCTTCTCATAAATAAACAATTTTGCCCTAAAGTCTCTGGTTTGGATATGAGTGACACACACAGTGAGAGACAGGGTACTTATGACAACTGATGTGTTTTTGTCACTGCACTGAGGAAACACAGGAAGAAAATAATACAAATCTTTCCATAAAGCAAATTTCCCTTCTGCAAGGATATCTCTTGAGCACAAAACTTTTAATGACAACTTCATGCCACAGGGCTACAGCCACAGGTCTTGCCCACTTGGGCTTTAGTTAAGGTCTAAGCAGCTATAGAGAACACCTTCATTATACAATGATTGCAGCTCAACACCAGTTAACTCTCTTCACTTCAAAGGGTGAATTCCAATGTTAAAACATTCACTCTAAAACAATGACCATCTAAATGGTAATAGTTGAACAGATGTCAGCCAAAAGCATCTTAATCAACTCCAAATTTACATTATTAGCTAAAATCAGAATCGAGATTAGAAGCTTTCTTTCATCTGATTCTTCTTACCTAGATAGGTACACAAATTCCAGGCAACACCTAAAACTTACAGAATGGAAAATGAAAGAAAATACTCAAATGAGTGCTGTGGTAGATCAGAGACTACAGCCAATGATTTTCTTCTTGCTGCTCCCTCTGGCAATGACATCTTAGCTGGACTGAGCTTGGAAGCTTGAAGGAGAAAGCTCAGCAAAGCCAAGAAAGCCAACTATGATGGTGGGCAGAGCAGTTTGGGGAATGCAAGAGCAGCAAAGGAGCAAGGCTGCAAGCACCTTACACATGCTGGTCTCAAATCTATCTGCAGACGACTCCACGTGAATCTCTGAGTTGCTGAGGATGGGAAGGACCTCTCCAGATCACCAAATACAACACTTCTGCCCAAGCAAGCAATCACTGCTGCCCTCTCTACTCCATCTAGGATATGTTCTCATATCAGAATAAAATCAGCACTTTAACCTGATTGCTAAATGCAGCTTCTTCCATTTCCAGCTATTTTCTGCTTCACCTAGTCCTACTGAAATCACCATCTGGTAACCAGCTTTCTGTCCTGGCTCCTCCACCCCCAAGAGGCACTCTGCCAGTCCCTGCTGCCACAATAATGACATTTCTCCTTTTAGAGCTAATCATGCTGCCAACCAACTGCAACAGCCTAGCAGCAGTGCTGTTTCTGTTCTAGTGGGGCTCATATTAATGGGAATCCATAAAGCTGATCTGTCTTTATGTGGTGTAATTGAGGAAAAAACCTTCAGATCCTCAATGAGTTGTAGCGTTCAAGTGGAATATGCCTTCTCATTTACCATTTTTCTCCTTTCTCCTTCCCACAAAGCCAAACTTCTCATCCAGAAAAAATTCCGAGACAAGATGCTTCTTAGAATAAGATTCTAACAGATATAAAGGAAAAAGAAAAATAATAAAAAATAAAAATATTAATGACAAAAATAAACCCGCTAAATCCACTGTTCCTGTTTTTTTTAAATTAAGATAGATACATCTAAATAAGCAGTGTATATTTGACCACTTGACCGAAACGTTATATTGCAGAGAATGTGGGTCATCTTGTGCTACTACAGTACTGTTAAATCAAGTAACTACTTTAAGAAATAAAGAGCAATTCTTTCATTTATATAACGTTCAGCCATGACATGCCATAACAACTAATCCTGCATTTAGTGGGAAAAAAACCAAGATGGCATGCTAAGTCTTTTCCAAATTCAATTTTCTCCCTTTAATTAGATTTTCCCCCATGTGCAGAATGGAACAGTCTGGTAGGCAAAAGCAGTGTTGTCACAGCAAGAAGATGGAGTGTGTTTTATCTGCTGGCTACTTGTGTGCACAGATAACAAGACCTTCTGTCATTGGATCTATACATTCACAGCAACATTTGCTAAGTAAAGGCTGTAATTTTTTCTAATCCCATTGTTTAAACTGCTGAGCTCTAACATTCTAACGTTAGCTTTTTTAATAAGCTAACATTCTAACATAAGCTTTTTTAATTGTCACATAAATTACTCAATCTCTACAATAAAGATCGTGCCTTGGACTTATGTGCCAATTTACAAATATCCCTACTTTTAATGTAAGTGCTAATACAGGGCACAAGCATAAACGTCATTCTCCCTTAAACAGAAACACAAACTGAGAAACTGTAACCTGAATTTCTGCAATTGAGATGACCAATAAAGCAAGGACTTCTGTGTTCTGCAGCTTCAATACCAAGTGCTATCAAAAAATAACTCTTACCAATGTGTAATCAAAGCTGATCAGAAATACCAAAACAAAAGCAAAATGTCATATGAAACAGAAAGTTAGGATAAGCTGTCTCAGTGAAAAAATGTAACCAAAATGTTTTGTAGGACAGGCAGCCTACCCTGAAGAAGCTTGAAGAAGCTTTAGAAAGGAATCAAGAACCACAGATTTGGCACATAAAATTACTTCAACTGATTCAGACTGATTTCAAAACAGAGCCACTCAGAAGATGATTGATTCCTTAACAGGCTTAAGGAAACCCACAAGGTCCAGGACCAGCTTTCCAGCTCTCTGAAACAGCAATGGAACGATTCCAAGCTCTTCGATCAGGTGACACGGGCACCAAAAGCAGGACAGACATTAAGCACAGGTCACAGCACTAGTAAGAGAAGTATATGCTAACTGAGACCCTGTCAGGTGGGATGGTTAAGGTTCCAGCACAGATGCTGTGCTGGGAAAAAAAAAAAATTAAACAGACTATTATCAATAAGCACCTCCTACACACCTCCTCTGTGGCCCTGCAATTTGCAGCTCACAAATACTCCCTATTCCTGCAAAGCCTAGAAACAAAGCTGCATACTCCTGAGCACAATCTGCTGCTCTAAGAACTAACTGCATGCACATAAATAAGGACATTTCAGTTTCTCTTTCTAAACTAATTTATTTTAAACTTCTGATGGCCTGGCATCATGATTTCACCAGCTACAACTTCATCTGCCCTCTGAAGTACATATTACAAATTTATGGCTAGTTATACATTAAACTTTTATCAAACAAGGTTATACAGAAATGTTTTTATCCTCAGATTACCCTGACTGGTAGCAATAGTTTTGAGCCACCTATTTTTACTGCCTCAAGCTGAGACCTTAAAAAGCATTTGAAAGATCATTCTCCAGCAAATATTGTTTTCTCTTTACTGTAAAGTTGTACTTAGTATCAAATTAGGCTCCAGAGATGAAAATTTGAAAATTAAAAAAAAACGGAAGATACTCCTTCAGTCAACTCTCTCCAACTCCATATGGAAATAAAGAATAAAAGTATGAGTCTATCAAAAGTATCAATACAAAGAAAACATCTAATTTCATTAATTCCTAAGTGTTTACAAACAATTTCAAATTCCTAATAGTAAGCTGAGACAGTGTGCAAAAATAAAAAGTCCAAGTCTCAGACACAGAAGAGAGCAGTAGAGTGCCAGCTTTTGCACAATGAGACTATCAGGGCTCTCAAGAAAAGCAAATTAAGATTTTCCATGTTGAAAAGGTTATTTGTGTTCCATGTGCATTAAAAACATTCCGTATCTCACCTAGGTACGGTTTGTATATATCTGCACTTTTAACTACATTTGCTAAACTGTCTGAAAATTGGACTCATATGGACTCACACTTGGACTCCTACCCCCATATTCTTTGCCCCCAGTAAAGGAACAGAGCTCAGGGTACATCAAACATTTCCAGTCTACATTTCCTGTCTGGTTTTTCATCAAAGGCTGAATTAAAATAAGGCTCATTACATTTCAGCAAGGCTGAAAATTCCCTGCGAATCTTTGTGTTGTCCTTAACCGAACTTCAGTGGGACAAATCAGAAACGTTTTGAAACATACAACAGTTTATAAACCAAGGGTTGCAGTACTGCTTAAGCTGACAGAATGACAAGGAATGACTAAAAGAGCCATACCCTACAGTAACTCTCCCAGTGTCATTATGGCACTAGAATATAGCAAGGATTTGAATCCTAGCCTGATGCAGGCAGTAGAGCTCCCTGAGAAGGCTCTGCCCATATATAAAACAAATCACGTGCTCGTAAATGAAATCAAACTATCATATTTGCTTTACAGTCCCCATAAACTAAACAGATCAATCCATAATAAAGTGGAAGGAGAATGTAAGAGAAAAGCAATTGCACTTACTGGCATTTATATTAATTACACTAAAGTGTGGCTGAAAGCAGATTCAGTTTCAACAAACTTGGCTGTAGAAGACATTGAACAAGTGGAAAAGAACAAACTACTAGTATTATTGGCCTGAACTACAACACAGAATCTTGAGTTCTTGACATGTTAGCCAAAATTCTCTGTTCTTTTTTATCTACAAACTCATAGATCTCCACAAAGTATCAAATACCAAAGGAACTAGGGTTTCTGTGAAAGGGGACGAACACATGATGCAAATCTGCTTGCTTGGTGGCTCTCCATGACCATATGCAACCCCAAGTGGAATTACAAGGAAACCCTTTCCTTCTGTCTCTGACTCCCCTGTGAAGAACAAATTGACCTGTCAGGGTCCTGAGATAGGGCTTCTATTTAATTATGCTACGAAATAAATGTATAAGTGACGATAGGCAGTCAGAGTACTAGAGAGTCCCTCAAGAAAGCTTTCCATCTGCAGACTCTGAGTCAGATCCTATCTGCCAACATGAGCACGTGCTTTGGAGCTTCACCAGGATCACTCAAGAGGAAGAGGAAGTTCCTGTGCCAGTCTCCACACAGCTTCCTAGGAAAGGCAGGAACCAGAGGGACTGTAACAAAGAGAGCAACATGTGCCATTGGGTACTCCTGCAATTTCCACTCCATCAGTCACCTGTATTCCTGCCTTTTCTTCAGCTATTACGTGGAGCTCTTAAAGAAACTTTACAGAAAAGTGTCACCTGCCCAAGCACAATCTGAGCAGTGCTAAAGCTTGAATCTCATTTACACCCAGATGTCTTTGTCTGGAAAGAAGAGGTCAGGCGATACAGGGCAGGATTTTGCAGATGTAGAATTTTACTGACGCTTCTACCAAGAGCTGCACATTGCATACACTCCTCCTCCCTGGGGTTAGATGCCTCTTTGGGTCAGTAATCTGTTATTCTAGGAGCAGCTCCAAGCCCACAGAGCCACATCATGATACATTTTTCTACCAACTCGTCTTGCGCTAATGATAGCAATGTAATTATCAGAATTTGGTTGCAAGACTGGAAGTTAGGTGTTCATTCAGGGTTTTGCTGCTATTTATAATGTCACCATTCTCACATTTATTTCTTTATCTCACTGCAGTGAAATCAAGATTTTCCAGCAGTTTCATGAAACAACAGCTCCCTTGTAAGCTCGGCGCAAAGGAAGGCACAGTTGGGCATTCCTTGGGAATCTGAATAGACAGGGGCAGAGCAGAAGTTTGAGTGTTTCTCAAGGGAAATCAAACCCCAAGCTTATAAAATCAACCCTACTCTCTCTGCCCTGAAGCACTTTGAATTCTTTATAAGAGCAGCTTTATCATGAAGCAGATGATGATGAAGAACCTCTCCCACCCAGGGAGTCCAGGGGAGTGCCATCTCACGAGGAATACTTCCTTTCACTGTCATCCTTGATTTATGAATACTTCAGAAAAATGGCATTTCCCAAAAAAGGTTTGCTTGGAACAAAAAAGTCACCCTGCAGCAGAAATTTCTGAAATAAAACCTGAGTCAGCTCTACTAATCATATTGCAAAATCACATTAAAAAATCATTCCATATGGACCTTAGTCTGAGTCACTAATAGGTCAAAAATCAAGAAATCCACCTGTACCTGCCACAAATCAAGGGGATGACTTGAGAGTGGGACATGTGGCACCACTGTCTGTGGGCAGCAAGGGCTGGTCTTGGAATTCCAGGTGCAAGCAGGTCCCTTCCTCCCAGTGAAAGCTGATGTGCCACTGCAGGACTGAGCCTCCACCCTGCACACTCCAAAGGTCAGCAAGTGCTGAAAGCTACCACCCACATATTTCTGTACTTTCTCACTTCTAATGTCCTCTGAGAAAGTGGGCTTTTTTATTTAAAGCAGTCTCACAAAACTCTACACTTCATTTTCATTATTATTACTATTATTATTGTTGCTGCTGATGCTGCTGTTTAAGCCCTTCGTGAGCACTGAATGCCAGCAGGAAGGCACTGGAATCAAACCCATTTTCCTCAACACACTTGATCAGATTCCAATGCCATGCAAAAGACTACAACTAACTAAAATAAATGAGTTGTTACACTGTGGAGAGGATATGCATAGACAAGCCCTTTTAAAAGGTTTTTTCCAGACAAACAGAACTCTGTGCACAGAAAAAAAATTAGTTTGAAATAAAATTTGAGGCTACCCAAACATCACAAACAGAACCATATTTTCACGAGAGCTGCTGCAGTCAATGCAGGAAAGTGGAGTTTGTGAGAAGTATTAGAAAAATATAAATACAAAAGCTGAGGAGAAATTAATGAAAGAAGTCTGTCTGCAAAACCTAGCTTCTCAGTAGGTGGAGACTGTACATCCACCCTTAGTCTGTATGTTTTCACAAGGAAAATACAGAAAAGAAAGAAAACCAGCAAAATAGCACATGAGGGAGTGTTCAAAAATCAGCACAAGCAGCATTAGACAGTGCCAGGGATACGCCTGTTTTGCTTGCTGACAATAATCAAGGGAGATCACTGCTCTCTAATTACGCTTTATTTTTTTTTTTAAATGCTTTCTAAACCAGCAGGCACCTGTTAAATTCACAGCTCTCCATTTTACAATTTAAACACCTTGCTGGTTTTTATACCTTCAGCGCCTGTATAGGAAACATATGTCCTAGCATTGGGCTTCAAATAAGCCATTTACTACTTAAACTGTTATGTGTTTCCACAACTGTAAAACCTTTTGTTGTTCTCATAAGACTACACACTATTCTATCCAATAAGTTTATGAAATCATTCAACAAAACAGTCAATGCCTTAAATGGATGAAATGTTACTTTAGAGGCAATACAGCTGCTATACTCCACACAGAACAAACTCTTCCCTTCACAGATTTATTTAGGTATATGTACAGACAGAAGATAAAGTCAGGCACTAAAGCTTAAGGCTGCACCAAGTCCTTAATGTACATTAAGATTGCAACAACTGTAAACATGAAATGCAATAACTTAGATGGTGCAATTACTTCTTATTTATGCAAACAACACAAAAGCAAAATCGTGTGTTTTACCAGCACTTCCATCAAGATCTAATCTGTTATCACAGATTTCATTATGATCACATTTCCCAAATACTGGGCAATTTCAATACCATTATTGCTGGATGTCCAAAAAATGTTATGTTAAGCACCAGGAAGCCGCAGAAATCACACAGTAACAAAACCAAAAAACAAAGAAAGTTTCCTGGCTTAGAAACTCTGACAGGTCAAGGTAAGGGAAAACTTAGCTTAACAAAAGCACAAAGTAGTCATGAAGTAGGTGTTTTGATACCTCTGTCTTCAAACTGAAGAATTTCTGGTGCCAATTGATTCTGATGCATGTTTTGGCCCTGGCAGATGATGGGAGGCCCAACCTTTCCCCAAGTAAACAATTCTACTTCTTCATGCTTAAAACTGTTCAACTAGAAAACAGGAAAGCATTTCAGGCTCTTTTGGTAAGAACCTAACGCCTATTACTTGTTCTGTCTAAGCAGTAATGGGTTTGATTAGATACTTCTACAATAGAACATCTTAAATGTCTGAGCTTCAAGCCTAGGCATGGGATGTGAATATCATGTCTGGCAGTACACCGAGAGGCCGTGTTTGAAAGCTAGTGCCTAGAATTAATGTCAAGGGATTCAAACAGATCAGTCCAACTCAGTACTCCAGCACTTGACCACCAAAGATCTGTCAAAACTATAAAAGCCATTTATTTCCTCCATTGTGGTACAGACAAGACCCCTCAAACAAGTCTTTGGACCCAGTATCTAAACTGGCTCTAAGGCGTCATTTTAATGCACATCTTTACAATATCTATGACTAGTCTGCAGCAGAAAGTAACCATGCTTTACTGTTTCCTAGGGCTTAGCCCTGTGGTTAGGCAAAACCCCAAAAGTCAGGTTCTAAAGGCAGGATCTCACCCTGCAGTTCCTCATGTCCAATGGCAAAGCCACCACAGGAGTCCCTATCCTGCCACAGCTGTCAGTTCTCACTGCAGTTCACCACTGGAATCAGCCAGTGCAAGTATGTGTGCAGCCAGATGCCTGAAGGAGCCGGGGGTTTTAAAGAAGTCTTCTAAGGAACAGAAAGAACATTACAGAAGTGAGAGCTTATCAAGCTGGCTTTGATGCCAAGAAAAGCCTTGTGGGATCGTGTTCTTTTGCCACAGCAGCAGGAAAAGTGAATACAAAACTTAACCTACCATAACTTCACCTCAGTAGCCTGAGAAATCAACAGAAAATGCACAAGGACCAGCAGCAGACTTTTGGAGGTGGGGTGCTACCCCACAGCTCTCCAGGGAGATCTCATCAGCTCCCTTCCCATGGTCTGCACTGGGGAACCACTGCAGTGTGGTGGCTGATGGAAGGAGTGAGGTGATAAATACTAGGAGCTCCTATCTACACTTTGTCAGAAGACAAACTTCAGTAAGAGATGCTGTAATACAATCTAACAGGATACAATTCAGAGGAAAGAAACAATGTGAATAATATTGAACTCAAGGATATAAATAATCTGAACTGGAGATGTTAGCTGCAGCTGTAAGCAATTGAAGCTATAGTGCACAGTGACATTTTAGGTTGAGCTCAAGTAGCTTGTTATTTGAAGGTTTCTGGTATTAAAAGCTTGGGATGGACAAGACGAGGAATAGCAGCTAACCTTACAACTCTGTAAAAAATGAAGTTGGAGACCTTGAACACAAATCACAGCACAAACCACAGCACACTGCAGTAGATCTGGTGAAGTCACATGGCAAGCCACTTTTTAAAGTTCTAGAAAGCACCTTTGCAGTTTAAACATAAATCAATATACTTACCATTTGGGTACACACACAGAAGGGCTGGCATCGATTAGAACATGTCAGCATTCTTTACAAATACTATTTCAAAATTTATCGGCTTAGCAGCCCTCAAAAGCAATAAAGCAGCCAATAAATGAGACGGATAGCATACGTACATGAGCTGCTTGGCCGATAGTGAGCCCCTGGGTACCGCCTGCCCATAGTGCCAGTCAGCACATCACCACACGCTGGCAGCTGCCTCCAAAGCACAGACCGAAACCCTTAACTGAGGGAGAAGAAAAGAAAGGGAAGATTTAGTACAACAGCTGTATCTTTTTCATTAAAATGCTAATAACCCCTACAAATTCCAGGATAACTACATCTATAAATTATTCAGTCATGATGTCAGAGGAGACGAACTGTTGTGCTCTACATGCAGCACAAATTTATTATTGGTGGTTGGCCTTCATTAATAAGCTCACATATATTTTGAGACACAAAGAAATCTCAGGTCATACAGCAGCTTCTTTTGGCCCATGACAGAGAAAAGCAAACACTGCAAGAAAGAGCTTGCTATTGGCTTTTAATAGAGATAGCCACTAGGTGAGATTTAAAAACAATGTCTTAAATTTAGTGAAGCCATCATTAAGCAATCATTTATGAACTGTTTAATATAAAAGCAAAACTTATCTGTGCTACATAACACTGATTGCTTTGTTCTGTTCTATCCAGCAGTGTTTTTACAGGAATGCAGGCTATTAACCGATGTATCAATTTTCTTACACTAACAAAACCCTAAGCAAACAAAAAATTGCATGGAACATCTTATGGTCAGTTTGGAATAACAAATCCAAAGTCTTAACTGAAATGCTACTGAAGCTGTCAAATTACTGCTATAAAATGTTTTCGTCTGAAGCCAAGTCCCACTGGTTTTTTCTTTAGCGTAGCATTTTGTACCAAAATATGACTTTCAGTTGCTTTTCAGCTTTACCTTTTTCTTAATTTACCTGAATAGCCTACATGTTACCAGATGTCTATCAATATATACTGAATGTTAACCACATCATTTGTTAAGATACATTCCCTCTTATTTAATTTCTTCCTGTGCTGGAAACACCAGGAAAAGCAGCAAAAATTCTGAGGAGTGTTTTTCCTTATTCATTATGGATTTTTAATATCTCAGGTTGCAGCTACAAGCACAAGCTTGTTCTATCCAGGAACTAAAGAGAAATATCAGGACATAGACAAAATAGCACTGCACTGAAACTGGGAGATCTCCCCAAACCTTCAAGCAGGCCAGTTGCCTTACTGAACACAATGCTAGCTTATTCCTGAATTGGATAAACTTTTTATATATACTGGTATGCACGCAAGTCTCTGGTGAGCTGGTCTGGGAGCCAACACAGCTGAAAACTGCATACACAGAAAAATCTCCAGTGAGATCAGGCTCCTGAAAAGGCTCATGGTGCTTGCACAAGTATTGGTAGCTAGTGAGAGCAAGTGGAAAGAATGGGACCATGGCAGCCTGAGCTTAAAATGACTTTACATACAATTTCGTAACATTGCTACACAACCCTTGTTGATTACTTCTGAAGCAGACACCTACAAGGCTGCATATCTGACAGTCCAAACAACAGGTAAAGATCTCCATTGTTTTCCAAATCAGTGCTGACAAAGCGCGTCCTGTTCAACTCCCCTCAATGGGGAAGTTCAGTGAATCAATGAGACAGTAGTCTCTCACCACTAAAAGAATTCTGTCTGTTAAGAAGAAAAGTGAGTAGAATGCAGTAAAATTAACCTTCATTCAAAAACCCCTGCATTTCTTTTGCAGGATGATATGGGACAAGTCCTTGCCAGAGGTCAAACAGACCTTTTCAAGTTTTTTTGGTGGCCTACTAGCTCAACACATTGTAAAGTTGTGCAAGGAAAAAATCTGCAGATGGCTGCTTCCCCTTTCTTGTTCTATAGGAATAAAACAAATAATACATATTTATTAGTTGAAAAAAAAAAGTCTCTCCTTACCCCAAATGGACCAAATTCATAATTTGTAACAAAATACAACACAACAGTCTTTAGCTGTTCAAGGATTAGGAAAAAAAAATTACTGAGGTGGAAAATAGACTGTAACCAGAAGACAGTATTTACAATTCTTTTCCACAGCTTGTGAAACAGTTTGATCAATATGTATGGAGCTGCAAGATTATTCATTTTTCATAAACGCATTTTTGTCCTTCTAAAAGGTATACACTTAACCAAATCTCACCAAATTATATCAAATGTCTACAGTTGACACAGGCTATTCCTTCTCTACCTAGCACTACAGTATTAAAGGGGGCCTTCTGCACCACACCATAAGAAAAAATCCCAACAAATAAAAATAAGGCTCCCAAACCTTACAGTTATGCTCTCAAACAGCTGAACTTATGTACAGTATGCTTCTCCTAAGGTAATGTGCCCACTCTGGGAGCAAACCACTCTTTGTAGAGGTCAGGGCCCAAAGATATGACCATTTAAAAATATTACATTTTAAAACTCCATAAATCTCAGTGGAAAAGACAACATAAAGATAGATTCTCATTATAGCAAAGGTTTCATCAGTTACTGTATAAAATGTGAACTTCAAAGATTTACAAGGAGGATTAAAGCCAACTATCAAAAGCCAATGAAGAAGCAAGTGTCACACAGTAAGTGAAGTTAAACTGCTCTGTAAAGTAGTAGTGATATTGGGTTGTATGTACCAGCATGGACATACCCAGATCAAGTGAAATAAAGATGCTGCTTGGGTGTGGTTTGGGGGTTTTTCTGTGTTGTTGTTAGTTGTGGTTTTTTTTTTTGGTTTGTTTTGTTTTTCCTTAAGAATCATCTTTGAATTGTGACCAGACTAGTCAAAAAAACTTCCCCTTTCTTTAAACACATCCACTCAAAAAAGGGGAATCTCGGGGGGATTTCTGCTCTTCAGGAAATTCAAATCCAAAGTACCCAAACCCATAGTTAAGCATCTGAAAACAAGCCCTTATTTTCCATATACATCTATGAGACTGAAACAAAATGGATGGGAAGAGTTCTCAAATGTTGCTTTTGGGAAATCCACATATCACACATTCACAGGTGTGGATTTGTTTTTATTTTTAAGTGAACACAACTTAGATATCCACAACTCCACATAAATTTGAGTTAAACCTGAATGTACCTGATAAGTCAGATCAAGTTTCATATTAGTTTCTAACCCGTTTCATATTAGTTTTTAACCCGTTGGCTCACATTTGTTTTGTAACAAATGTGTTTCTCAACAGCTTTCTGTGGTTTTCTGCTTATTATTATACTGCAAAATTGCTTTAAAATGTTTTATAGTGATTTTTCCATCTTTATAGTAAATTTAAAACTACATATACCCAAATGGACATACAGCCTTATGGCTTCTCTTCAAGAAATAATTTGATATAGCTCTGCCTGAAGATTTTGGTTTTGCCCCTTCCTGATAATCCTCCCTGATCCCTTTCAGGTGGCCATTCCCCTATTGCAGCAGTTGCAGAGAACCATGGAAACAAGCCCTGAGCACCAGCACTGCATACCTGCCACCCAGGGAGCACCTGAAAGCACCTCAGGCCAAGTCCCTTTCAGGAGCTGTGGTGACAGAGCTACCAGCTACTCATCATCACACATAATGAGGACAAAGATCATCTTGGAAAGATGCCATGACTTTTAACTGAGACTGTCATCTTCCTAAGCCATTTTCTTTACAGAGCTTTTCTTTCAACTCTTCCACATTTCTCAGGCTTTATATGATTGCTACATAAAAGTTTCATTTTACTTGTATTTGTGTTTTGATACTATGAAAAAAACCCCAAAAGACAAACTAAACTCTGGTAGTCTTTGTGACTTGTTTTTTTCCAATGAGTGAGTCAAACCAGTTCTGTCTATTCAGCTGGTATGTAGAATCCAGTTTGCTTGAACTAATTCCCTTTTGTTTCAGAACAAACACTTCACAGTTCAGCCTCCATACTATTAATGGCCATTAAAGTTATGCTTTGTGTTCCACCCAAATTTATTTTTTCACGCATGCTGTTGCTTGTGAGGTCAGCTGACTCCTTGACCTTCCCTGCTTCTCTCCAAGCAACATTTGCTACAAATGCATTTGCATTCAAACATAAATATAGGTACGTTCATATTGGCTGCTATAATCTCATACAACAGATTGTTGTACAACCTACCCTCACATACCCAAGAAAAAGGATATGAAAAAAGAAGATAACTGCAAATTAGCTACAGAAGTCATCCAAGTGTGACTGACTACATCACTCAACACTTCCAAGGAACAGCTGCACACAGTGTGGGGAAAGAAAAGGTTATTGCATGATGTTTCTCAGGGGACAGCTACTCAAGAAATCACACTCCAGCACTCTCGGTGTGATATTCTGACACACAACACAATCCTACCTTCCAAGTCTTGCTTTGAACACCAGGAAAGAGGTCTGCTAAGGACTGGGTAAGAGAAATGTTGTGCATTGTTTTAAAGGCACACACAGACCACAGGTCCTATACAAAATGGATCCAATTACAGCAAAGAGTTCAGACACTGAAAGAGGCTAATTTAAGGGGAAAAAAATTCAAAAATTAGTCTGTAAGACTGGTGGATGGCTAATTTTAAGAAATCACAATTGAATGTAAACACAAAATTTGTGTACATATTTGCATATATAATGCAAATTTTATTGGTTTTCACTTTTGCTGCATTCAAAGTAGTGACTGGCAGCGGAATTTGTTGGACAACAGTAGCAAAACACAATTCAAACAAGCAAGCAAAGTGCCAGCCAGGTCATTAGGAAGTTGTGCTGCTGATTTCTGGAGACATCTACAGAGACAGCACTTTCATTTTCTGTACTAGGAACAGCTATCGGACATGGATCTCTCAAGTCAAACTGTCTCTTGGAGAGAGCACAGTGTTGTCTACTAGCCACATCTCTTTGTATCATTACATGTTTGACCTTCTTGGAGGTCATCAATAATTCCTAACCATTAGTTTCATCTAATAACTACCAACAGTTTTTTAAAAGAAGGTATTTTCAATTCAGGAAGGTTTTTTCCCAAGTCTTCTGTTACCTAAGAGACCTTATCCATCCTTCCAGTTTTGTCTGGCAATGCAGGCTATGCTGTCCCTCCACCTGCCTTTGCTGAGAGGCAGAGCGCCACCCTGCTGTCCAAACAATTCAATTCCCCATCATCTCTGCCTGCTGGCGCAGGATTAAAGTCTTCCAGGAACCGGAAAGCCAAGCATAATCCCACAGACAAGAGGATGTCCTGCCTGCACTCCAGCCCTGCTGCATTTTCTATGGTTTTGGACCTGACATGCTCAGATGTCTGCAAAGTCCTGTCCTGCCCAAGAAGTTTGGCAACTCCATCATTTCTCCTTCCAATGTATTCTCAGTGCTCAAATTCTTGTTGCATGCAGACATTCTTGCTTGCATTTCTCTGTCCTGTATACTTCCTGGCTGCCTTTGTGCTTCTAACTTCTCCCCTCACAGGTTTTCATTTGGATGCCTTCCCCCTTCTCCATAGTTGAGAAGTCCTTCATGAGGGATTTCTTTTTCTTGGTCATCCTTTCCAGATACTGTGCCACCCACCTGCTTAGTTGAGGTTCCCATACACCATGTGGGGATGGATGCTATTACCTCCCACTCTGTTCTGCTCTGGAGGATATCATCACTGTTAATCACTTGAACAAACTTCCTACTGTTTAAGGCTTTATGATGCAGACTCTAACTCATCAAAAGCATGTTTTTCTGAAATTTATCCTTTCAGTACTTCTGCAGCCAGATCACACAGATCAAGCTGAATTTAAAACATTCATGGTCCCCTTACCATAGCCCCCTGCACAGATGACACATACTTTCTCAGTAAAGCACACATGCTTTTTACATTTATTCTGTATTATCTTAATGCAGATTTTGTTCACCAAACAGCAACAGAAAACATCAGGACATTCTCTGCATAACTCCATAAGCCCATATATATTTTAACACAAAGGAAAGCACTGTCTATAGCATTTACAAGTTCCAAAAAAATACAGCCAACCTCATTCACTCAGTGCAGCTATCTGAACTGGTATCAGCCAATGATCTCAATTTCACTTGGTCATTGGTAAGGACTTGTTAAGCTAGAAGTAATGTTGCACATTAAAAAGGAAGAACTGCGGTGCTCTGAGCCTCTGGGGCTGCAGCAGGTTGGGCTGTGTGCCAGAAGGAAACCTGGCAAGCTAAGGAGCTGTGGGACTGCACAGGCATTACAGATCAAAGCAGTCGTCACTGGGAAACACAGATCTCCCTGTAAAGCCTGAACCAAGAGGGCAACACTTCAGACATATATTCTGAACCTCATTTACACCAAGATCCATGAAAACTATTTTTCAAAGCTGACTGTCTGGTAAAAACAGTATTTCTAAATGAGAAGGTATTATTCCTTCTGAAGTTAGAGATGCCACTGTGCTTCTGCTTCCTGTGGGAAGCTTTCCAAGCACAGCTAGGTTTTCTGTTGCAGCATTTCACCACTACTCTCCACTTTCATCTTCCTTGTATCTTGTAAGAATTAACACAGCGCTGCTGCCACCTGTCCAAGAACAGATGCAAAAATTGGAAGCTGAGTAAAAGCAGAACCAGATTCTCCAGAAAAATGTTGTAAATTCTGCATTTGCCAGCTCTCAATTAACTAGTGTGAAGAGCTACAACTTCTCTCTCCAAACTGATGTATCTGCCAAACCCTAAAAGTTAGTCAACTGTCCAGACAGAAATACAAAACCCAAACCTACCACCTTCTAGATCTTGCTGGCATCCTTCATTAAATACTGAAAAGTAAGAGAATGACTTTGTATTATTACTCAAGACAAAATTTCCCAGTTTATCCATTTTGTCCATTCACATCTTAATGATCTAAACTCAACTCCCTGTGTTCTACCCTTTCAAGAAAGCAGCAAGCACAGCAGAACCAATCTACTGTTTGAAGACTGAGATTTCAAGCCAAAGCTGTTTCTAACTGCCATGGATACTAGAAAGCCCTCAAAAGACAAGAGAGAGACAAACCCTATTAAGCAGGAATTGTAGCTTTACTTAAGTGAAAAAGTATGTATACCATGTGTAGCATACTGAGATATGGACAGCCTTTTTGGATGTTAAATGACAAGAGACATGACCCACCCTGCATCTGAATCCAGTTTTATACTAATGTCAGTACCCAAATCTCTTGCATAAAGAAGACTAGTAGTGAGACAGACTCTTGTTAGGGCTTTTGATACTTTCTGCAAAGCTAATGATGACAGTCGTTTAGAATATTCCTGTGTGCCTTCTTCCTCCACAATCCATATTGTATTGACAACTGCCAAAAAACAGCACAGACTTTTCCTCAGCTGAGATGCAACGTGCCTTGTTTACCAGGGGACAATGCAGTGAAAAGGATTCTCAGTATCCAAAAAGAAAAATGCATTAACTGCTTCACATGTCAACATATGGTTCATTATCTGCAGTTATCACATAAAAGTTCTGCCCTTCCTGATGGGAGAACTTATTCTTAAGGAAAAATAATTAATAATTAAACATTTAAACAGAATAATTCCATATTTTTGCTCATGCTTCCTAGTACTAACTCAGCCCTGAATAATCACATTTAATATTGTAAAATTCCATTAAAAAAGCAATTTATTTAATAATTTCTAAAAAACTGGTAATTTCTAACTCATGGTGTCTTTTTCCATTTTTTGACAAATAAGACGAATATGGGGACAATGAAATACCACCTCAAGACAATCAACCAGCTATGATTCAATTGGGGTTTTTTTAGGTCTCTCTTCTCCACAACAGAAGGCAAGAACCATGTCCTTTGTTTGCAAGGGCAACTGCTATCAATACAGCAAGAAATTTATTTATTTTTGAAAATATCATATCCTAAGGTAGTTCAAAAGGATGAATCATGTTCTACGCTACCCAGTACTACATCTTCTGTTACCAGTAGCAAAAGCAACACCACACAGGAACAGCACTACTGTGAAACACCCCTGCTGAATACAGCTTTCTCCCCACATGAGGTGGCAGAGCAAGTTCCAGTACAGCTAAACTGAAAAATGGACAAACCAAGAACTCTTGCTGGAGTACTAGAAGAACTGGACCACCCCTGTTCATCAATATCATGATAAACAAGGCAAATACTGCAAAGAAATACAAGTACCTCCAGTCTCTGTGCTAGTGCTTATGATGTGGGACGTGAAAGGTTCAGAAGAAGTGCCCCCACCCTAGAGGATCCCCAGATACGGAGCAGATTACTTACTCTTCCCAGCTTGGTGGTGGAAAGAGCACAGTACAAGAGCACCGCGTTCTGGAGCACCAGCACCCCCTCAGGCCGCTGCAGAAATCAGGAAAGCTGCAAAAAAACCCAAATCATGTATTTTAATCTATGGAGAGTCAAGAGGGATTAATGAGAACTACTGAACTCGCAAAGGTGCAGGATACCAGAAGAAAGCTGCACAGCTGCCCTCTTGTCAGTGGGAGCCACAAGGCAGCAGGAGCCTGGGAATCAGGAGCACTGACAAATGGCTGTGTAACCCAAGCAGCCACCCTCAGTTTAAATCCTTAAAACTATCTGCACTCAACAATGTGCACGCAGAACTGACAGAAGGACAGAGGATCCATGTATCACAGTGCAGGGAGCTGCCCAAAGCAAGCAGGTGTCACGATCTGCTGGTACGTAAGAGACACATTGCAAACTAGGCTTTAAATTCTCTCTCTCTCCACACTGCAACACAGAGCTGCAGTTTCCCCCATGCACAAACACTGGATATCATGAAGAAAATTAATCCAGATGACAGACACGAGCCCAAGTTATGAAAAAGCAGCAAGAAGTGCACAGTAAACAGTAAGTTCATTAAAAAACCATGTTTCAATTACGCTTGTGTTGTAGACATCAAGTATATAATTTATTTTTGCAGTGTCTGTACACTGCATCACAGTGATTTCACCTCTGGCAAGTGGTTACGTTAATGCTGTTGCATTTGGTACTGAAAAACATATATGTATTTTTCAGTACCAAATGCCATAAATATACCAAATATATATATACAAATATACCAAAATATATATAAAACTTTACACAGTTAGGTTATCCTCCCATCAAAAGATGCTCTAGCAGCAGCAACATATCTGTCAGTCCAACTATGTTCTAGGATTCAATAGGTGGTATTCAACTTCTGTTTGTTCCCCCACGTGGAGAAAATAAATATGCAAGACCAAAGATACAAACCTCATCTGCTGGAGAGGTTATATAATACTTTTTTCTTTATTAAAGCAAAAGCCAGGATAAATCAAGCCAAATTATATTCTATTCTAAAGTGAGGTTTATATTTTTCTTTGTTCTAACAGAAACCCAAGAACTATAAATCCTAGAAAGTACTGAGACAAAACAGATCATTTAAGAGAGCTGACTACATTCTTGCTAAAAATATATATTTGCCCTTTGAAACTTGGAAATAGAACTTTTTAAAGCTAGATAAAAAGTAATTTTAAAATATAAATATTTTTTAAAATAATCAAGAAAAACTTACTTTATCTTCAATAATGAAGTTGCACCTTAAAAAAAAGTTCTTCAGGAAGAAAACATACCAATGCCCATTAAACTAATATTCTAATTCAATTTAGCACATTTGTGAACTTCTGTATCAGATGATCAGATTTCAGTAGTCAAGGGAGAGGAAAAAAAAAAGAGGGAGAGAAAGAAAACACATGTGTTGTTAACACCTTCCTACCAGAAAAGCCAAGAAACCAGCAAGTCCCTGCTGAGATACATGGATTTATATAAACAAAACTTTCTGGATCAAGTGCTGAGACCCCAAACTTCTTCAGAGGCTGAGCATACATGCCAGCTCTTCCAAACAATTTTAAAGGATTTCTGCCCAACATAATCAAAAAGATGCATATCTGCCGTGGCACTGCCATTTTTATAATTAACATTTTCATCCTATATATCAAACTGGTTCTAAACCAAGCCTAGAGTAACTGCAACTGAAACAGTAGTCAGTTCACTAAGCTCAAAGATAATAAAATAATCTCAAACTCAAAATCTTTTTACTCCTGAAAGGAGACAGTTTTTTGACACAAACTAAGATAAGGTCAGGTGCCAGTTCTGAGATCAGACGAAAGCCTGAAATACAAAATATGGGTCTCAAAGGTAGCAATGACCAACCTCTTCTTCAAAACAGCAGATAGAAAATTGCAAAACAAAGTTTCATCAACAGACATCTGACTCTGAACAAACCGGATCTTAACACTGATGGCATAAATTCCTGAAACTGTGCTGCCACACACCCAACATTCTCTATTTCCCAGTTGAGAATCCAGAACCCTGAGTGTTTTTCCCTTCCTCTGAATCCTGCTGAAAATGTCCACTTCTCCACCCACATTTTTACCACATTGCCTGCCTTGAAAATTGGCAGACTTGAAAATGAAGACAGGAATCTTTTTTCATCCTGTTTATAAATCTTCATATTTCAAGAAAGGTTCGGATGGCCAACAGTGGAGCCAGCTCAGCCTCCCAGACCTATGCAAGCAGGAATAACTCATTTAGGACTTCATTAAAAGCACAAAATTGAAAGGCAGATAACATGCAGGCACTGATACCCTTAATAGAGAAGTAATTAGCAAATGTTTAAGGCCCACAGATGATAAAATAGTAGCATACCATTACCATTAATGAAATAAACAACTGGCTGGTTGAGGTAATAATAGGTGCAAGTTAAAAAAATTAAATTGTCCTTATTTTCTTGTTTTGCAAAAATGGGGTGATAGCTACATATACCTGAAGTGGGTACTTGGATTTACATAGGACACAGACCTGCAATCCTGTCTTCACCTAGCCTAAGAAAGAGGTGATGTCACAGAAGCCAGAGTGAAACCTGATCTTGAGCACATTATAGAATTTCAGCTAGAAACAATAAAACCAAACAGAAAACCAGTCAGCATGGAAAAAATTTGGGAGTTATTGCTTTTCTTGAGAAGCTAGAGCAAAACCTACTTTTGTACATGTCTCAAAACAGAGACAGACATCTATCTGATAGACTCCCCAAAGATTTGTCACATTTAAACTCAGGCCAAATCTACTTTCTTGAGGTTTAGCAGGGATTTAGCAACCTAGGAATCACTGAAGTTTTTTCCTTTTTCTCCACTGCACTCTGTGCTTGTGCCTGGTGGCCTCCTGCTAACAGCTAAGAAGGTTCACTGGTTTTACAGCCCTCCTTTCCAATTGCTTGTTATTGGTGAGGAACTTGAAAGTTCAGTTTAATACTAAAGAGGCAGGTTTCTGATCACCAAATTTCAGCTGTAATCATTCAGTACCAAAATCAGGTCTATACTTCAGTAACTCTCTCCTGAAGCACACACACTAGATAAATGGTGGGTCACTCAGCAATAGCATAGTATTTTTCTTTTTGTCCTTAAATAATAAAATAACCTCTACCAGCAAGATTTTCAGATGTTTATGTTGAAGTTGAATGAGGAACTCTGATTTAAATCCACTTACATCTAAAAACTGACACAAAAAATCAAAAATATTCATCAACTCTTCCCCCTTGCCCAATGGCCAACTCCTTCTCAGATGAGCAGCAGAAAAGAGGAGCCAGACTGGACCTGGGGGTGGCCTATCTGTCCAGGGAGAGCAGCAGATAGTCTTCCACTTCTTCACATTGAAAGCTCATTCTATATGAAAATAAATCCATCTATTTGCATCAGGGAATACAAATTCTAAGAGTTCTATCACTCTGGAGGACTCCTCCTGTATCCATTACAGTAATGGCTATATGTTGCTATGGGACTGCAAACCTGGGGTGGGGTGAAAGGGTGTAAAAGCAGTAACATCAAAGTCAGTAGGAATCCACTTGCTCTGGGAAAAATAACTACAGACTTCACAATTCCCGCACTTTTAGACTGGAAGCACAGTTACGAACTCATGTGTGAGACTGAGGATATTACATATGTGCAGTATTCATCATACTGAGCTGAGTGAACTGGTATCAGAACAAAACTGGTGACAATTTTCACAGCAGGTTCCTCTGGGCACACACAGACATGCAGACATGCCACATTCACATTATCAGCCTGGGAGCTCTGCATTAAACTGTCTTTTAAACAGGAATTCCAGGATCCTACATACCCCTCCATTAAAATTCACCTCTTCTTCCAATTTCTTTATAGAAGAAAGAAGTCATCCAATGTAACATCAATAATTAATAAGTACAGCATGGCCATCTATTTTAGGGATATATTTTTCTCTTTCCTTCTAGAAAGTACATTAACAGTGTCAAGCTTCAGTCCATCAGACAGCCTCATACAACTACCCCAAGAACCTGGGCTGCTGGGGTTTGTTTCCAAAAGGAGAGAAGATGAGCTTCATTTTTTAAAAGGCTTCTAGGGGTCTTAGTCTGGAAATAGTGTAAAAATAAACAAACAAATCTCAACAAAACAGCCTGACAACCCTGGGGGACTCACATAACATAATGATGGCTAAAAAACTCATTGAAGATGGGCTGGAGGACAAGGCTGCTGTCACAACCCAAGAATTCCCTGACACACTTAGCATCTACCTTTCTCTGCATCCTACCTTCTTCTGCAGTAGTTTTTGCTGAATCCATAGAAAGAAGCATCAAACACATTAATTCACTTACTGCCCTAGAAGGCCAAAAGGAAAACTGCATCACTTAGATGGTTTTACCTTCCCAGACTTTTGAAGGTCAGGAAGAAGCGTTCCTTTCACAATAAGTGGATAAAACACTGAAATGCACATGGCACTGTTTTATTTATGAACCCTGACAAGTCCAAAAAAACTGAAGAGATTTGGTGTTCCACTATTGGCAGGAGGGGTCCCTCTCTTCCTCTTCCAGGTTAAAAAGCATATTCTGGATACCCTCCTGGAAAGGGCAGGTGGAGGCCTCCGGTCCTCCTGGGTCATGGCTACTTGTCTTTTGCTCCCTGCTCCCTACAAAGACTGACCAGGAGTCACTGTGAGGAAGGAAACTCTCAATATTTATGAAGGATACTAAGGTCTCCTTTCATTTTAGTAATTCTTTTATTTAAAAATATCCAAAGCAGATATTGAAATGTGGTTGTTGTTCTTCCTTTTAAAGTATTGATCAGAAGGCAACACATGTGGGGGGAATTAAAACATTTATGCCACTCTGGTCCAAAACTACATTTTTATTTCGGCAAATCCTCATCACCATTGCCCTCAAAACACTTATGCAGACCTTCACATTGCCAGTGCTTCCAAACACCAGGCTATTACTTCAGTCCTCTGGCTGCATGACTTACTGCTTTTCTCAAGGCTTACTCTTCGCTGAACTGCGCTGCACAGAAACCAGACCAGAAGAAAGCAAAGCACTGGGTGACACTGAAGCAGAATTAATCTTCAGCCTTGGAGTGATTGACATCTCCCAGTGCACAGCACTGGCTTCAGCTCACATGGTCCTGTCATATTGTGCACTCCAAAAAGCTCACTCTGAATCGTGTTCTGCCGCTACAGTTACACATAAACCTCACCATTAAAAACTCTCATGGAAATACCCTGCACTTACAGCGTGAGAGAATTGGAATTTTCACCAGTGAGTAATTCAGCTTCCTAAGGGTGACCCAGACAGCCAGGGCAAGGAGCTGTTCCAGAGAGACGTGCTGCTCTGGTGTGAGGTCTCAGCACACGTACATCCAATGTGCAAAAGCCACTGGAGCAGGGACAGCTTAGAAACATCCCAGAACCCAGCTCCTGCATCTCAGGGCCCTGCCTGAACCAGGTTTGCAGTGTGCTGAGCATCGTCCCAGCAGCACAACAAAGCCTTGTAATCCCCATTCTGTCCCTAAGTCCTCTCCTCTCCTTCTTTCAGTATCACTGCAGTCATGACTCACAACAAGAACCAGACAATTCCTGCTAGTACAAAATGTCTGAGCAAACATCAGGGCTGAGGCTGACAGCCCCTGGGATATTCTGCCAAAAGCACAGCACAATCAACACGGGTACGTTATCACTCAACAGTAACTCTTCAGTCAAGTACCTCTGCAGCATGTTTTTCCCCCAGTGGATGGCAATCAAGCCATATTTTCTGTTTCCTCATCTGTCCTGACCCAAATTTGAGAGCTTGCAAAAGCCCAACACACAGTTTGATGATAGCACTTCAGCAGCAAAACAAGTATGCTTTGAAAACACTTAAGCAGCTGAGTTTAAAAGAATTTTAAAAACCTTAAAAGTGAAAACAAAAACTTGAATCAATATTTGAAAACAAAGCAGTCTGGAATTTTTCTCAAAAAATCTTATTCTTAGCACAAGGGGGTGCAGCACGGCTAGCTGAACAATTTTGCAATATATTTTAGGAATAACTTTCACACAGGCAACATATTTTAAAGAAGGAACTGAAAGCTAATATGTGACAGAGACCAACCATGATGGTTACAAGCAACTAAAGATGCTCTTTCATAAGCTGTTTAGGGAGAGAAACATCTCCAAATGATGAGACTTCTTAGCAGACACAAGGTACTTGAGACCAGGTTTTATCTGTCACTTACAGACCTGTGGGTGATGAGTATTCAGGTCACACACACACCTCTTCTGCAGCAACCCACAGCACAACTATTCATGTGATAAACACCCACGTCACAGGAGAAGCCAGAGGCAATGAATAATGCAGGAGATCCAGTCACTCCACCACACAGCATACCCATGGGATATGGAGGCAGCATTTTAGCTTAAGTCATCCTTCCCCCTCCAGGGCTCAAGCATGCTCTTTAGTAATTCTCTCTCCACCTTAGGTTCTGCATATACATTAACAAGTCAAACCCAGCAAACCAGGACAAGTAGTTACAGAAGAAATAGGGACACAGAAATGCAATACACCTTCTCACAAGATCACGTTAAAATATTATATTATCTGCTCAGCTCAAGAGCTCCACAAACCAAAAACAGTTTCCCAAAAAGGCAGTCCTTTGTTGACACTTCCCAAGAGATGTACTTTCTCACCACTAAGACAATTTCTCAAAGCATTAGCTAAACTAGGATAAATTAAAATGGAGCCACACTCAGCCTTCGCTTATAACTCTGCCTGAATGAAGATAGGCTATTAAATGCGCATGCAAAGCTGAAAGAAAATCTGAGTTTGCAAGTCACCTCCTTTTAAAAAAGGCATTATCACTTATGCTTTAGGCACAAATTCTCCCAGTAACTCACTTAAGTTATGTTCCTATTCTGTATACTATTATCACTGGATAATTCTCCACAACCCTTCTTGATATTCTTCAGTACTTTGCACAGCTTATGCTGCACACAAGAAAGTGCTCCCTCTTAAAGCATCCCTGAGACCCACCTCACCAAGGCAAGGCACAGAGATAATGGGTATCATGACACAAGGCACTTGGCAATGCCAGCTTGGCTTCCCTGGCACACTCTGCCTTCCAGCATCCTGCTCAGTCAGCCACTCTGCCAGCATGCCTGGCCTTCACACAGCTTTTGCTTTATCCTGGGCATCCACTCACACTGCAGATTTAATGTGCCATTGGAAGGGCACATCTCTGTCTCACATCTTTGTTGTTGCACACTATTTCTTCTACATTATTTTCATATATCAACGAAAATCTGTATAGGAAAGCTGACCTAGCAAGAGACCACACTGCATTCATTAATGCCCAGGCAGACTCTCAGACTGCATGCCTAAAATGACTGCACTAAAAACAAACAAAAAAAAGACAGAATAAAGGCTCACGTATCTCTCCAGTTTCAGTCATAATCAATTTTAATGATGCTGTTACAAGACCTCCTAATTTTGGCTTCCAAGCTAGCTAAAGGACCATAAAGAATGTCTAACTTCAACAACATGTACTAACAGAAATCATACTGATTCTGCACACCAGGGCAACATATTCCAAACCTTTTTGCCTATGTGTGCTCAGTTGTAAAAAGGGATCATCCCATCTACCTTACAAGCCCTCCCTGTCACTCTGGTTTGCCATGGGACAAAATTTAAAAATAAAAATCACAGCACTTTTTTGCCCCACACTAGAAGACCTTATGTAAGCCTATGAAAGGTTTAGAATAGACCATTGCATTTATGCTTAACAGAATTAAGGCAGAACCACCATTTGAAGTAGCTATCAAATCTGTTCTACCTCCTCAAATATAACAACTGTTGGGGTTTGCAGGCCTTTGGGTTGGCTTTTTGTTTGGTTTGTTCGTTTTTTTAACGAAACAGGGTCAGATAATACTTGGAATTATTTCTTGCTCAGAAGAACTGGTGGTTAACAGAAAAAATCTTTTAGCTTTTAGGTTAGCTTTTTCCTTTATTAATCATCATTGCTGGTGAGCTGACTCACTATCTAGGGTTGATCTCTTAAGGAAGTAAAAATATTTTACCAGGTTTTTTTTTACTTAACACTACACCTCTAGTGCTATGTAGTATTTTCGCAATTCACTAGCTCTGATAGGGAGCTCTATTAATGGTGCAACCACCTGATGAAAAGAATGAGATTAATTTTCCAATCAAAAAACATGCTCACATTTTTCCTACTACCTTAAAATCTGCTATGAGGCTAAAATCTCTTATCTAATATATTTACTATTAACCAGCTTGAGTCCTCTGACAGAAGAGATGCTGCAGTTTCTCCTAATAATGATGAACTATTCTAGACAACAAGAAAATATACTTTTTCCAGGGAAGATAAATTGAGAAGACAGAAGATACAAACTCATCAGCTACAGAAAGGTCCAGAGAACCACTACCTAAAGGAAAAGCTCAAAGAATGGCTGTCACATGACAAGAAATTTGGTATTTACACGCCAGAGAAGCAGGTCCTGTATCATACATTTGCTTCCTGCATGGACCGTTGAGTTCCCATTCTTCTTAGTACGACTCAAACTGCAGAGCAGCGTTAACTACACCTTTACCCAAAGTTATACAAAGTTTTTCCTTTACCATCCTTTGGCTTCAAGAGTTTAGTCCTCTAAGCTTAGCCATATTATACCATGCAACATGCAAGCATACTCTTAATTAATTTGAAAAATCTATTACAACAATTGCAGAGAAATCATCAGATCCAAACAACCACATGGCCTAAGTCTGCAATCAGCAATTCTACTTTAAAAAAAAACAACAAAAAGCCATTTCTCAGTAACAACTTCTGCTCATGTATGATGGCACCTCCAAGAACTACAATGCATGCTCACAAAGTCTGATGTGGCATTTACTCATAAAATAAAAAAATAAGAATCCAATATTGTTTAGGTAGCTTTTCAAAAAGACAACCACTTTAAAAGGGGTTTATTTAACAGAAGAGCAACAGTAATACTGCATAGCATACTACACTACTGAAATAATTTAACAATTATTATCTATATTGCTTTGCCCAAAATGTGTTAATTTATGTCCTTTCCAAAGTCTCCATTCCTAAGATTTCAAGATCTAGATTTTTATTGACAGGTGTTGTGTTTGTGTTTATTTTTTTAAATAGGCTCATTTACAAAACGCATGAGAAGCATCTATGTCTGTATTAAATCAAAACGGTTTTAAATTAATTTCCTCTTGAATTGAAAGGAAATTTTCCTACAGAACATCACATACTTAATTAAGCAGCCAAATGGTTATATTTATGCATCATGTCAATACTAAAAAGTTGAACCACAGAAATTAAGATTTCACTGCAACATTGCAGAGTCTTCAGTAAGATAGCCTGTACACTGCTAAACCACTTTCATTGAAAGACAGGAATGCCATCTCAGAGAAGACCTGATTTAAGCAGCTGTTACCAGATGGCCCAAAAGGAAGCAATAAAATTCCCTAATAATTCTTAACTAATAATATTGCCTTGCTCTAGCTCACTTAGATCCCTATCATTTCTGGCTATGCATTAAAACCTCCTATCATCCCTTTGTTTTATTTCAGGTCTCAATTCCAGAGAATTACGTTAAATTTTTTCCAATTTATGCAGAACCATCTATGTCAGCAAGAAACCAAGGGGCATCATACATAACCAGAGTGAGAGGAATCTCATCTCTTTAAACTGTGTGCCTAAATTGATTTTAAGACAGAATAAGAAGCAGGTTATTTTCCTCAAAGGCTGCCCTGTATGTGCACTGCAGTGCTTTGTCCTAGCATCCTGGATTTCAAGAATGCCAGCTATGTTTAGCATTTTGCTTGGAGGTACTGCAGGAATGAAGAGTCAGCAGTAGCCATAGGTGGTCAAATTTACTCAAAACAGTTAAGTTAATCAGTACAGCAAAAAAATGTAACCTCTTGAAGAGAGACAGCAGGACTGGATAGCTTCCAAAATGAGTACTGATGAAGACTAGAAGCTGGCTTGGACAGGAGAGTTCTGGGGCTATGTAACGATCTTCTCTGGCTTAACTGTGACAAGAGATGTAATGTATTATGAAATCAAAAAGAAGGTGCTCCACAACAAGAAGTAAAGCATATGGTACAACAAATTGAACTCAAATGCTGATAAAGGTCTTGAGGAGGCCTCCAGTAAATCAAAGGAAATTTAGCAACTGAACCTAGATTGTGATCTGTTGCCAGAAATGAAAAAGAAAATTCAAAACTCTTTGTAGCTTAAAAGTAATTTTCCTCACAGGTCACCTCCAAGTGGAACTTGTTAGTGTTCAAGAGTAGAATTACAGCTCTAGGAAACAAAATCACTGACCAGTCACACACCACGGCTGAACACATTTGAAATGGGACCACCTGAAAGTCAAAAACATTAAAATTTTCCATCGGACCCTTCAAAACCTAAATGGTGCTAGAAGTGGCTAGAAAGCAGTATGTGAATCTCTGTTGAAGTCACAAATGCCCAGAACAAATAACTCCCATTGTTTCCAGCTTACCCACCTGGGAGGCTGGTTATTCTCAGAGCTACTGAGAGAGAACTAGCAGCTTCAAGACTTCTGTCAGAGTGTGTATGTATGTACATATGTATAAGTATGCATGTGAATGGACACAGGCACACACTTCACATGCCTGCAAGACCAGCGAATTCAATTTAAAATTAACTTACCCCCATAGTTAAAAGCAGCAGTGAAATTTAGTATTTTAATTAAGCTCCGTATAAATCTGAAATATGCAAAAACAAGAGCTGGAACACTCTAATTTCATGCAGGCAGAATTTAAATAAGAACATAGTCCTGGACTAAACAAGCTAAAGTCCATGTACAAACAGGCAGTGCTCACAAGGAATCATTTCATGTACACTCAGCTGCAGAAAGAAGAAGTCAGAGTTGCTGTCCCACAGCCAGCAGAGTGAGGGTAACTGTACAGTTTTACATCTACACTGATTTAAGCCAACTGTCCTTTCCAGCAGCACTTGGCCTTTAGACTGGTTCCACCTCCTCATCAGAGACACAGTCATAAAGATGCATCTTCTTTGAGGGATTAGTTTCCAGCTGGGTCCTCAAATTAATCAGATTGGACAAGGGGCCAGAAGAATGTCAGAGATGAGGAGATGGCATGTTGTAATAGCTTGAAGAAGATGGATTGACACCCTTTAACAGTTGCTGTTAACAGCTTTTAAGACATTAATTTTGGAGCAGTCCAATGTGATGTGAAACCATGCCCATAATCTTTCACCACGCCTTTACATTTTGTTGAAAGATGTCACATCTGGCACATGTGACAGGCCAGGAGCACTGCCAGCACTAATGGTTTGGATGACACATGTAACCAGTGTGCTCAACTCTTCCCTGCCCACTCTGTTTTTTTCAGTATTGTTTAAAAATAGAGAAGTGAAAAAAAAATTTAATTGGGGTAACATCAGAAGCTTACAGAAATCCACAAATCCTGGTTTAATTTTGGCATAGTCAAATAGATCATCCTCATTCTCTGAAGGAGGATGAAGATCTGTCACAGGGACAGACCTGCTCCTTGCAACCTGGAAAAGAAAGGGAAGGGTGATCCCAACATCAGTCATACAAAAGCTCCCTCCAAGGACCTGGAAGTTTTTGACATTTGCTGCCCATAGTAGCAAGCATTTTAAAAGAAACACCTTATGTCAGAAACATCAGCCAGGCTGGGCTAGGCAAAAGTCCTGGAGCTTCAGCAGATGCAGGAGACAGAGTACAACAAGCAGCCACCACGTTTCACGTGGAGAAACATCACACAAGTCCCCATACACTGGATATCTGGTCAGAGAAGCATTTACCTGACAGAGATGACTGTGCTCCTGCAAACTGAACAGTTTATGCAACAGTTGCAATAGTATTAGAGTAGGAACAAGATAAAGCCTGAGAAAGCACCAATATTATAGTTCAAAGGCAGCTGAAGTTAAAAAAATGTAACAGAAACCAGGTATGTGTTCTGCCACAAAGGTACTTTCAGTCACAATAATGTAGGCATAACCTTAAATCAATGAAGCATGCTTTGGTGTAACTGCAGGGAAAACCTTGTTCATGGCTGTAATTAGCAGGCAAAAACTGTTCCAAATTAAATCAGTCAGCTAGGATTCTGTACCCTGTATTCATAATTAAGACCAGTAGGTTTTTTGCATTCCTTTTCAATTACATACCCATTTAGGCAGGTATTCATAAAATCTTTAGAGAAATCAATGTACAAATAAATAATTTATTAAAATAATTTTCCATATAATATGCCAAGACAAATATCTGTTTAAAAACCTGACTTGAGAGGATGCCTTAACATTCTCAGTGTATCCACGCCAGTTGTCACCTGCCATCTGATCTCCTGGCATATTTATTACAAATCATCTTTCCAACTTATCCTGTTTCTGCCTGTACCTTCAAAAAGCAGATTGTGAACTATCTTAAAAGATAGTCTCCCAAAAGAAATAAATAGTCACACCTATTTCTACTTACAAAAAAAAATAATCCATAATTACTATAGCACAGGCATGCTGCTGTATGTTTAAACCTTAACAAAGAGGATTTTTTAAAAAAAGTTACTGCTATTCAGCAAGTATTCCTATAACACAGACTTTTACTGCTCATCTTTTTCCAAGATTGCTGTATTAAAGTAGCAGAGAATACTTTTAAAAGCTCACCATACTCAATGAAATACTACTCTAGAAGATAAAGTCCTAATTAGGGATATCAGAATGCAAAACACACACTGCAGAGGTTGTTGACTGGCAGAAGACCATTAGATTACTACATCCTTCTTTGTTGGTCATCTTACAGGCTCATGAAGAATTATGCTTAAATTTAACACAATTCTGATGTGGCTGGAACAGTCAGCAAAAACACAGCCTCCAAACTTGAGAGAATGTAGTAGCTAAGTTATGGCAGACCAGGGTATCTGACTACAGCGCTGTAGTAACTGAGCCAATTCTGTAATTCTCCAGGAATAAGACTGTGCTTCAGATAAGCTAAGTAAAGATTTCTGTTATGATGGCTTAAATGAAACAGACCCCAAGAGAGGAAATAAATGCTACCCAAATCATCTGGCATGTTTACTCTATTCAGATGGAACGAACAGTGACCCTCCCAGACCGGAGACAGCATCTCCTTGCCAGGGTCATGCCCACTTCCCCCTTGGTAAAGAACACTTTTAAATAATTTGAATTCTGCCATTGGCCTCATTTCAGCATATGTTCTGATGTCTTATTTGCAATTACTTACGCTACTCAAAAATGGAGAGGCTATCAGGTAATAAAACTTCACCCCAAATCATCTCCTCTCTTCACTAATTTTGAGACAGATCAATGATGACATTAAAAAGATCAAAAATACTTCTGAAGGGATAACTTTAAAAGAAAATGGTAATCCTCTCTTCCCTCAAATTAGCATATTTTGTTCCAGGTCTCTATGGGGGGACTGACATTGGCTGGACATGAGGTGCACACCAAAGCTATTCTATCACTGACCTCCTCAGGAGAACAGGGGAGAGAAAGCTCCTGGATCAAGATATGGACAGGGAGACATCCCTCACCAATTAACCACCATGGACAAAACAACCTCTGCTTGGGGAAATTAATGTAATTTACTGCAAATCAAATCAGAATAGGGAAAAAAATAATGAAAATAAAACCAAATCATCAAACACTTTCCCTCAATCCTTCCCTTCTTTCCAGGCTTAACTTTACTCTCATTTTCTCTACCTCCTTCCCACAGTGGTACCAAGGGACTGGGAATGTGGGCTGTTGTGAATTCACCACATTTTGTCTCTGTTGCTCCTTCTTCCTCAGAGAAGGACTCCTCAGACTCTTCCCTTGCCCCAGCACAGGGTCCCACCCACAGGAGACAGCACCCCGCAAACTTTTCCAGCCTGTGTCCTTCAAAGGGCTGCAGTTCTTCATCAACTGCATGGGTCCCTGTCCACAGGGCACAGTCCCTCAGGCATTGAAGCATGGGTCCTTCACAACATCGCAAGTCCTGTCAGCAAGAGTGGGCTCCTCTTTCCACAGGACCGCAGGTCCTGCCAGGAACATGCTCCAACACGGGCCTCCCATGAGGTCACAGACTCCTTCAGGCATCTACATGCTCCAGCATGGGGTCTTCCATGGCTGAGGTGGAGCTCTGCTCCATTGTGGACCTCCATGGGCTGTCTCAGCATGGGCTGGAGAGGAATCTCTGCTCCAGCACCTGGAACACCTCCTCCCACCACTGATGGACTCAGCCTTGGCCTGTGGCGGGTCCCTCTTGGAGCTGGCTGGCACTGGCTCTGTCAGACACAGTGGAAGCTCCTGGCAGCTTCCACAGATGCCACCCCTGTAGCCCTCCACTACCAAAATCTTGCCATGCATGCCCAATACAGGCCCACAGAGGCCCAAGGTGCTGCCAGGCCTCCCCAGCAGCCCAGGCTGTGGCAGCAAGCACATCTGCCCTCTCCTGCCCTTTCTGAACTCCAGTGCCATCCAACAAGGGAGCAGCCAAACTTAGATACTGCACTGCAGATAGTCTAGCCAACTATTTTAAAACTTTGTTCTTAAACAAAGGGCATTTGCCTGTAAATACAAATACACAGCATAGCAGTCTGCTCTTTCCAAACATATGCTGCATTTATTTTCTCCAGCTGAGGAGAGGGTTGCTTTTAAATAGTGACTAAAAATTCTGCTTACCATTTTTCATTCTAAAAGCACGACTGTTGCTTTACAATTAACATCAATTTTCTGATGCACAAAACAAGGCCAATGGTATAATTTAAGCCAATTTAGGCAAAAGTTGTCTTTGCCTGACAAAGATACAAAATAAACATTTAAAACACTGTACTACCTTTACATGTTTAGAACAAATGAACTCCCTTTAAAAAAACTGTTTAAAATACCTGTCTTCCAATTTGTCTATTACTCCAAATATTATTCTAAATGTTACTGAGTGAATAACATCTAGAAACTGTATCTAAAGAAATCTCTCTCACACACACATCATTTCACTGCAGACATTCTGCAGGACACAGAGTATCTTATTCACCAGTATATAGATACAATAGGGCCCTGTCCACAGTAAAGGTGGTAATCAAGTTTTATGTAAAAAGAAAAAAGTGATGGTGATTACTGGAGGAAATGAAACATAAGAACAGTTACTACAGTTGGAAAAAGACAGATACTTTAAAGGTTTTGAACAAGTGATTTTATTTCGCCTGATAGTGCTAAAAGATCGGATCTTTTTTTTGCACTTAAAACCTGCTTCTCAACCCTCTATCTCTTGTTCAGAGATGGGCTTTTAGCAAGGATTACGTTGCCTTTATTTGCAAATAAGAGACAACATTAGAAATGACAACAAACCTCAGACCTCCTTAGGCTGAATCACCCACACTCAAGTACAGTAAAAGCAAATACTTCCAACCATACAGCTGTATTAATTAGGATACAACTTATGTAATATGAGCACCTGTATTTATTTTTTACCTGTCAGTTCAACCAGTGTCATTTACAAGATTTCTTTAAATACTAAGCTAGTGAAAAATCATAGCTGAGGCTAAACATAGAGAAACAGCACTGAAATTGATGATTTTATTTTACAGTGATTGTTACAGTGACTGGGGCCTTACACAAATTGCTTGAGCTCATAGTAGGGTGGTTTACAAACTGACTTAAAATCACAACCAGCACATGTAGTATGGGCTTCTTGAGAGGTGTCTTAGACCAGCCTGTAAGACAGACTCGGTAACACCCTCTACAAGTGTATTAATAACTTGTTTTGAAGCTTAGAGACCCTCAATTGAGGCATAACCTGTGCACAAAACACAGAGCTGGAGGAGTTCTCTCCATGACATCCAAATCAGAGAACTATAGCACGATCCAAAGAAGTGACAAACCAGTAAAGAAGATGTGACAAGACACAAAGAAAACCAAAGTGACCTATTACTCACAAATAAAACTATCTCAACAGTCAGAGGAGACTTAACACTAACCATTCTTATGCCACAGCCCCTGCAAGACAAAACAGATCTTCAGGAATTCAGCCAAACTTCCCCACACTAGGCAGGTAAATTGAGTGAAGAATCTACTGTCACTTACTGCTGCAATTTAGCACCTTCTAATATTCTTAACTCCTAATTTCCAAGACAGTAGGGGCTTGCTGAAAGTCTGCAAAACATATCCAGAACCACAGACAAAATATGCAGGTACATACTATTACCAGTAAAACTTTGCTACACTGTTATTTTGTGCTCTTATGGTTTCCTACATTTCAGGCCCTTTACAACAAAGCAAACAAAAAGCACCTATATAAAGATTGCTTGTTTTAAGTGATAAACAAGCAGCAATTTATGCTAGCTAATAACAGGACAAATCTATTGTATAACTTCAACATTCCAAGGGATAAGAATAAGCAAGTAATAAATACCTCCATTTAAGTGAAGCCCAAAGCTAATATTAGGATAAATCTTAACTCACAGGAAACCCAAAGGTCTATAAATGGTCCTGACCTCAGTGCATTTCTTCTAAAGCAATCTCTTTAGTTGCTCTGTTTGGTGGAACGCATCTGTGAACAACAATAAATTTGAGGCTGAACAATTTACAAAATACAAGATAATGACCTGAGTCAGTGACTGGACCATGCAAGGGTCAGAGGTAGACTTTCAAGTGACTACAGCACCAGCTCTCTAGTGCTCAACACTGCAATCCAAAGGAGCAACTTCCCTCAGCAAGATGTCTCGAACAGGGCAGGTTTAATCTCCACTCATATTGCTACACTGGTTGACTTGTGAGTAAACATGCAGCAATCTAAGTCAACTTCTTGGTTTAGATGAAGAAACAGTAAAAGCAGCTCAACACTGATCAATTGTTAAGGTGTCATAAATCACACTTTCCCCTTAGCAGCTGCAGGAGAAGTTGCTCTGTGTCGTACAGGTACAACCCAATCCTTACATGACAACACCTACAATTACTAAATAACAATCAACGGGCTTGTTGATAGTTAAACAACTACCTACTTGTACAGACTTTTCAAAAGCATCTAACACTGATACAAAGTGCTGTGAAAGGATAAATCTTTCATGGAGAAAGCGAAAGACATGCACATGCTGTTCTCTCTAGAGATGCTGCTGCTGCTGCATATCCCACTTCCCAGCCGTCAGTGTGATGACTGACTTAACCCCCACACCAGCTGCAGCAGTCTTCCACAGCACAGAAGCTTTATACTGCCAATTCTTGTGCTGGGCAAGTATTTAGGAACATTTATTCCTCAAGGTCCATTCATGCTTTGCAGCATTTTCTTTTCTGACAGTGTCTGATGCCTACAAAATTCCAGGCTTAAACTAGTGTCAAAGGTCCTTAAGCTGACAGTGGCACATAATAAACACGGAAATTTCACCACGTAATCACAACAGGATAATTAGTGTATATTCACTTTGTCAGAGGAACACAGGGTGAGTAAAACAGGCTCAGTAACCACTTTGCTGCTGGAGGTTCTGTAGAGGCAAGAAGCAATTTCTCATAGCACTGTCTCTTGAGAGCATGCAGCAGGGATCAGCTGCCTCTTTATCACACCTGAAAGGACACCCAGAGGACTAACCCCTCTGGGAATTCACACTCACAACACAGGCATAAAACAAGCGATATCTGACTGAGGCACAGATCAGAAACAACAGCAGTGGTGATACACACAGCAAGATCCTAAGGATTCAAGAGCAGAAAGTTGCATTTTTACCTTCTATGAAGCTGAATGGAGATGAATGCCTGCTACTGCATTTCATGGCTATCTTCAATTTGGGTAATTCCAGCTAGCAAGATAGATCTCCTCCCTTTAGAAAGAAACTCTTGATGTTTCTGAAAAAATGCAACCCAATGCACCCAAAAATCCAACATCACTGTGCCCTGTGAAACAACAGAACTACACAAGTTTTGCTCCTCTGCAACAAACAAGTCCTTCTCCCCTTTCATTAGAAATAATTTAGTTTAGATTTCCAGACTTCTTCTGTTCAGCAGGGTTCCCACTCGGCCACCCTGAGCCTCCCAGACCACAGGAAGCTCAGAGGAACTTTTTCTCTCACACCTCCTGATCTTCTGTGCCAGGTCTGTCACCCTTCCAAGGAGCCTGCACAGGGTGCCAGATGAATCCAGGCAGCATATTTAACTTACACTTGGTGATATATAAAATCAAGCCACAGCCACTGTCTGAAATAAGAGGGCAGGGCTACATCACAAAACATGCGGGAGAAAAAAATCCCACAAAACAAACTAAAAGAATAAGGATCACCTCTTCTAGCAATAACTCACTGGCTCAGCTGTAATTTTCATTTTACTCAAATCCATTTGGCTAAAAGGATGCTCTTCAGCTTTTAAGAACTCTTCTCCCAGTGTACCCAAACAGCAGAAGTTCTTTTTCAGCAGTGCTCCAAACTGAATGGATTACATCCAGCTGCAAGGCTGCAAAGCTGAGTGATTTCACTTTACACTCCAAGTTGTGGCAATTAAAAAATAAACAAATACAGAAAGAAAGCAGTATTGTTTCTCTGAAGCAGCATAACTCCACGTCCCAATTCCACACATGCTAAGGCATGTCCTGTGTACTTGGATATGGCTTGTGAGTACTGCTGACTATCACACTGACCTTCCCTGCCCTCATTGAAGCCAGAAGCTGGGGACTTCTCAGATTTTCACCTTATTTTCCAACCTTCAATCTAGCAATTCTGTGCTGTTCTGTGAATCTCTGTTCATTTGAAAAGGGGAACACAGCAGAGATAATAGCTACAAGTTGTCAAACACCATATATAAACCAGAAATCAAAAAGCATACTGTTAGTTTGAAGCTGAAATTGTTTCAAATGCAATTAAGTGTATTTCAAGCTACATATTTGTGCACTAAATTATAATTACTTGGGTATCTTAGGTACAACACAATTCTAGTGCTGTATGTAAATTCAACTTTTCTTTATGATGTTATGCCTTAGTGAGAACTCCCTTCAATTTTGATGAGTTAGTACAGGAAAAGAAATGCAATACCATATTAGCACAAAACTAAGGAAAGAATTGCTTAGCTAAAATTCCATCATCTTCTGCTTCTGCAAGTATCTAAAAACACAGCCAATAGTCACTAGAATTGCTGAACAGGGCTTTTAGAAAGTGGGACACACACACACACACACACACACACACACACAAAAAGAGCAAAATTGCAGATACATCAAAAAAATCGCTTTGAGTTCAGGTCAGCTTCTTATCACAAAGGTTTTGTAAAATTGCTACTGAAATAACAATTTCTTTTTTGGCAGGACATCAAGAAAAAAAAAGACTTGAAACATCCAAAAATGCCTATTAAATAATAAATATGTCCCCCAGCTACTTTTGACCTCAAAAGGAAATGGTCTCAGCCATGGTGAATGATGCCTGTATTACTCCTCCTCACTTTCAGAGGTACATTCAGGCACCAGCCCTCCATAGGAAGCGATGTGATTTCCCTATGGAGGCACCTCAAGCTAGGCACATTGCTCAGATCAGTGGCACAAAGGTGAAGCACCTTCCATGGTCATTTCTGCAGCATGCTGAGCACGGAGCTGAAGGACAGCACCGATGACACTGAACAATGACAGTCACTGAGAAAGAAGAGCAGACCCTCCAAACCATGCTCTCATGGAGCCTCATCCCACTCATTAAAACAGTATCCACATGTTCTGGACAAATGCTGCAAAACCAAGTTCTGCAAAAGCCTCAGCACACCCCCAGGCAGAAATGCCAACCACCTCATCCAGCCACAGCTGCTGGGGCCAGGTGAGAAGCAGGAGTGGTGAGAAAGCGGAAAAAAAAAGAAAAATTCAAGAAAGCAACACTAACTTCCCCATCCAGAACTGCTGCCTAGTTTTCCCCAAACCTGCATCAGGATTTTAAGTACCGATTGTAATTCCAATACCCAAAGAAGTAGTGCACAGAATTATCCAGTCCAGAATGTGATGTAGGCATGGGAACTGTAGTTGGATTAATTACAGAAGACTAGTAGATCTAATTTAGAAATTTCCAAGAGCACAGCATCTCAGGTGTACAGCTACATTGCTGAGAGAGCTGTTGGGAAGCCCTACCAGCTCTGATTTGCCCACAAACCCTCCAGTTTGCACATGCATCACATCGTATAGATTTTGGTTTCACTCAGCTGTGTACTGATATAAGGCCATAACTCGGTGACCTAGCTCTGGAAATCTGTAAATTTCCATTTTGCTTTTTCAAGTCTGTTTTTACTTATCAGAAGAAAAAAAATCCCCTACTTTGTAAAAATGCATAGCACTTTTATTCCTATTCCCAAAACCAACACCAGATGGAAACTCATTTAAAATTTTTACATCTTTCCACAAGGAGGCTACTACTACCAACTAAGCAGCCCCAGGAAAAAAAGTAAATTTAAAAAATAATTTAAAAACTCCACGATGGATTAGTAAAGTGATTTACATTATATAGGATGAGTGAACACAGAAGAAAACTGACCAACAGAGTGCCTTCTTCAAAAATAATAATGTCTTATTATTTATTTGAAAACAATGAAAAGTCCTGAAAATACCATCAGGTCCCACCAGATAAGAAATGCGTAATGTCTGTTCCTAAGGACAGTGAAGGAAACCTGAAATAGTTTTACCCTGCAACAAATACCAGCTCCTTAAAGGATATAAGGCCACAAACTGACTTGTTGTGAGTCAGACCATGCCAATTGCAGAAGCCAAAGACACCCAAAAGCCATCTCCCCTCCATTCCCCACCCTTGGGCTATGCAACAAGTTGAGTGAGAAAGACAGACCAGGAGAGAGAATGAGACATCTTGTTGCCTCCTGAGTTTCTACCTGTAGCTTTAAGGTAGCTGCTCTGCATGTCACTGGGTCACTTTTTTTTGCTGGAATAATAGGAACAATTCTGTAGGTAACTCATTCATAATTCATAAAATCTTAAGCGTTTTGCAGCTCTCACTATGAATGCAGAGCATTGTTTTCTAGTCCCGTTTACCACAGCCAGTCCCAACAACAAACTGATATGAAAAATCAGTAATAGAAGAGTTTTCTGATACTGAGAATAATACTTAGCAAACAGTGTAAATACAGCACTTATACAGCAGTCTTGTTCAGAATGTGTGGAGTGGCCCTTACTGATCAGTCACTACAGAAATCTGAACAATGGCATGTCTTTTTAAGAAAGTAAGAGCTACCAGAGTAGCTATTTATACTATTTGCAGAGCATTCTTTATTTAGATTTCTATGGTAACCAGTAAGTAAGAGGACTGCAGTTCGTATTTTGAATTTTTTCATTCCCCATAGTCCAAACTAGCAGTACTACAACCCTTTTTCAAGAAGGAAAAAGCAAAAAGAAAACCTCTTACAGACTCAAATCCAGCCCAGTCTTTAGTAATTAACTTGAGATGGAGTTTTTCTCTAACATAGCAACAAACAAATCATTCATTTAAGATATCCTTTTTAAAATAACCTAGTATCAAAACCAGTCTGGTATGCAATACCCACCAGACAAAAATTTGTTTGGATTTCTGCTGTTACATCATTTTATCTGTCAAAATGCAACCACTGAAGAGGGAACGGGTAAGTTTGTTCTCCCTTGGTCACATAAGGAATCAGGGATCACATACATTATGAGAACCAGAACTGCTGCAGGGGTACTGTACTGTAAACACAGGAGGAAGCATGTTCATTATTAAACCACACCAATTTAATTTGAAAAGTGGGTCAGACAATGTACTGCAGCCCACAGTCATCCCACATCTCCAAAACAGACTACAGCAAATTGTGCTTGCTGTAAAGGCTACATGGCCAGCATGAATAGCACCAGCTCCCTCACCCACACCGCCTGGTTATGGGTTTTCCCATCAAGTTCTCCTACTTATATTTTGGGATAATAAAACATCAGGAAGAACAACGTAATTGCTCTGCTTTGTAAATAATCAGAACTCAAAATGAGTGTTACTTATTTCTTTTGAGGGGGAACTGCAAAGCAGGAAAAAAAAAAATCTATCTCTCTCCCAAAATACAAGGTATGTCCATTGTAACATCAGGATTGTACGCATTCTCAGGTATTCACTTCCTTCCCTTTGTTAGTCCTGATTTCTGAAAAGGATGCCAGCCCCAGACACTAGTCAGTGAGCCTTTAGCTCCAAATATCCAAGACTAATTTTCAAAACCCTCAGAGAAATTAATCCACTGGCAATGACAAGTGATTTTTGTGGAATATTCCTCTCCCACATTCTATATCTGGCCATTCTCTTCCAAGCATTTTGTCTGTCAGAGACGGTACCATACTCCTACCTTCTAGAAGCTCATGAGCAAGTCTGCAGCAAGTGTTCCCCAGCAAGCCCATTTTTGCTCAGTGCATTGACTCAAGTTTTTGGGAATTGTGATTCCTCCCTAGACAAAGGCTATTTTTATCAAGGAAAGAGGATATCCTGTCCCCATCTCCTGTGAGTTTTATCATACATCCACAATTCCCAAGTGAAACTGCACGACTTTGAGACAGGACTTTGAGAACTACAGCATTCTGGCAAGAACACTGAGGGTTTAGTCATGAGACAGCCCAAAACTGCCTAGAGGAGAGCAATCACCGAACGCAGCACAGCAGGAGCCCTCCAGTACCACCTTCCCTTCCCACTGCCCAGGAGCCAGACAGATGACCAGGCAGCAGCAGATGACAGCCAAGGCAATCACGCTGCACCCACCTGGAGTCACCAATGAGGACTACTCAGTCTCAAAAGCCACCTCTTGCCAAACCTGTTTAGCACAAAGCAAAAGACACCTGCCAACACTGCTTCATCAGCACAGGGTCAGTCTGCATTCAGCAGTGCTTGTGATGGGACAGCAGCAGCCCCACAGCACAGGACCTCCATGCCCTCATTGCTGTCTGGAAAGCGCAGAGAAGATGGCAGAGGCACTTCAACTACCCAAAATATCCTAAAGCACTGAGAGCCAGGCACTCTCTGCAGCCTGGGTCGCAGAGGCAAAATAAAACAGCAGGGAAACACTGGGGAAGGTACACTTTACTACCAGAGCCCATGAATGGGCACTATTCTGCCTGGCTCCCTCAGGGGCCTGTAAGCACCAGCACTTGATCCCCCTGGCCAGCTCCTCCCGCCCCCAGAACGGTAGTGCCGGAGCACAAACAAAGGCATCCTGTTTTAACTTCATGGCAAGAGCAGGGACCAGTAGGCCATAGTCAAAAAAATTAAAGAGAACAGAAGTTCTGTGGAACAGAAAGCACTTTCAAAGCACCGAATTGCATGGGATGCAGAAGCCAGTGAATGAGCACTGTTTCACTAAAATTACTCCAGACTAATAAAGCATACCATTACACATGGTAATAAATTTGAAAAACAAGAGCTTGTTAGATATGGTAGAATGGGAATACAATTTCTTCCTGCAGCTTATATCCCTCCCTTGATCTAATAAATCCAGTTAATGTCAACATCACTGAAGGAAAACAGAGTACTTTGTCTTCCTCATGGTCCTATGTAATGCAACTAACCAGTTTAAAAGGGAAAGTCACAAGTGCCTACCAAGAGATGTGTCAGGCAGAGCCAGGCTCCTTGCCAACAAAAACTGAAGCATGTTCATCTCTGCACCTCCACACCAAGCCTCCTAAAAAACACTCTTCACAGCAAATCTCTCCTTAGAAACTTCTTAGCATGAGCTACGCTGAAGTATCTCCTACTGTGTTCTGCAAAGCACATTGCGAAGGTCTCAAATGTTTCCTCACTCTGTGCTTGCACATGTTAAGTCATATAAGTCATAAAATCATAGAATATCCTGAGTTGGAAGAAATCCACAAGGATCATCAAAGTCCAACTCCTGGACCTGTGCAGGACAACCTCAACAATCACACCATGTGTCTGAGAGCATTGTCCAAACATTTCTTGAACTCTGACAGACTCTGTGGTGTGACCACTTCTCTGGAGAGCCTGTTCCAATGCTTGACCACCCTCCAGGTGAAGAACCCCCTAATATCCCATCTAAACATCCCCTGGTGCAGCTTGATGCCATTCCCTCAGGCCCTATTGCTGATCACCAGAGAAAAGGGTTCAGCACCTGTTTTTCTGTTCTCCACATGAGGAAGGTGTAGACCTCAATTTCCCCCATGAAGAAACCAAGTGACCTCAGTTGGTCCTCACATGGCTTCCCCTTTAGACACTTCACCATCTTTACGGCCTTTCTTTGGACTCTCTCTAACAGCTTTATATCCTTCTTACACTGTGACAATCAACACAGCACTCAAGGTGAGACTGCACCAATGCAGAGCAGAGTGGACAATCCCCTCTGGCAATGCTGTGCCTGATGCACCCCAGGACACAGCTGACCCTCCTGGCTGCCAGGGCACACTGGTGACTCAATGTTGTGTTTTAAAGAACCACAACTCACCGTTTAGGTGGCACACTTTAGCACATTCTCTCCAAAGAAGACGCTCTGAAGTATCCCCCTGCATTCAACTACTCCTCTGCTTGGTTACACTTGGTTAAAAATGCACCTCCTGTGTACTCACCATGCTGCACGCTGACTAAGGTCTAGGGAGGTACTCACTGTAGCCAGCTAATTCCTTTTGGTATTTACCAAGTGATTCCCAGCCTGACTCCCTGACCTTTGCTACTGCATCCTCACAAAACACACCATGACAGGACCATCTTTATTCATCCCACGTTTGATGACTAGACCCAGACTGTCCCTGCTGGAGCTCAGAAACAGCAGGAGTAGCATGTAGATAAGAACTGAAAGAGGCACCCAGAAGCCTTTTAATTTTTTAAAGGAAGATACAGATATATATACACACCCATATGCCTACTTTTATTTTGATCCAAAACACACAAGCCACAGCAGCCACCACATAGTGAAGGAAGCAGTTGCTTCTGGATGCTGATACTCCAGAGCAAGAACAGTCCCAAGGACTGGAATCAACAGTACTCTGGATGGCACAGTGGGACCTCACACCTTTGGTTTTTCTTTTAAACATCAATGCTTTGTTTTGTGGAAACACAGACCAATTTCCATCACAACAATGGCAGGAATCCTCCAGAGCACTAGCATCCTTCCCACTAACAGGTAAGGCGAATCACCCTCTGTGTGACCCTACCCGAAAAGCACACTGTTGAGCTATGGTGCACTGGGCAGGTCCAACCATGCTAACACCCTCTCTGTCCAAGGAGAGCAAGCTTAACCCAGCTGTAGATGCCTGCTGGCCTCCCAACATCACAGCAGGAGAAAGGTCAGTGTAGTCGTGCATTTCTGTACCCGAGCAGGTGTTTCCATATAAGGAAGTGAAGCTAGAATTTTCTATAGCCTGCTCGCTGTAATTGGCTCAGTACCAGGACAGACACAGTGATAGGACTGTAGAAGTGCACCTCAAAGTCTAGTGTCCATCTCATTGGGCCAAGAGCCAAAAAAGCCCACCTAGACCATCGAGTACTAAAGGGCCTGCATAAGGGTACACGAGGCTTTTTGGGAGTGCCTTAGCCTGTGTAGCTGTGCTTGGTACACTGTGCTCGGCTTATCTCTTTTCATTTTGTAACGTTTATTATTTTGCTGTTATTAAAACTTTTATTTTACAAAGCATATCCTGGGAAGCCGTCTCGCTATTTTATTAAGCCATTTCTCCGCTGGCTGGACCCTCGGAGTTATCGGGAGAAATCCCGATAAATGGCGCCTTCGAACACGGACCCTACATTAGGGTAACTGAATCGAAGTTTGCTGACAAGCCCTCACGTTCAGCTAGGCCATTTTGCTCTTGGTTTCGTTTTTTTAAAAGCGAGCTCGTGGTGGTTTTTTTGGTCGTGAAAATAAAACCACATTTTTGGGTCAAAAAGGCTGAGAGGGAGCCTTTTGACTGAACCCCTATACCGGTGAGAGGGAGTCTTTGCCGGACACCGATTCTGGTACAAGGTGGATTACTCTTCAAAGAGAGAAGCTGCAGTCTAGCAGAGCTGAAGGCAGAACAGCTAATCACCGAGTGACCTGAGAGAGTCGGAGACAACCAAGAGCTGCCGGGAGATCACAAGAGCCATTCTGGTGAGTGACAATGGGGACCCGGCAATCCGTAGAACAGCGAGACACCTTTTGTTATTTTAATTATAAACTGACTATTCAAGACTATAAGTTTGAGAGGAAAGAACTTAAAAAACTTGTGAAATGGGTCTATAAGAAGTATCCGGACACTAATACAGCTGAAACAGTAACAGTGGAATTTTGGGACAAAATAGGATTGAAGTTGTATAATTCAAAGAAAAAATCTGTGTTAAAATTAAGACCCATCTTTAAAACTGTGTTAGACTTTGTAACAGAAGAAGGCAAAAGGCTCAGCAGTGAAAAAACACTTGAAACTGCAGAAAGAGAAACCTTGGGAAAAGCCTCTAAAAGCAACCATAAAAAAGGAGCCCAGAAAGTAAAATGCAAAAAGGCTCCTGCTCACCTTAGACATGAAGATAAAAATCCAAGTTCTGATGCCCCAAGTCCCAGAAAAAACCGGTTTGATTTACTCCCGAGGAGAAGGCACGGGGCGGCTCAAAGCCCTCCCCCGAGCCGTCCTCAGACCCCCGGAGTGGGACCTGTGCCAGCCTTGGCCAAGCAGGCAAGAGTTCCATTCCAACCGCCCTCCCCACCCCCTCAGTCACCCAGTACGAGATTCAGGCGATCCCGGTCCGTTAATTTTGAGCGCGCGAGTTTTGAACAAAGCCCTGAAAGCGCGGGCTCACAGAACAATGAAAAACGTGGAATTCTCCCCATCTCTGAGGCAGAAACTGTAGCTCCACGTGGGCAGGCTCAGTACAGCCCGACACTGCGGCACGCCCCATCTGATGTGTCGCTCAGCTCCTCCCACTCCAGCACGGGAGGCTCCCCCTCCATGGGCAGTGCCAAGCCTCAGGCACCGCCCCGGGTTGCCACCCACAGCCTGGACAGACACGCCCTGGCTGTGACGAGCGTGGGAACCGGATGTGACATCCCGGAACTTGCCCTCCCCAAGATGGCGGCGCCCATGCCGGAGAAATGTAAACAAACTCCGATGAAAAATCAGAAGGTTTCCCACACGTCCTGCAGTTTCTCTGATGATTCAGAGGATTCATCAGCCAGCATAGACCCCTGGCACAAGATAAGGAAAGAAACCAGCACCCCAGAGCCTGCCCGGCTCTGGCGACAGGAGACCAAAACAAAACAAAAACAAGGACAGAGCAAGACTGAAGCAGTGAAAGTTTATCATCGTCTAAAACCCTCCAAGAAAACAGAACAGAGACAGCTAACAGTTCAATTCCAGCAGCCAAGATACAAAGTAGACTTCGTCCAAAAGAAGACTGTCATGAAAACCACCACAAGAATCCACCAAAGCAGCAGGCTCAAAATACCTTAAAACCCTGACCTATTCTTTTATTTTGCAGTTTTAACAAGAAACCCAGAACTTTATAAGTTAATTTTTTCATTAAGATCTGAAAAAGACTACCAAGTAATTCCAATACAAAAAGTTTTTCTTTTCTGTTTTGTCAATTAAGCAAGAAGATTGTAATAACTTGCCCAAAAAATTTATATTCCAAACTAATTATAAAAGCGAATTCCTAAATAATTTTTCCTTTACAGGAAAAGATTCTGCAAAAATATTTTGCTTGCTCATATCTTTAATTAAAATAGTTAATTCAAAATTCAAAAGTTTTTAAAAAATAGCCCGTATAAATATTACAAAAAAAAAAAATTATTAAATTCATCTCTATAATTAAATTAAAAACCTTTCAAAATTCATACTCCTCTAAAAACAATTCGTTTTATAAATAAGCCAAGAAAATCTGAAATCTCATAACCATGTAGTGAAATCCTAACACCAAAAAATAAAAATAAGATTTTAAGAAAGTCTAAAAACTATATCTCAAAACCAAAAAAGAACAACTGTCTACATGTTTTTCAAAGTTCATATTTTATGTTTACAAATTTTTATGTTGCAAGTTTGGTAGAGGGAGCGAAGACCTCTCAAGAAAAAGTTCTAATCAATTGTAAAATTCACATTAAAATACTAATCTTTTTCCTTTTTTCTCAACAGCAACTGTATTAAAGCAAACACTAAACTCCTAAGTTTTATAGCAAATAGCAAGGTAACAGCAAACTTTTAACCATACATCAAAATACATCAGCTCTTGTAAAAAGTGTCGCATATATCTCAAAGTCAAATTAAGACAATTGTGCAACCATGCCCAAACTACCAAACACTAACTACACCATCAATAGCAGCAAAAGTTAACCCTCAAAATTAAAAACAAGTATCATGCAATATCAACCATTTAAACAATTCAAACAAATTCACTTGTCTAACCACACACTTTTTAAAGTATGTTCTACCTCAACACATAAAGGAGAAAAAGACCAAAAAAGACAATTAAAACATCTCTTGTAAACATTTCTCATTCCTAAATGTACAGTTCTTAAAATTACAGAAGTTTTTCAACATATCAAATCTACCACATATTATAACTAATTCATTCAAAAGCCAATCTATTGTTAAAAAACACACAAACAGCTAAAAATGCTCTTTAAAAGATAAAAATGGGAAAGGGCGTAGTGCTTTCTATTATAGAAAGGTTGAACAAAGTTATATATATGTTTTTTAATCTCTCATATTCATAAAAATTCTGAAAACAAGACAAATTTTAGAGCCTGTCCTTTATGGCAGGGAGAGAGGTTTTGTTTGTCTCCACAGGTACAGACTCTAAAAAAGTTCCTGCAAAAGAAGTTGAGTCACAACTACAAAAGAAGAAAAGAGCAGCAGAGCACACCTGAAGAAGAACACACCAAAGACACTAGATGACCCCGGATGGTAGCTTCAAGAGGACTTCTGCATTTTGACACAGCCCAGCACTATAGACACTGAAATACGTTTGAAGCAGAGACTTAAGTTTTATAAAAGTTGCACTGTTAAAATTTCTGAAGTTATTATTGTCATGTCAAAATTGTTCGTTGTTGTATGTTAAAAGTTATTATCAAATTTTTATGTAGAAGAAAAAGAAAATATAGTTCACTTGAAAAAATCTCCCCAAACAAAAAGTAAAATAAGATTCATATGTAATTTGAGACTAAATATTAAATTTAAAAGATTAGCTAATAAAAAGAAAGTACCAAATTTAAAATTTTGTAATCCATAAAACTATAGCTTAACTATAAACCAAATTGTTAAATAACAATAAGTTATTGACACAATCACAATTATGAACAAAAGTGAGAATTTTTCAAAGTAACTATTTCTCTTTTTTTTCTTTTTTTTAATATGATTTTACAGGGTGAGATGTAGTCGTGCATTTCTGTACCCGAGCAGGTGTTTCCATATAAGGAAGTGAAGCTAGAATTTTCTATAGCCTGCTCGCTGTAATTGGCTCAGTACCAGGACAGACACAGTGATAGGACTGTAGAAGTGCACCTCAAAGTCTAGTGTCCATCTCATTGGGCCAAGAGCCAAAAAAGCCCACCTAGACCATCGAGTACTAAAGGGCCTGCATAAGGGTACACGAGGCTTTTTGGGAGTGCCTTAGCCTGTGTAGCTGTGCTTGGTACATTGTGCTCGGCTTATCTCTTTTCATTTTGTAACGTTTATTATTTTGCTGTTATTAAAACTTTTATTTTACAAAGCATATCCTGGGAAGCCGTCTCGCTATTTTATTAAGCCATTTCTCCGCTGGCTGGACCCTCGGAGTTATCGGGAGAAATCCCGATAGGTCAGCACCACAGCAACACAACAGTCCAGATGGAATCTCCCTGCTTTCAGCCCTTGCTCCAGACTTCACCATCACAGCTTCCTTCACTAATTAAAGACATGCATGTCAGTAAAGTGTCTTTGGCAGTTCACCGTCATACACACATGTTCCAAACAGAGGGGAGGAAAAGACCCAGTCCCTTTTGGTTCATTCAATTACAAGCCAGCCTCCTGCTACTCACAATGCTGCAGTGGTACTCCTATACAAGGGCACTTGCTTTTGAACACCAGAGGTGATGGAGGAAAAAAACTACACAAATCTATGATACTGCTTCTCCACAGATAGGAAGCACGAAACAAAGAGATCACCAAAAGAGAAAACACTGTAATATGCATTAAAAAACCCAAAAAACCAACCAAACAAAAAACACCTCAAAAAAACCACAAAACCACACCACAAAAAAAACCCCAACTACAAACAGAAAAAATGGACTGAGTGGCCCAGCTGTCATCTTGGCCACCTTGAGGTTCTGCCATGCTGGCAAGTAGCACTGTAATCCACAGGGGCTGCTACTGAAGGAAATGCAGCCAGTGCAGAGCAAAATGCTCAGAAAGGGGATAAGTAGGCAGGATTTTGGATGGCTTTTATTCTAAAAGTTTCTAAAAGGACTAAGTTATTTAAAACAACTCTCTTTTCTTCCGTTTGCAGCATATTTTATCTAGCTTTTTAATTTGTTTTGATCAAGCTCATGTTCCTTCTGTTCAACCAAGTAATCCCACAACTTGATCTGAGAGCCTCTCAATATTCCTTTTAACATGGAGTTCAAATAGCACTGATAACCAGTTCTTAGGATGCAGAAACACATTAAAAAACCCCTGTGCAGTTCCTGTGGCTCTGCATAATAAAGGGCACAAAACTTTCCTGGAAAAATATCTCTAGTATCCAGCTACAATGAAAGGGGAGCACATCTACACAGTTTGGCTGACCCAGATATCAAATGTTTGGCCTCTGTAAGTACATAAGCAAAATTGAAAGACAGAAGAAAGTAAAGTGAAATTAAAACAACCACAGAAAACCCGGGCTAGACTAAAACCCCCTCAATACCCCCAAATACACCGACAACAAAAAACAAAACCCAACGTGAACACAGGTATTCATACGGAATAACGCAAGAACATTTTGCTGCATTGTCCTCCAGAAAGTGTTTGGATTTTAAAGTCATATGTAACTGTTCATATTCCCTTTCCCAAGGAAAGGGGAATCAGATGGCAGAAATAGTCCCTCTCTATTTCTGCTGTCTTCTAAGAAAAAAGCAACTAAAAAATTAAAACTCCATGGTAGGCATCATAAAGCTACTACAGTTATATATTAGCATTACAGAAATTTAGATTCTTCCATAGTCTGAGGTATCTTTAACGCATAACTATTCCACTTTATTTAATAATTCTGCCAGTGTGCCTGCAGGACTGTAAGCTAGTTAGAAAGAAACATACACCCATTGCTAGGAAAGGATTAGTTGGGAATTGCAGCAAGGGCAGGGAAGCACACAGAGCTGAGGAGATGCTCAAGCACACTGCACAAGCCTGAGGTGCCTGGCCACACCAAGGCACAAAGGGAAACAGGGATCTTTCCTTCCTTTTTCTCAGCACAAACCTCAACAGTCAGGTATTATTTTCTGTCATCAGATAAGAGCTGGCTTTTGGAAAGTTAAGAGTCTGACAGTTAATCAAGAAAATTCTCCCCAGAGAACAGACTTCTTACTTTCTGCAGAAATCACAAACATATCCAGTTGCTTCTAATATAAAAGTCTTATTAAACAGCAACCCATGCCACTAACCCTGCAGTCTAACACTTGAAGTTTCATTAGAAAGGTATCATCACCAAACTACCAGTTTATGCTGCCAAACAGCACTTTAAGGGCATATTGCAGTAGAATTTTCTTTATATTAAATATGCAGAGCATAGAAATAAGTCAAAGGTGCACTTTGAAAAGGTAGTCAAGCACTTTTTTTCTGAACACAGATTTCAAAAAGATCATTGACAAACAAGACAACCTAGGAACACCATAGGGGTGTGTGTGTTCTCCAAATACTTTGTTCAGAGGGTTACCACAAAAAATGCAAAAGGCCTCCAAAAACCCCTACCTGAATCTAGCCAGAAATGCATACCACACAAGCACAGTCCTTCCACTAAGAAAGCAGCCTATGGGGTGGTTTTGTTTATGCACCGATTAGGCTGTTAAAAGCATTCAGATGTACCCCACCTACCAGAGTGCATTCCTCAGGGTGTGTAAAAACACAAAGGTCCCCTTTTTAACTGAAGATCTCTAAAACTGTAACAGAGAACAGATTGTTTCCTAACATCTTTCATAAAACCCTGTTTGTGTTCCTGCAATTCAACACATTATTCCCGGCATTTAACTTCCTCCTCATCTTAATCCCTTAAATTTGATGAATATATCAGCATTATTTTCCCCACAGAAACCCAAAGCCAATTTATAAAACAGTAAGGCTTAAAGACCTTCAGATATAGGGCTATAAAAAGAAATTATAGTAGAGTCCAAATGCTGTTGTTTAGATATAACTTTATTCACATTACAAAGTAAAGATGCAAAGGACAGAATGCCTGGACAGGTGACTGGTTTTGCAAATGATGACTATTTTTCTTTAATCTATAAAGCCTTTTCTCTTAACTGCAGTCTTGTAGATGTAAAACCAAGAGTAATCCAAGTGTACAGGAGTACACCAGGAACATCAGCAATGCTGACTCTAAAGCACAGAGATGCATCCCTGAGATGGCACCAGCCCAAAGTGCCAAGGCTGCATGCTGCTGCCCAAGCTCAGGCACATTGCTTCTGGTCCTGAGCCAGATGGCACGAAACCAGCTCACATCTTCTCCATAGCCACAGCACTTATGTGCAATGCAGATAATCCTTCTACAACAACCAAGTGTGGAAGGTGGGGGACATGATACCATTCACGACAAGAAAAATTCCAACAACGCTTGGCTGAACAAGACAGCAAATTTGCCTGCATTACTGCATTTCTATCTTGCCATAAACACCACCATCTAAAGTCAGCTTGCTTCCAAGCTTTAAATGCAACAAATAAAACCTAGTTGAGGAATTGTACTCATTTACACATCAAATACTAACAACCATTTCACTGTTTTAACCCTTTACTTATTCCTTCACTGTTGTTAAAACTTGTGCTTCATTTCCTTACTTTCCCAGGCTTTTGCTGCATGTTGACTACAGTTTGGCAGAAACATCCTACTGTAAGATTGTAAGCTGAGAGATGCTGGAAGTGCATGTTATCTGCCTGGATTTTAGTAAAACCTTTGATACCATTTCCCACAGCATTGTCCTAGAGAGACTGGCTGATCATTGCCTGGATGGGTGCACTGTTCTCCAGGTAGAAAACTGGCTGGATGGCCAGCCCCAGAGAATGGTGATGGGTTACATCCAGCTGACAGCCAGTCGGTGCCACAAGCGGTGGCACCCACAGCTTTGTCAATGACCTGGACAAGCAGAGGAAGTGCATTTGCAGTCTGCATACAACACAAGTTGGGTGGGCGTACTGATTTACTGGAGGACACAAAGGCTTTCATAGAAGGAACTGGACAGGCTGGATCAATGGCCCAAGGCCAGCTGGACAAGGTTCAACAAGGCCAATGCTGCATCCAGCACTTGGGTCACAACAACCCCCTGCAGCACGAGAGGCTGGGGCAGAGTGGCTGGAACGTGGCCCAGTGGAAGATGCCCAGGGGTGCTGGTCAACAGCCAGCTGAACATGAGCCAGCTGTGACCAGGGGGCCAAGAAGGCCAATGGCATCCTGGCTTGTGTCAGAAACAGTGTGGCTAGAAACACACCAGAAACATTAGAAACAGGGCAGTCATTGTCCTGTCCTCAGCACTGGTGAGGCCGCAATTCCAGAACTGTTCAGTTTTGGGCCCTTCATTATAGGAAAAACTTTACAAGATGCTGAAGTGTGTCCAGTCAAGAGCAGAAAAGCCAGCAAAGAGTCTGAAGCACATGCCTTACATGGAGCGGTTGAGGGAGCTGTGGTTGTTTCATCTGGAAAAAGGGAGGCTCACAGGGGCTTTTTCACAAGAGAGCCAAGTTGAAAGGAGGTTGCAGCCAGGTGAGGGTCAGGCTCTTCTCCCAGGCAACAAGTCATTTGACACAAGGCAACAGCCTCAAGTTGTGCAAGGCAGATTTATATTGAATATTTGGAAAGATTTCGTCACTGAAAGGGCTGTTGAGCATTAGAACAGGTTGCCCAGGGAAGTGATGGACCCACCATCCCTGAAGGCATTTAAAAGACATGCAGATGTGGTTCTTAGAAACAGGGGTTGGTGGCACACTTGACAATGCTAAGTTAACAGCTGGGCTGGATGATCTTGGGGTCCATTCCAACCTAAATGATTACATGATAATGGGTACCATCAGCACACTATAGGCAGAAACCAATTAAGAGCTGGAAAAATATTATATATATGAGTTAAGTGTACAGAATTATTGACTAATGCTCAAACACAATTTGAAAACACAGTTTGATCTCCACAGTTACGTTTGCTTGAGGAACACCAAGACAGCATTCACACACTACCTCAAACTAACATACACTCTATTTTCTGGTCCAATCTTCCAATTGTTCCTCAAGTTATGTAATTTTTACAGAAAACTTGTCTTTATTCAGCTGCTTGTTTTTTCCTACACTCATGTTTTCCTTTCTATATCTATCTATATATATACATCTATATATGCATGCATCAAGATCTTAATATGTGAAGTATAGGCAGACATAAAGGCACCTTTTTTATAAAAACAAACCCAGAAATTTGAAGCTCTGACCATTTTCATTAAAAATCAAAGTTATCATGATGATTTTTTAAGTGGTAATTTGTTACTGTTACAAAGTTTCCTTGCTTTCACATTCCGGCTAAAATCAGCTGTGCAAATGACAGACGAAAGGGTAATTTTTTTTTAACATCATAAATTTTAAGCCAGAACAGAAGCCGGAAGTTCTGGAAGTTTCACAGGAAAGCTGGCCAGTTAAGTTTTATTGCTGGAAGCTACCTCAACATTTCTTTTAACATTTGAATAGAGAACAGATAAGAATCTCTGAAAATTAAAGTTCATGTGCAGCCAAATCAAAGCAACACATGAATGAGTGCTGTAATCATATTGAACCACCATCAAGCTCACCACAAACATGGACTCTGGTGTGATGTTTTATTTAATAAAGTGATCCAGCCTTAGTTCCTCAGGATAGGGACTATGCATTTTGAGTTAAAATACGACATTGTGGGCTATTAAAAATTAATACTGAACTATCACTTCAATGCTCCTGAAAAGTTTTGACTACTACACAGAAATACTTGGAAAGCTGTATTTCAAATCTTACGCTTTTCCAGTCATGGAAATATAGTTAAGTCATGGCAATCAATTTTGGATGGGAGGTAGTGGAAGTCAGCTGGAAATGTGGGCTGAGCCCCCTCCTCACACAGCTCAGAGCACCAAGAAAATCTGCCAGGTGCCCATTCATTTCACTGCATGTGGGACCCTCTCTCCACAAATTTGAACTACTGTAAGTTTTCATACCATGAAATCAAGCACAGAGTTTCATCATTACTATTTAGCTTTAAATCCAAACAGTTGCTATTTAAAAGTTAACAAGATGTACATGTGTACATAAAATGTGGACTAAAAAAATAACAGAAAATAGAGTTCTCATGCTTGAGTCATTAGAGATGATATGTTTCTTGGCATAAAGATAAATAAGGAGGGGGAAAAGAACAAGAACAGCTGGACAAGATCCAAGTTTTTAATGCCTCTAAAGCAACTGACATTTACCGGCCAAAGAAGAAAACACTTCAAGTACTTTCAGCCAAAATAACTTTTTTTTTCCTAATTTTAAATAGCTGTAGTTACCAAGGCAAGACTACCTTATCCACCAGAACTGCCCTCCAGTCTTTGAACTAGTGCCCTACACACAGTAGTATCAATGTGTATGTGTTTTACAAAATTAATTCAATGCAAAAAGAACCCACACTGGACTGCTCTGTGGATACTGCTAGTAGCTGCCACAGAAACCTGAACTCCAACCACAACATGCACGCTAGTGTCTGAGAGCAGGCTGTCAGTCAGCAGCTCGTGATGTATTTTAAATGAAGTGTGTTTTCCACTGCCCACCCAACCGAAGAGGAAGCAAGGACTGCCACATGCACCTCCCCAGGCAGCAGGGGTTTGCCAAGGTAACCAGATGATGGGCACGTGGTGAGATGCACACATACCAAGCCCTGGCTGGGAGACCAATTGCAAGGGACAGTAGAAGGGTTCAGTGTGCACAAGAGCAAAGAGTGGCATCGTATCCCCCACATCCTTCTCTTTTCAAGTATCTCACAATGCAATGATCTGAAAGGAAGGCTGCAGCAGAGACAGATAAAAGGTAGGAATCTCAGAAAATGAGTGTCTGATGTAAAGCAGTATCTGACAGGACCACGAAGAGTCTGCAGAGAGAAGTAAGTGACATGGATGGACAAGAAATAAAACACCAATTGATCTGAGTATTAACAAATGTGCATTAAGTGCAAGCTTTTAAGCTAGCTATAAAACCTCACAGGATTTTTAACTAAACCATTAATTATGACATCTAGAAAGGGACTTGAAACAGGCTCAGCAAAAGGTTCAAGATATAGCCATGGTTTAAAAAGCAGAAACTCAAATTCCATAGCTTTGAGTAAACAGAACTGAGATTAAGAGTAACGTTAGCCTAATTAATGTCTTCTAGAGGATACTAGTGCAGATTCCTTTATTATAACATGCTGTGCTAGTGTCAGGGGTTAGCACTGGCTAGATGTTAGTGCACCCATGAATATATGTTTTTTCTCTAACAACTCTTGTGGGATGTGATCAGGAACAGAGCAGAGCAGGCTTAAATCTTGAAAACAAAAAAACCCACTAAAACTTTATTAATTACATAAGAACAGGGACAGAAATACTCTTAAACACACACAGAGACAGAAATAAAAACTTCTTAGAACATTTCTTCTCCCAGTTTCTACCTCCCCACCCATCACTCTTCAAAGATCAACTCTTGGGTTTTAGATTAAACAATCACTACTCAAAAACAAACTAATCTTCAATTTAGCAAGGGAGAGAGGAGTCTCTCTCGCACTACAGACTGTTTCTCAGAAAACACGGGTCCACCCCTTATGTGTTTCTATGTCACCCATAGCACCGCCTGGAGAAGTCTGCTAAGGTGACACTCTCTTTTTCCTATGTCCAGCGCTCTCACCGCTGTCTCATAGGCCACAACTACATACAGGGCTTTTTAAGGATGCTGCATGCTGAGCTCTCTTTTTCACCCAGGAGCCGGGGTTCCAGGAGCAGGTCTGCCCTGAGGGCAGAGGGCACCACCTCACTCTCCCCCTCTTTTCTCTGCTCGCTCCACTCTTCAAGTGCCAGTCACTGTAGCAAAAGCAAGGGGCAGCTGCATCTACCCAAAAAATACAGTTTATGTTCAAAAGAGACTCAAGTTCAGTCTATGGCTGACATTATGCAAGAAAAGTCTAGCTCTAAGGCTACTCTTCTCATTTTTCCATCGAGTTCCTTCTAATCATGCTTTATCATTTCGGTCCCAGGCCGCTTCCCTCTCTCCGAAAACTACCAGTCATGAGAATCAATGTCTAAGAAAAGTTTCTTTCTGCCAAGCAAGGGTTAACAGTTTCTTCTCGGCAGGGTGCAGGCTGAGGCACTCCCAGGCTCGGCAAACCCCCACATGGCTGGGCAACTTCTCCTGGAGTTTGGGGGGGAGGAGGAGGGTGAGCACACACAGAAGGCACTTCTACAGTTTTCTACCCCTCCATCCTGGATGGGGCAGCTCAGTTCTAGTCCTGTCTTCTCTCTTCTCCCCCCCCGGGGGCTCCGGCTTACCTGAGCCGACCACGTGTTTCCCCTCCCTCACCCAGCCTCGTGGCCCGGGCAGGGGAAGGAGGCCTGACACGTCCCTCTGCTGGAACTAGGATCCAGAAAGAGGCCGAGCCCCTCAGACTCCTGCTTTTAACTCTTTGTGTCCTCAGAGGCGTGTCTAAACTTCCGAGTGACCAATCTAGGTGTTAGCAGAAAAGCTAATCACTGATTGGACTGCCCACATCTCCCTGGAAAATTTCACCTCCCCCCCAACCACGACAGCTAGTCACTTCAAAAGGTGCTGCTAAGACAGACGAGGTCACCTCTTTGATAAAAATGTAACAAGCCTGGCTCTGAGTGGAAAAACCCTCAAAATACACTGTCTTCCTGAACAATCCAAATCTGCTGAAATACACCCAAGTATGATAAGACAGAAAACCATTTGGAAAAGGAAGCCTGGCAGTTTCTGCTTGCATACACAAAAGAGTGTGAGTGTATATAAATACAAAAACTAATTCTGGCAGGAAGTCATGGAAGTCAAGCATGGAACATTTTATGTGGGTATCAGGATCAGGAGACAGAGGGACACAGGGTCTGCTCCACCCTGACAATCTCCCCCAGTCTCAAACAGCACCACTTTATCTGTCTGGCACGGACAGAGCTTATTCTACAGCAGGTCTGGCTCTGGTATCAGACAAAGGGAGCCCTACACAGGAGCACTAGCACCTGCTGAAAGTGGAACAGATTTTGAAGTGAGAAAGGGTAGATTTAGACTGGACATAAGCAAAATATTTTTGTGATGACGGTGATGAGGCACTGGAACATATTGCCCAGAGAAGTTGTAGATACTCCATCCCTGTAAATAAATGTTCAAGGTCTGACTGGATAGGGCTTTGAGCAACCTGGTCTAGCAAAAAATAAGATGTTCCTGCCCACAGCAGTGGGGTTTTTGGACCGGATGATCTTTAAAGATCCCTTCCAATCCAATCCAAAACATCCAATGACTCCATAATTCTACCTGCCCTGTAATGTCCTCACTGGCTTTCCTAGCTACCACCCATACAAAGCCAACCTGTTTGGGAAAACAAGGGAGCACCAACCAAACAGTGCCAAGAGACAAAAAGATACAAGATACACAAAGACAGCTATACAGAAATTCATGAGGCCCTGCACACTGATGCTCATGCAAGCAGGAAGGACAGCTCCACAGAACAGTATAGAAGGGTAACTCAGAGAAATGCTTAATTTCTGCAGAGCTGGCTACTCTCTCAAGAAGGAGAAATAGCTCTCCTTTGAACGCTTTCTGATCTTAGACCTACCTCTTCCATAGCTCTAGAATATTGACTAAAATGACACTGGTGCACTTTCCACCTGGAGATTTCTCAGACATCTATCCCAGCCAAAGAGCTCCCCTCCTCCTCTAGTTGTTCCACACATAATACACACAGCAGAACACCCTCCATAAATTGTGCAAAGTTTAAATTGTTTCAGAAATTGCATACTCAGCATCTGGGAACGTACGCATCTCTTAATGATCTTCTCAGTACTGCCTGTGCTGCTGAAGACTTTTCAACCCATTCACTTCAGGAAGCATATATTTAGCATGAGGAAAGATCTATTTTCTCAGAGAAAAAATGTCCTAGCTTGAAGCTCAGATAAATCAGTGTCCCTAAGATTAAATTATCTTGCTGCCCTCAAAACAAGCCCAGATGAATAATTTTCCAGCTGAAAAAATTAGTTTTATGCCTTTTTCTGCCACTCCCTAAGCCAAAAAACTGTGATTGTATTTTTTGATGTTCAGAATTAATTAAGTGGTCCTTGGTGACCATCAAGACTTGTTACATCATCTTCCTTTCTATTCTAGGAAGGCAACCTGTAGTGTTGTCCAAGTCACTGCTTTTCCAGGATGCTAGCTCCTGCAGAGGGTAACCTCTTCTACCTCATCCAAATCCTATCTTCTCAGGGTCTCCTTTTAAAAGTCCCAAGATATGGTGCCAGGAAAAGTAACTCATTCTAGTCTGCACAAGACCATTCACTTTCGCTCCCTACTGAAGGCTCAGACATTAGCTCTACTGAAACAGAAGATGAGGGCCAGATTCTCTCACTCTCCTGGTATCAGTATCATGAGATTAAGTCCTCATACATGAGGAAAGCCTCTCCATACTTGGGTGAAAGTTCAGCAGTTACTGCCCGACTATTCACCAAACTGTGTTTTGATAAATCCCAGTGAGGGATGGAATATTCAGTAATGGAGCTACAGGAATGCCATGCCAAGGATGGAGCTGCATACACACATAATCACTGTAAAATACTAACAGACATGTAGCTTGTAATTTCCTTCCTTTTTTCCTACCTGTTCCCACAGATGAGTGAAATGTCAACACTTAACAAGTCTGCGTGGTTGGAAGATATGACTGCCATCATTGAAGGAGATGCAACTGAAAATCTTCCACCATTCAAACTCATCAACTCCAGTCATAAAAAGCACATTTCACTGCTTGCTGCTCTGCTCTGCTCTACATCCACCTTTGGGCTCTGCTAGATTTTACTCTTTGGGAGACCAATTACTTCACTTCAGGTAACAGCTTGTAGAAAAAGATGGCTTGTCCAGATCTATGAGCTTCACCTTCATATTGAAGGTGACCACTTAAGATCAAAGCAAAATAAAGACTTGAAGGGAGCAGAGCATGTATCAAGAGACCAGTTCCCAACAGCCATCTGTACTCAAACATACACTGGAGTTGCTCATCCCATAAGTCTATGATTAATGGTGTCCTGATGAAAATAGGAATTCAATTTCAATTCTTCCAGAATAGCCAGAGGCGTTTTGGTATTTTCAGGACATCATTTTGGTGTCTGGACCTTTACAGAGTCTGAAACAAAGAACAAGCACTTGCAAAAGAAAGATAAGGAAGTGTCGTGTACAGTCTGAGCATAAAATCTATGCTTCAGCTATAAAGAAAGGATGTTTATGCAAAAGGAAAGTGATGCAAACACAAGCAAGACACCAGAGGGAAAATATAGGTGACTTCTGTGGCAAATTGTACATCACTGTATACAACATTTCACTGTGGGCAGCACACTAGAAGGAGGGAAGGCAAAAGGAAAAAAATAGGTGAGGAAAAATTTTTTTAGAGAAAAGCACTCTAAAACGAGAACATTTTGACTCTCCTGAAATCCCACCCACTGCAAGGACTCAAGGTGCTCAAGGACCCCAGCCCAAATATGCTTCACTGAGCAGCTTTGTTGGTCCTCTCCAGAAACAGTGTGGAAGTTTGCTCTCCCCATTACACTGGAATGAGAGTCCCCCTCACACAGCAACCCCTTGGCAGTTAAAGGAGCGAAGTGGAATCACTAACACCCTCACATGAAGATGTCAGAGCCCAGCATCTCAGGGGAAAGCTCCAGCCATGAGGCAGCTCTCTTCTGCAGATGCTAAGAGCCAATGCTTCCATTCAGACAGAAGCCATGTGCTAACCCAGTAAGTTTAAAACCAGATTACTTTTCCCAACTGTTCCTTTCTGCACACTTTGTTCAATAGAAAGAAAATTAAAAGCTAGAGAAGTTGTTGAATTCATTAATCTCTGCAGACTCACTGCAATCATAACTGGGCAGCCTAACTGCTCAGAAGATTATGCCAGTGATTCAATTGCACTGCAGTATAAATAAAGATATCTGCATAAAGTGGGCTGCAAACTACTAAATATAAAGACCTAATGAAGTTATACATTTGTGCATCATTGCCCTTTCTAATAGAGTTTGGAAAATTGAAGGCAACATACTATTATATATCATGTGCTATTATTCACATAAGTGCCTAAATTACAGAGTTTTGGGAGATACTAGTTATAGGCTTATTAAAAAGTCATTTATTTCATCATTTAACACACAGACCTCTTTCAAGATTGAAATAGGAAACATGAAAGCGACATCTGAATAGCAAGTCTCAATTAAAAATTATTTCTGCTGCCATAACAACAGCTTTTCCCTCCAGATTTTGGGTTCTCCTCTCACACTGAGAACAGCAAGAGGAGAATTTCTGAACTCTAATTCATGCTCTTCACATTTATCTTCTTCCAAAAAAAAAAAAAAAAAGTTTGCTGAGTACAAACTGTGACAGGAGTTCACTTCTCAAAACACTGTATAAAATTGCTCATACCACTTAAGTACAAAGTTAGAGGACCTGAATAAATCAGATTTAGACTAAATGTTTAGACTAGAGGCTCTTGTGGGCAAGGGGGAGGTAAATATCCACACCAGATAGAGCAGGGATACAGAAACCATTATTTTAGAAGCAGACGACACCCTCAAACATGCAAAGGATGTTTAGCTATAGAGATACAACCTAGTTAGCCTTTGCAGCACTTGTGATGGAAGCCTTGGCTCACCTTGCACACACAGGGATGAAGATGCTGAGTAGCTGTCAACTGTGTCCCTTAATGAAGCCCTGGTGATATTTCACACCCAGCTATCGCTTTTTGGTTTTCTTCCTTGCTCTTTTCACCTTGTGCCTAATTGATTAAAGGCTTGGAATTTGTTCAGCTTCACAGCTCACTGGCCAGGGAACTCCACAGAGGGGCTGCAGCAGTGCCAGTGGCTGTAGGGAGCAGTCAGCCCCAGCATCCCACCAGCCCCTCCTTCAGCAGGGGAATGGGATAAGGAGTGATGCCCTGGCACAAAGGGTACTCCAGGTCAGCTGGCCTCTGGCACTCTGGAATCAGCTGCTCCTCAGTACAGTTTTTCCTACCCTGTTAACACTAACTCCCAAACCCCAAATTCAGGGTTTGATGAGCCAGGTTTTCAGAAGCCATTTAATATCAGAAATGGCTTTCTAAGCACTGCCCTCCCTTCTCCCTCAAAGGATTTCACACAGCTTCAGGGAGACAGACAAAAGCTTCCTCTCAGAATTTAAATATAAATTTATATTCAAAACTGGCTTAATTCCCAAACTGCACTTTGTTTTATGTTTTGTTTATCATAGAAACCACAGCTGCTAAAACAGTGTCTGATAGTACTTTTTTCCTATCATCACTATTCCTTCATTAACCACAGTGTATATCTTTTATCTTAACTGTAAAACTCTGAAGTACACTAAGTTACACAGTTTCTACTGGAGTTAAGAAGGCTGTTACCATCCTCAAACCAGAGATACATCAACTGCAACTACCCCAAAACCACACAGAAGTCACATAAGCAACATCTTTCCCAAATTGTTCTTTTAATCATTCAACCTGCATGTCCTCAGCTAGAAATGCCATGCAGAACACAACCCTCCTCCACAAGCAGCTTTTACAACCAAAGATGCCACACACAGTTTTTGTAATAGTAAGAGAGAGCACCAAGCTGGAGTGCAACTGGCTGCAGTGAGATGCCTGTTCTTCTTCCTTTGACTTCTCCACATATTCTTTTCATCTGTCCTTGGTGATGTGGGCTTGAAGCTCATGAAAAAGAGCATGAATCTAAAACCACACACTACATTTAGTCTGAATGGGTCTCTGAAGATTTTCAAGAGACCTCTTTTGGATTCACCAGCAAGCTTTTGAAAGAGCTAACAGTGGCACCCTTCTTCTGTCCCAGCAGATGCGATGGCTGTACTTACATATAATCCCCAAACCTTCACTTTATAACCTCCCCCAGCTTCTCTGCCTCAAATCTTCAGAAGTGCAAGCAGTCTGGAAAGAAATAGAACAGAGAAAAAGAAAACAAATGAAATTTTTAGCCTTTTGTTTCAACCTCCCTTAAGTGAACTTTTAAGTTCATTTAAAATGAAGAGTGCAGTTTTCAAGCCAAAAAAATTTTAAAAAACCAAAAACTTTTACAATGAAAAAGGAGTTGGAACAGAGTAGCTCAATATTAATGGTTTTAATGAGATGAACAGGAAGTTCATGAAAGGTATCCTTAGCCATGAACACTTGGTGGTTTTCATTGAAATGTACTGATGTATCACAACTTTGGCTGAACTTCTAACTGCACATATTTCAGAGCATTAGGTAACTTCAGAAAGAAGTCCTCTTTTTACTCAAAAACACACAAAACCCTAAATTTTTAAGAAAGTCTCCTGATTCTAACTTAAAACCACCTCTCAGCAACAGGGAAAACTTCTCCATAATGCTGCCTCTCATGTTGCCATTGAGCTGGTGGGCTTTCCCTGCCTCCGTGGCCAAAAAGATCCATGCTGGAAGAAAAGGATGATGAAACACGTGAGTAATATCAGTCAGGGTCTAGACAGTGACTTTCTATGAAACCTTTCTTGTTTCCATGCTGTGGCAAGGCCAGATTGATAAAAGGTGTTGAATTGCAGCTAAAGGCACTCTGGAAAAACAAAACACCACAGCAACAGGAGTCGAGCCAAACACAACTGGATGTGTTTGCAAACCCTGCCAAGAGCATAATGACCATTGTAAAATGTAGCTGTCCTGACAAGGCAAAGAAAAAATATTCCCAAGCACATGCTATTCAAAGCCTGTAACAGCTTAGGCTGCCAGGCTGCTAATTCTTGCTGTTTATAAGTTCTTAAACAATCTGTTGACTAGTCTTTCAAGGAGAAACAGCCTGGCACTCACTCAAAGTCTTTTCTTGACTTAACCATCCATCATAAAAGAAGAGTTGACCTGCAAGTAAACAATCAGCCAGAGGAATTTCCCTCCTGCCAATTCCTGGATGTCACAGGATCCCTGTAGATGTATCTACCATGCTAGTTATCTTTTACATGACCAAACACTAGATTGCAGCTGGCACTTTGAACACCAGTGCTAAGAACACAGGTGGAGAAATTTCCCCAGGGACTATGGAAAGCAAGGCCTGAAGGGCAACTATATCTCAAATCTGACTCAGTAAGAAAAGATAGATGTGTAACTATTTTACTACCAACTGAGCAACATTACTCAAGCCACCTCGCTCCACTTTTTCCCCAAAAACACAGAAGCACAGTTACCAAGTATTTGAAATATGTAGGAATCCTTACCTAAACTAGACATCAGAGCATGTGTTAAATTCCCCAGCACTGCCAATGTAGACAGATCCTTTCATGATTAAACACAAAGCAGTTATGCAGGAACTGAAGGCAGGCACCTTCATGGCAGATACACAACATTCATCACTCCTTGTTCTGATGTCTTGCAACACAAATAATTTTATTGGTCGCTAAATACTATGTTTTTATATAATTTTAAAATTGTTCCACAATAAAATGTTTTTCTTAATATAATGCTTTCCTCTACCAACACTAAAAACACTACTTGAGTTAGGCAATTTTAATATGACCAGGGAGATTTATTAGAGAATTAGGCAAATTTAGCAGCAACCTTTAATTATTTGCTTGGGGCAGGGGGCGGAAATTAGAACTAATCAGCCACACTGAACCTTCCTATCCATTTCAACCTAGAGGAAAGTTTTAAAGCAGGAAAGTGTTTGTTAATCTTTCTCTCCATTTCTGGTCACACAGGGACGTGATCAATGCTACTACAGGTTACCCGCTGGGGAGGGAGGTGCTCTGCCCTAATTGCAGTTAAAAGGTACGTCTGTACAGAGAAACCTCAAATAACACTGCAGGTTTACATCTGCCTTGGCAGGGCGCAAAACACAAAAAGGGAAACAGGGAGAGATGGTTATGGTCCAACCCACCACAGCAGACTGAAATATCAAACAGCACATATGCTTACAGCTCCTCTGCTCTGTGCCACAGCTTCCCTGACCCTACTCCATCATGTACATTTGCATCATGTACAAAACCATTAATTGTAATTGTGTGTTGCTGTGCTCCTGCCTTCCACACAAAGCCATGCTTTTTTTGAACGCTGCGCTGTATCAAACCCACTGCAGTCAGTTAAGCAATGCTAAACACTGTTCAGTCCAAACACAGCTACTCTGCTTCACAACATACTGCAGATTGTTTTAGAAGGGGAGAAAAGAAAAAAAACAAAGTCAACAAATCTTTAGCTTAGGGCAATTTTACCTTGTGTTTTGCAGCTCCTCTAGAGCAAAAATATGCTTTATATCAAGAATTAAGAGAATATTTTCAATTAAAGCCTATCTTGATCTCAAAGTTTCACCAATCTGATTCAGACTCCAGCCCCCCCTCATCAGATAAGTAATTTCTCATGGATTTTGGATATATATCAAATTTTTTAAAGTACCAGCTGAGCCACTAGGACTAAAAGCATATCTCTGAAAAACAATCCTGACACTACAAAGGTGTCATTGTCTGCCAGGAAAGAACACCAAAAACATGCTCCAACTTGGCTGATACTTGGACACTGTCAGCCTAAAGCCAAAGCGTTCAGAGCCAGATACTTCAAGGAAGAGCGAAGCTGTCTCTGCGCTCTTCATTGTGCAAATGACCCAATGTCAAGATCCAATGTCCAGCTTGGGGAGAGAAAGGTATGATTTTATATGAACAAAGTGACATGGCCTTCAAACATGATTCAGGGCCCACTTATATCAGAGTGAAGTACTTCAGCACATCTATTCTACTAGCACCAGTAGGCCAAAATCAAAGTACTGAAGACATTAGCCTAAAATGCAAAAGCAAAGCCACATATTGCTAAGAGAAAAGAGCAAATATTATCCTGGCAGGTAAAAATGTTTACCCAGAACATCAAAATCCCTATCATAACTTAATAGCAGTATCCCAAGCTATTCAGATCCAAAGGTTTTTTAAGAATTTTGAAAACAAATTCTTTTACAGAATTAAGAATGCACAGTGTCATATTTAACTCCTGACCATGAGTGACTCAAAGCTAACACTTCTCCATCTTATCTTACTCATGTCAATTCCAGTGGATTACTTAGAATTAGCATACCACCACTCTTTGTGCCATTTCCAAAGACAATTAGCAAAATCTTGTTTCAATTAGCTTTTCCAGAGCTCTGAGCACAAAGAGTACTGCACAACTTCAGAAAGAAGAGGTCAGATCAAAAACAAGTAAACTGAGGCAGAGCTGGAAAGGAGACAGGGAAAGACCAGATAAAGCAAGGGACAAGAAATCCCAAAGGGTGCCCCCCCCAAAATGCTGAGTACTATGTGGGGTAAAGCCATTGCTTGCGTTCAGAACAAGGAGCCTTCTTACATCAAGTTGGATTTCAAATTATCTCACTTCTCATTATCGAAATTATTCATTAATTCCTAGACAAGAACTCTACTGTATACTGTATAACAGTTCTACTTTTTCTGTATAAAGGTTAGATACATCTACAACATCTCGTTTAATACCAGCAAGATTAATGCACCTTTTGAGCACTCCTAACTTCTGGGTGACAAATTTTTTTGGCAACATCCCACCCCTAGTCTTCCCCAATCTAGGCATCTCCTTTGTTCTTCTATTGTTTCCCCTTTAGTACAACCCTTAACTGATTCGTAAGTCTAATGACTGCCATAACAAATGTTTTATTAAAGACCAGATGAAATAAAAATATTTATCCTGACTCACATCTTAAGGTAGGAAAAACAAAACAAAGGGTCATTTACTCTGACATAGTCCATCAACAGATTAACTTATTTATATGAACTTATAGCTTCATTTTGTCCCATTTTCCATACATGGCTTTAACTATTCTTTCCTTTAATATGTTTTAAAACTTAGTAGCCTGACTGTTTCTTCTCTAAACACACACTGTGCTTCAAGCACACCAGGGCTGTTACCACTTTAGAAAATAAATAACTTTTACATGTGTTTACATTCTGTTAGAAGCAAATCAAGAAATATGTAAAGAATGAAAACACAATACTTCATTGCTCAGAGTAGACATTTAAAAAAAAAGGCAGCCCAAAAAACCATGAAGTTCTCTTTCAGAGAGTCTACAAGAAAGATGGAGAAAGAGGATATAGTGACAGGACAAAGGGAAATCAAAAGAGAATAGGTTTACAGAAGATGTTAGAAAGAAATGCTCTGCTGTGAGGGTGGTGAGGAACTGGAACAGATTGCCCAGAGAAGCTGTGAATTCCCCATCCCAGGGGCGGTGTTCAAGGCCAGGTTGGATGGGGCTTTGAGCAACCTGCTCTAGTGAAAGGAGACCCTGCCCCCATCAGGGGGGCAGGTTGGAACAAGAGTTTTAAGGACCCTTCCAACCCAAGCCATTCTATGATTCTATATGGAGAATAAAAAATATGGTTAGTCACCCAAGAAAATAACAGCTTTTCCCACAGCTTCTGTTTCCAAGCTTTCTGTTTCTGTTTCCTTCTGTGATAAATGCCAATAACTCACTTTTTGAAATTTATGAAAATTTAATAAAGAATAAAAATTGGTTACTAAAATTAATACAATAATAAAAGTTTAAAAAAAAAGTTTTCAGAGACAGGACAAATAATGAGACAAATAAGAGCAAAGAAGGTAGCCCGGGTCTACCGTCCCCCCTCCCTCTCAGACAAAGGCCGTGAAGGAGAAGGGCCCTCTTTGGGAGGAATGTCCCCTTTTTGAAGACCAAAATTTCACGATTGTGCAATCTTTATCTTAAGACAGACCCGTTTGCCCAGAGTCCCTCTTCTAATCTTTGGCGTCCAGGTGTCTGGCTCGATCAGGTGGCCCTTGTGGATTCAGTCTGGTTTGACCAGGTGGCTTCTGTGGATGCAGGGAGATATGCCTCTTGTCTTCTGAAAGTCCTAAGGGGGGGTTCTCTTCTTCTTGTTGTAACTGTTATCTCTGTTGAGAAACACCTCTGGGCCTCTCCCTTTTTTTTTTTTCCTTCTTGAGCTAAAGAAAATATCTTACACACAATTCTTTTATTACTAAAACTTAATGCTAAAAATTACATTTACTATATTATTCAAATGTCAACACAGCATAACTTTTCTACCTAGCATTATTGTATATAGTAAATATCTGCATAGAGCCACACACACAACAAGCCTTTTTCACAATCCCCCCTCTTACTTTTTATAATAATTTTGGCTCGAGCAGTATTTACTGCTTTTCTGCATATTTCTTTCTCTAGTTGTTGTTCCAATTTCTTATACAAACCATCCAGTGAGATTGGTACAGGCTTTGGTGGTGGTGCAGGCCTAGCTTTTTTGCTTATCAATTCCTCCTTTACCAAAACCTTTGCTTTACTCCCAGTAATGTGGGTGAAACACATCCATTTGTCCCCTTTTGCACATTCACTTCCCCTTAAATTCTCTGCAATCCAATACTTTTCCAATTGTACATGCAGTTTCTTAATCTGGAAGGGTTATAACAGTGACTGTTGATATGAGTGTGAGAAATAAAGAAGGAGCCTCGGTGTCTTTTCCATATACAGTTTTTGGTAACACCTGTAGCATGGCCTGGTCGGCATCCCAAAAGGGAAGAGCCAGAAAATGAGTGACAGAACTAGGAGAGGTCCAGTATGGCTTATAGTCCCACCTCCCATGCCTATGGGGTTGCAGCCCACAGCAGGTGTATGTGATCTTCTCGGTGGCGATTATAGAGGCCAATCTGGTCTTGCCCTCTCCTCTGTTGTCACTTTCTCTTAGCTAATTTCCAGGCAAATCGTTCTTGACACTCCTTAACCGTGGTCTCCTACTTTTCCTCAGCCACCTCTCGTTCAACAGGCACTAATAATTCCCATCCACACAACAAAGTTATTATTTTAGTTGTTTCAAATTCTTCTTGGATAGGGGGCTCAGGTGACACTCTACGCTTCATGCAACGAGAGCGTCGTTTGTGTGAACTACAGTACCAATTTTTCCCACAGCTCAAACACTTACATTTACACCAACCAGCATGTCTAGTATTTGGGTGAATCAAACAGGGTATTTGGCTTGGCAATGTATGAGGTTGTAATTCCCCCTCCTCTTTATATAAATCACAGGCTAAGGCAAAAACACAGGGGTTTTCTGTCCGAAACAATCCCGATCCTCCTGCCTGTGGTGGAAGTATTCCTCCCCAGGGAGGGTACCGGAGGTGTCTCAAAGTTTTCCCAGGTGGTATTTGAAACCACTGGTGCAAACTCGGTCTAGCTTCCCAGTCTGGTGTGATCCTGTGTATGTTTCTTGGATCATGCGGATCTCCCCAGTTCATCACCTCTCATTCCCGTTTTAGGGTTAATTTCGTATCACCCGGTTCCGATGATATTGTCCACTCCTTAGGCTTTCCTACAGGTCCTTTGATTCTGCTGGCGTGGATCCACCCTCGTTCCCTGGTCCGGATCGCAGCCTCGGTCCTGAAAAGGACTTTCTCATTTTGGAGTTAGAGATATTAATCACAACAATTTTGATATGGTGCAATTTATAATTCCTTTGAATTATATTTTGGCTCAACATAATCTATCTGTGTGTGCACCATATAGCCGACAGAAATGGCAGCATATTAAATTGATCATAGGTTTTAACAAAATCTTGGAATACAAGCTGCACAATGCTAAAATGTTGTTATAAGTATTACACCTAAATTTTATATTATAACTAAATTCTAAATGATAACAAAAAAATGGTCCTGTCTTTGTCTGAAAGACAGGTGTCTGCCAGGGAAAGCTGGAGCCACCCTTGGAATGAAGAATTCAAACTCTCTCCCTCTGAATTATTGTAATTTTGAAAATTAGGGAGCTCTCAGGTAAAGATATGGGACTATAATAATAGTTCCTTTCTGGTGTGTATACACAGGTTAACAAACAACACCAACCTTAGCATTAATAATAAACAGAAGCAGAACTCAGGAACACTTCCCCAAGGACACCCTGGGGCTTCTGGGATTTCCCTCTTGGGGACAAAGACATTCATTCGCTTCTGCTAGGGTTTTCTTACAGAGCCAGAGCTGCTGGGCCTGGGGTCCCCAAAGCTTTGAATTAATTGTTGTAACACTTTTGGCATAAAATGTGTTCCTCTGCCCAAGTCTTTCTTATTAACTATTCTATATCTTGGACTAATAATTTTTTCCAAAAGGGTTTTACTTACCACATTAGCAGTAGCCTTGGCAGTGGGAACTGCCTCCACCCAATGAATTAAATGGTCTGTTATTACTAATATATATTTCCATCGTTGAACCTGAGGAAGTTCTGTAAAATCTACTTGGATACTTTGAAATGGTCTAAGGGCTAATTCCTTACCTTCCAGTGTAGTTCTCTTCATTATCTTTTTATTTTATCTTTTGACAAGTTATACATCTTTCAGTTACCCTTTTTGCTACCCCATAAATCCCAATGCACCCATAGTTTCTTAAGAAATAATCACACAAAGCTTGGGTACCTCAGTGAGTTTTCTGATGCATGTCTTCTAATATTTTTCTAGTAAGTACTTTATTAAGTAATTGCCTTCTATCAAGAAGTTTCCATTTCTTTGATTCATCTGGTTCACCTCCTATCTCTTTCAATTCTTTTTCCTCTGTTTCACTAAATTTTGGAATTTCCAACATCTCTTCATTGGTAGTTAATACCAACATTACTTTTTCCACTCCATTCTCTGCTGCATCCTTTGCTTCCTGATCTGCCAAATTATTTCCCCTTACTTCTGGAGTTACTCCCTTTTGGTGACCTCTAATATGTACTACAGCTATCTCTTCAGGTAATTTTAATGCTTCTAGGACTTCTAAAATGAGCCCCTCATGTACTAATCCTTTTCCTCTTGAATTCAGCAAACCTCTTTCTTCCCAAATTTTTCCAAAGGTATGTACCACTCTAAAGCAATACATGCTGTCAGTGTAAATTGTACCCCTTTTACGTGCTAAGTGTTCCAGTGCCCTTCTTAGAGCATATAATTCACAGGTTTGAGCTGACCAGTTTGAAGGTAATTTCCCTTTTTCAATAGTTTGCATGTTCTTCCCATCAATTACTGCATATCCTGACATTCTTTTCCCTTGTAGGCATCTGGAGGATCCATCCACATAAATTATTTCTCCTTCTAGAAGGGCCTGGTCCTCAAGGTCTTCTCGAATCTTTGTCTGGTATTGGATAATTTCTAGACAATCATGTATTAAGTTATCTGTTGGTTCCCCATATAAAAATTGAGCTGGGTTCAGGCTTTTATTTACTTCTAATGTCAAATCATCACTGTCTATCAAGATCGCCTCATATTTTAGCATCCGAGAGTCTGTCAACCATTTTTCAGCCTTTTGGTTTAACATATTTCGAACTGCATGAGGCGTGCACACAATTAGTTTACCTCCCTTAAATGTTGTACCAGCCTGTAACTTCCATCAGACTTTTTTTACTGGAAGAATGGGGGTATTATGAGGAGTCATACAGGGTTCTAGCGTACCATCCCTTATCAGTCCTTCTATTACCGGCTTCAAATCTTCCCGTCCTTCTAATGAGATAGGATACTGACGCACCCGTATGGGACAATCTTTTCTTTCAATTGTAACTTTTATAGGATCAATATTCAATCCTCCCCTATTTCCTTCAGCAGCCCATACCTCCTTCTTAATTTTCTTTTCATCCTCCTGTTCTAATTTCAATATTTTAGCTGTCATCTTCCCATTTTCTGGTATAACTCCTATTCCTAATTTTATTTGGAAGTCTCGTCCCAATAAATTACTCCTTGTTCCTGGGACTAACAAAACATCTCTTATCTAAATTCTGGTATCTCTCTATATCACCGCATCCCTGATGACAGGCAAAACTCTTTTCTTGCTCCCACCACTCCACTGCATCTTTACTTACACTATGCCTTCCTGAGATATCTACCAAACAAATTCTTCTTGCTATTGCACCTTCCACAAATTCTAACTCTTCCTCCTGTCTGCATCTTCCAAAATATTTTCTACACATCTCATTTTATAACATAGACTAAGCAAATAATCCAGTGAACACTAATACTTCCCTTTCTTCACTCCTCCTCCTTCCACATCCATTCATCAACTGTAGAAGAGACACTTAAAAAGCACTAAACACTGACTTCACATGGCCAAGCTCTCTCTCACCAAGTGAAAAACGCTTGAAAAATGTTAGCACATCAAGCAGCAGTCATTTAAAAAGCACAGCTTCAGACACTGTCTCCTTTCCTCTCAAAAAAACCACAAGTCCTTCCTAAAACATCCCAGAACACGTGTGCACACTGTCTGAGTTTACAGGCTACCGATTTGAGAGAAACTGAAGGCTAGCTCATGAGAAACACTGAAAAAATCTTTAAAACTTCTATGACCCGAGTCACTCGGTCATAAGGAAAAGGGCAGCTGCAGTGGGCGCTGATAAACGAGCTGGAGGAGGGGCGGGCAGGGAGCTGCGCGTCCCACGCGCGGCTCGGCGCCGCCGCCTCCACCGGGCAGCCCCTCTGCCATGGCACGGCTGTGCAGGAATGCGGCGGCCGCCCCTCTCCGCCGCCGCCACTGGGGACGAGAGCCTCGCTCGTCCTCCTACTCCCGGCAGGAGAGGCGCTCGGCCCACCGTCCCTCTCTGCCCACTCCCTTTCTTCCTGAGAAGATCTGCATTGACTGCGGTTTCCAAGGGAACGGCTTTCCCAACAGGAAGTGGGAAGCTTTGGAGGACTGATCACTGACTTTTTGGTCCTCCAAGGACGGGGCATGGGTGGGGTCTGCCACCGGAATTCCCGAAGGGGAAGCAATTTCCGGTCTCCTCCATGCGGCTGCGTTTCTGCATGGCCTATGCTGGCGGCTCCGGCCGCCTCCGGCAGTCGCCCAGCACCACCGGAGCTGGAGTCGCTACTGAGGCAGCTAGGGACCGGACCAACCCGCCACACGCCGACAGCGGAGGAACCGCCGCCGGGAAGGGGGGAAGAGGGAGGGGGAGCCCGCTGCCCCGCCGCCGCCGCGAACGGGAGGAGGGTGAGGGGGAACCCGCCGCCGCCGCTGGGAGGAAGGGTGAAGGAACCAGCCGCCCCCCCCCCCCCCGCTCTGCAAGCGGAGGGGGACTCACCACCGCGGCTGGGGAGGGGAGGGAAACCGGCCGCCCTGCCGCTGCTGCTGCTGCTGGGGGGCTTTTCCAGGGTCGGCTAAGCCACCACGCGGTCACCCCCCCACGTGGCTCATGGCTACTGTACTCGCCGATTCCAACAAAAAGTAAGGCAGTGGCGGCAACGCTCAGCGCTGCTAAAACAAACTAACAAACAAATACCGGGAATGAGGTTGAAAAAGCCATTGCGGAAAATAGCGAGAGGGACCGGGGTGGGGGCCGGGTACCGACTGAGCCGCCGCTGCGAACAGCGATGGGGGGGGAGGGGAGAAACCGGCTGGGCTGCCGCTGCGAACAGCGGACTTGTGCCTGGGACAGAAACTGGGGCAGAAACCAGCGACAAGCCAGAACCTGGGGCAAGCACTGGGACTGAGACAGGCACCAACACCGGAGCCGGCAGTGCAACTCCCAGGGGACGATCCTAGGGTGGTATCTCTGTCGATGATTTCTCCCCACTGGACTTCTATCCCTTTTCTTTCAAAATTTTCTCTATTCTACCCATCCCTGTCTCTGTTCACCTTCCCTTTTACCCCCACACAAAAACTACTTTTCTCCTTTCTCCCACACTATTTCTTAATACAATTTACCTTCTCTGAGGAACTATAATAAAGCTTAAAATAAAATAAAAATCTACACTTTCTATACTTTCATTCGTCCACATTCACTCCATTTTCCACTTAATCTCACACACAACAAAACAATCACAACAACAAGGTACCTTTTACTTTCCACACACTTTTACACTCTTTGAGAGTACCTGGCCAGAAAATGCCCTTCATAAACCCTCAATCTGGCAGTGTTGGGGGTTCTCCCTTCCCAACCCCAGGTGCTCTTGGGTTTATTTCATAGATAACCCTGGATGTCTCAGAATTGCTTCCTCCAATCCAGCTGGTTATCAACCCGGGCAGACAATGCCCTTCACAAAACCCTCAATCTGGCAGTGTTGGGGGGTTCTCCCTTCCCAACCCCAGGTGCTCTTGGGTTTATTTCCTAGATTCTGCAGAATTTAACATAACCCTGGATGTCTCAGAATTGCTTCCTCCAATCCAGCTGGTTATCAACCCTGGGTGCTCTTGGAATAATTCCTCAATCCCAGCAAAAGTTTTTTTTTTTTTTTTTAGGGTCCCCTTTTTCACACACTTTACCTTTTCCCTGGGGGGTTTCTCTCACTCCTTTTTACCATTCACTTTCGTCCCGGTGCTGGCCGCCTCCCTCGCGGGACAACGGAACCGCAGCGTAGGGGACTCCGCTCTCGCTTGGAAGGTCCGGGTGTTACCCCAGCCCGCCTCTCAGGCACACACTTTCAGCCCCCGTTCCGCGCCAAACGCTGCCCCCCCCAATCCCAGCAATTCTTACCACTCCGTTGTTCTTGGGTCTTTATTCTTCGTGTACACTTTGATGTTAGGAGCTGGTTACCGTGGTTTTTAGGGAATTCTTTCCCTTCTCTTTGCCTTATTGTCTCCCTTTGTCCTTGGATCTTACCCCTTTCTGGGGTACTCTGCGAGGACCAGAGCCGAGGCCGCCTAATGCAGGCGGGACGCGTCTCCCTGGTCTCTAATCCTCCCACAGCACCCACAGTGGGGTATTTTAACCATCCTCTGCTACCAAATTGTGATAAATGCCAATAACTCACTTTTTGAAATTTATGAAAATTTAATAAAGAATAAAAATTGGTTACTAAAATTAATACAATAATAAAAGTTTAAAAAAAAAGTTTTCAGAGACAGGACAAATAATGAGACAAATAAGAGCAAAGAAGGTAGCCCGGGTCTACCGTCCCCCCTCCCTCTCAGACAAAGGCCGTGAAGGAGAAGGGCCCTCTTTGGGAGGAATGTCCCCTTTTTGAAGACCAAAATTTCACGATTGTGCAATCTTTATCTTAAGACAGACCCGTTTGCCCAGAGTCCCTCTTCTAATCTTTGGCGTCCAGGTGTCTGGCTCGATCAGGTGGCCCTTGTGGATTCAGTCTGGTTTGACCAGGTGGCTTCTGTGGATGCAGGGAGATATGCCTCTTGTCTTCTGAAAGTCCTAAGGGGGGGTTCTCTTCTTCTTGTTGTAACTGTTATCTCTGTTGAGAAACACCTCTGGGCCTCTCCCTTTTTTTTTTTTCCTTCTTGAGCTAAAGAAAATATCTTACACACAATTCTTTTATTACTAAAACTTAATGCTAAAAATTACATTTACTATATTATTCAAATGTCAACACAGCATAACTTTTCTACCTAGCATTATTGTATATAGTAAATATCTGCATAGAGCCACACACACAACAAGCCTTTTTCACACTTCTGTTACTCCAAGAAGCAGCAGTCTGCTGAGAAGGAGAAATTCAAAGTTTTCCCTCCCAATATGAAAGGTTACCTCAAGGAAATCCACATTTTCCACAACAAAATATACCTATTAATTTCTGTCCTTTACAAAATACCTAGTATAGAGGAACAGCAATGCTATCTCTGTAACCACCAGCAACCACCAGCACTGGGAATTAGTCAAGCAACTAATTGCAGACAAGCACAATTGTGTCCCAGGCCTTGAGAGGTGTTAAGTCACTCCATGCTGGGGAAGAGACACGTGAGACCTTTCAGCTCAGCTAGCTCTGTAGTGCTCGTCCTCAGAAATCCCACACTGCTGCACTGACATAACAAGTATATGTCTGTACAAAGGGGTCACTGATGTGAAACTAAGCCACCAAATTTCAACCAATTTTGACACCTGAGAGTGTAAGAATTAATTAATTGGGGTAAAGCTCTACTGCTTACATCTTCTAAGTTTAGTTGGAGCAGCAATTTACACTCTATATGCTGCAAGGTTACATACACATGACAGTCTTAATAACAGTCACTCAAAAATTCACAGAAAAAATCCCAGTACTATTCTCACCATGATTGCCTGGATGCACAGGCAGTGTGTAACCTTGCTTTTATAGCACTAAAAAGTGTGGCACACATGTAATTAAAGCATCAGAGTTCCTTACTAATGATAATAATATGATCCCACATCTGATGGTTGGCTTCAGCTTAATGAAAGAGAAAAGCAATTAATGATGCACACAAAACCAGGATGGAGGCTAAAAGTAAGATTTGTTTCCTCTAGACAAAGACAGAAGGACCTAAGTGATAATGATTACCTGTGAATATTCAGGAAAACAGATCATCTGTGATAAAAGCATCCTAAAATGTCTGGTATACTATCATCACTTCTAGCTCCTAGTCTTTAGAAAAAAAAAAAAAAAAGAATTTACTAGTTTCTTTTATATTACCAATGGCCCTACTCAGGAAATCATTATGGTAATTACTGCTTCTTTTAAAAAATACCTTTTTTTTAAAATACCTTCTTCTACCCTTACAATATGGGCCAGCAGTCAATTACCATGTCACAGGAGGAAAGTCCAAAACATGCCACTTGCCTGAGTGGTGGCATCAACAAACCTCCTTTGGCAACACAATCGCTGCTGACATGCAAGGTACATACAAAGTTTTCAGTTCGAAAAATTAATACAGTTTAAGAAACTCATCTATCACAACCAGTATTTGGGGGGAAACCCCATCAGTGTGGTAGGACCTAAACACAGCATCTACCTAACAATTTCATTTAGAATGAAGGAAAAAAAATCTTAAAACTTGCTGTTCTCCCTCCTCGCCTTCCACTGCGATTCATTACTGAAGACAAAACTTCTCATTTCTAATATAACATTAAATGTTAACGCTTGCCTGACTTGATGTGGAAAGAAAAGCATAAAAAGAGTAACTGGGTCAAGAGTGTAATTATCCAAAGTTGTATTAATGTGGTGAAATGTATTTGACAACAGAAAATCAGCAGATGTAAAATTCCTGTCAGCATGCTATTTCTTAACTTTGTACTCAGAGCATCTAATTAAAAGCTGCCAATGCCACGCTAACATTATAAATACTTTGTTTTTATCTTCAAAGGTAAATGTTTTAACAAAAAGGTTGTTTTAAGCACAGATATTGTTATACCATGAAAAAGCATGGAGTAAAGGAAGGAAATGAGCACATAAGCCTCCTAGCACTACTTCTCTTTGGAAGCAGGAGGCAAATTTCATGATCTTGGTTCTGACAATAAGCTGCTGTTCTGAAGTCATCTGAAGTTTCTGAAGTCATCCCTGGTTACCCTTAAGGAAACAGCACTAGAGTTACACTTCCCAGTAGAGCTTTTTTTTCCCCTAAATACCTGCTTCCTGTCAGAGGGTATCCAATCCACAATGTCATTTCATACAGTGCTTGCCTCTGTCAATCCTCGGCAGACCCTCAGTAAAACCAATCTACTTCAGCTGCATTACTCACCTTGTAAAATTGTGATGTGCTCTCACACACCAAAGCCTATTGCTTCAAACTGAAACATTTTATCAAGTTTAAGATATTGTGTTGCTTTCTAGTTATGGCTAAAAACCTTGACAACACTCATTTCAAAAGTACTAATAATTTTACAACCATTTCCTGTATGCTGTGCAGATACCATTTGAGGTAAGAAAGTATTAGCCTCCACAAGAGGCAAGCATTCATGTGTGCATTGCTCTATTTGAAAGAAAAAGTTCTTTCACCCACAGCTTCTGAGAGAGGTAGACACACAGCTAATCAATGAGCCCGTCCCTCTCAACTTACAAGCCTTTGGAAAACACTAGTTTTTAATCATCCATTTTTACCAACCTGCTGTGGCCACTTGACAAGCTTTGCACAGGGTGTCTCATGGCCAATTAAAACTCCCTGTTGCGCTGTGAAACAATTTGAGGTAGCTTATGCCTCTGAATTAGAGATAATAAAAGTTATGGACACTATTACATTAGGAATATCCACGCAAATGCAAAGGAACATAGCTTATGCATGAAACTCCCATGTGGAAAGTTTAGTTTCTGTAAGACAAAGCACAATTATTTTCAAATTTGGGTACTTAGAACCTTACAGGATGAACCTTGATCTGTCCTTAAAACAAAGAGAGGAAAGAAAGAAACCAACCTAGACAGCATTCTAAAATGGATTTACTTGTACTTAGCACAGACTATGCCTCCCCATTGTTCCATAGAAGAGTTTTATATCCAGGTTAGTATCTAACTCTGTGCAAGTGACTTAGGCTTATCTTGATGTTGCATTTTGCAGCAAATCTCATCATCTAGCTCCTCTGTGTAATTAAAATTCCTCTTGATCTATTTATGTACTAGCTCCTGCCTCCACCTGAGTTCTCTGGCAGGTGCCTTTCCTGAGCCAGCCTTTGGGAGCACCAGTATCTTCATTTTGGAATTGCAGAGTATGTGTGTCACTCTCCTTAGAGCATCTCCTCTGTCAGTTTTTAAAATCTGTTCAAATTCAGCTTCATCCTCCACCATCATGGATCTAGAATTTCAACACTTCCTTTCAAGATCATCTTGTGCAAGGAGGATTCACATCCTGCCATCATGGATGTAGAATTTCAACACCTCCTTTCAAGCTCATCTTGTGCAAGGAGGATTCACATCCTGCCATAACAGCACATTGCATCTACCCATGCTTAAAATATTTGCTTGCAACTTCAATTCAAAGAACAACCCCAGTGGGGAAAGCCCAGTTCCCTGCCTTAACACTGGCTGCCTGAGGAAGTTATCAAGTATTTGCACTCAGCAGCAGGGAAAACTCAGGACATGCTCATTACCATGTGCCAAGCAAGAGCTCTCTAGGACAGCCTGAAGACACTGTGTAAAAAGTATCCACCCCATTACTCTGGGAGAACTAATGACACTAGTACAAACACCAGCAGCCTGTGAATTTTCCATCCCTGTACCACAGCCAAGGCAGTATAAGGCAGCAGAAGCTAAACCTCAACACTAGATAGGTCTGAAGTCAGATCAGGATGTCCTGAATGAGCCCCACACTGTCCAGTCTTGGTTTTACAGCCAGCATGTTGTGTGGGCTGACAGTCTTATTTTAAACCTTTGCATATGTGTTATTTAACCCACAGATTTAAAACAACCTTGGGACTTACAGTCATGAACCTTAACAGCTTTTGCCGAGTAATAGGATTTATCAGGCCAAAAATTAACGGGTTATAAACTCAAATTTCTGATTTATAGCAGAAGCTCATGTTTCTTAATTTAAGCCCTAGTGCAAGCTGGGATACCAGATCAAGTGCTATTTTCTCCATCTCTATATTTGCACTTCAAGGACTATGTAGAAGCACAGAGAAGAAGCAAAAAAATCAGCTAAAAGCCTCCATTGTGAGCCTTTCGGGGGAGGTTCAGAGAAGTTTGGGTTACGTGTCATCAAACAGGTTTTCAAAGCAGTATAGATCTAGACATCCATCACAACTCAAGGAAGGAGGACCCAAACTGTAAATTTAGGAAAATAATAGCTTTACCTTGCATATGCTTAGAAAAGCGTTGTGATGAAAAGAAGGGTTTCTCTTCTGTTCTACCAGGAGGTGCAGCTGAAGAATTTCAGCCTCGCCCATGCAAAGTTAGCTATTTATTTTGGATAAATCCCACAAAATGTTTTCCGCCCAACCAGCACTCCTACCTGCTGGTTTGGCAGCAGCAGAGGCAGGCGCTGTGCTGCAGGATGGCAGGCAGCCAGCCACCAGCTCCTGGGCCTCTCCACAGACTGCCAGGGTAGGCTGCTCAGTGAAGCCTCGGGCTGCTGCAGGGCAAGGACAGTGACAGATCTCAGCTGCTGCATCTCTGAGGCTGCAAGGGTCACCAGAGCCTCCGCTACCAGGGAAACAGCAAATTTAGGGATGTACCTTGCCATATCCTGCCTGTCAGCTGTTCCCTTCCCTGTAACCTGTGCACACCCATTGGAAAGGTGGGAGAACAAATATCACTTTCTGACTTGCTGGTTGGACCAGGGAAGTACTGAGGGATCCCCCTTTTTTCTGCCTAAAAACAAGCAGGTAAAACCATATCATGTCATTGCATGTGTTCCTACACACTGGCTGGCCACAACCAGAGCATGGAGACTATTTTGGAACCAACATGCAACATATGCTGGCTGAGTTTCAGTCCAAAGCAAGAGAGAAAAGAACAGAAACGTGACTCCTGCCTGAGGAGCAAACCTTTAACAATGCTCTGAGGATCCCATGACTTCAGGACTTCCTTGGCATCAAGCCTTATTGACATCCCCCAGAGTGTCCCTATCACCCCTCCTGATCCCCTTCTCCACACAGACCCCTCACTGAGAATTCCTGAATTTTCTGTGATCTGCCATCAGGAGTTACACTTCAGTGCAAAGGGCATCACAATATTGACATGCTGCAAAGACAAACTTCCTAGGGAACTCTTAAGCTATTTCCCCGACAACAACACCATCTTTATCACATTAGAACATATCTATATAAGTTTTCAAAAAAGAATTACTAGTCCCTAAATGCTCATATGCCTCTACCAGAAAGCTTTGTATATTTTGGCAGATAGAGAATCATCATTTTTACCCATGTTTAAATCCATATTTGCAAAAGGAAATATACAGGATATTTCACTGAAAAAGTTTACACACGTCAGTGCTGACATAACAGCATGCAAAGATTATAAAAATAAAATTAAAACACACATACATAATTAAGCATTGTTTGTTAGCAGCTCTTGCACATGCTTAAATAATAACACATGCTTAAAGTCAATGTTATTTTGTGTCACTTCAATATCCTTTGTTAGTCATCTTACCAGCCTACAAAGTTATCTAACAGTAAGTCTGATCTCAAATGCTTCTGAGAAGCAAACATCAAATAATTACAAATATGGGGTTTTTCTAATGTTTCTTTTTTCAAATACATAAATATCACCAAACATTTTTCCTAAATTTGACAACTTTTTAAGGGAATGAATGTCAAACTTCTCAAAATATTTTTTTTTAAATCCTGTTTGTCTGAGTACATGTTTCTTTTCATATATAGTTGTGTTAAACCACTCCCTTTACTGATGGCTCTCATGTTGTTTCAACTGTTTTCTTGAATTATGGTGGGAAAAAGAGAAAGGGAAGGAAAGAAGAAGACAAAAGAAGAAAAAGGCGAGCAGGCTCCCACAGGACTCAAAAAATATGAATTATTTCCCAACCTGCCACTCTCCCAGGGTGCCTGACCTACCCAGATGGGTATCAGGGAAAAAAAAAATCAGCAACAAAAAACCATGGAGATCCTGCCTCTCCTGCTTACATAGGAGGCATGTAGGGTGCCAACAAGACAAGATCATCACATAGTGCAGAAGGTTTTCTTAATGCCACATGAATCCCAAACACCCAGGCTATCCACTGCATTTACTTCCAGATGAATCTTGCTGTAAGTTCATAGACTGTGACCTATTTGTATGTATCTCCAACTCACTTAAACAACTTAAACTTTCTTTCCATTATGCCACATTTAAATCCCAATTTGATCTGTCAAGTGCCAAGTTCTCCATGGGAGAGCATCCTCCCTCCTTATTTCTCTTCCTTGCAGTTGCCTTTCACGTTTCATTGTGGTTCTCTGCACAGTTTCCTCCATAGCTACACAATTCAACACCTTGCTAAGAAATGTCTCTTCCTAACATTAAACCTCTTTGCAAACAGAATTAATAAGGCGAGTGTAAACACAAGGGCAATGAAGTGGAAGCAGTAGTTTGGGTAAATGAAATTCTGTATTAAATACATAGGATGGCTTAATGTCCAGCTCCTCATTTGCTGAATTCTGCAGGTGGCCTGTAAGAACCCTGCAGCATCTCCCTTCAAGTCATCTGAGAAATTATACTTAAAAGGTTTCCAATAAAGTCTTCACTAATTTGTGCCAGTGTTAGTCACACTAATGACTCCCATTTAATAACTGTTTGCAGACAATATATGTTTCTACAACAGATGACAACAAAGTATATAAAGCTTATGGTAGTTTCTTCCGTTAAAATAAGTTAATTCATAAAGGTAAGGAACATTAACGTCTGTTAATTTCCTTCTCTTTGGAATTTGTCCTTTACACGCAGTAATTACATGGGAAACCTCTCTTCATTTCCAGCTAACAGATATAAGGAAATAATCAGTTGTGACTAAGAGAGTACTGCATGAAACATACTTTAACACCAACATTAAATCCAAGTGGTATTTTTAAACACATCATCTACACTTGAAATCTGCAAAAGTACTTTAGAAATGTTCCTTTTGGTGCCTCTGAAAATTAAACTGCACTAAAGGCAAACAAAAACAAACCTCCAACATAACAACTAAACACACTGCAAGTTTGTTTAAAAATATATCATGGTGAAGCATGACTGGTGCTTCCAGGAGGGTTTTCCCAAAGGCAGACATAGCTGATACTTCGACAGGGTATATTATCTGTGGTGCAATGTAATCCAGCAAGGAAGACAAAAGAAAAAAGATTCCCCTTAAGTCTTCTACAAAAAATAAGAACAGCCAAACAGTAATAAATCACTGAGTTATAACTCTCTTTTGGCATAGCTGAAGGGGGACACCATTGAGATTTTAGTAGAGGTTTCTAAATTGTGAAATCAGACATATTAAACTGTCAAATATAAGTCTGCCAAGAGTTTGCTTTAAGTACTTTACAACCATAGCACTATTCGTAAGGTAAAACAAACTAGAATTACAGACACTGGCTATCTGGGACTGAAATCATAAGAAAAATTTGAATATTTTATTTTCTAGCAAACCTCCCTCTGTCACATATTACTTTTAATGCACTACTACTCAAATTAGTAGTTTACATTCATTAATTCTTAGACTGAACTGCATCTGACTTCATTCATCTGAGATCAGTGTTCAGTATCAAATGCAGCAAAGACTACTGATAAAGGCACATATTTGCATCTAGTTAATCATTCTAATTGGTATGCAGACCACTTTAAAAATGCACTAATCAGTGTTACACTCAGATCCAGGGTCTTTTCAGCAGTAAAAGTCACAATCTAAATACTTACCCAAATATCACATTTTCAGGGAAGACTGAAACTCAGCACATTTCAGTAAAAGAAAGAAATTTTTTTAACATAGGGAGATGGAACTTTGAGGCTGACTTTAGATCTCCAGCTAAATTGAATTTCATCTTTTTACAGCATAAAGAAACCCACTTTCTTTAACAAGGTTAACTCACTGTCCTGAGAGTGATGGAGGCCAAGTGTCTGCTGTCTTTGTCAGGGCAGACTCCTACATTCACTTCCCGTCGCCTTGCTGCAGGGTCTGCTCTTACACCCTTGGCAACAGACTTCAGCAACCAGGACCTCCCAGATGAGGCACAGATAAACCAATGGTCATTATCAGTCCCAGGGCACTCTCCACAAACAATACTTCCCTCAAATTCTTCTTCCAGAGCTCTACAGCCTCCCACCTGAAACATCCCTTGCAGGTGAACAGAAAGTGGTAAAAGAGACAATAATCTCAGCAGGGATCCAGGGGAAGCCAAGCAGAAAGAAGGAATTCTTTTCACAGCCAGGAGCAGACACACAGACAAGCAGCACTCCTGGCTAAAGGCCATAGAGGCTGCAACAAGGTCCCAGGAGGCTGCAGACAGACCAGACAGGCATTTGGAACCAAAAGCCACCAAATGTTTTGAATGGAAAGCTTGCACCCAACTCTGGTAACACCAAGCTAAGAACAGCCAGAGGTTCAGAGAGTATCTATAGAGGATGTTTTGAATAAGGGCACCCTGTTCTTATTTTTCCTTTGACATCTGCTTACATGGTGACAGGAGGACAAAAAAAAGGTTGCAGAAGACAACAGATTACAAAGAAAGTGAGCTGAAGGGTAAAAAGAATTAGGCAACTAAAGCAGGACACTACACATAGCATGCCAAAAACACTCTCTTCTCCTTGAATCTCTGGGGACAGCATAGATTAGTCCTCTGTGCAAAGCATAATGAGACAAGGAAACAGGCACAGAGGTGCTGGGATGCTGGTCATCATGAGAAACAGCCAGGTACTGCTGACAGTCACAGTACCCATTATATAGCATCTGCAGCTGGTTGTATTCCATGTTGCACACAGAGTATTTTTCAAACCAACTACAGACTTCATACAAGTTCAATTAGTGTAACCACCATGCCAGATCAGTCAGCTACTCTGCAGGACAACAAATGAGACAAATCCCACACACAACTAGCTCAACTAGATTTGTTTTCGAATTTGTTTTTACTTCATTTAATTCCAGTCTTCCAGTCACAGCATACCTGGTCTCAGTTTACACTATTTGGGTCTACTGTACAGCCCCCCTAGAACTCCTTTTTGAGAGGATTTATGAATTACTTATATATGGGGGTGGGGAAGAAAATTGCTGCAACTCATTTTTTAACGTGAAAGTTTATAAGCTCAAGCAGCTCACACCTACAAACATATACTTTCCTTTTGCTTGGACTTTAGGGAAAAAGATTTTCCACGCAATTAGATCCAGTTGTTAGACAACACATCATTTTAGAGGAGGGAAAAATCCTAACATGCTAAACATTTCAGAAAGTGGCCACTAAGCACATTACAACCATGTAGCAATACAAGCTATAAAGCAGACAGTTTCATACCAGTTTTGTGATATCAGATTTTAAAAATAAGAAACACTAACACATAAAATCTATATTAAGTTGACTCAGACATACAGAAAAGTTTTTCCTGAGTCATCAAGCCTTCTCTCCTACTGCCACAGCCAAGTATACAATACAGACTTCCTCAACATATCCTCAAGAGCCAGTTAAGGGCCTTGCTCCCATTTATCCCATTTTAAGGTTGTTCTAGAACCTGAACCCAGTTTCTTCTTAGGGAAGAAACTGTGTAAATTTCAGCTTAAGTTTATTCATGCCAGTTTACATCCATTTGTTCTCACGCCAACATCGATGTTTAGCTTAAACAGCTCTTCTCTCCCTCTCTAGTGTTTATAACCCAGCTGTACTTCAGACTGGAGCTTGCACTCATTCCACCAGCCCTCCTGCCTGTGTCCTGGCTTAACACACTCCACCATCACCTTTACTTTCTTCCCAACAGCAAAGCAGCAGCAACCTGGTCAGCGACCAGCCAGGGCACCCAGCACATCCCTGGCTCTACTGCTGCCAGCAATGGAGCTCCTTGCTCACAGCAGGGTACAAAGGTACAAAGGTAGGACCAGAAAGGGATGTACAGTATAGTTTGTTTTCAGTGTGGATGATTTGTTCAAGTATGACTACACATCCTGTGTCAAAGCTTGCTATCTGACAGAGAGGCAATCAGTCAATTGCTCACCATTACCTACAACTTACAAGATTCACTTCTGTTTTTCACAACCTCTACTAAAAAATCCTTACAGCAGGCAGTCTCAAGTACTCAAACTCCCCCTTAACAAGCTCCTGAAGTCACGACTCTCTTCAGCTCAAACCCTGCAGCAGCCCTTTCCAGGCTCCTCAGGCATTTCCTAAGGAAGTCACCGTCCCTCCTGATCAATGGCACAGCAGAGTCTACTCAACGCCACACCAAAAATGACCAGTTTTGTCACTGGTTTCCAACTTAGCTGCAGAAGGGAAAAACAAAAAGAATAATTCAGGTTTCCAAGTCATGCATTTCCTCTCCTAGCAAATGATTCCCACAATTGTAATCTACTATGTAGATGACTCTTGCTGGGAAAGGCACATTCACTTGTGCTGCTTCAGAGACAAGAATCTTCCTCCTTGTTACAACAGTTATGTTTTCATCATAACACAGGATAAAATCACTCTTCGTTCCTAACAGTCTTCTCCAGACCTTGATTTCCCTTAGATGACAAAAAAACCCAAAAAATACAAGCCAAAAAGTATTCCATCACACACTCACCGCTGAAAAGGAAGAACAAAAATACCCACAATCCGCATGACTGTTCCAGACAAGGAAATTAATCAGCCAAGATTTTGTCCCAAGGTCATCGTAAGAGGATGTCTCTTCCTTTAAGTGCTAGGACATCTGCACTCTTATTTTAACTAAATGCAATTATGCCAGCAGAAAATAGTTTTAAACATAAGACAGACAACTCATTCAGGCATTCAGAAAATACTAGAGCATGAGATAACAGGATGACAACATGTGGGATCTAGAACAAACTGGAGGAGCACATCTCCGAGCCAGAGGACACAGCAAAGCTGCAGCAGCTCAGCAGCAACGGTGCCTCAGCTTCTGGGGCAACACAGCAGATCTTCGTGAAGCACGGGAACTTGCAGCAAATACTGCTACCCTGAACAACTGACTGCAGATACCATCTACGAGGTACAGCTACCAGGAGCATCCACAACACACAAAGCCTACCAGCGCACTACCACTGCAGAGTTTGTTTTTTCTTGGTTTTGTTATTTTGTGTTTAAAGCCCAGAAATACACTTAGCCTCCCTAGCAAGGAGGAGCCCAGACAAGAATTATAAAGCATTGCAAACAAGCAGGCAAAGCAATGAAGTACAAATACAAACCGTTACACTTTCCATTTTATCTGTCTCTCTAGCAGCATCGGAAAGTAGCTCCGTTGCTGCCTTGGGACCCAAGCAAATTCCTGACAACTTCCAAGACGGATTCATAGGGTCCACGTTTTGTTCCGAGGACTGTATTCTCTACTTTCTGCACACTCCCATTTGCAGCCCTGCGCGCAACCCTCGAGTTTAATCACAGAGCTCAACCCACTCACTCTACCAATTAAAAAAAAAAAAAAAAAAAAAAGCTACAGGCACTTTTACTATTTTGCAGGCTTTTTTACTGCACCACCAGCAGCAGAACAAGACTGGCTGCCGCTGCTACTCGCCGCCCGCGGGAGCAGAGCCCACGCTCGCCGCAGGCTCGGCCGGCGCTCTGCAGTAGCAGCGGCAGAGCTCCTGCACACCGGGGGACGGCAGAGGACCGCAGGACGGTCTCGGTCCCCCACCCCCGAGACCGGGATGCGCCGGAATCGCCCCGGGCAAGGGCGGCAGGACCCCCCCCCGACCTCCTGCCCGGTCGCACCGGCAGCGGGCCGGGCGGAGCGGCGGCACCGCGGGCGGCCGCGCACCGGGGCTCTGCCGCGGGACGGGACGCGCTGCGCTGCCCAGCCGTGCCCTCCCCGCCGCCCGCCGCGGAACGCACCTGCCCGCCGCGCCGCTCCGCCGCCCGGCCCGGAGGCGCCTGAAGCCGCTGCGGGATGCGGCCAGCCTTCCGGAAACGCTTCCCAGCCCGCTGCGCTTACCCAGGAAACGATTCCGGCCGCCGGCCGCCACCGCCCCTCCTCTCCCTCCGCCCCGGCCGCCGCCCAGAGCCGCGGCCCGCAGGGTGCCGGCCGGGCGGGGCGAGGGGCGGCGGCGCCATGTCGGGTGCGCCCCGGCAGCCCCGCTGCCTCCCCTGAGCCGGGCCCGCGGGCCCTCGGCGGGGCCGCACCGGGGGCTTCAGTCTACAGCTCACATCAGAGCAGAGGTACCTCTGTGAAGGAGGAGAGCCTGTGTGTGTGAGGGCTACCCCCTGAAAAAAACCCTCTTTTTTTCCCCTTAGGGAAAAAAGAAGGGTCTGGCTCGTGCTTGGCAAGTGTAGTAATGCCCGTACCAAGGTGAGGCAGTGGTAATGACTCTCCTAAAATGCCACCTGGTGTACCCCAGTGCTCCTCTGGCAATAGTGAGAGGCAGACAGGTACACAGCCAAGTAGGCTGGGAAGCACTAGAAGATTTTATCACTCTCTATAATTACCTGAAAGGAGGTTGTAGACAGCTCAGGGTTGGTCACTTCTCCCGGGTAAAATGCAATGGGACAAGAAGAAACAGCCCTAAGTGGCACCATGAGAGGTTTATGCGGGATATTAAGGAAAATTTCTTCACTGAATGGGCTGTTAAGCATTGCAACAGGCTGCCCAGGGAAATGATGGAATCATCATCTCTGGGGGTACTTAAAAGGATGAGTAGAGGTAGTACTTGGAGATGTGATGTAGTGATGGACTTGGCAGTGTCAGGTAACGATTGGACTTCAAGATCTTAAGTATCTTCTCCAACCCTAACAATTGTATGTTTCTATGATTCCAAGAATGGGTTATTTTTCACACTGGATATGGGCACCAAGTAGCAACACAGCAGTGGGTTAAACAGCCACATGGCTGACGAACATTAGCAAACCCCGCTGGTCATGGATTAATGGAATGCACTTGACATCGGCATAGTGCTCCAAGCAGCTGTGTTCTGGTGGGTCTCAAAACTCGGGTAACCAGTGTGAGTGGAAAGTACGAGGTCTTCTCATGTGAGAAAAAGAAATTAGTTAAGGCCCAGGCCTGGCAACTTCACTGCTCTAACCTGCGTGCACTACTACAGGGTTACAGTTCAGAGTAAATCCCTAGACACACCTTGAGATGCATGAGTAGAGAGAATCACAGCAGTGTCCCAGACAGCTGGAAATGAGGCTTAATAGAACACACCTGTAGAAATAGAAATACCTGTAGGAAGGTATTTCTCTTTAATGCCTTCCAAATATGTGGAACATTGTCTGTTCTGTCAAGCTAGGCTTTTGAGATTGCAGGGGAAGAAACAAAAGCAAAAATTTCAACATAGGATGGTAGTTCAGTGGACAGCATGTAATAGATCTTTTATTTCTACACCTTCTAACAATTTTAGGAGGTTCCTGGAACACCAGATGCAAAACAATCAGCAGTAAAATAGAGTTGTATTGGAGTGACCTAAGACATATAAGGAGATAAAAGGAGTCTATTACAATAATGAAATTGGCATCTCATACGTTTTCTTACATGTTCTTGTAAATATAAACACATTTAGTAGTCCTATTGAAGTGCCCAAGTCCACTGTAAAATGTCACACCTTTTATAACAGCAAATCTGTTCATCTGCAAGAGATGATTTTTCCTATGCATTCCATAGCCTTCTTCTGTGTCGTGTTCCCTGCCTTTACAATTATGTTCCTGGTAATAACAGAACACTCACGAACTGAGAACAATTTAAAGGATTGTTAAGATTAATAGCAATATTACATCTTTAATTAGAAATGCTTATGCTTTTAGAAGATCATATTGGCATACACCAGCCTAAAGAACAGAAAAAAATATTTGTAATTGTAAGTACTACACTGATGAACTAGAAAAAAACATTTAGGTGAAGACATACAACAATTAGGCAAAGTAATTCAGGGCAAAGCATCTGGAAATTACTCTTAATATCTTAGTTGTAAATGTATTGTTCTTTTTGTAGTGGTACCCAGTTTTTCCATTTGTCTTAAAATTTGACATGATGTAATGTCCTAACACTTTTCTAAGCTAAAACTCACATTTTAATTTATATTTTTAGATTCTATACTATGATGATGGCCCAAAAAAGCCCCAAATAGTTATAATGATCTGTAATAAAATTGTGTTATCGTGATCAGTTTCAGAAGGACCAATACCTCCTGAGACATCCAAAGATGATTAATCAAATTCTAGCATTTGCAAATCAGGTTGCTTCTCTCTTCAACAAAGCACATCATCCAGCAGGAGGGAAAGCTTTTATGCTTTGACAGCATACTGGAGAAGAACTCTCCCTGGAATATGCACTATATCTACTGAAGAGATGCCAGACAACTAGCAGGTTACCAAGATTATTAGTGAATAGCCTATTAATAAATTTTCCTGACAGAAATGCTCAGACAAGATACTCAAAAATTCATGTTCCTGTAATAAAAATAAGTGTAGTAACACTGCATTGTGGTTTTCTCTATGTGGTTAGAGTTATGATTAATATTTAGTTACATAGTCTATATAATGCACTTTGGATTGCAGTGTAGTAAGCAGTGCCATAAAAATGAAGTGTTGGGGAAACAAAATAAGGAATTTCATATACATCCTAAATGGACAGCTGCCCAGTACACTCACTTCTTGGAAACATCTCTATGTGGATTCATTGCTTGCTTAGGCTTAGCAAGTCTCATCAAATATTTAATATAATTATAGAATATCATTATTTGGAAATGACCTACAAGGATAATCAAAGTTCAACTGTTGGGGACCTACTCTTTTACTTAAGACACAAACATCTTGTGGAATATTGTTTATAAACAACAGTGGGGAAAAAAGGCCTTTCTATATTATCAGCTCATACCAGCAGATTTTCATTATTATCTTGCTGTTCCTGTGTGTGAACTGTTGATTGCAATTTTATTTTAGTCAAAATCTCTAACTTTTCAACAAGGAATGACAGTCCACAGGAATCTCCATTGGTGAGTAAACCTCTCCAACTGAGCATCCCCACTGCCCCATGGGTTTGCAGGCCTTGCATCAGGACTGACTGCGCCCCGAGTGTGCTCTGAGAAGGAGTTCATGGTTTCTGCTCTGCTTTCTTCTGTGTAGTAGTTTTTTACTCATGGGTTAGTCTGTGTAGAGGGATAGCTGCAGTACGCAATGATCCCATCTCGAGGAACTCGTCTCTCTCACTGCAGCGGGTAGTAGGAAAGTGGTGAGTATTAAATAAGCAAGGCTACCATCTAGTGGTGCTACTGCGCTTCCACAGCATAAAAAACATAACCATCTTTGGCTGACTGTATTGATCCTGAACACAGAAACTTAATTAAGGAAATTCAGTTATAGCGTAATGCTCGGAACACTTCCTCTAACATTTTCACGCATCTGCATTAAGACTCCATTTTAAATACAAAATCAAAACATTTTCCAGAAGAAACAAAAACCACTACACACAGTGCACCTGCAGCTGGAAGATTTAAGAATTAGACTTGTAGCATGTAATTTTTCATTACAGGCTTGAACATACTTGGAGGGTTCAGTGCCCCAGACACATTGCTTCTCAGGACCTGTGCGAAGCACATATCACTCCCATTATTTTGAATTCCTGTCCCTTAGTCCTTCCTGGGCTAGCTTATAGTGAAAGATTAATTCTGCCATGAACAAACTTCCCTGTGTTATTTATAGAGAAGCAAAGGCCACAAGGCATCAGTCTCAGATAAGATTATTCCAGCAGTTAAATCAATCCAGGAACTAAATCAAGGCCTCCTGCTATACTCATGGAGCCCTGTCCCATTCGCTGTATTCCTATCTCAGGCACATTACCCCTGCCTCAATGAAGGCTGTATGGGAACAAGTGCAAGTGGAGCAATTTGTAGGTCAGCAGTTCTCTGATATTTTGGCATGCCAAGCAAGGCAGAATGATCATTTTGAAATTTCTCTCTAGGTCTTCAGGAATGCAAAGCCTTGCATCCAGGAATGGTTGTAAACTAATTATAAATGAGTTTTTGGACATCTGTCTAGATATAATTTTCTGATCTCTCTCTGCCTGTTACACAGCGATATATTGGGATTTCCTACAGGGAGGATGAAGGAAAGATGGCCTGACCTGCCTGCTACCCAGGCACATAAGCTTCTTTGTTATGTGGTGAATTTACCCAGCCCACCCACTCATCCAAACAGACACAGCTCTATTTTTTATTACAGGCAGATTCTGAGCAGTGCAAGGAGGGTGACTGTTCACTCACAAACAACCATATTTGAAACAGGAGAACACACCAACTGATCACTGCAGGTAAACAGTCCATTTGGGACTTCCTTCTAGCTGGAAGGGCCAGATGGGGGAAAGCTGCTGTTTGTAACAAAAAAGCTGCCATTAAAGCAGAGTTTCTAAATGCTACAATAGCTGCTTAGGCACTGCTAGAAGCCAGGAGCTGCTTTCAGAGCTGACTTTTCTGCAAACTCCGCTTACTCTTTTATGTGGCTCTGGTGGACAAAAATACTCAAAAGCTGCCACAGAGCAAGGCCTGTAATTATAGGTAGTCAAATAAAGAGAATAGCTCACACTTTTGAAGCTGACATCTAGCTAGATTTTCTTGCCTTGGCTGCTTAAAATGGGAACTATAGCGCTGATGGATGCTGAAACATACGATCACCAATATTTTCCTACAACTGGGAAACAGGAATACAACAGAGATTTTGCAATGTAGGTTGCATTTGAGACTCTGAATATTTTGTTGTTCAAACAGTACAAAATAAAGCACAGCTTGGGAGTTTTAGGAGAACACTTCTCCATTGCCAGTGGCTGCTGGGCTTCAAACCTGATGCTCTGGTACCTTAGAGCTTTCCCTGGAATAACTTTGCTGCAGGTTCTGCCCAACAGGCAGCCAAGGATGATGTATCAGTACAGCTTCCTGTGAGGTGGTCAGGAAAGCCGTGTTTCAGGCCAGAATGGCTGACCCACTCATGCTATATATGGGGCTTTGAGAAACCTACCTGGTATAATTGAAGGCATTGCTGCCCATGGCAGGGGGTTTGAGACCTCTCTCAAAGATTTTTGAATAGTCTTGGGAAGCTGGAGAGATCACAGTTGACTGGAAGCTGGCAAATGTTTTTCCAATTTTCAAGAAGGGCAAGAAGGATGACCCTAGGAACTACAGACCTGTCATTCTTACTTTAGTGTCTGGTAAAATTATGGAGAAAATTATTCTGGGAGTTATTAAAAAACACTTGAAGGGCAACATGGTCATTGATCACAGCCAGCATGGCTTCATGAGGGACAATCCTGTTTCAGTAACTTAATTTACTTTTTTAACAAGTTAATTCACCTAGGTAATCAAGGGAAGCCAGTTGATGTAATTTTTTTGGATTTCAGTAAAGCTTTCCATACTGTCTCTCAAGTATCATTCTGGACAAAATGTTCAGTACACAGCTGGATAGACACATCATGGGATGAGTGAGCAACTGGTTCACAAGTCAGGCACAAAGGGTTATAGTGAATGGGGTGACATCAGACTGGGGACCTGTCACTAGTGGGGTTTCACAGGGCTCTAATTTAGGGTCAGAGCTCTTTAACATCCTTATAATTGAATTGGACTCAGGACCTGAAAGTAAAGTGAATTTACCAACAGTAATAAATTGTGGGGAGCTGTTGATTCCCTGGAAGGTAGAGCGGTCCTGCAGAGAGATCTTGACAAATTAGAGGGCTGGGCAATCACCAACTGTATGAATTTTCACAAGGGGAAGTGATGGATTCTGTGCCTGGGTTCTACATACAAACTGGGGAACGAGGTGCTGGCAAGTAGCACCTTGGGAAGAGACCTCTCTGTCGTGGTCAGTGGAAAGGTGAACATGAGTCAGCAGTGCCCTGGCAGCCAGGAGGGCCAAGTGTGTCCTGGGGGTATCAGGCACAGCACGGCCAGCCAGGCAAGGATTGTTCCACCCTGCTCTGAGCTGGGGCAGCCTCACTTTAAATATTGTGAGCTGTTTTGGTCACCACAATACAAGAAGGATATAAAGCTATTAGAGAGTATCCAAAGGAGGGCTATGAGGATAGGTGATGGGTCTTGAGGGGGAGCCATGCAAGAGTGCCTGAGAGCACTTGGTCTGTTCAGCCTGGAAGAGACTGAGGGCAGACCTCACTGCATTCTACAATTTCCGCATGAGGGGAAGAGGAGGGGCAGATAGAGGGGCAGATACTGATCTCTTCTCTATGGTGCCAGAACTTGAGGAAACAGCATGAAGCTGTGTCAGGGGAGGTTTAAGCTAGATATTAGGAAAAAGTTTTTCACCCAGAGGGTGATTGGGCACTGTAACAGGCTCCCCAGAGAAGTGACAACACCAGCAAGCTTGACAGAGTTCAAGAAGCATTTGGAAAATGTTCTCAGACACATGATGTGATTGTTGGGGTTTCCCTGTGCAGAGCCAGGAGCTGAACTTTGATGATCCTTGTAGGTTTCTTCCAACTCAGGATATTCTATGATTCTATCATCCTTACTAGATGATCTTTAAGGTCTCTACCAACCCTAACCATTCTAGAATTCTATGATTCTATGTTATGCATATATATACATACATCCACTAATACACATTAAGAGGTACAGAAAGCTAAGATAAAGTTGGAAATGCTAGGTTTGCTAACAGCAGAAGGCCAGTGCTTTGTCTCTGAAACAAGAGAGACAAAAGTCCAGTGCCTAATGTCCTAAACACAGCTAGAAAAGCCCAGGCTGCAAATGCACTCAATGGGAATTTTGCCTTACGTGTATAAACATACACAGGAAAGAGCAGCATGTTTTGTGTTTATATTTGCAGCTGTAGAATGTGATAGAGTCCCATTGTTTTTCTGATCCATAGTGTGGTGTCCCTCCCAATCTAAATATTTTTCTCCACCGAGACAGGGATTTGTTTCAGCATGCATATTCATAAGCTAAACTCCTCCACTAAAACAGTATGGCTCAAGGTCCAAATGATGGTGTTCTTCATACCAACATGTGCCTTGGGTAAACAACTCAAAACAGCACTTGTTTTGCTGATCTTCAGAAAAGAGGTTTCTCTATCAGTGACAAACACTGTCTAAACACTTTTCTAAAGGTGGACATTTGGAAATACTCCTTGTGTAGTGTGAAAAAATTCCTGAAGCAGAAAGGGAAAAATCCTCCCTTTCTTGCAGGGCTGGTGCTCTGAGAGCAGCATCTGAAGATGCACAGGAGGCACTACAGTGTTAGCTTCTAAGAGTGGCTGGGTCAAAGGCGGCTTGGAAGGGCTGATGTTTCCCAACTGGATTTGTTTCACTGTGTTTTCAATGTTAATTGCTTGCAGTTGAGCCAAGACTAATAACCCTGCACCAGTGGCATCCCCACAAGTGTCAGAGCAGCTGGGCCCCTGCGCTGCTGAGAGCAGCACGTACAGGACAACTGTTTTGCATTAGCAAGACACTGGGTGGTCACCATGTGTAAAACACTTTGTGTCAGCATTACAGCTTAACCAAAAGGTTATGTTCTACCAGATGTACTTCTGTAAAGTGGCTATTAATGTAAGGTTAAGTCTAATTCTTACACATTTTGTAATCAAAGCCTTGACTTGTAAGTACAAGTGAATAACTAATGTTATTTGTAATTAACACAGGAATTGGTACAGCAAAGACTTTGAAGATCTTGTTGCCTAAAAGACAATCTGCTAGCATGACTAAGGGATGCATTTAATGCATCTATATGCTGTTACAGGGTGGAGAATCAAGAGCAACTCAGATCTAGGTCTGTGAGGCTTTTTATCTACCAGGTCATAGTGTGAAAGATTCAAAGCTGTGCCGCTCTGAGTCACTTCTGGGTCACTACCCTGCCAGGCCTGCACACCAAGCATATATAGAGGCTACAAACTGAGGTATGCCTTAGGAGTGATTAGGAAGAGGTAGTTTAACAGTGTCTCAGATGCAGAAAATATCTTTCCTATGCAGCCCACTTCAGGACAGGACTAGCTAGGCAGACTCAGGGCAGACTCAGGGCAATCCTGGGACCCCAAGCTCTTGGTGTCACTCACTGGACTGGTAGCAGCTCTGTGCCAACATCACTCCCCAGGTGAAGTAGCTCAAACAGAAGAATCACACTTAAACATCTCATAGACTGTCTGCAGCTAAAGCTTCAGATCAGAGCATTTCTCTAATTAAAAATGATTTTCCCACACCTCTCAAGAATGTGCACGTGTAGATTAGGAAGCAAATCCTTTGGCACAAGTTAGTGTAAATATTGTGCTACATCTGTCCTTGTTGATGTGTAGGAGTTCAGGGTAGCTTGTACTACCCGGGACATTTTTGTTATGCAAGTGAAGATTTTAGAGAACATGTTAATCTGAGAACAACTTATTTCAGAACTTCTGTTAGTGATGGTGAGCATATATATAAAGATCAGGTGGAGACAGTTGACCAGAAGACTATTCATAAGATACAACAAGAATGCAGGACCATGTCAGTTATGTGAAAAAATCAACCATCTTTCAGGATGTTATTACTAAGTTAGCTAAAAAAACTCTGGGGGTTTGGGGATTTTTGTTTTATTTATTTATTTATTTTCATGAAGTGGCTTTGTTGTTCACTGATTTCAAGTGTTAACTACTTTAAGTTCCACTTAAGGTCTCCATTTGCCCAGGTGCCAGTATACTGTCTTTCTTACCCATTGAGACATGCCTTGCGAGCTTTCCTATCTTTCATAACCAGGTAGTATATAATTTCATTGGAAACTGAGAGGCCCTTGTCAACAATAATGTCCCTCCTATCTTTCTTTGTGAAAAGAGGAAGAAGTCACTTTCTGTTTGTCCTATTTCAACTGTGAAACAAAGCATGCCATTGCTGTGCTTCTGACAGACACCATCACTGTTTGGACACCATTTTACAGAGGAATGAAGTGAGGAATCGTCAGCATCCTGCCAGACAGATCTGAAATTAAGGAAACCATAGCTGCGCTCTTTAGAACTGAGACTCTCAAGGCAAGCCTTCAAAGCTACATTTCAGCAGTTTAACACTTCCACCTACAGACTTCCAGAAGAGCTCTTGCATTCTGCAGAACACGTTCTTTACCTGCTGGTGGACTTGGCTGTAGTTCAGAGGAATTGCAGAGTCACTGCTAGCAGTCAATACACACAAAGGCAGTCCTTGGCAGAGCAGCCCCTTTCATCAGCCTGACTTTTATCTGCATTGCTTCTGTCACCCCTCTCCAGCTGGTCTTCATTGCAGGTCAGACCCAGAGTTCACATCCTTAAGTATGTCTCCACCTCAGAAACCCTTAATTATTCCATCTCCTAGCCAAAATATATGCTTCTAGTGGACAAGGGAATACAAGAACATAACTTTTCCAACTTTTACATTAAGTAAAGAAAGATTTGGGGCTTTTTTTCCCCATTCCCAACTCTGCCCAATTTCAAGTCTCCTTCCTGACAGTTGAGATGTTTCAGCCCAGAGCTCCTGGCCCATGGACCTGGAGAGCAGCAGTTGACAGCCAGATGCTGAGTAGTGACTGGACTTCCCCACATGCTGGGCTGCAGTCACCAAGACTCATCACATAAGTATTTCAATTAACCTGGATGAAATTCAGAAACAAACAGATGTCTGCCTTCCTGCTCAAATCTTCCATGGACCCAGGCCCTCTATAAAAGCACTCAATTGCTTGGCCTATTGATCTCTCTGATCTGCTAATTAAAGGCTGGGGCACTCTCATGCAGGAATTGCTGCTGTGCTACAGACAGTTTACCAGAAGAGAAGGGGGGATGTTATACACAGACCCCTGACACCCACTGTCCCTGCAGTGGCAGATATATTTTACATTTGATACCTTGGGACACAGTGTACAGGTTCTGGCTGGTATGAAATTAGTTTTCTGTACAGCACCTGTCATAATGCTGCATTTTGGCCATTCCAGGGACAAATTTGTTCTCTCCACACCTCTCTCTGGGCTACAGCTTCAGAGCTGTCATTAGAGCAAAGGTTGAGACCCACAAAGTTTCCAGCATCAGGGACACTGTCACAGCAGGAGGCATGCCAAAGGGAGCATGGCACTGCATCAACATTGCTCTGTCCACATGCAAGGATGCTGCATTTGTGTGTAAATCAATCCCACTCAAGCACACTGCTATGGGAACACTGGGCTGACTGCAGGATCCTCAGGCAGGATTTACCCCAAGCCAGCAGAGGTACTTACAGTAAGTCAGCCCAGTTATCTCAAACACCTCCTACTCACTGTAGGGTAAATGCAAATGTACAGTTACCAGGAGAATGGCGACATGTAGTAAGTTCTGGGGCTCCAGCACCTGCACAACCATGTACCTGCATCCTGCTGCCCTTGGCAGCCAGCTGTGGACAATAATTGTTTGTTTTGAAGGTAGGGAGTAGGGAATTAAGGTTTCCAGGAATGGATCTGGAAACTTTCTTTTGGGAAGTGAGTCATTATAAGAAAATGAAGAAAAGCACAGGTCTGAGATGTTCACTAGGCAGGTGAGGATACTGCAGAAGATTTGGACTTGGGCTGCCTCCCGGCTTGGATTTTGGCAAGACAATAGGATAATTATTTTCCAAAGAACAGTGTACAGCCTCAGCTTCCATTTTGGCAGCTCTTCATTGTCTAAGGCCAGCTTTGCCTCCTTCACTTCCCTACTTGTTATAGGTACTTTTGTTTGGAGATTCTCTGAATTCATCAGCTGGCCTTAATTATAAGTCTACTTCTTATATAAACCTTCAACTATAGTGAAAATATAGTGAAATATATTGAAAAAATATAGTGAAAAGGTAAATACTGACACCAAGTTCTATATCTAAGAGAAAACAATCTGCCAAAAGATCATATATGTAGCAAAGATTCATCTGTCCACACTTTCTAGATTAGACATCTGAGCAAAACCTTAACACTGTGAACAGTGTTGAATACCACAAGTACTATTATTACATTTGGACAGTGCATAAAGTTCACAAGTATGTCCAGTCACTTTTCCAGGTGAATATTTATTTTATTGCAGTAATGGCAATGAATTGGATTAAATTATGCACATCTGTCTTCTGCTCTGAAGAAAGATTGTCCAGAGACTTCATCTTTGCAATGAGGTGGATGGGGACTGCATATGGCATAGCACTTCTTATGTGACTTGCTGGAGACAGGCATCTTTATGCATCAGTAGCAGTTTTAGAAGTTTGATATTGCTATATTTATTGTTTATTTTAAAAGTAGTGTATTGATAGATTTGACAGATTCTTCCATAGAAACAGTTCTGCTATCACTTCCTGCATGCTGTACATGGCATGTAGAGCCTGAAATGATGCTTGCTCAACTGTTTGCAGTCTCTCTCAACAGCCTAGACACAGGAGCCACCCCAGGGATGACTAACCTAGGGATCGAAGCACTGCCATTGCTGAGGCAGGCTGGAGTTATAACCACCATTTTCTGCTGCACAATTCAGAAATAAGATTTTCTTGCCGTTTTTAGCCTTCTCTTTAGTAGGCTGCAAGATGAGCGTTTTGCTATCCTCTCGGAAGAGCTGCATGCAGACTCTCCTACATATCTGTCAGGGATTATTAGCACTGGACTTGTTCATTCAAGTTGCTTTGATATCCTTGCATCTTACAGTGCATTAAATGGTCATCATAAAAGGAAAGATATTCAAAGATACCATACATAGAATTAATATTTTGGGCCAATTTAGCTTGCTTATAGGCATCAAAGACTGTTTTCAGCTACAGTAAAGGGGGGGAAAAGCAGAAATAAATGATACTGTCATTTACTGTGAAATTTTCCCCGTCCTCCCCAGAAATGTTTGGTTTTGAACAGTGTGTACTGCTCTTCCCTTTACTGTGGTAGACTAAAGCACAAGATCATGGGTTACTTCAGGAAGGGTTCTCAAGGTATCTCTAGACCAGCCTCCTTCTGAAGGCATGATCAGCTAAAAGATCAGACAAGGTTGCTCAAGGCTTTATCCTGTCTGGAAACATCCCAGCTTTGGCCACAAAATACAAAGCCTGCCTTGCTATCCTGTTTTTTCTTCACTAAGTCTTGTTTTAGTTAGAACTAGTGTGAGACTGCATCTTGAACTTTTTATGGCCATATTTCAAAGATTCACTCTAGGCTTTTTTCCCAAGGAACTCATTGTAAACCGAGTAATGTTGATGAACAGGTCTCAGTTCAAAAACGCATGTGTGCAACCACCTGATGTGAATGATTCCCCACTAAATTACGGTGCAATAGATCTAAAGTTAATTTAAATGTGCTTGAAATCAGGCAGAGACTTAGAAATTTTGCTGTGCTGGGGCCCAAATCATCCCAAAACACAGTGAAAAACCAAAGGAAGAAAGTCATCAAACCAAACAGACTGCAGACATTCAGCTGACTCTTTTGTTCAGTATTTGCATTGTTTGAAAGACAACTGTGAAGCATCTCGCTTGTGCACAAGGCTCCCATCAGGCTGTTTACCAGTAAAATCTGAAAAGCTGTTGGGAGTCCACGTGATTTCTAGTATTTTGAGCAGGTTGGTTTTGTTTCCTTGTTCAGACGTTCTAGTCCAAAGACATTGTGCGCAGAAACTGTCAGGTCATGAATAAAAGATAAAAAGCCCGCTATTTTTTAACCAGCTTCACTGGACTGGTTCAGGGGTTGGTCCAAATGCAGAGATGCAATCAGCACACAGGAGATTTTCATGTCGGATTTATCGTACTGGAAATTTAAAAATAAGTGTTTAATGATTTTGTTGAGTATCAAAACCATTGTATACTTTACGCAACACACAGAGAACAGGGTCTGATGCTTAGGAGCGGTCGGGCACATAAATGTAGACATGGGCTTTCGGCATGCACGGAGCTCAGGGGCTGGGCTGATGGTGGAGAAGGAACCTGTTGCCCTGGGTGATGCCAGCCGCTTGGCACGCTGCCGGCCCGCTTCCATCACTTTCTCCACGCCAACCTCAGGGGCCCGGGGTCCCCCTGGCCCCGGCCGCACCCCGCTCCCGCGGAGGCGGCGCGACCCGACCCCCGGGCACCCCCGGCAGCGGCCCCGCACCGCGGCCCTTCCGCCCGCGCCCCCCCGCGCTTCGGCCGGGCCCTGCTCCTCCCTCTCCCCCCGCCGCCGCGCGGAGTGGGCCAGCCCGCCCCTATATAAGAGCCGGGTGGGCGGCTCCGCGCCTCAGCGTCGCCAGCGGAGGTGCCGCGGGGGACATTGTCGTGCGTGGGGCACAGCCTGCCTTCTTCCCGGCTCCCGCCGCCCTGCAGCCATGGCCTGGCAGCCGATGGAGATCAACCCCGAGGTGCTCGAGGGGCGGCAGGGACAGGGCTGGGGCTGCGGGGCGGGCGGTGGGACGCCGTCTCTCACCGGCACTCACGCGTTCCCCTCCCCGCATTGTCTTCCAGATGCTGAACAAAGTGAGTTGCCGCCGCCGGAGCACCGCCGCGGGCGGGAGGGCGCCGCCCCTTCCCCCTCCATCCCTCGGCATCCAGCCCTGCCGGGGAGCGCCGGCCGCGGTGGCGGTACCGCTGCGCGGGGCGCGGCCGCACCTGCGGAGCGGCGCCTCCCTCCGTTCCCCGGCGACCCGTCCCGCCGGGGCACGCAGCGGTGCCTCCCTCCATGCCTCCGTCCTTCGCATCCCGTCCCGCCGGCGGGGCGCGTAGCGGTGCCTCCCTCCCTCCATCCCTCGCGTCCCGCTCGGCCGGGGCCCGGAGCGGTGCCTCCCTCCATCCCTCGGCATCCGGCCCCGCCGGGGCGCGGCCGCACCTGCGGAGCGGCGTTGGGCCGGGGCCGCGGGGCGGGCGTGGCCGGCAGATGGCGCGGCCGGGCCGCGCGTTGTGCTGTGTCACCGGGCGCGGCGCGGCTGGGGCGGCAGCGCCCCGCGGGGACGGGCGTGTCGCGGCCGGGCCACCCGCTCTCTGTGCCCCGTGCAGGTGCTGTCCCGCCTCGGGGTGGGTCCTGGCTGGCGCTTCGTGGACGTGCTGGGCTTCGAGGATGAAGCGCTGCGCGCCGTGCCGACCCCGGCCTGCGCGCTGCTCCTGCTGTTCCCGCTCACCGAGCAGGTGGGTGTCCGCTCCCCCAGGGGAGCGCTGGCCGCTGTCTGGAGGGTGGCTGTCATCCACCCAAGCTTCAGATGGTTGGGCGTGGATGGGGCTTGGCACTGGCACTGTGTTTGCTTGGTCCTAGCCTCCAAATAGCCTAAACTGAACTGAGCAACCAAACATGGGCTCTCGTTCCATCCCAGTGTTCCTGTGAGACTTGGCTTTGTATATCAGAGTGAGGGGGAAAAAACATGAGCAATCTTTAGTGTGAGGAACCGCAATTCCATTACCATGCTGAATCATTGGATCTGGAGAGGCCTACATTATATCTTTAATATATATTAATATATTCAGTCCACTTGATGCTAAGGAAGTCAACAAGGAGACGGGCTTTGAAATCAAGTTTAACTAACAAGTTCTTAAAATTAAGGATTATAACCCTCCAATAGCAATTTTACAGTTGTTTATACATTGCTGTGATGGGGAGGGGCTCATGAAGGCAAATAGTTCTAAAGGTCCGAAGGCCTATTGTTGACACATGCTGAGTAGTCTTGTTGGGAGAGGATATAAAAGAGCCTATCCATTATTTCCCACCCCAAGCTATTTCCAGTGTATGGCACAGATGGAGAACCTAAGAACAGTGCCTTTGGATATGACTGAATCATACTGGTAGTCCATTAAGTGTTGGCCTGAATCCAGTTCAGACATGTGCTTTACTGGTGCCACAAAGATGACTTTCTGAGTAAATCTTCGTTTAGTCTTGATACTTATTCCCCTGCACAGCAACTAACTTGTCCAGTGTTTGCACAATACAAAGATAGGTCTGTGATGAAATGCCTAAAACAGTTATGTGTTTACAGCATGAGAACTTCAGGAAGCAACAGACTGAGAAAATAAAGGACCAGGAGATCAGTTCCAAAGTGTATTTCCTGAAGCAGACTGTCAGTAACTCCTGTGGGACAATTGGTCTGATACATGCAGTTGCTAATAACAAAGACAAATTGAAACTTGGTGAGTATTAATGTTCTGAAGTGCTTGAATTTCCATTTTTTTTGACAGCAGATTGAATGGGTATGGGCTATTGGGAGACAGGTGGGGCTTTCATGCAAGCCAAGTTAAGGCTGTACTTAAGACCCTGTTTCAGCTCTTGGAGAGGGGCATGTGGGCTGCCTGAAACACAGAAGGGAATGTGCTTTGACTCCTGTCTGCTAGCTGCAGAGATATTGTCCTAGTAAGCAATGCAAGAGGAAAAGGGCACTTAGCAGGACTGACCAAAGTCTGTTTGTAATTAGGAAGTATTCTGTTCAGAAGTAATTGATGTTAAGCTTAATATCAGTAGATGAGATGGAATTCTTCAATCTACATATGTCTAATGTAAATCGATGTGCTCAGAGTAGCCTGTAAATCAGTCTAAAACAAGTTTTCTTTTTGCTGGAGAAGTTGTATAGATAAGGGTTTGTAAGGAGACTTTTCCTACCAAGGTAATAGTTTTGATGGTTTCTTTACTATAGAAAAAGATTCTTTTGTTGTTCAGCGACTAGATCTGCAAAATACAACTACCATTATTCTAAGACAACTTGGACCCTTTCTGTGGTGTGTGATTCCTTTTTATACAAAGGAAAATATGGAAGTCAGTGAGCATTTAAGCATAGTTTTTTTTGCTTTGTTCTTCTTAAAAAGGATTCACGAAAATAACGTACTCAAAGAGTGAAGCAATGATGCAGCACATCTTTTATGTGCTAGACCTCAGTGAATCTTAGTACTGCACTACTAGTTTATGTTCTGGAAAACCAAAGCAAGCCTGTCATAAGCAAGTGCTGCCTTCAATTGAAGGCAGTGAGACAATTTCATCTACCCATATTCTATGAGTTGTGTCCTTACAGCTGGTACCTTTGTTGAATTTCTGCCAAATGTGCAGTGGGGAAATCAGAAAAGCTAAATCCCATTTGAGAATGATTTTCAAAACAAACATCCAGAGTACACTGAAGCACTCTTCCCTCAAACAACTCTGATTGTTTGTGTAGATGTAGTTTGATGTAGTAACATCTTGTGGATACATAGCTTATGTTAAGTGGTAGTTATTATGTGCTTATGTTGGAGATAGATACAGGCTGAATGCAATGACTTGTAGTTGGTGCAAAAAGCATTGATTACTGTGGGCTGCATCTAAACTGTGACTGATGCTTTACCTATACTGAATAAAATGTTTGATCATCTTGTGCAGAGGAGGGGTCTGCCCTGAAGAAGTTTCTTGATGAAACAGCTGATTTGTCTCCTGAAGAAAGAGCTAAGCATTTGGCAAATAATAAGGTATATGAACTTATATAATAAAGTATATGACAGTTATCAGCACTTAAAGATGTAGTAACCTGTGCCTGCTTTCTCTTAAGGCTATACAAGAAGTCCACAATTCTGTTGCTCAAGAAGGACAATGTCGGGTAAGATGCAAATGTGTAAAATCTTGGGAAAAGTGTTTAATGAAGGTGGTAGAGCAACACCTATTTTTTATCTGTCAGATAGCTGTTACAGTTCATGGGGAAGGTTCAGGATTTCTTCCTCAAACATGAATTGAAAATTTGGATCAAGACCCAGTTGTAAAATATCATTTTACATTAGGATTTCTGGTGCTTGACCTCGTGAGAGTCTTGCCACAGACCTCTTCAATTGAACTTTCCGGTCATTTGCTTTCTTGTTGAAAGCAATCTTTCTCTTGCTTTCAGCAAGAGGAAATCTCTTTCCTCTGTTCTGTAGTCACAAAATTGGGTTTGCAGTACTAGCTTCAGTCTAACAAATATATCTGATGGTGTCTCCTAAGGTTGAGGACAACAGTGTGAACTTCCATTTCATCCTGTTTGTCAACGTGGATGGACACCTGTATGAACTGGGTAAGGTCCCACGAACTCTGTAGTTGGACTTGGCCTACTTCACAATACACAGCATGTGTGTTGGGGCTCAAGCAAGATACTTTGTGCTAATTAAACTGTTTTCTCAGGCTCTCAGAGCCAAAACACAATTTGTGTCTTCATCTGAAGATTTTAACTGACGATGGGGTACATTAAAGGCCTAAAGCATGTTGTCACTGATGTAGCTAACACCGTTTCCCTCTTACTCAGACTATTGACAATTTGTTCTGACTTCCCAAGTATCATCATATGTGTACTTGTTTGGGTCCACTATGCTCAGTTCTGCTAATTCAGAAGAATTTCTTTCACAGATGGCCGTATGCCATTTCCTGTAAACCATGGCACAAGCTCGGATGACTTACTGTTGAAGGTAAGTCTTCTCCCTTGCTGTTTGTTCCCCTGAAAACAAAGCTTATAAAAAGGTGAGAAGTCTGCATGGGGTGTATAGTGGTTGTACCTACTTGCTGTACAAGTCTGTGCTGAGATCTGCTAAGTTTGTGACTACTAAAGGTATTGTCCCTAAGAGTTAGGTACTTGTTCTGTGTATTTATTAGCTGGTGCTATAAGATTATGTAACTTAGTTGGTGGGACTCAGAGAGGAACTGCAAAGACTTCTTCTCTACAGAAGTGTATGTGGTTAGTCTAAGCAGCTGTATTTTTTCATCCCCAAGGATTCTGCTAAGATCTGCAGACAATTTACAGAACGTGAAAAAGGAGAAGTTCGTTTTTCTGCTGTGGCTTTCTGCAAGTCTGCCTAAGACACTGAAGAGATGCAAGGAAAGCAGTTTAATAGCACACCAGTAAATGCAGTTTAAATCCCAGTGCTTCAGTACTTGTTAACACAGCTGTTCTGGTAACTTAAATTATTTCCACCTTTTGCTATACACAGAAGCAACATCAGCTGAGCTTATGCTGAAGGATGAGCTCAAGTTTTAATGTGAACAGTTTGGACACATCAGATATCTTTAGACTCGTTTTTCACATGTTAAGTAGAAAATGCTTAACAGGGCTTGTTTGACCTGTGTTATGTTTCTTGAGTTGTTGGTTGATATTTCCTTGTCCTTAATGAGAATAAAATGTTCTGCTGGAAGACTAAATGGACTAAAGTGATGACTAATTTTCTCCAAAAGGAGTTGTGCGGCATCCTCTCTAAGCCTTCTTTTCAAATGACCTTCAAAGCTCTCCTCTGAGCAAAAGGTTAACCTCAGGGCAGCAGGGCAGTTGCTCTTTTTAGTGACTTGAAGGCTTTCAAGGATGGAGAGACACCAGTCTGTGTAACATGTTGCTCTGCTGCAGGCCCCACTACCCTTCTAGTAAGGCTTTTCCTAATGTCCAGTCTGAAACTCATAAGCTGCCGTCTTCTACCCCGAACCCATTTATTTTGGAGGGGTAAGGTATGATAAATTAACATTCAAATGTCACTCTAATGTAGTCTGTAGTAGTGCTACAAGCCACAGAATACCCACTGAGTTGATGTTATGTTTCCTTATAGGAGACAGTATTAGAGCAGATGTTTTCCTACCTGTAGCTAAATCAACCCTGCTGGCTGAGGCAGAACATAATCCTAGGCTGTGTGTGCTTACTAATTTGGGGTCCTGTTAAGAAGACCATTAAAGAGGCTGTTCTTATCTGTCCCATCCAAAATGACCTAAAAAGGAGAAACCCACACTACATGAATTTCTAATAGCAGGATGACATTTTGGATTCAAGGGAAAGAGATTTAATCTGTAATACATGTTCTTTGGCATGAACCATGATCTGTGGAAACTATTTTTACCTGAGTCTAGTTCCTGTTTGCTGCTATTGCAGCTCCCTGCTGATACTCGAGGTAGCTGTAGGCAGGGTTTAAACACCCTTGAACTTGGATCTTTAATGCAGTCCTAGTCTGTCCCTGGCAACCATTTTATGCAGTGCTGGGTAACAGTCCTAGATGGTCACTGGTGCTCTGGGTGTGCTGCAAGCTGTTCTGGCTTCAGGGCTTTTTTGAAGGGTAAATTCAAGCTTTATTAAAGCTCTGTGTGGGCTGAAGTTGTTTTGTATTGGGCCTTGTTACTGGTCTTGTAATTACCTGATGGCTGAAGCTGGCAAAGGGTTGCAACACATTTTAATTTGAAGTCTAAGGATTTGCTAAACCTCAGGGCACTCCAATTCTAAGCATCAGTGCCTTCATTTTTTGTTAGCAGGGAGATGAAAACTATTGCTAAGAGAAGGTCTGTTATGTGTCATGTCCTCTCCACCAGCATCATCTCCTGCCTGTTAGTGAAAGTTGTCATAGCGTGGGGGGAGAGGCCTCCTGGGGCATCTCTGCTGCAGCCTGCTGCTCCAGTGCAGGCTTGGAGCCATGCCTGGGGCTCAGGCTGCCTAGCAACACTACTGTCAGGAGAGGAAATGCAACGGGCATGAGCACAGCAGAGTGCAAGGAGCAGTAAAAACCAGCTACAGGAGGAGGAGCACCAAGTACCAAGTGAGCTGTTTGCCTTACCTGGGGCAGTGAGCTTTAGTGCTGCAGAGGACCCTCTCCTTGCCTTAGGGCAATTACTGAGGGCACGTGCTGTGACTGTGCCTGTGTAGAGTCAATGCTGAAGAAACCTGAAAATACCTTTGAGATACTGTATGCTTTATACTGCATATTTTATAGTGATTGCAGCAGTCCAATATTATATTTTACTTTTTGTTTTAATTAGTGGTACAAACAGTGCTACTGAAGTTATTTCACAATTTTTTTTTGATTCTGCTTAAGCTTCTGAGTTAAGAATCTACCAAAAGGCAACATCTTGGTAATTTAGGCTTCATGAAAAAACAAGGAAGGGGTTGTTTGTGCCAGACTTTGCTTATTTTCTCACATTCTGGTCCCAGGTATAGTTTCAAAGGATGGAAATAAAGAGAAAAAGTGAAGAATTAATGTTATCTATCTACTTATACATAACATCACAAGCAAGGCTGTTGTCCCCTGCAGAAACAATGACAAGGGCTTAGCAAACAGGCTTTACTTGAAAACACCTGGGGTTTTGGAAAGAAGATGACTTATTGGGGATGGCAAAGATCTTGGGAGCTGGGATAGAGATCTCACACTGTGCCTGGTGATCTGTAAGCTGAATAGATGGAAGATGTTGCAATATTGCAGTGCAGCTGTTCCAAATGTGTTACTGCATTCAGAAAAAAGTCACAATGCATAGAAGTGTGTATTTGACAAGCTAAAATTCTATTGAATAAGCCATAAAAAGAAAACCACAAAGATGTTTTAAAGCCATATCAGGCATGTATAATCTCAAAATAAATTCTTTTTCTTTTGCATGTTTTCTAGCTTATTTACCTACTTGGCAATTTTTAAATTTTAATCTTTGCCTGTTATTTCACATTTTGGCAGAAATGTTTGGGACAAGAGTTGTTTTTTATAGTGCTATATATCAAAACACTTTTCATGAGAATATGCTCTTATAATTCAGTATTTTTTCTTGGGCACATCTATCTGAAGTGAGGGTCATTTCTTGTCCCTCCTTTTTTCTCCTCTTTGTTCTTACATCTGTAGTTCCATTTGGAACTATTGTTTTTCCTTGATTTCCTGTGGGTTCTTCTTAAGTAAATTATCTCTTTTGATCCTTTCTATCCCTCCCTACTTCTCGTCTAAAGCCCTTCATATTTTTCCTAAATTTACTCCTGAATTTTCCCTGTGAAAAATGTTGAGAAAGGCAGGAGCTTGCAAAGCCTGTTTATGTCCACTCTGAAGAAACCAGTGACTGCTGCTCTTCCAGATAGAGGAGTCTATTGAGCAAATTAATTTGAATTAACAGGTTCCTGCCATTTTTGTGCTGTCTTTGAGAGGTGGACATTCAACAATTAATATATAGAATTATCCTTGGAAATATTTGAGAAATAGAGTCTCAGGTAGGATTTTAGGCTTATCTGTTTAGACCTGCACATTGCTAATTTAGAGCTCTGCCAGGGTTGACTCTGAGTGATCGATCATTTTTGTAACCATTTTCTTGCCTGCCTGTTAAAAGCTGTGGTCAGCTTACTCTGTAGATGGCAGCATTGGGAAACTTAGAGCAACAAGTCTGATTTGGGACCAATGACAGAATGGATACAGATGCTATCTTAATTTTTAAGCCCACAGCTAGTCCTATTGCTCTCAGTGGGATCATTCACATGCCTAAGCACACTTCTGACTTCAGAACCAAATAGCCCATCTTTGTCTTAATCAAAAGTTAGACATAATGCAACATGCAAAGCCTCTCACACATGTGAATAGTCTGGCTTAGATCTCCAGTTTACTTGCAGCTGATGCACAACTTTTGTCCAGTATATACTGCTATGCAGTATATATTCATAATATATAAACTACTATTTCCATACTAAATAGAATTCTTTTTTGGGAAGGTAAGGAAAGTCTGGGACTAACTCCAATGGCATCCAGCTTCTGACACACAGACCAGTTTATCAATCTTAGATATTTAAGATGGAGAAGGAGCTGAAAAAAGAACTAGGCACACTCATATCCTCTGCCATTAATGCAAAGACAGCAGGGCCCGTGGTGGGCATTGGGAGCAAACGAGACTGGCAATAAACCTTGTAGTCACAGGATCCCTCTCCTGATGCTGCCAGCAGCAAAGAAGAGGCTGATGACAAGACTTCAGCTCAGTGCAACTGTGGACTAAATGAGAACAAACACAAATTGAGAAAAATGCAGCCAGAAGCAATGTAACAACATTAAAGTTCCCTTGTGACCAAAAATATCGCTTGCATTTTGTACTTTTTTACATATTGTACAGGATGATATTAGGTTACAGGGACTGGTTGACATTCCAAATGCTTTGAAGCCAAGGGACCTCAAAGATGAGAGGATGGGTTAGAAGAAACCTCATAGAGTTCAACATGGTGAGGTGCAGAGCTTGGCACCTGGCTGGAGCCACCCCTTGGCTGGGAGGTGATGGGCTGAGTTTCAGCCCTGCTGCATCCTGGGGGTTCTGGCAGGTGCCAAGTTGAATATAAACCCGTGTGTTGAGTGCTCTTCCTGCAAGGCAAATCACATACTGTGGTGGGAATTATATTGAGAGGAACAAGACCAGGAGGTGGAGGGAAGTTATTATCCATTACTCCCTGGCATTGGTCAGGTTGCACCTGGAACAGTGGTTCAGTTCTGGGTCCCCCATCCAGTCCAAAAAGGACGTGGAGGAATCTGGAGAGGGTACAGCAGCAGGCTCCAGAGGCAGGGAGCATGTGCCTGTGAGGAGAGACTGGTGGAGCTGGGTGTGTATAGTCTGGCATGAAGGAGACTAAGGCAAGGTCTAATTGTAGCTTACAACTACATCAAGGGCAATTGCAAAGATGAGAAAGCCGTATTTTTTCCTGGTAGTAGGAGATGGTCTATCAAAGGGCAGGAACCCAAATTGCATCTTGGAAGGTTCAATTCAGGACATTTGGAAACGAGAAGAGTAGTTCTCCATGGGAAAGTAATATATTGGAACAAGTTTTCAGAGAAATGGGAGCATCTCCATCCTTGCATGTGTGTTAGGGACTGGAATTTAACAACCAGCTTCTGTTAAGCTGCCTGAGGTTACCTATTACAGTGTGAAAAATGAGAGCAGTGCTCAGTGTTGCTCCAGCCTCAGGAACTGAGTGCTGTGCACCCTGACAGGGAGCTAATCCTGAGACTCCTCGCTGTGCTTTGCGTGGGGGAGTTGTTCCCTGCTGGAGCAGCTGGAGGCTGAGGCTGCTGACTGCTGGTTTTCTTCTCAGTCTGGGTTTGCAGGACAAGAATGGCTGCAGGAACAGCAGCGAATGCATCTAGGGGGAGGTGCAGGTTTTGTTACTGGTGGGAGGGCTGTCAATTCACAGAGAGCTGGGGAACACAGTGGCCAGAGAAGGACTGGAGGGAGCACTTCCACAGTCAGTGAATTGAGGTATGAGGAGTCCTTCACGAGGATGCGTGTAACATCCCTAGGGGTACCCTAGGGGGAAAAGGAGCAGTGAGTGATGGGGAAAATGGAAAAATGAGAGAATTCCTGGACATTTTTCAATTGTCATTTTTCCAGCAGTACCCTAAGACTTTTCAGTGAAGTTTCCCAATGCCTCAAATAATTGTGCATCAAAAATGTAGTGCTAGATGAAGCTGAGTGAACAAATAATGAGCTACGTAGAACTGATTTGAAACTTCTGTACTTTTTGCTTAGATGAACTTCAGACGTGTTTAGATGATATTGCAAGGCCTGCAGCAAGATACAAAAAGTGATATCTGCATGATGTTGGAGGAAACCAGGCTAGGCAAAGGTATTTCAGCTAGTTTAGCATTTCCAGCAGCGTACCATAAAAAACATGACAGTCAATTCCATTGCTTAGGAACACTCAATATCATACTAAGAGGTATTATTACTTACAGCACTGTTGCCAGACTGAGTTGCATTTTCTTTTAAAATCTTCATATGTATGCATGTTAACATTTTAGCAGAAGAGCTTCTACTCTTAGTGTGTTGAGATTGGGAGAAGTGCAGCTTAACTATCCCCACTTTGCAAGTAAGGAATGGAGACATAGATTCCCTAAACTTTTTTTTTTCTTTTTTTTTTTTTTCAGAGAGAATTCTTATATTTACTCTGCTTTGGCTTTGGGCCTGAATTAATACACCCTCCCTCTTAGCTAGACCTATTAGCTAAAGCTGAGTGTTAGACTAACCTCAGCTTGACTGACTTGGAGAACAATCAGGTGAACTCATGTCTGTCTGCAAAAGAGGTCTGTATTGATTTATAGTCCCCGTGGTCCCCTTATAATGCCTGAAGATATTTTTCCAGTAGACTTGCATTGCAACTCAACATTCAAGAAATACTACTTTCTCCTTCTTTTTTCCCTTCCCATTCCACACAAATGTTTAGCAGCAATGGGGAGTTGATGATTACGCATAAATCTAAATTGCAGGTGATTATACGAGTAGTTGCAGTATTCAGGCTTTCTGACATACTGAAGAGTCAGGTGGCAAGGCTGTGGCCATATTCCTGATGGTTTGAAGAAGTGACCAAGATGGTTCAGAAAAGGATATAATTACTTGGCTAGCTTGATACTTTGTATGACTTTACCAACCATTCCTTCTTTCACTGAGCAATGGCACTGAAGGTCAAGTCATGTCAATGAACAACACATTTCTCAGGATCAACTCTTACTGAACAACATGAGAAAAGGGGCTGACTGGCTGATTTTTTCCAACTTCAGAAAGCATCTGTTACAGGTTTTTGAGGCAGACCAGTGCTGTTATGAATGTGGTCTTCCCTAAATACGATTTCAATTTTCATGACCGTCTGAGAAAAAGTCATAGAGTAATCCCTGCTGCGTTTTAGAAATTATCAGTACCAGCAGCAGTGACAACAAACTTTCCTGTAAAACATTCAAATCTTTTACCAAAGATGGTAAAATCCTGTTTGGTTTGAATCAGTCTGATGCATGCTCATGGCCCTTGACTGGGCTGTGAGGATTTAGGAAAATTGTTGCTCTTTGTGAAAACACAATGTTTCAGGGCAATGAGAAACTGCTGGTTAAGCAGCCAGGGATCTTGTTCAACATGTTTTACAAAAGTTGTTTCATTTCTGTGGTCTGTCTGCCACAGCTGCTGCAGGGATCCATGTCAGTCAGGTGACAGACTTTAATCCTCAGCTGTAGTGTGGATGTGTGTAGCTCATGAGTGTTACTCCTGAGGCTTTCAGTAGGGGATGGTCCCAGGAGAGCCTGGGACTGCTGCCTGTCTTTCCTGCAGGGAATATGCTTGCTATATTGCAGGCCGAGAACCATACACTCACTGACAGACTAAAAAAACAGTAGGAAGAAATTAGCTTAAAATCTCTTTGATTTTCAAAGCTTGAAATATTTCTCCTGCCAGTCTCAAACAATTTGTAAGTGGGGTTTTTTTACCCTTAGCTGAAGCTTTTCAAAACAAAATCCACAACTGCCCTTAAGTTCCTGTGAGTGCAATCAAAGGAAAAGAAATACTGCTGCTCAAAAATTTGAAACATTAGCTCCACAGCAACATTGGCTTTGTTCTTTACTCATTTGATACATGCATGTCAGAGAATGTCATTTGGTTCATTAGATTTGATGAGGCATGGAAAAGTTCCCTGCTCAAATACATTCACTAAATTCAGCTCCTACGCGGCAAGAGGTGAATTTATTTCCAAGTACTGTGTAGCACTTGAGGTCTGATTTTACAGAGTGCCTCAGCTCATGGCTAGTCTATAACCTCAACTGAAATCAAGCCTTTAGTTAGGCTCTAGCACATGACTGAATTTATGTATAGGCTGAAGTGATTTCCTTAGTCTGGCACTTGATGATGTTTCCACATCTGTTTAGACTCAGAGCCTGAACTCATCGCATGAGGAGGGCAAAACTCCATTGGCTTTCAAGCAGAAGCCCTTCACTTGGTATTTTTCACTCTGGACTGGACAGGGAATTAACAAACTGCCCATCCTTGTTACAAAATTACACTAATTCTACTACATCGAGTGGGACAACTTTCCTTGGAATGATTAAACTTTTCCAAGATTTCATTTCCTCACTCATCTGACTCCATTTAGCACAGGAAATTACAGTTAAACTGTAACAAGACTTACTCTGACTAAATCCAATGTTTATAAATTATAACAAGGCAGAAAATGTGAATCTCAACAATGCAGTTATAGTCTGAAGTGTAAGCATTCACAAGTTCAACTTCTTTCCCAAATAATTTTTACCACAGCAGTAACGAGTTTGTATAAATAATGTATGCATTTTTAGCATATTTGCACACTGTAGTATAATAGATAATATTTGTGTGTATTAGAAGAACAGTATTAGCAGACCTGTGTGGCTGTCTCTGCCTTCATTCTCAGACAGAAGGTTTTTGGACTTTTCACCAGCAGTGACCACCAACAGAGCAACTTCCTTCTCTTTGGGTTTTGTTTTGTTTTCTTCATAAGAATGCTGCTGGAAAGCTTCTTAAGAAATAAGCTCTATAAAGCTTCTTAAGAAATAAAAGAATAACAACTTGCATATGCTTTATCCAGTCCCACAATATTTTTCATGTCTATGGCAAGATCTCAATATTTGTCATTCCAGTATTTCAGCAGTCAGGTCAAGGTATACTTATTATATCTGTGCAATAACCTCACATACAATATGGACCAACTGGTGAAAGAAAAGGCTCTCTCCAGAGAAAAGAGCAGATCTAGCAGCAATGAGGGCCAGAATCCATCACACCGTTTAGATTTTCTTGTGCTGTCCTAAACAAACCACTGACTGGACACAGCTTCATTATTTTCTCTTATGCACATAAGAGATTTAATGCACATTGTGTAAAAAATGCATAATCCAACATGGATCATCATGGTATATATCATAAAAATATCATGGACCATAATAATATAGAGAATTATTTGAAACTTTAAGGCTAAATAAGAAATCATAAAACCTAAATGCAGCTAATACATGCTGTATGGTAATGCTTTAAAATACTTGAGATAGAGCTACTGCTCACAAGCATATTCACATGTAAGAGGAAGAGGATTAGGAACAAAAATAAGAACAACTACTACATTGAATTTAGGGGAAGTTTATTGTACACTGACTTCCGGAATACAATAGGTTTTAAATTCTAGGGTTTGCATTTCTAGGATTTAAATTAGGCTCTTGCTACCTAAAACTTGTGCAAAGAGACCAGCTTCAGCTGGTTTTTGTTGAACTACTTTTCTTTATGGATGATTGCAACCCCTTCAGGGATCACCGTACAAACAACAGTGGTGAATGTGTGGGGTGGGGAGCATAAATTAGGGAACTTCAATGCTTGGTTAGTGCTTGGCCATGGCAGAATAAGTGGCCAGGCCTCAGGGGAAGGACTTCACCCCTTGACTCTACATGGAACCAAAACCAGTTAAACGAGGCAGGCCACTCAGCATTCCCATTTAGGACCAGCTTTAAAAACTAAAATAGCTGCACTGTGCACCAACAGATTCAGCTTAATGGAAAGTGTTAGCACCCAGGAGAATTCTGGCCCATGACCTAGATAATACAGAAGCAAACCATTGTGTGACTGCATCTCTTTAGCAAATGTAGTACTGCAGTCAGCAGTCTGCAAAAATACTCACTTTCAAAGCAAGCTTTCAGTAAAGCTTTCAGAATGACTTTTGTTTTGGGAGGGAATCACAGATGCAAGCACTAGAAAGGTTTTTCAACACTTGTTTATTTATTTATATTTATTCTTATCTGGGGCAAAATAAATCCATATACATTTTGCTTGAAGATAAAGCATGGACAGTGAGATCTATAACAAAACAAAAGGGTACACGGTGGTACCCTTAAAGCTCTGTCCAGCATATATGAGATAACTAGCTAGAAAAAACTTCTGCAAATACTGATACGCATATACTTTGTAGGGTGTGAAAAAAAAAAAATTACCTATAGTGTAGGAAAATTGCCCCGAAACTCATGCCATTTCTTGTAGGGAATTATAGTCAACCTTTCTGTGTTAAAAAAAGAAAGGACATAGAAAGTATTAGAATGGAATACTAGAATAAGGCTTCCCAAACTAGAGCCTGTGCATGCTCATGATATTCAGGCATAAAACTGCAGCCCACATACAGAAGGCCAGGCCTCTCATTTCATAGTTAATTTAGAACTGTAGATAATCTGAAAAAATGCTTAGGGTCTGGAGTGGTCTTTTAATGTAGAAATGTACTATATTCTAAGATACAGATTTTGAACTTGAATTGGTAACGAGTTTCACTTCCATCTTGAGGCCCAGATGTGTTTGTTTTAGTACATCTCTAAGTGTGCTAGTCTGGGAAGCCTTCAGGGTGAGACACAACAGATGCACAGAAGCAGTCCAGGTCTGCATTTCTTCAAAGGAACCACAAAACATTAACTACACTGGAGTTTAACTGGCACACACTGGTGAGGGGATGTTTCCCAGAAAGGTCTCTGTACTAAAATACCCTCTCTATTCCCACCGTATCTCAAAGAGTGACAGTTTCTCTCGATTGTGCAAAAAATACCTCTGCTCAAGAGACTCCACAGAACTCTTGTCTCAATGATATTGTCATGTTGATATTCTTGTTGAGTATCAACTACTTTCTACAGCCTGATGGACATTTAGAAAAAGAAAGTATTCACTGAGATGATAATCAAAGGAAAATATGTCAGTGTTGAAAGAGCTACAGGTCTGTGTTTCTGGAATGACAGCATATAGACTCTTATCTCAGCTAGTCAGATTTTGGGTTTAACAGGGTTTTTTATCCCCCTGGGTCTAAGGTAATTAGCATAAGTCCTGCTGGAAGACAAATTTTGATTCTCCCTGCCCATTCAAAGTATTTTCCTCAAACTTATGTCTACAGCTTTTGAAAACATAAAACAGTCTTTTCCATGAATACCAAATAAAGGTAAAGAGTAGCTTTCAGTAGTGAAAGACTTAAAACTTTCTTTTGAAAATGTCTGTTAATTTTTGGTTTGTGGTTTTTTGTTTTCATTTTCTCAGAGTTGTTTTGCAAGTAGATTTTTGCCAGTGTTGAAAATGGAACCACATTGATGTAAATAGGCACAAGAAATTAAATTGCACAGGGAAGCTCTTTTTTCCAGTTTTATGTCCTCCAGATTCAGGGTTTGAATGAAGCAAGTTTGGGCAAGAAGACAGTAACAAGAAACTGGAGTTAATCATTCCTTTCATTTAGCTTAAGAACAATTTATCCAGTTCCTTCAGGGTCATAAACCCAAGTCCTAAGCCAGCTGAAGCTGGTGGCAAAGTGCCCAGGGATGGCACATCATACTGCTTAGATTCTGAGTTTTCTTTACTCACCTAACGAAAATCTACAGACCTACAAGAGGCAAGAAAGCCTTTATTGTCCAAAGCAATGAGGATGCTCACTGACAAGCCACAGTACTGTGGATGAGTGCTGGAAAAAAGCCGAAGGGTAGGGTGGTCAGACCAGGTCACCAGTCTTACATTCAACAGCCTGCTCTGCCACCACTCTTCTTGAGCAAACTGCACAAGCAAAGCCCTGCTCCCACACATTCTGTCACTCAAGGAAATCTCAGCCTTCAGTTAGGCAGCATGATCCTTTATAAAACCTATGGGAAGCACAAGGGGCTTATGGCTGGGGAGCACAGAGCTGTAAACCTACAGAGGAGGGCATTGCTTAAACCAGGTGATGGGAATACCAAGTCTAGACACAGTTTTTCTCCTAAAAGAATTAAACACATTGTGATGGCAAGAAGGAGATATTTATCCCTGCTTAATACTCTTAGAGTGAATAGTCTCCTACTGTTAGGTTCCTTTTTAAATGAGAGAACCAGACATGACAGGTTGTCCTGGGTTATGTCACTTCTCTGGCTAGGTGTTTTCTTCTGCTCTGCTGCCAAAAACCACACTGAATCACTCTATGTTCAACTAGGTTTAGCTACTAAGCTATCTGGCACATTATGGTGAATGGTTCTCTCCTCTTGCAGTGGTCCCCCATTTGAAAGCAATGAATAGTCACTGGAATAACAATTTGACTCTGACTCTTTCACACCAGTTTCTAACTTCTTATCAAGAGGGCATCATCTCTCGTTGCCTTAATGTATATCAACTTTCTTTATGCAAAATGTATTTCAGAGACTTGTACAATTTGTTGTGGAAGGTAATAGTCTGCTGGTGGTATACAGCTCCTAAAATACATCAGATACAGGAAAATGCAGAAGCATCAGATGCAGAAAAAACAGGAGGCTGGAGACAGATCCTTGACAGTCCATCAGAGCCTTTCCCATTAGGTGCTAACAGATGTGCACTCTGAGAATTACAAGACTTCTGTCAATTCTGTTCTGTGCAAAGCCTCACCTAAGCACTTTACTAGCCTGCTCACTTGGCAAGAAGGCTGAGTTTAAGAGTGCCCTGACCTTAACTCAGATCACCAAGCAATTCTGTGTTACCAGGAGATGGAGACCCTCTGGAAAAAAATAAATGCAAAACTGTGACAACTCGGGTAGAAATATGGCCTAAGGGCAGGAACTAGGCAGGAAAGCTGAACAAGTTTTCTGAGGATTTTAGTAGTGCCTAAAGACTGAGTGAAGTGCTCAGAGTTTCCTGTTGGATTTAATGTTTAGTCCCACCTGATGGTTAAAACAGGGACCTGGTTACTGAAGGCACAAAATAAGGTTTTTTAAAGGAAGCAAGACCTCAGTTTGTAAGCTGATGCTGTGTTCTTTCCATAGATGGCGTTGTAACCTACCGAATGCCTTGTTTTCCCCGCACAAAATTTTTCTGATGCTATCAGCATTATGCCATCTCAAAAAGCACACTGAGGGTGAAAAAAACCCCCTCAAAACCATCAGTAACATGGAGATGCATCTCAGATCACGAGTGTGATTTCTAGCCTCAAGAGCATTAGAGCATTTTACAGATCTGATCAAAAAGCATCCTTGTTCAGGACCTGTGAATGGTCAGTAACATGAACTTGGGGTAGAATGTAAAAGGAGATTAAACATATAGTGGTGTTTGACAGATTTTTCTTCTGTGAATTTCTCCAATTGCTTTTGCACTCACAAACTTTAAATATCCAGAGTAAATCAGATGGTCCTGGTTGAAACATAACTTCTGATTTTTTCCAGAGTGGACATAAATTCAAACGCATTGTAAGACATTTGAAGCAATTAATGTGGAAATGATTATCAATATGAGCAGGAGAGAACTAAAAACAACTGCTCACACGTGACAAGTCACATGCAATTCCCTCCAATATCCTTCTCTTTGCACATAACTTCTTCTGTCTCAACACTGCCTTGAACAAATGACACAGTCAGCATCCTTAGTGCTCATGGGTAGGTAGCAAACATCATTGTCACTAAAACCAGGTCAAATACACCAACTCTGTTTGCAACCACAGAACATTTCTAAAAATATCATTGAATGAGAACAACCTCTATAGAAAGATTTGTTCATCAAATTTACAGGAGTATCAACAAATTACCTCAAGTCAGAGCCAAAACACTTCATGAAATCCACAGGGACAGTCCAGCAGCCTGGCTTTTTCCTCTGGATGTGGAGCTCATGTTACAGCAAAGTGGCCTTTCTAAGTGTTACAACTTCAGAGCTACCACAGCACCAACAACCACTGCATCACTGAAAGAAAAGTAACAAGCAGTTACACATTCACACCATTTATTTTTAAACTCTAATGAAAGAAATATTTCTGCATAACTCTTTCAATTACAGTCCCCAAAAATTTATGTTCCTTTTTCAATATCCTCATATATATGTTATAAAAGTGAAATAAAGTTGCATTTTCAATCTCAGATGCAACTGCAGTGGCATACATAATTTCAGAGTGAATTGTCATTATATAACTTCCTTTCTGACAGTTCTCCTGCTTTTATCAGCCAGAATAATAACTTGTAAATATCTATGATAAAAACTCTACCTTTATCTTTTGGAATTTTACAGTAGTATTTTTCAAAATCAAACAAACAGATAGTAGAATGTATACGGTATCCAAGACAGATTAATGATTACAGTAATGAAGAAATAGGCCATGGTTTATATCCGATATGCACAGTGTATTTATTTGGTGGAGAGCAAGAGATTTATTATGTGTTTAAGCATTCATTTCCTTATTTTTGTGCATGTTTTCTGTAAAGGATGTGTTAACTGGGTTACAATCACTAAAACAGGTTTGGAAAGTCAGTCCTAAGTTTCATAATCATTCACTGTGTTATAAACTGAGGATATCTGTTGATGTAAACATCTCCCCCCATACTTCTGTGTTTCTGCACAGTGTTTCTGTAAGAAGAGATGAGTCAGGGGATGGCTCTTTGTATTATCAGAAGTTTTAAATGCAGAGTGTTTCAATTAAGTCGTTTCAATTTATGCATGAAAGACCAGAAGTTTTAGAAGGAGATAAGAAATTGATCCCAGAAGTTGGGATGCAATCTTCCCTCTGTCCAGCCTCCTCTCTGGGATAGGGTGCAGAAACCTCACACCTCTCTTCTGTGGGCCTCACAGTTACAAGCACTGAGAAATACAAATGTGTCCAGAAAGTCTGTGCTCTTGCCAAGATCACAAGGGGAGTGTAGCAGAATTAGTAAAAAAACAACAGAGGTCTATATCTACCTACAGAAAAACAGATTCTCTCCCTCCCTCACCTGCTCCAGGGCTAGAGTTTCTTCACAGCATATTCCCTCCCCTGCATTGCTCCTGGAGGTCTCAGCACTTTCAAGTCCTCAGAAAATAAGAGCCATCCCAGTCCTTGCAACACAGCAGCCCCGAGAAGTGGCAGGTTTAACAGAGCATATGTACAGCTCTTACTCTTCTGCACAGCACCTCCAGCATGTGATTATGCACCCTATGATGGTTTCCAGCTGACTTCTCCTATTAGGCCAATTTCAGTCCTCTGTACTCAAAATTTTTCACAGCATTTCAGAAACTGGAGAAATTAACTGCTGTAGGAAGGGAAGACTATAGCCACCTGATGATGCTGGGACATACCCACAGATTGACACACTACGTGCCTTGAAGAACCATTGTTCCTCTGAGATGTCATACACTCCACACACGAGACTCCGTTTTCCTTGCAGATGTGTCTCCCTCCTTCTAGGTTTAGATCATGAAAACTTGAGTGCTATGCTGACAGTGGTCACCTCAAAGTAGAATTAGTTTCATGTTACAAGAGTTCCCACAGCTGATAGCCCAGTTCCTCTGTATGGCTGGAAAATCTCCCATTCTGCAGAACCACTTGCATGGCTTCCCTTACACAAGGGGATAAAGATCCCACAGGTAGGTCTTGATTGTAAACAAGGCTTGAGTCTTTATTCCTGACAGACTCACGATTTCCCATTTTCACTGAGGTATGTAAGATGCTGGCCAGTCTCACACAGGGCTCCAGAGGCTGATCATCTCTTCCTGCACAACAGTCTTTGCTATGCTGTGATTGCAAAGTGGTCTATAAAGAGAAACATTTGCAAGGAAGCTTGACTGAAAAGTCTGGAAGTAGTTCATAGACACAAATTTGGCATATTTTAATTCAGCACAGAAACCTGATTAAAGTACTAATTCTCAGAGAAACATCACCCTGCACACTGTCCAAAGTTAACTGGAGGTCCCTTGTCCCTTAGAAAACCTTGATTCTGAAGTCTGCCAAATGATTAATTACTCTAATGTTCCCTGTGCTGACCTGAACTTTCAGCCATGACTTCTAAAATGTTTCCTTAGCAGTAGCACTCCAGTCACTTAGAGATACACCCTCATTGTGACCTTCTGCTCACCTACTAGCATGCTCTGCAAACATGGGGTCACCAGTGTCTTAGGACTGGAATTCTTTAATTAGATCGTAATGAGGGGCTTGACCCCATTAATTTTTGAGATTTGAGCATCTAACTCCTTTAATGTCTTCCCAAAATCCCTATCCAGTTTCCTGGACATGGTTCATCAGCACAGTCACAGATCACAGAATATCCTGAGTTGAAAGGGATCCACAAGGAACATCAAGTCCAACCCTGAAGTGAATGGAGCAAAGAGGGTACATACGAGTACTATATTTCAAGAAGAAAAAATGCTCAGTAAATATGGCTCTTTTAAAAAGCAATGATTAATGAAAAAAATGTAGCTTGGAGAAGCCAGAACTATGACAGTTCTGCAACCTATGGATTGTCTGTCCTTCCTTCTGGCTAGATCAGGAACTCCTGTGATAGACAGTCCCACCAGAAGCCAAAAAGTGCCTAAGAATAAGAGTCAACAGGTATCAGCAACCATTTCAGTAATGTGGATTATCAGAAAGTACCTTCTGTTCCCTTGAGTAATCACTTGAGATTTTCCTGACTTTTAGGCTTCTTGTGGAGGCCCATAGAAAAGCATTGGGGCCTCCAAATTAGGGAAAAACTTGAGGCCATTTTCCTGGCTGAACAGAAAGACATACTTACAGAAGTAATAATAAAAGAAAGAAAGAAGAAATAAATAAAAGAAAGAAGAAAGTGATGAAAATTACTTTAAACAAACACCACACCCCCACATTGTGCTATTTTAAGGGCCATACTCATAATACTTTTTGGCTGTACATATGAATATGTGACCATCCATGCCTGTGATAGCACAGCAGATGCCATCTATCCCAGAAATGGTACTTGTGGTACAAAAGCACCTTCAAAGGCTTTGAGGAGTACCTTGTTCTGCAAGGATTGTTATGACAGAGGAGATCACAGAGTAATTTGGTAATTGGTACAGCTGCAGCACATCGGGGGGAGGTTGCCTGCAGCACCATCTCTATTCTCTTACAATCCATTCTCCCACACCATACTGTTGCTAAACAAGATATATTGTTGTCCTACATGGAGGCAAGACTTTTATTACTTTTGTTGTATTCTGACCCTGCTTCTCTCCTCCCTTTCCGTTTTCCACTTCTTTTTGCCTATTTCTTTATCTTGAGTAAATGAATATTTCGATTTGCTGTGAACCAGCTAAACTCCAAACAAATTTGGATAAAGCCTGGTGTTAATTTCAGGTACAGGTTTTCCCTTTTGATCTTCTCCACAGAAATATTTACTAAGAAAAGGAGAGGGAAGATATTATTCACCAGGCTTTCTGGATGATGCAAGTCACTGCTAAAATTAAAGGCTGAATGTGATGTGGATTTTCCCACATTTCTCAAACTTTCACAAGCAGCTACCTAGCAAATAGCTATTCTAACCACCTGCTCTGGCTCCTTGTCTTTCCTTGACTGACTGAGCCTAGTCAGACTCGGTTGCACTGATGGAACTTTAAGCTGGCATGTGCTCTCTGAGCATGTTAGCTGACTTAAAAGACCCCTTTCCTTGGTGGTGGCACTAAGAAAGATGTGTTGAGGAACATCTCTCTGAGGATACTAAAACCCCTCTAACCATGTTTCTCATTGAGAAAATTTTGAGTAGCTCCATGTGCTTGCCAATTTACTTTGGATGGTAAAAGGGAGTAGGTAATATGTATAATGGGTGTGTGGCAGCAGGGGAAGATGCTGCATTCAAATCAGCAGTGTGCAAAATCAGCTGGAAGGTTAATGCAGATACATCCTGGAAGTGGGGAGTCCTGCTCTGGACCAGACTGTGTTTGGAAGGACACACTCCCTTCCACTTCTGATCTTGAATGAAGCAGATTTTAAGAAAGTAGCTGAAAAGCAGTCAAAATTGAAAGAATACTGGAGGAGAAATCCTGTTTTGAGGTTCTGTGCCACTTCCAGTTCAGCAGAGCAGTGAAGGCTGTTTGTTGTCTTTACATTAAAGAAACAGGATGTCATATTGGCAGGTACACAAACCTATGAGCATCCGCTCCCCATCAATGCACTTTTGTTTTAATGGGCTAAAAAAATCCTTGATAACAGCTTGTGAAAGACCCATTGTCCTGCCACATCCCTTTCCAGGCTTGACCTGTCAAGGGGGTAGAGCTGTGCAGCTCTGGGAGCAGAGAGCAGGGTGGAAGAGCCACACATTCCTCAGAGTACCCTTTCAATTGCTGGTCTGGGCATGTGGACATTTTGCTCTTGTAATCTGGCCTGTGTTTTATGATAAGTTCTAGAAAATATTGGATTTTTGCAATGCATGGTAGCTATGAATGCAGAATGAAAGGATACTCTGACAAGTCCACTGGTTCTGTGCTCAGATTTATTCCTCCCTTTTCCTTGGTACCTATTTATTTTGGATTTCTTCACTTCCCTTTCACCACTCCTCCACTTCTTTTTTATATTACTGCTCACTTGTCAACCCAGTTTATGTCTTTTGAACCTTGTGTAACTTGTTCTCACTTATTTGTGATCTTTCTCCTTTCACAGGCCTTCTCTCTGCTTTTCTTTCCCAGTGCTTTTCATGGTTTTTATGTGTTGCATTTTCCATCCAATATTACACATGAACTAGAGGAAGTGAGAAGTACATGAGATATGTACTGGAGGTGAAAGACATAAGATTATGGCAAGCTGAGACATAAGAAAGCAGGCTCATGGAGGGCAAAAAAGATGCTTGTTAAAGAGGAGGCTGGATATAGGAATTTCCTATACCAGAGGAAAGGCAGGTCTTGATGAGAACAATAAAAAGAAGGAAGGAAATGATTGTTTGGGTGAGTAGGAGAATTGACCATGGCTGTGGATGAAAGGAGAAGCTAAGCCAGGCTTTGTGCCATTAGCAGAACTATCAGCCTGGGATCTGGAGGCCTCCAGGAGAGGCAGAAGCCAGTCTCAAAGCCAGAAAGGAAGGCCAGGAAGGAAAACCTCAAACTAAAGGCACAGCAGCATTTAAAACAAAGAGATATTGATCAGGGATTTCCTAGGCAGGGAAGAGAGAGGATGGTGAACCCCCTCAAAATTACAGCTTGTAAATGACATTGAATATTTACATGCATTTATGCCTATGAGCTCTCATTTTGAATCACCTGCACTCTGATTCATTAGGCTTATAGCTCATTAAATAGCAACATGTGGTATATTCAATCGTGGATTTTCAACAGCTTTTAAAATCTAAAAAATTAATTAAATGCAAAGACTGAAAATTGGCTGTACTAGCTTTCAAAAACCAATACAGAAGTCAAAAATAGAGAAAAACTGCTTCACAAAAGGGCTTCACCTTCTTCCAGGTCAGTGTGAGAAGGGATAATCCTGCTTTTCTCCCAGGAAAGAGCAAATTCAGACGATCCATCTACTCCTGTAATTCCCAGAATGACACAGAACATCAGTGCCAAGCCTGACAATATGTTGCTGAGTGAGTGGTACCAGAGAGAAAGTGACTGTGATAGAAGACAGCATGGCTGGGATAAACAAACAGATGCTGTCAGCCAAATGCTGAACACTGCAAATATACCACAGCAGATGCCCTGATTAAATAAAAAGTAAAGTCACAACATTTTGTCTGAGTGGTTGGAAAAAATCAACATGTTCTCATGGTCACAGATTCATTGATTTTTCATGAGAATTAAAAATAACGAAAGCTCATTTTAAAGAGCCATTTTTCAAAAGCAGGGATTTTCTATGTCTTGCTTCCAAGTGGATATTATTACCAGCCTTCTCTCCAAGACAGCTTGCATGTCATTGAGAGTAGAACTGTCTCTGAATTGAATTTTATCAAGGAAGAGAATCCTAAACTCCTGATAGCCATCTTCTCCACCACCCTCCTCTGCTTTGATAGATGCTGCTTTAAGGGCTCTTCTCATCTGCTCACTCAGCTCACCTCTTAACTCACCCTTCCATACAGGACAGGCTGTGAAAATGCACAACCTTTGTCACTAAAGGCAGTAAAGTCAGTAAAAAAAAAAATCTCCAGATACTCTCTGTCAAAGTTAATACCTGTTGAGAAGCATTAATAGCAACATCTTTATGCTAGAGCTGTCCAGCTCCCCCAGCCACAGTGTGAGGCCCAGAGTGCAGTTCAGACACTCCAGCTCTGAAATGATCTGGAGGTTAAACAGAGCTGTGCTGGGTCTGCCTACCCCTGGCTTATGCTTTAGAAAATGAAAGCATTCCAAGCAGAATTTTTACAATAAAAACCATACAACCTCAAGTTCTTAGCATGATATTCAGTGACTTCTTAAGGGCACGAAAAAGACAAGCAAACCAAAGAAATGTACAGAAGTCCTTGAGCAAACAACAGGGAAGATACTTAGCCAGAACATGCTTATAGTTCAGCTCAGATTTCTCTGAGATCTGGCCTAGGATTGTGCAACATCCCAAAGTATCATCACCATTATGGTCTGGAGAAAAAAGAAGTACTGCTCAGAGAATTTCAGCTCAGAGTGGCAGATTGTGAAGGAGAGAAGGAGGCAGAAAAACCCTGATGCCAGCAGGATAACCTCCTTTCTTAAACAGCCCAGGGGCCTTGCTGGTTTAAGGCACATTAGTAAAAGCTCACAAAGAAAAGATTAATGAGCAAGGTAAAATATAATAGAATTATATGATCCTTGGGTGTTTTACCCATTTGTTCTCTGTGCCATGCTTTTAGGTAAAAGAAATGTTTTTCAAATGGAGGTTACGCATGTTGCTGGAAGCATTTGTGACAGATTGGCTTTGAAGAAAAAGGTTTGTTGTCAAGCTAATACAACCAGAAAGAGTAGCAAGTACACAAAGATGCCATCTAGGAGTAGTTTTGCTGAGAACTTGGTCCTGAGCACCAGGCTTGTTCATTCAGGGAGACAGATCATAGTGGCAGAAGCTGTTCAGGACACAGCTTCCTTGAAGTAAGCTGTTCATTGCAGCCATGGGATAAGATCAGGCCTGCCATAACAGCAGTCAAGCCTTTTTAAACCTCTGCTCCTGCTACTCAAGAGCCTTAATTTTAGATGCTAGTTGAAGACAAAAAGAAACTGGAGAGTTCCTCTTCCCAGCAGAGAAAACTAAACAAGGTAGAAAACCAAATCAATTAATATAAGCTGAATACCTAAAATGGTATTTTCCTCAAAGCCTCTATTTTTCCATTTGTGCACAGCAGCAAAAAGATTCCTGCAAATCAGGGAAGACCCTCTTTCTTTGTTTCTGCTTTCTCCTATTACACTATATTATGCATTTTTCTACAGTTACTTTATTTATGCATAGGCACAGTCTGCTTTTGGGGAGGGCAACTGAACCTGGACAAAGATATGCAGTTTGACACTGATACCTGCAACCCCGCAGGCTGCGGGCCCTGTCTAATACATACAGATATGAGTGTGTTGATAAGGATTGTTGAAGTGCTGCCTTGAATTTTTTTTTCTGGAAAGGAAAAAGAAGCAGGTAAACTGAAGCACTTGCTTTTAAATGAGAGAATTTTGAGAAGAACTTCAAGAAAAAAACTCTTTTTTTTTTTTTTGCTGCTACAAATTCCACCACTAAGTTTCGAGCAATGTTTCTGGTTAGGAGCAACTGAGTGACCTTGGGAAAACCTTGCTGGAGTTTCTAACATTCTAGTTTTCATATTCTGTCTTATGCAGTTGCCAGGGTGGTTATAATACGGAAAAGAGGATCATTGAAAAACCTGTGAGTGGTATTCAAAGGGCTTAGAGCAAGCCCTGCAAGTCCCCAGGCAGATGGTGATTTAAAAAAAAAAAAAAAAAAAAAAAAAAGCAAGCTGGGCTGGTGCTAGAAGTGTGTTTCCATGGGAACAGGGAGGTAGGGATGCTGCCTTGTACTTGACCGCGTGAGAAACTGGTTCAGGATTAGGATTAGAAAAGAAGTGGCCATATTCCTACTGCCAGTCAGAGTGTCTTTTACGCTCCCAAATACATGACAGAGCACTTCAAAGACTGCACTAACTATATCCATGTGCCTCTGTGAGGATTTAATAAACTTAAAAACTTGTGTCTGCTTGACTGTAAGCGTATAAATAGAAATGTGCATCAGAGCACATTTTCTTTAATGATCCATGAAAATTGACTGCATAAATGGGAAAGGAATGTCCACCCCTCACTTCTAGACAAGGTCTGGGGTGGTGGTCTTTGTCTGGAATGCTGCTCTCTGTCCTATGATGCTTACCCCAGCCCAATCCAGCTCTTCTAGTTCTCCAAGAGGTGATGTTGAGATCACCAGACAGGAAAATCATGCATTTGATATTGCACAGTAATAAAAAAAAAGGTAGGATAATTATTTTAAATTGTTAGTCTCTCACTGCCCCAGGAGAATTAATCTAATTGTTGTCTGATAAACATCAATGTTATTTAAATATCACAAGAATCAGAAAATAGATTGTTAGCATAAGTATTTCAAAATACACTTATTATTTATCTTTAAATATTTGAGATTAGATTACCTATTCATCTAGTTTTTGTCTAGTTGCAGTTCTCAGAAAAATCCCTATAAACCTTATATCCTGTTTTTAGGCCCTTTGTTACTCCAGCATACTTGAAGCAATAAACAAAGACCAAAAAAAAGGTAGCGAACAATAAAGACAAATTCCTAGAATGGAAACAATTAAATATATGCACTTTTGTGGTAGGTATATTTATATTTTAAGAGTTGGTGATTTTTGTTCACTATCAAAATAAACAAGACTCAAAATCCCAGCCATTGAACTGAGGGGAAATAAGGCCCAAACTAAGGGCATGTTGAAAATCCTAGAGATAGCTTCTTGTCAAAACTTGTTGACACCTATCTCAAGCTGAAGAAGTGGCCAGGTATGACCCCCTTCAAAAAAGCCTTGGTAGTAGGGGCTAAGGTGCACAAACCTGCGTTTCCAGCACGCAGATACCCTTCTATGCTTGCATAAATATAAGCAAGTCACTTTGGCCCATCGTTTGAACAGCCATGAGAGATTTTTAGGCTTTGTCTTTTAAAAAACCTGGTGAAAAAAAATTCCTTCTGTTTCTAGAAACTTCTGTGCTTAGCCTTAGGCTAAAAAGCATCTGCTTGAGCTAGGGCTAGTCGCACCATGTAAGTTAGGCTCGCAAGTCTCTGCAGGACAGAGCTGGATTTCTTCCTCTGCATAAAGAGAGAAATGGGAACTGTTCACCCACGGAATATATGTTTAAGCACACCTTGATGCCCGCTCTGCTCTTGAAGAAGACACACGCCGTCCGGCCTTGTGCTGACCCTCAGGCAAGGCCGGTGTGTCCCCCCAGCAGCCGGGGTGATGCTCGGCAGTGCCGCCGCAGGTCCTGCCGAGCTCCGCTCCCGCTGCAGGACCCCCGGCCTCAGGCAGGTGGGTGAGGGACGGGCGAGGGCCGGCGCCTTCCCGCCGCGGGGATGGAGATTCTCGGGGGCCCCGAGTGGCAGCATCGATTAATGGAGTGTTTAAGGCAGCAGCGCAAACAGCAATTCACCGTGTGTGCGGCTCGCTGCCCTCCGAGCGCTGAGGGTGGGGGACTGGCTGCCCCCAGTGCAGGGGGTGCCCTGCCTTGCCATCGAGCTCCCCCCTCCTCGGGAGCAGCGGCGTGAGGGCAGCGGCTATTCCCCGAGCAGGGAGTGCTTTGCCATCACGGTCCCCGTCCCCCACGGGGGTGCCCGCGTCCCCCGCCCCCTCCCCCGGCCGCAGCGCCGCCCGCGATGCGATGCTCGCGGCGGGGAGGCGGCGGCGCGGGCATTTGCATGGGCTGAAGGCAAAGCGGCTTCGCCCGTCTGTTTTATTTTTAGCTGGCAGCTCAGGACAGCGCGGCGCAGCTCCGCTCCGCCGGCGGGGCGGGCGGGGCGGCAGGCGAGGGAGGACCGAGCCGGCAGGGCGGGCGGGCGGACGGGCACCGCGGAGAGAGGTTACCGCAGGCGAGCCGCAGCCAGCCGGGCTGCGGAGCGCCGCCGCCCCCGGCTCCCGCCCCGGCGGCTGCGAGCGGGGAGAGGCAGGGAGAGGCAGGCAGCGGCCTCCGGAGTCCCCTCGCTGCGGCCGCGGTTCACCCCGGGCTGGCGACTCGGTGCTTGGCTTCTCCCCCGCCGCAGCCGCGGCGCGCCGGGGCCCTGCAGATGGCCAGTCCTGGGCTGGAGCTGGGAGAGGTTCAGCCTCCTCCCGAGCCCCCGCAGCCTGAGCCGGCCTTCACCGAGGCTCAGAAGTGGATCGAGGTAAGCCCGCGGGATGGCAGGGTGCGGGCGCCTGACCCCATCGGGGACACCCCGCGGGACAACCCAGTGTTCTTCCCTCCCCCCCACCGGTCGCTGTCCCCTCGGCGACTGTGGGCGTTTTATTCCACGCTGATCTCTATCCCGGCCTCCCCGCCGCTCTCCCCAGCATTTCTCGCTGCAGGGAGAGCAGCCGGGGCCGACAGAGCCACCACAGTCCCCGCGCAGGCTGCGCGCCTTTGGATGGGCCCCCGCCCCCCTTCCATCTCTTCCAAACTTTAATCTGTTAATCGCATTTCCCTCCCCGCCCCCGGCGTTTGGATGAACGGGATGGCTGTAAACACGAGCCGGGCAGGTGCGCGGAGCTGCGGAGCGGACGCGGATGCTCCCGGGGCTCCCGGGGGCAGCGAGGGCCCCCGGCCCGCCGGGAAGCGTCCGGCCCCGCGCCCCGCCGGCTCCCCCGGCCCCGCCGGCTCCCCCGGCCCCGCCGGCTCCCCGCGGGCGCGCAGGTAGCGCTCCGCAGTGCGCAGAGGGCGGGCCGTCACCGCTGCGAGGCCGGGGACAGCCCTGCTGCCCCTGTTCCCGTCCCTCAGCCGACCAAGGAGAGATTTAGTCTAGCTGTTCATGCAGGGCAGAAAAAAAATAGATGTGCTTGCTGTACGCTCGCGCCGTAAATCGGAAAGATGGGCAGGTGGCGGGTCAAATTTAATAGTTAAATATTTTGGCGTGTGTCAATAGAGGCGCTTAAAATAGCTCTCCATCTGATTTCCGGTACAGAACATGCGTGAAGGTGGCATAAACCCAGATACCAGAGTAGCTGCTCCCTTCAGCTGTGGGCTGTGGATTTACTCTGTAGCTTTTAGAAAGCCTCAGTGGATTCTCTTTTCTGAAAGTGACTAGGCAAACGGTTGTAAAAATCGTCGTGACTTTAAGATTCTGTGAAGCCCTGGGAAATTCAGCCTGTGATGTTTTACTCCAGTATCAATTGCAAAAGTAATGCTGTGTCAGTCTTCAGGGAATTGGCCCTGACATGATTTGAATCTGGCTGGTGTAAGACCAGAGGCAGAGGAACCACGATGAATGTGAAAAGAAGGGCTTTTGTGCCAAGGAAAGGTGAGCATGCCGCTTGGAAAAGTGAGGTGCAGATAAACACATTTGTCTTGGGAAGATGAATATGGCAGTTTCTGTAGAGCCTTCTTTATGACAGAGGACCAAGGGAGAGAGGCACATGACTCCATCATATGGTATATGGTATAAAAATACCTTGTGACCATGGGTTCTGCTGACTGCTAATGAAGCCAAGAGCTCAATGGTGAAGCAGTTCTCTGTAGATAACAAAGCTGCCATCAGTCACTCCAGGCATGATAATAATTAAGGGACTATAAGTCTTCCTGTATTAGAACAGAAGCTTGTGGGTCAGGCAGAAACTTCTCTCTTGGGCAGTTAATTCCACGTTTCACTGTGGCAGGAGGTCTCATCCCTGTCTCTTGTGCTATGCAGGCCCTGGTGAGCAGAGCAGGAGGGCTCTTTAAGTTCTTTGTCCTCCATGCAAGTCCAGGAGTTCCATGTGTACAGGGGAAGCTGTCAATAACTTCTTGTGCTTCCTCCACCTTTTAAAGCATCATCTGCTTGATGCATGAATGGCAGAACTGTAATGTACTGTTAATTTTGCAACAATCCCCTTGCCTGAGGGGAATGTGTCAGGAGCCTGGAGCATTGCCACAGCTGTGGTGTCTGCCTTTCCAGCAGTGCCCAGAGTTGATGGTCCCAGTAAGAGAAAGAAGGAGGAAGCTGCCAGTGAAGCAAATGTGGCTTAATTTGCCCAACACATTGTATTCCCTTTTAATCCCAGTTTGAGTTAAGCTCTGGGGCATGAGGGTTATTACGTCTTCCAAAAATCTGGTCAGCATTCACCCTTCTAAATCTGGATGATTTGAAGTGACTGAATTTTGTGGAACTTGATATGCTAGTGCAAAGTTATTGAAAAGCAATGTCAGTCTTAAAAAGAAATAAAATAAAAAAATAGGAAATGATAAGGTATCAACATTCAGTGTGCCAAGCCCTATCAATCTGCATGGAAAGCAGAAATGGGGGTCATGCTGTGTCTGGCTACTAAGTCCATTTGCTTCAGCTGGCTCTGTACTTGTCTCTCACCAGTTTATTCTCTGGCCTAGAGATCTTATCAAATGTCCAGCGTGTTGTGTCTTCCAGCTCCCTTCTGACCATTTAAGATTACATCTCTCTCAAATGGAAATAAAAGGAATTGCTATGATTGCAAGGAAGGCTATTGAACCTGTAGTACGAAGCAGACAAGCTAGTGAGAATGTTAGCTGTGTAAGACGGCTTAAAACCTGTCTTAGGCTGTAAAATAGTGCTGTGCAAGGAAATTAAAATAGAAATGGACACATGGAAAATTCTCACAGCTTACTGTGCATTTTTATTTCTAACGATTAAATTGTGTGACTTGCTTGTTTGATTCTTGTCTGATTTAAATCCTCGTGTGAGTGCTGTCACTATTGTTGTAGGGCTGCAAAAATCCACCCTGTGGTCTGCAGTACATTTCTCCTGTGGTGGGACTGGAAAGGGAGGCTTCTTCTCTTCTTGCAGATGGGCAGCCAAGACATTAAGTGATGAATGTTTAGATCTGCAGGGATCAAGGAACTTCAGTTCCACTGCTCCAGAGGTCTTAGGGGTCTTGTCTTTATTCCTTGAGTCTGTCACCTTTCACCAGAGATGGTCTTCTGGGTGCCAGAACCCTTCCTTTTTCTCTGCCAGCATTACTTTAGTATGGATGCTGCAGTGTAGGGTGGTCTAAATTACGCTGAAGTTTTGGTGGATTCTTGTACTAGTCCTCTTGCCTCTCCCTGGAGCTCTGACCCGGTAGCAGTGCTGATCTGAGCAGGGAAAAAGGCCAGAGTTCTAACTTACTGCTGAGGCTGCTTACATATTTAACTATCTGTGTTTTGCACAAGAGTGTTTCTAGTGGTGATAGATTTGGTCTCTTCTCTGGGTTGCAGAAGGTGGGATTTTGGAATTCTGTGGAGTTTTGATCATGAGTCGCTTTGGGTAGGAAACCAGATTTCAGGCTTGCTTAATTTTGCACAAACATCAACTGTGCATCCCTCTTGTAACAGCAAACTAGTCTATTTTAGTTTAGCTTGAAATGTACTACTCAAGTAAAGAATGCCCTCTTAATGATAAAGTGCACCTTATTAGTAGGTGCATTTTTAATTTCTCACTCAGAGGAATTAAAATAAAGGCACTGAATGAAAAACCCTCTGATAGAGCTACATCAGTCTGCATTATTAAAGGTGTGGTATCTCATTTCAGTTAATGCGTCTCAGTTTCACTGAAAGAATATATCAACCTTGTAAAGCCTAGTTGCATGCCACAGCAAAATAACAAATCTAATTTAATCTAAAGGCCTGTAATCTTAAAATATCAAGGTTCTCTGTATGTGTGTTTAATCTGGAATAGCTGGTGGTTGAAAGAACATCTGTATAAACAGAGTTATTCTTGCTGTAAAGACTCATAGGAGAATAATACAGTAATAAAGTCACATTTAATACTGGTGTAACTCCTAAGGGTATTGTTATCTCCTCATCGTGCCTCCTAGCCTTGTCTCATTAATATGCTCTCCTCATTGCTGCGACTTGGTTCAATTAGGGATGGCTTTTCCATAGATTTGTATTCCTTAGAAACTTTGCCAGCTGATAAGAATACTTCCTTTATAGTTATAATAAACAGGTCGTGTTTTTCTGTCCATTGTGACCGGTGCTTGACTTTATCATTCCCTCTAGATGTGTGTAAGCTAAACCCCATCAACTTCTAATAATCCCCTGCTTTTTTCTTGTATACATTCCCCATGAGAATTCTTGTGTTATGGAGAAATCTGCCAGCCAGAGAAGTTTCTTTGGTGTTTTTTGGCTTCTTTTTGCCTTCTAGCAAAACACCTCTTAGATTTTTGTATTTAAGGAGGTGTTTTAATTTGGTAACAGTGATGCTGCTTCTAGGAGAAGCTGTAGGACCGTGTGCATTCCTTAATGCCTCTGGATGTGTCACCTCATACAGCAGAACAGGCAGGCCACTCCTGCACCATCTTCTCTATGGAAGAGTACCAGAGGCATAAATTCAGGGAACTGACTCAGGCAAATAAACTTCATGTGACTTGCGTGAGCTAGGAGTCTAGAAACAAGGTTTCTATGGGGTGTCTCTCTCAGCCAGAGAGCTGAGGTTCCTACTGCAAAAATGTAACTTAGAAGGAGTTGAAGGTAGTTCATGGAACAAATCTTTCCCCATGGGGAAGGACTTGTTTGGAGTATCTGCAGTGGTGGCCTGGAACTTGAGTAATACGCAAGTTTGTTTATGTGATCTTTGGAATGCAGTTTGACCTTTGAGATATCAAGATCTTTTGGTGAAATGTATTGTGGAAGCTGACTGATTCACTGAGGATACGGGTGACCTGTGTCCTGCAGGAGTGCTTCTATTTCCAAACATGTAGACATCTCCTCTTCTGTGAAGCTGATTCTAGGATCCTTGAATAGGGACTCCAGTTCCTTTGAGCATTGACACAGTTCCTGTCAGTGGTGAACAGTTCCTGAACAGTGGTGCCTATAGTCAACCTGGGACCTTTGGGTACCACTACGGTCATGGCATTATTTGGATAGGAATGCATTAAATCAAACAGACATCTTCTCTAACAAGCATTTCCAGAGAATTCAGTTTAACTACTTCACGAGAGTATTTCAATACAACTTAAGTGTAGAATGTTGCACCAGGCTCTAAAACGGAATGGTTTTATGAATCAACTATTGTAGAATAGTTGTTGAATGAGCCTCCAAGCAGTGTTTGCAGGTCAAATTTCTCAGTCTTTAGCCTTTCTGTCTTTTTAGCTCTTTTTCTTCTGCTGGAAGAGTGTCTTACCTGTATACTTTATGTAATGTATTGGGAATTAAATTACTAAAGTGACCAAGTGTATTCTTAGACTAGAAGAAACCTATGCAAATGTGTTAGACAAGTTGCCTGATACAAAGACAAGCTGAAGTATAGGCCAGAAAAATCTTTCCCACAGTGTTTGGAAGGTAACCATGACCACAAAGAGTCACAGGTGTGTGGCTGATATCTGGCCCTAGATGCATGTGAATGCAGCATAACTTTACTGTGGTTGAGTGACTGGACTTGGAGAGGAATTCTTCACTGCTATGTCTGCGTCTCCTCCTGGGCAGCGTTTAGGGACTGCAGGCAGGACAGATGGGATGCTCTTCATTCTGGCTCAGTTAGTCATTCGGTGGAATGAGAGCTAAATTGATTTAATTGGGGTGGAAGAACCCACCCAAACTCTCTGACCCTGTCAGACTACCAGCTTCTAGAAGTTTTTTCCTCTCCAGCTGCCTGGCAGCCGACCTCCTGTGCTGTATACATGAACCCAGTTCCCTTGTTATAAGATCTGTTTAAGCCATGTTACAAGTAGTGCTTGGCACAGGGGTGTAAATAATCAGAACAACAATACTATTGATGAAGGGATAATGTCAGGAAATGCAGGACTGAGCTCTTAATTGTCTCAAACCTGTATTAATTTCTACTTTCAGTATTGAAATTTTAAAATAGATAAAAGATCTGACCTTAACACCAGTCTGGGGTGCTGTTATGTAGTTGGTGGTGGAGACCAGTTAGCATAGCTATGTAATGTCACTGTGCTTGTTCTGCTAGTAACTACATTTTTTTAAAATTATTTTTTTAAGACAAACATTGGTCCTCTAGAAAGGAAGGTGAAATCTTTTCCAAGTATGGAGTTTAAATAGTAGGTTGATACAGCAGAATTTTCTAGCTTCTGAGATGTTTTGGCTTATCAGGGTATGAAAACTGCATTATCTTTTGTTTGGAAAATCTAGCTGTCTAGGAGCTTTTCATCCATGGATGAAAAATTCAGTGTATTCATTCTCTGCAAACATTCCAAGAAGAAGAGTTATTCAATGAAAAAGCCACTTATGGGATGAAATTGTCACTTAAAAGGACAGCTGCATGGGGAAAGGTATGAACATTCTGGCGTGCACGCCATGAAGATCTAAGCTTCTCCTCCTTCTCCTTCTCCTTCTCCTTCTCCTTCTCCTTCTCCTTCTCCTTCTCCTTCTCCTTCTCCTTCTCCTTCTCCTTCTCCTTCTCCTTCTCCTTCTCCTTCTCCTTCTCCTTCTCCTTCTCCTTCTCCTTCTCCTTCTCCTTCTCCTTCTCCTTCTCCTTCTCCTTCTCCTTCTCCTTCTCCTTCTCCTTCTCCTTCTCCTTCTCCTTCTCCTTCTCCTTCTCTTCCTTGTCCTTGTCCTTGTCCTTGTCCTTCTCCTCCTTCTCCTTCTCCTTCTCCTTCTCCTTCTCCTTCTCCTTCTCCCTCTTTTCTCCTTCCAATATTATCACTTAAAGAAGAAAGACTTGCCTCACTTGGGCCCTTAGATCACGATGTGTACAGCAGATACTGTGGCACCAGGAACATGACATTAAAATTGATAGCTGAAACTTCTCCCAGCTATGTTAATCACTGTTGTGGGTGAAAGGACTGTGGTCTGTGTCCTTGAGGCAGCCTTGTCAGAATGTGAAGAACAGTAATGTACCACAGCTTGAAATGAAGAAATCCCTGCTTATTACTGCTTTTTATTTTATAAACAGCATAAATGTACTTCCTGTACCTGGGACTGGGTGAGGACTGACTGCTGGGGCAGCAGCTCTGGTGGAAAGGATGGGGGGAACCTGTGGGCAAACAGGCTGGTCACAAGCCTGTGGTGTTCTGGCAGCAGGAGAGGCAACCCCTTCATGATCTTCTGGAGCTGGTAGTGATGGAAGTGGTTGTTTGCTCCTGTTTGGACCTTGCTAGCCCCCTCTTGGAATACTGCATCCAGTTTTCGAGCCCAGAGTGTGAGAGGGACATTGCTAAGCTGGAGGAAATGGAGCAGGGTGTCCCCAGGCTGAATCGGGCTGGGATACTTGCCATGAGAGAGAGGGTGGTGGAGCTCAGCTTCTTCAGGAGAGGTGGCTTTGTGTGTAGTCATGGCAGCAGCATCCCTGTACCTGTGAGCAGGTTTTTGAGAAGACAGATTCAGGCACTTCACAGAGGTATGTGACAGGAAAATGGGATACCTGTCATAAATTAAAATAGGAAAGCTTATGGCTTGATGCAGGGAGAAGTTTCTTCACCATGAACCAGCTGAACATGAGTGCAGGTTGACCAGAGGTGCTGGGAGAACACCATCCATGGAATGCTTCTTTCCTCTCTGGACAAAGCTGGGAATGGCCTGGTCAGACCCAAGAGCTGCACTTCCACATGGCAGGAGGTTGGACTAGAGGCCTTCTGAGGTCCCTACCAACCTAGTCATTCTGTGCGTCTGAAACTCCTTGACAGTGGGTGAAAAAGCATCCCTTAATTTTATTTTTAATGCTACTTTATAGGCCACTTGTGTTATTGTAATGAAGAGCCTGTTTATATAAGCAAGATCCTTCTTTTTACAAAAGCAAAACTCCTATGGTTTATGGCAGACATCTTCAGGGAATGCTATTGAGTTTTCTTTGTAGAAACTCATCAAGGCAGTGTGAAATCTGTTTGGCTTCTAATCTAACTATTTTTGCTAAACCTGTTTTATTGTAGGAAACTATAAAAATGACCAATTTCCTTGTCTTGGCTTGAATTTGTTGTTGTTGTTGTTATTTAATTTATTGTGCACTACTGTAATTGACCATTAAGGAATTTAAATTTCCCTTCCTTTCCAGATCTTGAGAAGATGACATGCAGGCTTAATTCTTGAGCATTTAGCTGCTAAATCCTTAAGAGGCTTTTTGTTTGTGGTATTAGTTGTTTGTAAGAATCCTTTACCTTGATAGTCACTCTGCTCAGTTCCAGTATAACTTGCTACTGTTAACTAGGGTTTTCTTTAGTTGTATGCATACATAATGATTATTGCCAGTAATCCTTACCCTAGAAAAATGTCTACCTTAAAAACAGAGGTAATAATAGAGCTTGCATCGGATGTTAAAAATGACTTAAGGTAGCCTAGTGAATTCTTGATTGATGAGGAAAGAAGAAAATCCTCTTCGTCTGCTCACTTGAAAAGAAACCCTATTTTGCTGGTTTTGGCGGTTGAGAAGTCTCTTGCCTAGTACCAAAGACAGCTTGATTTTGAAATCAACTTTGACAAGCTAAGATTCTGAAAAATAATGCTGCTGTGGCTTCTTGGCTTTGGCATCATTGTCAGTGATTCACAGAGCACTTTCACAGGCTAGGGAGCAGCATGGTGGAGGCAGGGGAAGCAATTCTTTAATTCTACTCTGAATGGATGGATGAGTAAGGTAAGAGAGAAATGCTCTTCATTAATTGCTTCTTCACAGAGTGTTCTGCATGATCCCCCTGGTTTATGACAGAAATAAGACAGGGATTTTTGCAATTTGTGATCCCACTGTGAGTTTCAGGAAGAATGTCAAAGGAGAAGTTCTCTGTGATGGCTTTTTCCTTACGCTGTTCTGACATCCAAATTCTCTCTGCCTCCATCTGACTTTTCCAGTCTTCAGATGAATCCCAGCCCTTCAGTTATCTACAAGCTATATGGAAAGTGGCTGCACATACTCTGTGTAATGCACAAAACCCAGAAGATCTCATCCTGATACTGTAAATACATTCCCTCTGCTTTCCTTTCCTCTTGGTGTTGGTAGATCTCCGTAGAGTGTTGTAATCGGGAGCAATCAAATGTCTGGGTGGATTAGAGTATCATTTAAAAAATAAATTAAGCTGTTACCTGCAGTTCCTCAGACATACATTGCTGTGTTTCAGGTTTTTCTGACCAACAATGAGGACGCAAAATCTATGGAAAGATTAATACATAAGAGTTCCAAAAATTTATTTTAGCTCTATACATACATTCAGCAAAAATGCAGGTCAAGGGCTTTACATAAGGCATTGATAATGCTTGATAGCACTGCATCATCTGAATTCCTTCACATAGGATGGGACTCTTAGAAGGAGAAGTTGTGAACTGAGGATGAAGAAAAGTGTGGTCTTCCACTTTGGGACCTTTGCATTTCCAGAGTGGCAGGAAAAAAGCTCCAAATGATCTTTCCACTAAAACCAGAAGGCCAAGAAACTCAAAGGAATTTGTAGTTCAGCATCAAGTCAGGCTGGCACAAAGAGTTTTAACTGTTGCTCTGACTTGGAAGCACAACCTTGCTTTTGCAAAAGCAGAGGCTGATGCCCATAAGTAACTGATTTCAAGGGGGAGCAGAATGCCTGCATGGCTACAGAGGACACGGGGTTGAGATTAAAAATCTCTTTGTGTGGCTTTGCCAACACTGTTCTCCATGAAATGCACAAAGTTATGCTGTCGTATCACAGCAGATTGTGGCTCTGGTGGAGGTTAGAGGTCTTGATATGTGTCTTAAAACAAAAGTAGCTTCCAAATCCAACCCTCTAACCCTCTTCACCTGCATATAAATATCGAAGGAAATAATGGAACTCATAATGATTTAATTTCTTGTGACAATTTTGTATCTGATGTTGGTGTATTGGACACTCCCTTTCAATTCTACTTCCAACGAATACTGAAAGTCCTTTGTCCCAGAGTCTACTTTACTAATCTAGAAAATTCTTAAGTAAGAGATTTTTTTTGAAGTCTGTGGTTAGAGAAGGGAAGCTTCTGTGTCTGAGGAAAAGTGCTGAAGTATTCCTCTCCATTTTTTTCCTCAATTCCTAGTTTTGAATATTAACTTCATGCCTTTGATGGCAATTTCCTTGTATTTTACAATTTCTTTTCTTCCAATTTAAAAAGAGTCATGGTGTGTTAGCTGAAGTCTGCTCCTTGTCAGTGAGCATTTTCTGGCTGTGTCTGGGAAAGGGGGAGGGATGAGGCAGAAGTGGCTGCCTTGTCTCTGTCAGACAGCTGCAGGCAGGGATGCCCAGTGTGCCAGGATGTCCAGCCATGAATCCCTTGGCTTTGTTTCTGTGCAATTATTGTGATTCATTTCAGTGGGCTAACTCACATATATTGTTGCAACAAAAACAACCCTGGAAAAATTTTCAGTCTAGAGACGTAAATGTAACTGTAATCTAAACAGAAAAAAAAAAAATGAGAACAGCTATGTAAGTATTTCTTTTTTTCTGTTTGTCCTTTTCCTGATTGTGATGAGTTGTTTTTTAAAGTTGTGGTTTGGATAAAGGAAGATACAGATTTAGGAGTATGCATGTGCAGTGTCTGTCTTCTGGCAGTATTTGGATCAGTTAAAGATAGGCAAGAAAATAGGTTTTTTTCCAGAAAAAAAATGTGCTTGCAAGGAAAAGAATGTGTGATTATCAGTGAGCCACAAAGGTGAGTCTTGCTTGAGTTCAGAGAAATTATATAAAACCTTAGCCTAACGTCCTACCCCTCCCAAAACCAATTTTTATTTCATCAAGAGGGCCTTCAGTTTTGGAATAACATGTTAAAAAAACCAAAAATCAACATAGTTTAATTGACTCCAATGATCCTTTATTAGAAACATCTTGGCTCTTCCAAAAGGAAGTAAAAGTACCCTCTAAACATTTTAATTATGAACATGCAGATCTTCAGTCTTGCTGGGACTTTGTTTTCTCCTCCCCTCAGACTAGAGCCACTCTGCCCATGTCACTGCTCTGCTGAGGGTGCTGGGCTGGAGGGCACTTTCTGTCAAGGCAGGTACTTCTGCCTGCTGGTGGCAAGGGCTGCAGACAGTGCTGCACTGATCTCTCAGGACAGCCCAGGGGCATGGCCGCTGCTCAAAGTGCAGGTGCTGGCTCTTGTGTGGTGGTTCCAGCATTGGCAGCTGTTGCATTGCAGCTCCTGACAGCCACAGACACTCAGACTGGCACAGCACAGCGAAGGCTGAGATATTTGCTGTGAGGAGATGAGCATAAAGGGAGCACACAGTGTTAAAAATAAAGCTGGTGAAGTTGCAGTAATTTTGCCTCTCTTGTTTACCTTTCAATAATTATTTTCTCCCAGGAAGCAGTCCTCAGTTAGATTTGCAGATGTTCACTTGCTATGGGTGCCCTCCAACTAGAAGCATCAAACTGGATCTGTGAAGGATGTGCAGTTTGTGAAGGATGCACTGCAATTGGTGGGAGAACCTTCTTGGAGTACCCTAAACAGGAAAGATCCCTATTTTTATTTAAAAATGCATCTTAGTAATAAATCCTTTGTAACTTCATTCATTTCACTCATTTTTCTTTGTGTTAGTGTGAGCTTCAGGGAAGAAAGTAAGCAAAGCTGTTATTGATAGATATAGGACAATTTAATGAAAATTCCCAGGGGTAGCTCTGGGTGATGTGCTAGTAAGATACAATAAAAATACTTGTCTACCAGTGCTTGTAGGATTTTATCCAATAATTTCCATTCATTGCAGTTCACTCATGTCTCTGATGTTGCACTGCTGAATAATAGCTTTGATTCTGTACTTTTTATTTTTGGATTTCAACCAAGACTCTTGAGTACATATTCTGGTTATAGGCAGATCTGATATTTGTGTTTCTTACGTCCATCCTTGATATTTGTTAGTTTTTCATTGCAATACTTAGTTCTCCATTGCCATACCGGGTTTTCTTTTTTCTTTTTCCTTTTTTCTTTTATTTTTTTAACAAATTGTGTGGAAAAACTTGCATTTCAGCTTCCCACATTAAGTGCCTTGAAATCAATAGATCAAAGCCAGAGCAGACTTGCTGGAAGTGGTGCAATCTCAAACTTGTTGAAAGCTTTTGTTTTCTGTCTTTTTCCTGTCTCTTGGTATCTCCCAAGAGGGGGAAGACCACGAGGAGGGTCTCTGTGCAGGGAAAGGGGAGTATGCCATCACTGCCTGCTTGGGGTGCAGGGCTGTGTGACTACAAGGTGCTGATTTTCACCCTGATGAGCAGTGGGGGCAGGCCTTGCACAGGATGAGGAGCTCTGATATGAGGCATCCAAGCAATGGTTTCCCATGGCTTGACCTGGCCTCTAGTACACCCAGGAGATAGGTGCTGTTGGAAAAAGTGCTCACAGAGAAAGGACTGTCAGTGTTAACTAGGAGCAGTGAACATTTCTCAGTGCATGCAGCTTCAGCCAGGTCTAAGGTTTTTTTTTAGGACTGAGAGGGAAAACATAAGCATCTTGTACACAAAAACATATGAACCAGCGAAGCATAAGCTCCTATTTTTGTGTTTGGTGGGGAGGGAGAGTGCTTTAAACTTGGAACTGCAGCAGCTGAACACTGTAAATGGCTGGTGAAGCAGGTGTGATAGAGTCAACAAAGTTGAGATGCTTCCACATGTCAAAAACTCTTGTTGGTACTCTGTTGAGGATAAGCTTTTATTTCTTCAACAAAAACAGCTTGAAGAAATGGCTCTTCTACAATGTAGAAAGCTGCTGGCAAGGGCAGAAGGTCACTTCAAATGCGCACACTTGTGTCCTTTGTTGTCCAGAGGTGTATCATAGCAGAGTTCCTTAGGACAAGGGCATGAGGTGAACAGAGCTGCTGTCTGACAAGCCTTCCACAACCAATTGCATTTGTGGGTGGCCGTGAAAATGTCTTGTAAACGATTGAGCTGGAAGCCACATGTGTTGACCTGTGAACTTGTCCTACTCCTCGGAGCCATGATTCCTTCCTGCCAAAAGTGTAATGAGGCTTTTGGAGGGAAAGAGCAGGTTTGGGAATTTCTGCAGTAACTATAGCTCTTACACCCCCAGTGCTGAGACAGAATATTTGAACTAATACAAGTTAGGAGAATTACAACTTTATTCTTACTACAAAATGCTTTTTTTTTTTTTGCTGATCAACAGCCCATCTGACTTAAAATACGGCTTTTGACTGAAGGGCTTTGGACCATTTTACTTGCTGCTTGTGTGGGCAGCACTGGAGGATTTTTTGTCTGTAAATGACTGCCCAGTAATTCATCTGTTAAAGCACAGAAATATGGGTGGCAAAAGACACTCACTTGATGCATTTGTTGCATGGGTTCTGCCAGCTTTCTGCCTCCTGTCTGCCTTAAGGGCTTAAAATATCTTTATATAGGATAATGGTTATTGCAAGCTTTCTTGAGCAATTTATGTGCAGTTGGTCATTCATGCCCTTTTATATTCGGATCCCGGTGCAATAACTTCAAGGTTTTTCTTCTAAACTTGAACAGAAATAAAGAAATCTAAGAAATTTAGTTGAGAGAAGGGAAATAATGAGAATTAGCAGAGTCTGGAGAAAGCTTCAAGAGAACACACCCTGTAACAGGCACTTCAGAGAATATAAGCCAGATCAGGCATGTCTAATCCAGTGTAAAATCTCAATTTCCCCAGGAAGTCCTGGTTGGAGTGGGGGGATCTCAGGCCCTGATCATGTTGCAGGCAAGATGTAGAATTTCTACTGGAAATATTTGACAGCAATTCTGACTGGAATGAGTTGCTCAGCAGGGCTTAATAGAGATTCTGTGGTACATTGTTTCTGTGAAGCTGTGTCTTCAAGAGTTCTGCATTTTGTATTCTATCACAGTAGAAAGTGAGAAGCATGAGTACAGACAGATACCAATTTGCCAGATCATCTCTTTGGAAGGCACTTGGGCTCAACTCTCAAATTAATTCTAATTTGACCCTGCCCTGTTTCTGAAGAGAACAGTTGCTTCTTTCCTTTACTGCTTCTGTCTTTGTCCTGCATAAACCCCATTTTTAAGATAAAAGGTGGTGGAGGCAGATTTTATTTAAACTGTGGTGTGAGCTCCTGGTGTTGCTTTGAGGTTGGGCTGAACACACTGCTTTCCACCTTTAGGCAGTTGTTCCTCTAGTTGACTTGAACAGCATTTCATCCTGACAGCTGTTTTGCTGACATTATTCCCAGTGAGTTGTTCATTGGCATTAAGGGCTTTCTGCAGCCAGAACTCTTTGCTGGGAGTGTGCCGTCATTTGGCAGACCATTAAACCAGTAATTCTACAGCGCTTAAAAATTTTAATTTGCCCTACGTTCTTCATATTTGGAGTTCCAGCTTAATTGCCCTGTGGGTCAAGAATAAAAAATTACTATAAAACCCCTCATTTTTCTACCCATTCCTCTTCCCCACAGTATTTTCAAGCCAAATTTTAAGAGCCAGATTTTGGTAAGAGCTGCTTATTCCTGAGGTAACACAGGTTGGTACGTGTGTGGGCTTGAGACTCTGTGTACAACTGTTCCTGGGTCACTTGGGTGAAATCCATGAGCAGCAAGAAGGTCACTCAGCATTCCTTTGCATTGTTCACTCTCTGAAGATGATTGGTGTAATTTCCAGACTTGGTCCCACGGGGTAGCATGATCCTGGGAAGAGAGTACTTGCAATGGTGGTGGTGATGACACTGGTGCTTTCTGCCAGTGCTGGTGGCACTGGTGGTGTCCCTTCAGCTTGATGTCCTCACCTGTCAAGGAGGTGGCAACAGTGGTTCTTGCCAGCACAGTTGGGCTGGCTGTAGCTAGAGGAGAGTGCTTTGTGTTTTGCAGATACTTGGTGCTTGAATGGCCATTTCTTTCACTCCTCTGCTCCTTGGCAGTCACCTGATAGTAACTTGTCTTATGCTTTGAGAGTTACAGTTTTAAGCTAATGTGTAAGCAATCCTCCTGTAATTAAAATCAAGGATCAGTTCTCTTTTGGATCTGTAGCTTAGTTTATCCTGGCACTGGTCCAGACTGGATGGAGAAGCTGTTTCCCTCTGCAGGCTTCTTTGCTGCTGCTAAGCAGGAAGAACTCTGGGTTGCATGCTCTCAGAGCATCTGTTTCTTTACTAATATGTTTCTTACTGGCCCTGGCCCTGGATCTATTCCATAATGAAGAGGATGTTAAGCTTATGTGTTACTCTCTCATGTTCTGCATCTAATTTCAGCTCTAGTGCCACCTACTCACATATTGTATCTATAATGTTTGGTGTAATTCTAGAAAGAATTGTGATAACCCCTTAATTTTTACCATATCTATACCCTTTCCCTTGGCTCATCTATTTGTCCTGCTACCAGAGGGCATTGAATGAATTTGGTATGGTTCTGGTGACAGGAATCTTGTGGGCTAACCATGGGCATGAAAGGAAAAAAAAAGGTGGTTTTTATTATTAAAAAGAACAAAGTCTTCAATAAAAGGGCAAAAGGACTGATGTCCCTTTCAGCTGGAGATAAATTTCTGACACTCTGTTCAGCTGATGTGTGTTATATTTTTAGACTCAACTGACTTTGGTTTAAGACACTAGTAATTTTGAATACCTGCCCAATTTATATTTGAAAAATCTTTGGAAAAGCAGGTGTGTTCATGAGTATGAACTGGCACAACAGAATTCTGTCTCTGGAAAGACACAATAGTGTTAAATAGTACTGAAAAAGTATAAAATTCCTTATATCATGTCTGTAATCAGAATGTTCATCTTAAAACTCAAGACTATCAGAAATGACCTGCTTCCTTGAATATCATCAGCAGAAAGATTTACTAGATAAGTACTGAGAAATACTTTTTTTTTAATAAGATAATCAATCTTTATATCGATCTTTCTCTCAAAGACCAAATAGTTTAAATCCCATTCCTTCTCTTTGTACTGTGTTGTACTCTGCTCTCCCAAGGGTAGGTTTAGGGTCACGTTGCAGACCAAGCAGATGATCCAGCCAACCTGGTTGGAAGTGGGTGTGGAACAAAACTTTCTGGGCCTTTGTTGTTTTTGCAGTTCAAGTAAAAACTGCCAGCCCTGCCCTACAAAGCCAAAGCCCACTGGTGTCCAAAAGCCCATCAGCTGGCTTCCATTTCATTTTTAATAAAGCAGACTACAGAGATTGCTATGTAATACGTGTACTGCAAACACTGCTTGGAATTTGATAGCCTTTGAAAGTGGCCCAGAGTGGAGTCGAGATTATAGCTCAAGATGGTCTCCTTATTTAGTTTCTGGTTGGGAGATTTCATAATTGTCTTGAAAGACCCTATTTTGTATATTTTCACCCTTGGTGATAGTGTCTCTTTTCCATACTGAGTCCAAATGTTTGCTGGTTTTGTCTTCTAGCATTCTGATTTAGGGTAAGTTTTGTAACTTTAGATGGAGTCCTTTTTTTTTTGGTAGTTGTTGCTAACATAAGATTATATACCTAAATTTTTACAGGAGACTTAAAATTTTGCATTAGAAATTTAATGTGCTAAGAGTAGCTTGGTATTAGTCAATTTTCTATCTTTTGTTGTGGCTTCAAGTTAGGGTAGCAGAAATAAATTTCATCATTCAAATGGGAAACAAAAATATTTGCATTTTAAAGTATATTTATGATTTTTAAAAAATCCATTATTATAGCTTCCAATACCACAGAAGTTGGTTGGTATAATTTTGCAGAGAGCTGAGGAAGGCTCTATGCATTCCTCCAAGAATACTTTACTTTGTATACCAATAGAACTTTCATGTTTCGAGTACTGGAAAATTCAGCTTCACACCCCCATGAACAGCAGAGCTTGTAAGAAGACAAGAGAATACTAATGTAAATTATGGTTTCCTGTATATGTAGGATATTTCTGGGCTAATGCTAGAGTTTTGGCCTCCATTAGAGCACAGACAAACTATTTGACTTCAGGAGAGCACAACAGACCTTCTTCCATTGGGTTTTTTAAAATTGTTTACTGAATACTACTTTTTGTTTGAACATATACTTTGTCTGACTGTTCACTCTTTTGGCACTTCATCTCCTGACCTTTGCTTGCAGCATTTGTTAGACTGAATTGCATGTACAAACTTAAAGATGTTAAATTATCAAGAGGAGTGCTGTATTCTCCTTTGGAAAACAGGCAGTTTTACCCCCTCATATGGTACCCAATATCTCGGAGCCTGATCTTGCTGAAGACAGCTAAGTGCAAGTGAAACAGGAATTATCTCAGTAATATGTTTCTGTCTTCAGTCTTGGAGAACGTGATGAAATTTGCAAGGTCAGGCCTGCTAAAATAACACAATAGTGTCTCTGCAAGCTCAGTTCCCCTTCATGGGCATGCATATTAAATATGTGGTCACTGCTGTGTTTCTCCTGAGTATCTCTTTAGTGCCCAGAATGAATAGTGGAGCTCTCAATGAACAGCTATTCAGTGTTTCATTTTCTGCTCACTGTTCAACATGCAGTCCTATGCCATATTCTTTGTTTGCAGTTCAAACCAAATTCCAAGGATGGAATTTTTTTCTCAGACTTTTGTGGTGCTCATCACTGAACTGTCTTTGCAAAAAAGTTCTATGCAAACATGAACCTTATTTCATGCCTTTGCTCTAAGTACCAGAATTGTGGTACAGAGAAATTGATTCAAGACTGTATGCTAATTTGAGGCTCTTAAGACCCTGTATTCTTTGCCGTGTACTTAGCATTCTGTAGCATTCTAGAGGCACAGCTATGCCTGTCCTCTGTGTGCTGGGATGCCAGGCTCTCACAGCAGTGAGCAGTGTGTGACTGGTGACCAGCTCTCAAACCTTGCTATCCCTGATTGCTCTGCTGACACCACTGAGCACACTGGCATAAGCCAGGAAAGTACTCAGATCTCAGATCAAGCATGTGGCTGCCTGAAATGTAAGATCATCTTTTCAACTCCCTGCAATTCTTTCCTGCCTTTGCTGCCTACATACAAATTGTACAGGCAAGGAAATATCATTGTCCTTGCCTGAAATGCTGGTCTCTAAGGCTTTCAATCTCACTCTTCTGTGATATAAGCGACATAATAAATTTGTTTTGTTTTAATACCAGTTCTTTATTCTTAATCATTCTCAGGCAGCTTCCTTTTCTCCTGCCTTCTCGTGTCCCTCATTTTCATACCTCACTGGACTCTGTGCTTTAAACTTAGCACCAGCCAAATTGAAGGAGCAGTGTGGTGGGTGCTGTTGAATCAAATCCCAAGGTTTGGGACTGTTCTAACAGGGAAGAAGTGGGGCTGAAATGCCCCTAACTAGGAAACCTTGTTTTATTCTATCAGGATACAGTCCTAGTGACTTATTTCCCTTGCTAATAGATGATAAACGGCTGTAATTATTAAGCACTTTTCTGACTAGCATTGCAGATCTTCTGTCTTCACCTCCCTGGATAAAGACAATTTAAGAGCTTGTCCAGCACAAATTTTCTGGCTTGCTATATAGATTTCAACTGGAATATAACAGTTTCCATGTCTATGATCACTTTTTGGAAGTAAGAAGTCATGATGAATTAGTACTTCATACATCAGGAGTTTTAAAAGGACATGTGGTCGGAGGGAGGGCTGGGAGGCCAGCCCATAGCATCTGTCCTACAGTGCAGCGTCATCTGTTCCTTGGTATTCAGGTTGTCTGAGTTTCTGGCTGAAATTCAACACGTGAAGGTTATTAGATAAATTTTTTTCTGTCAAAAGGCTGTGGAAGCTTACTTTGCCAGTTTGTCCTGTAGTGAATCTGCTTGCTATCGCGATGCTTTTCCAAATCTGCTTTATTTCAGTAACCTCATAGGTAACTTCTGTATTTGGAATGAAAAGTCAAACACGAATGATTAATTTATGACCCACTATGCACATTATTATCATATAATAGTATTCATTTGAAACTCTTTGGCAGCTAAAATGTCTGTCTTGTGGCAGATTTTAAGTAAGGATCTTTATTTTTCAATTTTAAAATTTACAAATTTAATTTTCCTATTTTGATCCAGCTCTGAGGTATAAAAACTGCCTAAGGCTGTTTCATACATTTGTAAATAGATGCATTTAATTTTTTGTAGTGGTTAAAGGAGAAATCAGTGAATTTCTCTCTAATAATGGGGACTGCACTATAATAAAGGCTACATAATAAATTTGCCCAGCAACCATGATAAATTTGCCTTACTATTGGTAAACAATAAATCAATTAGGTGTCATGGAAATAGGATGACTTAGAGTCTAAGTGGTATGTCTCGTATAAGCCACCATACAAGTAATGTTTTGAGCTTAATGTGATAAAGGTTCATAGGTAGTGAGTATTTGGTAAAATAAAGGATCCCAAAAGGAATATTGTGCAAAATAATCCAAACAACTCTCGTTCTGTTTTTTTTGGCCCCATAGGACTTCTTTGAGCATGTAGGAGTCCTGTTACAACCCAGAAAGGTCAATGCAGTTGTAGGGACAGCACTGTCTCACCACACAACTCTTCAGTTGTAAAATATTTCAGCTGTAAAATATTTTTGAGGCCGACTGTCAATAAGCTCAGATCCTACTAGCTGGTGATTCTTCATGAAACTGGGAGACTTGAAGAGAAAGGGTGTGTTAAATGTGCACACAGGCACACCAACCATGCAATCAAAGTGATGTCATGTTTCTCTGTAGCTTGGAAGGCTCTAGGGACAGCAAAGTGATAGTATCACATTCTGGTAGAAGGGAATTTTCTGGCTCATCTTGGTGAAATCATTCATGCCTTGGAGAATCCTCAGTTTGTTTTAAAAAATTGACTATTTGCAAAGGATATGGTGACCCTTTCAATGTTATGAAAAAAGCTTGGAGTTTGCATCTGGTTTTGTGCTGTCACTGTAATATGACCTGGTTTATTATCTGATATAAAAGCTCCAGGAAATCAGAAAGCTATATATTTAAGTTAAGTTTTAGGATGCCATTTGTAAGACTCCTATTACCATTTTTACAAGATAAGTGTTGATCAGAGAGGAAATCTTATCTGTCTGTCTTTGAAGCACAGGGTCTAAATCATACAAGTCTCTTTTGGTGTGTTGGCATGAAATCATCCCTCAGAACAATACTTGCACTATGACAGTGGGTAGAAATGGAAGATAGGCTCCCAAATGAGGACACAGGTAAGCAGAATAGAAGTTTTGGCTGGAACCCTGGGAAAATACTTGCTAGTGTCTCTTGTGGGAAAAGAGAAGAAACTTGAGATTCTAGCACAAGGTAGCTTTGTGCAGGCTTCTGTTGATGGCAAAGAGAATGTGGAAAGTTGCATGGCAGACACTTGATAACCAGGCACCAAGAAAAATGCCTTTTGATGTTAAATCCTGTAGGTCCAGGTGGCTTCTGAAAAACTGAAAATATACCCTTTTCCCCAAAGAAGCTGACTGTGAAGTAAGGGGAGGAGCTGGCAGAATGAATCGAAAGGAGGGTTTTTGAAGCTGGAGTGTGCCTGTTGCACTAATTTTATCGAGCATTATCTTGTGGGTCTCTAGATAAAGCCTCAAATAAAGTAAACAAGGTACTTATATCCTGCTGGTAAGACTGTGATCATCATATCTGGAACATTTTTGTCTTTCCTATTCTTTAATTATGTGTGAGCACCATCAGTTTTCCATCTTTGAAAATCAGGTTGTGTATTCTGCAAAGGGCAGGAGTGGGTGGCTAGCTAACTCCCCAAGTGCTTTCTTGGGTGCCCTTGCAGAAAGCCTTATTGAAGGCAGCCACAATTTACCAGTGTTTATCAAGTTACTCTAAAACTTGAAGGTTGAGGTTTTGGGCAGTAGGATATGTTTTTGCAGACTCATTTATAGCTTTTTTTCCTTTGATTTCTCTGTATAGGGTCTCCCAGCATTTGCCCGATAATATTATGACTCTTGTAAGTCCTGTTGTGGTTTGGTTTAATGTGGTATCAGGGCAACATCAAGCATTTTGGGTAAAAATCTGTGTTTTATTGATACTCAGTTCACTTGTTAGATGATACTGAGATCCCAGATTTTGAAAACAAATATAAATTGGGAGGAAATAAAAAGCCAGACATATACACATGAAAAAAAATTGCTAAGAAACTCTTAGTGATAGATTTGAGTTAACAGAGTGGATTCAGAACTTTGCTATATCTCACCACTTCTTAAAGAGCTTGATGGGCTTTTTTCCAGTACTTAAGTATAGGCAATCAGTGAAAATTCTAAAGCTAGAATTTTTCTTCATTGGCTTTGTCAAAAACTAGATTATTGTCCCACATGAACTGAGCTGTATGTAAACTATTTGCTTGGCATATTAATTTTTTGACTGGGCAAGATGGTGTTGAAGTTTAAATTTGTTCTGTAAATTCAGTTCCTGTGGAAATTATTGTGACTGCCAGCATAGGAACATCACCATCTCTGTTTCAGGGGAAAATGAATTTCAACATAACAATGTTATGACAAACTGAGTTGAAGTTCATTTTACAACTGTTCACATGCATTTATGAGTCAGGATGACACACAGGGCCTGAAGTAGGATTTTGTCAGTCTTCAGCTGAGTTTTATTCCATCTAGCCATGTACACTATGTTGAATATGTGTAGGTGCAGGACACAGTCTGTTTCATCCCTCCCCCTTACATTCAGTTAAGGGCTTGTGGTTAGAGGAATGAAGATGGTGACACAGCTGGAGGCATCCTGTGTCACCTGATACAGGCTGGCCCTCAGCTCTAGCCAAAAGACCACCTGTTTCTCTGAGGGCTGACCTCAGAGATGGCCTCTGCTATGAGGTGAGGCTGTCTGAGCACAGCCAGCATCCTTTTCCATTGTACTTGGCTGGCATCCTGGAAAAATAGCCTGTTTGTGGATTTTCTTTTTTAACTCTCTGTAGCAGAGATCCTCCTCAGCCTTGCTGAACCTGGGAACATGCTTAGCTTCTAACAACAGCATCTGCCAGATTTCTGACCTAACTTGGCTTTCAAAAGGCCCCAGGTGTTTTTAAGAGTCTAGATGCTTCAGTAAGCTTAAGGGTATCTTTTGCGTGCAGCTCTTCCACCCAATCCACTGAGCCTGTGTAGCAGTATTTCCCTACCTCCATGCTGTCTCTTTCTGGGCCTTGCAACTGAGACCCCTAAGAGTGTTATTAGGCAGGGTCCTATGGGAGGTAATTTTCTCTGGTGTGAGAATCACCCCTCTTTCCCATCTTTTCCTTATCTCTTGCTTTGTAGATTTTAGCTCATATTAGAGTGGAAACAGGACCTAGTGCTCAGCTTTAGTTCTTGATAACTGTTACCCTGTGGTGTATGTCACAGAATCTAACCAGATAATCAGTATGAAACACTTGCACCTAGTTGACATTGTCCAAACAGCACTAAGAGCATCATATATGGGAACAGCTGTACTTCTCCAGCATTCTGTGTAAAATCTGCCTTCAGGGTAGGCACACGGGTAAGCGGGTATTGTTTCCAGCTGGACCTAGGAATGTGCCTTTTGACCTAGGATATCTGAGGTGAGACAGGGTATTGTTAGCCAGCTGTGGCACCCAGGGAATGTTCTGTAATAAATGGGGATGTTTGAGTGCCTGAAATGCATAGCCTGGCCTGCCAGTTTGGTGACAAGACTGTATCACTGATGCAGCTCAATGGGGAATACTCTGGAAGGGGAAGGCTATATTGAGAGCACACCTTGAGTGACGCCTGTGGCCATCTTCAAGCATGCCATTCCTTTTCTAAAACATACACTGAAACCAAATATCCTGTCATGTCCAACTGTTCCTGGAATTCCCTCCTCCTCCCTCTCTACCCATATCCTGATTCTCCTCCTCCTCCTCTGTCTCATCCAAATGGTTTGCTGGCCTCAGAAAAGACCTGGTCAGCCACTCTTCCTGACCATGAGACTTGCAGTGTTTCCCCTCTGTTTTTAAGTGCTGACCACACTGCCATCAGAATCGATGCCAGGGAGATGGCTTACTCTCTTCAGTACATTTTTAGCCCAGCCCAAATCCATCCTAGAGGTGGGCTGATCCACTCAAATGCTCAGCAGGCCCTGCAACACACTCCAGGCAGGGCTTTATCATTGAAGAAGTGTCAACTGAAATAGTAATAGGTCATGTATAGGTCAAAATACACCAGAATGTGTATTTAATGCCTGATTCCATTGCAACTGATATTTGGTTTGATTGTTTCCACTACTGTAATGCCATCCATCAAGGAGGGAACATGGTGGACAGGATTATTGACCAAACCTCTAGGTTTCCCAGGGGCAATGGGCTCAAAGAAAGGGCACATAAATTTATATTTTTTAAGAGTTGTTGTGTTTAAGTTGGTCCAGAAAAATGGTGTGTCCTTGCTGTTCTCAGAGCTAAGATGTGAACGCAGTGCTGCAGTAGCAGTCTGGTTAAAAGAAGTGTCTGCTCTCAAGTGAGCTGTCAGGTGCTGCTTCAGCCCAGCCTTTCAGTGCCTGAGGTTCACCTCAGAGCTCAGCTCTGTGCACGCGCCTGGGGCCACAAGTGAGCTCTCAGGATTTTTCTGTTTTCTCAAAGATGAGAAAAAATTAGTTGTGTGGAAAAAATAAATCCCAAACCTAGAACCTCAAGGACTGCAGAATGATGATTGACATACACAGATTTTTAAGGAAAACGTAGTTTGAAAACTAGTTTTGTCTTCACAAAACAACCCAGTGCTCTTTCAGGGAAGGCAAAGATAACCTTTTCTTCTGCACATTAGTCATTTAGAGGTGATAGATGTTCAGGGAATAAAATTTTGCAATGAAGTGCACTCCTGTAATGGGCTAAAGAGACGCTCTACAGGGTCAGTGCATTTTTGAATTCTTGGGTTTGGTCTTGTATTTTTCTACATTTTCTTATTCAACACCTTCCCCTCCCCATCCCTTCTGGAGTCTGTATTTGTGTGTGACTTTTTCAAGTTGTGTTTGCATGTGGCTTTCTTATCTTTGTCTTTCTTTCTTTTTTTCTTTTCCTCTTCTTCTGCTTTCCTTTTACCCGCTTTAAGGGGTAGTTATGAAATTCTTGGCATTTCTGGCCATTCTTGTATGTTCAAGTTGATGTGTGTGGTTCATTTTCATCACTGAGTGGCAAAGAAGGAGTAGCAATCTGCCCAAATTTACTGAAAAAAACCCCCAGCTTTTCTTGCTTTTGAATTTCTTTGGGTAAAATCAAGGTATCTCAAATCTCTGTTGCTTGATGGCGTGCATATATATATATATATATATATATATATATATTCACTAAACTACTTTGTCAGTGCCAGGGAGGGCAGCTGAGGTAGTCCTGCCTCGTGCCAAGTCCAGTGGTGTTCTCTTGTGACATTGCTTACAGCTGCTGGGCTGAGCTGTCTCAATTAGTTGTGGAATTAGTCTGGTAGCAAAGGGTATTATTTTTTACCAGGGAGGTCTTCAAAATAGTTCAGGTCTCAACTCTATTATTTGGAGCTTTTTTTCTGTGCTCTACCCTTTAGCTTTTGCAACAAGTCCAAATGGCTTCTTCTTTTTGGACAAATTTAGAAACTGCTATCATGTTGCTTGTAGCTTGTGGCATGCAAAAGAACTGGGAACAAATGGCTGCACAATGATATATTTGATACCATTTGATCTATGGAATGCTACACCCCCCTAGTTTTTCTCTATTTTTCAACCCCCTCACTCCTATAAACCTGTCTAGTGGTTTAATATTCTGCCAGTTCCTAAAAACAACAAAATCACACACATACTGTACTGAAAAACTGAGATAGCAGAAGTTTCCTATTTGCAGAACATGATGCTAAAGTCTTTATTACCAAAAAAAAGAAAAAATCAAATCCTTCAGAAATTCCAGAAGTCAGTCTGTAGATCAGGTTTTTGGAGCTAAGTGGCATTCTTAGTGAGCATTTGGGTTGTGTCTGTGGTGTGAAAAGCACTCTTAAGCTGCAGTTACTTAAACTTTCCTGTGCTTTCCTGGTTTGCTTTCTTTTGGGATGTTGAAAGCTTTTATTACTTTGCATTTTTTCTCTCTGTGGCTGATGCTGTGATCCTTTTGGTTTCTAACTCTCCTTACTCAAGCAAGGGGGAGATAAAAGATCTTGTTCACAGATTTACTGACCAAAGGATTATATTATTTTATTTCTTGACTGTTCAGTATTAGCAGATTTTTGGAAGACTGCTTCAAACTTATAGTCGTAGGAAATACAGGTGCCAGCCATTTCACACAAGGGTTCTCACTGATTAATTAGAAATTGGTAATAGACTAATTTCAAAAGTGCAGTTTTCTAACTCAGCTTTTCATGGCTCATCAGTTAAAGGGTATTCCTAACAACCAAAGGTTAGTGTATTTTTTCAAACCATAACGCTAATGATTTTGCATTATTAATGAAGGTTGGATGGGCTTTGGGACAGCCCTGTTGCTGCTGAAGTTCTTCATTTTTTAAAGCTGAAGGTTGCTGTATTTATTAAACAGATTCTGTCTAGCAACCTTGCTCTTGGCCTTGAGTTGCACTGTACAGATGAGCATTGAGCAGGTGATCCAGCTCACATGTAGCACCCCCGGGCAGGGCTGAGTCCTGGCACTGCTGGTGACCTCACATGGATCATGGTGACTTCTGTTCTGTATTACAGTGACCAAAGACATAGCAGTAAACCAGCAACAAGTAGAGGGTGGTTGATTTGAGAAGCAGGCGTGTGCTAATACAAGGAAGGCTTTGAGTGGCTTGTCAAAGTATGGTACACAAAAATCAGGTTTGTTACCTGTGCGCAAAAGTCAATAATTACATACTTGAGACAGACATTGGTTATTTATTTCAGAGCTCTGCAAGCCTGGCTATTCCACAAATCAAGCACATCAACTTTTTATTAAACTTTTTTATTATTTATACATTTTAGCAAACAAAGGAATTGGTGTTCGTTGGCTACTTGCTTCTCCTGATATTTAATCCTCATGCTCAGTCTTTCTTTCCTTTTGAGCCAGTGAGTTTCTTGGGTTGGTGGTCACAAGCCTGTGGAGACAATCTCCCCCTGCCAGAATTATCTTTTACCAAGTCAGAACTGATTTCAGCGCAGTTGCTGAGTTGGCTTTATTAGTTTCTTCCTTATCTTGGGAGTTCTGCCAAATATCCTTGCAGCCTGTGAATTCTTTATGTCCATCATCTGTGGGCATCCTTCTTCCCAAGCTTTGTTCACCTCTGCCTAGGTCTGAAATCATCAAGCCTTTAACTTTAATAAGGCAATTCTACCAACAAGTAATTTGTTTTTCTAACACCCAGGCATCACTTAGAGTTTGCTTGTTACCTGCTTTCTGTTTCAAATGTTAAATTGTCCTTCCTGCTGATCAGACCTGAAAGCACAGAAAGATCTAACATCAAAGAATATAATTTCCCAGGAAAATTTTACATATTCCAAATTTTGCAACAAAATTACTAGAGACTCTAAGGGAAGGAGACATTGGAAATTCAATGGAAAGTAACTATTCTGCTTCAGACACACCTGCCCTCTCAAGAGCATGGAGAAGACACAGTTTGAGAATGGATGTTCTGCAAATAGTTCCTGCAAATTCTTATGGATCCGTCTCTCTTTTTCATTAAAAAAAAAAATTTAAAAATGCTCTGTTCTTCATGGGCTCTTCATGGCCCTACTGTGAATGGTCTCTTGCAGTGCACTGTGCAGTCTCCTGCTGGGGAAGGGGCAGCCAAACAGTAAACAATAGATTTATGTTTGGCCTCTGGCTATAAATTATAACAAGTTTTATAATGCTGATGTTTGACCTTCCATAAATTTTGTCTCATCAATATCTTACCAGCACTTCTGATCAGCTGTAACACAATGGTTTAAATCCTCTGAAAAAGAATTTGGAGGCCTTATGTACTGGGATACTCGATCTTTTAATGGCTGCTATGAAATACCATCAGCAAATTTATGCTTTTATATTGGTTTTCCTCAGCTCTATAGGTCAGAGTACATGTCGGCAGGAAGGGTCCCAGGTTTAGGGGAGAGACAGGAAATTACACTGGACAGGAAAAATGGCACTGCTGATAAAAGTATGATTTTGGCCTAAGTTGTGGTTGACAAGTATCAGGATTGGAAAGGGAGCCTTTGTTTTCTGTTGAATTGTGTTATGATAGAGGACCTAGACAAGAATATCCCATTTAGAGTAGTCAAGCAAAATTGCTTCCCTGTAGAGTTTTTTTTGTGGGAGAACTTTTCAAGTAGTAGGTTAAAATTTCCCACTTCCTTTTCCCTGCTATAAAAATCACTCTTATTTGCATACTTCTAAAATAACTGTAATACAGTAGATACATACAAATGTATAGATTTTTTTCTCTCTTCCCTGTTTGGAATATTGATTAGCATCTTCACAAAGTAAATGGAAATAAAGATCAAAGAAATTTTTTTAATGATACTAAATAAAACACTGCAATACAGAAAAATGTGACAGCTTCTTATTATCAGGATAACATTTTTTAGGTGGCATTATCTCTGTCTGAAACAACTAACAGTGTGTAACAAGGATATTAGGAAGTATTCAGTTTTCTGCAACTTTACTATGTTTCTTCTTCAGTACTTTAAGTGTTCTGTATGAAAATGTATCTCTGCATGACATTGAAAAGTGTTCAGAAAAATACGAAAGAAAACACAGTGGCAAATAACTAAAATAATCACCTGACTTCTAGAATTTAATATAGACTAATTATTTATAGTTGTTGTAGTTACTGTCCTAAAAACTTATATGAGACAGGAAAACATCTAGAGGAGGAGTGTTGTTCTGCCAGGAAAATTTTAATAATTAAAGCTATTTCACAAGAGCAAATGACTGAGGAGATGTTTGTATGAATACTGTTCTGTAGAATTCTAGTAGCTTTGAAAATGTCTACTGTTTTTTACTTGGTTTCATTAAAAAATCCCCTCCCAAGTAGTTTATGATGTTAATCTTCAAACTGAGTTGGCATAGAAGCTCTCCAAAAAGAACTGCAAATGTGAAAAGATTTGGCAATGCTAAATACACAGTTAATATAAGAAACAACCAGCAAAGAAAACCATGGATATCCATAGATACAAGCCACTATTTTGTAGAATCCTATTTTTCTTTTAAAACTTTTTTTTGTCCAATAAAGTTATGTAAAATACCACTTGCATATGTTGTATTCTTCGTCAGACCTATGTGTGTTGCTTCAAAACCAGTGCTGGGGCAGAAATGCAAAAGCTTGTTAAATGTACATAAAGCTAGGACAGCTCTCTGACCTTTTACTAACTACAAAATTACAATGTGTGGAGACTTACAGCTAGGGAAGGAGTCCTCCCTTTTATATGACTTACGGAGAGATGAAAGTGGCTGTCTTTCAGTTTATCTACCCAAACTCTTCTGTAAGAATTGTAGGTAGGATGCTCTTGCAACCAAGATTGGGACTGAAGTTAAAAACTGTGTCAGACTTGAAGCTTGCTTGTGATCAAAGTTATTACTGACTTGCAGGTGGCTTGTGATCAAAGTTATTATTTCATTTGCTGTCTGGTGTGAAAGACAACAATTGTAGGCACTGTTTTGGCCTTGTTCATTTAACAGTTCTTTGAATCAGAATGACTTAGAAGCTCTGGTGGAGCTTCATGTAGAGCAGAGCCCTGGCAGATGATTGGAGCTGGGAACTACTGTCTTCATTAGGTCCTTGGGGTACCTGACACTTGAACTTGAGTTGGCCCATTACATGGCACCAGAGTCAGTGAATAGAGAGTGCAGAGTCCTTTGGAGCCTTTTGTAGGTCTTGAGATTTTGAGCTGTGTATTTGGCTTCTCCCACTCCCTTAACATCTTCTGTTTGCTTATTATAGTCATAGCTGAATATAGAAAATAGAATCTTCTTGCTTATTGAAATGGAACATAGCATCACATGTCACACTTGTCTTTACTGAAGACTTGGTTAACAGAACTGAGCTTCCTTGGAGTTGTTTCTCAAGAAGCTGGTATGCTAGTAGTTGCTAATTCCTACAAAAAACTCACCTATCTTTTGTATACCTCATCCTAACATACTGCTTTCAGTCCCTAAAGCAAAATGTTATTGATGCTTTAGTAGAAATGTGAAACAATCTTGGTATGCAGTGACTCATTTTTGCAGCTCAGTCTTCCTTTTGGGAGAAAAAAATTCTTCCTCTCTTACATTCTTTCTGTCTCTTTCACACTTTGGTACAGGTTGTAAAGACATTTCATGTGTCTACTGTGTAGGATTTCCTCAGAGGAACGATTGAAAGCAGATGTGTGAATATGCACACGCACACTCTCCCATACTCACATATGGTCATATGGAGCTAATGAATTTTGACCGAGCCACAGATGATGCAATAAATCTGTATAGCGGGTTTGGGAGTGTTGCCACTTGTGTATATATGCATGTGGTATGTCCACTTTCCTTTCTGCTCTCTCCTCCTCCAATATTACTTGTATTTAAACAAAAGACATATCAGGATGACCTTTGGGAATGCTAGAATGAACATATTTTTTAAATTTTGCGACTCTTAAAAACGTTTAGTGCAATCCTGTCTGCATTTTTTGTTTTCCCTTCAAAATTGTGAAATATGGTGACTGCATCCCATTAGCATTGCATCTCCACAGCATTTCATTGTGGTCTAGAATGAGACCAGTGCCTAAGTTTTGGTGGGTGGCATTGTTTTGTTTCTAACATGGAAGACTAAAGCAGAGAAATACATGGAATTAATGCTCTGAAAGAGGGGTGTGATTGGAGCTCTGTATGGAAACAAAATCAGCCTCCCTAGCAGTAAAGCTTCAAGATGACATAATTTATCATTTATTTCCATCAGATTCATCCTTTATGTAATGCTCTTCCTAATGACAAAATAATTAGGGGTTGTGTTGGGATAGCAAACTGTGCTCTTGTGTTCAGCAAAGAGAGGAAAACCAAGCTTCTTTCTTGACTTTAAAGACATTTGCCTTCTAACCTGCTCCTGTAGTTTTTCGTGAGTCCTCAAGTCCATGTCAGTTTTCTGGTGAAGGCTTTGTTGGAAATGCACACCCACACTTCCTGAAGAAACCTTATCCTTTAGAAAGGAAGTAGGTTTTGCCCTGCAATCCCATGTGTAATACCTGTGCTACTCTCATGCTGTGTGGGTTGTGCATTTTGCCATTATCAGTGCCTCTGTGAAGCAGAGGAAGAAAACTGCAAGCCAAGAAAATACGGATTGAAAATCAGCTTGGGACTTTGGTGTGGGTAATGGCCAAGAAAAATGGTTTGGCTATTTGGACTCCTTTTAATTTGTCATCCCACGTGGGGCCTCCTCACTAGGTCCCACCTACAAGATGACAGGAGAAACCCACTGCAATTAGGTATGACAAATCCAGCCATATATAGTGCAAAACTGCTGTCCATTGCCAGTCATTGACGGCTGGGAGTTATCAAGGGATAGAGGTATCAGTAAATGCATTTATCTGCTACTTCTATAGTAATCCATGAACTTTGAGCTTTTGTTTTAACCCATTAGCTCTAGAGAGTTGAGAACTTGTCTTCTCTTGACTTTTAATAATCTTATAAAACAGTTCAATTTGCACCTTAAAGGAGACAAGGTACAATTACGAGCATCAAAAACTGTCATAGGTTTTCCTCGAGTTTTTTTGATCCTTACTGAAGTTGTTCCCTTGGAGATTACTGAACTCCCCCAACAAGCAAACAACAGAACAATTGAAAGTGGATGTTTGAGCATTAGAGACCACTTTATGTTCTCCACCTGCACCTTACAAGCTGCAAAATTCTAGGAATTGCTTCTCATGTTGTGAAGACGGCACTGCTGTAGTACTGGAGTTTGGTGCTACCAAAATTCAAACTGGTTTGGGAATTCAAACTGGTTTGTATGTAGGAGGGAATAATCTGTAGCTGTTTGAATGTGACTTAGAGAGTATTTTTAACTTATTTTTCTGATCAATTTGAGGGTTTTTCCTGCTGTTCTCCAATCCTGACTGTTTCAAGTTTTGAATGAACAGTTTTTCAGGGTTGATTTTGTAATGGTTATTTCAAACTAAGCCATATTGATATGTTCTGTTGGACTGGAGTCATATTGCATAAAATAGAATATTCTTCTAACCTTTAATAAAACACAATTGGTGATGTTTAGTGTTATGAACATGGTTGAGAGGTCTTATAAAATAATAAGACTGTATTAGATATAAAGATCACCCTCCAATGCACATTTGGTCTTGAGTTGACTGAGCAAAAAACGGTTAAAAGAACAATTTAGCCACAGAGCCAATAATATCATAACATAAGCTTTAGTGTTTAAAATTGTTTAATCTTTTCCACTTACTTGATCATGACTGTGTACATACATTTCTGGTGACTTCTAGAGAAGGTGTTTGTGGTACAAGACAAATAAGCAACTAAATATGTGGTTTCAAGTCTTACAACACGTGAATACGGTTATATGAACAAATTAATATGCTTTTTGTCAAATGAATATAAATTAATAAAGAAAGATTTAAAGAACTCCATCCAAATTTGTTCTCAGTGGTAGATGGCAGGAAAAAGTGTTTGGCTTGTTAAAAGTTTCACTAATTGCAAACTTTCTGTTAGAGGAGATCAAAGGTATACTGAAAAATGGTACAAGAATTGCTACAACTGTAGGTGAGAACACATTTTTTTTTTTTTTAGATCCAAGTTTTTAAACTGAGAAAGCTGTAGAGGTTTTATGAATTACCTTAATGTCAGTTGAGTGTCAGCTTCATGTGTCATGCTAGCTGGTAAAGTTTACAAAGGACAAAACCTTCAGCAGGAATTACTCTCAGGGCTGTTCCAGCCAGTGTTTGCTGATTACAGCATGTGTGATATTGTAATCAGGCCATTTCTAGTGATATAGCAAGGTATTCCTCTGCCCTCGAGAGCCCTGCTCACACAGTGCATGGTCTGGTTTTCTTGTTTCTCTACTGATCTGAAGTACTAAAACACTCTAAGCTTAATACAACAGGACAAGTCAGTAGTGAGAACAGTGCAAAAAGCCTTGCTAAACTGTCTCAACTCTAAATCTCATTAATAATGTTGGCTGTACCGTGTGAGCAGCAAATATATGTCCATTGCTGAAGCTTGGCTGTTGATCACTGTGCATTCTGTAGTGGGTGGCTTTGTACTTGGAGAAAGGAGAAAACCTGGATCTCATTGAATTTCAGAAAGACTTAACATATGCATCCCTGGCTTGGAGCCTCCACCTGTGGTTTTGGAGCCTGTCTGGACATTCAGGTATGGCCAAGTTTTCTCCAGAACAGCTGTTCTTATAAGATTTAGAACAAGAAGAGGAAATCTCCCAAGAACTGCTGATTGTTGTGGAACTCCTTGCCATTTTGGCAGAAAACTTGCTTTAAAAACTGAGGATAGATCCTAAAGTGCTTAAGTACATAAGAAACTTTACACACCCGAGTAGTTCTGCTGCACCCAGAGGACTTCTGTCTCTGTGTGGAAAACTGCAGATGTGCTTTAGCGCTTGCAGATTCAGGCTTGAGTAGTACTGTGCTTTGATGAGCTTCATCTTCTTTAAATTTGGATCCACAGATAGAAGACACGTGGGCAGGAGTTTTAGAGCTATGGGATAGGCAGAGGCTGAAATACAAATAACTTAAAACTAGATCTTGAGCATATTTATGCATATAGAAATATGGACATCAGTAGTGTCAGGTCTTGAAGCAGGGGAGAGAAGAATGAAAGCTAAGTAATATTGGTGCTCTAAGTTATACGGTGCATCAAGAAAAGGAAGTCATGAGTTTTCTTAGGAGCCTGTAAGTCAGTGGAGTTGGGCTCCTTAGGCTGAGGTCCTGATGGAAAACCCTTTAAAGTTAGGTGGCAAAGTTAGTTGGTAGGAATCACCTTTCTTTCCAAGTGTCAAAACACAGCAAGTATCATCAACAACAAGAGGATGCAACTCTCGGGGTGGCAAACCCCAAGTTCACGAATTATTTTAAATGGCTATATGAGAAAGTAACCAGTAATTGTTCATAAGCATTAATAAAAGTGGAAAGTGACTTCTTATACCAGGTGATCATACTCAAATAACGGTAAAAAGTAGAAGTTTTTGACAGTAGGTGAAATGCAATAGGAGAGGCAGCTAGGGTCAGGTACCTATGGCAGTGCTGAGAAGGGAGGATTTCTTGTCTTGCTTTTGAAAATGTAAAAGCTAGCTAGCTTTATTCTTTGTGATGTATCCATAGCTGTGCACAGGGACAGCTGTCCATACTTGTGACAGGCTAAATGAAGATCTCAAAGGAAAGCAAAGGAGTCAACAATATGTTGAAGATACATAATACATACTCCTTTTTTCAGGAGATCTACCACACATGATCAAGTTGTTACTGTACTACCAGTTACTCTGATGACTGAGATCATCTGTTTTGTGTAAAAGCTCATAAGGGGAAGTTCTATGATAATTTTTGGTGGTGCTGAGATGTTAGGATAGACCAGCTTGGGGCAATTTTTCTGTCTCTCTCTATTTTTTAAAAAAATGAAAGATCCTTCCTCCTCCCCACACAATGTATAGGCACATTTCCAAAACACTACTAATGAATGCACTAATTTAACAGCATGCAGTCTGTAGTGCTGGATTTGAGAACTTTCTATGCACAGATGGAATTTTTCTCCCCTACAATGAACAGATGAAGTGAGAGACAAAACAGGCTTCTTGGATTTCCCAAGGGATTTCTTCAGTAAGACACTGAAGCCCTTCTTTTGTAGGGATAGACTGTGCTTTCCTGTCAAACTTCCATGTTTTGGTTCAGAGTAGTTTGTGGTCAAGTCTGTGCTTTCAGAGTTCACTTTCTGAATATGTGTGGCTTCCTATTGCAGGCTTGTGTTAAAAAACCCCAACACTTCTTAAAATGTGGAATGCTTAGAGCCAGAGCCAACTTGCAGAATTGCTTTGAAATGAGACAGCTTAACTGCTGAGAGCATGAGGATGGAGTCAGTTGCACTTTTGTGCAACTCCTTGAAATCATTGTGGTACTGCTTTAGTCCAAGATATTTAATTTTCCAAGCTAGTGAAATTTACTGCAAGAGTTACAGGTTATTCGTGATTCATTTGCCTGCCCCAGTTTCATATGAGTTACTAAATTTTGTACAGGTGTCAACAAAGAATCTCATGGGATGTTCTGGTGGATGCAGTGGAATTGTTTAAGCAGTTTTAGTAGGGTATGGAGTAAACTAATTAGATGGTATCCAAGGCAGGAAGAGCCTTTTTCAGAGACAGTTCTGTGTTAAAACAAAGGGTAAACTTTTACATTAGTACACAGAACTATGAACGAGTGAGAATCCCTTTATATCATTGCTGCAATTACTCTGCAGATGTGGTTCATTGGATTTTGCAAGCTTCATTCCAAAATGAATCCGGCTGCTTTGGCTTTTAAAGAATTTTTTTCTTTTGTCTGTGAAAACATGTGGTATCAACTCATTAAAAAAAAAAAAAAAAGAAGGAAAAAGGAAAACCTCAACAAAAACCCCTTTGCTGCATATTGCCTTTAGCAGTAAATGGTTACCAACTGTATAAACAATGAAAAACTTTATGAAAATCTCAGTTCACGTATGTCTTGGTGTGTAGCATGTCTTCAAGTCTCTCAGCTTTGAGCTAGCATGAGCTATGACGGTTATATGGGCATCAGGAGGTCTTGGTCAAATGGAAACATTTTCATTTTGTTGTCCCAGTTAATTTTGTAAAGGTTACAATATCACTCAGGCAAACCTATTTTCTCTGCAGCTTGCTCATTGTTTTTGCATCGTGATAGGGGTAAGCCTTCATCCACACTTCAGTCCTGTGTTTTGGTGTCAGATGTTTTTTGAAACATGGTTTGTTAATCCTAAATCTAGTTTTAAGGCTGAGACAGCAGACATGCCTAGTACTTGTTTTAAATTCAGTAAACAACTCATTTTTGGGGCAATAGGAATGGATATTGGAGATTCATTAGAAACCCTTTCTTGAGTTTTTTAATCTGCAGTGCACACTTACCAATTCTCAGGTGTATTTTACCTGAAATAATGTGGAAGAAAATCATGGAACAGCTGCTTTGTCATCCAATTACAGCTTGGGTAGCTGGATAAGTGAGACTGATTTTAGTGTTGGATCTGCTGGATGGAGCAAAAAGCACAGGTGTTCTCTGGAGCTGTGTGCCAAACAAGAGTTTTTGTTGGGTAGGGAATGCTTGTCAAGAAAAGGAAATTATCACTAGCATGCCAAAAACACTTCCTGGAAAAACCTTTTGAAGAGGTTAGTCTTCCAGGATCCATCAGGCTGCATACAAAATGTTGTGAAAAGGTTGTGTCCATAGCAGGAACAGAAAGGACAGGGGAGCAAAGACCTCATTGACAGCACTTTTAGTTTTGAGGTGTTTTAGAGTCACCTTACATTTTCACAGCGGGTAAAAATAAGGAACTATGTTTCACTATAAAGTGGATATTTCAGTCTTGTCCTACTAAATCCAAACAAATATATTCTATTTTGACTTTCCAGTGATTTGAGCTTAGGCTGTTGGAAGTTGGTCAGATGTTGGCATAGCTTGTTTCTGCCATTTTAGAGAATCTCTGTGTCTATGAGACAGATACATTGTTTGTATTGCTAACTAGCCATCAAAATATTTTAACAACACTTTATATATTTTACATAATTTAATGGGTAGAGGTCAGATAGTTCTCAGGTGCTGTATTCAAACTTTGAGCTTTGGTCTTATATATTTGTCCCCTGTACTGATGCCTTAATTATTAGAAGATTTAGATATTTCATTTCTGAGTGATATTACATGAATTTTAGACCATAAATTATATTAATTTTCTTGTAGTCTTAATGCATAAACGTGAAGCTTTCTCCTGTGCCATGTATGCATTTTGGTAATGTAACAACCTCAAGACATTTTGGTTGGTTTTAACTAAATGAAAATAAACAGGCAGCTGGCTGTGTAATGACATCAGAATGCCTATATAAGCCAAATGTTACAGTTAAGAGGATGGCCTCAGAAAATTCTATTTCCTAATAAAGGAAACTGCAACGTTTTTGTTTCTTGTTTTAAAAATCTCAGGTCCTAGTAGGTTTTCCACAATAATGGAAGGCGTTTTCAATATTGTGTAGTTTAAATATAGAACTTGTTGTCTTTCTCAGGTTTGTGAACACTTACTTTGACTCAAACATACAACTGGTTTAATACTACAGGGCAAATTCAGATGAAATTGAGCAGAGAGAATGTAATTTTTAAGATGAAATACCATCAAATATGTTATTTATCTGACTTTCAGTAATTTGTGATAACAGCTGTTGCAAAAGACCTCTGTGTTTTTGTATGAAAGGATAGTTTGTATTAAAGGAACTTTTTTCTCAAGTTCCTTTGTATTTGGTGGCCTTTCAACTTGTTTTGATGCCTTTGTTTCAATCCCTTCACCACATTCTCTGTGAGTTTTATGACCACACATTTGTAACTATTTATTTTGAGTATTTGTGCTTCTAAATGGATCTGGAAAGTTTCAAAAACTGTTTGGTAATACTGCTAATGATACAACTGGTTGTGTGAGATAAGGGATGAAGGAAAGTTACTGGGTAGAAGTAAGCCCATGTCTTTCTATCCCTAATTGTGAAGGGGTGCTATTGAGGAAAAATGTTTGAGGGGTGATAAATATCTTTTGAACAGAATTGTGTCCTCATGATTATAGATGGACTTTCATAGATGTTCAGAGCTTTATCTCTTATGATCTGTTACTTTAATGACCAAATATGTGCAGCATAGGAAGGGGAAAGGGGAGTATAAATTGCAAACTTACTTGTCCTTAAGGAAAGTGTGCTTTGTTCCACACAGCAAAGACCAAGGGCATGTAGAACTGTTATCACATGCTGGGGTCAGGTAAGGTGTCTGTATGAAAAATATTGCCAGCTCTGCTCACTAATTATGTTGATGCAGTGCTCTGCTACAACCTAGCTGAATTATTGGGCATTATCATTAAGCTTTCCAGTCCTTCCTTCTATTAATTCAGTGTTTTTCCTTTTTATACTTCTTTTCCAGAGCTGCACCCAAACTGTAGTGATTCTGTGGGCCTGATACAACTCTTACAATGCTGTAGAATACATTGTGAGGACAGAACACAGGGACAACTCTGTTACTTCCACAGCAATTTTGCAAATACACATCAGATGACTGAAGTGCCTTATTTATTTTTATAAGCCTCTTTGGCAAGGATTTCTAGGTCTTAGCATTAACAACTATTTTGCCAGGTGTCAGTAAAGATTATGCATTCTTGAAATTCTCAGTAATTGTCAATGATATCTGTGCAGTCTGCTTTGAACTTCCAACTTGGACCTTAAGTGTGGAGTGACTTTTAGTAGCAGGAAGGTAGCTTGGGAAATACTAAAGAGTATTTCTGTGCATAGCTGCTGTAGAAGTCCTCTTGGAGGTGTGTATGTCTCTGTTGGGTCTACTTCAAACTGGATGATTCAGAGTTTTCATATGATGTTTCACACTGAGTATGGTATGAAGTTTCATTTCTCACCTTTGGCTCTCATACAGCTCTTTTGCTTTGGAAAGTAAGCTCAAAGTATGGCTAGGGGTGCCAGCATTTAGGTGGGAAAAGTATTGATGGAAACACAGTATTGGCAAACCTCTCCCTTCAGCTGAATGACCTGTACTGTGGACTATTGAAAGAACAGACATGAAGCCACTTTGGAAAAGGAGTGTGCATGTCTCCTGACAGTCTGCTTCTAGCTAATGATAAGACAGCTTTGAAGAGAGCAGAAGCCCCTGAGAAGCTGAAACATGTTGTCCACAAAGGCCCAGATCAGCGAACTATGTATGCTGCAGCCTTCTGTAGGATCTTCAAACATGATTGTGTGACCCATGGTGGTATATGTGTCCATCCAAGCAGAGGAGATGGCCTACTAAGTGATTTCAGAACTCTGCCAACAACTCTACACTGGCTCTGTTATTTGAGCAGTGGGCATCTGGACCCTGTTTCCCTCTGTGACAGTCAAATCCTTCTGAAAATTCTGTGTGTGCCAGAGATTGAGATTCTCAAAAGGATGAACAAAGAGTGTGTTGTCAAATTCCATGACTGCCTCTTTCATTTCTTCTCTTTTAATTTTCTTAAGAATTCTGAAAAGCTAGACTGATATAAGTGCATGTTCTTGATGCACTTTAATTAAGGTCTTCAGCCTCCAAAGAATTCGGATGTTTGCTAAAAGTATATTGGACCCTTATGGAAATCATGGCTGAAGTTATGTCCGGAAACACTCCATAAAGCTGGTTCCTCTGTGCATCATGAAAGAAGAGCAAAGCTAGAGTGCTGTGCTGTCTGACTGTCAGCTCACCAGATCCTAGGCAAAAATATGGTTTTCCATGTGATGAAACTGTTGGCCGGAAGCTGCAGCCCATATCCCTGGTGGTGGTTTCTGAGTCTTTTGACACTGGTGCTGAACAAGCTGACTAGCTGAGCTGTTCTGCCAGAGCCACTACTACTGTGTAATTAAGAATAGATTTTGGGTTGATGACAGATTTGGCAGCTGCAGCTGTGAAATTATGACATTTAAGATTGTCAGTGAAAAGAAAGATAATGGAACCAACTGGACTTCAGGAGAGCAGACATCAGCTTGCTCAGGAAACTGGTAGGACTGATCCTGTAAGAGACAGATCTCAAGGAGAGTGACACAGGAGGACTGGCCTAACCTTTGTCTGCAGTAAGATTATGGCAGAAACAGAATATCTTGGAAGCTGTTTAAGGCTATATGAAGAATGAGGAGGTGATTAGAAATAGTCAACTTGAATTTTCACAGGTAAATTTTGGCTAACTTGCTTGCCTTATGTGGTGAGGTAACTGGTTCAGTGGCTGAGGACAGTGCAGTGAATATTCTTTTCCTTCATTTTTGATGTTGTCTCCCATAGTGTTCTTTAAGACAAGTTAGAAAACAATTGACTGAAGTCTGCTGGATAGGTGGAAAACAGACTGGACAGAAAGACCACTGCTTAGTAACTGTTAAGTTCAGCTGGTGGCCACTTTCTACTGGTGTTCTTCAGCACATGCACATTGTGACCAAGGCTGGTCCTTCCATTCTTTGTGTCTTTCTGTAGGCACCTGCCTAGATTTATGGCTGTGTAGCTCTCTGTCAGGAAGTTTTCGGTCTTCCTGGCTGATACATCAGTAGCCATCCAGCCACATACAACTATACTTAACACTGTTTCATCTGAGATCCATGCTTGCTGTTTTTCCCTTACTCCTGTTGGCAGTCACCCAGCCTCCTTTACATGCACTGTGCTAGTACTTTGAATTTTGCTTTCTGCTTCACTGTACATCTTGCAGGTGTCCACAGCCATGGCCTTGCATTGCATTTTAGTCCTTATACACAGTGACAGGACTTAGCAGGACTTAGTGTCTTTTGCTGAGCTCATTTTGGTTGTTTGGTATGGTTTTTTGTTTTTGTTTTTGATTTTGGGTTTTTTTTGTTTTGTTTTGTTTTGTTTTTTGTTTAAATGCAGATGAAGATGTACATAATGCATCTATCTGATTGTTTATGCCATGCCATACAGAAAGCCATCCGGACACACTTCTCTCATGACTTTATGTAGTTAGCATTAGCTGGGCTTGTATAGGTTCACAGCTACTTTACACATCTTGGTTCTGTTAGGGACACCTATTTTGTGAGTCAGAAAGAGATGATAAGAAAGACCATAAAGACCAGAACATGGTTTCTCTGGCTTCTGTCCACAAGCAGCCTGTAAGCCTTTAATTGAGAATGAGGTGGTTGAAGTTATCAAGTGCCCATAGTTGTCCATGAGGTATGTAGTAAAACCCCAGAAAAAAAGGAAATGGGAAGAGACTGTATTCCTTTTAAGGAGGATTATTGCTTCCTCATGGAAAAACCCAAACAAAACAAACAAAAACCCCCCTTCTTAACTCTTTGTTTAGGGTTAGTATTGTTTTTGGATCCTGTTTTAGTCAGGACTACAACACAGGTATGAGAAGTCTTATACGTGTAAAAGTGGGAAGTATTTCTCTGTTGAATATGTGTCTTAAGAGGCATAAATGCCAGAACTCAGGCTGGATTCTGTGCTTAGACTCCTTTGATGCCTGACATTTAAAACTGTTATTGGTTCCATATTGGGTGAGCCGTTATGTCCAGTAATGGTTTCAATTGCAAATCAAAAGAAATCTTTCTGTTCAGTGCAAACCTCTGTTTATCCAGCTGCTGCATGTGTTGGGTGATGACTAGTGCAAAAGCATGAAGTAGTGAAAGATGCAAGATTTTTCTCAGCAGTCTTCAAACAGCAGAGCAGAGCATTCAGTCTGTCAGCTTCAGAATCTGGGAGATGAGGCCAAGAGTTCTTGTGTGAGCTGGATTGTGGAGCTTTGCAACGAAGACTTTTGATTGTCTAGTTACATTGGCCTGCATAGTCAGGATCTTTTTGGTCTATGCAATCATCTTCATGTAAATTTTTCTATAGGTTGTGATTCTCCAATCCTCTCTACTGTGAATAAGTGCCAAAACATCAATCTGAGGGAATGTGGTGCCTACTGTAACCTGTTTTGATAAAACATAAAAGTGATGTCACACTTTTATGTGTAAACTGATTCACAATTGATTGGTTAGTGATTTCATATACAACTGATCCACAGTGATGTCATATACTGATTTTTGTTTGTTACAAAATGGGACATAAAATGCATCGAAGGTATGTACTTCATCAGCTGTTCTACTGCCATTTGGCTCAAGCACAGCTTTGATTTTGTGACTAGTAAATGTTTGAGGTTCATAATTTGTGTGCATCATTTCTATTAACCTAAAGCCTACAATCAACTTTTAAAGTTGCCTGTAGCAGAATTTGTCTGAACCACCTGTTCTAAGAAACATAGATATCTAAGATCTGGCAATCCAGCCTGTGTTTGCACATCACACTTTTGTCTTTCATGAAGAAAAACTGCTTTTTTCTTTGAATTGAGGATTTCTTTGGTAGCTCATATTTACATTTCTAAATATCTAAACTACCTGTTCTAGACATGGAATGCCCACTTGGCATTTCAGAGCAACTCTCAGAAATGTGTGCTTATTTCAGACTTTTTTTTTAGAATCAAGCCCTTCATTCAGAAACAATTTGGGAGGCTATGTGTATGTATGCAGGAGCTGCGCTCAAAGGATTTACAAAGAATTAATCATTTGCCTAATTTAGCTTGCAGGTTTTGCAGCTTATTGAATTTCTTGCAGTTGTTAGGGCTTATTGAATACTTCAGATTTCTGTGCTCAAATTCTGCCACGGTTCAAACAAGATCTACTAATATTAACTTCTAATGAACATTCTAATATGGGTGTTACATTTATAAGAGGTCTTTGTATATTTAATATTTCTACATAACTTGCATCGCAGTAGTAAAAAAAGTAGAGTGAATTTGAAGGTAAGCACTTAAAAACTGGTGTTAGTATGTAGTCTGCCTCTCTGGTCTTACTTCTAAGATGCAGAATAAATTGTGATCTTTACCTACATAATCATAGACTCTCTTTTTCCTGCAGTCTTTTTCTCTTTCAATGTGTAAGATGCATAGAGCTAGGGCAGCTGATCAGTATTAATTTTTAGTTGGTGTGTGTATTCACTCCAGGATTATTGCATAGTATCTAAACATGTTGCTGAAAATAGCTTTGTTAATTTATTGTTTTGAGTTTTCATCCTTGTCTTTATTATATTTCAGTACCCCTGAGCAGTTATGTGAGTTCAGATAGTAGAAAAATAACTACTTGCCTTGTATTGGTCCTGTTAGCTTAACTAACCTGTTAGAGCTTCCTCTGCAGTGGGTAGACTCTGCTTTACAACCCAAAGCACAATTGTATCTCCATTCATTTCTGAATTTCAGACTTGAGATGCTATCAACAAAAACCAGTGTGTTGCAGTTCAGAGTTTGCACAGGCACACAGAAGAGCACTGCACAAATTCATGGGTCTACAGTAGGCATGAGAGGAAACTTGCTGTGTATGGATGTGGCCTGCTGTCAGCACGAGGATAGTTTTTTGAAGAGACCTCATCATGCAAGTCTAGAGAGGATGAAAAACTCAAAATAGATTTTAAACATGTATCAGTGATTGCATCTACAACTGTGCCTGTTCCTGTGTCAGTGTTGTCCTTCAACTCAAAACTCTCCTGGTTCCAAATGCTCCTCACTGTTCAACAATCATGTAGCTCAGCAGTCTCAAGAACAGGAGGCTGAATGAGTTAAGAGTGGAAACAGTTTCTCTGGGTGAGCTAGCAGTTGGTCCTGCCTTGAGAATCTTTTGATAAAGAATGGAAAAAAAAAAGTACAAAACAGAACTCATGAGTGTATGTATAATTATTACAGTGTAATGTATTCCATGTAGGAGGAGGTGGTGTCTTGGCCCCAGGCTCTTTGAAGAATTATTAACACAGGTTGTAATGGGAAACCAGAAATAGGCCATCCCTGAAATATAATTCAAAGTATACTGCTATTAAAGACTTCAGGTATATGTAAAAATTGATTACATACCCATTTCCAATTCCGAATATAATTTTCATTTCTTCTGAAATTATATTTCAAGGGCATTTGCTTTTCAGTTTATCTTGCTCTTACCCTTCATTTCCTGACTCTTCACACAGTAAGACTTTTCAACAACCAATGAACTAGCTTTTGAATTGTTGGGAGGTGAAATAGTCTTTGTCTTTTATATTTACTTGTAATCAGCATGAATTGTAAAGAACAGTATTTATTGCCTTGCAACTGTGGTTTTGTCTATTAATAGGCTGATGCTCATATGTGTGGTTGACAACTTGTTTCCCTAGTAGGCAGGCTGCTTTCTGAGGTGATGATCCAATTTACTTTTAGTGTGGATAAGAAAGACCTGTCTGAAGCGCTGTCCAGGGAGGCTGTGTGAAAGACCTTGCTTCTTAAGGTTAATGATCTAGAATTTCACACATAACGCAAAATATTATGCTCTATGCATTCTTCTTACTGATTACAAAAATTTTTTATTTAGTGTGCTGGAATAGTCCATAAACTAAACATACCCTGTTCTTTTAATTGGATGGAGAGTAATACTGCTAATTGGAGAAACCTGAATGAAGTAGTTGGTGCTACATGCCAAATGACAGATTTTATACAGGAAGTATACCTTGTCCTTTATATGCATCAACAGAGTGGTAGTGTAAACATGTAATACAAAATGAAGCTGATAATACTCAGAATCAATTCCATTATTTTACAGACACTACTAGTGTTAGACAACATCCTTACCTGAGATATGTTTAGTGTTTATTTTGGAAGCTAAAGCAGGTGTAGACAATTGACTTTGCCTGAGAGAAGGATGTGACTGAGAGCTTGATGAGATGGATGGTGTTTCTTCAGCATTCCTCCAGAAGAACTGCCTGAATGCAGAAGAAAAGAGCAACACATTTCACCCTCCACCCCCAGTCTGTTTGGTGAAGGGAAGAGTTAGTAATTATTAAAAGGGCATCCACTTAGTGTGGAATATCACAGATTCTTAAGATTAAGGCTAGTCTTTCCCACGTTGTCAAGAGCAGCTTGATTCACTAGGAAGTTACTATTAGGGATGATTAATTTCATAAATAAAGGAGGCTCAGAAGGATGAAAACACACGCACAGACACACAGAGCACAGCTTTAGTCTTTTTATCCTGCTGCTGCTGATTCCTAGGTAAACATCTCTGCATCCTGGTAAAATCCTCTAATCCTTTTAGTGTTGCTCTGTAGTGTGAAAAGTAGGTTGAAGGTGCCAGAGTACATTTTACAACATTGCCTTCTAAGTAAACACTTTGGAGAATCTGGGGTATACCTAGCCAGGCTGAGATACTGCTGGACAATTTGAAATTTAGAAATGTTTTGTACTGCCCCTCAAGTAATAGAACAAAAGCATGCTGGTGACATACTAATTGTGCAAAATTGTTTGCAAAATATGGAACCTAACCTGATAGTTTGACAAGAAGGTGAAAAGATATTTCTTTTTGGCTTGGCATTGGAAATTTCGCTGACTTCCATGGTCTGCAGCTGAAGGCTTGGTGGGCCTCTGTTAAGGAGCCCTGTCTGTTTTATCAGACAGCCACCTTCATGAATTTGGGAAAGCTAGCACTAAATGAATGGGAGTGAAGTAAATGTTGCTTTGGCTTCAGGTAATATTTAAGGTATCATAACTAGGTGAAACCATATTGGTGAGAAAAAAATTAAATCAAAAATTTAAACGCATTAAGATGGAGAGAATAGGACTGATAACATTTGAATACAAATTACTGTATCTTTAAGGCAGAGGAACTAGTTATCTATTTGAAATGAACAAAATATGATTTTCATGAATGTAGGAAATGAAGACGTAGATATTTGTCTTTATGTGCTTGGATTTTGTCGGAGATGGAATAAACAGAATGCATTAGCAAACATTTTCTGAAGGGTAAGCAAAAGGGAAACGTGCATAGATTTGTTTGTTGGTTGTTGGGGTTTTTTAAATAACTTTGAACCAAGGTTATCATGTGAAAAACATGGATCTCTGATGTATTTGATTGCTAAATAGATATTCTTTCCTTTTCATTTGTACTGCAGGGAGCAATTCTGCCCTATTACTGTTCTTTCCCTGGGACAAATAGCAAGTCACGCAGATATACACGGCAACCCTTTCATATCTCCCAAAGCCAATTATAATTGCTTTAGTAAATTGCAAGTTATGGACTTGAATAGAGGGGTAAAGTATCCACCAGAACTTTTTGCCAAGTTCATTGGTCATCAGAGAAATTCAGGGAGAAATAAGAATTGCATAAGATACAAAAAGAACAATGTGGCCCTTTTTTTTTCTATTTTTGTCATTCGCAATTAAAGTGGCAGAGTATATTCAGCTGTGAGAAATGTTCTCCCTTACCACAAGAGTGTGCAGCACAAGGTTTTTATGACTCCAGTTGGAAACACAGACTAACTAAATTCAACTTCTAAAGGTGTAGAAGGGATAGGCAGGAAGGGACAGAAACTTGTATGTACCTCAGTTTTTTTCAAATCTGCTTTCAGAAGGACCATTTTAGATGCCATTTCTGAACAAGTAGGCCTTAAAGTTAAACTCCAGTCAACTCCAGTGCAGAGTTTTTGAGGAGAACACTACCCACACTCACTCATGTGTTGGCTCTGGATGGGTGGTTAGCCAGTCCTGTGTCCTTGGGGTGGCAGGGCCGGCTGCAGGAGCAGGGGCAGGGAGCACAGGCACAGAGGCAGGTCCTCGCAGCTGCTGGAAAGCAGGAACTGGTGCACAGCTCCAGCACTGCAATGACAGCTCCTTCACGTCAGTCTCACACTTACACTGGAGATCCTGTCTTTTCATTAGATGTGGAGCCTGGAGACGATCTTGTCCTTTTGCCCACAGTCCCTGGCCTGTCTACTGTGTGATGTGGATGATGTTTCTTTCCTAGGCTGGACCAAGTGCCCTTTTCTGTTCCTTGTCCTGCTGCCAGCTTAAAGCAGTCTCTTCCAGGCTCTCAAGGTTGCTTTTCTGCATTCACCAGCAGATGACCATCAGTAAATTGTGAACAGTCCTGGGGTGTCTGTGGTGAACCTGTGCCCACATTTTGGGGCCTCTGTGTTTCCCCGTTGGTGACCGGGCCAACAGGCGGGGGCCGGGTGCTGCAGGGGCGGCACCGGGCCCAGTTAGCATCGGGCACGTGGCCTCTTCACTAGTGATGGCAGCATGATTTTCAAGGACCACGAGGAAATTCAAGGGTGTGCTAATCCCCTGGACCTCCTAAATTCTCGTAGCATACTGATGGGGGTTTTTTAGTTGTTGATTTTGGGTGGTTAGTTGGTGTTATGTTTTTTTTTAAAACCTGTTAAATCCTGTGTTACGCAAATGGACTCCCACAGATGATGCATTCTGCTGTATCATCTCTTCATTTGTAGTATTTCAAAGCTCAAGAAGTTTTGGGGGCATTTTTTCATGCTACAGTTGAAATGTGTGAGTTTTAATCCTGTGGCTTAGTGGCCTTGGCATTTTGCTGGTGGCTGTCTTTGCATGAAACACTTGGTTTAGACGGCTGCTAGTTTTTAATTCACACATACAGCAGACTAAATTATTTATTGCATAACAGTAATTTTTTATTAAAAAAGCTCGTTTAGTTCAGTACGAGATTCTTCAAGTAGAATAGAATTCAATTCTTAACAGAGTCAGTAATAAATCCATATCTAATGCTGATACAGAAAGAAGCTGTTTATTGGTTTCCATGCCATTGAACTAGCAAGGAGTCATGGTCTTCAGTGGTCTGTGCTTGCTATGCATCCTCCTGTGGTCTCCTTCAAAGACAGGCTAAAGTGATTTCAGGCTATTCTGCATCAGTATATCTGCTTGTGTGGGGTTTCTGGTTGATGAAACAAAGCGTCAATATATGTCAGAGCTAGCTCCCTGAGAGTGCAGAAGCCTAGAGCAGAGTTACAGAAGAAGTTGCTTAAGTTATTTCTTTATATTTTGAATTATTATTTTTGGAGTGCTTGTCTTTGGATTTACTAAGGGAAGAATGACCACTGCTGTTGAGAGGTGTTCTTGCCAATAGTTAATGTAAAAATATTTGAATACTATTGAATTTGATTTTAAATAAACTTCAAATATTTTGAATTTGAGATGTTTGATTCAACTTTCAGACAGAAATTATTTGGCCTTTACGGGACTTTTCAAGCATGAGGGATTTTTTTCCAGTAGAGCCCCTCAATGACGCAAGTGGCCATCTGGGAATAATGCAAGATAAAGAAATATTGCCATGGTAGTGGAGGAGGAAATGTTTATATTAATGTTCTTTTTTACTCATTGGAACGGCATTTGCTTCAAAAGGTAATGTGCAGATTGCCATTACATCTCTTGGTTCCAGCTTACTGCATTTTATGTAACAGGTTAACCAGAATATTCTCTGTATCCAGACACACTAGGATAAATAAGATGCTGTAATCAGCTGTGACTTGATCTAAGAGTCTACTGAATTGAATTCTGTGTATTTTTCTGAAGGACTGAAAAGTGCTATTGCAAAAGGAGAGAATTTTTCTGAGAGCAGAGAGGAAGGAAAATGTGAGGAAAAAATTAGTGATTACTGGTTGTCTCTGATTTGCGAAGTAGAGAAAAGCTCATCTTCAGAGAGAGTAACTGAGTGGCAAATGCAAACTGGTACATGAAATGTATTTTGTGCTGTTTGCATGCCTGTTTTTTAGCTGCACAACTAGTAAAAGCCTCAGGAATGAGAGTCGTTTGTTTTGAATCATAGATTAATTTCTTAAAACAAAATGATCACTGTACTCTATGTAGGGAAAGAAATTTTAACTTTTAACTGTAGAGAAAGCTTTCTATTTGTTTCTGTAGTTTTGGGGAACTTCCAAATAACTACTCAATTTTCAGAAATGACTTATTTTTAATTAATAACACATTTGAGGAGATTTAGCATATGTTTTTACAGAATTATTAGTCCAAGATTCCTACATTCCTTTCTTTGTGTATCCTGCTTAGTGTGACAGATTTGAACAGGGTTTTTTTGTTGTCAAGAGTGCCTCCATCTCTAATATGTAAGTATACCTTCAAATTGGGTAGCCTGATTTGTGTAAAGTAACTGTACTACATGAGAGACAGGTCCAGAAAAAGAATTAGATTTTAAACCTGGTGAGAGGGACTTTTGTTTTGTTAAACAATACGCTAATTAAACAGCTAACCTCAAATATAATATGAAAAAAATAAAACCCCAAAAAATTCCACAAACAAAAAGATATCCCCATGCAAAGAGAGATTGAAAATCCTGGCCAAGAAGCTGGGTTTGTGTTATGCAATAGATATGTTGATATTTTTGTCTAACCAAGCAACTTGTGGCTGAGATGCAAACTGGACCTGGATACCTGTGTCTTAGGCATCATAACTCCAGGGGAGCTTGTTTTGGCTGTAATGTTTGCCCTCCTCCTGCTGAGTTCCACTTGTCTCTGGGATTCCTTAATGGCCTGACAGTCAGGTTGGGAGTGACTGCAAAGCTCCTTTCAGCAGCTGGTGGTGACACTGGGAAGGGGAGCACTGGCAGGAGCTGATGGTGCTGGGTGCTGCCGTGACAGGGGCTCAGGAAGGTCTCCAGCAGTGCCCTGGGTGGTGCTGGGCTGCTCCAGCAGTGGAGCTGCTGGAATGTGGGTTTGGGCTTAAGAGTGTAACAGGGAATTGTATTTCCTGACTTTTGGATCAGATAACTGTTTTTATCTCATCCCTTGGTCATATGAATAATAAGGAGGATGACCTCTCCAGGGCACACGTATCTTTGGTGTGGCTCTGTGTAGTTCTGAAGTTGCACAGCTGGATGTTTCTAAACTTTTAGTTTTAGAAAAGAGTTCATTTTCCCCTTCTGTCTCAATAGCAAAAGGACTGATTTTTGAGCCCAGTGGGAAATGTGGCAAATATTTTAATTACAGGAAGCAGTGTTTTGATCTGAATTTTATAGATGTATGTGTTTAACAAGCCTGACCTTTGGCTGAGTTTTGTTTCTGGGCTTTTTTTCTGAAGAAGAGTTAGATATTTAAAACCTATTACCCCCTTTTCAAAAATAAATTAAACTCTTACAGAGATTTTTGAGATGAAGCTTTGGCATCTGTTCATTGAATCAAATGAATATTAAAAAATTCCTAGCTAAACCACAGATAGTTACATGTGAAATACTAGAAAGAAAAGCAGCTGAAATGTTTCCAAACACATTTTTAAAATTTACATTTGTTTTTATTTTGCAGCTTCCTTCAAAAATCTTCAGTACAGGTTTTGTTCAGTGTTCAAAACCAGTTAAGTTCTTCAGGCGTTTTAAATTTGCTACTTGGTTTTTAAAGATTCAGTGAATATAAAAATAGAATTAAATGTTTGTAATTTACTTAACGCAGCTTAGATGTGGCAGCCACTGATACTGGTGAGGGTGGAGGTTCTGGTTGGAGCCAGCTGCCCGCCGTGTGCATCAGGGCCTGTTCAGTCACAGGGACACATGGACACGAGCCACACACAGTTGGTGTGGTAGCAGCGTAACACGTACAGATACTCTGCAGACAAAAATCCTGGAAGGGGCTGGGAAACCATCACCCTTTCACTTTCCACTTCCTCTCCCTTTCTCACATCCTCAGCCTTTATGCTGGGAGGCTCTGCCAATATTTCTCAGCTCTCTCCTATGCTCTGGGATTGCAGTCAGCCTAAGATCTGGCAGGTTTATTGCTGATGTTTCTTTTTTCCAAGCTAATTGCAAACAGCCTCATTAATAACGTGTTTGATGATTATGTCAAATTGTTGGTTTTTTAAATTTTGAAAGGTACTGGTTCAGAGTCCTTTTTTAGGGGCTGATCTCCCAGCATTAAGGTGACTTTGAGCAGAGATTCAGGTTGCGTTTTGTTCCTGAGAATCTGGAAACAGTTCTGACTTCTAAAGTATGGGAAAAATGTTTTAAATGGTATTTGTTTATGCTAATGTTGCAGTCAGCACACACCTTGTTTTGTTTACTAAGTATCTTCTGAGGACTGCAGATGTTGTTTGTTTTGATTGTGAGACATGTAAGTGTTGGTCCCTGGGAGGCTGCTCTGTGAATTTGCAAACTGATAAAACCTGAAAAATGTGTTGGTTGTAGAGATCATCTTGTTTGCTAAGTGGTTGTTTGTATTGAGCTGATGAATGAATGCAAATCAACAATATGAAGACTTAAAAGCCTTTTATATACATAGATATAAAAATGATTGTTGATAGACCTTTGTGCATAAGACCATCAAGAAATTGTGTAAGATCTAACAATGACTTGGAGAAAAACAGCTGTTTATAATAAAATGGATATAATCAGGAAAACCTTTGTTTGATTTTTCCCATCTGGTCACTTCTGTTACTACAAGGGGAAGGAACAAAAAGGTTTGTTTATTTTAGGGCATTTGAAAGAAGCAGCAAGTCTCAGCCTTCTTGCCCTGCGTGGGAGTTATTAGCTGCAGAGGTAGCACCTTCTCTAACCCTGATACAGAAATGGTCTGCAAACAGCTGAACTGGTCAAGGCACAGTTAACTCCCTGTTGAGAACTGAATGGCTTAGTTTTCACTAATCTTAATAGAAGCTGGGATAGTTGTTATTACCTTGGGATCAAATACCACATGCCTAACTCAAAATTAACGAGAAACTGGAATGAAAGCTCAAAGGTTATTTATCTAGACATTAGTTTTCTCTCCTGAGTGGAAATACTTCTTTTCTATTCTTAGTGTAGAAAACGGGATAAACCAGAGTGAACATGTTACTGTGACTATAACAGCAAGAGTGAAATGATTAAAAATCCTACATGTGTGGCAAAGCAAACCAGAGCCGTTTGAAGAGGGTCATGGCAATTTTGGTAAAGAGATCATGAGTTAGCATTAGGAATAGATTGAAACAAGCTTTGTGTTTTCGGTTTTGGTTTTATCTCCTCCACACAGTGTTCTGACAGCTCATCTAAATGCATCAGTTTGGATTTCTAGTCTTTCTCTTTACTGTTTTTTTTTTTTTCATTATCCACGTGGAGTTTATTTCGTAAGAATAAACCACAAGAGTAATGGGTGCTGTGTGATTGTGTTGGTCACTGACTTTCCTTGGTCGAGTCTGGAAAAAGACCTTGCCTTTTATCTTAGCACCTCTGCTCAGCTTTGCAAAGGTTATCCTGCAAAATGTTATAGAAGATGCAAATGGCAGGCTTGTGCACATAGATGTTGTGGCCTGCTTCTACATACAAAGTCTGCAAAAGACATCACTGTCTGTAGATGATGTAGCAAGGGACAGTGTATTTCCTATTTAATTTGCCTGTTTGATTTTACAGAGCCATTCCTTCTTCCCCTGCTATCTGAAGCAGAAAAGAAAGCCAGTAAACTGAGAAAAAACAAGATCATTTAATCTGGTGCTTGTCTCTTGAGAATCTTGCTCGAGTTGTTCTAACAAGTGGCCAAAAGGAATCTTGTTGGATAGAGTTAAGCGGGAGAGGGAGTGGGACAGAATGGCAAAACTGAATCACGGAGGGAATGTACTTTTGTGAAATGGCTCAAAAGATGGTTCAGACTTAGATAGAGAGGTGCTGAACAGTGTTCAAAACCCAGCTTCAAATGTCTCAATGTTTATTTGCATTTGCTGTCTGGTTTAAATTTTAAACCCAGCTACATAAAGACAAAGTTTTAAAGCAGTATATCTGGTTTTAACCCAGTAACCAAAGACCGCAAAGTAATTTAACTTTTATTAGTCTTGGAAAAAATTTGAATACTTGCTGGCTTGTGGTTTGGATGTGAAACATACAAAAATGGTGTTATTTTTTCTGATGTCAAATCTGTTTTTTTCATATTAGTAGACATCCGATTTTGTTCCATTATATAAGGATTCTTCAGACAGGCAGTAAGAGACAATTAGCTCTTGAGACATAGTTTATTTAACTTGATAATTTTGTACTAATGCAAATGCCTTTGCATTATGTGGTGTCAGCTCATTGAGATAAAAATGAAATCACTTGCATAAGTGATGTGAGGCCTCTTCTTATGTTGCTAGAGTTTGTACGAACATGGGATTTCTAACTCTTGGAGACAGCAGCTGTGCTTTTCTGTAGGAGTTAACTTACATCAAACACACTTATGTGTAGCTCCTAATGCATAAAGTACTTTCTGTCTGCAACTTTATTTTTATCCTCATGTGTCTTCTCCTATTTTTGTCCAAGTCAGAACTTTAAGGAAACCAGAGAAATTCATCTGAAAGGGAAATGCACAAAATTTATGGGATGCAATACTATGGAATTAAAGCATCTAGCACTGGTTCTCTTCCTTCTCTTCCTTGTGCTCACTTGCCTCTGCCATCCACCAAGTGTTGAGGCAGCAGGAAAATTAACTTTCTTTCTTTTAACATCAAATATCTCGTTTTATTGCTGAGCAGTAAAAATCAGTGGTGTTTTGAAAGGTAATGATTTGTATAAACAAGTATAATTTCAAGCTAATTGGAAGAAATTTTCTAGCAGTTTTTTAAAATGTGGAGTCAGAGTGCAGAGTATGCAAAACACTACAAAAGTACTGGACTTAAAATTATTTGGCCAACTTTGAGAGAGAGTATGGTAAAAACAGATGGTTGGATAGTGTGCTGATATTCCTGTTTTGGCTAAAATGAGACAGCTCATACTCAGATACCTGTTGCCTCTCATCATGTACAAAACCAGCAATGGTGGGCTTGATACCAGAAGATAAATTAGCTTTAAGACAGGTTACCTGGCCCAGTTAAATCATGTGGTGGTCGCAAATATCTCAGTCTTGGCAAAATAACTTTGAGTTTCCAGCAGCCTCTCCAACTCCATACAAACCCTTTGATATTCTGCTGAGCCCCTAGTCACAGAGTGAAAAACAAGCAAACATTCAGAAACTGGACTGACTGTTAAGGTGAAACTGCCCAACTTTCAGGGAGGTGTCAATAATGCTTTCATAGTAAGTAAACTTGTTTAAGTTTCTTTTTTGTATTTTTTTCTTTTCTTCTTCCCCCTCTCATGGGAAGTCTTAAACACTTGCCCTTAATTCCAGATGACAGGTTGTTATCAAACAGCTGTTCCTGGTAGCTTGCTGTAGGTGACTGCTTCTTCCAGTCTAAGCTGGGCAATATTTAGCACGAGAGGTTTAGAATTTGCACCTAATAAAGTCAGCTGATTGCAAGAGACACTTTTAATTTTAGCCAGAGAAAGAAGCTTTAGGTTCTTCCTGAGCTTTCCCTTTTAAAACATCAGAGGGGTTATCTCAGGTTTTAATATGGCTTTGGTGCACTTGCACACAGACAGGATTGACAAACTGTTTGAGCATGTGAACTCAACAACAAAGCTCCTGCTGTCATGCAGATACATTGTCACATTAAAAAACAACAGGAGAGAAATACAATTCCTATAAGTAAATGCTTTCTCAAAAGAGGGTTGTGGTTAATACACAGAATATCTGGATTACTTAAATAAATTGTAGGGTTTGCTTTCTTTTTTTCTTTTTCTTTGTGTATAACTTTGTTTGTAGATTAGGCAGGAATTCTTGTTCTGACAGTTCTGGTTCATTTTCCAATTTGTATAACAGCAGTATTCGCCCATGGTTGCATGAACAGTGTTACTGATGAGTGCTACATAACACTGTCAGTACTATATGCTTTTAAAGAGGAACAGAGAAAGTTGATGATATTTATTTGCTTTAATCTATTTGATAATATATAAAATTTGAAAACAACCTACTTAGGAAAGTAACTAAAATATTTCCCTTTTTATATAGTTGTATTGTTAATTAATGATAAGTTTCAAGTTCTATGGATTTTTTTAACTTCAAAATAGAAGGAGTTTGCTGAGTGTATGTGTCAGGAGGTACATGGAAAACCAATGTGCTGATAAAGGACTTCAGTCAACCATACCTTTTCCTCTCATTTTGACATGTGAAAACTGTAAAGTAACTAATTGTTGAAAGTGCTTTGCAATCCAACTTTGATGATATTTAAATATGCTTTTCAATGTTGACTCCTGCCAGTGCTTCACGTTTAACGTGGCATTTGAGTTGCCATCTTGACATGAGTGGGGTACTCTGGATTGGTAAGAAAGAGTGAAAATGTCCTTGGGACAGGTCTGATTCTGTCAGGGAAGTGGCCAACTGAAAAGATTTCTTGGAATTGTAGAAATGTAGCAAATGTTTTGAAACTTGCAGTTCTTATTGTTTAGATTGGAAATGTTAAGCATATTTTCATTAGTCTCCTTTTCTACTATTAAAGCATTATGGTAAAATAATTGCATTCCTTTCAGTCCATTTTAGACCTTACATGATTTCCACTATGAGTAAAAATAATAGTAATAGTAGTTAAAATAATTGTCAGGGGGTTTTTTCCTCCTCAGGAATTTATCTTCTGCAAAGCTAAATTGTTAAATTCTGTAGAAGGCAAATTTCTTTTATTGCTCTGACTATATTTGAACAAGATGCTTAATCTAATTGTTCCTAGTATTTGTTTCAGCCAGCAATAAACAGGGCAGAGAATGAGTGCCAGTGCAGTTCATTGATCTGATAATGAGAGGTGCTTGTTCTGTGTCCTGCTTCCTGGTCAGGTCTGTCATGTCTTCAGAGCTGGTGCTTCTGGAACTGGCAGGGCTGGTGTGCTGCATAATGGATGAGCCTGAACTGATGGAGGCAGCAGGTGCTCTAGTAATAGAAAAGAGCAGTGTATATTATTGTTGTAGGCATCATCAATCCTCCTCCCTTTCTCCCTCTGCTTTCTGTGTCCTCCAAACAAAGGCTTCCTATATCTGCAGCAGCAGGAGAGAAAAGAGCAACAACTTGCCCTGTGTAACATTGTTGGGTTTTGTCTCAGGGGCAACCTTGTAAATAGGTCTTGATTTGATGCTCGAGATCTGTGAATGGCATGTTTATCAGTGCAGAGGACAACAGTATTGATTTATGAATTCCATTTAGCAGAAAACTCTTACTGGTTACTGTTACTGTTATTTGTAACTGCCCTATTCCAGCTAAATCAGATGAATGAAAAATAGCTTTCAATCTGATACTCATAATGCACTGCAAGATCTCTAGCTCCTGTGGGAGCAATCTGTTGAAAGATAGGTCTAAACATTCTTTAATTGGGGAAAATTGTAATTTTTGGGAGAAGGAGGAGGAGGACAGAGAAATAAATAGAGGTTCTTAGTTCTGCTTAAGATGCTGATGGCTCTTGGAAGTGTCTTTTCAAGAGTAAGCTGTGATTTGAAATCTTATAGAAGTACTTCCTTTTCTATTGATAGGCAGTCAAGTCTACCAACATCTCATGTCCATGTGCTCTAAGACATCAGCTGATTCTAGCTGTTCTGCAGTGTTTCTCTTGTCTGGAGCATTAATGGCGGTCATTATTCCCTTTTGTTGGTCTCTCACCCTCCTTCAGGATTTGGGTCAAAGGGGCCATGGAGAAGAGTTGGGAAGAACAGAAAACCAGTTTCTTCCAGTGGAGGCTGCAGTGGGTTTTCTATCTGCTTGTGATGTCATCATAATTTAGAGAGAAATAGTTGTTCTGTTTCACCATACCTTTCTATTTAGCTTCTGGTGGTTTCATTCACTTATGGCAGAATTCTTTTTGTGGCTGTGTTGTGTTTTCATACTAGCTGGGAACTAAGCACCAGACAGCTGCTCACTCACTCTTCCCTTGCAGGAAAATGAGGGGAAGAGATTGGAAAAGGTAAAAGTAAGAAAACTCATGGACTGAGATAAGATTAATTTAATAATTGAAATCAAATAATCCTACATTTTAATGAATAGGAAAATAACAAAGAGTGATAAATAAAACCCAAGAAAGGCAAGTGTTGCAACAGAAAACAATTTCTGACCAACAACCTGCCAGTGCCCAGCCAGTCCCCCAGCAGCAGCTTCCCCACCAGCCTTCTCTCTGGTTCTGTTGCTGAGCGTGATCCATATGCTATGGGATATCCCTTGGGTCAGTTGGGATCAGCTGTCCTGACTGTGCCCTCCTAAATTCTTGTGAGTCTAGTTTTATCCATGCTTGGTAGCCAAGTGTTGTTTAAAAACTGGCTTAGCTGGAAAAGTATTCAGAGTGGGAATGCTTTTCCTTAACTCTGTCTCTACAGAGGCAGAGACAAAGTAGATCTACTTCCAAAGAGTTATTAATAAAGGTCTCAAAAGTGTATGACTGAATTAAGATTAGCCTCGTTTCTGCAGGAAAGTGGATCATTTTTCTTCCATCTGTGATTTTTTTAATGCACTGTTTTTCCTGTTTAGAACTACCTGCTGGTAATTCTGTGGTTTGTTTGCAAGTGACTGCAAAACCATGGCACGCAGACCTGTTCCTGCTGGAGAATGTGCCAAGAGAGGACCCAGAGTACAGAAAAACATCCAAGAAACTCAGATATTGTTCTCAAAAGCATTGTGGTTTACCTCTTTCCCTTTTGTTTGAAAGGAGCAAAGTTTTGCAGAGTTGATAGCAGATAGAATTACACCTTTCAGCAGTGTTTGTATGACACATCTCTATTCCCTGTGGACAGTTTCCTGCTTTGCTTGCTCTGGGCTTATTGTCTGGAAAATCAAGTCCTAAGTGCTTTTCTGAGCCATACTTTTATACATAGAGAGAGAGAGATATATATTTAAATGGCACAGACTGTAAATGGGACACTTTACATGTGGACTTGCCTTGAAACGAACTTGATGGTATTAAATTTAAAAGCATCACGGTAAACTGGTGCCTACTGATGCTCATCATTGGCATTTCAGAGTCTTCACTGAGATCTAAGACACTGAGTGTCATCTTTAAATGGATGGTTAAATTTATTATTGTTTTGCTCAAGTGAACACTTAATTTCTTCAAAAAGGCCAGCTAGTGTCTCCTACCAGACATTTTTCATTGCAAAATCTCAGTACTGAGCTTTGGTAGTCTCTGACAGTGCTTAATGACAGGCTGAAGTGCTTCTAGTGCTGGGCCTCTCTAACTTGGAGCATCTCATATGTTTGTATTCCTGTCTCTGCAGCTTTAAATGTGTGCAGTTTTAAGGTTGTCTGCCAAGATGCATATTCCTGGCAGAAAGAAACACACTGGTGTCAAAAACAGCTTGTCCAAGAAGCAGTGCAGTGGTCTTGTAAAATATAAACGCAGCGACTAATGTAAAATAGGTTAAAGCAGTGTAAAGTGGGATTAGCAAATCTAGATACTGCAGTGATCCTATCATCTCCTACAGAGCTGTTGATCTCTTCATTGCTTTGAGGGTGAGACAAGATGTTGAGTTCAAGGAGGGGTGTGCTGCCTGTGTTGTGTTTTGCTCTGCCTCTGCAGCTGTAACTGACAGAGCTTTAAACACTTTTGATTCAGGACTGTCTAAACTTTCTAGAGCTGGAGAAGAGAAACTAGAAGGTTTTACTAACAGATGCTTCAGTTTCAACATACAGATGATACAGCCTAGCATAAATCTTGGAGGAGCACTTTTTCAAGAACATGGGATACTAGACCTAGAAAAAGGAGTCAAAGGATTAAAAAAGTCTGTTTTAATGCTTGCTCTTTTAGAGATGGCCAGAAATCCAATTTCCTGCTCTGCTGGATGGTTGCTAATGCAATCAGCCAGAGACAAAGGAAAAAAATTCTCCCATCCTTTGCTAAAAACCATCTTTGACTTGGTGATAAAATGTGAGGCAAATGGGTATTGGTGGGACAGCTACTCTGTGTTCAGTAGCCAGAGCCTGAGTAGTCTACCTCCACCAGTACTGATTCCAGCTTCAAGAAGGATTAGTTAGGGAAAAAATGAGAGCTGAGTCAACAGTTTCTGCTTTTGAGACTAGTTCCCTGTATACACTTTTCTTTCCGTATGTAACCGAAGAGGTGCAATAAAAGGCAGTGTGAATGCTTGTCTGTCCATGGAAAGGCCCAGTGAATCACACAAAAAGCAAATTCATGATAACTTTAATTAGCCTTTCATTTGTCAGTGAGCAGACTGCTTATTTAGCCTGGTTGGGTAAGAAAGTGAGACCTTGGGAAAGGGTGTTCATGATAGTAATTACTACTCATCTCCTCTTCCCGTCAAAGGTGCGGGAACTGCCATTGTGCACTGGTTCACCCCGAGGCGGGATAGGTTCTGCAGGAGATAAAGGACAGCTGAACAGGGAGCTTTCTCCAGGCAGTGTAGGGAGTAAGGCCAGACTCTCCAGACACACAGGACTAGATTAAATGAGGGCCTTGGACTGATGAGGTGCATGCTTGTCTTCTGGTCTCTTCTACCTGTTGACCTCACATCGTGTGTGCTCCTCTGATCTCGGCTCCTGTGACATCAGCATGGGGTCTTGTTTTTATAGAAAAGAGCAAACAGCTAAAGAATGTACCATTATGGTAAGATGTACCTTCCGCCAAATACAAATTATTTTCCTGAAATAGAGCTTCATCTGCCTTCTCCCCACTGAAGAAGTAGGAGAACACTTTACTGATAAATCCGTGACAAAACCCTACAATTCTCCCCTTCTTTAATTGCCATTAAAACTAAGAAAGGGATGATGAATCCCACAGTTTAGGAAATAAGGGATTAAATTTTTTTAATTATTCTTTTTTTTTTTTTTTAATAGCAATAAAAAGAATCCTAAATTGAACAATTGATTAAAAACACCCTAGGGTGGTTGGTCATGTCTGTCATCTGGTGCCTAATTTCGATAACACCAGAGATAAGAGTCTGGTTGCCCATAAAACAACAGTGCGATGCCAATCTACTGACTGTCAAATACAAATTGGATGTAACAGATGACCTGATGCTAGGTGAAGCTTTCAGGGCATGTACTGCAGCCAAGAGAAATCTGACAGAAGTCGCTTTTAAGTTCCCTTCCTGCTCTTTGCTCTCTTTCTTCATAAAATGTTCAGCCTTGACTGAAATGTTTTCTGCCCCACCCCGCCCCAAAGGGAAGGCTGCAATATCTGGCAATGCACCTGGAAATGTATACAAACAGCATTAGAGAGAGGAGATGAAAAGGAAGCTGATTTTACTCTATCATTAAATTTTAACCCTGCTTAGCAGCTTGCCAGCCAAACGGGATTATACTACCAGATGTCCTGGCAGAAATATGCACGGCTCTGCAAGATCATAAATCCAAGCAGCGTATGGCAACCCTGCATGTTTAATACTGCTGTTAGCAATGCAGAGTTTCAGTGTGGAAAGCTCTGGTGGTGGGCAGGGTTTAGCAAGGACAAAATCTTCCCAGACTTAGTTTTAAACCATTATGTAGGGTAATAGCTGCTGGTGGTAGTGGTATCTACTCCTCTTTCAGTATTTCTTTTGTCATGTCTCCTAAACAAAGTACTAACCAAGCAAGTTTAGTCTACACTTTAAATATAGGTGCCCATTCATAGGATCATGTCCTCATTAATCTATACAAAGGTTAAAAAAAAAACTCCAGCTGTTGTGGTTTTGTTGCTCCCTTCGTGGAAAACAAAAGGCAGTGAGTAGCAGCCCTTAGTAAATAAATTATTCCTTTAGTGAGGACTTAGAATTGGGCCCAACAAAGGGAAATGTGGATATTTTTATCAGTGGATATGGTTCTTCCACGCTATATGTTGACACCAAACTGTCAGCTGACCTCATCAGCAGGGAATTAAAAGCAAATGGGAGAGAAAATGCTATTTTATTCTACTGCTGCTAGAAAAAGTGAAGTTTATATGAAGTATAAAAAAGCGAGTCAGCTTTTTGTCTCATTAAAGAATAATATGAGGGTGAATAGCCAGATGAAAAGAACAAAAGGGACTTCAGGTCAGGTAGTTAACTTTGCAAATTGCAGTTAAACTTAAGTGACCAGGAAGTAGAAGACCTAAAAATAATGTGAAGTGCTTTCTCTGCAGATTAGTCTTTACACCCAAGTGTAAAGTCTCCTCTCATTCTCCCATATATTCTTTAAATTTTCAAGTTCTGCATCACAGAATTTCAGGTGATTCATTGCTGGCCGCATTAGTCATTCTGAGCTCATGCTGGTTTTGTCTCTGAGAGTAGAATTACACACTACATATATTTGTTTGCTCTATTACTAATTTCAGTAGTAAATTGCCTCAATACTGTAAAGCCTTGGAAGGCTTTGAGCAGAGTGCTTGTCATTATTCAGCTTTCCTGGAAGACAGGTATGTTAGACCAGTGGTTGTTGCCCCTGGAAAACTCCATTCTTGCAATCTTCAGGTTTCTCTGGACTAAATCAACTAGCTTCCTAGTATTTGTAATAAAGCTGTTCACATTGCTATGAAATAGCTGGTTTACTGGGACTGGTTTACATTGCTATGATTTTAGCAATTTAAATGCCTCTGTGATATAAGAGGGAGGGAACTCATGCCTAGATGATGTGTTGTGTCCATTTTTGCAGACAGAGACATTGCATGATCGATAGGTGGCTGAACCAGGGGCCAGTGAAGGGTCTCCAGGCTCCATCACACTGTCACAGCAATGTTCTGGGCTGCAAAGGTGAAGCTGGCTTTAACTGGTTAGGGTTGTTTAGTTCAGAAATCTCTTGCCTTATGCTGTATGAAAATGGAATTTAACTTGCATATTCATCTTATTAGCTCAGATTATAACTCAGAAACAGGGAAGTAGGAATTCATTACTCTAGAGAAGCCAAATCCTGATGCCCTAAAATCTGTCACGCTTCTTTTGGTGGTTTGTGTTCCCTGTTGCTTGTACAATCCAATGCTTTCTATATATATACTTGATTATTACAGTTTAAGCCTTATTTTTATATCTTCCCAGTTAAGTAGCAGAGCCTGATTTTTCATTTAAGAGAAAAGATATTTAGGGGAAAATAATGGTTGCACAAAATGGAAAGGCAGCGTACTCTTATGGAAAGAAATGAACAGCTTATGAAACTCTTTGAAAATCTTCCTCTCTTTACGGTCATGCTTCATTGAGCTCTCAAAAACGTGTAATGAGAAACAAAGACCCCATCTTGCTGTGTCTCTAATTTTTTTCACTGCATAACATGACAATTTCAGATGTGCACATAGAAAATGAAACTAAGTGTTTTCAGTGTGTTATCCCTGATGACCAAGTGTTTATTCTACTACTTATATCTTGTTGGCCTAGATAAATTTCACCTGAGGCCAGCATCTGTTCACTAATTTGTCACCTTTTCTTTTTCATGCCCCTAAGCTGTTTTGACATGAGAGGCTTTGCAAGCTCCATCTCAAGAAGCACCAGCAGCAATATAAAATGCAAGAAAAACAATGTAAACTGAAGCTTTAGGAAAATAAAGTTGTACAGTATGGCAATGGTTAGTGGCTGGATGACAGCCATCCTTAGCATGTGTAACTGCAAAGAACAAAAGAGTTAATCAGCAACAATACAATATATACGAAGTGTTACTGTATGCAAATATGTATTAAAGTTGTTGCCATAAAAAACTTTTATTACTAATTTTAGGTTCATTTTCTGTTGTTAAGTGACAGGGAAACTGAGAAGTGCATCCAACACTCAAATAATTGCCCTGGTTGCAACACTTGTAGCTTTTTACAGAGAAGAAAACATCATCCAGATGATGAATAAAAACAACGCCACCTCTCATAAATGAAGCACACAGTAATAAATTATACTGTTTTGCTTCTGTTCTCTATTTTTAATTTCCAGTATGACAGGGAAATGCAGCTTTTTTCCACTCCGCTTTATAGAACTTATTAAAGAAGTGGGAGGCTATTCTACTAATCATGAGCAAGGTGCAGTTTGTGTTTTGTCTTTAAGCTACTTTGTTCTGACTTTGGCACCCTTGCACTGCAGAATTACAATATGCTGCCATTGCATATATAGGATAGGGAACTCTTCCATCTATCCTGCATCCTTCTGCACTACCTAAGTGTGCTGGTCTGTACCAGTGAAGTGGGAAGAGTGCAAGGTGGAAGATGGGGTTGTGTCTCTAAAGCATGTAGGACATGGCAGTCTAGAAACCTGGCCTTCCAAAGAAAGGCCAGGTGTCAAAAGTCCTCTTGGTTAACATCTTGGGGTTTGGTGTTACTTTTCTTTTTTCCTTTTATGAAAACAGCATACAGAGTGACTTGCATCTTTTTATGACTGGTTTTGTGCAGGTTCAGTTCTAAACACCAATTCTCTGTACTATGAAAGCTGATGGGCTAAAGATTTATTCTTCCATTTTGCAGTTTTCTGTACCTAGTTGCAGATGAACAGTTTCCTTTTTTCCAGTGGAGCTCAGTAGAAGCACTGCAAATTCTATCCTTTAGTCCCTGTGTGTCAGTGTTTTCAGAGTTTCATCCAGCAAACTGGAGGATTTTATTTCCTGAGATGGAAGATAAGCTAGTAAGAACAGACCACTGCTTGTATCAATAGCATGAACACAGTCAGTCCTGTGATGTGTGCAGCATTTTTGTGGTATCGTGGCTAATGCATGCACTTTCATTTTTACTGGAGTTTGGGTAAAGTATGCGCTTTGCTTTGTGGGATTCTTTGTGTGCAAATATGAGAGCGCCAGTCCTTTTGCTTGAAGTTCCCTTGTCTCCTCCTGCTCTGGGTGTGCTAAGCAGAGGTTATCTCAGCGATGTGCACCAGCTTGGCCTGTTGGCCTGCAGTAGTTGTTCACGAGGGTGTGGCCCAAAGTGGCCCCTGCAGAGAGGGAGGTGTATGTGCAAACGCCAAGCAACTGAGCTCTTGTTTCTTCTGGAAAAGGTGGATCCAGCTTCTTGCTTTCCTCAGTCCCATTTTATGTTTACCTTTGTCATTTAAAATGTCATCTTTGTGCTTATTTTTAGTTTCTAGCCTTTCTCTCTTGAAATGTTTTTACATTTTAATTGACTAAATCAGGAGACTTGTAGGTGATTAATGTTTTCCCTCTGCAGCTGCATCATCTCGAACAGGCATAAACCTTGCCATGCCTCATTTACTTCCAGTTCCTTTTCAAACAGATGTGCACTGTTCCTGGCCCTTCCTGTCTTTCCTCACCTCCTGTCAGTGTATGTTGTACCTCTCACTGGATGAAATTGTGTGCCAGCTGTGCATCTGTATTTCATGATTTTATTTGTGCAGGCAGAAGTTATGTATGAAATCTCCCTACATCATCAGTAATAACAGCAATACTCATGTGGCAGCTTTTGGCTGGTTGAGTCCTACCTGAATTGTGGTGACAGTTTCAGTACTGCTCCCTGCTAAATAAGGGTCTTCAACAAATGCATAGGAAGACTGATCTCCATGTCTGGGACATTTGGTGTTGAGGAGTGGAACAAGATGACTATAATTTTTCTTTAATTTTTTCACAGATTAAAAAAACACTTGGAGTCAGGCTGCTATGAAGTAGCTCTTCCTACTCCTTTCTGTATTGTATCTTGTAGATGAAACAAAAATTAGTTTTGAAATGCTCCACCAATAATTCATCCCAAATGCTAATGGTTTTATTGTCATAATTTCCCCATGTCCCAGCAGATCAAGATTAGAGATGATTTACTATTACTAGATATATTTTAAATGGTTAAAGGTCATTTACTACAAATTACATGTGGTTTCTTCAAAGATATGAGTGCAACACAGTGCCTTGTTCTACTTTATGCATTTGCACAAGATGTGATTATCCACTGGTGCCCTTATGATACATTTTTCAGAGTATGGGAGAACTTCCTTCACATTGAACAAAACAATATGTTTATAATTTAGTGAAGGATTGGATTTTAGGCTTTGCATTTGCATTTCAATTTCAAAAGTGTTGCTCTCTGTCTACACAGACTACACAGCTATAACCAGCATTTCTAAAACTCAAGCATCCGCTAATCCTGTGGGACAGTGCCAAACTTGCCAGTTTTTATAAATTGCTATCTTTATGACAGGAAACTAGGAGGGGAAGGGTCTTATATCTGAATATAATGGCAAGGAGAAAACAGGGACATAATGACAGATGTGTCCCCAAGTCACTGTTCTCTATGGTGGAAGCAACACCCAGAGCAAGGGTCTTCCTGGAAGACTGGATGCAAGCCATGAGAACTCTATAAGCATCCGCTAAATGTTTTGCCTGGGTAAAGAGAAGACCTCCTGCAGGACAATTAAAACTGTTTTCTTCTTTGTATTGTTTCTGTTCAGTGCTTTCTAAATGTATCTATTTTTGTATCTTTTGTGATGATAATAAAAAGTATTTTCCCTGAACATATAATCTGTTGAGAATGATATGAGGATGAATGGGAAGACATTGTCAACATAGTAGTGATTCATTAATGGGGGCTCAGTCATGCTTGTAGAATCCAGTACCCTCAGAAGAGATTGGGATTCCTGGAAGGTTTCTAGGTGGTCCATCCCTAAGAAGCACAGATGGGTTAAGAGCTTGTGAGGCAAAGTGTACCTCCTGGTCCAAGTGTACCTGGAGGGACCCTTAGCTTCCACTGAGTTTGTATTCCCTTAACCCTCATGGTTGAATTGCTGATGTGAAGTATCTTCTAATATGACCAGGAGTATTGAGGCATGTGTCTGAGGGCCTGTAACTCATGCCAGTGCTTTCAATTGTCTTTGCCTATTCTATAAAGACGATAAGTTCAGGACTAAAGCTCAAGGCTGGTACAAAATGTTTAGTGTGGTACAAAAAAAGCAATAAGAATACATAGTTTGTCTAAATGCACTAGTTTTAAAATTCAAAGCACTATTAAATAAAACTTCTAAAATAGTCTGAAGATTACATTGTAGTTTTTGTTCTGTCATTTTTGGTTTTTACTACTGGAAAACAGTTTTTTTATAATCTGCAATTGCATTGGCCGGAGGAAATACTTTGTGCTGTATGTTAAATAGCTTGATGAAATGGGAAGGGGGAATGGGCATGACTTAGTCGTTTGCAAGGCCTATAAAGCTGAAATATTCCTTACACAGCAGATGCTCTAACTGAATATTATGAATTGCACTTGTAAAGCTCTCTTTCTAATAGATGTCACTCTTTTGTTTCCCTCTTCTCTTTTGCAGCAAGTGACGGGCAGAAGTTTTGGTGAGAAAGATTTTCGTTCTGGATTAGAGAACGGCATTCTTCTGTGTGAGTAAGTAATGTTTACAGTTTTGAGCCTTGAATACAATCTTGACTAAAGTAGAAAACTACCTTAGCTAGTATGTCCCATTGTTGATTTCCTTTTGAGAGTTTTTTTGTTGTGCACAACGTGTGGTATTTCACTGCAGTATCATTTCAGTGCCAAAGCTATTGTTATGGTGAGGGTTGAAATGCGGCTTAAAGAAAGCAGGTTTTATGAAGTGCTTCCCTCTCTCCACCCCAGCTCCTTAGCTGAGTTATGTAAAAAAAAAATTATGTTTGTTTTTTGGTTTCCTTTTACTTAATGTTGTTAACCACAGATTGGCAAACGGTGTTCCTCACTTGCCTGTGGACGTCTCTGCTACAATGAGGCGTTTTGGACCAACTCCAAGTCTAAACGCTGTCAGGAGTTAGCCATCTGAATACCATCAATACACAGCTGCTTTAATAGTTTCTGGAAAGGTTAGGCATCCTCTAAATTTTGCCTAAAGGTGTGTTTCAATGACGTGTTTTGTAATTTTTGGATGAGAGACACAAGTTAGATTTTGCACATTTCTCTCTGTAGCTCTAATGGCTAGTTTTTAGGAAGTGTCTTCCAAAACCTTGTTATAGGTTTACATGCCAAAGCTGGCAATTTCTAAGAGCAATTTGGAAATGTACCCTAATGCCCTTAGTCCTTTGAAAATCAGGTTGTCAGGCATTTGGGAGAATGCTGAGCTGAATCACCTGTATGGACCAATTTCTTTCCCTGGATATGCAGGATTGTCACTGAAATTCATAAAAGCTGTCTTTGCACACCAGAGTGATGAAGCTTGCGCAGAACTGAATCCATCCTTATGAAGGAGATATCCTGGTATGTGTAGCTGGACAATTGCAGCTATTGGTAAAGTTTTATATTATTGCAGGTACCAGAACTTGGAAGCTGTTTTCAGCAGTAGAGTTGAGCTAATAAATATCCTGTAACTCAGCTCTAGGTAGCTTACCATAGATCTGAAACCTACTTGTATAAATACTGTTATATGTCTCACTGGTGTCATTAATCAGACAGCTTGAACTTTAGCTTTTTAGCTTTTGAAGGTGAAAAAATAGAAAGGAAATGATGTGATCTATTTTGATTGCGTGTCTTTGCTGAGGAGTGGCTTTGGGAGGAGGGAAGTAGTTGTTATTGTTGATCAAAAGTTGTGTAACTCAGAAGGAGCGTACACTCTTTGTATTTAAGGGTTGCCTCTTAAATGAGATCTCTCTCCTCTGTGTGTTGAAGGGAAGTGCTGTGTGCTGAATCACTTCACAGTGCTCTTTAAATGTTAAGGTTGAATTGTGTTGCATAAAAAGCAAGGGCTGTGTATTTCAAGATTAGATTGTAATCTTATCTACAAGTAAGCAGAGGTAGTCTGATTTAAATGCTGTAAATCTTTAAGATGGAAGGCTTAACTAGCTAATGTTTTGCTAATGAGACTAATAAATATGTATTTCTTAGAAGGTTTTGAGCTCCAGTAATAACCAAGTCAAGGGAGAGCACTTGGTTATACTGCGTAACTGTTCTGCGATACTGGGCAAATTCCTTGTCCTCATTTATCACTGGTGGATCAGTGCAAATCAGCCTGAAGGAATCTGTCTCCTCAGCCTCAAACATTAAAAGCCATGATGTTTGTATTGCATCCCGCTCTTGGTTAGCAAGCTGTAGCTAGAGTGCAAAACTCTATTAGGCTACAGAGCATTAATGAGAAAGCCACCAAACTGGCCTTCAAGTTTGGTTTCTTGATGACAAACAAACTATAGCACCAGCAGTAGAAGTGTACTCCTCACTTTATTTCACCACTGTGAAATAAAGAACTCAACAGAAATTTTTGGGTCTAACACTAAGAAATTTCAGAGTATCTTCAAAAAGTACTTTGGCGAGTGGAGCACTGATAGTTAATTTTTTATCTGGTGCTCAGTGAAGAAGCACTGTAAAGCTGCCACAAGCAATATTGTCTTTCTAGACAGGTTTTTTGTGACTTATCAGAAACTTACCAGGGTACCTAATGAAAAAAATGTAGTGGCATACAAGCTTTCTCTTAACTCCCTTCCAGTCTGTTGTGCTTTCATTGCAGCTAACCTCAACAAGTAGATGAAAACCTGATCTAAGTCTCTGACAACTTCAGAAGAAATAAATTATAGCTGTCTTCATTTCTGAAGATAGAAGAACTCATTGCTTTTGGTCAGGTTTTATCTCATTTGTTAAAGTTTTAGTGAGAAGCAAACTTACATCTGTTTTTATCCACAGGACAGTACTCACTGCAAGTGGCATTAACTGGCAACTCATAGCCAGACACTTGTCTGGGTGACATCCATGTGAATGTGGAATAGCTGTGCTTAACTTCCACATGACTGTCTCAGGGTTTTCCTCACCTACTATATTTTATGATGAAGACTGAAAGCAAGTTTGGGCTCTGAGGGATCTGAGCAGCTAGAAGACCAGAAACTGCTGTCAGGAGTGGGGACACAGTCAGCATGCCTTGAATGTCTCAAACATATCTCAAGCCACCTTCTGGGTTTTGCAGGTGTTTTGCAGAAGGGAACAGGGATGTTACCATGCCAGAGTCTGGGCTGTACAAAAGGATGCAGGTAGAATCTCTGTCTGTGTCTGTAGCAGGATTTTTAGACCCTTATACACAGCAGTGCCAGGCCTGACTCTACTTGATCCCATCTCGACTCCCTAGACAGCCTACAGACACAAGCAGACATCACCACACTGGCTGATTCATTCACATCTAGCAACAATCCATATACTTTAATAAATCAACACACGTGCATCTATGCAATGCCAGCAGCTCAGGCTCTTGGGATGAATGTGTTGTGGAGCACCATCCTGACTAGTGGAGCAGTCTAGATGTGTATGCTTGCCACAGGGACCCACAAGCCTTGCACCTGCATCTCTGGTAGTGTTTGTGCTGTGGCTGGCATTTTCATCTGGCCTCAGTACGAGCTTTATAGCTTGACATGCTCAGCTGAGGAGCTGAGGGGCATATTTAAACAATGCAGGATGCCATAAAGCAACAGATGAGAGTAACACAAGCCCTTTCTTCTTTCTGGCTGTTCGAAAGCCCACTTGTGCAGTTGCCCAGACAATGGTGACTCTGATTGTTCACCCAGCTGTGCTGAGAAGCCAGTGACTATGACTTCTGTTTGTCTGAAATGAGTTCATGTTTTTTTTTAGCATAGCTGTCTGACATCAGTGCAGATGGTGATTTCAGCAGGGATATAATAGCTATATAGGCAGAGGCAGTTCTTGCTCTGTTCATGCTTTGTGAATTAAATTCTTGTATGAAAAGACTGAAGAGTTTCTGCATGGGTGGGCAAATGTGCCTTCCTGGGATCATAGTTCAAAGCTATATGATGCAGGAATATAACACCAGCAGCAGGAAATATCACTGGAAATCCTCTGTTGCTGCTCCACCACATGTTCAGGGTTTTTTTTTCTCCCTTGTTACATAGCTTTAATGTTTAGATTTGACCCAGATATCATAAGAAGCTAGAGGATTAATCAGAAATAAATTAGATCAAGTTGTTGCAATGCTTAGGTGTTCCTATTCTATGAATTCAGGCATCATCTGAATGAAGGTTGACTGCCATTTTCTTTGAAACTGGAACTCTTTGACTCTGTGACTTTTTTGTTGTTTTTTGAAAGAGAAGATACAAAGACGTTTTAAAGTAATCTTGGTAAAATTGCATATGTACAGTGAACTAAAAAAAGTTTTACACTTTTTTTCCTGTAGGACAATATATAGGAAAGGCAGTTCTGTTCTGTTGTTCAGACTCGGAATATATGCTCTTCAAAAGTACAAGAAAGTTTTTAGGTTTTACTCTTAAATGAAAAAGATGAGAAATTAGTCATGCACATAGATTATTCTAATAGTATTTAAAAATGTGAAGAGTGGCTATAAATTTGAGCAAACTGAAAGTGATTATGACTAAAGGTTACTTAATGTAATTTATCATTTATTCTGTCACGAGAATGATTTTCTTACATAAGTAAGAAATCCCCTTGGCTTGTGTTCATGTTGTTGGTGATGAATGAGCTGCACTTTCTCAAAGAGCAGTTTCTCTGGATGTGCATCCTGGTTCTAGTGCATCTGACCAAGCTTTGGGCTGACATGAATGCAGTTTTCAACAAGGGCTGGCTATGTGCCAGATCAGTACAAGTGTAATGCCGTGGAATAATAAAACTTTTGTGCTCCGAGTCAGTGATACCATGAGGTATGAAGAGCAGGCGTTGCTGTATATATGGTGTTTCAGTCATTCTTCTTGCAAGTTAATGTCTCTTAAGTCTTCTGGTGGGGGAAAACAAATAGTCTTTGCAGGTACAGGATTTCTCAGATATGTCATTCTAATTGTCTGTTAGTGTTATGGGCCTGGCATCAGCTCAGCACTTGGCTTTATAGTGAAGAGTGGAGAAGTCAGTGGATGCCCAGCCCTTATGCTTAATTAGTATTTTGCTTGACTTTCCTATTCTTGGAAACTGAGAAGGTATTTGAGATTTATAGGCATATTTGAAGTTTTGAATGCGACCCATGCTTTGAGGTGAGAAGGAATTGCTGTTCTCCTGTGGTTTTCAGGCTGTGTGCTGTAGAGCCAAAACATTATCAGCATTGTGAATTTGGCATGTCTCCAGGTCTGAGAGATGGGCCCCAAGGCTCATTAAGCATTAAGATTTAGGTTCATGTGAGGACATTTGAAACAGTTTTATATGAATACAGAGTTCTTAATCTGTAAGTTTTATTGTTGTTTCATAATGAAGAGCTATTTATTAATATGGTTTAGATGAGGGGCCAAAGGTAACATAAACCCTAATGCTAAGCCCATGATGAGAAGAGAGGAATAGCCAGTGAGGGGCATGCTTAAATACAGACAGAATGACCCGTCTTTGTATTTATGTTTAAAAAAATATGCATTTCAGCAGACTAAATAGTAGAGCTTTTTCGCTGATGCTTGGTTATTAACAGGGCAGGAGACTGTGGAACACTGACCCACTCAAAAGGAGTGTTGCTCAAATGCAAGACAGGTAATCTCGTGAAAAGTTTCAGCTTTTCAAGAGTGTATGTTTAAGAAAGCATATTTAGTGGTTTTAGAAAGCATATCCCTGGCCATTGCTACTCAGTGTAAAAACTATGAATGAATTTTAAATTTATGAGATGCATGAGATGCTCTTCACATCATCAGTCCTTGTGATTGTAGGTTCTGTATAAATAGCTTGTGAAGTTGCTTACAATCTTCTCTGTTACTTTTCTTGAGCTGTTTGCAAGGCCTCTGTTTTGTTCATATTTTTAGCTTTTGGCAGAGCAAGAATCATGCAGTCCTGTGTTTGGAATATTGTTTTCTCAGTACTACATACCTGCATAGGTCTTTATTCACTTTGTACATATTAGACAGGACTGTGAGCCCTTTATAGAACAAAGTCAGTTCTGTCCTGCATGTTAAAAAAGCACCTTGTTCATCTGATTCTAAACAAATGAAGTCAGGGGCATCATTAGCAATCACTCAAGAATGTTTTCCCAAAAATATTTTTGTGACCTCAGGAACATGTTTATGTTTTGAAACTTCTTAGCCGTGTCTTTTGCAACAAAATATTTTGACTTTTCATTGTTCACTGTTTCAAGGTGATTTGTTCATCTTTAAGACTAGTAGTGGATTTTTCTGTCCTTTTCAAATATTTGCAGGCATTTTGGAGCTGCCACTAGAGCATGAGTTCAGAATATGTGGATACTGAAGCTGTCTAGGCTAATAATTATCAAGTGCTGAAAGGCTGCTTGTTTGAATATAAGTCTGTAAAACTTAATTTGAAGAGAGAAATATCTTTGTGAAGGTTTACTGTGGATAGAAATTCCTGAATTCTCAAATATGAAATGCTCTTTTATGTTTAGATCAGATCTGTAGTCAGCTTTTCTTTTTAGGAATACTGTCTGTTACTTGAGCAAAGAGCTCTGTTGGATACCTCACCCTCCAGCCTGGATTGATCTGTGAACACACATGACTTCAACCTTTCTTTTCTCCATTTCTGAAGTTTATTCTCTGAAAATGCTTCTCTTCCATTTCCTCCTACAATCGAGGTCTTTTTGGAGGCTGGGTTTTGGCAATCATCCTCTGAATATTTTCTTAACTGACGCTTTCTTGCAAGAATTTCATGGGCAGTTTATTGGTGCCTTTCATTAGATCTTTTTCAACTGTTGCCTGAAACGCCTTCTCTTCCTGGCAGAAGTTTTTCAAATTCTTAGCTCACGATAAAAAACCCCAGAAAGGTCTAATAAATTAGTCACACAGTGGCTAGCGCTGATTTCAGCTTGTCTGTCCAGCTGTGGAGATACTTTATCTCCTGGAATGCCAAGCCTTGGGGACAGCACGAGTGGAGCAATTGATTCTCCCTGTACCTATGAGAGCTGGTTTTTATCGGGGGAAGGAAGTGACCTGGCTTCTCCCTATGCGTGGGACTAGGGCAGCTTTCCACTTCCATCATTGCCCTTTTGTTTCTATAAGGTAAGACAGATCTGAGGTTTTAGCTTCCATGCAGTGTCTTACTGTGCTTCATTTAACAGCTGCTGGAGAGTCCGAGCCAGCACCTGGCACAGGGGAAAGGGAGCATGAGTGTCTGGTTGCTCCAGGGGAGATTTAGATCGGATATTAGAAAAAAAATTCTCACTGAAAGGATTGTAAGGCATTGGAAGAGGCTGCCCAGGAAAGTGATCGAGTTACCATCCTCAGCAGTGCTGGGTTAACAGTTGGACTTGGTGATCTTTGAGGTCTTTTCCAACCTTGATAACTCTGTGTTGGACTGAAAATTAGAAGAGAACTTTGAGAAGAACAGAGGATTGTTCTGACTCAGGATGGGTGCATAAATGCTAGGGGTGGTGGGCAGAAATCCCCACAGAGAGCTTGAAGGGTCTGAAAGTAGATCACGTGTGTATGTAGAGACTCAGGTTTTGTGGATGGAGCCTGAAAATTCTTGGTTGTGTCCTGGTTTAGGTGATTGTCTTTTGGGTCTTTCAGTGGGATTGTTGGGATTACTCAAAATGAGCCAAGGATTAGGATTAGGGTTGGGAGAGACTGGAGATTATGATTAAGTGAGAGGGCACAGGCTGGAGCTGCAGATGCAGTTGGGGCTGCCAGAGGAAGATATGTGCTGCACATTTTCTCTCCTGAAAACTCTTTAGACTAGGACATGGCTGGAGACAGGAGGCCCAGGGCAGACAAATCCTTTGTTTAGGACTGATGGGGCAGGAAAATATGGGACTGCAGTTGTCAGGGGCTTCTAGAACAAGGTGTGGGAACTCACCTGTAGAGTCCTTCCCTTGGGCCATGGCCAAGGGTCTTGTGCCAGGTCCTCAAAGCAAAATGGTGATGGGTCTTGTTTGCCCAATATTTCAACAGAAAACTACCAGAGCTGATAAAACTTTACATATCAAAACATGCTCTATGAAAGTCTAAACTGGCACAGAAAATTTAGTTTGTGTATACACGCCTATGTCAGAAGAGGTGTAGTTAGTGGATTTTTGAGAAGCAGGGATGGACAATAACTGTGTGAGTGAAGGCAACCATTGAGACACTGCACAAACAGCACCACATTTCAGCTGGCTTGGTAACAAAAAAAGCTTAAACCACTCAATGTTTTGGCATCTGGATTGTTACTCTAAATGAGGCAATAATTCAGAAGCAGTCAGTCTGCTCTGGAGGAAACCTTTGCCATATTCTGCAGCAAGCAAGTCCTGGGGGCTTTGGTGCCAGACTGCTTAAAAATGTTTCAAACAGGAGACAAACTTTTTAATAATAATTTTAATTTCTTCCTCGGTGTTTTCCATCTTGGCCCATCCCATTTCCTCTCTCTTCAGCCTCCAAATAGTGACCTAAAATGTTGTTTGTTCCCTACTTTTGTCCTTCCTCTCAATTTATCCTTCTCCTGGTTTTCACAGGGAAGTCTGTACAAGCCATTTTGAAGATTTATTTAGAATGGGTTTTGGCATTTGAAGTTTCCAACAGGAACTCTTTATTTTGCCTTCTATTATTGCCTATGACTTTTAATCTGCACCTGCAATATTGGTTATTGTGCTGATGCATTTGAGTAATAAAGAAAATGGGATGCTTTAGCTAATATATTCTTTTTTTCCTGAGACAGAATAGGTGGACTGAGGGCTGAAATCACGAGAGAGCTACAGTATTTGGAAAGGAGTCCTCTGGCAAAAAAAAAAAAAACAAAAAACAAAAAAAACCAAACAAAACAAAACAAAAACAAAAACAAAAACAAAAACAAAAAAAACCCAAAAAAAACCAAAACAAACCAAAACAAAACAAAACAAAACAAAAAAAAAACAAAAAAAAAACACAACCAAAAAATACACAAAAACACGTAAATTGCCCGGTGTAGCAACTAAATGGAAAATAGTAGTTTTACAAACTTTCTGCTGTGTGAGGTTAAAAAATACCATAATATCTTTGGGGGGGTGGGAAAGTAATTTTTTTTCCATCTGTGAAATAAAATAATGATTCTAGAAAATAGGCAGTTCTTCTATTGTCATTTTCTTCATCTAATGAGGAAAAGTGGGTTTTTTTACAAGTAAATAGAAGTATATTAATTCATTTGTTTTTAGGACATTACTGTTAGATTCTACTTTAGGCAGAAGAGGAATAGTACAGCTGTCTGTATGAGCTTGCGTTAGGGAGTTTTTAACTTCAAGAATATTAAAAAAGTACCCTCCCCAACTCCTCAAAGTATCATTCACATTGGTTTTGATAGTACTCTCAATACATGATGGTGTTGGAGATGTGGGAACTTCAAGAATGTAATGACAGACGTACAATTTCAGACAAGTGGAACAGAAGCTTTACTATGATCATAAAAAACTGAGAAGAGCATCTCCCACTCTGCTCCCCTGTTCTGTCAAAATGATTGCAGAAACTCAACCTATATAGTGTTTCAGGGAGACACAAAGGGAAAGAGGTGAGGAAAAGTGATCATTTCAATGTTCATAAAGCCAGATGTTCACTCCAGGAGGGAGGAATGCTTTCATGAGCTTGCAAACTGCCACAGTCCTAAGGAATCAAGCAACAAATAGTGTGCCACTATGGAGAGATGGCTCTTGGTGGAGCTTTGAGCAGTGGCACACCGCCTGTAATCCAAACTCAGATGCAGGGAGCTGGAAACCGTCACAGACTGTTAGCTTTTAGTTGAAAGGAATATTCTTTTCATTTGGATAAACGTCTCAGCCAGACCTCTTGAATATTAAATGAATAATTTTACCACCACAGTAAGCTGCCAGAGGAGTCTGCTTTTGAATGGAGACCATACCAGCCCAAAATGAGGTTTCTCTCTTTCATAGAGGTATTCTAATTTTCAGAGAGTTTTAAATTTAAGCAGACATAATTTTTTTCTCTTCAAAGACCTTAAATTTTAAGACCATGTCTTGACCTGATGATTTTCTTCCTAGTGGATGGAACTGGTTGAATTTTTCTTTGGATAAAAGGCATTATGGTTTTCTCCTAGGGGAAGGGTGGCGAAGACACAGTGTTGCAACAGGATTTTACAATTAAAATTCCCCACTTTAGAGGCTTGGTCATTTTTTTGGGTATTCTAACAATGAACCGTGTCAGCACATCTCATAGCATGCTCATGGGTGGTGAGGAACTTGGATTTGGGGGGTTGCTAATCTTTGGACACTGAACAGTGTTCAACTGTATTACTGGCCTAATGGTGTTTTCCTGATGAGATAGGGGGTTATACTTTCCCTTTTTATTTATCTTCTCTCATTTATGATTTATGGGGCCCTCCATTCAACACATTATATGGAAGGATGGCATTTAATTTCAAGTTAAGATGAAAAAAAATAGACAGGCCACCCATAAAGTGTACATCCTTTCACACTTTCCTGCAGTGCAGAAACTGCCAGACCTGGGTGCCTTCTGGGTTTCTGCTCTCAGGCCCTCCCAGGCATGATCTGCCTGTACATAGGTAAGGCAGACTGATGGGTCAAAATTGACCCAGAATCTGTCTGGGTCACTGATGTGGTCTAGATCAATTTTGAATTTAAAATAAATACTGTTAAGTTTCTGTGCTGTAGATATTCATCCTAGGCTTTCTTCATTTCATTGGTGGAATTTGGATGTCCATGTATGTTTTCAGAAGGGGGAAAGTGAAGATTCTTTTTTTTCCAGTCACACTGAAATCCTTATGTGCTGGGGGAAAGTGTTTGATAATTTGGATTTTGTGACTTACCACTCATAAAATACTTCTTTCTCATAACAGGTTGCTGAACGCGATAAAGCCAGGATTGGTAAAAAAGATCAATAGACTACCGACCCCTATTGCAGGTTTGGTGAGTATATCAAATAGAGGAAAACATTTCAGTGCTGCTTTTTGCACCTGGACATTGACTATGTGATTCAGATAGCCATTATTTTTGTAATTTGAATTCTTCTAGCCTAGTAAACTCAGACAATCCCTCTGAAATCGGAATGCTTTGTGTAGTCACCTTAAGACCTTTCAGTCTTTTTTTTCCAGAAGTAGGCAATATTCAAGTGGCAGGGTGTATTTTTAGAGGAAGATGATCTTCTTGGTTATATATCACCTTTCAGTTGCAGCACTAGCTTTAGAAAAACTGGAATGCATGCATTAGAAGCCACCACCACAAAAAGATAGTTTTTGGAAAGGAAGAAAACTGTACTTGTGTATTTTGTCTCATTTTCCCTTTCCTCAAAATACCACAGTCTGCAGATAACATTCATTGTGGGACTGTCTGGGGAACTGTTTCATGTTGATTTTGAGGGCAGAGCAAAATTTGCCCATACTCTTTTGTAAGCAAGGAAGACCACAGAGGATGTGCTGACAGCTTATGGGCTGTCGGGAGCACTGGGTGCTCAGGGGGTCACCTCAAGTGGTGGCACAGTCCTGTGCTTGCTGTTGGGGCAGAAGGGGGGGGTGTGAGTGCTTGTTGAGTCTAACAGGATTAGCCACATAGAAATATGGCTGCATTGATTTTACCTTCAGTTGTAACAGGAATAAAAGGGTCTTGAGCATGTGGAAGGTGGCCATCCTCTGTTTAGGCTCATCGTATATATACATGGTTCCTTTGTGTTCTGGCATTGTTCACATTGTGGTTTATACAAGATTCAGAATATATTACTTGTTGATAGCTGAAGTTAACATTCCTGTATATAAAAGGCATTAAAAAGTTTCAGTGTATCAGAAACCATGTTACGCTTGCTGTTAAATTAGATCTATGTTGTTATATGGCCTTTGAGGCTGGGTCTTTCAATCTGTAGATTGACAAGGATATTTCTGCATGAATACTGCCTGGTTTTAGAATTTCATTTTTGATCCCCATCACCCTTTTTCTAAAGTTTCCTTGAGTGCCTTTCTTTTGCCTATAAAACCCATCTAGTTTTATTCCTTTGCAGTCCTATTTGAAAAGAATATTTGATATAAACAGCTGAAAAAAGTACCAGTAGTGCAGTTTTCTTTTTCTTGGCTTGCTTTCAGGAAAGACTCAATTTTTGTTATGACTGTTTTAAGAAGATGATATTGAATTACATTGGTTTTTTTCCTTATTCATATGTGAAATCCCAATGGTAAGGTGGTTATAGTACAAATGACATAGAAAAAAAACCATTATGTGTCTATTTTTCTCATTCCTTGAGATAAAGCTCTCTTGCAAGATGTGTATCTTCAAAGCACTATGAAAAAAGGAGTTTTCAGGACACTAGTGATACAGCAGATCTCTTTTTGTGTTGTAAAGTGACTTTATAATCTCTCTACCTGTGTCCTCTGATTTTCTTTAGTAACTGCTTTTCTAAATATCTTTTTCAAATAATTAGGCTATTTTAAAAGTTCACTGTTTCTGAGTTCTTGAACATTACCAATGGATGTTTTAATCTACTGTTCTGTGAATAAATTGCTCCCAACAAAACAATCAAAATTTCCCCTTGTTTTCCAAGCAGTCTGGTTCCATACCTGCTGACTTTTGTTGCCATTTTTAGTTACAGTGGTAAGTGGCTGCTTTAAGGATTGCATGTGAATTTAAGTGATCAAGTGTTCTTTCTAGTCTGTTATGCTCATTTATGTGTATTATATAAAAGTACAGCCATCAGAGGTGTGTTTGAGTACAGGGCGTATCCTTTTCACTTACCTGTACCATGCCTATGTGTCTAAAAAAAAAGTTAAAGTACTGACACTATGGTCCAGAAGCAGTTATACCTCCAACTACCATAGGTAGTTGACCCTATATGAGAGATATTCCCGTATTAACTGACATTTTTTCTTTATTATCTTAGTTTTCGTTGGCTTGACATACTAAATAGTTACTACTTTCCAATTTATTTCACCCCAGTGAGTGTGATTTCCTCAAGTACAAGTAGAAATGCTGTGAAGGCTTCGGTACCTTTTCTTTCTTGCATGAGATATGTGCTTTTAAATACTAGACACTGCTTCTGCCTAAAAAGTGTAACCTAATTATTGTAACAAAATTAATTTCTTTCCTGTAGCTGATAGTGTGTTTATTTCACTAGGAGAAACAATAGGTACATTTTCTTTTACACAGTAGGAGCTAAAACTTAGAAATAATTGAGGAGTATTCAAAGTGCCTTTTGTTTCATCTTGAACCTTCAGAGATACAGTTATTTATTACATAGCTCTACAAAATGTCTACTTGAGTCTAATTCTCCAGATATAGTTTATTTTTCTCCTTTGTTATGGTAAGGAAAAATTAGGAACTGTCTTTTATTGAAGCAAAATAGCAGTGAACTTGAAGCCCATATCAGACACAGGCTGAGGTGTTCACTTGGGAGTATTATCAGATGTAAAAATTTTGCTTGTATTTCATGTTTGAGTTACTTCTCACAACACTTCTGTAAGTATGATGGTTTAGTGTTGACAGACTGAATTCTTCAAACTTTTCCTGGCATTTAAAACCTGATGAATCTGCAGTTACTCTGAAATTCTCACCCATGACTTGCTCATGTATTTTGGGAGGGAATAATTTATTTGCAGATCTTGCATATCAGAACACCAATCATTTAAGTAAAATCTATTGGTTATAGTGCTGTGGTGTTAAAGTAAGAACTTAAAGATCTGAACACCACCACACTTAGTACAGGTCATATAAATACACAAAGATGATCTTTGTCTAGTTGCCAGTCTAAGTCAGGAAGTGGATTGTATGCAGCATTACATATAGAATTACATATGTTCAGCTTGGCAGGCTTGTTTGTAATTTGCTTTGATCTCCAGAAGTGCCGACTGCTTCTGTTATCACAGCAGAAATGATACATTGCTTTAATGAAAGAAAATATAGGACCACTGCTTTGGTATTCAGACTTACAGTATTAAATCTGATGAAATGTTTTCTCATGCTTCTTCACTATTCATTAATCCCGAAAGCTAATGCTCCACCAAAAAGCAATTTCACAAAACATTCAAAGAACACATTAAGCCTAGGTAGCAGTAACAGGCTTTATTAAAAGCCTTGTTGCCAGAAGAAATTTTCTCATGTGAGAAATTGATACTGAGCATCTTTGTTCTAAGACTGTCAGGCGTCCAGCCATCATCATTTCATGTATTTAATTGTAGAAGGCTGAAGAAGTGTTTTGGCTGAGTTATTAATTAAAAAACCATCTGGAGCTGCGGAAGACTTGCGAAGATGTATTAGAGTACAAGGAATATAACTGACTTTCAAAAAACTAGCAGTTTTCTCAGCGAGTTGCTGTTAGTTTCTTTCATTTTGTATGACATTTATTGTGAGTACAACTAATTTTTAGGGTTTCTACTAATTGCAATTTTTTACCTCTATGCCTTATTATCTATTCTATAAAAATTACCAGCATCACCGTAGATAAGTTTTGCTCTATAATACTAACCACTGTATGTTGACTTTCTTTTCCTCTTTAAAAGATTCCAGCTTTTGCTTCCTGTCCCTGAATAATGTCACTCTGTGAGAAAAGAAAAGGGTTTTGCCTTATCTTTTGTTTGACAGGATTTAGGGGAGTTTATAGCATTACTTCAGTTCCTTGAACAATCCCCACAGGGGCTCAGACACTTACTTCAGAGGCTGTGTGAATGATTCTCACATATAATAGGAGGAAGTAGTCAAGACAAAGATGGAGAGATGAACTTTAGCTTGGATCTTGGCTCATGTTTCAGCACTACTGTGTTTACTGTGGCATCCAGTTTTCAGTTTGTTTAGGGTCCTTAACTTTGTGACATATGTATGATATAGCACTGGAAAAAACAGACCTGCAGAAGTCACCTGGTTGCATTGTTATTGCACCAAGACGAACAGAGCCGGAATGTGCCGCTTAAGAGAGCTTGTTCCTTTGAAAGCGAGGTTGGGGGTTTTTTCCCTCATTTTTTTTCCCAAGAAGTTTCTTTTGGCAAAGCGTTCTTTGAGAGCTTGCTATTATCCTCATTAAGAACAGCTATGTGTCTGCTGGTGCTGGTAGTTTGTTCTTATGCTGTAATATTGCACAAACTGTAAGTTTGGGGTTTTTCTATCTTATATGTTATTTCAAAGAAATGTCATCATGATGTTAGCACTCAGGAATTAGTGCTACTAATTAAATTCAGCAAATGAGGTCTTGTTTCTTCATGCAGGTATGAACCTCAGAATAAAATGACAAGGCTGAAATAAAGTATAGTGTGTTTCACACAGTTAAAAATAATTAGCAAAGATAGAGAAATACACAAAATTTTAACAGATGTGCATTATTTTTTATTGCTCTTTTAATTCATACCACCTTGTTACTATTTTTTTTCTTTAAAAAGTATCTGCTTTTTTTTCCTTCTTTTTTAAATTTATCACTCTCCCTTTAATTCTGGTACTTTTTGGAAGAAGCCTGCTGCTATTTTAATATGTAGATTCATAATATATGATAATTTCTGTTTCCTTGTTTTGTACTACTATTCACTGCTAAACATATTCATTTCCCAGCACAATTGTATTCACAAAAAAGTCTTGCTGTTTGAGTTGTGGTACATGTGAAGTAAACAGAAGCAAAATTTCCTGGCTATCTAAAAACAATAAGTTCTTGGCACTCACATTCCAAAAGCATTTTTGTGAATGTTGACGGAAAACAAAGTGTCAGCATAGCAAAATACTGTGCAGACCTTCTGCCATATTTTCTGTGGATCTTCCTTGCTAAATAATTATTCATTTCTCTACACCTCTTGTGCCTGCTTTCAATTCTGAAATCTGAATGTTTGACTATGCAATATTTATGGTGTGGCCAGTAGTTGAGAGCAGGATTGTGTGCTTTGGCTCATCACATACTGCAATATAAAATGAATCTCTTCACTAAAGCAAAAGTATCCTTAAAAAAAATAATGATTAGTATCATGTCATTGTATTCTTTGTGTTGTTTGGGTTTTTTACTTCCCTAGCTTTCTAGACTGTCTTCAAATTGATCTTTCACTTAGATTCTCTTCCCTTGGGTGTCATCTGAGCTGGACAGAATTACTGTATAAAATTACTGTTTAATGAATTTAGCTGTATGTTGTATTCATAAACATTTCTAAGTTACACAAAGAATATAAAAGCAAACTAACAGGTGTTTCTCAACCACGTTGTTTGTAAACAGAGTCTGTGTGGAACAATCTGCAGTGAAGCTGTAGTTAATTCATTGCAGAAGAGGAAAACAGCCATCAGTTCAAATTTGGCAGGAAGCACAGAGAAAGCAGTATTGGGGGGAAAATGAGATAGAAAAAAATGAAAACTAAAAGCTTATATGGAAATTCACCTATTTTTCTTTTTTAAACGGGATTGAAGGTTTTTATTGCTTCCAGTTAACTATACAAATGCTGTCCACGAAGCATTGCTCTCCTGTCATTTAGACTAGTAATACAAATGCAAAATACTGGCAAATGCTGGCATCTAATTTAGTATTTTATTGATTAAAATGCTTCTTCTTACTCTGGTGTGCTGGGTTTGGTTCCAAAACTCTAAAACATTTCATGCTGGAAACTAATAATTGATCTGACAGAAAATGTACTGGAGATATATTCCACTGCTGCATTTGGGTTCAGCCTGTGTTGCCTGGCTTCCAAGTTGTACTATAAACTGATGTGTGCATGCAAGAGAGGCTGAAATAATAGGAAACGAATAAAAGGCATGTTCGATAGAAAAACAAACAAATGAAACAAAGGGAGGTAAATGACCCCACCTTATTTATTTGTTTGTGATGGTCTGAACTGCATTTAGCTATAGCACACACCCACAGACAAGTGAGTTCAGCCAACTCCGAGTAGTCTTCATGTTCACCACCTCTGTATGGCTCATGAGTTGTCCCTAGTATCCATGGGCGATCACTTCTTCCCTCAGATACCAGCTGCAGTGTTGTGTTTCTGATGGCTGGAGGTGAAACTTGAAGAGAAGGACCTTGCTCATTTCCAAATTACCTGGTTTTGATCCCTCAGGGGTTTTTATGTGCTTCCTACACCACTGGCCCCAGCCAGAACTCAGCCAAGACTTTGGCAGACCAACCTCACTGCTGGCCCTAAAGTCCCATCTTCTGGATTCTTCCTTGATCGGAGTGCTTGCAGTGCCCTCAATAAGATAAACTGTTTGTTGGCTGGAATCACTCCTTGTCATGCTAAGGATACTGGCCCTTTCTGCCAGTGTCCAAGAGTTTGTCCCTTGTTATAAGATGAAGTCCCTCACTACCCAGGGTGCCTTGAACAGCTTCCTTGTTGGGTCAGAACAGCACCAGCCAAGATGGGTAAATATTTGCAGGACACATGTGAAGGATGGCTGTGATCCATAGCTGCTGTGGACGTATGCAAACTTCGTCATGTTGTTGAGACCTCTTCCCAAACTAGACTGGTTAGGATTCAAAGGTGCAGCATTTTCACATTTTCAGTCAGCTTAAGCTGTGCCCTCAGCCTGCTGAGCTCTGCTACTGAGAATGTCAGGACTTGATTTGGCCAAATGCTAATAATACTTGTAAGCTCTTTGTGGCAAAGATCATCTGTTAGTCTGTTTTTGTCTAACACCTCACCCCACGAGTCCTGCTCCATGGCCCGGACTCCTAGACAGTATGTTAATACAAATAATAAATAACAGTTACAAAAATATCACAAGTATTCCTGTGTCATTCAGAGCCTCATTTTAGACTGCTCTCCCAACAACTGTGAGTTTAATCAGTAGGTTTATAATTAGCTTTATTCACACTGAATAATTTAGAATGTTAATATGCAAATTTAGAGGCAAGGGGAACCTGTTCTATGATAAAACCAAGAGAGGATGGTCACTGCAGAGGATGTCCTTTTTTGAATTTTTTTTTTGCTGTATGGAGACACCCTTTTCTTGCCCAGCTTTGCATGCTTTAGAAAAAAGTGTTCAGTTAAAAGCAAAGAGTCTACATGTTTAGGGCTATCAAGTGACTTCTCAAAGACGTTATTTATAAAATATAATAATGATTGTTTACTGTGGGCCTGACATTGGTCTGAATTTAGGCTTCAGGCTCTGCTACTGTCTGTGTGAAAGGCAGGCGAACAACTTTCTCATGTTAGCCTGAGAAATCTTAAAGAGGAATTCAAACAAACCTTGGGAAGTGAGAAACTATCTGCAGGTGGTGTTTTTCAAACATGTTTACTGGAAAGAAATATTTACAAAAGAGTGTAGACGCTGAATAACCAATCATGTTCTTTGTACCGAACTACTCTATAAAAGTAGAATTTAGAAGAATAAAGTTGCTCTCATCTTTACCATCATGGAGAGTCATGTTGTTATTTCTGTGCCGTCCGAAAACCATAGCAACATCTGGTGACCTGACGTTTTTCGAAGAAGTTCAGCGCAGCCAGGACTGATTCATGCAGCAAAGCTTGAAAATTCTACCTGCCTCCTCAGAGAGGTAAGCGAAATATCTCCACGTTTTTTCTAAAGAATGCTGGTCCTGCTGACCATGGAAAAAGATCAATCCTGCCAAAAGACAGCAGGCCGGACGGCACCCAGCACAGCTGGACTTTAATTTCTAGAAAAGACAGCCGGGCAGAGGTTCCAGAAAAACCTGGGGAACCCCTCTCCTGAGAGAGGACAGCTTGTGCCTTTCCTGACAAGAGCAGCTGGAATTCTTCGCTGCCGACAGCTTGCCCAGCGCTCCCCCGACCTCTTTCGGTTCTGTCTGGCCGAGATCAAAGCGAGCGTCTGTAAGCCTCTCCCGGCCGGCAGAGACGGCGCTTCCTTGGCTTTTCCTTCTCCTTTCTTCATACCACGGATGGCTGGCAGTGGTTCCTGCGCTATCATCCACTGCGACTAGTCTGTACCGTGACTTTAAAAGATGCTAGCCCGTCCAAGATACAGCTGGTCAGATTCCGACCCGGAGTGTGACACAACGATCCTTTCCTCGTCGGCGTGGCCCAGCATCTGGCCTGCGGACGGGACCGGGATCGAAAACCTTTGATCCCTCTGTATCCTTCTGTGTGTTCAGGGCGAAAAGTTCACTTTATGAGTGTTTTATGCTTTTAACGTTACCTGTGCTTGTTTTTATGATTGCCTGTGTGAGTTTAGGGCTTGTCTTTCTTTGTGTTTCTGTGTTTTAACTTTGTTCTTTCCCTTGTGCGGGGGTGCGGTGAGACAGGCATGGCAGCACGGATGCGATCTCCCTGCCTTCTCTCTCTCTCGCTCGGTTTTTCTCCCGCCCTGCTCCAGGGCGCTGCAGCGGCTGCAAAATCTCTCTCTCTCTCGTTTTTCCGTACTCGGTTCCCCCCCCTCCCTACAGGCGCGCGGGTCGGGCGGGCGCGCAGATCCCTTCCCCGCGCGGTGCCGCTGAGACGGGCGGCTTGGAGCAGCTTTGCCTCTTCGTCCCCCCCCCCTTCCCCCCAGGGCGGTGAGGGGGGCCACCGGCTCTCCGCTTGAGACAGGCGGCGGCAGGGCGGCGGCGGGCTGAGCTCCGCCGAGCACCGCTCCGTTGTCCCCTCTCCGTTTCCCCTCCATTTCCTTCCTGCGTGAATTTGCACAGCAAGTCGTCATAGGAACGGAGGAGCGGTCTCCTCGCTCCTTTTCCCCCTTCCCCCCGCCATGAGCGGCGGGGTTCGCTCCCCCACTCCTTCCCTGCGGGCCGAGCGGCTGACTGCGAATAGGGCACGAGGAACTTGCCGTTCCTCTAGACAGCGGATAATGCTGTGGGAGTTGCTTCGCTTGAATTTTTTTTTACATAGAAATGGGGGCCACGTTTGTTGGATTTCCCCCAGCTCTGCGGAGCGGCCCTGGGGCCATTGAGCCCCCAAAGCCCCACTTAGGCCAGGGCCAAATAGCTTCACCGCCTTTAAGGCAGGCAGAAGCTTTTTCCTTTACAGAAAATGGGGGCCACGTTTGTTTGGATTTCCCCCAGCTCCGCGGAGCGGCCCTGGGGCCCTTGAGCCCCCAAAGCCCCACTTAGGGAGGGCCAAATAGCTTCGTCGCCTTTGAGGTGAGCAGAAGCTTTTTCCTTTTAGAGGGACAGTTGATTTTTGTTTGGGTTTATCCCTTCCCCCCTCCCTCAAAACATTTCTTCTCAAGGCGTCTCTGTGAACAGAATTGGAGCCTTAAATGCCTGTTCATAATAGAAGAAAAATGACAAGAAATACAAAAAACAAATAAGCAACCTTTGTTGCCTTTTGCAGATAACACAAGTATTATTAATAATTCTACAGTATAACCATCGGTTATGAGTTTTAAGTGTTATCTCAGTTTTTAAGATATTTGATGTGAATTCACTGATATGATAAAGTTATTACAGTTCTACAGCCGGCTGCTGCTACTGCTGCTGCTTCTGCTTTTTCTTCTCATGTACTTTGCTATTTGTCTATAATTGCCTGTAAGACACGTGTCACCCAAGAATTTTTCCTTGTTTTCTAGCTGTCTATGCTAGCTTTGCATTCATGATTTTCTAAATATTTTCAGATTTCCAGACAAGGTTATCTGAGTTTGTAAGAATGCCTCCTCTGTTCTGACTGTTTGGGATGCAGTTCCAATCCTGGTCACAGACCATCTCAAGAGCCTGCTGAGCTCAGAGCATCTCTACCCTGACAAATTTAGGAGGTGTCAATTACCATATTAGTTTCTTATTATAAGATTTTTAAGAAGCTTGTTTTTAAAATTGGTGTAAGGGATTCCTCTGCAGTTAGAGCTGGGCACTGGCCATGCCTTGGCTCTCTCTGGATGGGAATTGCCTATTTGCCCAGATGTTCTAGCAAGAAATTACATGAGTTATTTGACTCAACAATTTGACCTTTAAATATAATAGCTGAATTGATCTTTGAGGTGAACCTGGAATTCCTGCCCGGGAAGGATGAACAGGATCTCACTGGTAAAGAAGCACTTCAGCTTTTGCAGTTCCTGGGCTGATCAAAATTATTATCAAAAAGATAACAGGCAACAATGTAACATTTATGTTATGAACCTGAAGAAAAAGTAATTCTGAAACCTGGATGTTGAATTTAGACAATGGAGTCTGACAAGTTATCAGTTTAGGGCAGTGGAGCCTGACAAGTTTGTTAATTTAAGGAGATGTGCCTGTGTTTTATCATTAGCAGGTTCAGCAGTCGTGTTACCCATCACCTTTGAGGAGTGAAAAGGGACATTGCATAGCCTTAGTGGCTGTCATATAGACTGCAAAGATGACCATGCGGTTGGAAGTTATGGAGACAACAGAAGTCCTGTGTCAGTAGCATGGTCCTGTTTTCATCGATCATCCTCGAGTCACTCCCTGCTCCAGGCTTCAAGAAGACATCCAGTGATGCTAAGGATCAACATCTTGTCTCAATGGACTTTTTCTTTTCATGTGTTTTAATTTTATAGTAGATGTTGTTTCATTTAAGTTTCCTACATAGATGTAGTTGTATTTTAGGTAATATTTCACGTGCCTTCGGTGTATGTTTTGTAGTTATTAAGGGCTGTTATTTCACTTTGTGGTTTTTGCCTTTCTGGTCTTTGGGATCATGTAGATTTTTTTTGGAGTCAGATATCTTTTTATTGCTATTTTATTAATTTTAATATTCTTTTTTTCTTTCTAGGTGACATCCTACAGATATCATGGGCCAATTGAGTGAACGATGGTCCAATACTGCACATCCTGCAATGGGTCTCTGCCCTTTCAAACATCACATGCATTTTTGCATTTAAAAAAAAAAAAAAAAAAAAAAAAAAAAAAAAAAAAAAAAGGGTCAACTCAGGTTGTCCAAATAATTGGAAAATTAAATCAGTTTGCGGTTGCAGGTGTAATGCAAGGACCACTGTCCTTTGCTAAAAGGCAGAAAAAGCCCTTGTTATCTGAAAGGATGATTCCTAGAGTGATAGATCTTGACAAATTAGTCTGCCATTTTGAGCAGGCTAATGATGTTTTGTTTTTTTCTGTATTAGAATTAGTAAATAGCTAAGCTTGACGCTGGTGCATGGACATGGTTATGAAGGGTCAACACCAAATGCCACAGAACTTCCCTGACCATTTAAGTTGATGCCCAATGAAAGTTCTATTTAGTAATTGGTTGATTACTAATGGGACTTCTGGTGTCATGTTTGTCTTTTTTTCTCTTGCAAGGGCCCTGCAGGAGAGGACACAGACACAGACGCCACCCTCAGCAAAAACTAAAAGGGGGAGATGTGGGCCTGACATTGGTCTGAATTTAGGCTTCAGGCTCTGCTACTGTCTGTGTGAAAGGCAGGCAAACAACTTTCTCATGTTAGCCTGAGAAATCTTAAAGAGGAATTCAAACAAACCTTGGGAAGTGAGAAACTATCTGCAGGTGGTGTTTTTCAAACATGTTTACTGGAAAGAAATATTTACAAAAGAGTGTAGACGCTGAATAACCAATCATGTTCTTTGTACCGAACTACTCTATAAAAGTAGAATTTAGAAGAATAAAGTTGCTCTCATCTTTACCATCATGGAGAGTCATGTTGTTATTTCTGTGCCGTCCGAAAACCATAGCAACAGTTTACCTTTTTTTTTTCTTTTTCTTTTTTTTTCACAGAAAGTTTAGTAAACTGAAGGATTCAAGAGATAACATTTGAAAATTGCAAAAAGGAAAACATTGCCACTGCTGATGTGATAATGCTAGGCAGCTAAAATGTAAACTTGCCTTTGTCATGGCATTAACCTTCACTATAAATGACAGAGTCCTTCCTTGGTTTGGGGAGGGCAGCTGGCTTCCAGGAAGAGCTCATTTTGTACCTATGAAAAATGTAGGTTGCCCACTGGAATAGCTTGGATTTGCATTCAGATGCTGGAGTGCTTCTGCAAGCTCATCCATGACTTGCATTATGTTGGTTTAATGGTGCTGACTTGAGTGAGTATTTCAGAAATGGCAAGCTTTTGAAGAATAATCTCTAAGTATCAGAAAAAATAATTGTTTAATGCCATTTGCCACAGAGCTTAAATTTGCACTTAATGGAGTGAAGGATCAGTGCCTTCCTTGAGCTGCTGTCTTTTAAACAAAGAGCCTCCTGAGCAATGATTTGTACTCTTCAAAACAAATCCCACCGGTGGAGCTTATGACTTCTCTTAATATTTGGGCAAATACCACATGCTCTGGAGACATGTACCATCTTCAGGAGTTTTCAGTGAAGGACTTGGATGCCTTGAGTCTGTGAATGTGTCACCTGTGTCCTGTGGGGAATGAGGCACCTTTGCAGTTGTATCCAGGCACCTGCAATTTTTGTGTGTCTTCTGTTGCAAAATTGATTAGTTTACGATGAGGATGTAAAAAGAAGCACTGAGCTGATGTACTGCAAGTGTTTAGGCCAACACACATAAAATATGCAGAGCTACAGCTATCCATGTCTTGAAGCTAAATAAATATCAGCTAAATATCAGCTTTGGTCCTTAGCAAGGAAAACTAGACCTGAGGTTATGGTTGCTTTCAGCTACTCTGAATTTGGCATTCCTACAAATGACAGAACTGGCCTTCATATTAGCTGGAGTGGGCTACTGACTTGGCTAAAAAATACACTTCATCTTACAGAATGACCAGAAATGCAGGCAGAAGGGGAGGAAGAGCCTCACAAAATTGGGAAAAGAGGCGTCATTCCATCAGTTTGAAGTAGTTCTGAAAATGCAGCTACACAGTTTAAACTTAGATGCACTCCTTAAGGAATTGGCCAAAAGCAAAGGACACAGGAACCTGGGAAAATCTCAGTCTTAAATCCTTCGTTTAAAGGTTGTCTGTGTTTAAAATTATACTTAGTAGTATTCTCACTCCCTAATTCTGGAAAGCCTCTCACAGGTTGGAGTCTGTAGGTCTGCACTATAAATACCATCTCTGATCTCCAACTGTCTTTTTTAGTAGCCTCTGCTGCAGGGAACAGCTAGATCAGTGTTGATAACCAGATAACAGCAGCCAGCACTGGAAGTGTGACAAGGGAGAGTGCCTTCCCAAAAGCTCTTAACCTGAGAAGTCCTTGGGTGGCAAGCAGGAAGAGTTTTCACAGTACAGTCAGACCAACAGATTGGCACCTCAAAATGGGAGCTCAAGCTCCCTTGACCTTCTCTTGTGAAAAGAGAGCAAGCAACAATCTGTTGTGACCCCATCCCTTGAGCTGAAGATGGTGGCAGAAGAATGCTGTCTCTAATCCCCTCCCTGGCTGCAAATCAACTTGGTGAAGTCTATTGCGGTTAATGTCTGCTAGCAACTGTTCATACTGTTTCTGTGCTGAAAACCTTTCCGGGCACTCTTAAGTGGATTTATTTTTGATGATGTGCATGTTGCTAGCAGGAGCCTACGTGCTGAATGCAGATGATGGAACGTGTCTTGCTCCAAAGATCACATTGCAGTTGTTTCCCTGACTTAAAGCAAACAAGCAAAAAGGCAAACTAATGGAAAACTGGTGCCTTCAAGATCCATGCAAAGTGATTTCTTTAGTTTAAGAGCCCAGTAAAATTCTGTAGTCTGGTGCTGTGGTCAAGAGTTCACAGAGGTTGAAATACCTGACACTGAATTCTCCTTGTCTCTGCATTCCTCACTGCTCCTGGATTAAAGCCACTTGCTTCCTGCTTGGCATGGTACTTTCCAATTGTAATGTGTTTCCTCTTAAATGTCCAGAGGTCTAATGATACTATTGTAAACCTGTTAAAATTAATGCTGCAGAGGAAACAGCTTAGTTAATTGCTTATGGAAAATACAGTGATAGGCTGAACTATCTGACTGAGGGGCATCAAAACCATTAACTATTAACCTTTTGAAAGCTGAAGAACCTTGTGATATCATGTGCAAATCTGTCCCACAGCTTAGTAGGAGAATTGCACATTCATTTATGGACAAGCAATATAACTAATGGTCTAGAAAATTAATATTGCAATACAGAGGCAATCCTTAGCTCTTTGGAGTGGTGTCCTTCTGTTAAAGTTCTCACTATTGCCATGTATTTGTTTGTTTCTGCCTCCTCATCTTCATGTGGGAAGCACTATTACTTAGATTGCTAATGTCTATTTTTCTTTGGGGCAATAGTGCACACTGATTTATTACTGCATGATGTGTGAAAGGGAGTTTTCAGGCTTTTCAGTAAGGGGAGAGTATTGTACTTGCTAAATGTGTGCATGCATCCAAGTGTGTACTGAGTTCAGCTCAGCTTTTTTCAGTCCATTCTGTTACGCTATTTCTTTACCTCGGCTTTTTTCCTTTGAATTCTCATTGTAGTAGTTCTCATGTACAATTTAGAACCAAGCTTGTGTTACCCCATAAGGCCAGTGGTAAACATGATGTTTTCCCCTCTTCCCTTTTTTCTTCTTTTTTAGTCATAATATTGGTATTATTTGGTCTCCTTTTACTGCTAAAGAGATGTTACTTGACTTAATATGTTGCAAAATGGTGTTGGTGTATTGGGAGGCACGTTGGACTGTGTGTCAGATTGTGACACCCTTGCACCTGTTGTGGGGCAACAAATTTCAGGCCTTAAACTGATATCCCAGGCTGTTGATGCTCTTGCTGCTTGCCATTTTTAACTGTTGGGTTGGAAGGGTGCTATGTAGCTCGGCTGCACAGCCAGCAAATCCTACGGGTGTTACCAAACGTTCCTGGATATTTCTCATACCTTTTGTTGACGAAAGCTGCCTTGTTGCTGTTGTCCTTTGAATACCATTTCTAGTTTGGCTGGAAAGAGGCTGGCTGGTTTTTCCAAAACCTATTCTAACTTTACCACTCCTGCCTAGCAACGGCATTAGGGATCTTAGAGCTAATGCCTGCTGTTGGCTAAATTACCTAAGTTGTCAGTAGGACATTGAATTGTCATCTTTGCATTCAAGCCCTGATAGAATGAAGTTGTAGAGGTTCCTGTGAAGCTGCTTGGTGAGTGCCTTCACGGGGAAGCTTCAGGCCTGACTTGCTCTAATGGGCATGAGAAGATGCAGCACAATAAAAGACTCAAGTGTCAGTGGGACATAGGCTTACTGTGCAGGCAGCACCCAATCTTTGGCTGACTACAGGAGGGATGCAAGATCATTTTGGCAAATAAAGAGAGCTGAACTGTGAAGCAGGTCTGTTTCCTTGGCCAGCAGTGCATGGATCAGGAATGCTGGTCAGTGGTTTTTTGATTTTAACCTTCCTGTCCTTCCTGTCTCCTCCTGACCTGCAGCCCACAGCAGTGAATAGGACCATGCTATAAATGCTGTCTGCCTCAATTCTGGTTTTCAGACCAAAGCTGGCAGACCTGCTAGATAAGAAGTGTGACGTTTATGTATTAATTTCTGGAGTTACAGGGATCAGCCACAAAGTGTTAGCACCACTACACAGTATGTCCTCTGTTGTTTAAAAGGGAGGATAGTGGATAGGTTCAGTTATTTGAGGTTTCAAGTAATCCAAGGCAATTTTCAGTGTAATTAATACATGTCAGGAATTTGACCCTTGTGGGGATAACACGAATTTCTAGATAACTGAGGTGATACTGTAAACAAGTTGTGAAAATTGTGCCAGAAGACTGTCTGCACAGGTCAGTAGCACCAGCTAATAAAATATCTCAACTTTTAATCTAGAAAAATATTTCATGAAACTTTCACTTGACATCTGCAGAAGCAGAAAAAATCCCTTTATTTTTGTACAATTCCTGGATGTTTTCTTTCCTTAAGTTTCTCCTGTTACCCCTAAGGAGGTCAGATTATAGTTGCTTCTTAAACTGTAGCAACTGAATGAAAAGGAAAACTTGAAAAGTTCTGAGAGTGCCACAAGCACCAGATACAGATACACTGTTCTGCTGTACTGTTTGTTTTTTTCAAAGAAAATACAAGCAGATTTTAAAAAATTAGTAACTACTACTACAGGCTTGATACTGTATATTGGAAACAATGTATTTTCTGATATTTCAGAAAACAAATTATGAACAAATGTAGGAATTGCATCACTCGTTGGTAAAACAATTTGCAGACTGGTAAATAAAACAGAATGGCTCCCAGGGAGTGCTGTCAGAGCTCTTACAAAAACCAATCTCTAAAGAGGTAAAGAGAAGTAAGTACATCAGTAACTGTTGTGGGCCAAGAGAACACTTAAATTTGTAACCAAATTCAGTGTTTAGTGACAGACTAATGTAAAAAAAAGTAACACGACATAAAGTTTGCCACAGGAGGCTAAGTTTTGTTTTGCTCTGTGTTTTGAGAAGTCAGGCTAGATTGATCTTCTCCGTTAGTGTACATGCCTGTATTTTATTTTTACACTGCTGAATAGTGACTGGGTAGAATCTGATATGTCAGTGGACTAGAATTTTAGACAAGGAGGAAGCAAGATAATTACATCCTCTTGGACAACTGCTGCAGTCCAAGTCCAAAAATTTGAGTAAGCAAGGTATTAGCAGAAATATTTTAGAATGAGTGATGCTATATCTTCAGCAATATTGCAACAGTTTTTCCTTGTTTTGTCATTCCATCTGAAACAACCCAAAGAGCAAAATTCAATCAAATATTATGACAAGTTTGAAGGGAGTTTAGGAGCTGTATCTTCATACCTGCCTGGCCTCCACTTTTGTGCATCTCAGAACTTTGAATGACACAGTCAGCACTGACTAAAATCTGTTTTGCTGAAAAGTGTCAACTTAATGATACTCACGAGTTCATAATTAAGAAAACACACATAGATGTAGTAAAAAGGAACAGAGAGGAACAAAGTTTTTGTCAGTACAGTATCAGTACAGCAAACTCAGTATCTATTTGCCATCAGCATTTCAAAGGCAAAACTAATGCAGAATTTTGGGGAGGATGATGGAATAGTTATAATGAAATTTAGAGGAGGCTACTCATAAGCATGAGGACTGTGTGAGAAAATCCAAAATCTGCCTAGAGTCAGCACCCACAGCATTAGACTAAATTGGCTAGTTCCCAGGGGTGTTTGAGACCTTAAATGCTCTTTACCCTCTGGTTGATCAGAGATTAATCCCTTGCTTTTTTAAATACTATTACCCAATCTCTTGAGCCACCCAATCCTGATTAAAATTTACTTTCTAAATTATGATCCTAGAGAACTGAAACTCCTTGAATTCCAGACCTTTACAATTTTTTTGAAGAACTGAGAGTTCTTGGTGCTCTCACACTTGCGTCAAAAATTCTTGCAGATAATTTATCTTCCCAAGAGTAGTTCACCTTGCTTATTCTTTTTCCTTTGGCTGAAATTTGATAAGCAGTACTAGAAATCCAGCACTTAAGCCTTAATACAAACTATTATGTAATAAATTACACACCAGGAACTTCAAAGATTGTGGTCAGTGTTATTCATCACAGCTTGGAATACAATTTACTCTCTTTTAAAAGCAGCATAGAAATATTCTTGTATTTTATAACTTTGCAAGTTGGAGAAACAAAAATGCTAGACTGGGGATGGGAAGTAAATTAGAGGAAAAACAGTCAACTACTCTATCAGGATAATGGAAGTTGGAGTTTAGCATATGCCAGAGAATGCAGAACCCTGGATAGCCTCTGTGATGTGGGTGTGGGCAACTCACTGAACAGTCTGCTTGGGTTTGGCAGCTCTCACCCTTGCTCAGGACAGCCACATCAGCTCTCACAGGAGAGAAGCTTGATGCCAGTGCCTTTCTCATTTGGGGGCAAATAGCCCAAATGGCCTTAGCAGTGCAGCACAGCATATTTAGGGATTTCTAGGTAGCCCAAAAGCCCCAGAAAGTGGGTGCTGCTCAGGTGCTAGCTGATTCTCCACAGTCTCTGCAGTCACAGGCATGCTGAAGCCCCTGTGCAGCTGTGGGTTGGCTGGCACATACACAAAGAGTATGCAGAACACGTGTGACCAGGGTCTGGTGCCTTGTGGCTGGGTGGGCTCCTGTACTGCAGTTTGGGCAGTGTTCCTGCATCACCTGAGGTGGTTGCATAGCTCTGTAGCCCCCGTATTTCGATGAGGCTACATCTGTTGACCTTGTAAACTCTGGTAAACTAGGTAGCTCCTGGTAGGGTCTCCAGATTTGAGGGTTGATTAGCTTCAGCACAGTGCTGAGCATCAGCTGGGTCAGTGCATTCAAGCAAGGCAGTCCTGTGTCTGATTAATGTATCCATTCCCAGTGCTAGGAAGGGCAGTGTAGAAGTGCTTGCCAGGGCAAATAAGTCCTGCTGGCCTTGAGCTGATTTTGGGTAGCCATGTGTAACATTTGCATTCTCCAGAAATCTGTGCCTATGGGAGAGGTTTGGAGACGTGAGCTGGCTGGGGACTGGGACTCTGCAGTGCTTTAAATCAGCTAATTTGCTGGCAGCTTCTTATTGGTGCTGGAGCTAGTACAGCTGCTTTCATGGTCTTTGATGCCTGGCCTAATAATCTTGCTAGACTCTCTCTACTGGTTCTGCTGTCTACATGTACCTCTCTCTGATCGACTTTGAGTCCTGGTCCTTTGTTGAGGAAAGGAAAAAACCATATTTATGTTAAATTTACCATTTTCCTTTATACACTCTCATCAGCTAAGTTTTATTACGTTTTTTATCTGGCTTTAAATTGAAATAGTTTTCAGAAGTAGCAGATAAGGAGTTGGAAGCTTGTTATTTGATGGTACATGAACATCTCTGCTGGCCTTATTTGTGACTGTTGTGAACAAGAGCCGCTGGTTATACCCAGGTAAGCTGAATTATAAGCATGATTGGCTCTTTTCTTCAAACAAACAAAACTTTATCCCAGGTCTGGCAAGGACAGAGGATATGGTATTAATTGAAGTTTTAAGAATAAATTATCAGTGATAACTGATTGTTTTCCTTTTCTGTTCCCTTCACCAACAAACAAGACAAGCTATTTCTGCTGTCTTCGCTGCTTAGATCTTGTTTCTAGAGACCTGGTGTGAGCCATGTGATGAACACATCTTCCTACCCTTGTTGCTTTCTGTATTCTGAGGGGACAGAGGGTGTTGCAGTAGTACACCTCTAATGTGTTGAAGGAAACTGAACAACAGGAATATCAGTCCTGTAAGAGGACACATCCTTTCCTGTCCTCTGTTCTACTGTCCGGAGAAACCAAAACAAAGACATTGTGAAAGAGCTGGGAAAATGATTTGCAATAGGAATGCACCATATTAAAGAAGTGTCCCTTTCTTTCTCTCTTGCTTTAATCTTTTATTCTATTCCATTAATTTAAGGAAATTCTGCTCCTTAAATACATTATATTATTGTACTACATTTTATTCATCCTAAAAGCTTAGTATTCACAACTGCAAATTACACTGGCATTTAGATGTAATCTATGAATCCTGATTTCCAAATGACTCTTCAAAGGATGCTTGCATGATCACTATAGACTTAGTTAACAGGAGCAATTTAAGTAATTTAAGTAAGCTATTCTGTGTAGTCAATCTAGGTTTGAAGCTACAATAGCTTCAGGAATAGCCATGCTATTTCTTGAATCTAGAGACTGCTTACTGATGGTTGAAAAGAAATGGAAAAAAAATCACTGACAGACTATTGGCTATAAGCTCATCTTGCCGTGAATATTTACTATTAAAAAACCCCCACCAAAGTGGAGATATTCAAGATCACTGATAATTTTGTCCATGCCATCTAGACACCAAATGTGTGTTTTCATATCTGGGAAAGAAACAACAGACACATGAATATAGTATTGGAGTATTCAATAATTCAAGCTGTTATACGGTATATGGTCAAAGTCATGAATGAGCACTGATCTACTGAGCATATTTTTGTACAGGTATTTTTATTGTCTGTAAAATTCACTTGCAGAAAATTGAAAATGATTCACTTTCTTCCCCTTCCTTTTCTTCACCAAAGTAATTCTAGACACATAAATATGAAAGCTCTCTGTTTATTTTTTCAGTGGAAGTAAAAACAAGGTAGGTTTTTCATTGGGAATGTGCTGGAACTTCATTCAGTAGAAATAGCCAATTAAAAAAAAATTGTGGTTTTTGGACTTGAACAACTTCTTTTAGAAGTGTTTTAAGGATACCCCAACCCGAACATTTAAGAAGTGCAGTGTGTTTTATGTAATGTTGGCATGAAAATGCAAAGCTGTAAGTGGAGGAAAAATGTGTGTCAGGTATCGTGTAACAGCAGCAAAAAGATTTCTGATGTTTATCAAACCTTGAACACCACAGATTATTAAAACATATTCCTTGGCAATAGGGAGTAGATGTTTAGTTTGAACAGAGAAGTGGAATTTGTTGCTTTTTTTGCAGAGGTCATGAACTGAACAGGAATGAGTCCTCCTTGGTGGTTTCACTATTTTGCTGTTTGCCTTGGGGAATAGAGATTTGGTCTGATTTTAACAGCTACTGCCAGGCCCCTGGCCCCCACAGGCAGCTTTCTTGCATCTTTTGAGGCCCACCTACAGCAGTTGTGCTTGGACAGACGGATGAAGAGGCCCTCCAACAGCTCAGGATGCAAAGTGTCCTGATCCCTGAGGTTGCTGTCTACTGAGAGAAGTCCAAGTACTGACAAGTGTTACAATTTCCTGCCTTTAAATGGAAGATACATTTACTTAATATACGGAAAAGGGAACATACCATGTAAAAGAAAAGGGGCAAGAAAGTAAAGTCTTGTTTGAAGTGGGTAGTTACTGCAATTAGAAAAAGTGTTATGAGGCTGCCAGGTGGTGGTCATACATTCAGTTTTAGAAGTTTGATGTCATAATAATTTTAATTTTAGGTACCAATTTCTTTTGTACCTTTACAGTTTCAGACCTCAAAAATAAACTTTAGAAAATTTCAGCTGTTCTCTGGCTCTGAGTGCACAGCTGGTCCAATATAGCTGGGTGTCACAAAACTTCAGATTATGTTCATCATGCACGTATATTCATTAAAATCCTTTGGGGATTATACAGTTGTGATGGAATCTGCTTCTCTGTCTGACTGGGAAGACAGCTATGAATTACTTGGGGAACGTAAGAATTGAATCTATACCTCCAACACAGTTTTGTGTTTCTAAGTAATCAGTTTCTTGTGTATCAGAAAAGCATTATGTATAATTCTCACTATTGCTCATTTCTGTTTCCTTTATTTTTTTTCCTTGCCACCTGCTTTGGATGTAGTGACAGAGAAAAAATAAAAGCAGTCAGTAGTGATCACAGGTTGAGAAGTGTTTTTTCAGATAGTAATCTCTGAAGCTGTGTCCAGATGCATTGATTATGCTTTGTGTTACCTGTACTGGTTTATTATAGATGATGCTGGTCAGATAATTAATAATACAATCAGACACACCTTTTCAGGTGGACAGGCTCATGATGCACAGAATTTTCCTCACTTTCTTCTCTGCAAGACCCACTCCATCCCAAAGGTTTTTTTTCCAAGTTGAATCTGATGGTTTCCTGGAGCTGGGTCCCTTGAATAGTCAACACTGCTCTTCCTGGAAAACAAGGTTATTTTCTCTACAGTCAAGTCAAAATATAGAAAGCAGGTATTGGGTGTCAGTGCCCTGGGATATCAAATGTGATCAAAGGGATCCCATGAAGCTTGGACTCTGCAGGCAGAGAAAAGAAGGCAGGTTAAGTGAAAAAAAGGTATTATCTTTTGTAAACTTGCTAGTATAATTAAGGAATACATGGAATAAATTTTAGCACATACACTTGCTTTGCATAGGTAGTCATCTTTACTACCAAAGTACCCCTCTCAGCAGGAACACATAAATAGTTTTATAAAATATCTGTTGTGCCATGGCTTAACACATAATTGCCCTGACAGCAGTCTAGAAGGGCTCAGGTTTATTCAGCACTGCGTGATTTAATTGATGACTGTACGTAACACATGAAGGACTTACTTGTTTTGGAGATTAAGTTATTTGTGGTGTTCCTTTGGACTACCCTAGGGTTGTACCTTTTGAGTATGTTGCTCATGAGGTAATTCAAGTTAATTTATCTGTGTTTTTTTTGGTTTTTTGTTTGTTTGTTTTTAAATGCAGAGCGATAAGCTTTAACACTATGTTAGCAAAAAAAAGTACTCTCCCATATTTAATGCTCAGGCTAGTTTCTTTGATTGTCTCCCTTACTTAAATTTTGTTTTCACAATATCTGGTGTAGTGGTTCTTGTGACTTAAAAGTTTAGATTTAAACTTTATGTATTTTTTGTTTTCTTTAAGCATTTTGTTTGGGATGGCTGTCTTTTGAGTGCTTAGAAATCCATAGTCAGACTCTGTTCTTCCCTTGACACTAACACACAAATAAACCAAACTTAAGAAACAGTATGTTCTTAATTTTGAATTTCTTGCCCTTTTTTAAATTTTGCTGTAGAGCTCATTTGTGGGGACAACAGCTGCAGGGATGTGCTGAGAAAGGAAAGTGTCCAGTTTCCCCTGAGGATATCCAGACAGAACATTGTGCCACTAGCTGTGGTTTCAGGGTTGAAACCCTTGAGATCTATGTTTAGGTTAGTCATACTCCTGCACTTATAATGTGAGTGCAAATAAAGCTCAAATTTGTCTTCAGGACCTTTTTTCCTCTCCTTCAGACAGACAGCACAACTATTGCCAGGAGGATGGATAAGAAGTAGCTGCCGCAGATGGGAGCTCAGGTTGCCCTCAGAGCATGATGTGTTGTTTCTTTCACTCTTGTCTCTTCTGTAGCTCTTTCCCCAACCCATGCTGACATAGCTTCTGTACTGACCTGCTTCATAGCTCCACCATGACGGCAGAGTGAGATAAATAACAATCCTTTCCATCACAGCAAAAGGAACCATGCCTTATGTTTTTGCTGGTTTTGTTTTTATCCATCTTGCTCTCAATTTGCAAGGTGAATTCCCAGCAGCCTCTAAGAGTGCTTGACTACAATTCACTGTATGAGAAATTGTTTTTAACCCTGCTTTTCATGAAATTTATTCACACACACACAAAAAGTGAAAAGTGGGTAACAGAAGAAGTCATAAGACTGAGACCAAATCCCTCACAAGCCAAGCACTAAAACGCTGAGAGAGTGAGCAACAGAGAACGGGTGGAAAGGAAATGTAATCCTTTTCCTTGGCCATAGCATGGCTGTTGCCATAGACTATGGCACCAGATAGGCACTCTCTCTTCAAGACCTGGTGAAATCTTACATCTGTTTGACATCTGACTGTGATTTCATCAGCATCAAGCCAGTGAATAGCCTGGAAATGTTTTGGGGGATTTTTCTCTGCTTGCCTATGTTCTGTTTTCAGTGCTGTAAACAAAGCCATCTTAGGGTGTATCTTGGTTTTGGCAAATCTCAGGGAGTTCACATCATCTGATCATCATCTGCTCTCTCCCCCCAAAGACATGGAAGTTGACTGAGCCCCCATTTTTTTAAATGTTTAATTTGTGCCTTCAGGGATAATGATGTAGCAAGAGGTAATATCAGGACCTACTTAACTAGTGAAGTCATAGCATCAGCCTTGTGCTCATGCTGTGTGCACCCCTCCCACCCTCCTGTGGTTTGCCTTTGCCTGTTGGGTTGAAGTCTGCTCTTTCTCATATTCTCTATTTTACTCAGCTTCCATTCACATTATTGAGAAATTTTAAGCTTTTATACAATCAATAGCAGCATCAAAGTTGTGCACTATCTTCTAGCTCTAGACACGTGCAGGTTTTTGCCCTAGTGAGCCTGGTTGGGAGCAGCAGGATCTAAGCAGATTGGCACTTCCTGCCAAGTTATCTTTGGAGTCAGGTACTGAGACAGGTACTCCTCAAAGGGAGTTGGGGTTGTTGAGCCTGGAGAAGAGGAGGCTCAGGGTGGACCTCATTGCTTTCTACAAGTTTGTGAAAGGAAGTTCTAGAGAGGTGAGGACTGGCCTTTTCTGCTGTGCCTATAGTGAGAGGGCTAAAGGATGTGGCTTTAAGGTGAGACGGGAGATTCAGATTGGGTATTAGAAAAAAAATTCTCTGTAGGATGATCAGACATTGGAATAGGTTGCCCATGGATGTGGTGGAGTCACATCCCTGGAGGTGTTCAAGAGGACCTGGATCTGGTACTGGGTGATGTGGTTTAGTGGTTCAAGGGTTATAGGGGCAGTGCTGGGTGGATGGTTGGACTGCATGATCTTAAAGGTCTCTTCCAACCTTGATGACTTTGATTCTATGATTTTTTATCTTCAGGCAGACTTAGATGTTATCTGAAGGTCACTTAGAGCCCCGTTTGGGGTTTCTGGTGTGTTTTGTGCAGTTGGAGTACAGTACCAACTGGCCAATTTCTTCATACCTATTTTAAAGGTGTTCTTTGCCTTTCTGACAAGAAAGCAGGACTGTTATAGAAGGAGACATGTCTTTTACTTCTAGGCTGCCCAGAAAGAAGCAGAAAAAGGCTGGGCTTTCTTGGCAAAGGCAGCCTTCACCATTTTCTCAGGGGCGCGCTGGGAGGCTCTGCCTGTGGAGCGGGCAGTGCTGTGCCCACCCGGCGAGCCCTGCTCCTCCTGATTCACTCTGATCACGGCGGTGTTTACTCTCCGGACCTGCCCCTTGCCCTTGCGGCTCTCCCGGTGCGCGCCCGGCGCTGCCTCTGCTCCCGCGCCGTGCCCTACCAGGGCCAGGCGGCTGCGGGGAGCGCCGCTGCCGTGGGCTGCGGCTCCCCCGGGCCTGGGGAGGGAGGATCGCTCCGGCTGGCGAGCTGGTAAGTCCTGCTGCCCCTCCCTGCTCCCAGGGATCATCTCTTTCTGCTTTTCTCCCCGCTAGCGTTTAATTTTCGTGGGTGAGGCTATTGTGTGCCGGAATCCTTTTGGGATGTAAGCAGCCCTGTCTCCCTTTGCTGTTCCGGGAGGTGCCTTCAGTTCTGATGTTCTGGAGATTAACCATCCTCAGCTTCTAAGGGAATGTGTCCTAAATATGATCCATTTCCTTCTATATCTACTGATTTGGAGTTTGCCACAGAAAACAATCTTTTATGTTTTATGTTATGTATACAGCAAAACATATTGGATGAACAGTAAAACACACACACACATGCACACACACGCATATATAGATTGTTAAACATATTTATATAGTTAAACATACACAGGAAAGCATGTTGGAGAAATAGTAACACACATGTACATATACACGTATACACACATGTACACACATACACATACACATACATATACACATATACATACAAAAAGTTCCCAGCCTTTCTTATAGTTTTTTCCTGGTGTACTTGAACTGAATATTTCAGTATTTCTATGAAGCTGTGAATCAGGCAATATCCACTGTTTTTATATAGATAATTTATCACTAATAATTACTTACATAAAATGTAAAAATAAAGGAATTAGGAAGAAATGTTGAGACCAAACAAAAGGCTTTTAGGAGTCTGTTGGAAACTGCTCAGAAAAGCAGTTTGGATTTTATTTATTTATTTATTTATTTATTTATTTAATTTGGAGATCTTCTAATTTATTCTGGAGCAGGGAAAATATCAGCATTCCAGAAATGAAAAAGGCCACCTGTTTGTCTGCAGCTGTCCTCTGAAACAGAGCAGTGCTATTGACATCTAATAATATCTCCAGCTTGCAGAAGTGGCATGTATTTGGCATTTTATTCAGTGTTCTGTGCAGACATACAGCTTGGCTTGCTTTTATTTTCCCCAAGTTTATCTGAATATCTCATCCGGGCCATGCAGTAGCACATGTGACAAACGATGGCTCCACAGTGACAAGCTGTAGAACCGATCTGCAGTGCGAATACAGTGAGACTGTTTTGTATGTATTGTGTGGATGAAAGGAATGGAAGCGGGCCAAATTCAAGCTGTTTGCCATTGCATCTGATCAGCAGATCCTATGGAGAGAATTTGCCTGCTGTGAATATTTGATTCTCGCTAGCTTGAACTATCTTGTGTGTTGGCAGTGCTACTGTGTGAATTTGTGGTGGCTTTCCAGGGTGTCTGTCCTACTCAACTGCCAATTCCTGAGGGTTTTTTTACAGAGTTCAGAATTTTGTGCTCCACTTCGTGCATGAGGAAACTTACTTAATGCTATACAGTGAACATTTTTTCCTATTCATAACACACAGGTTCAAACAAACAAACAAACAAACAAACAAAAAAAAACCCCCACCAAAACAAAAAAAACCCAAAAAAACCAAAACAAACCTACAAGTGAGTTTCCCCCCCTCCCTCATTCCCTCCCTCCACCTTTACAAAGGTGTAACCCCTCCACCTCCTACTCTCTCTGTATTATCTTCGGGTAATTATCCTGACAAAGTGATTTTGTAGAGGTGAGTCTGTCAGATTACACACCAGAAAGGATGAAAAGGTGGTGGTGTTGAAATGCAGCTGTGAGAGTAGGAATGTTTTTTCCTTCCTACTTTCCCATGCACCCTTCTGACTAAGTTCTCAAAGAGTCAGTGTGCTGCACCCTTATCTGTCCATGACCCTTCTTACTGGTTCATGGCTGGTTTTGCCTGGGAGTTTAGTTTTGTGTGTTAGTTAATTGTTTGTTTCTGAAATTCAGGATAGTGAAACACTCATATTAATAATTTTTGGTTTTCTGTACTTACAAGTAAATGACATTGCTTGTAGTGCTGATGTAACAGTAACTGTCAGGACTCTGCTGAGGCAAGCAGAAAAGGGCTGGGATTTAGCCTATCACTGTATCCTGTGTTTGTGTCCTGTCTGCCACCACACTGAAGTGTTTGTCTTCTCTCTGCAGCCTGTTTAGACCTTCTGTCAATTTATAGATTAAGCATAGAAAAAATTGTATAGCCATCTGTGATATCTATAGATTACATATTTATAATTTATAGATCTATGTAAACATAGATATTTATGGACATAAATTTTTATATACTAAAATAATAGAGAGAATTTGCAAAATAAATTTAGCCTGTAACCTATCAGCTTGTTCTTCCTCTGTGTGTATGAAGGACAAAAGCCAGAAGAAGATTTTCACTAGTACAGTGGTGTGGGATAAAACCAAGAGGAGCCAGCAAGAGACAGTTGGGTCCTATGGGGCTGTAGGAAATGATGTGCTAAGCAAGTGACCAATTCTCTGTCTACTCCAACACTGCAGCTGCAGAAAGTAAAGGCTGAGAGAAAAGCAGTATCATCTCTATTTAATATATTGAGGAAATATGTGATAGTGCCTTGTAGGGGCTGCCAGAGGGACCAAATTCTGGTCATGTCTTCTGAGTCCGCTGTAAAAGATATCACTGTTAGCTGAGGCACAGCAGCTGTCCACCCTGAGATCCTTGCCACTGCAGTGTGACCCATTTGCATGACCTATTTAACTCTGCCAAGTTAAAGGGGCTGGGCAGGCACATTAAATGTGTCTTTTCAGTCACCTGTTTAAAGTAAGGATGGGTTTTATATCTTGATACCTGTAAACCTGTTTTTTTCTGCTTTCTTTAGTTTCTTCAGTAATGACAAAGAGTGGTGTTTTAGGTGACTACAAAAAAAGCATACTTGCAGCTAACAGACACTGAACAATAAATCCTCTTGAAAGATAAAAGCAAAATTTTCTGAGAACTGAAGAAATCAGGACCTGTTCATTGAAAGGTGTAGTAATCCTGAGAGAAAGCTCTGCTGGGAGCTGGGTCTTAACTTTAAGACTCCTTTCTCCCTTCAGTGGTTTAGGAGTGCTTTTCTCCAGTGACTCAATGGAACTAACAAATGTGAATTTCATCTGTACTGGAGTAAATCAGGAAGGGTTTAGTTCTGCAGTAGTATGAGATACATTTTTGGCTTGGGGTTAAGCAGCCTAAGCAGGTGTCCTTGAATAAATATATCACTTGAAAACGTTTTCTTTGTTGGGTTTTTCTTCAGTCCTTTTCAACCATTGTGCCAAGGGCCATTTTTAGGACCATTGGGAAGTAAAAATTATGAGATTGTTAGCAAAAGCAAAAACTTCTTTCAGGGCTCACTGATTGCATCTTGTTGGCATGTGTGGTTATCCGTGCCCATACAAGACACCACCTTTCTGAGGAATTGTTGGATGATAGTGTTAGTGACTGTTGGCAGACATTATTCATATGATGACCATCCAAATAAAAGCATGTAGCCAAGCAGGAGTAGGTGACACTGGTTTTTTGAGAAGCAGGCATTTTTTCATCAGCAGAAGAACTGAGTTTCCAAACTACATGGCTGCCAAATAACTGGTATTTTTGTTACTGCTTTCATAACTCAGATGTGAATGTCTGGCATAAAGATGGGTGCAATTAGTTATCTTCGGCATTCCTCCTCCTTTGATTGTTTTCTAAGTCTGTTAGGTTACTATGACCTCTATGTCCTGTATATTTTTTTTAAATTTGGAAATATTGTTAGGAACCTTTTTTGAATGCTTTTGCATTTTTATTTGATTTATTAGATTTACACATTGTTCCGCCCACCATTTGAGAGGGACCAGGACTGTCCTCCATCAAAGACTAAACATAAGAGTTATTCACGATGCAGTTGGAAAAATTATAATGCAAACAGTAAGCCAGATGGAAAATTTTACAGGCATCTTTTCATGTCATGAATGATGCTGTCTCTCTGGGTTATGGGCTCTCTGCTCTCTCAACTGCTGTTCCTTCCCCCACTGGCTCCCCTCCAGAGCTGTTAAGTTTCAGCCAGGGAAGAAAGGGAGATCTGAACTCTGAATTTCCAAGTCTGTGTTTTCTGTGGTGTGGCTGGCGAGCTTTGTGTGCGAGAGTGTTGGCATGGCGAGAGCTACGGCGATTAGCGTGCTGCTTCCAGAACAAACAGGGCTGCTGTCCCCGAGCCCCAGGAAAGGCTGGGAGCAGATGTGGGGAGAGCCCTGCTCACCAATCCTGCTCTGTCATGCAGAGTGGGTAAGAGCTGAACACCGCCAGGCTCCTCTGCTTCCCAGGTTTTATGAAAACTCCACCACACACTGTGGTTCTGCTCCTCTGTAACTCTTCATGTGGCGGCTTAGCTTTAGGTTGGAGATGAGACTCCTCAAAGAATATCAGACTGTACATTGTGTCTTTACTTGTCCACACATCCACCATTGCAGTTGCTGATCTAGAAATGTGTATATCTAAAAACTTACTCTCTACTGGCCTACAAGATTTATCCATGTGAAACATATTCACTGGTTCTGTAACAGGGGAGTGGTGTACATGCATATGTATAAGTATAAAACCTGTATTAACTGTATATGCACACATGCAGATTCAATCACCTTGGTGCAAACCAAAGTGTCATCGCTTGGACTTGGTTTGAAAGAGACTTATATCAGGTTTTACTTAGCCTCTCTTAGTTATTGACTTTTAATTTTTACACCTTGAAAAGAGTAAATCCTCCATAAGAAGTGTTAAAAAAGTGGTGTTGTTTCTTCTTAGAGACAGTGGCTATATGAAGTGTAGCTTCAAGGTTTTTATTTCAGGAAAAAGCACCTATCTTTTTTCTCAGTGACTTCTGACTTACATTTGGAGAGGCAAGAGAGCAGTTGTGTTACCTGGCTTACTCATATCCGACATGCAAAGCGTTTTCTGAACAAATTGCTTGCTTAAATGGTGGTGGGGTTTTTAATATCCACTCTTCCTGCTCCCTTCAAAAATGCCTTTTTTATTTTGTAATATGCTGAGGTTGTGTGGCAGCCTCCAGCAGTAGGTGGAGAATTAGTGGGCCTTTTTCATTAAAAAAGTTGCCAATATCTGTGTTTGAAAAGACCTAAGTCAACAAGCTTATTGTAGTTACATGTCTGGGGAAAAAGAGAAAAAGGTTTCATATGTATCTGGTTTTCAAACAAAATCTACCCTGACTTCTTAAATTATGAGACTGGAAATGTCTTTGGTTCTTCACGTAGCTGATGGTATGGCTGTTCACAAGCAGTTACTGAATTAGGGAGAAGTTGGTTTGGTAAGATTTTTTTTCAGTTAAGCAGAGTTTAAAGTGTTGAGGTTTTATGCTTTTTATCTCTTTTCAGGATAATATCATATTATTCTTAAGAGGCTGCAAAGAACTGGGACTTAAAGAATCTCAGCTTTTTGATCCTGGTGATCTGCAGGACACATCAAACAGAGTTACCATCAAGTAAGTACAACAGCACTTTGTGATTAGCATGTTACAGCTTCAGATGCATGTGATGCACTAGTAAATATTTAAGAATGAGCAAAAAGGCTTGTCATGGGTTAGCACTGGCCAGATGTTAGTGCACCCATGAATATATGTTTTTTCTCTAACAACTCCTGTGGGATGTGATCAGGAACAGAGCAGAGCAGGCTTAAATCTTGAAAACAAAAAAAAAACCCACCAAAACTTTATTCATTACATAAGAACAGGGACAAAGATACTCTTAAACACACACAGAGACAGAAATAAAAACTTCTTAGAACATTTCTTCTCCCAGTTTCTACCTCCCCACCCATCACTTTTCACAGACCAACCTTTGGGTTTTAAATCAAACAATCACCACTCAAAAAAACTAATCTTCAATTCAGCAAGGGAGAGAGGAGTCTCTCTCGCACCACAAACTGTTCTTCAGAAAACAGGGGTCCACCCCTTATGTGTTTCCATGTCACCTATAGCACCGCCCGGAGAAGTCTGCTAAGGTGACACTCTCTTTTTCCTATGTCCAGCGCTCTCACCGCTGTCCACAGGCTGAAAACTGCATACAGGGCTCTTTTAAGGATACTTGCATGCCGAGCTCTCCCCTTTTTACCCAGGGGCCAGGGTTCCAGGAGCAGGTCTGCCCTGAGGGCAGAGGGTGCCACCTCACCCTCCCCCTCTCTTCTCTGCTCGCTACTCACTTCAAGTGCCAGTCACTGTAGCAAAAGCAAGGGCAGCTGTATCCACCCAAAAATGCAGTTTATGTTCAAAAGAGACTCAAGTTCAGTCCATGGCTGACATTATGCAAGAGAATTCCAGCTCAGAAGGCTACTCCTCTCATTCTTCCATCGAATTCCTTCCAATCATGCTTTATCATCTCGGTCCCAGGCCGCTTCCCTCTCTCCGAAAACCACCAGTCATGAGAATCAATGTCTAAGAAAAGTTTCTTTCTGCCAAGCAAGGGTTAACAGTTTCTTCTCGGCAGGGTGCAGGCTGAGGCACTCCCAGGCTCGGCAAACCCCCACGTGGCTGGGCACCTTCTCCCGGAGTTTGGGGGGAAGGAGGGGGTGAGCACACACAGCAGGCACTTCCACAGTTTTCCACCCCTCCATCCTGGACGGGGCAGCTCAGTTCCAGTCCTGTCCCTTCTCTTCTCCCCCCCCCGGGGGCTCCGGCTTACCTGAGCCGACCACATGTTTCCCCTCCCCCACCCAGCCTCGTGGCTGGGTGGGGAAAGAAGCCTCACACGTCTCTCTGCTGAAACTGGGATCTGAAAAAGAGGCCGAGCCCCCCAGACTCCTGCTTTTAACTCTTTGTGTCCTCAGAGGCGTGTCCAAACCTCTGAGTGACCAACCCAGGTGCCAGCAGAAAAGCTGATCACTGATTGGACTGCCCACATCCCCCTGGAAAAATTCACCTCCCCCCCCAACCACGACAAGGCTGTAGAACTGTAATTAGTGTAAGGCAAATGTAAGTGTAAAGCAAAGGTTTGGGAAACTTTCCTTGTTGGGACGAATAGATTGTTCTACTCAACAGGTTTTGTCCCAGAAACATCAACCACAGCTCTGTAAAACAGGACAACACTTGGAGAATACTCTCAGGCCTGTGATGTGACTCTTGGGGGTGTCCTGTGCAGGGCCAGGAGCTGGACTTGGTGATCCTTGTGCGTCCCTTCCAGCTCAGTTCATTCTGTGATTTTGTGAAAATACTCTCTTAGTTAGGCAATGGGATTCTGAGGGACTTAGGGGTTTTCCTAATCTAAATTGATGACATTCTTTTTTTGTCTGTCCAACTAATAAAATATTGTAGTCTGTGAGAAAAGAAGTCACAGTTCTGTTATTTCAGATTAAACTGTTCTGATGGTGCAATATAGGACATTAGAGGCCACTCAGATTGTAAGAGATGCAGACATAAGCATGGTCTCTTCACTTTCCTGCAAGAGCTATAGCTTGAGACACACAGTAATTTGGCTAATGAAACTCTGTGTGAACTGGAAATGCCGCAATTTAGATAGTTTTTCACCAAAGCCACACATCCACTACCACACAAATTGCCCAGGCCCTCCACCTTTTAAAAGCAGAAGCACCCCACACTTTAATAAAATTAACAAAATTTATAATTGGTGTTATTTAGAAGTTTTCCTGAAAGTTTTGGGTCTATCATGTAATATTACAGTTATAACAGAAGTTATTGCTCTACAGTCAAGCTGCTGAGTTGATTGAATGGTCTAATTTCATTTGGCCAAAAGGATCATTCAAAGAAATCCTGGTGAGACAAATCCATTTTAGAAAAGTATATGGAAACAATTTACTAAATTTCAGTAGCATTTTTTTTATTCCTTTCTGGCAATGGAAGCTGGAAGTTTTCATGGTGTTGAGGCATTGTCTGGGAAAATTCAAAGGTTCTGAAAATCAAATTGGCCAGTGTCCTTGTTTTAGGGAATACTATTTTTTGCTCCTTTCCAAGTTTCTGACTCTAATATGAGATTCTCCTTGCCCTCTATATGGCAGTGAGTGGCAGCTCTGTGATGTATTTTTTCTAAATCTGATAATACTTCAGTGAAACAGATTCTTCAATGTCCTGTAAAATCATTACAATGATTGACTGGAGAGAGTTGCAAAACAATCCGTAATCTTCGTATAAAACCCTAATCTCCATGTGAAACCAGAGAGGAAGAGTTTTTCTTATAAAAACCTTCATCTTTTAGGGTTGAGGATGGATGGAGTACCTTGGTGGGGGAAGGTTGAGAGGCTTTGACTAGGGTGGAGCTCGGAGCAGAGCTGTTCAGTGTGTCACCAAGTTAAACCTGGCATCACAAACCCCACAGAGCTGGCCTGGCCCTCTGCTGCATATGAAGGCTTCAGAGAAAGCAGCTGTGGAAATGAGCCAAATGTTTTCCTAGCACTGTCCAAGTTCACGCTGAGTGACTGAGTTGAGGTGTACAAGCCAAGTCCATGACTGTTTTAGAGAAATATGTTGAAGGCTGTCTTCTGCTAGCTAGTTCCCAAAGCATGAAGGTGATTTCTTCCCTCTTTGAAGGCTTTTGGGTGATTTTTTTAAACATGGTGAAAATATTTTTTGTTCTGTGGTAAAGGATGAGTATGACATTATTACACATGCTTAAGAAAACAACATTTTAACCATTTTTTTCATGTAGGTGTTAATTGAGGCATGCATTAGATCTATTTTTTGGATCACTTTGCTTATAAAAGTTATGAGCTAATGCTGTAAGGAATTTTTTGTGACTCTTTTCCACTGTTATTTTACTAAGAAAAAAACCCAGGTCTGTTCTATTTTTCTTATTGTGTGGGTATTAGTGGATGAAATTTTGGCTTAAAAAGATGTTATCAAAAATACTTTGTTTACCATTGCCTATATTTTGGCTTTTGTTGTTCTAACAGATTTGAGTACATTTGTTTTTGGTTTTGTCAGATACACTTTAATGCTGGAGTGGTCTTACTGTTATAATAGAAGACAATCCCACTATAAATAATCAGGATAATTATTGAATTACTAAATCTCAAGTTGTCTTATTTAGTTTTCAGCATCTATGTATTTTCTTCATTTTTTAATGCTTTCTTTGCTGGGTTTTGAAATGTTGTTTATGTTCACACAAACTTTATACCCTGTTGTTTTTAACATAAAACTGCTTCTCTTCTATGAACTTAAGAGAAAAAAATAAGTTGAGAAGGATGATGCCAATGTTCAGTCTGAGTGCTCAAGTATATGTTTAAAAAATAAATGTTTTCCCCAGCACGTTCTGTTTTAAATGGCAGGGTCTTTGTTGCTTCGTCCATTCACTTTGTTTTTTGTAATGTTTGTTTCCACAGAAGCACCCGCAATATTTCCTTAATGTTTGGTGATTCCTCTTATGCTTGTTCAGTTGCTTCCAGAATCTGTATGGGTTGCAGAGCAGAATCTGACTGTTGGATAACTGCAAAATGCATTTTAGCAGTGAGGACTTTTGTCTGTCTTTTTAAGAAATCAGTAACTCTATTTAAAGGAAATATTTTGGCATTGTCCTACTTTACTGTGGGACCATTATAAACACATTTTCTTTTTGTACTCCCAGAATTCTGATTTAATGATTGAAATAATGGTGACAAAATACTCCCATGTTATGAATAAATGAATGTGTGAGCTACGTCTTCTTAGCTTTCATGTGTTTCCAGACAGCAGAAGCATTCGGCAGGCTTTTGTTAGGGAAAATGTGATCTGCTGCATACAGCCTCTTGGAAAGTATGTCTACTTTCTGATTATTTTTTAATCTTTTTTATCTTTGTATGTGTTTGTGTGTGCAACCAGGAACACTGACTATAGTAGGAAGCTGAAAAATGTAAGTACATCACTTGGAGCTTTTGTTTTTGTCTGGTTAATCCTGTTATTGGCCTGATCAAGAATTATGGCAGTAAAAACTGAGTACACACGAGTATTGCTGAAAAGTCCCTCTGAATCCAAACCTAACTGGGTTCTGCTGGAAATTTAGGTAGAGCCGCTATGGCTAAGCAGCCTTACAATAGAAATAAAATGGAGAACATTTGTCTCTTTTAAGATACTCTTAGATGAGTGATGAACAAAGTGATTTCTGTGCTGTTCAGTGTGGTGTTTGCTGAGAACAGTCTGATCCACCCATGAAGCCACAGTTTTGCAGCCCTTCACAAATATATAGGCATAGAGTACAGTTGCACAAAGCATTTAAAATGAAGCAAAATGACCATTAAAGTGGGATGCACGGCCTTACTGTCAGGTTTTCTAGCTTTTTTTCTTTTTATTTGTTTTTCCAAATAAATCAGTGTTTTCCCAGAAGACTATTTCCATTTAACTTCAATTTCCTGTTAATTTAAACTAAGGGCAGTGGTATTGGATCCTGTACTTGTTAACAAGAAAAGAAAATGTATGAACTTTGCTGGTCTCAGTTTAAAGCTTAGCAAGGTGTCTGTATTTAGTTAGCTGTAAACTGATATAATTTTTATTTTGCTCACATCCCTATCATCTGATAGGAAATGCTAAGATCTCTTTTAATAACTTTGAAAGCCAGTAATCATAACTCAATGGCTGGAGGTAAAAAAAACAAAACCCAAACAACACCAAAACCACCCCCTCCTCCAAATTGTTTCATCCTGTCTTTTCCATCATCAGTAGAGTGCAATCTTCTGCACCCAGCACACAGATTTTTAGGGAGAAAATTCAGCTTTGGTATTTTAACACTCTTTGTGGGCACTGGCTAAACATCTTTGTACAGATGTATTGCTTTAAATGTGAAGTTTCAAAAATATCCTCCATGATGTGCTTGTGGGCAATATATGCTTTCCAGGTGCAGGATCCTGTAGCCTCAGCTGGCAGGCAGCTGGAATTCCTTGCAAATGTGAAATTTTCTGCCTTCTTTATTCCCTTTTTTTTTCAAATAGAGAATGTAATTAAATGCTAGCAGAAATAAATAAAAATACAAAAAATACCATAACCTTCATCAGTGAACTGAATGGCAAAATTAATTGGACAGTTTCCTGGTTGCTAGAAATACTGTTATTTGCAAATATTTTCATTTAACTTGAGAATGTATACTGTAAGACTTTTTTACATTAAATTTGTGAAGTGGTGTTGGTTGAGGGAAAACAGTTCAGTTTCAAGACAAAAAAAAATCAGTACTAGCAACACCACCTTCTTTCATTCAGCCCAGTAATACTGATTTGGATGTAATTTTTTAAAAAAGAGAAAAATTTTTGAGCTTTATTAAAAATGTTACTCAGTTATTTCATGACGTGTACTACTTATAAATGGAAGAAAAGTATAAGCTATGTTTATATATAAAATACATATTTTACATTATGTACCAGAGTTGTTTTTAAACAGAAGGTCTGTGTGATGTATCCTATTCTGACAGGGCCTCAGCCACAGTGCTGCATAATTTTAGACATTACACTTAAATGGAAAACGAGGATGCCAGAGAAAGTTGATAAGAAAGGTTTAGCATGTTGCTGAGGAGGAATATGGATGCATGTTTTAGGGAAGAAGAGTGTGAGAGATATTTGTTCCAGTGAAATCCCCCTTTGGGATTTCTGCTAGTCTTGTTCCCTTTAGTTCACTATATAGCATGAAGTATATGGCCTTGTTCCATCAAAACATAAAATACTATATTTCAATTTATTAATCTTTTTGGTACAGTTAATCGCAACTATTATTTATTATTGGTTGCATCTCTTTTCCACATCAAAATATTTCCTATTTGTTCTGCAGTTAAATACTTTGCAATGTCATGGAATATGTTAAAATAAGGAGCACTAAAAGAGAAAAAGCCCTAAGTTCTAGGGTGATGGTTTGTCATTGTTAACCAGTGCAAAATGCAACACTGAATTGAATTGCCTTTGATAAGCAGTTTCCAGTCCAAATGGCTGCTGCACAGGTATTATTAAAGACACTGCTCTAAGTGGAGACATATGTAGGTGCAGAAAAGGCCTTTCTCTGCATGGTATAAATGTCAGCATTTTCGGATGTATTGGATTTGACCATCCTAAGTGTCTTAGTTTCTTATTTTCTAAAACAACTGCAACACCAGCAGTGTCAGGTCAGATATCTTTGCTACTTGCAAGAGCAATTCTTGATCTTTTTCCCTTACCAGTTTTGAATGGCTTTTTGAGTTATGGAGAGGTGTCAAGTCAGAACTTCAATGAAATCAGTAACTTTTACATTGCAGTCTGATAGAAACAACAAGATGCTCATGACTTTTGATTAATCTTGGGCTAAGCAATTATTAAACTAGCAGAAGCCTGGAAATAAATGTTCCTATGTTATCTGGTTATTTACATTAAGGTGATTAAAAATGTGACTCCCTTTTCTGTGCTTGAAATAGACATATACTCGAGACACTTTTATGCAGGCAAACATTCTAGGTACATTGTTTATTACCTTGGTCCTAATGGTTTTCATTAATGCTACTAATATTAGTACTCTTTATGGAATTTTTATTGAATTTACAAATGTATTTATGTGTGTCTTCTAGAAGTTTCAAATGTATTTGCCTAGTTTTTCTACTCAGATTCATCTTTTCTGCTTATTCTTCCAGGCAGACATAACAGTTTTATTATTTTTATTAAAAATACCAGGGACATAATATGTTAAGTTACGTATTTTGTAGGACTGTTTAAATTTTATAGTTGTTTGATGTATTTATGTTTAACCTTTGACAGACACTTCCCTTTCAATTCTGATGTATAAAAAAACTTTGTGCCGCTGTGCAGTTTAGAATAAATGAGGGATGTTGCAGGGAAGTAAATTTAGCTACAGAACTGTGTAGATGGCTTAAATTAATTCTTATTAACTTCTGCAGGTATTAGTCACCATTTATTGGCTAGGGAAAGCAGCAAACAGCTGCACATCATATAGTGGATCAACCCTGAACCTGAAGGAGTTTGAAGGCTTCCTGGCACAAATGAGAAAGGTATCTTTTTGTTACATTTTGGGAATTAAAATTTACTTCAAATTATTACTCCGATAAATAAACTGTTTTTGCTAAGTATGAGAGAAGGGGGGCTGGAGTGCAAATTCCTTAGTAAACCTCTACCTACATCAAAAATGTTTCTGTTTCTACCAAACTCTGAAAACCAATTTGGTGGCCAGCTTTGTGATGGTATCAGTGATGCAGCAAGTGATGTCAAATAGGGCTTTAGAATTGTTATGTGGCTCTTTCATCCTAATTTCTATGTGTTTTGGTTTGAATTATTTTCATTTATGACACCAAGTTTCAGCTAGAAGAGCTAAGATTCAAAAATAACGGGGTAGGACTCAGAAGAGCACAGTTTTTTCTTTAAAACTTTCAGTCTCATGAGCAGCTTTTTTGGTTTTGTGTTGCAACATAAAGCATCAAACCAAAGGATCTAAATAAAGCTGAAGTGGAGGAGAAGGAGATTATGTTTCACAAAGGGCATAGTTAGGATAAATCTGTTTTTACCAGGCTCTAAATTCTGGCTGAAATCATATTTGGTGGTTTATGATGAGCTGATCTCTGTTGGAAGGAAAAAGTTGTGATTACTGTGGGGTGGTTTGGGGATTTTTGCTTGAGCATTCAAGCATGCCCTGAACCTTGACATCAGACACTTAGCCTCATGGTTAATGCTAAGGGTTGGCATCAGTAACCAAACCTGCCTTTCCTTGGGATGGAAGGGGCAAGGAGCAGGTGTGGGAGAGGATTGGCAGCACCATGTGCTGGACATACTGCTCAAGAAAGGCTGTGCGGATACGTCCTGCAGTCCACAGAGCCTCATGCCTGCTATTCCCTCCCCACCTCATGTAGTGGCCATGTTGTGACAGGCAGTAGGGTTTGGGGACCATGGGAGACTCTCTGGACTTAAATTCTCCTTGAGCTCTGTGCTGCTCCAACTGTGCCAGCTGCAGTTCTTCATTCTGGGATCTCACAGGGATCCACTGGAGAGGAAGAAATGCTTGTCTGACTGATAGCTGTTCCTACAACCTGGTGTGACCCAAGACCCTTAACTAGATGGGTAGAATTCTGTTTGTGAGCCCAGTTCCTCTGAACAAGCAAGTGAAAACGGAGAGGAAAAGAGAACATCCTGCTTCTCTGGAGAAGTTTATTTTATTCTTCATTTTAATGACCTGTACTTATCACTTGAGACTTTGGCACTTACGAGTGATATGACTGAGCCTAAGCAATAAAAAGATGAGGTTAGTACTTGAGTTGTTTACAAATAGAAGAAGTGGGGAAGGAGCAGTTCACACTCCAAAGAGTCTGAAAGGTGAAACAAACCCAAACAAGGGAGCTAGCCCAGAAAAATTACTGAAGTGCAGTTTGTCACAATGTTACTGCTGCATAATATCATGATTTATTTTTTCATGTTTAATCTCACACCATGAGGCTCCTCTTTTTCCAGGTGATATTTACCCATGAAACTAATCATCAGAGCATTTTGGAGGTCCTATCTTGAACCCTTTTGTGGGATGAAATAGGCTAGGGGCAAAAGGAAGCATTCTCCAGGGAGCTGGTGGTTGTGAAGGGCATGGCTGGAGATTGTGGGGTGCTGCAAATAAGGAACAAAAGCAAGAGGCTGGTCCTTGAGTTGTTGCAGATGTTGGAGCTGGAAAGAGAGTAGAGGTCTCATATAAGCTGAAAACTATATATGCCTTTAGTGTATAAAAAGAGCATTTTGCAGTCCTGAAAAGTCTTATTTAGAGTGATGCTGCTGTGTGGGATGCTGGCGACTTCTTTTATCACGTCCCTACTCTTGTACCCCTGCAGTATTTCCCACTGGCAATTGTGGGTATGTTACTGCATTTGAAGAGGATTTGGTTGTAAAATACAACATGTTAATCATGCTGTGCAACACTCTGATGTTCTTTATAGCTGAGCTAGAGTGATGAAAAGACACTTTATCACATTCTCTACTGGCATTTTTTCCACAGAATTTAATAACTAAATTTACCATAAATTCAGTGTGGTTTAGTTTCTCTGTTGTAAATCCTCTCTACCCTCCTTTTTTAATAAGCAAATCAAAAGACAGCTCTGATGTAAGTTGTCTCAGACTCATCTTTTTCTACTTCTCATGCTGAAGGGGATATTAATTTCTAATTTTATTCATGCTACTCTGGTTTTAATTTCATTAACTATTTGAGTACTCATTCTTCTTTACTTTAAAAACTAGAAATTCCCAATGACAAAATATCCATGGCTTTTTGATTATGTTCAGTGGGTGGAACTTCCTGGACAAAAGCATCTTGTATTTGGCAATCACACTTTAACTGCCACTCAGTGACATACTGTGTTTTTAATTAGATAATATGAAAGACTAATGGGCTGTTGTGTGTCATGTCGTGGTGTTATCAGTCCCACAGATAAGCACATTCCCACTGATAGTGTTTGGGAGATGACGTTTGTTCAAGGCAGGACAAGTACTGCCTGCCTCCTAATTCCTAGTGAGCAGCATACAAAATTAACATAAACAGGCCATTGAAAGTAGGTTCTGCAGAACTCATTAGTTCACAATTGGACTGTTTTCAAACTCTGGGAGATACTGAATGTGGGATGGGGCGCTTTGCCCAGCTGAAGTCCCTGTAGCTGCTGAGCAGTTCTGTGTCATTCAAATACAGTAATTTAGGAAAATGGAAGTGTGCCTAAAGATTGAGAATAGCTGATTGGTATGAAAGGATGAGGGGATTTAAGGAATTTGGATTTTTAAAAAGATTTTTGGATTGTGTCACAAACGGGATTTTAATAGGATTTGTAGATTTATTCTTGGCTGTGTGTAAATCATGCAGATTTCAGAGAGACAGATTTTTGTTGTCTATAGTTTCTATCAATATTTTAGTTCACTAAGCAGAATTGAGAAAGGAAATTACATAGGATTCATTACAATGCATTTTTAAATTTTAAAATGCATTTTATCTGTTTTTAGAATATATTTTCATTTCTGTTTACTGTGAGGTTACTTAATGGCATTACCGCAGTTTAGCTTGGCCTTAGGTGACCTTTGCCGCTGCCTTAATGTGGTATTTTGGCACATTAGTAGTGAGTGGCACTAATTAGGCCTTCTTCCTGAAAAGTTTGCAGGGCTTCAGTCCGATGTCTCAGTCCTGCCTTCAAGCCTCCCTCTTGTTCAGCAGGGGAGTGTTGGTGTGTTACTGTAGGGCTCTCCACTCTCCATCACTTTTCCAGCAAACTCACTTTTTTGTGGAAGCAGCCCGCTATAACATACTGTGATATTCCTGATTGATCATCTCACTGGCATAGTGACGGGTAAAACCTGACCAGTCAGGGACAGTGAGAGCTCTGCTCAATATAGCCATTGTGCTTCAGCTAGTGGTAAGCAGGGGGTGCTTCTTAATTAGGAATTAATATTCAAATGCTTCTGGGGAAAAAAAAAAATCACATTCCAGCCACTTTGGGTCACAAAATGTCAGTCTGATAATGGCACCCACATCTCTGACTTTACTTACTGTCGGGGGAGAAAAAAACAGATTTATCTCTGAACAAACTTAGTTATTTTTGTTTTTTCTCAGTCTGTGCGATTGTAATTAATGTTAAGACACTCTCTAAAACAAGGGATTTATTATAATGCAAGGGTGAGGATGGCTTCTATTGACCTTTCCCTCTGCTGGAGTTTCAGTGTTTTAGTATGTGCTGCTTGCACTGGAAAGAATTTATAATCACAGGGCTGTCAAAGACAACCATTGTTCTCCCTGCTCTGAACATGTGGGTCAGCTACAAGTGCTTTCATATCCCCCAGAGCCAGGAGCTGGCAAAGAGTAAAGAGCACAACTGAATTCTTCTGAGGCATCGGGAAAAGCATTTTGCATATTTTTCATTGCTGATTGCTTGAGAAAGACATCCCTCTTTCATAACAGGAATTTCTCTTCAAGGTAGACGGAGGCTGAAGCACACTGCTTGGTTATTTTGCCGAGCTGATGCAGCAACAACAAATGCTGTCTGCTGGGGTCCTGGCCAGATACAATAGATGGGCAGGGAGAGGGGGGGATCTTTTAGAAAGCAGCAAACTTAAACCTGATGCAGGCACGATGTTAAAAGTGTAGTGCCTTTGGCTGTGCTATGGACTGTGGACGACAAGTCAAGTTTCAGGTTACTTTCACTTTTGATCAGTTTATTAACTGGTCTGTTGGAACTTTTTCTCAGTTCATTGTACTAATCTAATGAGAGCAGCTTCTTCTTAAACAGCATAAAACTGGATTATTGCAAGCTTGCACTTTGTTTTGAAGGGAAGAAAGGGCAAAAACCAAGGAAACCCTCTTTTGGGGAGGAGATTTTTAATATTTGGGAAGATGCTTTGTTTTCTGCTGTGTAATGCATGTGACGAGTATGTCAGTGCCTTCTTTCTGAGGAGGTTCCTGCCGTATTTCCATTAGGAAACAGAGGACATTGAGAGCCCCAAGCGCAGCATTCGTGACAGCGGCTATGTAGACTGCTGGGACTCGGAGCGCAGCGACTCCCTCTCCCCGCCTCGCCACGGCAGAGATGATTCCTTTGACAGCCTGGACTCCTTTGGCTCCCGCTCGCAGCAGACGCCGTCTCCAGATGTAGTGCTCAGAGGGAGCAGTGATGGTAAGTACCAGCCACAGTGCAGCATATGCATAACATTGTGACACAGAAGGAACGTTTCTGGAATAAATGTGCCATTCAGAAGCTGCACACAGCCTCTGAATCGGGCAACTCCGGTGGGAGAACTTCTCTGCAAATGCGGATCTGTGCTCCCTGAGGTGCAGATGACTTTGCCAGCAGCTTACCTGAAGTTTTTCTCAAGATAGTGTAGCACTGGGAAATGAGTTACATCATTGCAGTGCAATTTTATGATGGGAAGGGTGCTTTTCTGGGTTTTGGTGTGAGAGGATGTTATGCAGACTCATTTTAACTTACAAACTAGGCTGAAGCAAGAAATAAAATTACAGGAACAGGGTGTAGTGAACTGTAGTGAATAAAATGTTTGCTTAAGTAAATGCAGGGCAGATAAATGACATAGAAATATCTTAAGAATGTCTGATACTTGACAGAGTTTTGAAGTCTGATGTACAGCACTTTATCAAATGTCATTTATGTTTTTATGGCATTTAGAAAAATGGGTAAATTAATACCTCCCAGCATCAAAGCTTTATGCACATTTGTGAGAGGACAGGCAGCTCTAGGCGTAAAGAAGGGTTGCTGCTTCTGTGCCTTTCTTTTCTGATTGAAGAGGTTTTCAGAGGCTTGTAAACACAGCATGCTGGATGAAGGATTTGCTAGGAATAGGTGGGGAGCATGCACTTAGGTTACTTGTCATGAGCAGGATTCTGGTTTAGGATAAAAGGATGCATGATGTGCTCTTTCTGTGCAGTTACGTTCCTGATAAACAGATAAATAAGTCAGACTTCATCATCAGATGAAATTATGTTGCACACATGAATCGCATCTTCTTAGTAATATTGTTTATTAATTTAAAAAGGAAAGGCAGGAAGACTTTTTGGTGGGAACCAGATGTTCATACTGCTTTTGGCAGTGTGAACGAAACTGGTGCTAATCATAACCGGACACATGAGAGATTTCCTGAAGTGATGGGGAACTCCTTAGAACTGGAAAGCTGGCAGGGAGAGCTGGTATCACAGTAGAACTATGAAAGAGCTCTGGGAAAATCAGAGCTAAGATTATTCTGCTGCTCTAAGGGGCCTGTGGTGTTTGGGCTGTTACTGGTTCACCATCCAGAACCAACTACTGGGGCTGATTCCCTGAAACAGCCTCATGACCTCAGACACTGAGCAGAGCACAGACTCCACCTTATAAAATGTTTTTCTGTCTTCTCAAATGAGACAAGCTTGGTGTTGGCAAATAAGATCACCTCACATGTCCTGATTGAAAACTGTTGCTCTATCCTGGGTGCTCAGGGGATGTCCAGCGTCCTGCTTACTTGGAGCTGGTAGGCAGCCAGTTACATATGTCCTATAGATGCTTCCTGTCAACTTCTGCTGTATTATCAGATGTTAGAAAGGTTTTGTGATTGTCTCCACAGATTGTTTGCTAAGACATATTACCTTGTCACATTCCTGGGTCTGTAACTAACACAAAATAAGATGAAAGCACACAAAGCTTGTTCTGAAAAATTAGTCTTTAACCAGGGTGCGTGCAAATACTGTGTGTACATGTACGACTTGTCCAGCCAGCACTTTCTAATGTGTCCTATTTTCCCTGCTTACTACTGCCATAACTTCACAGCTGTCTCCTCCAACAGTTGCAGGTGAGGTGTAACTTGGCTGACCTCTTTTATGTTGAACCTCTTCCTGTGGTCCCAGCAGGCCTGTGTTTTACTCAGCTGTGAGTAGTTTTTGATAGAAACAGTATATTGGACTCGATGGTCTTAGAGGTCTTTTCCAACCTAAACAATTCTATATGCAAAGTTGGATGGAGGAAAACATTTTGCTTTCATTACTTCTTTCTCCATTCAAATAGGAGCTTTATAAACCAAATAATATTGTGAACTAAAACTATGATTCCTTCCACTCCTAGAAGAAAAAAGAAGCCCGAATGGACGTTGTTTAAGTGATCCTAAGGTGATTAGTTTAGATGGAAACAGTAAGTAATACTATCTTCACAAATGCCATCTGTGATTAGTCTCACTGTTGTGGAACTGCTCTGGTGTCCCATGCAGAGCCTGTCCCTTAGCAAAAAACAAACAAAACCAGTGGCAGAGTAGAACAGTTATTTAAAACGCCATAGAATTGCAGACTGGACTGTCTCTAGAGTTGCCAATGAATAAAATCCTCTGCTTGGCCAGCAGTTGTGCATGGATCCTTTAAAGAAGAATCTTTGAATGTCTACATTGTATAATTGCTTGTTATTAGTTGTGGAAACTGCTGCTGCTGCTACTTGGAAATGAGAACAACAAACTTAAGGTTATAAATGTAGAGCATAGCTGCATCTTCCATTCAGTACTTTGGCTTCAAGTACTTTTTTTGTAAATTTGAGCTGAAAATAATTTCACGAGTAAGATATGAATAATTAAAGAAGCTGTTTTTCTTTGAAGTACTCAGCTTGGGGATGCTGTTGGCACATCAGTAATGAGAGGAATGTGTTCTAATTCCTCTGCTGCTGTGGTTATCAGCATTTCTGTCTGCCAGTTCAAGACTGGTTTTCCTGTTTTACAAAAATAGACACCAGAGCAAAGTTAAAAGCAATCAGAATAGCAAATAACAGTAAGGGATCTTTTTTCTTATCTTTTACTCTCTCTGTGCTCTGCTCTGTCTTATGACACTACAGCCCTTCAAACCTCAGCTATCCTCAGACACCCATGATTCTATAATGGTATCTCCACTTTTGTTTACACATAGATTCAGGGTACCAATTGTGGTGCTAGTTGTCATAAGCTCTTAACAAAATTGTTCAAGCAAAAGACTGCTAACAAAAAAGTTCACTGAGATTTTTTGTCTAACATTCATTTCCATTGTGTCATGTCTTTTCCTACTGTTCCTTTTCACTCTTCTTCGTCTCTCTCCAAGCAAATCACGAATAACTCAATCTACTGCAAAAGCTCTTTGCAAATAACATTCCCAGCATATTTAGACGTCTTTTTCTTCCCCCACTTTGAATTATACACAAGCTACTTGTGATTTTTATGACTTCATTGTTTTCAGTTGTTCAGTATGTAGCATAGTGAATTAGCTAGCAATTTACTAGTGTTTTGAATTAACAAGAGGACACAACCTGAGTGGCTTCCCTTCACCCTAAAAAAGGGAACAGCTTATTGCATATGCAAGTGCTGCAAAGGGGCCAAGGACCAGAGGCATCCAACTCTTCAAATCTTGGAGAACATACAAATGCTGATGGGACAAATGGCTGAACACACTCCATTTCACTCTTCAGACCAGGGTCCATGATAAGGTTACAGTACAGGGAGAAAACTATTTGCATAACTTCTTTGTGAATTATTTTAAAAGGCTCATAATGGTGCAGGGAATCTAGTGAATGTCTGTGAAATGGCTTGCGAAATGGGTATGCGAGCAGTCCACCCTTCAAATGTTCTTTAGGGTGTTTCTCCTACAACTTGGGAGTTTCAAGTCAGAAACTTGGCTAAGTTTCAGTGTCTTAAATGGGTTATAAATATCAGGAAGCTTAGCTGCTTTGAACAAAATCAAGTGGTCACCCAGCTCTGCTAACCTCATTCTCTCCGACTCTCGATTTTTCTCTGGCACTTTATTTCTTCACTGTACTGATCTAATATCTAAATCCTGAGATCACTTCCCTCTCTCCTTGCACCTTTCCATCTAGGTGTCAAGTCTCTTGGCTATTTTGCAGTGTGCCAGACTGATTGACTAGGCAACCAGTAAGACTGGAGAGAGACCATTGAGCCTTCTGGTTCACAGCAGCTATTTTCAGGTCTTGACTGAAGCTGATGTTGTTGGTGTTCAGATTGCTGTGTTAATGTGTGTATAGAAACATCCACATATTCCTGCCATTCTGTAGCTACACAACATGGAATCTTTTCTTTCTTGTGCTTGAGCTAGGCACATATTAGTCTAGGTTCAAGACTGTGAATCAGGTGAGACATGCCCTTATGTACAACTAGGAGTCATCTGGGCTTTAGGTAAACTTTTGTGGCTGAAGATTAATTTTTCAGGAAATGATGGAAAAAAGTTTACTGTCTGTGTAGATGTTATGGCTACTACCTTCAGTGACTGATTTTAAAATAAAATGCAGGTAAAAGTGGCTAAATGTAATTTTCTAATGGTGTCTTCTCTGCTTTATAGTTTTAAAAATAACCCCAAAAACTGGAAGAAAGTGAAAATAAAAAGGATTTTTTTTGCCTTCTTCTCTAGGGAGAGGAAGTGACTCGGAAACTGACCTGCCACACAGAAAGATGCCAGATGTGAAAAAAGATGATATGTTGGCAAGGCGGACCTCACATGGTGAACCTAAATCAGCTGTGCCTTTTAACCAGTACCTCCCAAACAAGAGTAATCAGACTTTCTATGTACCTGCTCCGCTTCGGAAAAAGAAAGCTGAACGAGAGGAGTACCGAAAGAGCTGGAGCACAGCGACTTCCCCGCTAGGAGACAGACCTTTCAGGTAAGACTGGCCTGGGCACCTTCTCCTTTCCTCAGTGATGATGCTTAGACACTTTGCCCTATTTTCATTCTTTTCAGAAGGTGTAAGATACTGTAATAAATCTCTTGCTGGTGTGGTGCTGATAAGTAGTTTTTAGCAATTGGTGAAGCCAGTAGAAAAGCAACAAGTGGAAATTCATTGTTGTGATGTTTTATTTACCATACAATGCAATGTATAGCTTGTGTTTGACAAGATGTTGGTTAATGTATGTAACATGAATGTTGACGCAAACCCAAGGCTGGAAAAAACTGTTCTGGAAAATCTGTTTCAGTTCTCAAGACAATTACTGATAAATGATACTTAAAAATAATGTTTTATATATTTAATCAAAATAGATAATATTTTTGTGATTTTTTTTGGTAAAATAAATTTATTTGTATGTTGTATTTAATACACCAGTATGGTTTATATAGCTGTGACTCTGTGTGTGACTCTGCATGTTGGTTTTGTCAACTAATACCTCCCTTTTGATTTGGACTACGAAGCAACTTCCTTTAAAGAGCGTAATTGTCTTCCCTGATTATTCATCAGAGTTCGTCCTTTGACATCTTGATTTCAGCAAAATGTGCTTATAAGTGTGCATGTTTTAAGCACAGCCTACATTAAACTACCTTGTATAATTCAATAGCAAACCCCACCCTGAAACCATAGAAGAAGAACTGAATGAAACATCAGGACTGTGTGAAAAGGAGAAAGTGGGCTCCATGGCTCCTGAAGCAAGCTCCCTTAAAAATCAATTAGGTGTGAATCAAAGTGAGGAAAACTCCACAGACCAGTCTGCTTCATGTAGTGCAAAAGAAACGTCAGCACCCAAAGGGAAAGATGTGGAAGAGATCAGAAAGTTAAGAAGACTTGAACAAGCTGGTATTAAGGTCATGTCAGCAGCCCAGCGCTATGGCAGGTTAGCCCAACGGTGTGGGAAATGGTGCACGCTTCACAATTGTAGGATTGGCTGAAGTGTGGGCTTCCCTGATCCCCTGCGATTGCACATCTACTAACAAAAATCCACTCTGCCAAGCACTCACAATTGCTGGTGCAGGTCTTGGTCTGAAGAAGCTTGTGATGTGGCAGCTGTGGATTGCAGAGTTGTATGATGCTAACTGCACTTGTGTTGAGAAAACGTATTGTCTTACAGCATAATTTAAACAGGCTGCAGGAAAACTACTACACACATTACTTGTCACCATCCACTTAATGCTTTCTTGTAGTTAATAAAAATATAGAATATAGAAATCTAGAAATATAAAATATAAATATATAAAATACAGCTCTCTATATTAAAATGCCTAGTCTTGGTAAAAGTTTCAGAAATTTACATTACTTGTTGCTGGTGGGATGGATTTATTTACTGAACCAAACTTTTAGGTGGTTGATATTTTTAGCTGTGTTAATAAACAATACTTTTATTTTTAATGGCAGGAACTATGAAAGTACAGTGCTTGTTAACACATGTACCAGTTAAAGTATGGAGGCATAGTTCAGCAGACATAATTTGACTGACTTTAGAGTGGAATATATGTAGCTATTCATTTATTATCTGTGTTATTTATTTTTGGATATTGTTCAATTTGGATATTTCCTATTCTTTAACTTGAGAGCTGAATGATGGCTAGGTTCACAGCCCATGACTTTCCATCATCTCAATCTCTTCTACTCATGGAGATGACCTGCAAAGTAGAGTTTTAGCTAACATATCAGAAGATAAACTATCAGAAGATTATAAACTATCAAAATGGTTTTGCTAAAGGGTAAGTGTCCCAATGTCTTCCCGCCCAAAACATTTTGGTTTGGGTTATGGGGTGAAATACTAACAGTGAGTAGTTTAGCAGGTGCTGGTCTACAGTCTGGACTTTGAATTGTAGTATGAAGAAATGTAGCTCGTTTGCGGTACAGTTTATTCATAGGTGCAGTGAAGCTGGTGCACAGCCACATACAGATTGCCATATGCAGATGAAATAGTCACAGACTATATGCTGTCAACATGTCTTCTTCTCAGGTCTACTTCACTGTGGTCGAGCTGTACTGAACCAGTGTTTATATCTGGTTGTGAAGTATTACTTTTGACAAAGCCCAGTACTAATGATGAGAAGCTATCTGGCATAAATTAGTTCTTCAGCCTCGCTTAGTGTGGTAGTCAACTGGGAATCCATAAACCAGAGGGGTATTAGCATAGTCCTATTCTGAGTCCAAGGCTGTAGTATTAATGGTACTAATGTAGTAATAGGTAGTAAAATGTAGTCATTGCTTGGGTTTAGCAGTACAGTGAATAACAAATAGCTCTGTTTGCATTTGGAGGATGCTCACCATGTTGAGAGACCCTTTTCCAACTCTGTGCTTGATCTACTGTTTTGATGTCCACAAAGAAAGGATGTGTGAACAAATGTCTGGTTCTTTGCTTGGACAGTCTGTTGTCCTTACAGGCCTTATGGAGAAGGGAGGAGAAATAAGAAGTAATTTTTCTTCCTTGCTCTCAGTGGAAGTGACTTGTGGAATTTGGCAGCTGGAAGAAGGAGATGAAAGTTTTCTGTCCCAGCTAAGGGTCAAAGAGCAGAGCTTTGTAACCTAAGCATCACTGTAATGAAGTAGGAGCCTGCTTCTGGGGATTTTAGGAAGGCATAGCTGAAATGGGGACAGAAGTCTGTAAGGAAAATTCTTTGTATGTGAAAGTGGAAGAATAGTCAGTGAGGAGAAGGGAAGAATTTAGTAATGACACTTTAGGATACAGGAGAGCGTTTAATCATATTTCTTAATGTCTTATTATTCTTCTCTGAACATCTCCATTTTATCTCTCTTCTTGGCATCAAGTTCAATTTTCCATGCAGTAATGGCACTCAGCAATTCTCAGTTCCTGTTGTTTCTGTATTCTGATTTTTTTTTTCTTTCACCCCCCTTACTCCCTCATCTTTCTCATTTTTTTTCACTTGAGGTTGTCAGTTTTATTTTAGTTCCTTTGAGTTGTTTACAGGCTGTTTCCTCTCAACTTATTGACCTCTGGAGGGCACCCACTGTGACTTTTGGGTTCTACAAGGTATCTAATTGTTCCTAAAACTTAAACTCAGTAGGGGATTTTTCTGAATCCTGAACAGGAAAGATTTGAACTTGTATGCCAATGTATTTTTTGCTTGGAGTCTAAGTGCTTGTCTCCATTACTGTAGCATGTTCTAGGAAAGAGCTACTTTAGTTAGCTGAATTAGATGCTATACAAATGCATGCCGAAAAGTAATTCCCCTTCCCAAAAGAGTGAATTGTCTCTATTGCATCTTGTTTTATTGATATGTGATCCTCCTTGCTTGCTTATTGCCTGCACATCTGTCTCTTAATTACTGTATTGTATGTGAAAGGTAAGGATCACATTCATGGAGACACCCTAAAAAGAGAATTATTAAGTGTGTTTAAAGAGATGATGGGGAGGAGAACTTAAGAGAGAAATGTGAGCAAGCGTTTATGATATATTAGTTGAAAAATGACATGGACTCTTACCTTCACAGAGCATAGGGATCCAAAACTCTTCCATTGTTCTGAAATGCAATAAAAGGATCCACAAGCCTGTATAAGACCTTGCTTCAGGGAGTGCAAATGGTTGCAGTCACTCTGGAAGCACCTGCCGTACCAGCATTGACCCATTTACGGTTTGTGCAACAGCTGGGGCTGGGTGTGCAGGAGCAATTTGCAGCTAAATCTACTATTTAGTCTTTGCTATCTGTACCATGGTAAGCTTAAAAAGCTTAAAAAACCACTTTTGAGACCATCATAAACTGTTTCAGGAGACCCCAAAATGTCACAGCTAATCTTTGATTCCATGAAAAAATAGTAAATGAATATTCTCAACCTAGAAACAGATTACTGAAGTCTAGTTACATACTAAAAGCTGTGAGTTTCTCATTGCAATGACTCATAGTTGCACTTTTGAGTACTATAACTCAACATTTCTTTGTTGTGAAAAACACTGCTCTCAGAAATGCTACATTTGATGCTCTCAAGCTTCCTAGCATTGGTGGACATGAGACTGAAAAACCCAGCAGTTTTTACTTAATAATCACTTGATGAGCCAGCTGTTTCTGAAGCTGTTGTGAACACAAATATTCGTGAGGAAAAGGGACAGCAGTTTCAATTTGGAATGCTATTTGCCAGTGCTCTGTTGCCTTAAGTGAAATCTTGATCCTTCAGAGAGATCTAAGGAAAAAATGGCCTTTAGCTAATTTGAGCCAATACTCTCCACAACACTAACAGGGCATCCTGTGTTTTGCAGCATAAGAGAGCAAAGGCAGACAATTTCCTATGTCCTTTGAGCCTGAGCCAGGCTGGTCTGTCAGGGATGGTTTATGGCTTCCCTATAACTTTCTCCAGCAATTTTGTGAAGCAGTACTTTGAAAGGGCAGCTGAGAACATAAAATAAGAGGTGTATGTAGTGGGCTTGCAGGGATTTGAAATGTTTTAAATGCTTTTTAAAAGCAGTCTTTATATTTAAGATAGTAGAGAAGCTCAGAGCAACCCCTGAGCTATTTAGATTTAGCCAGTCTGTTTAATCCTTTGTGATTCCTCTCTATTTCACATTGTATGGTAAGGTGTGCTACATGACAGAGCAAATGCCTACAAAAGTACTGCATGGAACAGTCCTTGCTGCCCAACTTCCTAAAATATCAATACGAACAATTAGATTTTTAAATGTGAGAGTTGCCTAGCTCCTGCCATCTGTCTCTTCAGTTTGCCTAAGAGTATTGACCCTTAGAAGTTAAAATAAGCTTAAACATTATGGGTACCAGCTGTCAAGTGTCTTTATTGTCGTAATCTTCAGTAACAGCCAGGCTGTGTTGACAAGAGTTGTGTTTCTGACAAAGGCAGGTGGCAATGTTTTCCAGCATACCAACATCACTGGTGTGCTATCATTGCAGCTACTGTATGTCAGCTTTGGCATAGAGGGGTTATCTGTGGGAGAGGAAAGGTTAATTAGGAAAAGAATCAATTATGGTGCATGTGAAAAGAAAGCAGTTAAGCATATTAGGGTAGACAGCCTCAGTGATTACTCAGATGGGGTTTCTTTTGAATAGAGCTGATAAGAAAAATGCCAAGTATCTGATATTTCAGGACTCAGTAACATTTGCCAGTGATCAGATACTTGTATCACATTTCTTCCTTTGCTTGAAGTGTTCAAGAAGTTTATTACTGCCAGTTATGGTACTACATTCACTGCATCTCGTATGCTAAAATTTGTTCTTACTCATTCTTCCAGCTATAGCTAAAATAAGTAAAGGTCCAACATGCTGATTTTAGTTTAGAGGGTAGAAATGACACAGAGATCTTGTTTATCACAGTTTGAGAAGGTCCTGGTTTATTCCTCTTACAGCTCAGCCATCCTGACCCCAACTATTCACTGACTCTGGCTGCAGCAAGCTGCTGCTGTAGGTTTCCCTTGCAGCCTCTGACTGCTGGTTATTTCCTGCTAAACTCTGACTGCAGGTATTGGTTTGCAGACTCTGACTGCAGGCTTTTACCCAGCTAGACTGTGACTGCAGGTTCCAACAACAGGCTCTGACTGCAGACCCAGACTGACCTCACAGCAGTGATTCTCTCTCTCCAGGATCCTTCTTCTTCATGGTTCCTCTTACCAGCTAACCCACTCCCTTTTATCACACTTATCTTTATTGGCTATAGCTGTGATTCATCAGGGGCGAGGCTGTACTGGGTAACATGGATGGGGTCACCTGTATTCCCTTCTCGTACAAGTTTTTTATGTAAAGTCTTTGTGGATTTGCTATTTGTATATGGCAAGTTTTATTTCTAGCTAGGCTTTATGCAATCTAACAGCAGCTCAGAGCATATTTGATTAATTGTGCTTGTGTTTTGAGCTGGAGATGAATGCTGCACTGCCTACTCTTCCCCTGGTGCATCAAGAGCTTTATTTAATTTTGCTCTATGTCAGTAAAAAGCCAATATCTGAAGACAACGGAAGCATCCCAGACATCATCCTTCGCAAGGACAACCCCTTCATGACACATTATCAAGGAAAGGATTCTGGTTCAGAAGATGAAGCAGCCAGCAGAGTTCCTGATTTGGAAAAGGATGACTTTGCCACCCGGAGAGCCAGAATGAATCAGCCCAAACACATAGTTCCATTTAACTCATTTTTACTTGGACCCTATACAAGTAAAGAGAAAAGTAAACTGGAAGATGTTAAAAAGCCATTGCAGGTGGAAAAAAAGGAACATGCAAGGTGTGCATTCATGGTCTTATTCTTTCAATTATAATTCTTAATTTCACCATGATATATTGTTGTATAGGCTACAAAAGCTGTTTTGGCTAGAATAAAAACCTTACAGATTAAAGTAAATGTGAATGCTTTATCATAATGTGAACCAAACTAATTTTTTGTTAGAGTATGGAGGACAGGTTTTAATTGGCTGTGAGAGTAAATAAAATAAAGGCAGGACACTTTTGTTGTCTAAGCTCATGTGACAGGTCATGAGTGTGAGTAGTGGAGAATAAACTTAGAAAATATGTTTTGCATCTAAACTCTTTTTTTTGATCACTTTCAGTAAATGCTGTTCGGTGCATTTCTTTCATCTCATACTCTTTTAATAACCTGCATAAAACACAGACCAGATGAGTCTTTAGTTAGGATACTGAATATATATGCCTACTACACTGCACTGAATTATGTTGCACCTGGTCCTAATGTGTGTTACGCAGCCTTGATTTGGGAAATGGATCAGGGGTTACAATGCTTCAGCCTAGAAAATCTTTTCTTTCTTCAGTTCAGTGATACAGGCCTTTAAGAAGGTGCCAAACACAAATATTTGCTAGGTAGAGATCTTTCTCAGGAAACAAGTATATTTGTTTTATTTGTGCAAACAGATGTGATTCTAGTTAAACCACTATATACACATTACAGAGAACCTTGACTGTACCAAATGATATGTTCAGAAAACTTCTTCTAATATTTAGGAGCTCTTTTAAATTTTCAAATGTTAATTGTGCCATTCAGTTGCTGGTAATTTGATTATTTTAATGTTTTCTAATGACTAGTTTAGCAGGACATCTGAGGAACACCTAACCACATTTTAATAGTCCAGTGCTATTGACATGACTCTTATGATCAAAGAAATTCCATAGTGTGTTTGAGAGCAAAACCTGAATTTGCTGTGTGAATATTATGCAAATGAGATATTTGTAACTATTTCAGAGAAAGCTTACTTCAGAAATGCTTAATACATTAATAACATAAAGATCTTTCTTGAGCTGGGAATAGAAGTTCATGTGAAGAAGTGGTCTCAGTAGTGCGTGAGTGGGTGAGTGCATAGCTGAGAGGTTTGAACTTCAAACGATTCAGTCCATGTTTACTTCCTAAAATTAGTGTGAAACTAATGTTATAAATTCAGTTTTATCTTGTTGAGCTCTGAACCTCTTCTTTTGACACTGATTTATGATTGCTTCTTCAAAATATCTTTCCTTGCTGAACTGGAATGTGCATTAAATTAGAAGAAGACGGGTGCACATGACATCAGTGAGGCAAATAGTTACAAGCAGAGAGAACCCACTTCTGCAAAGTGAGAAGACTGAGTCAAAGGAGGAACAGCAGGTGAAAGAACTTGATAATGAGAAAGATGATTTGGCAAAACAGAAATCTCAAAGCATCCTTCCTCAGCTACAAGAAGATGTGCTTTTTGTCAATGCCTCTATAACAAAAGCAGACCTGGAAACCTGGAAAAGATTGAAACTGTCAGGGGAGCCCAGGTATGATTTCTGCTTGTGGACAGGAGTGGCACCCTGGGAAGCATGTTTAGTTTGCCACAGTCTGCTGTGTGTGCTTGTGATTTTAAGCTTGAAGATGCCTTCTTGACAACCAGTCCTTACCTATTTCAGTTTTCAGGAGGAGTCCAAAAATCTGTACAGATATGCTATCTGTCATGAAATCAAAGTGTGTCCATCATGTAGAGCACTATAGTAGTTTCACAGTCACTTTTCTTGTTGATAACTCTTAATAGAATATCAGAAAGGTCCCTCTTGTCATGTGGCTGAATTTCCTTCCAAGCTGCTTGAAGTTGAACAGCACAAAGTTCCAAGTGGTACCACTAATACACTAGCAACTACATTTCTCCTTACCAAGCTGTCTTCAGGTCTTGGGGTGTATTATACCTTGGGAGTATTAGCTGAGGATCAGCATCTTTGCATTAATGTCTCTGTGCTCTTTTGAGACCTGAGCTGATACATCAGTGTAGCATTGTACTCCCGTGCTGTGTAAATACACCAGCACTGTTTCTCAGTGCAGCAGGGCTTTCAGGAGCCTCATTGTATGGTGTTTGTATGCTCTTGTGGTTAACAAAACCTCTACAAAGGGAGCTGGTATAAAGCAGTTATTCTAAGCTTCTTCCCTATGGAGATGGACTATAACATAGGCAGGTGATTTGTGAGTCCAGCAGGAAAGGAAACAACTCCTAGCCTTCCTGTTTAGGTGCATGCCATTTTGCAGTTAAAGATGGCTGTCTGTTCTGGTGTTCTTCTAATAATGTAGTTATTGTATGTCATTTTTGCTCTAATAAATCAGAACTCAATCAATCTTTCGTCCTAAAGATATTAGCAGTCTCTCTGCTACTTTTAAGGTGATTTATTAAAATCAGGATTCAATCTGCTTGGTTTAGGGTAAGTGAATTGCCCTTGGTAGTGCTCCCATGCCACTGTAACTCCCTCGTGCCAAAGTGATTTCTAGTACCACACAATCACATATAGTGCATGGCCTGGGTATATGTGAGCGAATAAGGGAACTGTGGCTTTGATAGGGTGAAGAACTGAATTTGGAACAGGCCATATGCTACATTCCTTGCCCTTAGGAAGTGCTTCCATCAATGTACTCCACAGGTTTTCCCTACAGGTCGGCAATTCTTTGCGTTTTAGATGTCATTTGGGACTCAGTATGCCACAGCTGTTTATACCTGTGTCCTTGAATTTTAAAATAAAACCCGTTCAAAACCTTTAGGAGCAGTTAATTTGTTTTATTTTGAGGGTCTCATGTTGGGGGCATTCTTTTATTCCTCACTATGACCAGTGAAGAAGATTTCAGATGTTCCAACAACACTCTGCCACCAACTGATACCACGGTGAAAGCGATAGCCCATGATGATTTTGCTGTCCGCAAAACCAGAGCAAACAAAAAGTCTGGTAGCCCCAAGCAGAAGTTTGTGCATTTTGGGCCAGTAACTGAGATTGATCAACAGAAATGGGACAAGCTCGTTATTGGCAGAGCTTCATCCAAGAGCGGAACAGAAGAGGAAAGCAAGAAGGATGGTGGGGAGAGTCTCTCTGGTGTTGAAAGCTCTTCTTCAAGCACTGCTGTCAGTCTTGGGTTTGCTGAACACAGCAGTGAAGTATCTGAGCCAGAAAATGATTCCAGGTATTTGGTGTGGTTTAAGAAGTGCTACTGAGCTGTAAATGAGACCTGTTCTTGCCAGAGGCTGATCTGCATGGGAGTGAACTGCAGCAAAAATTAAGAGCTGTTTACACACGTGGCCTTGTTCAGAAGACATCTGATGTCTTCACAATATCTTAACATGTTTGGGATTGCACAAAACGCTGTGCACAGTTCTTCCAAACACTTGCTTAAAATTTCTGATGGGCAGTGAAGTCACTGGTATCTCAGAGACTGAGTTACCATTCATGATTTTTCTGCTGCTTGAATTCCAGCAGCTTTTTTCTGCCTGCTTTCAGCACATTAGGAATTTGTCATGCAGCTTGCTGGCCTTACTGATCTTCAGAAAATGTTTTTTTCAAACCTAACGGATTTACTTTCTTTTTGAAGATGGTGTACTGCTGCTCTGTGTTTCTCACATTTATCTGGAGAAAATTATCTGGGTCGTTAACACATTAACAGATCTTATATTTCTTTGGCGTTTCTTTAATCACTTAGTCTGTGGCTGCAGCAAGAATTTTTAATGAATGCTTTTAGCAAGCAATTCATTCAGCTAAGTTTGTATGTTTGTAAAACATTTGCAAACTGAGTTAGTTGATTCCTTTTCTTATCTTTTATTTGACCTGAGAGTGTTTTGTCTGTCTCACCCCTCCTCTCATTCTCATACTAGTGAGGGAGGAGTCAAGTCAGGTACAGATGACTCTTGCAGAATTCCATCACCTGTACCGGCTTCTGATGTCATCTCTGAGGAACAAACCCCATGGAGTTTGAGCAAACAGCAAGAAAGCACCAAGGAAGAATGTGACAGGAATTTACCAGATATTGAGAGAGATGATATGTTGGTTAGAAGGATGGGAACTTTTCCGAGGCGTACCACAAGTTCCGTTCCTATAAATTGTCCTCCCATGTCAGTAGCACCTTATCTGCTGCAGCAGCAGCAAGAGGAGGCTGTAGCTCATGAAAAGGATTTGAAGATTCTGCAGGAAGGAGAAAGGTCAGAGAACAGAAGCAGATGCCTCTGAGCCTGGTTTGTGTGTGGTGTTAGCTTGGATCAGTCAGCAATGTGGTCCCATCCTTCACATGACTTTAAAGATGTGTTTTACTCATTCATCATGGCATGTTCTGTTTTGTAAAACTACTTACAGGAATGTATCCTATGAATATAAAACAGCCTGTTTTCTTTCATAATATTTAAGTACTTCAGTGGTTAATTACTGTTCAGCATGAAAATAGTCTTTCACCTTTTGGGGGGTTTTCTTTTGCAAACCATGGTGCTTTGTCCTAGATCTTGTCTAGATTTTATGCCAGCTTCCAAGTAATTAAGTGGCACATAGATTTGTATGCAATTCCCAACTTCTAACAAATCACCTGCCTAAGTGTGGGGTTGAACATAATTTCCTCTTACTCCCTGTGCTGTGGCTAAAGATGCCTAGTTTGCCTAGTTGTCCATCATTCTCAACTTTGTTTTCAGTAACAGTACCTCACATTGCCTACAGCCACTTGCTGTGCAAGTGAGCATTATCATGGAACAGTGTCACTTGTCTCTCTGAGCAGTACTGTCACACAAGAAGAGAGCCAAGAACAGCTTGAAATCCCTCAGCTACAGAGTGATGGAACAGGAAACATGAAATTTCCAGACCCACAAAGAGATGACATGTTAGCCAGAAGAACTGGAGCTTTTCTAAAACAGCCTGGGCCCAGTGTTAAGCAGTTCCTTCCCATGCCATTTTCAAAGCAGCAGAATAAGCAGGGCACAGCTGCAGAACTTGAGAAGAAAACCACAAGGTAAGAAAGCTGTGTTTTTCTTGGTTCCTTTTAGCTAGTGTGGGCTGTTTGTCAAGATCTCTTTGTCAGGGAGATTTACTGGTGGCCCAGTAGTGGTTATTTTCATTCTTGTCCTCAGTTCTTTGCTAATTCTTTCTGCTCAGTAGAAGACAGTAGAAAATTTCTGGCCCTTTTAGAAGAGCCATGTGGAGACTCAGACCAGAGCTGTACCAGGTGCAAAATTCTAACAGCATGTGGAAACAGATCTACATAGCAGCAGTTACATTTACATTACTTTGGCAGAAGTTTCTGGTTGAATACCAGGTAATCATTACAAATGTTTCCAGCTAGAAATGGAGATGCTGGATGTAGTAGGTTAGATGATTGTCTATGGCTTAACTAGTGCCAGTGACTTCCTAACAGGAAATCTAGAGATCCCGAGATTCTTCTGATAGTGCTCAGTGCCTTTCTAAGCAACTTTGTTCAGATGTTTGGGGCTGTATGAGTGTTGAAGCCTTTGAAGAGAGTTATCATTTGGTGCCACATGTAAGCAAGAGTGGAAAAGTTCTTACTTATCAGCTTCTTTAGAGTACTTGAGGAGAAAGATATGCATGCACCTGTACAGACATGGATGAAAAACTAGCTTACATCTCAGCCAGGAGAAAATAAACCTGTCATCTACCATAGAATTCAACGGTGGCTTAGTGTTGAAAAGACTTAATACTTTAATTTGCAATGGTGTTCTGGACAGTTTATTTTCTAACTTAATAGTACAAGCATTTGACACTTAAAATTATGGGTTTTGCTCCTGCCTCCCTTGGCTTGTCCTGTGTCAGCTACTTGGTTTTGTAAGTGCTGGTTTTTTGTTAACTTATAGTTATTCTTTTCATTATCTATGTGTGGTTTTGAAACATTGCTTAATACATCCCTTTGCACTACTGCCTTTGGCTCACTCAGGCCTGAAAAATGTCCACAAGGCTACACTAACAGCTCTGGAAAACCTGCAATAGAACCACTGCAAGAACAGCAGCAAGGGCAGGAGGACAGTCTCCCACCTACAGGACAAGATGAGATTATTAGTAGTGCCCAAGTGGCTGAAGACTGCCACAGTGAAGTCCACCTTGGTCAAACATCTACGCTTCAGGAGGTTCCTGAGGAAAACAAAATGGAAACACTTTCATCCAAGGATGAGCATCTGCAAACGTGAGCTTTCTGGTGTGAATCAAGCAGCTTGTACACCCCTGTGTGCACACTTCAGAGTTCAGATTGTGCATTGCCTGGTGTGTTTTCAGTCCAGACTAAAACTCTGTATGTCAGTAATACACATTTTAGAAACTAAAAAAGTAGTTGTGTAATGCATTTTATTTGAATTTTTAAAATATTTAATTGAAAGCTAAGTGGAAGGAATGTTTGATTACAGTATATATGTTGAATTGCAAGAAGAGTTCATGAAGAGGAGACGCTAAAATGGACTCTGCTCATTGAGACATGCTTATTCTATTTCTCCCAGGATTAGAAATGTTGTAGTATTGACTTTTGTACTTGATGCTCTTTTATGATAAATCCCAGATATAAATATGTGGTTTGCATAGCTCTAAACAAGACTATAATTTTAGCGAATGCTACTGGTTTGGGTATTACCAGTAACTTTTTTCAGCTATACTCCCCTACCCTGAGGAAAGAAAACCAAGACCAACTAACAAAACAACCAAAAAGCAAACAAAACAATAAAAAACTCCAAACCAACCAACCAACCAACCAACCAACCAAAACAAACCCCAAAAAACTCCACCCAAACCAAAACAACAAAACGAACAAACAAAATGAAACACCAAAACAAAAACAACTAAAACCCCAAACAAAACATAAAGAAAGAAATCCCCCAAAACAGAGAGGAAATCCTGTGACTCACTTTCTGACTATAATATTTGTCTCTTTAATGCTTCAGTAATAGTGGTACTAAGCACTGCTGTGGAATGTAACTGTTAAACTTTGTCTCCATTCATTGCATGTATGGCGCAATGTAAGGGCTAGACATTGACTGTTTTCAATAACTATTTTCAACACACATTTTAGGTTTACTTCAGCAGATTTTTATAATGTAAGGCATAAGTATGTGTTTAAGGAGGGATGGATGATGTTCTCATGTAGTTTGACCTCAAGAAGATCAGGTAAGTCTTGTTTGATGAATACATAATCCCTGAACAGTATGGTTCTATTTTGGTCAGCTTTACTAGTAGAAGTGACAGTTGTGCAAATTATATGGGTCCAGTTGCAATTGCTACTTAATGTATTTATCCACAATCTAATTTTATATTTGGTCTTGTAGATTCGGCCCCAGATCTGCTGTGTCTGATGACGCAGAGTAAGTTGTCTTGTGTTCACAAGATTCTGTTTTAAACAACTTACACTGCATGCTTTCCCATCTTTCTACTAATTTAAAATGCAGTTGATGCATCATTATTATTTTGCAGTGTTTTGGCAAATAAATTTTTCAGACAGCACTGAAAAATGGAATGCAATATGGCTTACATTGAAGTTAAAAATAATTTCTATATAAAAGACCATAAAAACTACGTGTAATACTAATGTCTAGCTGTTGCTTGAAGTATTGTTTCCTCTTTTTTCCTTTTATTTTGTCTTGGTTTTCTTCTGAATTTCCATTGCCTCTAATCAGCTACAGGTAAAGCGAGTTGGGTTGAATCTGGGTGTTGAAGAAAAAACGTGAAGCACGAGGAGGAACAGGAAGAAATAAGGAAATCCCAAAGCAAAATAATATCGTTGTGATCATCAGAATAATTACCAGGAAGATGCATCTTTAGCTGAGCCTCTATTCTCTTTATTTTAAAAACTTTATATTCAATTCCTTCCAGGTTAAGTTTAATTTAATAGTGTACTAAATTTCAATTTTTAGGCTCTTCACCTCAATGCACCTTTCATAGAAGCAGTAGAACTGACATTTATTACTCTCAAAAATCTTAATTGTTCATGTATGCATACAGACTTCAGTACAGAATAGTATGCAATGTCATTTGGAAAGCTCTTTGGAAGTATTAGCGACTTAGAAGAGAAATAATTGGGAACTACTCACATAATAATATCCCTAATGTCCTTCTGTTCACAGAAATGCAGATGACCTTCTCTGTCTCCCAGATTAAATCCCAAAATAAAAACAGTATGGAGAGTTGTAGGGGTTTTATAATGAGTATATACTGAGACTCAGATTTTTCACACTTACCTCAAATGATAAAGCTTAGAATCATGGACTGAGTGTTCTTTAAAAGTTCTGTAATATCTTTATGCTGAGCAGAGCCTCTGTTCTCTGACAACAGAGTAAACATGATCATTTTCAAGCAGCAGGAATCTTTTCAGTCAAACGAAGGGATGAGGTAAAAAGAGCAATATAACATAGAAGTGCTATACTTAACAGTGGGGACGTTCCAGCTATTTCAGAAAGCCTGCTTATATGATTGATTTTTTTCATCTAGTCATGTCTGTATTAAATGCAATCGTGAGAGAAGGTACATGAAGATGCCTTCAACAAGGCACTGCAATGGGCTTGGTGGCATAATGTGAGAATAGCAATGATCAATAAATCATATTGCTTGTTCCATACTGATTAGAATTTTGTTTTAAAAAGAAAAACAATTAATGTTCAAACTTCATTGTCATCCTTTCCAGATGTGCTACAGTTTACAGAGCAACTATTTTCCTATACTGTATTCAAGTTCTTATAAAAGTAAGACCATGCTTTCCCTTATGAAGACAAAGTATTTATGAAGACTCTAATAAAATTTGGCTCTCAAGTAGGAAAAGTAAATTGAACTGATATTTAAAATAATTTAAAAATATTTGTCAAGTCCCCATTGAAAACTGTAACTTGAATTCAGTCTTAGACTAGATGCTCTATTCCAGCAGCAGAAGTAAGGATCCCTTTATGAGACTGTCAAAATTCCCTTTGCTAGTTGGAGTAAAACTAGATCTTGTCATCAGCTTTGGTCTGTCTCAGGGTCCAGAAAAGGCAATACTTAGTGTGTTGCTGCTGATCAGGCCCATTACCATCTCCCAGAGAGAGAATTCTGGTGGTACTGTGGTAGTCCAAAGTGAGTGTGGGTTTGTAGTGAGCTGAGATTTTTGAGTATTTCAATACCAGAGTCTGATTTTGAGCCAGTCTGTCCCTTTGTTGTGTTTTGTTTTCTTAAGTCTTAGTATGACTGTAAAATGGTAATGCAGCCACATAATAAATGCCTTACATAAGGATTGTTAACATATTCTCATAACAAGGTTTTTTACCTTATCTTGCCCTTTTATATTAATTATCCTAACACTGAGGTCCTTCATATTTTTTTTAATCCAAAATTTATTTAGATCTGTTAAAAAAAAAAGAAGTTGCTTCATGATATCACTGACAAGAGCAACTGTAATTTGTGATAATAAAGCAGTGTAGCTTGAAAATCCCAAATACACTGTTGGTGTGCACAGTGCTTTTTCCCAGGTCATTGTTAGAACAGCAGGTCTGGTACGCTGGTCAGCAGAAAAGCATCTTGCTGCAGGACAGAGTTTGTGTACAATCTCAGAATTTACATTTATATTCTGAATGTGTATTCAGAATATACACTTCTGCTAATGGCAGAAAGTTAATGAATTTGGTGCAGTTATGTATTTCCTGTCTACTTATGTGCTATGTGCCTGCTGGCCCAGCATGTGGTTGAGGAAGGAGTAAATCTAGTTCTTTTTGTGGAGGTGTTAGCGATTGTCTGGAGCCATTTGTAGATTATACAAGACAGAAATAGGACAAAATTATGTGGGACTCATCGTGAAAAGTGTCTTTTGATAGAAGCTCAGAGCTTGGGCCTCTGATTCTTTTCTAAGGATGAACTTGTCAGGCAGAGAAGTTGATGTAGACCTTTCAGTTTGCCTTGTGCATGTCTCAGGAAAGGAGTTTTTTCTCCTTAATGATTACTACATGTTGGTCAGAGTGGAGCACAGTGCTTTGAGATGGGACCCCTCCAGACTGCTGTCTTGGGAAGATACTGTTGTGGAAAAATGTTGCTGGAGAATTGAAGTTTGAACTTACCTACCTGCTTATCCATGACAATGAGGGGCCAGCATTTAGAGGTGACTGCTGGAGTAGGAGGTGCATCTGGAGTTGTAGGGTGTTTTGAGTTTGACACCTGACCAAGGCTAAAGCCTTTTTCAGAGAACCTTTTTGACTGCACTATTATTAATTATAAAACCTGTTGCTGTCTGTGCACCCTGTGAGACGTGCATGAATTCAGGGAACACACATTAGACGTATATTTGGAAATTCAGGTACTCCTGCCAGAAAGGCAAGGTTCTTCCATCCCAAATGGCAGAGAGTGTGTACTCATACATCTACTAGGACCAGTAACCACCATTTCAGGTCTTACCTTTTCTCCTACTGTGTATGAACGGAAAATTCTTTGGACATGAGGAAAGAGTTTAAGAGAGGAGCTACACAACCAGTTTGACCCAGTAGGCACAAGATATCAAATATTGAACACTAAAGGCTTTCCTAGTGTGAGTTTCAAAAGCTCATAAACTGGAATAAACCACGAGTGACTAAATTAAGAATGACTTTATTGAAAGTTATGCATCTCCCAACGTTCCTCACCAATCTGCCAAATATGACTGACATTTGCCATCTCTTTAGGTTCTGTTACTTAGGAGTGCTCCAATCCAATCCTGAGCAATGCAACTCTTAAACTACCCACAGAAAAACCCAGGTTACTGTAACACTCAGCACTCTGTTTAAGGGGTGAAGCACAGTAATATGTTAACTTCACTGTTCATGCTTAAAGGCAATAGGATGTTTATTCTGTCCTTCATTTCTGAATAAATACCTACTTAGCAGGATGGAATCTGTGCATGTCCTTTCCCATACACTGTCCAGACCTTTCAAGTTTTTCCTTGAGAGTGGCATTCTTGTCTTTGCTTGCCTGAATACAAATGCTGGCTCATAAATACATGCACAGCTTTCTGTGACTATTCACTTTGATTACTGTGGACAGTTGCCCACAATTTTATCTTCACTGGGTGCTTCTGCTAGTTGGCTCATTGGCTCACGTAAAGCTGCAGGTGATCATTTGAGGACTGCTGTGAAATCACTTCATGTGGAACTGCATGGCTTTCTTTTGTTGTTTTTTTTGTTTTGTTTTGCTTTGAATGGCACAACTGAGGTCATGTTTTACTAATAATAGGTAGTAGAGGTGGAGTAGTAAGCCTGTTATCTTTGTATGAAGATCTTTGTGTGATATAAAGAGATGTATAACATCAAACCATAACCTTTTTTTTTTCCCTTTAACTCTCCAAAGGTTAGAGACGTAAATAGAAAAAAACCTTTTTTTTTTAATGTTCTGGACGTCATCTTTTCCTTGTTAGGTTAGCTGTATTAAGAAGTTGGTGCTGATAGCATTGGATTTCTTCCAGGCAGGGAGGGGAGGACAGGGGAGGGTAGAAAGCACCATGCAGTTTGAACTGAATGTACTTCTCTGTGTTTGTAGCAATAGCATTTAGCTGGCCATGCTGCCCTTGATGTACTTCTCAAGCCTTCTTTTAACCTGAAATGGAAATTTCTGTCTATGGTGTTAATCAAAGTGATCTTGAAAACCCATTGAGTACAAATCTTCAGAAAGTAAAATGTTCTGAATGATAGAATGATTTAATAAGAGCTATTGATGGAAGTGAAAGTTAGAAGTGCTTCTTAGTGAGAGATAAACTTGTGGTTGACTAACAAAACGGGTAGTTGAGGAGTGTAATGTCTGAAGTACTGTGTGGGAGCCATAGGAATGCTAACAAGCCCATCTTGGGGACTGCTGCTTTTGTGAGCTTTGCAATGGAGCAGGTGTCTGATTCTGCTGTAGCACCCTCATGTGGCTTCAGCTCTTACAAGCTGAAGGAATATAAGCCTCTAAATAAGACTGGCCTGTTGTTATTTTCCCCTTGTTTAGGAGTATGAGTATGTTTGATATGAGATGTGAAGAAGAAGCTGTGGCTCAGCCTCATAGCAAAGCTCGCCATGAGAAGCTGCAGAACATACACAACCAGCTGAAAGAGGATGAGACCAGATGGCAAGATGTGAGTATACAACATTGTTTGCAGTGCTGGCAGGCTCTGAGGCCAGCCAGCTAGGCAAAAACAGGACAACCTGCTAAATCTGCACTTGCTGTCAAGTGCTTTAAATAATCAGGAGAGCTCTTTTTTCCTGAGTGGATTGTTACTAAAAGCACAGAAGTTCATAACTTGATGTAAACCAAAGAGTAAAAGATCATCCAGTCCCTCTGCCAGTTCACCAGGTATTTTGCTTAAAAAAAAAAAGGTCTAAGGAAACTGTGATTAGGTAACAAAATAGAAAAACAACTTCTAGCTGCTGACTTCTCTAACTTTTCTAATTAGTCAATGTCTAAAGTGACAAAATACAAGACTAAGTAGGACAGGGAAGAAATAGGTCAGTCTTTTCTTAAATAAATTTGCATAGATACAGAAAATGTTAATGTTTTCCATCTTGTCCATGCAAACAAATGGCACTTTATGTTAGCTACAACCTGCTTGGTTTACAAGGCCTTTCCAACCCCTCTTTCCTTGATATATTTTGTTAAGCTGTCCAGGCATTTGGCATTGTCTGCAGCAAATTAGCAAGGACAGAAAAAAGTGATCTGCAGGTAAGTTAGTATAAGGAGTTTTAGTTTCAATTCTGTTTATTCCTAAAGACTGATTTTAAATGAGGAATTTGGAATTCTTTTTTAATTAAAAAACCCAAAACGCACTAAAACACATCTCTTGAAGTGTGATAGTCTCATTACAAGGAAACCTTCTGTGAAACACCAAAAAGATGTTTTTGGTAGAAAATTTAATGAAAGGTTAAAAACAAAGGGTATATACAGCTAAGAACTCGCTTTTTATAGTAGTAAAAGGAAAGACTTCAGCTGAAAGGTCTTTATGTGTGGGAAGCCATAATATCCCAGCAGAAGTAAGAAGAAATCCAAAGGCATTCAAGAAGCTTGAGAACTATGCTTTCAGTTAAAAATCCTCTGAGCTAAAGTTCCTGCATTTTCCAGGCCCTCAGCACCTTCTACCATGAACTAAAAGTTCTGAAGAGGTACTGAAAATGCCTTTATTAGAATGTCCTTGGCATTCTGAGGGCTTTATAGAGACATGTGTCGTGGTCTGATATTTTAAATGCCTATGCTATAAATTTGCCAACAATTAACAGTTTCATGGGTTTTTTTTAATTATTGTTATTCTAAAGCACCTGAACTGAAAAAGATAAACATGTCTGGGTTTTAATTATGAAAAGATGAGAAAGGCTTATGTTATAAAATTTGCTAATGAAAAACTAATTTCCAAACAATAGACAATAGTGGAAGTAGCTGAATAAAGCTGAAAAAAATGAGAATAAAGAAATACTTCAATGAGAATAATTAGGAACTCAGGAAAATGATAGGCCTATGTTTCATGAAAGGGATTACAGACTGATATATGTAGGTCATGTGAAGAAGTACTTGAATGAACATTCCCTTAAGTGTAACATAAATAATTTTTTGTTTTAAGCTAAGGTAGAAGTGACAATGTTTCTTCTTGATTTTAATAAAATAAGTTATGTTTGCAGTACCTTCTGCTATTTACCAATAAAAATGCAATTCAAATATTTGGGAAACCATGTAATTAATTAAATAACCTTTGCTGTTTACCAGTAAAAATGCAATTAAAATATTTGGGAAACCATGTAATTAATGAAATAGCCTTTGAATTGAGTATGTGTTATGAATATGTGGGTTTTCTTAGAACCAAAATTTGTTAGAGTGCATGAAATATAATCTGTATACTAAACTCCTGATGTTGAAAAGTTAATGACAAATGTTCCCTTGCAGTTTCCTAGGAAGTTATTTTTCTTTGCAGAAGTTCTGCAGTGGTTGCTTTTTACATGTAAAATTTTGTTCCTTTGCTAGTTGGCTGCAAAGAAATTTTACAGTTCAGAAAACTTCTTTACTGTAATACTTGTACTGTGAAAAATATCTTGCTTCTGTATCCTCCAGGATTTGTGAATTCACAAAGGATGCAAGACATCACAGGGGCCCATAGCAGGTACCTCCTGTGACTCTCTGGTTTAGTGTCTGGCTAGTTTTTCAGAAAAGCCAGAGAACCAGATTCAGGCAATCTTCTGCACAATTTCAGGCAGGCAGATTCCAGAAAGACTGAGATTGTTACTTCAAAAAGGAATCTCTATATAGCTGGATACAAACCATAGGCTTTTAATCTGTCATATCTCACACCAGCCAGGTAGGAGCCACATCACTCCCTAACCTCTCTTGCTCACATCTGGTTACAAAATACTGCAGGGTGCCCATGATGAAGAATGTAAATTTGGATGCTGCACTGGATTTTTCTATCAGAAAAACCCAACATCATGGGTCAACCATATTTTCATATAGCTGACTGATAGCATGGGCAAAGTATGGAACTATCAGGTCTCCAAGGCCTGCTGTCAGTGCAGCTATAGCTCATGTTGAAACAACATCTATTCTTGCAATGAACCCCTGTTTCCCATATGCCTGATTACTAAAATTCTTCACCAAACATATGTTTTTTTATTTAATCCTTCTGGGTAACTGGATTTTGTCCCCAGTGTTTGCCTAAGTGAAAATGAGTGTCCTGACTGGTCCTTTTAATCCAAATTTCCTGCCAAAAGCAAAGTGAGCAGTGAAGCTGTGAAGTCCTCACTGTATCCTACTGTTAGCAGAAAATTCAGGCAACATCTTCATTTGTGGCATGATCTCCTTTTGTCATTGAAATAAATGATGCTGCCTGCAGGTGATGGGAGCAAGAACAAGTATTGCAACTGGCTGTTTGGGTTCGTTGTTACCTGTGGTCACTTTTCAGTTATTTGCAACTCTGCATTCAGGTGCCTTCCTTCTCTCACAGGACCTGGCTCGGTGGAAGAGTCGTCGAAGGAGCGCTTCACAGGACTTGATTAAAAAGGAAGCTGAGAGAAAGAAAATGGAGAGGTTATTGGCTGGAGACGGAATGAATGAACGTAGAAAAAGCATCAAAACCTACCGAGAAATCGTGGAGGAGAAGTATGTTGTTTTCCTGGAGTGTAGTGGCATGTGTAAATGCTGTGTGCTGCATAGGTGATAGGTGACTGTGGGCAGCCACGCTTGCAAGTCTGAGTGAGGGAGAGCGGAGGATGTTGATGGAGCAGAGGAAATGAGTGTGATTTCCCATGTTAATGTGATGGTTTCTCCTGTGTTATCTTCCTTGCAGAGAGAGAAGGGAGCGGGAGCTTCATGAGGCGTACAAGAATGCAAAGACACAGGAGGAGGCTGAGAGCATCCTCCAGCAGTACACTGAAAGATTCACCATCAGCGAAGCTGTCCTTGAGCGTTTGCAGATGCCAAAAATTCTGGAAAGAAGCCATTCAGTGGAACCGAATTCCCCACTGAAAGACCCAAATCCTCTGAGATATTTAAGGCAACAGTCACTCCCTGCTCCAAAATTCACTGCCACAATTGAAGCAACCATTGTTCCCACCACTGAAGTAGAGCCCAGCAGTTCAACAGGACGCACATCTCCCAGCAAAAGTGTCTCCAAGGCTGTGCCTATGCTGACACCCAAGCCTTACTCACAACCCAAAAATACACAGGAAGTTTTAAAGAACTTTAAGGTAGGATACATCACATGCCCCAAAGTCAACCAGGAGGCAAAGAGTTCTTGATTAAGTCATCTGAACATATAAGTCTTTAATGCAATTATGTAGAAAATGGTGGCAGCATTCTGATATTATAAAGTTCAGCTTCATGCTCAGTGCTGCCCAGTTTAGTGGTTTCTTCATGTTTACCAGTCTTCTTAGAATCTTGACCTCTTCAGATTGAAATATTTGCACTGGTCATTTTTCCTCAAGCTAAATTTGTTTCGAGAAAGGGGGAATTTAAGAAAAAAGCAATGCATTTCCTCAGAAAGATTTCAGAAAAGAGTATATGGTTATGTTTTTTATTTTTGAACAAAATGGAAGGTGCAGGGAATGTGGAGGCCTTGACTTTTGAAGCAAGACCTGAACTGACTTTTGTGTCAGGGGTCTGATTTTTGTTGTACCCAAACAAGTGTGTCCCTACTCCTTCAGAGCCAAGAGCCAGCTTGCCCAAAGATATGCTCTGTCTTAAACATGCTTTTGTCCAAGGATGAATGGGCAAAGCTGCTTCACAGGCATAAAGAGAGGATTTAGGCTGTACGTGGAGGTTCAGTGAAACAGGTTGGTACTGGGGTAGCAGAGGAACTGGAGACTAATGGTGAGAGAGGGAGAGTGGCTCCACTGGATCACAAGAACTGTGCAAAGATAATGGGAGCAAAAGAAGTAAGAGAACTTGGATGAAAGCAGGGCTGCTGGGAATAAGTCAGCTATGAGATCTGTGGGAGAAGAGGATAGGAGAAGAGTAGGAGACAATAATCTGAATCCAGAGTATGGAATCTGAGGAGTGTATGTTTTGACTGGATGGTTGTGGAGAATGGGAGTAAGATACTGAACCAATGATGGAAAAAGCAAAGAACTGGGATGTATTAAAAAGAACAGACCAGAATAAGTCAAGTTTGAAAACACCTGCTGTTCATAGTGCCTGTATCAAAATTGGAGCTTACCCAAGTCTCATAGTAGTCATGTTGTGAGCAGTGTGAAGCCTACTGGCATGGGTGCCCCCAGCCTAGAGTTTGAGTTCCCTTCTGTCTGCCATTGCTCATACTTTACAAGTGGCATTCAGGGGTCTCTGAAGCCCTGCTGGTATCCCAGTAGCACTGCTATCATGTATATTCAGGTTGTTTACTTTCTAAAAAATAAGTCAGCTTTTTATAGTGAGTGCAAAAAGTAGGTTGTGATGTATAATTTATTGCAGTCTGTCCCAGCTCTTGTGGAAACCACACCCCACCATGTTTCCTAGTAAAAACATGAAACTGATAATTCCTGTTTCTCCTATACCTCAGTTGGTATAACCTGAGTTTATTTTTTAGATATCAGTTAGTTGTGGATCTTTGGGTTTTTTCTGATCCTTGACACTTTTTTCACCAGAAGACCAAGATATGTGTGTGTATCACCATAATGTCATTGCATATATAATTCACATATGTGGGAAGAAACTAACCCATGAGGGCTCCTACGCCCTATGAGCCACCACAAAAAAATTGCCTGAATCTTGTTCACATGGTGTAAAAAAAAGTGATTTTTCTCAGTAGGAATTATTCCCTAGCACATGTAGCTGTAGCATTATTTTCCTTGAAACACCAGTCTGTCGATGATTCTTGGCTCTGGTGACAATGTGTTGACTTCCTCCAGATCAGAAGGAAAGGAGTATGTTTGTTTAACTCTGCAGCCAGGGCATCTGTCCTGCTCATATTAACATTTGGTTTTCCTCCTTAATATAAATAGAAAAATGTCTTAGTCTAAACAGAGACACAGAAATGGATGGTGCGGCCTGCCAGTGTTTTCCTGGCCTTTTTATTTCTGAGATCTTTCATAACCTGCCTCTCTAGTAGATAATCCAGCACACAGTCCCAGAAGACTTGGGGCTCAGTTCCTGCTCACACCTGTGTTTGGAAATAAACCCAAAGAGAGGTACTGTGTTAAGTGGATGATGTCAGTGTAGAAAGGGAGGGAACATTTTTGTCTGAAAAACACTCAGATGGAGTGAAACAGGTGATGAAACTGATTGTGCAAGAGCTAACTGCCTCCACCTTCTGCACACCTGGCAGAGCTAAGGATGCCCAACACTTCAGAGATGGCCTCTTAGTTAATCATGCTCATAAAAAACAAGCCTCTGGATGCACGTGTATGAGAAGGCAATGGAAGACTTTGCCCTCAGCTTGGTACTGATGATATGTACTAAATTGGAGTGCCACTCTTGAGGTATCCAAGCTGCTCACTCAGTAAGTAAGGAAGGATCTCTGTGCACAGAGTAGCAAAGCCCTCCTTACTCCTCACACCTGCTGACAAGCCTGTGAACAGCTGTGCTGTGGCCAGGCAGAAGCAATGTGGTACTGAGACCTGCTCCTCTCCTGGTCTCTCTCCACCTGGGCCCTCTTAAGATGAATGGCTAGTGAGCCCTCTGTGGTGAGACTTCTGTATGCTTCTACAAAGAGCCCTTCAAATTGAAGGGAGTCTTTACATGCCATCCCCATTCAGAAATTCCAGTGTAAAAGTGCCAAGAAGTTGTATCAATGGAGAGGAAGAAGCCAAAGCATATTTTGTACTTTCTTCTTTGCTTAAAGGTTCCTTAGCAGGAATATATGGCCTCCAAGGAGCTAGCTTGACCCTGAGAAAAAAGGCAGTTAAACTGTTTCCACACTCTCATTTCAAGCAGATTGCCTAAATTTTTTGGGAAAGCACCTAATCTATTTGATTGCCTTATGGAGAGGGTGGAATGACCAATTTTATTTGGTGCCTTGATTCCTTGTTATGAACAATAAGGAAACAAGTGGATGAACTCTGTTGCTCCTGTCCCTTCAAAGTTCACATAAGAGTGCTTCAAAAAAGCACAGGCTGCTAATACTGTTGTGAGGTAATTGAGATACATAAGCAGTTCATCAGCATAATTAGTCCTGGAGAACCTGCTTGGCTCTTGCATAAGGCAATGCAAAATCCAATAGTTTTGGTCTAAATTTAACATAAAATTTGCTTTTTTAAAACATCCTTTGATCTGTGATGCATGCAAAGGGTGTCTGTATGTTACTAGGAGAATGGAATGTGGGAAACCAGGAAATCCAGAAAAATTATTTCCTTGTGTCTGTATTTTGTTTATGAGCTCCCTGGGGTCATCGGGTCTTCCTCTGTTTTGGCGTGTTGAATGAAATATGTGCTTGACTTCATCCCTCACTGATAACACAGACTGTGTTAATGATTGTAGTATCATGTTGAACTCCTAATTTCCGAAATTTCTTTGAATGCTACTTGTCTCAGCATATTTATTTAACTGTATTCTGCAGGTAGATGGAAAAGTCAGCATGAATGGAGAAAATGTCAACGGCATGGAAGAAAAGGATAAAGAATGTACAACAGTAATATTTACTCCTTCACCAACCAGATCTCTGAAATTTGATGGAGTAGCCAGAGGGGACAGGCCCCCAGTAGAGTTGAAGAAGGACCCCCCAAGTGTTGAGCTCAGTTTACAGAGGCCTGCCACTCAGAGTGTGCACAAAGAGCCAACAGTAAGACCAACACGAACAAACCAGCCTTATTTTCTTTGCCAGTTTTCTGTCTCATGATGTGTTTAATCACTAACTAATGATACTCAAGTGCCTGTGTTTGCCTTATTTCCAAAGGGTGTGCCCAGACCAGGAAAAAAACTATAAACAAAACCCCAAATCCTTTGTAAATTAAAGGCTTCTTCCTTTTGTATGTGGGTAGAGAAATGGGAGAGTAAAATTGAAAAAACTTTTTGCAGCCACTGGGGGTTTTGGGGGAATTTTTTTTTGTCTTTCTTTTTTGTTGTTGTTGTTTTGGGGGGTTTTTTTCCAGATGTCATGCAGCTGATAAGCATGCTTTAAATGTGCTGGGCCAGGGAGAAATTGATTCAGTGTCACAGCCATTGTGCGGGTTTATTCAGCGCTTCTCCCAGTGTAAGCTGATTAGATCAGCAACGTAATTGGACTGTGTGAGCCATTATAATTAGTCTCAGTTTTCAGTTTTCAAAAGAGGATGTGGATGTGCTGGCAGTTTTGAACATTTGGTTTTCATTCCCCTCTCAAAAACATTAGGAAAGGAGATAAGCTATTGAAATGCTCAGAGGGGCCAACATGCTTCTTAACTGCCTTATCAGAGAAACAAATTAATTTTATCTTTTCATCTTTCTCTACCCCTCTTCCCCAGAGGAAAAGGCAAGAGTAAAACTAGAGCATATCACAGCAGGCATCTACATGCTACAAAACTATAATAAAAGTAGATAGTAAAAACAAAACAAAAAATAAGGAGAGGATTGCAAAGAGAGCATGTAAAAGGGCTGCAAGCAAGTGGCAGGAGAGGGAATTCTCACCATTTTTTTCTGTGTAACAACAAAGAGAATTGGAGATGTGGTGAGAGTTGGAGTATGATAATTTTTTCTTTCATCTCAGATTTTATCCAAGCATTGGCCAGATGGATAACAGGGAGCAGGCAGAGATCTGTCCTGGTGCTTGATGGCTCATTCATGAGAAAGGGTTTGTGTTTTACTCCCCTGCTTAATGCCAGTCTCTAGTTATGGACAGCCAAACCATGGAACCTGCAGCAGTCATGGGAACTGGGGTGTGCCAAAAGCACAGACTTGATCCTGTCAGAGGGAACTGGTATTGAGTCAAAAGTGAATGATTTGCAGGGAACGCAGAGATGAGGCTGCTCCTGTCACAGCAATTTGGCTGTGAGGGGAAAGCCAGGTAAGCGTTGCATCTGATACAGAAGAGCAAATAATGGGAGCGTTTGGAGAACAGAGAAGAACCTCAGCTTGCTGGAGATTTGAAGCTCAATGACAATCAGAAAAGTAGCCAAGTGAAAGTGTCTCCTTTTCTAGGATTTTCAGGCCTAGTTAGAGTTATGAGGAAACTCAGCAGAAGTCCCTGTTCTTGAATGTGCTTGTATCTGTTTGATGTCCTCTCATCCTCCGCTTTCTACACCTTTGAGGATGATATGGCCAGCTGAATGCAAATTTTTCTGTGTCTGTTTTTTCCTTCCAATTCTTAGCTCTTATGGTGATATTGGCAAAGGAGGAAGAAGAGTTTGACTCCTCAGATTCCTTGTCACTCTTTGACATTTACAGAATAGTTCCTCATTTGTAAGCTTGAATGCAGTTAATGATGAAGCCTACAAGAGAGAATGAGTGTGCACCAAAATGGTGCTAGTGTCAGAGTGTCTTGCTCTAACTGCAAATTTTATATCACTAGCCTCACAATTCCATCAGCTATGTGACTGGGTAGTGCAAATCATCGTAATTACTCCTGGCACATTGGCTTCAAGCAAAGGTATGTATATTAAGCATGTCAAGGACAGAGCAAGGAGAGCGGACTGCTTTGAGGAGGAACTTCCATGGGAAAAGAGGTGGAATGCACTGAATGTGATGAGAGAGAAGAGAAGGAGATCTGCCTGTGGCTGGAAGGGAATTTGCCAGCCTAAAATCAGATTCCAGATTCCGTTTCTTCTGGATGTTTACTTCTCTCTGTCCAGATGCTTCTTTTTAATTTTCCAGGTCTCCATGCCTCAGACTAAGGCATGGGCAGTAACTTAGCTATTGAGCATACAGGAGAGCCTTGGGTTTTTGATGGAAAGGGCTTAGATGCCAGGTTACAGAGATGGGGTGTGGTACTGATGCTTGGCTTCTTCACTGTGTGTGTTGAGACACAGACAAGCTCTGCTATAGACAGCTTGATATTGATTTAATTGGTCTGGAGCCTTATCTGCAAGAACTGGGCAGCTACACTGGGCTCACTTCACTCAGCCTTCTCCCTGTACTTACTGTACTTCGGACTTTGGACAACTAACACCACGATGTCAGCTTCATCTACAGACCCTGAAAGCTAAACTGGTCTCTGAAGGATATAACCCCTCCTAGGAAGGTTGGGAATCCAGATTAGGAAAGATAAGATCCTCCTGGGCTTGTCCCACTTCCCATAAAACGAGACCTCGTGCTCAGTAGGATACTGGATCTTGCTGTCACTGTCAGCATTCCAGAAGGGAAAAAGAAGTTTGAAGTTTGCTCCAGGGATGGGATTTCCAAGCTACATATTCTTAGAAGTAAAGAAGCCTTCTGAAAGCCTCCTCTATCGCCTCCCACAAGGAGAAAACAGGGCTGTAGATTTTCTCTGATGCTTAATCCTTCTGACATTCTAGAGGAGGAGAAAATGAAAGAAACAGGTATTAAAAAGCAGCTGAGATGAAGAAGAGCTGGAAGAAATTACTGAAGCTCTTTTGCCTTGAGAAAACTTCTACAAATTAAGCATATTTTCAAAGCCATTTGTAAACTTACTTTCACTGTGTTTATTTGTATATTTTATTGATTCAGTTCTTCTTATCTGTGTCCTTCCCAGGCTTTGAATAAGATTCACAGGTAATAGTTCCTCTGTTAAGAAATGCTGAGTCAGGGGGTTGTTTTCCCCCCATCTAGTTGCTTGTAGATTTGGGTTGGTTTTGTGTTTTATTCATTCATTTTCTGCTCCAGGTCTCTTCTGTGAAATATACATTTCTTTTCATGTATACCTTACCTATGGCACTCCTGTCCTCCCCTTCTGATCCTCTTCCTGTTCTTTACATGCCCCTTCCTCCTCCTCCATCCCTCGTAAGGCTGCTCCCCTGCTGTTTCAGTTCATTTGTCAAATGGACTAGTTCTGTCTTCTCTCAGCCTGGCAGGCTTCCCTTTGAAGTCCCTCCTGTAGTCCTAGTTTGAGTCTGTCTGGCTGCCCTCAGGCGTTGTCTGCAACAGGGGAAGGTGCTGTGCAACTGTGCTCTAACAGTGCTTTTGGCCTGAAGTTTAAGTTGCACCCCTTAAAACACTAATACTGTTGAGGCTTTTGGGGAGCTGGACAAGTGCAGAGATGGTTTCCTGTGGGTGAGACCTCAGTGGCAGTTGTCTTTTTGAGAAGGACCCCATCCATATGTGAATCAAATAATGTTCAGCAGTCAGAGACTGACTGGGAAACATGTATGTCCTGCCTAAATCTACTATGAAATGAGGTGCAAAAAGTTGCAGCAGGTGGGCAGGACAGTAAAGAAAAGTATTATTAAATATATACTTATATCTCTAGAGCATAGGTAGAGTATTAGGTAGAGTATAGGTAGTGTATAAGTGATTTTATAGAAACTTACCTTTTCTTAAAGTAGCTTATGAAATTTTACCTGTGACTAAAGGCTTAAAAGGATGAACTTGGTCTATAAACAGGAGGAAAATAACCCACTGGTGTTTGTGGAGCAATGCTAAGAGGGGTGGCAGGTAAGGTGTACCTATACCTCTCAATGCAGCTGGAAAAACTAGGGCACAAGCCCGAAGACTGATCAATCAGTGGCAATAGCAGCAATAATGTGAAAATCATCTCCTCATCCTGTTCCTACCTGTCAGCCATTTAGGCTGTGTTTTCTTCCCATTATACAGAATAGTGGTGGACACTACAAATGCTGAGAAGCTGTATCCCCTAGCTCTTTGAATCAGAAGTTGGCAAAGTAAATGTTTTATTTTAGAATAGTGTTGGTGCAGAATTTAGTGTAGGGGAATTAATTTCTCAGTAATTAAGTAACATCACTTTATTTTAACCAATCTTTATGTGAGCACTTAGAAATTATTTGCTTCCTATAGCTCTAATTATAACTAAATTATTGGCTTCCTATAGCTCTAATTATAACTTTGCTCTGATCAACCAAAAAAAAAAATATAGGCAGCAACCTAAAAAAGATCAGGGTGAGATGGTGGTGGTGGGGAGAGACAGCTTTCTTTTAATTTTCCTCTAGCCAGATTAAACTTGTCCATTTCTACTCACTACACGCTTGGCACAAAATGCACTTGTTTTCTGTGTCCGAGTAACACTCTCCTTCGTGTTGAAGAATTCACTGATTGAACTGAGATTAAAGTATAAGCTTTCTTGTGGTTGAGGATTGTTGGCCAAGCTACAGGAGACCAGGGCTGAAACCCCGGTTTGTACATAGCCGGCAAGACAAGTCTTTGTTCTTTGATTCATGATGAGAAACACTCGTAGAGTAGGTCTGTCTGTTCCAGATTGACAGCTTTGCCTTGAACCACACATGAAAAGATGCATGGAGGGCTGGACTACCTGAAGGGAAGAAGGTGTAGGATAAGAAGTACGAGCAAAGCTTCAAAGCAGCTAGAAGGGAACTCTGCTCAGCATTTGGTTATGAACATACCATGCCTGTCTCCTGTCCTTCAGACAGCCATGTACTTTTCACTGTCTGTCAGTGAAAGAAGCTAATTTTACACCCCAGTTGGGCAGTACTAACTCTAATGACTATCAGGAATACTTCACACTTTCTTGCAATATTTTCAAGGCTTCTCTGTCAGTTACTGATTACCCTGATCTTTTGTTGTAAATAGCCGGCCTCAGTATATCATTATATAGCTGGCAGATGATTTAACTTGTTGAAGCAGTGTTCTGGCTGTAGTTCTATATTTGGCATAGCATGCAAGAAACTAAGCCGTCGTAGCCCAAGGTTGTGCCATCATTACCGCTCATGTCAGCTGCCAACATGAATTTTGATGAGGAAATCTTAGTACTAAAATTTTGAAGTCAATGATATGTGTAGAATTCGAATCACAGAAGTTTTGTGATTTGTCAGACAATTTCTACATGTGGCTATTGATGTTGCAACCAATTTCATTCCTGAATGGTTTTACAGAATTTAAATTGTAGTTTTAACCTGATTCTTTCTGATATCACTGCATTCTCACTGGTTCTAGACAGCTTGTTTTGTCATGTTTTTGTAGAAAATACAATAACAATATTTCACGTGATTTTGTGTGCAAGCAGTGTTAACTGACCTATGTTTTGATTTAATTTACAAGAAGGATTAATAAAGTTCTACTGTAACTTCCTTTGGAGTTTGTATTCTTGCAGAAATTGTGATGCTCTGTGTGTTAGGTACTTCTGGCTATTGTATTTTTAGGGTTTTATTAAGGGTGTAAAGTTCTGCCCCAGAAGTAGCCAATATGGCTTGTATGATCTTAATCAAAGAAATACTTAGACAGATGTCCTAGTTTATGTGATAAAAACCCTGTCTGTCACAAACGGAACTAATTTATTTTCAAGCCTAACAGGTTTGGTAACACTGTATGCTTGTGCTTGTGTCTTTGTTAAATGGATACTTTGTTCAGCAGAACACCAGTGTTGCTTAGTCCTCTGTACTGATGCGCTCATAACCACAACTGCCATCACAATATTTAACTTTACATTATGAATTAAGGCTAAGTCATAAATGGGGAAGTTTACTTCAACTCCTGGGCATCCAGATGCATGAGGTAATAAAAACACCCATCCAAGCAGACAGCAGTCTTCAGTTTTTAGAAGTTTTAATGGGACAGTCTTGACACCAGCCTGATGTGTGGGCAGAGATAATCAGAGCCCCTGTGCACTGAAGTTTTTCATGCTTCTCTTGAAGGCTTCATTGCCCGTGGTGGTGTTGTGTGACCTTCCCTCACAGGCACCTGCAGCAGAGCCTGTGTTTGGAATGACTCTGTTGCCCTGCAGAAAAAGACCTTGTCCACACAAACACATATGACAGAAGGGTGCTGAGAGGCTACATCTGTCCCTTATCCCAAGGCATGAGAGCTCCTCATAAAACTGAAGCACCTCAGAAATGTCACTCACTAGGTTACAGAGTCTTTCAGTCAAAATACAGTCCTCTTATGTGTAATGAAATGTTTGTATGCCTTTTTTTATGTTCAGTGATAACATCATTTGATTACAAATATTTATGAAATGTGAAGTATGATAGTCTGTGGTAGAAAACATTTTATTAAATGTATCAACACACTTAAGAATTTTCTTAAGCGTATCATACACCTGTGGATAAAATACTAGATAATACTACATTAACTTGGTATTATAAATAGAATTAAATTTAGTGGAAATAAGAGCGTTCCCCAGTGAAATTGGCTTCATTTTTTTATAAATTAGTTATTAATCAGTTTTATATTTTTAGCTGTATGTCACTAGCATTTAATTGCTCAGCAGAGGGAGGAGAAAGAGTCAAGTCTCGTGAGCAGGGACAGAACTTCTGCAGCATGCCATTGGAAAGTCAATTTTCCTGCAGCAAGTAGTAGCTCTTTTTTCTATAAATAACGTTTATGTCTATACCTGGTTCAACCTCCTGGATATAGTTTATGGGCAGGTTTAGTTACTGTGCTTGTGCAGAACAGCTGCATGACAGCACTCTGTTAAGGTTCCAGAGGTAACTCCAGACCCAGAGGTGATACAAGTGCATCTTGTCTGTGCATCATGCATCACTGCAACATTCATAAAAAAAATCAATCTAAATATTAATAATTGAAATCTACAACAATTTCTTTGGAAGGCTTATGGTTTGGATCAGTGAGTGTGGAGCCTCTTGCTTTTCCATGTGAAAACAACCTTGTTTAGGGCAAATCCTGAGCTCTCAATAATAGCCATTTGTTTAGGTTTAACAGAGTTTTGTAGGTTGTAAGATGACGTAGAATAATTCAGGCTGTAGGTCTCTAGGTGAGTCTGCTTCTCAAAGCAGGATCAGATGTGAGATCAGAACAGGTTGCTAAGGGCTTGATCACTCAAATCTTGGAAACCTCTGAGAACAGATATGGCATGACCTATCTGGCTAGCCTGTTGCACTGGCTTGTCTGTCCTCATGTAGAAAAGAAATAGTTATTTCTGCTTTAGTCAAGGTTGGGAAGGATTTCCTGTAGCTTCTCCCCTGGCTGATGTATCAGGAGCCAGAACTGAGGCTGAAGGGGAAATGTTCTTTAGTTGCAGTAGAATTCTGCTGGGGCTTTTGTGATGAAAACTCAGTGACACACCAGGCTGGTGTCCAGATGAACTGGGGGAGAGAGGTGGGTTATGTGAAAGAAATGAGCAACTAAGGGGCAAGAGATAAACCTCTGGGCCACAGAACTTGCAGACTTTGGAGCATTTCTGTGGGGCTGTGTTTTAGCCTGTGCCTCATCTCCAGTGACCATCCCTCCTGGGAGTGTGTGAGACACGGAGGGAGAGGTCTGTGCTTTCTTCACTCTTGGTATAGATGCATTCACAGGTGGACATGGTAGAGAGGAAGTCCTGAAACTTTCCATGTTACCTTTTTAGAGACTCTATTTCACTTTCTGCCTCATCCAGTTCAAGAACTGCTTCTAGGCAGGTGGGAGATGTGTCTCCATGTCTTGCCTGTGGCAGAGGCTGAGGGTGCCAGAGGTGAGGGTGCACTGGAAAGTGGCAGCAGTGGTGAGGATGGCAGGCAGCCAGCCCCAGCAAGCGCTGCCGCTTCTGGAGACTCGTGGCTGTGATCTGGCGCCTGTCCTGCTGAGAGGTGGCAGCACAGCCCTTGGCAGCTGCAGGCCCTTCTCTTGTTCCCAGCACTGCTGGCTGCCTGCTGGGTTTGCCTGGGTCACTGGCCCTGGCCATGGCTGCACACCAGTCTGCACTGTTTCCTTGCAGGGTGTCTTCCTAGACGTATCCTTGTCCCAACTGAGAGCTTGTCTCCCTCCAGAGAGGAGACAAGGCAGGGATTCACAAGCTTTGCCAGCAGTAAATTTCCCTGGAGCTTTGTGGTCTGTCCACAGGTGTTGACATCCTGTTGGCATTGCCAGCAGATGTCTCCAGTTATGAAGCTGTGAGAGCCCAGGTCTGTTTTTCATAGGGTGTGTTCAGATAAGGGGCCATAGGCTCATGTGGGCCTGCAGGGATGGGAAACAGGATCCATACGAAGGTGGAGGTCTGATTCCTGCCAGCAGAAAAGAGGAAGTTTCATCAGATTTCCTCCTTTGCAGCTGTTAAGAAGATGGAGAGGAGTGGGAGGAGGACAGGAAAGAGAGTCTACAATAGGCTATTTCTGAAATATGTTACTTTTTATTTCTAAAAGTAGTCTGCATTTTTTGTTTTCCTCCATTGAATATGCTATTTTCTAGAGTTTGGATGCATTAGTTATTGGCAATGGCTGACAGCTTTGCTGCAGATTTTTCTCGATTTGCTTTCTGGAAAAGCAGATGTATGGTGGAAGCTGCTGAATACATCAGCTGAAGTGTTACCCTTGTTTTGACAGGGTGGTTTTAACTCTGCAACAGCCCTGTCCAGGTCAGGAAGCTTGCTTTTCAAAGGCATTTGAATTACTGGCTTGATACAGTCTCACCATATTTTTTCAGTCCTCTCTTAATAGTGTTTCAAGTATTTCATTACCTTTAATACCAACTCTGCCTTTTCCCTTCAGATAACAGATTGTTTAGACAACCGTGAAATAAAGGAAGTATTTAATTACTTTGCCTTTTTCCAAACCCTACTATGTGCTATCTATTCACTAATGCATACATTTTTGTGTTATTCTGGAAGGGGAAACTAGGGGTGAAATGTATGCTTATCTCCAGCTAACACAATCCAACATACCCTACAGTCTTAAAAGCTTGGAGAAGCTATTCCAAACCAACCACATTAATGGCTGATGATGAGCAAATTGAAAAGGAGATTAAAGCACAGCCATTCAATACCCAGACGGGCACATACTGCTCTGAAACATTCTCCCCAACACCCTGCTGAGCTCCACACTGATGTGGTTCAAACACACTACAAAGGAGCAGCAAGCACTGCCTTGAGGAATTAGCACATACTTTTATTTCCACTGTTCTCACTCCATGCTATGTTCCTCCCTCCAGGCCTCCCCGGTGGAACTGGATGGAGCTGACAGCCTGCAAGCCGAGCCCAGCCCCAGCAGTGTGGCACCTGCCCCCCCGGAGTGCCCATCCCCAGGTGGGTGTGCTGCCACCCCACCCTGCCCCTGCCTGTCCCCTGTGGGTGCGCTGCCACCCTCACCCTGCCCCTGCCTGTCCCCTGTGGGTGTGCTGCCACCCTCACCTGCCCCTGCCTGTCCCCTGTGGGTGTGCTGCCACCTCACCCTGCCCCTGCCTGTCCCCTGTGGGTGCGCTGCCACCCTCACCCTGCCCCTGCCTGTCCCCTGTGGGTGTGCTGCCACCCTCACCTGCCCCTGCCTGTCCCCTGTGGGTGTGCTGCCACCTCACCCTGCCCCTGCCTGTCCCCTGTGGGTGTGCTGCCACCCTCACCTGCCCCTGCCTGTCCCCTGTGGGTGTGCTGCCACCTCACCCTGCCCCTGCCCTTCCTCACTTATGTGCCCGGGTTGAGGCACACCCTGTGGCAGGAATCTGCCAGGAGCAGCACCAGCAGCACCAGCAGGGCTCATCTGAAAATGCTGCAAATGTCAATAATCTGGACATAAAATGAAATTGTATGCTGTCAGAACAGTGATCACTGTAGCAGCCTCCCAGGGGATGTTAGAGCCCCTGTGGCAGGAGGTTTTTCAGGTGCAGCAGGACAGGGTGCTAGAGAATCTCCTCTAGGCTCCCTTGCCCACAAAAAGCAGGTCTAGAGGGTCTGTTGAGGTCCCTTTCAGCCTGGCCTGTCCTGTCATTCTGTGGTTGAAATGACACACCTGAGTTGTCCACTGGGCCATTTGTGCAAGTGAAAAGCCAGTGCCACAGCATGCTGTAACCAGAAAGCAACAAGGGCAGAAGCTACCAGTCAGTAAAAATTTCTGTTTAACACATTTTTCCCCCAAGACATTAAGGAATGGGGGGAAAGAGTAAGAAGGGGCACTTCAGTCCCCATAGGGGCTTTAAATGGACAGTATTGTGCAGACTCCTAATTTTCTGCCTTAAAGCCTTTATGCATGATTCTTAATCTGGGGAAATGAATTTGCTGGTAGAATTTCAAGCTGTTTTCCTCAAAAGTGTGTTTCTGAAACATTGTCTTTGAGTTGGCACTTTATTTGCTGTATGTTGTTATACTAAGTTCATGGTAGTTTTTTGTTTTTCATTTTTTTAAAATGGGTCTATCAAAGTTCAGCTTGATATAGGTAAATAAAAAGTACTATATCAAGTAAATGTTTAAATGAAATCTCTGGCTGTAGTTGGTATGTAAGCATAAAGCTCCTATTTGTTGGGGATAAATGTGACTTAAACAATTGAGCTTTGCCCTCAAACATCAATGAGGTACCATTCCCCAAAGATTAGAAGCACATGGGCTGTTAGCAAGGGCTCATTAGCTGCCTTAATTACTTTGGGCCCTAGATGCCAAAGTACGTAGTTTGACAATTTTAAATTGCATCTGGTGGGTAATGTAGAAGGTGCAATCTTGTAATGAAATGACCATATTCTCCTCTCCAGAGTCAACAGTGATGAGCTGGTGTTGTCTACAAATCACAAAGCCATCTTGGCTTCAGCTCCTCAGCTGTCAGAAATGCTCAATCTTTAGTATTGACAGCAAATTTTGTCTGGCAAGAAAAACTGAGATAGCATTGCAAAAATTGAAATGATAAAGTAACATGGAGTTTTCACAATGTCTGCTTTGGAGGCATAGATGGGGTCCAAACTGTGTGAACCTCTTGTAGAGTAAGCAACCTCCTCTGCTGTTCAGTAGAAGCCAAACACTTCCATGCTGTGGCCCCTATGCCTCTAATGGTGGGGAAACAACTCCAGAGGAGGGTGCATCTGCCCTGATGGCAGCAGCTCTTGTCTCTCCTTGTGTCCACGTTCTTAGTGGAGTTGTAGGCTGGTAGGTTTAGTGAAAATAGGCAAGCTGAGATATCCTCCAGTGCTGACAATGAGACCATGTCAAATAGCTACTTAACTCTGTAACATCTTAATACCTTACCTTATGGTAGGATTGATCACATAACTTCAGTAAAGAGATCTTAGCTCAGTAGGCCCATTATAGGTTACAGCTCATCTCAGACAAAAGAGTGCCTGAAATAAAAGTTTGTGTGACTCTTTCCCAAGGACGACTTCTCTGTTTTTGTTGACCACGAAGGGTGGCCAATGATGCCCAAGTCAAGTGTAAGTGTATAAATTTTGATAGGTGAATTTCATTCTTTGAGTTTTGCCTTCTCTGAGATTAATTTTTCCCATTTTGCAGAAAAAAGTTTATTTTTTCAAAACATCCAGTAAATGGGCTCACAGTATATCCAGTATGAAACTGTATTGTAAGAAATAGGCGTATGTTTTATTTGAAGAAGTATCTTAACTTTGCAACATTATCTCTTTTATGTGTGGATTGGGTTTAGATCAAAAGCAATTCAACTCAACTGCAGCTTGTGCCAGCCCTGTTGTGAAGAGATTAGAATTTCTTCCTAGTCCTGTCCCTTCAGAGGAAACTGCTTCAAGCAAGAAAGATGTGAAGAAAGTGGAAATAGAGCAGCAGAAGGAAGCGGAGCTCTCTCCTACACAGGAGGTCTGTACAGGCAAGAAAAAGAGGGAGTGAAAAACAAACAAACAAAACAACACCAAACAGGAAAAAAAAAAGAGATCTTACACAGAAATTTTTAATGTACAAATTGGTATTTTTCTCCATAAAATGTCACTTCAGGAGTTCATTCAAAATATGACTCTGAAGGATGGTTTCAGCTGCCAAATCCTGTGGTCATCAGAGGGTTCCCCCTCAAAAGGAACTCCACAGTGTCTGCTTGTAGCATTTGAACCTGTAAATTGATGAGACTAGAAATGAGAATTTAACCTACAAACCCAGTCCCAGCACCTATTGGGAGGGCAGAGTATCCAGAAGGTGCAGACAGTGGAGCTTATCCTCTTAGTCCTCTTGAGGTGCTGAACAAGTGCCCGTGGTGGCAGAGGTAACAAATGGCTGTGACCATTCTGCTCTTTCAGGTGAGTTAGATGTTGGTTAGTTAGATGTTGTTAGAGGATTGACTTTGGTGTGCAGGGCAGTGTGAATGTCAACAGGAAACAGCTACCAGTTACTTACAGGACTTCAATACTGCAGCTCCCTGTTGTCATCTTGGAGATAGAGGTTTCAGCTTTGATAATGTTGTTTCAGAAAATAAGTAGAAAGGGTTTAAGCTGACCTTTGAACCTGCTGCTTTTTAATGCTGTTTTCTGCTCCCAAATGTCCGAACAGGTGACTAAAGCAAAAGTCCTGGAAGAAAAGGGCAGTGTAGTGCTGCCATTTTTAAAGAAACTACCTGAAACCAGCCAAGTTACTCTGCATAACTCTGGTCTACAAGGTGAGCAAAAAGCATTTGGAAAACTCAGCCAGACATAGCTGAATATGGGCATGTGGTGTTCAGGGATATGTGCCTAATCCATGACTTGGAGGGTTTTGGAGCTAAAACAGTTATTTTCTAGTTTCATTGACTGATATTGGTAGTGTGACTTCTGTGATGAAAAGAACTCTTCTGGCTATTCCTCTTAAACACAGCTGCAGAAATTTGACAGAGCAGAAGGAGAGCCCTTTCTGGCATTTACCCGGCCTAGCAGTAAAGGCTGGTTTATGTCAATGAGTATTACATACTGCTGCTCACAGATGAAAATGACTTAGCAATTGGCTTTATCTCACAATAAAACTTTCTGGAGATAAATTCTGCACTCATCTGCTCTTGTGGAGCTCCTTTTCATAGATGAACAGTACACATATCTGGCCACATCCTTGAATTTGATCACTGCCCAGCACAAGTTCTTGCAATGCAGAACCCTTTTTTTTCCTTGCCTCCATGACAAAGTATTGCTCGAGACTGATAATGTTTAGTAGTTTGATTTCACATTTGTTTTAAATATGCATATATTTAGGTATTGTGGAAGAAAGAGAGAAAAATCAACTGAGTTTTTTTTCCACCATAAGAACTTCCTAGGTTGTTAATCTATAGGTAATAAACTGATTAGGCTAATGTTTTCAAGGTTAAAACTACTGAAGGGGATCCATTTTGAAAAAACTGAAGAGGGACTTTTTATAAAGCCGTGTAGTGATAGGACAAGGAATAAAAATATTAATCTGAAAGAGGGTAGATTTCGATTAGATATTAGATGGGATGCCCCATCCCTGGAAGTGTTCAAAGCTAGTCTGGATGGAGCTTTGAGCAATCTGATCCAGTGGAAACTGTCCCAGTCCATGGCAGGGGGAATTGAAACTACACGTTCTTTAAGGTTCATTCCAACCCAAACCACTCTATGATTGAAAAGGAGTGGAATTCTCACTTGTTTTTAGTGGGTAGGTGCTACCCAAGCAGACTTTGAGAACAATATCCTTTTATGTTAAGCAGATCAAACCAAATATTGAGTGACAGGTTGTAGGTCTCTTGCCTTGTCTGTTTTCTGACCGGTGCTGAAACACTTGGCTGCACTCTAGTGTTCACAGCACACAGAGCACTGAAAGGCTCACAGATCCATTAAAACCTGCATCAGCGATAGGAATGAATGCAAGCACCGTGCAAGACTCCAAAGGATGGCTGCCCTTGCATCAGTGTGCTGGAGCTTTCATGTAAGTCCAGGTGCCGTGTTGCAAAAGTAGCATTTAAGTACAGATAGTCCATGTGATCTTCAGGTCCATTGTAAATCAGCTGCCGTGGGCCAAAGCGACCGCAGGCAAACCCCTCTCGTGGCCAAGGTGGCTGAGGTCTGAGTGTGCCATCCCCTTTTCACCACGCTGTTTCTTGTTTTGTCTCGTGCCGTTGCCTGCAGAGCCGCCCCGCGGGGCCGTGGTTCCGCTTAGGGTCCGCAACCACTGGCGGCGCTCACAGTTTTTCTCGCAGTCAGGTAAATGCGGCGCTGGGAACAGCTCCAGCCCTCCTGCTGCTCCAGCCATAGGTGTCTTCGGACACGGGGCTGGAGTGAAAGCTGATGATCACGGGGACTTGTTCTACCTCTTGCTTTTGTAGAAATTATCTATTCCTGCTGCACAGTTGACAAAGAGCTGTTGGGTTGCACATTGTTATCATGCTCTGGTTTCAGGCACCCAAAAGAAATCCCTTGCCTATAAATACCTCTTTCATAATTTCTTTAAATCAGTCTGATTTTCAAAGACATTTGGATAGAAAATGGCAATGGTTCTCTTCGTAACTGTGGCTCTTGAATAGTGTAGTCCCATCCTTTTAGCATCGCTGTACTTTTTCCTTCCTTGCGCTGAATCACGAAGGAAAAAGTAGATCAAGGTAGGTAAGACTTGGTGTCTGAACACTGCTAACACCTGTGGCCAGAAGTAGATGGCATTAGCTAGTGGTAGAGTAGAACCTGATATTAGTTAATATTGTACTCCTCTATACCCAGATTAAAAGTAGTTTTGTTGGTGATGGTTATAATCGGGTTTTCTGATTTATTTGCTTGCAGTTAGTCCTTGCATTTGGTTGTGGGAGTAAATAGGAAACTAACATGAAGCTTATACACAGATATAATGTAGATTTATTTACAGGCTGAGGAAATTTTGCTATGTTAAATTTAATCTTTCATTTTCTGCGTTTTTTTTTAATAGCTGATTCTGATACTGGTGATAAATCAAATGTGAGTACCTTTTTTGCATTATTGTCTGGTCTAGTGATTTGTGTTTAGCAGAAATTAATTTTTTATGCAGACTGTCTCGTAACATCCCTAAATCAGAATAAGAACTTTTTCTCATGAACATGTGAAAGGGAAAGTACAACCCAAATCAAGGCATTATCTGAATCTAGAATTCATTCATTCTCCTCTTATCTGGAGCTAGCTATACAGTATTTGGTTGCTGGAGCCCTAGAGCTTCACAATCTCTAAATAATATGTAATTTTAAATTATCCACTGTATTTTAAATGCATAGAAATGAAAGGACTTCACAATTCTATTGTTTCCTCAACAAAACAAAAAAAACCCAACACACCACAAATGCTACTCTGAAGTACACAGTACTTCACATTCTGTTCATCCTATAGAAATAGACATAATCTCATCCTATGAGATTCAAATACTACTTGTAGTGAAAAAGGATATGACAGCAAGTATCTAAAATTTCCCTTAATTATAAGGATTTTGAACATATCGTGTAATAGGATCCTTAGTGAAGCCTGAGGATTTATTTAATTATGGATAAAAATTCAAAGCAGGGCTGTTGTGCTGGCAGACATAAAAAGAGAGAATATTTTTTACAGCCTAAAATTTCTTTTCATGTTGTAAAGAAGATTATAGAGAAGCAAAAGACGTATGTTCCTTAAATTTGAGTCCCTGGAGGTGGCTCTGTTCAGTGATATTTAGAGCTTTCTTTTTCCCCCTTTGAGTTGAAGTGTCCCAAGACTTTCTTTGCAAACCAAATGATTCTTTTTTCATGTGGCTATGAATGGGCAACCCCAAGTGTCAATGAAGCTAAGAATATTGTCTGCTGACTGAGAGAACCCTTATCTAGTTCTCAGTTTCCCATTGTAACATCATCAGCAGGGCTAAATCAGGCACAGTGCAGTTTTCTCTGGTACCCATGTGAAGTGTAGTGTCACAGTCTAATAGCTTGGTTTTCCTTCATGTAAGTGTTTCAATTTTTGGTCCTGGGATCCAGAAGAAGAGCGAAAGCGCCAGGAAAGGTGGCAGCATGAGCAAGAACGCTTGCTTCAGGTAGGGAAGAAACTGTATGTCTTCCACTGTGTGGTTCAGCTGTTGAATTGTCCCTTTGGACTAAAGTTGAGCATTTTGTGTCATGTTTTCCGCATCCTCTGTGGATGCATGAGCTAACTCTGTGGCAGTTAAGTGATAAATGAGCACACATACACGATCTCTGTGGTTTAGGCACAGAGGCATGTCTCTCTTCCCCATTCCATGGGAAGATGAAAAGGACTTGGTCCTGCAATCCAGTGCAGAGTTAAACCAAATGTGTTGGTCCTCAATTGTATGTAAATTATGCTGAGCACAGACTGCAAAGCACTTAATTACTTGGAGCCTCTTTCTCAAGACTGACAGTTTGTTAACCCTGATGCCTATGCAACTCTTCTTTAAAATTATGGTCTTAATAGCTTTTTGTAGAATTCTGCTGTGTTCACAGGTTCTTCTTGGAAAATATCAAGCTAAATTTGGACATGAAAGGACTTGGATTTTAGGGAGTTTTGTGAGAGAGGGAAGTATCTTCAACACAACCATTAGTTTTGCCTAATGGTAGAGGAAACTCTAAAAGTTCTAGATTTGTGTCCTAGTTGGAAGAAATGCAGCAGCCAGGAGAACCTGAATTTCCCAGTCAGGAGTGTCTTTTGAAACTGTGACTAGCTTTGATCCCAAAGAAATAGTGTCTTTGTTTAATGTAACAGAAGGGCAAACAACTGTCAAGGGATGGAGAATAATAAAATGGAATTTTTTAATGCTTTAAGAAGGACTGCGTATCTCTAAGCTTTCTTGAAATCATCTAATTTTGCACCTCTTAAAATGGCATCAAATTCTCATAATAATTTCTCTGGCACATGTGGGTGCTCTCTCAATAGTAAATGTCTCTTCTAGATTAGGCAGATGTGGTTACCAATCTGAACAGATGTTGGAACTGGTGTAAGAGGGAAATGGAAGTCACCATTTCTCTCCATATTCAAACCAGTTCTGGCAAACTATTTTAAACACCTCTTCGAGATAATTTCTTGTGCAAAACTCAGTGAAAACAATTCTTAAGAAATCATCCCTTCAAGGAAGAAAATAAACTATTTAGTTAATTATAATCTTTCTTCAAACCTTTATACTATTCATTTATCTTTTAAACTTGCATAGTTATTCATAATTCATTAAATTGTATTGGCATATTTCCTAAATTAGTACCAGTAGCTGCAAAACCTGTTTATTTATATGCTACTTTGCTGAAGTTTTTAATGTACAACCATTGTCTCAGTGCTTTGGGGTCTGTGAAACATTTTTGAAACTTAATATAGTAAGATAAACAAGAAATTATTAATATTTTTGAGCATAAACTTAATTTCTGACCAAAGATTTTAAAAATTCTAAGAAATTAAACTTCTTCTAATGTGTCAAATATTCCTTGAAGTTTGAAGGTGTTAAATGCAAGTCCTGGAACAAAATGAACAAAGTGAAAAAGAAGTGCTTTTTTGACACCTATGGATGTTTCTAATTTTTATCCTTTTATTTCTTCCTATTTCTGATTAAACCACTCTTAGAAAATTCATTTTTGCTGTGGAGATACTACAGAATTTACTCTTAATACTGAATGCTCTGAATTTTTGCACAGGAGAAGTATCAGAAGGAGCAGTACAAGCTGAAAGAGGAATGGGAGAAGGCCCAGAGAGAAGTTGAAGAGGAGGAGCGTAGATACTATGAGGAGGTATAAGGCTCAAATAAGGAGGTTGTTTTTTGTTTTGGGTTGTTGGTTTTGGGGGTTTTTTTGTATTTAAATGCACCCACTTCTGTAACCAAAAAAAAAATCATCCCATACCTAGATTAATTAATGAAAATCCTCTTCAAGGCTGAATTCTGAGGAGGATTGTTTCTCTTAAACACTGTCATAGATGTTGAGGAAAAATATTTAAATATTTGGACAGGTATCCTGAGCACCTCCTCATAGGTGGAGGTGTCTAATTGCTGTGCGAGCCTGGGTGAGTCAGTACAGCTGTGTCTGGGCACGCTCAGACTTCCCTGCGGGGGCAGAGCCCTGTGTGTTTTGGCATATACTTGGTGCCTTGAATTGGTGGAACTCCAGATGAAATTGTTGCTTGCCTTGGGTTTGATCATGGAGGTATTTTGTAACTGGCCTTTAAAAAAAAAGGAAATGTTCAAATTTGCAGTTGTGGGATATTAACAATCTATAAGATAGTGGTTTTCTTCTGTTGTATGTAGGTCATCATTGCAGGAAACTGGAAAATATTAGAAGTTTATCTATGCATTATGTAAATGGATAGTTTCTCATCTGTGCTTGAGGGACATACTTGTGGTCTAAACAAGAATTTTTTTTCATCTTTCAGAATAAGTTTCTCATGTACCAAGGGTAATTTCATACTTTTATATTAAACTTAATACACTGGTGCTCTGCAAAACAGTAGTTCCATGCAAGTGAAATATTCTTTCCTGTTTTGAAATTCTAAATTCTGAATTCTACCATTCATCCTAATAGTAAAAGGAATGGAAGTGCAAAACCTTGAAGTAACTTAAAAAATGAAGTGTTATCATTATTCTTGGTACCACAAGTCCTTATTTAGCCATTTAAATATGGCACATAGCCAAATATTATTTTCCTTATGTGTTTCATAAGCTCATAGTTTACATTCTGTATTTTTAACCCCCACTCTCTCCTGATGCTCTTTCTTCAGGAGCGCAAGATAATTGAGGATACTCTAGTTCCATTCATTGTTTCTTCAAACTCTGCTGAGCTCCTCTCCTCTTATTCCTCTACCACTGAAGGAAACAAGACCGTGGTGAGTTTCTCATGGAGTAGTAAGGCACTGAAGAGTAAACCTTCTTTAGTGCAAAGTTTAATCCTTTGCTGTCCAAATCTGGGAGCCATAAGAGTAAGGATATTCCCTGGATCTCTTCTCTAACTGGTGATACCTCAGAGTGCTGTAACTTAGATTTTCACAACAAAATAGCTGTATTCCCAAGCAAAGTGCTGCCATCCCATTTTCAACTGGATCAGAGAATGGTACTCTCTCTCTGCAGCCTCTGTTTTTAATTTGTGCTGTGAAATTTTAAATATCATCCAAAACCAACAAAATCTTTAGTGGTTTCCCTGAATCCAAAATCTCGAGTGTAAAATAGTCCTTTATGTATATGTCAGATGAGACGGAATCCTGCCTCCAGTTTTCCTCCTTTTCTCTCCCATCATCCCTCCTAGAAAGCAGCAAAGCAGAGGAATGTTCATTCTATGTTTGGATTTTTCCCTCATGCAGCACAGAATGTTCAGAATGTTTAATTCAATGCCTCTAGCCTCTGATTAAATCAGTGTTTGCAGAGATCAGGGAATGACACCCCAGGTGAGATCACTATCAAGTAAATGTGGGATCCACAGACATAATTTTCTCTTGCCTAAGGCACCTGCACCCAGGCATCTGCCTTTTCCCATTCAACTTCAGGATTAGGAGTACTGTATCGTTTGGTTCTCCTCTCACTCTTCCGGCCCCCCTATTCTCACTCATCCCTGTGCAAAGGCATCAGCCATGGCCAATTTTTGGCATGGCTGTGCAGCAGTAACTTTCTTGGTGGAGTTGCTTATGCCACTCAGGACACTGCCTGCACCCAGAAGTGAGGGATCTCATGCCATTGCTTATTCAAGTTCCACAAGTCAGGTGTGAACCACTCCTGTACCACTTTGGAAGTAGTACTGGTGTTGTCCTTTGAGGATGCCCAGTGTATGTGAGTAATGTTTTGCTCCTAGGCCGTGGCAACGAGCTGAGGTCACTCACAAGTCCAATGGGAGACTGTCTAGGCTCTCAAAGTAATTCAAGGATTTCTGCCAAAGAGTATGTAATGGGAAGTTTTAATTTGGTGTCCTTAGCACCATAATTGGTACCTAACTTATTTCATGCTCAGCTTAGTCCAACTACTAGCTGTTTCAGCTAAATTCTTACCTAAATCCAAAGTTAGCCTTACCAGGTTCAAATGGTTCTACTATATGTTCTTTTTGATCATAAGTTGTGTCAACATAATGTATCTAGGGGCAGCCTGTACTTTTTCCATGTGTGCGCCAATGCCGAATTCAAAGGGAGCTCCTTGTTCCCTCGTCATCTGTCTTCTAGAACTCAACTGATTCAAACAGCTGTCCAGGGGAAGGCAAACAAAAAGAAGTTACAAAGCAGAAAAAGCTGCTCTGGGAGCAGGACAGTATTTCATCTCTGAAAAGCAAGGAGAACGAGCTCTGGCAAGAGAAGAGGAGGTGTGTATTAACCCTAAGCATTTCGTAACCCTGTGGAGGTAACCCTTGTGTTCTGTTGGCTTCTGGGATATCGCGTGTGCCCAGGATTGATGCTGCAGCATCAGCACTTGGTGGCCTTGATACAATATATCCTGATCAATATTCACTGGCCCCACAGAGCCACGCCCATGTGGCAGTGCACAGTGCCAGTTGTGCATATCAGAAGGCTTGTCTTTTCCTTGTATCGCTTTGCCAAGAGGCTGCCACAGCAACCTTAGACAGCTCAGAGATCTGTGTACATCGCTGCACTGTGTATGTGTACAGTTCACAAGCCTTCTGAAGGGCTAGAGGAGCAATAGCTGTTTTCACTCAGAATCTCTGTGAAATTGCCTGGCTGTCTCAGAAATGCCATACCCAATCTTGCCAGGTGGTGTTAGAAGTCCTTTGCTTGACTGCTAATTAACAGGTTTCACAAAAGAGAAGAGGCATCTGATGGTGCTGAGCAGTGTAGAGAGAACATGGATAAAAGCTTTTTTTCTGTCAAAAAAGCCCTTTTCCACAAATCCAAAATGATCTTCAGCACATCTACATGGCAGTTTGAGGTAAGCAGGAAGACTTGGACTATTTGGAGACAAACTTGTTAATTCATTAAAGCTTTCTCATTGCTTTGTCATTGCAAAATTGACACAATAACAGAAATCTTTTTGTGAAAAATAGACTGATATTCAGAAGTCTGATTTTGCCATTGTATTCTAGGTGACATTTTTCCTGACATTTTATTTATACAATGTCACTTATTTTTATTGGCAGTGGGAATAAAGTGCTCTCTGGATACCCAGAGACTGGTGTCTTAAAAGGAGGAAGTGAACAGGAGCACCACGTGCCGGTGATGGAGCGCAGCTCACCTGCCAGACTGAATCTGCCACTGACTCAGGATGAGAGTAAGACTCCTCTTAAGCATGGGTTCTTCTCCAGACAGAAATCAGGCACAAATCTGACTCAAAGAATTTTGGAAATTGACAGTACACATATATCTTCAAAACTGGAATGTCTAAGACAAAAAAAAATATTTTATGTTAGCAAAGAAAGGCATGTTGAGGTGAAATTTAAACTCTTATTTTCATCAGAGATGAGAGTTTCTGCAGCAGGTATCTCATTTATAGGTCTACATGTTCACAGTACCAGTTAAAATGGTAATCTTCCATCTTTTATATAATCTTACATATATATAGGATTTATCTTGATACAGAGAGCATATTTCCAATACTTTTCTTTTTATAGCTAATTAGATTCCTGCCCATTTCAGTCCAGTAAAAATCATTAGCAATGTCTAATGACATTTAAAGTTAATTCATTTTTTTTAGCTCCCATAAGTATTGATGTTTTTGAAGGAAAGAATTTCCCCAAAGTATTGCTGACATGAGGGTCACCCTAAGAAAGAAAAAGGCAAATTCACAAATTTAGCATCATTATCTATCTAATACAAGTGAACAGTGGAAAGTAAATAAGTAGGACTAAAGACAGAAAGTGAATGCAAATTTTGAAATCAAGTGTTAGATTTTAGTTTTCAGTTCAGCATAAAAATTCATTATTTTAAAAAATGAAATGTCTATGGATGGAAAAGTTTTCAGTGTTGTTCCTTGCTCCAAATGCAAATTCGGTCTATTGAACTCAGTAGGTTTGCTTTCCTTGTCTCAGTTTTATTTTATTCTTAGTGCTTTGATAAAAGTTGCAGAAAGAAAGAATGAAAGAAAGCAGAATATATATCATCCAGCAATTCAGCCTTGGGGGATTTGTAGTAGTGATTGAGCAAACTTTACGGGTTTGACAGTTTTAAACTACACCTCCTAATAACCCTGCTTCAATTTTCCTAGGTTCTTTTCAACAATTTGGTCCTCTGCAAGTATTCTGGCAGCTCCTTTCTTGCCTCTTAAAGCACCCATCCTTGCTCCCTCCTTAAGCCCTTAAATAATCAGGTGTGTGGGTTTATTGTCTTGATATCAAAATAGGTAACAGGCCTTTCACAGGCCCCAGCAAAGTTTTCATTCTCTAAACCAGATGGTTGGCACATGGCAGGGTAAGGTTTCTCCCCAGCCTGTGAGCTACAAAATTCATCTTGCAGGGTCCAGGTAATGCACTGTTTCTCAAAGATGGGATGGTTGGCTGCCTGGGCATCTCACAGATCATTGCTTTTTGCTGTGAGGCTGTTATTGTCACGGAACCATCTGAAGCACAGAAGAAAATTACAGAGGAATTCCTGTTCATCAATAGATTTATGGAGAGCAGTGACTATCCCCATAACTCTTGCTGTTGACAAGTTTGGATCCTCCAGCACCACAGAAGTTTCAGTCTCTCTGGTGCTTCCTTCATTATGACAATACATAATTTTCCCAAGTGTATGCAAAGGAACAATGTTCCATAGAGGTCTTCTGATGTACCAAAGCCTGTCTCTGACTTTGGGGGGGGTTTCTGAGAAGGTTGTTTTAAGGAACAATGCATCTCTCCCCTTTGTGGTGTGCCCACAGTCCATGATGGTCTATAAATATTGACAAAAGCATTTTGCCTCAAACACTGGGTTTTCCCCTCCTCTTGCTGTAGATGTGTCCTGGAGTCAGCAGTTGCTGACAAAGCGATCTCCACAGTGCGCAGAGGACATTCGGCAGAGACCATTCCTGGGCCAGGCTGTGGGACAACAACCAAGCTCTGCAGGGGAAGCAAGGAGGTGAGAACATCAAGGTTACTGAAGACGCTTGACTCTCCATCTTCCAAACACATATCAATTGCTACTTTCCAGTCCTTTAAAGATTATACCTTTTAAAAGAAGATACACATAGAGTAGCATTTTCTTTCTGCTGTAAATTTTGGTGAGGTCTTTTTTCTTTGCTGCTTTACCTGTGCTTTTTGAGTAAGCCTTACTGAACAGTTATACCAGTTCTTTTGGTAAATAAGGGATCTGTTTGCCTAATACTTACAAAAAGAAGCTATGTAATGGGAAAGGAACATCTGTTTTCATTAGCATATATATGAACACAGACTTCTGCAGAACCTGTTACCTCTGTTAAGGTTGTATCCAGTCAAAACTAATGTAGATTGAGGTTTGATTACCTATTCCTCATTATAAACTGCCTGTGTGTGTGTGTTTGAGAAAATTGTTATTTAATCTGTTAACCGTTTTAAGCAGTTAGAATTTGGATCAGTCCTATGACTTCTGATGACAAACCCCATGGTTTTGCTCACCAAACTTGTTCAGAGTAGCATGGATACAAATTAACCATTAGCAAACAAACCACCTTTCAGTGTTGATAGCTTCCTTTTTGCTCAGTCAAGGGCCAACAGAGAGTGCAGTGTGGTGTGACCTGGTTTAACCCTCCCTCATCATGTTGGGAGCTATGATGGATTGGTGGGGTGGGCAGGAGTTTCCCTGATTACCTTGTGAGTTACCTGATTGAGCAGCAGCAAGCAGGCTAAAACTCTGAACCAAAAATCCTGGAATTCATTAACTGGATTTTCTCCATACAAAACCTGGTTGTATTTTTTGTTCAGCTGTAGTAATGCATCTTCTCTGCTGTATTTTAGGGCAGGTTATCATGAGAACTTCCGATCTGGGCCATCATCTCCCTGCTCTCCTGCTGCTCTGAGTCAGTCACCCAACAGGTACTAAAGGTCAATAAGGAATTTTGCAGAGCAAACACATCTTGTAAAGTTGCTGGTGAACTGCCAGAGTGAAAATCACATTAGTATTATGTGGATGCACTATTAAGTCTGCTAACTGTTGCAATTCCTAGCTGTCCGTGGGATAAATATGTAGCTCCCTCTCCCATATTTCTTGCCAGCTTCAGTAGTACTGTTATGGTTCAAATAACACAGTTCAGAAAGAAGCTCTAGAACTCTGCTTAATCACTGAAGTTTCAATAAAATTGAAATGGGACAGTATAAACCTCAGACAAAGTGTGAGCTCAGAGGACTTAAGACAAAGGATGTCTTCATTGCAAGTAGTCACATGCTCAGGAGTAAGATCTGTTCTAGACATTGGCACTTGCTGATTTAAAAAGAAGTTTTCCTTTCATTTCCAAACTAGAAATGCATTTTGCTTTTTTGCTGATTTTTAATTTACCCACAAGCATGCTAATCTCCTAGAGATTTGATTCTCTTGAGCACTCTGTACATCTTTCAGTGAGTTATGTGTGCCAGGTCTAAATAAATGTTAACTGTAGCCTGATTAAATCACTGATAATTTGGGGTATATTAGAATCAGTTTGCTTAATGAATAAGGTAAATTAATACAACATAGAACACAGCAAGTTTCATTCTTTTTGAATTACATTGTTCTTCACTTTTCAGAGCAAAGCCCTCCTTCTGATGTCACCTTCATTGACGTGAAACTATTGGGAACTTTTTACATGAAAAATTTATGATATTTTTCTAACCATAACTGCAGTTTTGGTGGAATTGCAGATTATTTCCTTGCTACAGGTCACTAGTTGTGATAGCTACTTCCTATTATTTAGCAGCAATATTCTGATCTGAGAATATTTTGCATGATCTTTTCCTGAAATAAATCTTAGTTTTGTAAACAATAGATGTGACATAATTTAGTTTTCCACTAAAACATTAGAAAACTCTTGAAAATTTCCCGAGATCTGAGACTTTTAACTCGCTCTTGTAGTAATTCTGATAGTGGAGAAGTAAAAACAAAGGTGAACTCAAGAATAACATAGAAGCAGAAGGGTTAAGGCTGTGGGAGGGGAGAAAAGAACCTAGCAAAGTTATTCTAAAAAAAAATAATGATAATGAAGCAACAAGAAGGTCGTCTGTCTGTGCTGCCTGTGTACATGGTGGGCTCAAGAGTTGGAAGCAAGGACAATTTTCTAATTGTGATGAGTTTTTCTGCTGTTTCTGTCTCTCTTTCTCTGTGTCTCCTTTTTTTTTTTTTTTCTTTTTTTTTCCAAAATGACTCTTTTGTCATGCTGCAGTCCAGATCTGTCTCTGTTAATGTCTTATTATGTTGCTGAATCAAAACTTTAAAACAAGAGGTTGTAAACTTGCTTATCTGAGTATGATTTCATCAAACTGTCTTTTCAAAACTCATGAAATGTCACAAAGTTTCTCTCCTGGTTTCAGCCCTGGCTGAAAAAAGCGTGGATGACACAGAACCACAGGGGATCCCTTTTGGTCTCAGGTTCATCTACTGGCCCAAGCATCAGTTCTGGCAGGCTGACAGGCAGGAGAGAAGTGAAGAGACCCATAGGAGTGGGCACCTGCACTGCTATTAAAACCATTATGAAAAAGGGCACCAGTTATTCCTAGTGCTCTGAACTTCACCCACCTGTCATCCAACAGCAGATTTATGAGAGAGGTCTAGACAGGCCTTCAGGACTGCTGAAGGAGCAAATGGAAGTATTTTCTGCATTGCAGATGGAGATCCAATTTCAGGTTTTCTCTGACTAGTTACAGTATTACGTGGCTGCAGCCCTGAAATGAGTCAGCCAGTGCCTGGTCTGTGCTGCTGTAGTTATGCTGTTACTGTTGACTTCACCAGCTTGGCTGGGTGTGAGAATAGCATCCCTGTTTTCTGACTTGCAGTGAGCAAGTCCATTTGTAAACAAATTGAAAAATTTCCAGGCTGAGGGTCTGACTCAGGTAAGTTGTGTGAATTACTGTGGCATTGACTAGGTCTAAGTAACATTTACTATGAGGGTGGTGAGGCACTGGAGCAGATTTCCCAGAAAGACTGTGGACTCCCCATCCCTAAAGGTGTTAAAGGCTGGGTTGGATGGGGCTCTGAATAACCGGGTCTAGTGGAAGGTTTCCTGCCTATGGCAGAGTGTTTGGAATTACATAATATTTAAGGTCCTTAACCCTAACCATTGTGTGATTCTGTGAATCCACAGGTGACAGTTCCCTGTCACCCAGGCCTCTGTTAAGAGGCTTGCATCTCCCTTGATCTAGCACAGCAGACTGGCAGGGAAATGTGTCTCAGTTGCTGTGCATTTAAGCATTTTAATGCCTTTGCTTGCTTATCTGGAAGGCAGATGTACAGGTTGATTCAGTAACATGGCTGAAGGGTCAATGTGTATTTATGTAAACTCCTCCAGTGCTCCTTCCTCCCATTCTGTCCCTCTTGACAAACCTATCTAAATATTTGGCTTCATTTTAGCATCAGTTGCTGTGTTCTTACAGCTATGTTTGTCTCCTAGGTCTGTCAGCGGGAAGAAGCTTTGTTCTACCTGTGGTCTCCCTCTTGGAAAAGGAGCTGCCATGATTATTGAAACACTTGGGCTTTATTTCCATATTCAGTGCTTCAGGGTATGGCTCTTGCTTTATAAAGAAAAATCTCAAGTCATGCACAATGCAAGTAGAGAGTAGATGTGAAACTGAAAATGAGAGGACCGGGGGATTTACATGGTTGTTATGTCTGTTGGAATGTCTTTGTAAAGAAGTAGAAATAACACAACTAATGGGTTATTTTGCAGTCAGATGTGTTAATTGGACTCAAACCTGTGATCAAGCTAGCAAACTTAGCTTCTGTACTTATGGGAGCAGAGGGAAGCATCATAGAATTTCTCAATTGTGCTAATTGCTTTTTAAATATAACATTATTTATCTTGCTTTTTTTTTTTTTTTTTTTTTTTTTTTTGGGAGGGTGTTGGGTTTTTTTTGTTCCAAAAGCATGACCAGTCCATCTTTGATCAGCCCCATGGTTGGAAAGCTTTGACTATGGAATGACTGATGTATTCTGGCTTTTACCAGAAATATTTCTTGACTTTTCTTGAGTGTTTTGTTTTGAAAATAACCTGGAGTGTTTTCTAGAGAACTCAGAAAGCATCCGTTACCATTATCTGTGGCTCAATTGATATTAGACATATGTGAAGCCTTTTTTGATTTTAGACATCTACCCAGACTAAATCTCTGCCCTCTTTAAGCTTTATCCATCACAACTGACCTGCCTCCAGAATGCAGCCTCAAAGTCAGATGTCCCATACAATAGTTAAACTTTACTTCTGTGTAAGGAGGTTGCTGAAATCCAGTCCTAAGCACTTTCGACTCAATAAAAACCCTCTTACTCATTTGCAGTGTTCCCCAAGAGTATGAGCTGAGTTCTAGGGGTGTATTTTTCTCAGCATTCCAAGAACTACTTAAACTAAAGTAAAAGTTTGGGAAGAGTTGTGACAGACATGGTCTCTCTTACTTTCTCTGTTCTTCAACTGACAGTGTGGCGTTTGCAAGGGACAGCTGGGAGATGCAGCGAATGGCACAGATGTCAGGATTAGGAATGGTCTTCTCAACTGCAATGATTGTTATATCCGATCCAGAAGTAAGTACCAAGTGCTGGGAACTCAAACAATGCTGTGGCCATGATTTTAACCGGCTGGTTTGTCCAGCTCTGACACTCAGGCGTAGCTTTGCCGTGGGAAAAGGAGTCTTCCCATGCCATTTTAATTATTTTCTCCTATCAGAAAAGATTTCCAAGCCCATTAAATGTTGCCCAGAGGATCTCTGCTCAGCACTATTCAACTTAAAGGCTGTTTCTGTGCATAAACATTAACTCCTATATTATTAACACATATTGCATGATCTAGAGGCTTGGATCTCTCACATCACATGAGACAATGTAGATAATTCCACCCGATCTAGGACCCTGGACCTTGTTTGGAGAAGTTCCCATTTGTTAAATCTCTAGGCCTCCCTTTTGTGAACAAAATTTCATGTGAAATATTAAGAACATTCTGTAACTCATAGTGAATCCTTGTGGTGGTATCCCAGATATTTGCTAAATAGCGTTGCTTGCCACAAATTTTAAAGAATGAGCCAGACAAGTGCATGTCAGAAAGAAAACTTTGTGATTTTGCTGCCTTACAGCAGGTCATCTAAATATCTTTCCAAGTCCTGGATTTCTGTGACTGATACCAAATTACTTGAACATTTTAGCTTCACCCCAATGTCACCAGTGATGGTCAATGCTCATGCTGGTTTCCACCTTGTGGAAAACAGTAAGATGCAAAACAATAAGACTAATTGTTGTCTTCCTGTTAAATATTATTTGGTATATTCACTGCCTACAGTTCCAACTTATAAGTGGACATCTAGAGCTCTTTTTCCTTTGCTTACTATTCCCCTTGTCCTCTCTCAAAAGCACTGGCTGTAGAAATCCAGGAGCAGGAAAGGTACCTCCCTACCTTTGCCAGAAGAAAAGTGGGCACTTATGTTCTGATTCTTCAGGAAGGAGATACTTCTCCATCAGCAGAGCTAGAGGGTGCTATTGTACAACTGGTTTTTTGGTGATTTTTTTCTTAAATTCTGCTAAGAAATGTTATCAACTTTTTATTATTTATTTAACCTGAAATATTTAGAAATAGATTTTTCCCTTTGTGCTTAATACTATAAGCCATCCTCATGTGGATGAGGTCCTAACCCTTAAAATGCAGATTTATGTATCCATCTTTACACAAAAAAGAGAGGAAGGTATAAAAGTTATAATTTCCTTCTCTTCTTAGTCCTTTCTGCTTAAATAAAAATGGATGTCCCTTGAGGATAGATAAAGGCTTAAATAAATTGTCAGCTTATATGCTGTAGAAATCACTCCCACCATCTTTTCCCACCAATCCCACTCCCACCATAATTTCTACACTAGCATTACTAGAAAATGCATTACAGAGCTGTGTGCAGTGTTTCATGTAATGACGTTTTGCATTTGTACATGCCCAGCAGAATGGTAACCAAGTCCATGAAAGAGGAAATAGATGTTGAGAAAATGTATGGCTCCTGAAGAATAATAATGGCAAGGGGTTTTTAATTTTTACTACAAATTGCCTCTTCTTGCTGTGTCCACTGGTCATGGAAAATCACAAAATCCAGTTAGTTGAATTTAACCTACAGTAACTGTTGTTGACAGTTCAAAAGGACTGGTTTTGATAGAACTGCAAATGTTGTTAGTTGTTAATTTTTAACTATAATTTGATGCATAGCACACCTGAAATTAAGAATAAACTGGTGCAATATTAGTATTTTGCCTTTCAGTTCTGGGAATAATGCTGCAAAATGTCAAATCAGTTGTTTGCATGGCTTGTGCCTTCCTGCCCCCATGGCTGTGTCTCAAACCCATGCAGCAGTGGGCAGAAGTGATGGTCTCTGACTAACCTAGGGGGAGTCAGTATTGTTTAGAGACACTTATGGACATCTGCATGAAATATTTTGGCTCCCAGAAGCTTATCTGAAAAAATGGATGATTCTGTTTCAAAATAAATCATAAGAAAAGATGACTAGAAAAGCATTAAGGATTATATAGTGGTCCAGGATCCAAAATATTTCTGGTTTTCAAATAAAAATGGATGAGTTTTTATCAGTAAGTTGTTTCTGTACTATGAAACCTCACAAGGAAGGAAATTCTCTGTTCAAGGTCAAACACAGGGAATGGTGGCAGGTTGATGAGTGTCAAAGTCAAAGGCAAGAAGTCAATTCATGAGATTCCCTATATGGCCAAACAACACCGGGAGTCTGTAGTACCAGGTAGCACAAACTAGGCTCAGCTGAAGATGACTCAGTAGTCCTTTGCTTTACTATTTTGCCACTGCAGAGCCTGAAATAAATATACACACAGGTACTTTGAGTGTAAAATAAGATAAAACTTCATGCAGAATGCATTCAACATGTGGCAAGGATTTCCACTGATGATGATGAATCTTCTTTGTAGTAGTTACTGCCCCAGCTTTGCAGGAGAAAGGAAAACAGGGCACAAGTATATATATAGCTCCAGATGCATTTTTTTGAATTGTAGAGATGATGTAAAGAAAAGTCTCTATTTGTTAAAATTTGTAACCAATTCTTTGTTTTGGTTTTGTTTTATCTAGCTGCTGGACAGCCAACTACATTGTGACATGACTTTCAGTCCTAATAACTTTCAAGAAGGAACTCCCTTCTCATATGTATCGGCTGCCTCCAGACAATCACTTGCAAAAGCTTGAATCCATGGACATGATGGCTCTCATCTCGTTTTTAAAAACTCATTAAAAAGCTGCAGCTGCTCCTTTGAAATGTAATATGTTGGTTTTTGCTTCCTTAAGAAATTTGCAAAATATGTATGACCATGTTTGGGAAGGCAAAGCCTAAGTACAATTAAAAAAAAAAAAACACCACCTTTCAGGTATGCTTATAATACCCAGTCTGTTACCTTGTTCTTTTGAAAGTAATAAGAGAATAAACATGCAATAAAGCTGTTTTATTTTAATATTTCTAGCAATTAAAAAGTTTAAGTTTACAAAAACTTTATAGAATATGCCAACTTGAGCTGAGAAGTAATTTTGAGATAGTATCTAATCAGTGCATTTGAAAAACTAAACATCACAGACTTCTCTGTTATAACTGAAGCTATAACTTTTTTTTATACAGAGACTAGTTTGATAATACATCCTGTAATTCTGAAGCATTTTGCTTCTATATTACCTTCAATGGAGGGTAGAAGTTAAACAAATAAATTATTGCACCTTTAGTCATAGGATTTTTTGTTTGTGTACCTCAAGTAATGTTCATGACTATAGCTTAATATTCTCTGAAATAAAGATTTCTTCATTAAACCTAAAGACTGAATACCATTAACAATGGAAAAATTCCCATCAGGAGCCATTCTTCTCAGTAAGTTCAGCAGCCTGTATTGTTATTAAACTCAGTGAAAGGTGATGTGGGGGAGAGGCAGCCGAGCAGGCAGACCCAGTGGGGTTGGGAGTCTCCAAGCTCAGTTTGATGCTGTGGTGAAGCTTTTCTCTTTGGCATGTAACTTGCCCATAGATTTGAGTGGGTTGGACATCTGCTGGTTCACTTGCAAACAGTACACTTGGTTGAAATCTCATGCAGAGAAACACGTGTGGTTTGGGTTCCCCCAGGGTAGAGAATTAGACAGCCTTCAGCCTGTGTTCCTCCATCCACTACCCAAAAATAGTCAGCAAAACCCAGAAGTGTGGAAGATGGGCTGGGAGGATGCTGGAGCCACAGGCAGAAAAAACACCTTGCCTGTGTTTGGGACAGTTTTCCTTTGTGCTATTTGATTAAGCATGTGCTCCTTACTGAAATGATCCAGCAGCTCATTGAAGCAGAGGTTCAGCAGGCATCTACAATACACAGACAAAGTTAGAGAATGTGTTGCAACTATAAAATATCCTAGCACTTTTTGGTAAACAGTTACTAGACATATCTTCAAATGGAGGGAAAAATGTCTTTTTCTGCCTTAAAACCACTATAAAACTAAACGGAGATTTCTTTTTATCTGTGTGCATATCTGTCATCTTTTGATGTGTTGGTAAATAGCAATGAAGTGGTTATTAGGGAAACAATAACTCTGAGTTTTTCTTTAGATAGCAATTATTTATTGAAATGCTAGGCAGTTGCTTGCATGCGAGTTGCATAACCGTGCAAGACTTCATGTCATCAAACACACACATGCGATGTCATTGGAGGACATTGTGACTGTCTGCTGGAAAGTTACATGTTACTTCCTTAATACTGTGCCTTAGAAAATGCAAAGCTGTTGCACACAGTCAGCAATGACTTATGGATGCAATAAATCCAAAAAGTTGAAGTCCTTCATGGACTTCACCTGGGGAATATTTTTAAGTAAAAATAAAATAAATCAGGCAAATGTTTTGGAATTAAAAGCGATATCCTATATTTTGATCAGCCACCTGCATGATTTACCATTAATGGGTTTTGGTAACCAGGAAAACTTACTCTTTGCTTGTGGTTGTTAAAACATTTTCCCACAAAGAATGTGTAACACGGAAATTCAAGAAGCAGATTTCGTAACTGACGTGGTGCATCCGTATAACTCCATGCGCTGCATTAAGAATGTGTAAATACATAATGTCTGAACCTAGTTTTTAAATGAGACTGTGCATGCTTGTACATCTGTTCAATATGAGTCTCTAGCACTGCTTCACCCACGTGATAGAGTGAGATGTGCAAATCAGTCCCCAAGTGTATCAAAGGGTTGGTTGTCTCAGAGGTCAGGTCCGCTTCTCATTCATGTAGGGGTAGGTGCCCAAAGGGCTTAGGAGCATGGTTGGGATAAAGTGCATGAACGAGGGGGGAGGGATATTGCATCACACTGCAGACACATCACGGGGTCTCTGGGGCTGCTTGGACATTGATCCCAGTGTCTATCAGATAGTTTTGTATATGCATGTTTTAGCAAAGTTGATTGTAAGTAAAGTGAAATGAAGCAGTGTTCAACAATGATGATTTTTTCCCCTAATGAACATCTATTCACCAGCACAGAATAATTTTCAAGTTTTCGAAATCATACTTGCCAACTTCTTATGTTTGATTTTATATTCCCTCTGGAATCTTACATGGCAAATTCATTCAGGCTAAGATTTTTTTCACATTTTTTCCAGTTTAAACACATGAAGATGATACATTTCTAATCAGGAACTTTGAGCACAGAAAAAAAATAACGCTTTCCTACATTTGAACTGCAATGTAAATGTATTTGTTGCAAAAAATGATTTATTATTACTGAGCAAGTACAATATATGTAATGGGTTTTAGATGTTTTGGAATTTATTTAGCCTCTTACTACTTCAGAGAACCTGAACAGGTGTCATAACCCATCTGTATTTTACAAACCCATTCTCATGGTGTATTTTTTCCTTACTCTTGCTAGTGTTATTGATGCAGTGCATCTGTAGTTTCCAGTGAATGTTGTAAAGGTTGGTGAACCAGAAGGGAACCATCCTTACCTGCATGTCCATTCAGGGACAAGGATTGCTCTCCTAGCTGGGGCTAATGTTGAGTACCAATTATGCTAATCTTCCCTTTATTTTATTTATTCTAAAATGCCTCTGGAAATTAGGAAAACTTGTCTAAAACTCAACAGCTTTTATAGTAAATGTATGTTTATAAATAAAATGTTGATTACCTTTGGTGGTGTTGATTTTACTTATTCTAACTAACTTCTATTGCGTGAACCTGGTTTGCAGAGCAGAGGCTTCTGCTTGGTTTGGTTTGGCTGCGCCAAGCTATGTTCCACAGGACTTAGTAAATGAGATGAGACAATAAAAAAGGCACAGCTGAGATGGCAAAATACACTGTGGATTGCCACTGTAAGCTGTAGCCCTCTATTCACCAGAGCATGTGTGCCTGTTGTGGTAAAAGTGAACAGAAAAGGCTTTCTGTAGAGAGGCAAACCCAAAGTCCTCAGATCTTTCATCACTAGCTGGTAGACTGGGCAATATTTGTGATTGATACAAATATTACACAAGTGCACAGGTACTCTGAGCAAATGCATAACTCTGTTAAGAATTGACAAAAATCAGGAAAATTCATGTAGAACAATTAAGAATATTTCAGATGATGGGCATAATTGATGACTTATCAGTGATAACATATGTGTGAAATCATATTATTATTAATTACTAAAATATTGTGCTATCATCTCAGAGTTTGCAAACAGCTTTTGGAACCTTTTTTCAGCGAGGACTCAGACCTCCTTTCCTGGAGGTGCTCAGGTCCATTCTGAAAAATCAGTTCAGCTGTCATTTTATAGGGTCAAATTGTCAAGTCAAAATAACTTGATTTTGTTTTGTTTTGTTTTGTTTTGTTTTGTTTTGTTTTGTTTTGTTTTGTTTTGTTTTGTTTTGTTTTGTTTTGTTTTAAGCAGAAATCATCTGAGTTTTTGGCAGAACATCCATCCAGATAACAGTCAGGGCTTGGCTAGGGCTCAGGCTCTAAACTGGAGTGAGGTCCCTTAATACATTTTTAAAACAAAGATCTTGATAATAGCAGTTATGAAATGCTTAAACAGTTAAAAAATAAAGATCTTGAAATGATGTGTGTCTTTGGATAATTAGAACAGGGATATTAAAGCACATTAAAAATCACCTGCAAATAAGGAAAATTAACAAATTCACATCATATAATTAATATATCAACACTAATTATCTTAGAAAGTTGAAATAACACTTTTCTAAACTATCATATACTTATAACTTACAAAAAACCCAGAAAAAACCCATATGCAATAAAACCTTAATTTAATAGAATATAGACTTAATATTATCTATTAATAAGAGATGGTGAACTGTGGTTCAGACTTTTCACTCAACAAAGCACTTTATATATGGCAGTGGTAAATATGTTCTTGGTTAATTGCATGTTCACGTAGCCAGGATCCTGGGGTTTATGCTTAGTTTTGCACATGCTGGGGTATCTCACTAATTCTTGAATTGCAACTAGTGTGTGACTTGTCTAGTCACCAACAGAAAGTTCATGCAAAATTTTAAACTAATAACTGCTCCTTTTTCTACTTTTAATTTGGTCTTAAGTGGATGATAAGTTTGGGGTTGTGCCAGTAGAGTTGTCTCGGCTGTTTGATGAGTCATGGGGACGTACAGACAATTTAATTTTTATTCATTCATCCATCCATTCGTTCATTCGTTTTTATCCTGGTGCCCTGATGGCAGTGGTGGTGGTCACACAATATTCCTGTGTGTCCCTGAGGGCCAGCATTCTCTCTGTGGCATTCCTGGCAGTGCCATCGGTGCCCTGTCTGCGGGAGCAGCTCGCTGCCACTGGAGGTTGCTCTGAGGCTGGATTTGGAGGCACTCAGGCAGCTATTTCTGCTCCAGCAGCTCTGCACCAAGGCTGCTTGGCACACGGACAAACCTTGTTTGTCACCCTTATGAACCAGGGAAAATGGTGGCAGTCCTGGTATGATTTTTTGTAATATTAGTATTATTACTATTTTCTAGTGAATGTGACCTGCTCAGTCATTTATGATCCTAAAAGGGAACCTTTGGGGATGCATTCACTGGACAAAATGATTTTGAATACTTTATAAATGGGGAGCTGTGTCACCTGTCACCAGGACCTCCACCTGCAGGTAGCAAAGGCTGCCTGGGCGCCCGAGAGAAACCACGATGCTAACAGGGCCTTGGCATGCCCCAGGAGAGGCCACTGGCTTGATGAGCAGTGGGATGAAGCTGAGGGCATATGAGAGAAATAGGAGGTGATGGGAGAGAGGAGTGGGCTGTTACAGCTGAGGTTCAAACACTGGAGCAGAGGATATCCCATGCAAAGAAGGGAACACACCTGGGGGTACCTCCTGTGCCAGGGGCACCTCCTGTGCATGGGCCCCCAGGAGAGCTCCGTGCCTCCTCCTCATCCTGTCCAGGTGTGATGCCTCCATCCCTCTCCTTTCCCCATCGTAGACTGTTGGGACAAGTGCTCAGTTTCCTCCATCCAACCCACTTTGTTTAGCTCATTTTTTTTCTCTCTTTAGCAGGTGCTTTGGTGCAGAGGTCAACAGTGAGCACAGACAGGTGCTGGTAGCTGCAGGAGTCTCTAGGCACAGGTGATGAACATCAGTAGCTTGCTCACCTTGTGAGTACAGATTCTGACCCAGAGAACTCTTCTAGAGTGTGGTTAAAAGCAGGCTGCTACCACTTTGTTTAGAAAATTAGCTTTAGATACAGTTCTTGATGGGTCCCCTTCTTGGTAATGGGAGGCTGGTCAAGTAGTTACTCAATAAAACTTGTAGAGTGGAAGCCTGCCCTTTTCTCCCCTTTACCAGGCTGGTAACTGGGAAACAAAATGACCAGATGGCAAAATGACAAGATGACAAGATGACAGAGACACATCTGCAGTGAAAATCAGAAGGGGTTGTAAATGCTCGAAATGAGCAGATGACCACCACTTGGATGGGAAACCAAAAATGTCAGTAAAATGTGTCTCCTGTAAAGGCAAACAGGGCTCCTATAAAGTTCTAAAAGCCTCCGGTAGGAATGTAATTTCATCTGAATTTCCTGATAAGAGGAAATGACTAAACTGGAAGCTGCTCAAGTTTTCAGGTAATAAGAGCCCAAAAAATGAGATAGAAGGCACAGGACAGAATGTGACTCTTCCTACAGTGCAGAGGGGGGTTGGTATTTGAGGGGTTGGGGGTGTCTATTTTCTAGTTCACGTTTTTTATAAAATGTAGCATGAGTTAAACATGCGAGAGGGAGCTGCTGCTCTGTAGATGCTATGAAATGCCCCATGCTCTGCAAGAGTAGCTGGTGAAGCTGGGTAAACCCCAAAGCATATGGGGTTTAGAGTAATTTAGGAAAAAAACACCTCCATTATTTAAGATAATCTTGTAAGTCACTGTTAACTCATCCATAGAGTCCATCTGCTTCACTGCACATGATGCATTGTAAATTCTCTTAGCTAATGCCACATCCATAGATCACAGATGTTTTTTTCCTAAGCAGATGACCTGCTGGTTAAACTCTGCTGAAGCCAGTCGTGGGTCTAGAAACTAAATCAAAACTAACCAAACTGCAAATCTTTCCTTGAAATAACAGAATTTATCAAACACGAAAAGAAAGCAAAATTTCAAAAATTCCTTTTTTCTGTTACATCTGGTTATAGACAAAACCACTCAAATTATAGCCACGGAAACAGAGCTATGCTATCCAAATCTGTGGAAACTACATATAGTAATGCTGGAACTGCTGTTCCAGGGACCTGGACTTGGGGGTTTGCAATGGCTATCCCCTTTTTTCAGTGGCCAAATGCTTTTTGGTTGTCTTTGAGGTGGTTCATAAAACTTTGTGGGTGTGCACAGCTCAAAGGAGGTGTTACAATAGTCCTCAGTAGAGCAATATGTCCCTATCATTCAAATTGAAGATGTCACCTTCAAATGCACTTCCCTGGGACCACAAGTAAACATTGCCAGATGAGAACAAAATGGCTATTTTTCCAAAAGATGTTAAATGTAGGGGTTTTTTTTAAATCTAATGACAAACTTTTCTTAGGAAAAATTCATTCCAGTGAATGATTTGGTATTTGTGTGGTGTACTAATTAACACTAATGTATTGAAGTAGACTACATTGCAGCATGGGCTTTCTGTGTTGAACTTTGTGAAATTTTGCAGGTCTTAAGGTTTTTCCTGACTGATACACAATGATAACACTCAGATAATTTCCAGCCTGAGGGTGAACATGAACAGTTCTCTGAACTGTTTCATGAACTGATGTTCTGGAGGTTTTCTAGAAAACATTTGACTTGGCTCGTCTTTGGTGCTTTTTGGTGCCCTTCCTGGTTCCATGGGTTTGTACCGAAACCATTCTTGAGCAGAGAGAAGTGGTCATGGTTTGCCATGGTCTCTGGGCAGTAGAAGACACTGCTTACAGAGCCTGGAGGGGGCAAGCCTTGCACTGAAGCTGGACATGGCTCCTGCAAACCCTCTGTGCCCGGCCATGTCCCAGTGAGGCTTTAGATAGGTGAAGTGTGAACACAGCAGTGTTAGATAGACCTCTGAAATGCATTCTGTCTTCTTGTTCTAAGTATTTACAGGTCTTCAGCTGTGTTTAAAGTGGATGGATAAAAGGACAGCACTCTATGTAAAAAAGAAGCCAGTTAGCAGATATCTTACCCATACTCTGAAATGCATTTTGTATCTTATTATTTTGAAGCAGGTAGGATGACATTAAGAGGAGATCTATGCCACTAGCTGATATAATTACAAATCAGTTCCAGTGGACTAAAGCTCAATTTTGCAATCAACTTGCAGCCTCAAAAACCCACTTTCAGCCATTTCTGTTGGGATGCCACCTTTGTGTCCAGCGTGCATCCATGTGGCGATGGCAATGCCGGGAAGCGGTGGCAGGGGCCAACCACCCCTCCTGAGCTCCCATCCCCTTCCCTTTGCTCCTGCCAAGGCTGTTATCTCTCAGAGCATTTGTCACAGATACACCGGAGTACACAGCAGTTGAAAAGCCATTATCTCTTTCAAAAGTAGTGACTAATGTGCTTTTGCCCACAGCAATGTGGAAAGTCATAGGAAGATTTGCTGTAGAATCAGCTGTGTTTACCTTGCAGAAAAACAGCTGCATTTTCCTAATATTTTTTTTGAGAAATAGATCTCTTTACTTCTTGCAAATCTTTTCTGGTAGCTTTCTTTTTATATTTCTCCTGGAACTGTTGACTGGTATTTTTATACCCTTCTGTCATTAGCAAACAGGCAATTTTAAGGGGTTTATTTTCTGAGTAAAACAGTATTTCACTTGACTGGATGATACTGTCCAGTGTAATTACATGTGGTTTGATAATCAAAACTTAAAAGCACCTTTCAAAAAAAATCATAACAGCTGACTTTTCTGGCTGTGGTGGCAGCCCATCTACCACAATATTCTGCATCATGGGGACCAGTGTATCCCACCTGGCAGCAATGAACAGTGGTGCATCAAAATCATCACAGCCAACTGATGCCCTCACTGCGCTCCATTTTATACAGAAAAGGATGGTGCTTGTAGTTCATTGCAAAGCTTGCCTCATTAAATCATCTTTTCAGACAATGCACTTCTGAGTAGCCTTTGGGAAAACCAAAGTCCAAGGAGCTCAGGTGGTGGCAGTGCCTTTGCAGTGATTCTTTTCATTGTGGGGGATGAAGGAGAAGGAGAAAGCTTTTCACTTGCACAAGCTGCAAGTCACCCATGCAGTTGGGTTTATATCTGGGAAAAAAGCCTGCATGATTATGTACAATGACATTTACAGCCATTGCATTTCTTCAAATTGATGTAGGTAGTCCAATAACTTCAAGGCTCTAGTTTTTCACATGGGTCTGTGTGTGAATCGTTAAATAACGGAACAAAGTGTAGGCTCAAATAAAAAGTTTATGATGGAATATAATCACTTCATACTTGGTTTTCTCAGTATCTCTATCTTGAATGCTTAAAATCTGCTTCCAGCATGAATAAAATTAAACATGTACATATATTTCTCTCTACTGCATCAAGGCCCTTCAAGCATGTGGCTGTTTTCACACACTTCCAGCTGACAATAAAACTCGTGTTTTTACCCCAGGAGCTGAAGACTTACATTGTACTTGGTAAACTTTGATGCCAAAAGTCATCAATTTTAATTCCTACCAGATACAGGCAAGGTAAGTTGAAAATGTGAATAAATCATTGGATGCAGAAGAGGCATACATCCAAACTTCCAGGAATTGTGAATCTGTCTTGGGAAAACTACTTCAATGAGGATCAAACTGTCAAAAGATAAATGGTGGGGTTGTAGCACTTCTCCCCTCTTGTTGTCAGCCTAGGACATAACCAGTTTCTCAGCCTTGTTCTCCATACCAATTAAATCCAGCTGTGCCCCATGGCACATCCCAGCTTAAATACAAATATCAATTACTTCCTTATTATTGCAGTAATATAAAATAACTTGGACTAGATTTTGAACAATTTTGAATGCCACAATACATGAGTACAAAATGTCAGAGACTTGGAAACAGCTGGATTTTCAAGGCTACCTGATGCACACTCCCAGATAAGCAGACATCATTACCAGGCTCCAAGTCAGGCACAGAGCCACTGGTCTTATGTGAAAGCACAGGTACCTAACCTTGAGTTTTCAGTTTTTTAGAGCCCATCATCACCAGAAAACAGTGAAGCCTTTTTCAACTGTTAGTTGAATCAGATTTAAAAACACCACTGTGAGACAGAAAAATACTATTTACTTGTATTTACAAATGGATACATGGGTCACAAATCCATTTAATTTGTGCAGAGAAAGAATGTCTTCACTAGTGAATTTGATTTCACCTGCAACCTGACAATAAATGTGCTTGAAACTCAGAGGAAAACCAAACCAAAAGATTTTGCATGCATTAACCAGCTACTGTGACTACAGCATGGTGACTTTGGAGTTCAGAAGGACCAGACTATCTGAGTACTGCAGCAAAAATCACCAGAGCAAGAAGGCCATCAGTGTGGAGTCAGTCTGTCTGGACACACGGCACACAGAGCAGCAGCAGCAGCAGCAGCAGAGCTTGCCCGGAGCCAGCGCAGCCTCGCCGTGAGGGCGCTGCCGGGAGCGCAGACCTGAGCCTGCCAGAGCATCTCCTGAGCTCGGAGCTGAGGGAGGAAAGCGGAACACCTGGGGGAAACGCCCTTTTGAGAGAAAAGAGGGCAAAAGGTGTTCTTTTTCTGGAAAAAAGGAGATTTAAAAGCCGTAAGCAGATTGTTTTCATGAGTGATGCCTGCCACAGTGGGGCAGGAGCTGTGGTTTATTTTCTGGTCTTCTTTATAACATTGACTTCTCAGCTGGATAATGTTACTTTGGCTTCATATGCCTCATCTGTGAAGAAAGAGAGATGGAAACAGCCACAGTGCTGTTCCCACAACATTCTGCCTGGAGAATAACAGATATTTGATCTTAGTAAAATAATCGTAAAAATCTAAAAATTTCTTTGCTGGAGGAGAGATGAAGAAAAGGCTTTTCATTAAGTTTTCGTGCCAAATCAGCTTCTCCAGTTAATTATAAAATAGCTTAAAGGAACAGTCTACATGGTGCTTATCCTCTGGAGGTGGTTGCTGTGTCACATACCTGCCAGGATGCTGGGATGTGACAGGATATGCTCCATACAAGTCACATGCATGTGGCAGACTACCCCTGACAAGGGCAAGGCAGCAGCCTGGGGGGCTGCCTCTGGGGGCAGATGTTTGGGGTCATCTATTGCTTTTGTCACCTGTTCTGCGGGGATTTGTGATATGATGTGCCACTGCATGTGCTCCTCACATGTCAAAAACATGATTTCCCAGGAAAATGATGGCCCACACGAGGCTGGGGCTGGCTGGGAGCTGAACAAGCAGTCCTGCTGGCCCAGCAGTGACCTGCAGCTGTGTGTAGGATAAGCACCTGGAGAGTTACCCGGGCTTACTGCTGGAGAGGAGTAGCCAAAGCTAGGTTGGGCTGGAAGGAGAACACAGAATCCAAAAGATTTTTGTACTAACTGTTAGATCAACTCATCCGAAACAAATATTGTAAAAATAAACTGCATAGATGCTACCTGCATCAGGAAGTTAATATAGGTTTCAAAACAAAACAACCCCCCCCCAAAAAAAACCAACCAAAAAAAACCCCAAACCAAACCAAAAAAAAAAAAAAAAAAAAAAATCCACCCTTTCCTTTGGACTTAGCCAGACATTGCATGACAGTATTTTCTGGGCTGAGTTTATTAATGGATGAGAACATTAAACAGTTAAAAGGATTCTTTCATCTTGGTGAATTCTTCACTAGGACAAAATAAACAAACAAGGAAAAACTGCCCAGATCATGCTCCTACTTTAAGTCATGACAAGGGTTGTGAGGGTGACTGCTGCCACACAGCTAAAGGACTAAGGCACTTTGTAAATCAAATTTCAAGTAAAGAGATTGGTTTGCCAAACCTCCTCAGCGTGGAGTCACAAGCTGTCAGAGTGTATTAGCATTATGTTACTGGAGTAAAAAGCAAAACAAATTAAGATGTTTAACAGCTGAAATCTGAAACAAAATTGTGTTTAATGCTGAAAATCTTGTTAACATATTTTCAGGCTTTCCTTTCCCCAGATATTAAATCTCAGTGTGTTTGTGAGCATCTTTTTATCACACACAGAAACCTACTGTGAGAGAATGAGAACTACACACGACATATGGTAAGGACGGGTGTTTCACCCTGCATGCAAAAGCCTCTTCAGCACTGCTGCACATCCAGTAGCACATGGGAAGGTTTTAAGGACCAGGAGAAACACACAGCTGGAGCTCCCTGTGTGTCTGGGGTCACAGAAAGCATTGCATCAACAGCAACAGGCCCAAGCTGAAGATTGCACATGTTGTAGCATTTAATGTGAGGGGTTATTTGAACTCCCAAACTGGTTTTTCTTTCATATTGGCTCCCACAATGAAAGAACCATTAAGGGTTTTAGTGATCTTCCAAGACTCTGCTTCCAGCAGAAAATTGGCTCCTTCTCCTTGGACACAAGACCAATTTTTAATTGAATTTCAAGAGATGATGGATGTTGTACTTTATTCGAAGTCTATATGCTAAATTAACAAGGCTGTCTGCTTAGTTTCCTCTTTTGAAACCACATTGAGATGAGTCTCTGCTAATTCTCTTACACAAGGCATTAGACATGTGAACGGAGTCCTTATTCAAGAATTGAAATAATAGGCTTTTTTGCCAGGCTTATTACTTTGGGTAGTATTTTGAGCTGTGGGGCAGCAACAATAATTTGCTTTCTGAGAAAGGATTACCAGCTGAATTATTTCAAGTAGAATGAAACTAAACATACATTTTCATCAAAGTATTTAAAAAATATTAATTAATTTTTAAAAGTATATATTAGAGCAGGGACCATTCCATTAGGTGGGCTCATTTCATGTTTGTTTTTTTCTCATGCTCCCACTGGTCACTTTTAAAGATAACAGGAAGTCCCTCAGGAGTATTCTGGATTACAGAATATGTTTAGCCTGCATTAGGTTTATTTATCCAATTGTTAGCATGTGAACAGATGCTGTTGATTAGTTAAATATTTGATTTAGCAAAACACAGAAAAAATGGCATAAAAGTGAATGTTTTTCTTAACTCTGACCACTGCAGTAAAATTTATATAGTACTGTCCATAAAGAAGATGTCTCACAGAGGTAAGCCATTGGGAAGGGAATTTAGAATGAAATTTTGGACAGAACACAGAAAATTTGAAGGCAAAACTCTGACCAACTGAGCAAAACCAGGAACCAGCTCTGTTAAGTCTGCATACAGTGTTCTACCAGTAGAAGCTGAGTTGTTCCTGGAAATACTGGGGTGGCCAAAAGGAGGCCACCTGCTTTCAGGAGTGTGGTTAGGATTGATTAAATACAGCTGGGAACACCTTTGTGTGTATTCCTCTTCTTTCTAAATAGGAATTTTTTAAAGCAATTGTGTTTGTAATTGTAACGTGGCCCGGGATGGCAATAAACAGTCTCAATGATTTCCTCTTGGCAGCACAGACCTAGCAGGTCTTCTTATTTTGCAAGGAGCTTTTCAGATGTATTGAACAAACTGGCCACATGGAATGGGGTTCACACTTCATGTATCACAAAATGGTGTTTCTCAACTGGAAAAAAGAAACCAATGCAAAAATGCAGCTGTCAGTGTCTTCCTCAAGAGGAGGTCAAATACAGAGATGATGTATATCAACCAATTAGAGCAACAGGATGAAAGAGTGTGGTTGAAACAGCTGAGTAATTTAAGCATGGAATAAATAGAATAATATAACACATTTAGCATAATTGAATAATGGCCTTCCCACAGGTGACACAAGGTGGAAAAGCATGGTCAAGTCTTTTTTTTAACTGTGATTATGCTTTCAAACAGTAGCTTGTTAAATAAAACAGTAATAAAATGCTAATTCTTTCTTGTAGCTTTATATTTCAAAAACATTTCAGTCCTACTTATGTCGGATACCAGTCTCATCCTAGTCCTCCCTTGCATGGAGGTTTCCAAAATTCCCTTTTTGTTAATGTTTTCTGCTGCAACAGAATGACTCAGAAGGAGTTTTAATTATGGCTGTAGCCCGAATGATCCTGCAGAGCTCCTCATTAGGTCCTGGGAGAAGCTAATGGCTTATCTGCTCTGTATAATTGTTCAAATCTTCTTTTCCATCAGTTTTCCATCAGTGATATCTCATTTGTTTGAGCTGTACGCTAGTGAGTCAGCTACTCAGCCCAGGACTTTACAAATAAAAAAATACACTCTGTCAATGCAATAAAAAAAACATTCTGAAGTTATTTTCTTAGAGCATGAAACTGGTGTGAGTTTTGAAATACTGTATCCTCATGGAGCTGCACTGATTAACAATATCTGATATGTTTTTATAACTAATGTTAGTTTCACTCAATGACACAAGTGATTAAGCAATTTGTGCCTCCTGACATAGCAACAGAAAACTTATTTCTCAACAGCTTTGCCACCAATAGCAAGCAATAATTTTGATATCTTTGTTTGACAGTCAGCAGCATGGTTAATACCCAGTTTGTTCAAATCACAGATCCCCTTTAATGATGCACAAATAGAAGTCCTTCTGCTCAAAGCAGACTTTTCTTTCCCAGCTCCTTGAAGCATGGTGTGGTGGTTTTGTCAGCAGCACAGGCTTGTCGGCAGCAGTGGCAACACCTGGGCATTTTGAGACCTGTCAGTGCAGCTCCCTGAACTTCCCTAAACTGTGTGGCAGTTTGGTTCCTGGGGGAAAGGGAAGGTCCAGGTGCTCATGGAAAAGAGAACTGAATGGCTTTCATGAGGAAAAACTGTTTAGGGACAATTCATAACCTCAACGAGCAAATGAGTGACATGTAAAAGCAGCTTTGATGCACTGTTGGACAATCCCCTGGAGCCCTGCTGCCATTTGTAGGTGGATGGAGACTGTGATTGCTGTGACAGAAGAAATAATTATTATGGAGGAAAATAAATTGCATTTCTAGTGCACCTGTCCTCTGTAAGAAAAGCCCAGTACGTCTCTAAAGACACTTGTCTCAGCTTTTACCTCTGTGCAGTAAAATCTGGGAGACATGCCTCCCCTCTGGATAACAGCACTCTCCCAGCTGAAATCTGAGTTCTTCTCTGCCTGAAACTGCCATGCTGAAGGAGCCTCTTCAGAAAACACATCTCTTGTGACTAATTTATCACTAGGGGGAAAAGGAGATCACAGAACCTGAACTGATCTTGGAAATGTAAAAGAGACACACAGAGGAGTTTCTGAGCCTGCACTTGCAGGCTATGCAGAGGTTTTGGCACATCTGAGTTTCAGTGGGATCACAGCCCTCTAGACACAGAGCAGCACATCTCTCCCTTACCTTCTCCCCTGCTGAGGATTCAGAAAGGAGAGTCTTTAAAGGTCTCTCCCCTGTTCTGCCCACAACAGGTACAATTTTGCTGGGGACTTGTGGGAAATTAATGTTGTATCTATTTCTCTTCCCTGTTACCCCAATTAAATGCCCATAATAGAGCTTTTCTTCTCCTACTTAATTTCAGCTTCAAGATAAAACTGATTCCCAATGTGTGTGGTTTTATTCTTGAAAGTTATGCTGAGAAGATCCCATCAAAACCAATGTTGGCTGAAGCCTCTCAACAGCTGTAGGTCCAGAAAAACCTCATGCATTCAGGTATGTCACAAGGCTCTCCATGCTGTGCTAGGACTACCCTCATTTCAGAATTCCATCGACCATTAATCCTCCTCCACTGACAATATTGCTGTGTATTGCCATTTGGGGGTATTTGCCCCCCAGATCTCAACAGATTTTTCTTCCTTAAAACTGTTGATTAAGATGGTTTACCCTCTACAGCTATTTTTATTCCTTCATGGGGGTGCTAACGCCAACACAGAGCTCCTCTTGCCTTTCTGTGTGTCTGCCTGCTCAAGAAGATTCTTAGCTGTACCAGCAGCTCTCACACAGACAAGCCTGAAAGAGCAGTGACCTCAGCACTGGCAGGGAATTAAGCCTATAATCTAATGGGGTTTCTTTTTCCATTTCTAAATAATGGGATTCTATTAGACCAAAGTGTAGTCGCGCCATAATGATAATTTATTGTATAGCATATCTGAATTTTGCCTTTTATAAATCATAGAGAATTACAATACACAGTTATATAATTGAATCTTCTCTTGTATCATTAATATTTTTCATTGGTTACAGAAATTCCATTTTGTTCAGAATTCACATATGGCTGGTTTTAGAATTTACAGGGGGTTTAAAATGCCTATTTTTATGTGTTTAAATATTTCCATTTTTATTATTTTTAAATATTTTGTAATAATTCTTTAAACACATTTTATATTTATGAGGTTTTGCACATACCATTTTGGACAATTTTAAAGACAAATGTAGCCATAAGTTTGTGTGTATATATCCTAAAATCTCAACAACAACAAAATGTCATGATCTTTGAAAGGAAATAATTGAGGTTAATTGATTCCCACATTGACATTTAAATGTATTAGTGGTATACGTGAATGAAAGTATTGATCAGTGAAAGTAATCAGCAATAATAGGAAAAATTAATCACTTTTGAAGATTTATTTGACTTCAGCTATGGAATGTACTGTGGCCAGGGCTGAAGTTGACCCTGTGAATGTAACAGGGACTAGTACCAAACAAAAAGACAGACATATAAATGAGGGAAAGCTGGGAGGGCATGCTTAGAATATTGCTATTAGAATATTGAAATAAGGATTGGCCTACAGCCTAAGACTTGTGATCTACTGTTTGTAAATCCATTTCTAGATTTGAACAGCAACAGTTGATTCAGAAGAACACACAAGAAATTTGTTGGTGAAAAAATTTTGTTAAAGATCTCACCTTCAATAAGTGGAGATTGGTTTCTACCCTGAAATGGGTGGGTTTATGTCAGTAATCTTTCAGATTATTTTATTAACTGAAGCTGTACCACCCAGATATTCTTACTTAAGAGCTCAGGTTTTTCAGAATTTGGTTAAAATCTTCACATCAACCCGATCTTGTGGCAATGAGTCTCAGTTTGACTATCTAGTGACAGGGAATATCCCCTTTTTCTGGTTCTAAGCTAAGCTAAATCAGGAATCAAAATCAAAATCACACAGTTACATGTTAGCCTACTTTTTTCTTCTAACCAGCTTAGGAAGGAAGTCAAGTGATGCAGTCACTGAAAGGTGAGATTAAATCAATAAAACCTGAAGGCCTGGTTTAATTTCTCCAGTCTTTACAGTGTTTTAGCATTCATACTTAGTATTATACAGTACAGCACTGAGTAATACAAATTATTAATACAAATAACTTCTCCACTCCTCTTGAATATGTGCCCTTGATGCTTCTTGCCACTTTTCTGTGAATGGCACCAGGTTTGATAGTCAGTGAATCAGGCCAGAAATACTTTAGGAGTGCTACATTTCCAGTGGGAATTGATTATGACGGGAGTGAAGGGCTTAGACGTCCATCTAGAGCATCCTCCTCTCCTGCAGCAGGACAAAACCACCCACACCATGTTTATCTAAATTTTTGTCTCCATGGAGATAGTCCTAGTGATAATTAGATTTGCATGTTTAAAGCATCACTGTTCTAAGATAGGTTGTCACATAATGCATTACCAGTGCATGCAGTAGCAGCAGATAGAGTTTTAACTACCTCTTCTTCCAGATGTAAGGAGATTCTGTTATTAAAAATGAAGAGACACACAGTTTTTAAATAAAATGTATAACTATGCCATTAAAGTGGGTTCCTCAGACATTTCCATGCTAGTTGTGGGAGCATCTTGTTTGCAGTATTATCTATGGAGATTCTTGAACTGCTTATTTTCAGAGTTCACTCCTTTTGGTGGACTTTTTAAATTAATTGGTGAACTATTATCTTTTTAAAGATAATACAGCACAAATATTTTGGTAGCTCTTTCTAGAAACAGTTTGGTGTCATGAAAAAAATATGGGGCCAAGAGCTTCTGAATTCTCCTGACAACACTGATATTTTGATATTATTTCAAACTATAATGTCTGACTCTTTAAGTTGAAAAAAAAGTGGGAATAACCTGCAGCTTGAGATAGCCTATGGAATATCATCTGTAACTGTACGTTGTATTGAAGTCCACTAACATAGTTATGATAAATCTCAATAAAAATGGAAACCTCTACCTTGTAGCTGATATAAAACCTATTTCCCTCAAAGGGTCTCAGCTAGCTCAGCCCTTCTCAGGCCTAGTAGGATTATATCAAGAAAGACAGGACAAGGATTCAAAAGAGGCTCTCTTACCCTTTTAGCTGCAAGTCCTTTATTCCAGGTTGATGTCCCAGGAGAGAGAGAGAGCTCCCGGGGGACAGGGGTCCCTTAATCTCAGGGTCTCTGAGGGAGGGGCTAGCTGGCACACAGCCAATGGGGTCAGAAGGGGAAGGAAGGGTCAGACTACATGACAGGAGTTCCAGGGGTCCCTGAGGGAGAAGAAACCATTTCCCCAGGGGGATGTAACATCTCCTCCTTTTTTTGTTTAAAAAGATACAGAAAGAAATTCTCAAATTCTGTTTAACACGGAGTGTGGGTTTCCCACCACTTATGGTTGGTAGGGAGACCAGACCGCTTTAGATTTGCCAACTCTATATGGTTGACTTCTGAGGTAGAAGATATGAGGCCATTAATAGCCTTGAAAATCAAACAGCGTAGGATTCCGAATGCTATGGTTACAAGGAAAAGGATAACAAAAAGTAACAAAATTGTTTTGACTACAGAAGTCCACCACCCAGTGAATCCCCAGCCCTTGAACAGTTCCTTGATCCAATCTTCTGATTCTTGCTTCACTTGTCCGATCATGTTGTTCATGCTTCGGAGGGCAGCATGGATGTTTGGAGCCTTTGAGGACAAATTCATGCAACAGAGTCCTTCAAATTCCTGGCATTCATGTCCATGCAATAGCAAGAGATAATCGATCGCAGCACGGTTCTGGATGGTAGCCTGTCTGGTAATCTCCTCGTCTTCTAGGAGGGAGCTGATGGCGATGGATGTTAAATTAGCCTGCTTGACCACCCAGCACTCTAGGTGGCCCAATTCACCTAGAGCTTTGGCTGCTGCTACCCACGGAAGAAACAGGGATACAGCAACTCTTTTTGACTTTGCCCAATGAAAAATGTCTGAATTACAATTTGGGTCCAAATTGTCAGCACTCCTTTTTTGAATTTTGTCAGCCGATTTGTTTTTGTGTGTCCATTCACGAATTAAAGTTTGGTTGGGTGTCAACACGGACAATCGCCCTATGGTACATGGCCCTCCGAAAAGCCGGGATGGAATTCCTGCCCATGCCCGATCCCCACAAACCAAGAACAATCCTCTAGGGAGGCTTCTGGGTTTGGAGTGGGATGGGTTGTCTGGTGCAATGTGGCTTATATTATGACACCACCTCTTTGCAGTAAATTCTCCCCGGAACTGCTTTATAAGGTGGTACTCGTCAGTGTTACGGGGTATTGGGATGATAGAGAACTGGATGCAGTATGTGGCAGGGGAGGAACCCAATAGTTCTAACTCCTGGGGTTCATGAGCTACCCTGGGCAAACCCTGCACCCATTCTGCTAAGGGGTTCATGGCGAACACACCTTGCTTTTTATGATCCTGGTGTGGTTGTGGGGTGTGTGCCTCTGGAATTTCGTTGGACTTGTATTTGTCCAATCCTGCTGGAAATTCTCCAGCCTGCAAAGGAATTCCTACCAGACAGGTAGACATAGGATTCTTAGCTGCTGCAGTGGACAGACATATGTTTTCTTGCTGAAGTGTCTGTGCCAGGGTTACCCAGACGTTCTGACGTGGTTGAGGGATGATCCATGCAGCTGCCAGACTGTTCAGCATTAGCAGGATGACAACTTGGATGGGGTTCATCATAGGGTTGAGTGGGAGGTAGGTTTTCTCTGGAAGGGAAAAATAAACATTTTTTTAAACATGTTAAAAGGTTCCTGTTTCTGCCAGAAGGAATCCACCTCTAAGGAGGATCTTTCTCTTCCATCCGGCGGCGTCTTCTCTTCGAAGCATCAGTCACTTGCTTCTCGTCCCCTTCTGCTGGAGCTGGATTTTTGGGGACAAAAGGTTTCACCCACTTCTGGGGAATCCACCGAGGGCCTGAGGGAGTAGCCACACATGCATAGCCACGACCCCAGGTCACAAGCTCATAGGGACCTCTGGTTTCCCAAGTTTCAGGATCCCTAATCAAAACCGGTGGACGCTGAGACAATTTAAACTGATCACCACTGTTAAAATGACGCACCACAGGTGGACTCATGTTTTCAAATGAACAGTTTAGAAAATTGATGGTGAACATGGCTTTGCAGAGCTTCTGCTGTGGTGTCATCCACGAAGCCGAGCAGTTCTGCCTAGCCACAACCTGTTTGAGCGTTTGGTGTGCACGCTCGATCACAGCTTGACCTGTGGGGGAGTGAGGGATGCCAGTTTTATGCTCCACTCCCCACTGCTGGACAAATTCTAGGAACTCCTTGGACACATACCCTGGGCCGTTATCAGTTTTGATTGTTTTTGGAATTCCCAACACTGCAAAGGCTTGCACTAGGTGCTGCTTGGCATGTATGGATTTTTCTCCTGCGTGGGCAGAGGCATACACTGCACCTGAATATGTGTCAATGCTCACATGAACATATTTGAGGCGACCAAAACTAGGAATGTGTGTGATGTCTGTTTGCCATACCTCACAGCTGCCCAGGCCCCTGGGGTTAACCCCCATGCCCATCGATGGCATGACCTGGAGCTGGCAGTTCGGACAGGTGCCTACAATGGCTCGAGCCTGGCTCCGTGTTAGCTGGAATTGTCGGATCAGGGCTGGCACATTTTGATGGTAATGTTGGTGACTCAGTTTTGCCTGCTGGAAGACATCAGGGAGATGTGCCTTTTCAACTGGGGCAGCAAGGCAGTCTGCCTGGCGATTCCCCTCTGCGATCTCACCTGGCAAATCAGTGTGTGACCTCACATGCATCACGTAAAACGGGTGCTGTCGATGAGAAACCAAATAGATTAGCTTTGAAAGCAACCTGAAGAGATGTTCATTCTCTATTTCCTTGAGCACAGCCTGCTCCGCTCTGGACACTACTCCCGCCACATAGGCAGAGTCAGTTACCAAATTGATTGGTTCTGAGAACTTCTCAAAAGCTCTTACCACTGCGGCCAGTTCAGCCACTTGGGGGGATCCCTCCACAAACTCAACATCAGCTTCCCAATGCTGAGTCCGTGGGTTCCTCCAAGTCACGACGGACTTGTTGGAAGCACCCGATGCGTCTGTGAAGACTGTGAGAGCTTTGAGTGGTCTCCGACTCCTTTTCTCATGAGGAATAAGGTGGAATTCCTCATTGAACAACTTGTGGGACGGGGCATGGACTGATATTTGTCCCCTGTAGCTGTCCAGAGATAATTGGAGACTGGCATTGCTCTGCAGCAAATGCTCAAACATCTCTTTGGTCAATCTCTCAGGAGAGTTCTTTCCCTCCTCTGAAAGTCTGACCGGGAGGTGAATGCATGCAAAGTCACAACCTGCCAATTCACACAATCTTACCCTGGCCTTCCGAATCAGCTGTGCTATCAGCTCCTGTGGCTCTGTGATGGTCTTGGATCTTTGGTGGGAGAGGAAAACCCACTCTATTATCAACAGTGAATCTCTCTCTTCCTCGATCCATTGAAAGATCAAGCCATGCAGGTGTGGCAGTTTTCCTAGAACAATGAACTGGAAAGGCACCTTTGGCTCACACCGGTGAGCCTGTCTCTCTGACAAGGCTTTTTGTACCTTTTCGATTGCTGTCTTCGCCTCTGGGGTCAGCTCCCTGGGAGACGTCAGCTCCTTCTCCCCCTTCAATAAATTGAAGAGGGGTTCTAGATCTTGATTTGTGAGGCCTAGCCAGGGTCTTACCCAATTCAAAGACCCACACAGGGAGTGGAGATCTGCTAGAGTTTTTGGATTGCAACCAATTTCTAAGCTCTGTGGAACAACAGTCCTTGCACTGATTTGCAAGCCCAGGTATTTCCAAGGTGGCATCCTTTGAACCTTGTCCTCCTGTAATTGAAATCCAGCAGAGGTTAAAACTTTAACCACTAGGTCAAGCGTGTGTTGGAGTATAGAGTCATTGGGGCCACACACTAGCACATCATCCATGTAGTGAAGGATGATGGCTTCTTTTCTCTGTGCGCGTATTGGAGACAGTAATGAGGCTACATATTGTTGGCATATGAAAGGACTTGATTTGAGACCCTGGGGAAGGACCCTCCAGTGATAACGCTTCATTGGGGCCTGTCTATTGACAGTGGGAACTGAGAAGGCAAACCTAGGGGCATCTTCAGGGTGCAATGGAATTTGGAAAAAACAGTCCTTGATGTCTAAGACAGCCAATTTCCAATCTCGGGGGAGCATTGTTGGAGTGGGCATCCCTGGTTGGAGGGGTCCCATGTCTTCTACTATTTTGTTAATTTCTCTTAGATCATGGAGCAACCTCCACTTGTCCTTTCCCGGTTTCTTTATCACAAAGATCGGGAAATTCCAGGGGCTTGTTGTCTCCACAATATGTCCCTGAGCCAATTGCTCTTCCACGAGTTTTTCCAGCGCCTTGAGCTTTTCTTTACTCAAAGGCCACTGTGCTACCCATCTGGGGGTGTTTTCCAACCACTTTAACTTCTGGGTAGGGCGCTCCACAGTGGCTACTTGCAAAAATCCTGGGGTGTTTTAGGAATGACCAATCGGACTCCCCACTGAGACATGGTGTCCCTCCCCCACAGTGGGGCGTTATAATCTGCTACGAAAGGACGGACATTCGCCACCTTTCCATCAGGTCCCTCAATTTGCACCACGTTTTTCGAAATCCTTGCCATTGAGATTCCTCCTATGCCCTGAAGTTTGCCTGCTACCGGCTCTAATTCCCAGTTTGAAGGCCACATGCTTTGTGGCATTACGGTGACCTGAGCTCCCGTGTCGAGCACTCCCGCCACTTGGAGGCGCTCTGATCCACAAGTAATGTTGCACATCATAGAGGGTTTAGGTTCCCCCACCACCTCTGTCCAGTAGACCTCTGGTGATTTACCGTCTGCTGTGATCTCTGCTGGAACTGGTATGGCTTGGGCAAGAATTTGTCCCGCTACCAGATAAAAGGGTGGGTGCAAACAACGAGCCAACAACATGAGGCCTATTATTTTTCCCTTTATGGTCATGGGAGCTATCTCAATTTCCAAGGGTGTGTGTGCTGTGTCCCCAATAACAAAATACTCACTGTCCAATCCCGTGTGGTAAACCGTCAGGTCCTGTGAGATGTTAGACAGGTCAACTGTTATAACCATCCACTCAGTAGATCTGAAATGGAAACCTTTGGTAGTTACAAGTCTAAAACGGCCAAGTGGCTGCCAAACCTTGTTAGTTGAGCATTTAACATTTACATTTTTCTGCACCCCCACACCCCGTGACCTGCCCTCCCCCCCCTTTTTCTTTAAGAGAGAAGCTTTTGCCAATGTGAGTCCCGCTACATTTATATCTTTGCGCGTTGTAGTATCGACCGCGGGCACGCGCTGTAAATTCAGTTTTTTTGTTTGTTGGATTTCTTCTGCTTCTGGGTCTGAGGGCAGGATCTGGCGAAGTGTCCTGGTTTCTTGCAGCGGAGGCAGATGATGCGCTGCAGCTGGTCTGGTGGCATCTGTTGTCTGCTGGGGTGTGGTCTAGCAGGGGCTGTATGCTGTGGGTGTGTTGTTCCAGGGTGTCTTTCAGAAGTGCAGAACAGTTCTGCCCGTCTGGAACAAGCTTCTATCATCTGGGACAGAGTAGGTGGTGGGTCCAAGGGTAAAGTGAGGATAATTCTACGACAGGTCTCATTAGCATTTCTTTGAGCCATCTCTTTGATCAGCTCTGCCTGCACCACGGGATCTGGTATTTGGTGTTCCACCTGTGTCCTCAGACGATCAACAAACTGTAAAAAATTCTCCGTAGGAAATTGTTTAACATTGACATAACTTCCTTTCCCTTCCCTAGATGGTAGCTGATAAAACATTTTCTCTGCAACATTGCTAATCCTAAGTAAAATTTGTTTGGATAATACTCGGGTTTGTTTTTCGGGGCAAGCCCAGACACCTTCACCACACAAATGTTCAAATGTAATATCATTATTTTCAGTGTCCTTAGCCATATTAGGGTTTTGCTGAATCTCCTGTAAAAGTGTTCTTAAAGCTCTTTTCCACATGTTGTCCCACAGATCATACTCTGAGGGAGATAACAGACATCTGAATAAGTCCTTAATATCATTAGGGACCATTTCATTAGAATCAAATGTGGCTCTAAACATCCCTCTAAAGATGGGGGTGTCCCTGCCAAACTCACGTTGTACTTTACATAGTTCTTTCTTGTCTTGGTAGGAGAGTGGCTGGTATTGCCTAGAACCCTGCCTCCTGCCTACATATGCTACTGGAGCTACAGAGAAAATGTGTTCATCTGCATTTGCCAAGGGTCTGGAAGCTGCTGCCGGTCCCCCCGTGTCTGGGGACACCGGGGTTACAGCGTTTGCAGTCCCTTGTGTGTTGGGAAGGAAAGGCATGCTCTGTCCGTGCTGGCTGGGCAACCCAGGCTGTCCCCCTCCCCCCGCCGTGTGGCAATCATACCCCCCGCCGTGGCCGTGCAGGGTGGGGGGGGCGGCCCTCTCCCTGCTGCCGGGGAGGCAGTGGGAGGAGGGGCCGGCCCCCTCTGAGCCGCCGCAACAGCCGGAAAGGAGGCAGGGGGAGGAGGGGTGGGGTGGGGCTGCCGGAGGCCAGCAGGGGTTGGCACAGGGGTATGGGGTGGGGGCGGGGGCAGAGGGAGGGGGTTGGGGGGGGAAGGGGTCGTGGGGGGAAGGTCGGGGCACATGGCAGCCGCCATTATTATCTGCCACGTGGAGGGGGTCTCCCAGGGGCTCTGCCGCCTCGCAGAAGTCCCGGGCCGCCCCTGCCCCCCCACCGAGATCATGGGGAGAGAAACTGGCTTTGTTAAAAGGATCCCGGGACAAAGGTAAACCCGGGTATAAAGGTGGATCAGAGGGGGGATTACATGGGGTAAGTTTTTGCTCCTGGCTGGGTTTGTTTAACTCTAAAAGATGTTTACGAGCTTGCAAAAATATTGGGATAAATACAGAAGCGGCGTGATCATTATTTTGGACTTTATCTGTGATCACAGTACCCACGTAGTCCCAAAAGGAAACAGTATCTATCTGCAACAATTCAGCTTCAGTAAATTCATGTTCTAACCAGCGAACAAAACGTTTTTGCAGCCTTTTGGAAATTTTAACGTTAATTAAAAGGTCCTGGAGTTGTTTTAATATACTCTTTTGAGGAGCTGATAGCTGTATGCCCATGATTCGATATTATTGAAAGCTATTAGCTCAAAATCCAGCCTCCAGCTGCTACAGTCAGCTGTATGTAACTCCTGTGTCTCCTATAACCAGAGAGAACAGGCGGGGAAAACTCGGGGGCTGCGGTCGCTTATTCGCGCCGTTTCTCCAGCCCCGGTGGCACCGGGGGGTCCCCGCAGCCTTGCTTGGCCGATGGGATACGTGCCCGGGCCGGGGTTTCCCCGAAAAGCAGGGCTCCTTGTGCGGAACCGCCCCACGGGTCCGCGGGCTGCGGCAATCAGAAACGAAAGAAAAAAAAAGAAAAAAAATCGCCGCCGCAGGGTCCTAAAGCCACCCGCTGCTACTAGCAAAGGTAAAATTACGCCCTCCCAGTTTGCGGTACCGATCAAACGGAGGACTTTACCTGGTCCGTGGTATCATATGCTGAGTCAGAAGCAACTGAAGGTCCTGTCTTTAGCTCACTCGTGGCTGGGCAACCACAAGCTACGAGCTTATCCCTACTCACCTATAGCTACAACATGTGGCCAAAGTGCCTAGGGTAATTGAACTTCCCAAAGAGCTTTTAAGACCATGAAAGGTCTCCAGCTCCGCATGGGTTTCTATAATTAAACCCACTTTGGGGGCCAATTGATATAAAACCTATTTCCCTCAAAGGGTCTCAGCTAGCTCAGCCCTTCTCAGGCCTAGTAGGATTATATCAAGAAAGACAGGACAAGGATTCAAAAGAGGCTCTCTTACCCTTTTAGCTGCAAGTCCTTTATTCCAGGTTGATGTCCCAGGAGAGAGAGAGAGCTCCCGGGGGACAGGGGTCCCTTAATCTCAGGGTCTCTGAGGGAGGGGCTAGCTGGCACACAGCCAATGGGGTCAGAAGGGGAAGGAAGGGTCAGACTACATGACAGGAGTTCCAGGGGTCCCTGAGGGAGAAGAAACCATTTCCCCAGGGGGATGTAACATGTAGCAACTCTGCTGTTGCTGCCCATCTGTGAAGCTGAGGCAAACACGCAGACTCACTGAAGCTGAATTCTGTTCTTGGTTCTCTGGAAGAGAGTCCTACAAGCCCCAGGAAGCCACAGTGGTGGAAAGCTGCACAGAGCATCACAGAAGGAGAGCCCAATGCTGAGCCCAGTCCAGCCTGATCATGGTTACTCACAAAGAAGCAGGTGGAGGCAAGAGATTATTCCTGGCTCCTCTTGGAAATGAGCCCCAGATGTAAGCAACTGCTGGGGGCACAGCTGGCTGCAGGGAGCTCAACTCCCTTGTCATCGGGAAAACAGGCAGTGGGCTGGGAAAGTGCAGACAGCTGGGGCTGCTGCTGCAGCTGCACGAACCTCCTGCTCCCTGGCACAGCTCAAGGGGATGAGCCCCACCCTTTGCTCTTCAAACCATAGGTGAGTTTTTAGCAGCCCTGAGAGCACAGGTGGTTTTGACTATGTCCTTGGGCAGGGACTGCTGCAGGCACTCTCTCAGGAGGTTTCAAGAAGTGAATTAACTTTCAAAGGCATTGAGTATCCGGGCTCCATCTGGGTGCTGTGGGTGATGCATGCCTCTGAAAGGAGCAACCCAAGCTTTCCCAAATGCTGTGTCCATCCTAGATGACCAGTTCTCTTAGCCACAGGTATCACAATCTCCACTTCTTTTCTGTAATGAATAACCACAGAAATTTATAAAATGTGTGCTTTGTTCCCTGGATAAGCTTTCCTCTTAGGGGAAATTAATATATTGATTATATTTCTATAAACATCTTTCTGTGAAACAATACTGAAATAAATGCTTCTGAAGACCCCGTCCATGTGTTAAGTCTGATGGCAGAGGCCTCAGTGCAGACATTAGATTTCAGACTTCTGGAAAGGCAGAGTTTTGCTCACTTGTATTTCCCAAGACCACTTGAACTTTTATCTAATACTGTTGATAGATCAAATATAATTTAAACACTCTTTGAAGCAGCAAGAGATGTCACTGGCATTCCTTTACTACCTCTCTTTCAGAAAGAAATGGGAATAAGTAGTCCTTAGCCTGTCATACTAGTATGAAATAATACTTATTTTTAAGTGCAAATATTTTTATTTCCTGTTGATATGATAGCCATGACAAGGATCAGCCCAAAAGACTATTTCCTCTCTCGAAAGGAAATTTTCATCATAAAATATGAAAGCATGAGCTTTATTTTCATGGCTAAAATTTCTTGAGCTGTTTCTGGATTAATTTCCCACAAATCAAGAAAATGGTTTTCCTCTCAAGTCATTCCTTGGCTTACATGATGAGCTCTTGTGTGAAGCACAAGGGACAAAGGTGTTTTTGTAAGATGGAACCAGATTTTAGTAGCACCCAGGATGAAGCCACCAGTTTATTTCATAGCAGTAATTGGGTGATAGCTTGTAAAAGAACCAATTAAATTGGTGACAGAAATAGAAACCTTCCATCACAGAAATGGAAATAGAAAGCTTCATCTCCCATTGATATATAGCCTTCATGGTGCTGATCTTCATGCTTTACTGATGGTGAGGGTAATCTATACATTAATGGTTTTTGACTTAGTGATTTATGTTAAATGTGCATTGAGAGCTACTGACAGGTACAAGTTTCATAGGTGTCTAGGAATTAACAGTGAGTTTTGGGTCCCATTCCCCCTCTGTACAGTGGGGATGCTTTCCATGTAAAGAAACTCCAGATTTTAACTTCAGAAAGAACTCATGTTACAGACCACAGCAGTGAGCTGACAGCCTTGACTGGAGTCAGGCTCATTCAGGGGATTCCTGCCAGGTACTCTTCGACAGTGTCAAAAAAAGGTGGGAAGAAAAGAGAATTTAAAAATATATTCTGATGGACCACAGGCACTTTTCATGACATCTTCTTTTCCCATTGGTTGGTAACAGTTTGATAACTCTATTATATAAGTGCAAATATATAAAGATTAAAAAATTCAGACACACTTACTTATAATTTTTACTAATTGTAGTTTTCCTTTATGCTGGCCTCATATCCCTTAGTTGCAAAACGAATGTTTGCATTGTCATGCATCCATCAAAGAGATTCATACTTCAATCAGGAATTAATTTCTCTGTTCAAGTATTGGAGAGAAGGAAGTGAGAGTGTGTGCAAGAGCCAAATTTAACATTAGACCCAAATTCTAACTCTTGATATTTAGAAGAGCAAACAATGAAACACTCAGATTGTTCCAAACACACAATGTGAATTTACCTCTGAACTCTTCAAAACACAATATGTTCATACTGAATTTGAGTTGGATTGCATAATGAATTATCCTTTATTTGGATACAATGTGAGGGGGCAAACCCAAGAAACACAAAACCTTCTACATTCATTTCTTTACTGGAGCTTCTTTTGGCTTCTTAGGTCCTTTTGTCCAGACTTCCTTGCCTTGTGAGCCCCAGAGCACCTCTCAGCGTTAAGGATCATCTTGCCTGTTCAGCTCTCACTGGTACCACTGATAAGCAGCCTTTTCACATCCTCTTCCTGCCTGGGCTCCTGCTGGGTACCCCATGGCCTTCCTCTAGCAGCAATCCTTAGGTGATTCATTTAACTGATACTCCTTTTCAAACTCCTGCCTCTTCAGACAGACAGGAGAAGTAAATTTGTGTATTTTCAAACCATCCCTTTCTACCTGACTGAGCAATCATGAAGATTGATGAATTAACCATTCCAACTGCTCTGCCACAGGCCCACTGGTCCTACAAATGAGGAGTGACATATGCCTCAGGCCTGCCATGGTTCCCCTTGCTGTGGGGGTGACCAGAATATGGAAAGCAGTGGCTGGGAATAGGATTTATGGGTCAGTGACAGAACAGAAGTCTCAAAAAATGACTAATGATAAGTTCAGATATGTAAGTGGAAAATTGTGATCAGAAATACAGAAGTGATCTTAGCTTTGTATGAACCATTATTGAGAGAGAGACATTGCACTATTTGGTACTATCCTGGTATCCCTTCTGCAAGGCATCTTCAGAAACAGGAGAGTGGTTCCACATCTGGAAAATTTGCAGAAGCTTGAGCCTTAGGGATTGTGGAAGATGTAAAGATGTAAAGATGTAAAGAACATGGCCTATTTAACTTACCAGGAGGAAGATAGATCAAAATGCAAACTAGTTGACAGTGTGAGAAAAGAGAGACAGATAGGCAACTAGATCCACTGTAAGAAGCTGAAGCCTTTGTATATAGGAATAAAGCCCAAGTTTTAGCAGACAAAATAGTGAACTTGACCAAAAAACAGTACTACGTTGTCATCCCTTGGTGTTTTCAAACCACAGCTGCATGCCATATAATCTAACCTCAACATCTTCACACAGCAAGGCCTAACCAGGAGAGATATCTTTAAGCCACCCTTGGTGGCTGGTTGCTTCACTGGTAATACAGGTTCCTCTGTCTCCACAGGCTCAGAGGTCGATTCAGCCATGGTAAAGCAGAGTGAGCACTGCAGCTTCTCCAGCAGGAAAACCTTTACATGTGGATCACTATTAGCAGAACTGCTTTGCAGTGCACAGCTGGGTAATCCCTAGAGGCAGCCCATTTACTTTTAACAAAGGTATTCTTAGATCATGGAATTACTTTTGGAAGAAAAAGTAAAATGGTAAAATCTCCCCACATTAAAACGAAACACATATTCAAAAAATGCATTCAAGTTATTTTCCTCCAGAAAATACACTGCATACTTTATTGTAGCATTTTAAACCTGATGATTCAAGTGCTTCATTAGTGAAACAGCACTTGCTCTGCTTGCCACATTTTTAATCATGCTCTCCCCAGCCCCCAGCCGTGCAGATGTTGCACCCTGCAGATGACAAGGCCCTTGCAAAGTTTGCTTCTCTGCCAAACCGACAGACTTTTTTTTTTTTTTTTATCCACGGACTGTGCCAGAGTCAGACAGGGTTCATCTCCCCGCCGTCCTTGCAGCGAACCCTCGAGTGCCTGGCTGCAGGAGCAGCCCTGGCAGAGGGCACCGGGGTGAGCGGCGACCCCGGCTCTTCTCGGGGAGGGAACCTGTCCTTGCCTGAGGGTTTTCGACTGAACGGGCTGCCTGCTCGGATTGCCGGGTGTCTTCAGCTGCTCCATGCCCCGCAGGGGGACCGGCACATCGGCCCCGCTGCCCGCACCCCCGAGGCGGGGCAGGGCAGGGCCCGCCGGGGTGCGGGAGAGCCGCCGGGGCCGGGGCAAGCACCGCAGCCAGGCAAGGCCGGGCCGGGCAGGGCTGCCCCCTCCCAGCTGTCCCCTCCCGCTGCTCTGTTCCGCTGCCGGGCTCCAAACGCAGCCCGGCCCCGCCGTGTGAGGCCGCCCGGTGGCTCCCGGCCCGGGTGGGAGCCGAGCCCGCGGCCGCGCAGTCCCCGCGGGCGGCCCCGCTCTCTGCCCTCGGTGTCGGCAGAGGGATCCAGCAGAATTGCTGGTGGGAAGGGCTGGCGAAGGCTCTCCGGGATGCTGCGCCCGCTGGCAAACCGGGCCTATGGGTTTTGCCCTTTTTGTTTTCCTTTTAACGGATATCGCTTAATATTGTCCATCTCGAGTTTCTGAGGTAATGACAAAAGGTCAAATCTGACACATCTTCCTCCCCCCAATCAGCCTGTTTGCAAATAATTAATAAGGGTACAATTAGGCACTAATGATGGGACGGGCAGTTATGGCCTTCCTGATGGCAACGGAGATTGATGCTACTGAGCAAATCTTCCTCTGATGACACAGTTCAGGTTCTGCGACATGCGCCTTGGATCTCTACCAGAAATAGCCCCGGGACCTCTCACAAATAACTCCCCAACAAGAAGTCAGAAGAGCACCATAACTATGTTTGCTTTTGGCTTTTATTATCAACAATCAATTAATGGTACACTCTTGGAAAACTATATGCACATGTAGAAATATTTCCCCTTTTAAATAGAAGCATTCATTTTAACCACATATAAATAAATCTGGAAACCCTGAACATAATTTATGACCATTATGCTCACAAACATATTCCAACAGGTAGGGAAAAGAAAAAAAAATGAGACGACATGCAACCAATAATAAAAATATATATAATTGCCTGAACTTGGTCTCTCTAAACGCAAAGGGAACTGAACCCGTGAGAACCTTATTTCTCCATAAAGACACGCCATAGAGACTACGAGAAGGGAAAACATTATACGGTCAACTAGACAAGTCTGTACTGATATTAACACTATACAGTTGAGTCACAGAACACAGTTGTAGAAAGACACGGAAAAAGAGAAAGCATACCTGGCGACATTCAACTAAGAGCTATAGTTTGTGCCTTTTAAAATAAAATTAGAAAACCCTAACGGAGATGCCTAAAAACTGCGTAGACCGTGTAATAATAATAATAATTAATAATAATAAATACCGGCCGGCCGTGAGGAGCGCGGGCCCTGCAGGGGCCGGATCGGCGGTACAGGGAGCGGCGGCGGCCGCAGGGTCAGAGCTGAACCCGGCTGGCGCCGGCGGCGGCGGCAACGGAGAGACCCAAGACCCGACGGAGGGAGAGTGACACCGGACGGCGGAGGAAGGACCACTCCCAGGCGCGGGGCCCCGGGGTGGCGGGGGAGGAGGGGAGGAGGGGAAGAAGACACTTTGTCCCTCCGGCTGACCGTGAAAAGGAACTTAAAAAACCCCAGGGGCGCGAAGGGTGCCCCCCCGGTGCCGGGCCGCCCGCGGGCACAGTCCCCGCGGCCCGCGCTCCCCGCCCGGCAGCCCCTGCCCCGCCCCGGCGGAGGCGCTGCGGGGCCGGCCCCGCCGCCGGGCCGGGAGCGAGGGGAGCCGGGCGCGGCCCCCCGTGGGGCGCGGGGTCCCTGCCCCGCGGAGCCTGGCGCAGCCCGGGCCCCGGTCATCGCTATGGGCGGGCGGCGGATACTAACGAGCGGGAGGGGCCGCCGCCGCCGCCGCCGCCGCCGCCGCTCAGAACATGCCGCTCTTGACGAGGCTGCCTTTGGTGCCTCCGGGCCGCTGCAGCGAGGAGAGGACGCTGGCGAAGGGGCCGCCTAACGAGTCGGGGATAGAGGTGATGGGCCCGGGCCCCGGCGCCCAGCCCTGCCCCGGCCCCGCCGCTCCCTTGCCCGGCTCTCCCCCCGGCCCGCCGGGCCCTGCCGTTCCCTGCCCGGCGGCCGGGCTGGGTCCGCCGCCACCGCCTCCGCCGCAGCTGGGAGCGGGGTTGGGGTTGGGGCCGGGCCCGCCGGTGCTGTCGGGGTCGGTGCTCTTGGCCTCCTTGCTCTCGTCGTCGCGGGAGGCGTCGGACTTCTTGCCGGCCGCCCCGTTCTTGGCTGCCGCCGCCGCTGCCGCCGCCGCCCTCTCCTGCTTGCGGAATTTGGCGCGGCGGTTCTGGAACCAGACCTGGGAGGGGGAGCAAGGGGCGGGCAGCACGGCGGCATCCCCGCCGCCGCCTCCCGCCGAGCCACCCTCGCCCCGGCCCCCGCCTCCACCCGGAGCCGGTGCCTTCCGCAGCGCCGTGAGCCTTGGCGCGGTCCCTCCGCGACCGCGTCCCCCTTGTCGGCACCGCAGCCCGCACATACCTGCACTCTCGCCTCGGTGAGGTCTATCTTGAGCGCCAGCTCCTCCCGGGTGTATATATCAGGATAGTGAGTCTCTGCGAACACCCTCTCCAGTTCCTTGAGCTGGGCGCTTGTGAACGTAGTTCTGATCCGCCTCTGCTTTCTCTTCTCGTTTAAACCCCCGTGGTCGGTGAAGAGTTTGTAAGGAACTGAAGGAGGGAAAGAGGAAAAAAGAGGAAGAAGGGGGAAAAAAGTTCGTGAATCTCTGGTGACTTTCCCAAAGATATTTTTCCGGAAAGACGAACGGTACTTTAAAAAACTGCCGCATCCTTCCGAGGGATCCTAATACGCCTGAATAACCGGAGGAGTCCAGTAGTCATTGAGGAGAGAAAACGAGGAGGGGGTTAAATATGGGAAGAGAGAGAGCAAAGTTTAACACTAAATAAGTATGCTAAAGGCTGAATGTGAGGATGTGTTAAATGTGAGTGTATTAAAATGCCGGAACCCAGCCGCAAAGCACCGGCTGGTCCTGTTCAAAGCCAAAGATTCAATAGGAGAAAGGAAAAATGATTGAAAGTGCCAGAAAGCATTGAAGGAAACATCAGACTGCTTGCTAGCTGTCACTCAGTAATGATATTACCAAACTGCTTCTATATTTATTTGGATTTCTCTAGTCTTACCAGATGATCCTCTTTAAAGAGGTTTCAGTAAAAAGTGCTGTAAAAATAATGACCGGCGAAAAATAGATCTGCACTGCTGCTGCTGTTGTTGGGTTGGGTTTCCTCTTTTTTTTAAGACAGTGTCGGTAATGAGCTTTACTCTTTGGTTATTTAATTATTTTCTAAGCTTTACGTCTCATCGCAAAGTAAATAAATTATGCCTATCATTTTGGCAGCTTAAGATAATTTTGTTGGCGGTTCGGGTGTGACTAGGATAGTGTAACCCTGTAAGTGAATTACCCCTCCCTGCAATCGCTTCTAACGTGATAAATTCTTTCATTTGTGTAAGCAAATTTCGTTTGGTAAATACTAAACACATTTCCATTTTCAAATGCAATCAAGGCTTCCTATATACCAGCAGCGAGGCGGCTGCCGGGGCTAAGAAAGCTGGAGGTCCTTACCTGCTGCGTATGGACTGCTCTGGTGGTCCCTAAGAGAGCCGAGACTGCAGGATCCTGGAGTGAGGGATGGGCAGCCAGACGTGGCCCCAAAAGTGGTCCTTATAGGGTTATATTGAAAGCCACTGGCTTGGCTGCAGGAACTGAAGTCAGCATAAGCTGAAGCCAGGCTCGAAGTGTCCATCCCAGCCATACAGGACTCGTAGGCAGAGGAATTGAGGTAAGAATATTCCATTTTATACATTGAAAAGGCTCTGGATGGCTCAGCCAAGTGGAAAAAATGAAATAAAAGCTGGATATATGGAGAAGGTGCCTGTGGTGGGGAGATGTGCACAGCTCAACGCCTGCTTCGAGAGTGGCCTCCTTACTACCAGCAGAGCCTAGTTTTATGAAAAAGCCTCCTATGAGATGCCTTGCCTGAGGTCTCTAGAGCATATAGTCCTCATAATAAACTTGGCTCTTTCCACTTGGACAATAGCAAAGCGGTTGGTCTTATTGCTGGCGCTTTTTACATGACAATAACTCATCAGTCTATTGGGCTGGCACTGAGGGACCGAGCTGTCCAACCTCCCTATCGCTGATTCCTGCATCTCTAATTAGAATTTAATACCACACCATTACGCACTGAGCCCCTCGATCCTCCCTTCTAACCAGCTCCCTGCCCTTTAATTCAATCACACTACTTGGAAATAATGAAAGTTGGGTGACGATTCTCCCTGATCCAATTTGCCCCTGCTTTTAAGCCTTTTTAACTGATCATATACCTTAGGCATAAATTGAGATAGCGTGGTTCCCCACCGCCCCCCAACCCCTCTCTGATCTTTTTTCTTTTTTTTTTTTCTTTTTTTTCCCCTCTCCTTTTATTATTTTTTTTTTATTGTGTGTGCGCACTTGGTGAGGGAGAGAAACCTTGATGTCATCGAGAAACCTGTTTTGTAAGAGCGTTACACGCTCAATTTAACAACAAGTCTACCCCCCGAAGTGCATGAAATGCTATAAAGGACTGGGACATTAGCCGACTCAGGCACACTGTAAAATAGAGTAAGTGAGCCAGTGGGCTGCTTTTTTTTTTTTTTTTTTTTTTTTTTTTTTTTTTTTAATGGGAAGAGGGAGAGTGTTTCTTTATTATACACCTGATTCAGGGGTAAAAACCCATCAACTTACAAATCGCATTTCTTCTCCAAGGCTGGAGTACCAGGTTTCGTTGTTTGTGTCCTCTCCTAGGGTCTCTGGACCGACACTCTAGATGTTGGGATTTTTTTTCGGCACAAGGCAACGAATAAAGCCTTCGAATGCAAAACATCTGGATGCTAAACAGATGTGTTCGTTGGGGTTGGTGTCCCCGTTTTTATTTGTTCGCTAACACCTAAGGCTTGGATTAAATTGTCGTTATTGTTATTTATCGTTAATATCGTTTATATTGGAATGGAAAAGGCGGATCGAGAAGGGTATACGGGGGATGTGTGCGGGATGAAGCACATTCAATTTTGTACCTGCTTTTTCTTTCTTCGGGAGGGCGAGAAGTGAGCGGGGAGAAGATGCAAACCCAAGCCACACTTAAAACATGCGGTCGGGACGGGGGGCTTCTGGAAACCTGTTTCCAAACACGACGTGGCACACGCAGTTTCCGAAGCTGGAGCAGGAGGATCTCGCTTGGGTCGGGCGTTTTTCTCCGCTGGCCTCGGGAGCGGCGACCCCTTCTTGCCGCGGGCTGCTCCGCACCCGCGCAGGCTCCGCGCTGCCGCCGCCAGCCGCGGAGAGGGGCGGCGGAGCGCCGGGGATCTTCGCCGAGTTTTCTTGCCGATGATGTAATTTGCACTTCGTTAGTCGTATTTCATTAAATTTCTCCTCTGGGTAGGCAGCATAGGAAATGCTGAATGAAATCTCACTGTTGTGTAAACAAACGTTGGATATTTTATATGATTTCAATGTGTAGATAATTAGTTTTATTGCGTTCATTACCCCCTTTATGTGCTCTGTAACAAGTCGACAATTAAAGTAACAACCTCATAAAGTCTTTATAGGGGCATTTAGGCTTGCATAGTATTTGCCAGACTAAGTAGTTTAATTCAAAGCCAGCGGATGAACACGGGGAATCTACAGGCTCCTGTGCTTTGAGGTGGTTTATTATACATTAAAAACGCTCCAAAGCGGTATTTAATTACACCAATGACTGAGGTTTCCTTTTATTTTTTTGCGGCGGGGGAGGGGGAGGGAGACTATGTCACTATGAGTTACCGGTGGGTAATAAAACAAAGCAGAAGATTCTTGAGCCGCTGAGGATCCGGGTGATAGTTTTATGGCGAGGTCTGATAGTTTTATTGCGGTTGCATGTTGTACAATGTGTATTTGATAAAGAACGGCCTTTGATGGCCCGTGGACAGTTTTTTGTGCACCGTCGAAATGAAAATAAATGTGAACACGGTTTTAGTGGGAGGATGGAAACAAATTGCGAGTTCTAAATGGTTGTCCCTTTATGGTCAGCAGACAAGAAGAGAAAAGCTCTGCAAACATCTGTCTTCCGTCCCCCAAATCTAAAGGGCACCAAAGAATGATGTGAATCTAAGTGTTACTACAGCAGGGATTTGTCTTTATTTACGCGCGCTCTCATGAATATGAATACGTGTTTGGGGCAAGGAGGTGCCTTCACCCCTCTCAAACACAACACAGGGCGTAAAAAAAAAAAAAAAAAAAAGAAGAAGAAGAAATCCGAGTTCCTCTGCGGAGCACCTTTTGTGTCGCATTTCTTTCCTCGCAGCAGCACCACGCCGTCTCCCCCGCCCGGGCCTGCGGGCCGCTCAGTGTCGGACCCTGCGCGGGCAGCAGCGCTGCCCGTCCGGCACCTGTCCTGTCCCGTCCCCGGCCTTGCCACCCCGGCTGCCCCGCTGTCCCCGGCGTGGCCGGCTCCGCACTGCCGCGGGGGATGGTTTGCCTCACCCCTCGCCCCTCCCGTCCCCTTTCCGCCCGGGTTTCACCCGCTCCCCCTCCGAGGGATTTGGGCTCCAGTTGTTCTTTCTACACGCGAGCGGTTCTGCCGCAAAAGTTGCAGCAAATGGGTAATTTGATTATTCCCACTATAGGCCAACTGCCTCGGCGGCCTTCCCCCACGCGTCTGGCTGGGGGCAGAGAAACCATCTCCAAGGAATAATCAAATCAAGGCGAAGTGTGGAAAAACCCCTCTGATTTCCAGGCGACACAAATAGAATTAGAGCCTCCCGTTTGCTTCACCCCCTCTTTTCTTTCCCTCCTTCCAGAAGAGCCCTTTTGTCTCGATCGTAAACTCCGGCCCAGCCGGGCAGCGCGGGGTGCGCGGCGGCTGGAGGCGCGACGGGGTCTGGTGCCGGGGAAAAACGCGCCGAGTGTTTAGAAGCCACTGTTCTTTCCTCTTCCTGAGCACTGAGAGGGGCCCGGTCCGCTCCCCTCAGGCTGCGGGAGGAATGCTCGGAGGCAGCGGAACAAAACAGGGAACAGCGCGCCTTTGTACGGCCGCCGCCGCCCATGGGAAAGCGCGTCCCGGGCCGGCTCCGGCCGCGCCGCCACCGTCCCACCCGCCCGAATAAAATGTTAGACACGGACGAGGCTTCCTTTGCCATTGCTTTATCCGGAGGGAGCGGCCGGAGCATCCCACGGCGCTGCGGCCGGGCCCTGGCGTGCGGGCTACACGGAGCGCGGCCTTCGCCGGCCCCGCGCCCGCGGCGCTGCGGAGCCCCTCGGGGGACGGGAGCGGGCGGGCGGGGACAGGTGTTGGCTGTTCCTCTGCTACAGGGGGACGGTGCGGGGACACCTTCCTGTCCCCGACACGTCGCGGGGCTGCCTGCCACTCCCGGGAGAAAAGAATTCCCACTTTTTGTTGTCCCTGCTGCTGCCCCGCTGGCAGCGGCTGCTCGGGCTGGGCTTGGTGGCTCTGCTCGGGGGCAGGGGACACCGGCGCTGCCGCTCTGCCTCTCCGCGCTGGCTTAGGATGCCAGGCCACCGCACGCCTTCTTGGCCGGTCTCCTGTTGCCTCATCAGCTGGGATGGGGGGATTTGCAATAGTAATGATAGTGGCGAGGAAGAAGTGAAGAAGGAATAATAATAATAATAATAATAATAATAATAATAATAATAATAATAATAATAATAATAATAATAATAATAATAATAGTCCCTTCTATTTGTCCGTCCCTCTCTCGGCCGAGACCCGTGGCGTTCGGGTGGCGGCCAGCAGAGGGATCTGCGCTTTGCTTTTCCCCTCGGCGGTGGCGGCCAGCAGAGGGATCTGCGCTTTGCTTTTCCCCCCGGCGGCGGCGGCCGCGGCGGCGGCAACATCTGCTGGGCTGGGGGAGACGGGGGGATTGAGCAGACGCACAGATGTAAAAGTGACATCTGCTTGTGACAAAGGAGTGGGAGAATTAGATTAGACGGGGAGGCCTTTCTGCGATAAGGGAAAAAAAAAAAAAAAAGAGAGAAAAAGAGAAAGGAAAATACTAGCTGCAGATTGTGTAAGCAGGGGAAGAGGATGTGAAAGACAGAAATTCTCGCTGGGCAGCTGCAAAGACATTTGGGGCAGCACAAGGGTCCTGGGAGCTGAAATAGGCCTCAGAGAAAGCTTTGCTTTTCCCTCCAGAAGCAGAGATGTGGCCCGGTCAAAACTGTCTGTCACCACGAGCAGAGGGCAGCAAGCAGGAGACTCGGACATAGCAGGGATGCCCTCCCACTGCTCCTGACCAACTAGGCAGAGAGACCCAGGTCTGGACACTTCTTCTCTTTTTTCCCTGATGGAATAAATACAGGGAGATTTGTATACCCAAAAGTAAGGAGACAGGGTGCCTTGCTTTTGCTTGCCTTGAACCGTCCAATTTCAGTTCCATTAATTAAAAAAACAAAAACCAAAGCAAACAAAAAACCACAACTCACAACCACAAGTTTAAGTCTGTTTGGTAAAGCAGAAGAACTGTTTTGTTGTTCTTGTCCAACCACCTGCACCCAGCTGAGACTTCACCTGCACCAGCAAGCACTAGTTAGCAAGAAGAAACACACCTCCCACATTTCAAATGATACAGTCTGTTTTGCAAGCTATGCTTTTCCCATTTACATGAACACTGATATTGAATATCACTGAACATCATGTTTTGTTTTTTTTTTTAAAGCACTAGCACCTTTATCTCTAGGGATACTTGATGCTCTTCCAGAGCAACATACAGAAGAACGAATAGGACTGAATTATATTTCAAATGGCAGAAGAACTGTACTGTACTGCAAAACCAGCAAGTTACAGAGTGCAATGTGCTGTGCACTGGGGTAGATTTAGTAATGCCTCTTATAGCACATTGTCTCTAAGCTTGAGAACCTTTTAAAGACTAGACTGTGATTTCAGTAGAGTGCAGAACAGGTCCACAGTGCCGAAGACTTGCCTATGCAAGCTGATCTTTGTTACAAAGGTAGAGAGTGTGTGTGACACCTTTGTCAGTAATGGGGCTGAGGAATGAGAGGATTGGATTATAGAAATTGTGAGACCTCTGATAAAAAGCAGAGTAGGATGGGGGAGAGAGAGTGCAATGAAAATAGCTTAAAAGATAATTAGGGAAATCCTGTTGATAAAAGAATAAATTACTTTATGTGCTTATTATGGAAAAAAAAAAGTCCAGTGCATCTGTGTCCCTGCAAATACAGAAGCACAGCAAAACACACTGATGACTCACACATAAGAATCTGTGTCATATACAATTGCAGACAAACATTTGTGTTTTTTAATGAAAAACATATCTGTGAGTTCAAAAAAGTAATGGGTTTTGTATTAGCTGTTATTTGGTATTATAGTATTTGCATGATAAGTTGATTGTCTGGGTACAAACTCCAGCTCTCTGATGGCCTTGAAACTGCTGGTCACGGAGAAGATTTGTCAAAGGGAAGGGTCCTTCTGTTTGTGCACTGCTTCTTCTTTTCTTTCTCTAGGCAATCATCACTGGCCACTGTCAGACCTATGGCCTGACCCAATTACAGCAATTTTATGTATCTATGCCTGTTTCTGTCAATGAATCCAGTGAGGTTGAACGAGACAGTAAAAAAGATGGAAAGGTATGTTCTCCCCACAGTGAAGGATAACGATGTCTAAGTCAAGAGGTCATTGGAAAGTTTAAAGGGCCTCTCTTCTCAGAATAAGAAGCCAGTGACAGGGAGGCAGGGTTAGACAGTCCTGAATTCCTGCCTGTAGGGATGCATTGTGCCTTCAGGCAAGGTACTTCCAGCTCCCACACAAGGGAATGGGTTAGCAGAAGGAAATAGTGTTAAGCTGTTTAATCAAAGGTCTCCGTGTTGGCTAACTGGAGGGTACAGCAGCTCCCACATATAGCTGAAACGTGCCCTGTTGGGCTGTCAGGAGCAGCAGGTCAGAGCAGTGCTGCATGCCTTGGAGACTAATGGTAATTAGCCTTAAATGATGAGCAAGAAACACCAAGTCAAATGGGCTTGGACATTTTCCTTCATGATTCAAATAGGGAGACTTTACTCAGGTTAGAAGTCAGAGCTCCATTCCCATTGAGAATCCCTGGGTACCTTTCAGCTGCTGTTACTGGGGCCACAGCTAGATCAGTGCTCTTGGCTGGGGTGTCACCACTGTGGATCAAACCCTGGCTACATCATTCTGTGGCTATTCTGCTTATTTTGATTGTATCAACAATATTATTTCTGTAAGACAGCTTATCAAAGCTTCACTGCATTTGCTTTGCTTAGCCTTTTTTTTTCCAAGCAGGATTCCAGTTTGCAAATGATTCCTGGTGGATGGTCACAGACTCCTACGTAAAAGTGATATAACACTGGCAGCTGGTCATTTTTAGCCTCCCAGTAAAAATTATTTCAATCAATCAATCAATCAATCAAACAAACAAACAAACAAACAAAGAAATTATTACTAGTTACCCCCAAGAGCAAACATAAAAAGTGTACCTATGCCCTCCTGCTAATCAACAGGTTTTTCATTTTATTGCAGTCCAAATGAGTCCTCAGCCTTCTTCATTGAAACTCAAGTTATATAAGGTCCATCTTTTGCTAAGGAATGGAAACAAGGGTGTTGAGGGGGCATTCATATCCTCAATGGTCAAATGCAGACTCCCTCTAACAGAATGTCAGAAAAGGGGGAAAAAAATACCTGACTGAAAAGTACTACTGAAGAGGGAAGACAATATAGAAGTTTTTATTTTTTTGGAGACATGTAGAGGCAAAGCTGAACTCAAATGAAAAGCAGCTCTAAGATATAAACTATGTCTTCTTCTTTATGCTGGCCACATATCTTCCATAAGCTATTATGTTTGATGAGAAGAGGTCTTAAATGAAGAGTAAATTATATGTTTACATTCACAAACAAAATGAATGGGTAATAATTCATGATGAGAACAAAACTACAGTTTTTATTAAAACCTTTTATGTAATCCCTGCTTGAATCTCTCTTAGAAAAGTGTGGGTTTATGTGTGCACTCTGGGATCTTGTGTTGTGCCATTAACTAAAATAATTGCCTGTATCCACACAGGTGTTGAAAGGATTGGCACTGGGTCAGTTCTTAAAAGTTCATCTACAATCTGTAAGAATTTTTTTTTCTAGTGCATTTATAGACATTGTTTTAGTTAATACTCAGGCAAATAGAACATTAATTGAGTTTTCAGGTTCTGTAATTGTATACTGAAACATGCTGATATCTCCAAAAGTAGATAAAGTGATGTGTGAAAATAAGCTGATAGTAGGACATACATCAATATATATTGTGTTTATACACAATGTATTTAGAGAACCAAACAGGAGATGATAGGGCTCTAACAAACTCCCAATGTAATTTAAATTTCTGTGGATCAGCCATTAGAATTTGTCTCCTTTTAGGCAGGCTCTGGAGCCCTGATTAAGTTTTTACTAATAACTGGGGGGTTGGGGCGGGGGGGGGGGGGATGGGGTACAGAAACATTGCTTCTATGCATTGTAAATTAATTTGATTTAGTTTTGCTTTTATTACTTCCAATATTCCAGGTTTGGTTTAGAAGGCCAGTGGGGGTGGAAAGAAGTTTTGAAGCCAGATGAGCCTGAAGTTCTTGGGGGTTTATCCTCCTGCAAAGTGGATTCAATCTGAAAGTATGGAGGAAAATGGTGCCTGGAATTGAAGGTAAATATTTCGACCATACTTACCTGTCCCATGCAGGGACTGGACCCTTACTTCACTTTGTTGGTAGTCTTCAGCATAAACTATAACTCCATGTGGGCAAGAAGGGTCACAGCTCTGTCACACAGAACAAAAGGTGGAAAAGCCCCCATCAGTAACCCTGCAATCCAGAAGCAGCAATGGTTCTAGCTGGATTTTGAGGTTGTGAACCATTTTCAGGTCTTGGCAGATGATGAGAAAAAAGCACATCTCACCTGAGACAAATGACAATCTCTGTTTGTTCCTTAGGTCCTTTGGCTTCTGCAAAGAAACTGGGATGGCTCATTTTGGGACAAATCTGTGATAAATCCATTTTTTGCTAGTTTTTACTCAGATCCTGTAGTCAGGTGATGTAAAAGCAGCTGCGTTCTATGTGCTGGTTTCTGTGACAGTGAAATGACTGAAAATCATCAGCACACAGCACTCTTCCCAGACATGCTGCATTCTCCCCTTCAGATTTTCCATGTTATTAAAATCCGAGTGTGCTCCGGGTAAATCCATGGAGGTGTTGCATGGTCTTTAGCACAGACTGTGTTGGCTCTGTGGGCATCTCTGTGTGTATAGGTGAGGAAAGAAATTTTGGTCTGGATATCTGCAGAAAAGCTGGGTGTTCCTAAAGATCTCCTTCCAACCCAAACTATTCTATGACTATCCTTGGTCCTGATAAGTCTCAAGTTGGCAGCCACCAGGAAAGCCAACAGAATGGTGTCAGCTGAAACTCTTGGGTAATGTGGAAAACAGGGATTTTGTAGGAAGAAGTGCCTCAGCAGTGCTGAGAAGATTGAGGGCTATTTGAGTATCGTTCAGTCTGCCTGTCTAGTGGGAGAGAAGAAATCATATGGGGGTGGGACCCATATGATTTTGGCATCTGTATGCAAAAATCATCAGAGCAAAAACTTTTTTAAATTGTTTACATAATTCAGAGAGGTTCAGTGGAAGGCTGTTATTCCAGTATTTATGTCAGGTCCTGAACAACCACAATGAGGATGGGAATGAGATTTTGAGGGACTCCTGCTCCTAAATAGCATAATTTCTTTTGCTACCTATACTTTGTGCTTAGGATACTGAATAAGGCTCAAAAAAAAAAAAAAAAAAGGACACCACTATATCAAAGAGGTAGATGGAAGAGATTTGGGAATGAAGTAAGAACATAAATCTAAGTCTACCAGTAAAATCTAATTCAAATTTTGGAATGAGGTGATCTGCATTTTTACCAACAGTTTTTCACACAGAACAGCTGAATCCACTTTCACTAGTGAAAATAGTTGGATATTGGTATGTATGTATTTCACTCAGAAAATCCCACATGTCAACAGATCACAGAAAAGTCATATTAGTATTGATGTGAAATCAAATGGTCATGCTTGGATCAATACCTTTTAATGGTATTACGATGTTTTGGGAATGTGAAATGCAAATTAGCAGTGATTGAAATAACATTTTCATCTTATATTTTAAATAATGTGTATTCTGCATTTTGCACATCATTACATCATAGGCACACTCCCCCACATACCTACAAAGGCTTTGAATGTATATCTAATAGGGTAACATGATGGATGAATTTTGCCATTGGGCAGCTGTGATTTGCCTGTAAGACTGTGAAAACTGTAGAGAAAATGATGAGGCCAAGAGGAATTTGCTTGAAGAAGGCCTTGTTATCTACTGAATGAAGTTCTTTGTATTTGAACCAATGAGAAATTTTGGCAATTATTATAGTCATGGGATGAGCAAAACCTTTTGTTCCTCCTCATTTGATATAATATGCATCTTTTATAATACACTGAGATACAAGACGTCTCTCATGATTACTTCTGTATTTATGCCAACCCAAAATCATTCAATTATGATGATAAATACTCTTTTAAATTCATAAATATTTGCAATTGTGACACTTTCCTTTTAATTTGTTATTCTAATTTAAGATTGCTATTCAATACAGAATTGTGGAACAATGTGCATTAAAGTGTTTTTATCAGATTTTTCCTTTGGTTTTAATGACTGCAGAATATTTTGTGATCAAGATGACTTCCATGTTTGAATGAGATATTACTGTGTATTTCATATTGTTTAGCATGTGAACTTCTGCACTAGCTACTGTTTATACTGGACACAAAGCTGCTTTGTATTTCTTCTGCACAGTAAGATCACTGGCAATTTGGAAGAAATAACTTCCATTATTACATATCCCATCTCTTTCAGTGCTCTAACAGGATGATGGAAGAAGGTGCAAGAAGGTTCTTCAGTAGTGTTTGGAGACAAAATACTCAACAACGAGAATATGTACCTTTAGCTGTCAAGAACTATGTTGTTGACAAAATGAAAAAAGAGACAGCAAAAATAATTTTGAAGAGAAAGTTAAGGCAGAACAAAAAGTATGCAGGAGACAGCTGTGTGCTCAGACATCTCTTGGAAATCACGTACACAGAGAAAAGAAACAAGGAGGCAGCAGAGGGCAGAGGAAAGAACAATTTGCTAAAGGGATGAAAACCAGTGAAAGACATTATTAGGAAGCTGCATTCAAAATTGGTCTGAGGAGGAAGTATTAGTGGAAAAATTAATTCTCTCTCATATAACAGCTCAAATGCTTTCTTCACCCTGTACACAGTGAAGAAGCTGGGAGATTTGCAGTAAGAAAAGGATGTTGTGCTGAAGTTCATGATGAAGAGTTCCATAGGTCTCATGGCATAAACTCTAAACAGATTTCTTCTTTCCACTATAGAAATAGTTATCATTTGGTTAACACAGTTTGGGTGTATACATGTGATACCTGTCTCAGTTGCACATTTAAGTCATGTTCCTGCATTGACAGAGCATCACCTGCATCTTCTAAAGATCCCTAACATCTCTCTGGGTTGTCACTTTCACTTGCAACATCTGCTTCCTCCCAGTTCTTTGGGGACTGTCAGGAATGAATCAGAGCTTCACAAAACCCACCTTTCCCAGACACCAGCAGGAAAAGAGATGCCATCCTCTGCCATTCTCCTGCTCCAGTAGTGTGTTGTACCTGGCCACTGTATAACTCACAAATGGGTTTTTAATTTCTTTTCATACTTCTGCTTAACCAAGAGCTACTGTGCACAATTGAGAATCGTGTTTGAAATTGTAAAGTTACATGTAAAAGGTTCTTTTATGTTTTCCATAAAAGCTGCTCCACAAGAGTAAGTTGCACTCTATTGCTTTTGCATCTTGTCTGCTGTTTCTTACTTGATCTTATGATAATACATTTATAATGTAAATAACTGCACATAAGTGCCTCAGAATATCAACAGCTAAATATTTTAACATCCTGTTTAAAATGAACCAAAATATTTAAGAAAGGTAATATACCTTTGGTGGGAACCCACTTTATAAAGCAGGATAAAAAATACTTCTTTTGTTTGTAAGGTTCAAGTGACTTTTTTAATGCTAGAGTTAACCACCTGAAATATTTTGCTTTCCAAAATGCAAGCCTTTTTCTCCTAGCTTTAAAAAACCCCCAAACATCCAAATATTTAAAGCCATTTTTTCTAGTAAGGTGTAATTTATATGTATAAATTTTTATTGCTGGTTTCAAAGAAACATGGATTTGAATATGTTTATGTCTAATAAGCAGCCAAGTATCATTATGCTCTGATCAAACCTTAGGGTTTAAAATGCATTTTTGAACGGAGGAGAAAACTGTTAAGTTAGATATTGCTGGAGAAGGGTCATGATTTCTTGGATGCATCAATATACTTTTTGGTAAAAAGCACCCCAAATTAATAAATTTAAATCGTGTTTCTTCAAAAAGGGCACAACCTATCTAAGCATCTATTTACTTTCATTGTCTTCCATGTATTAAGCTCTTGTTACTTTGCACGCCCTCAGATTTAAAGACGTGAGAGAAAACATTTTGAAATCTCAGTGCTGGCAGTTAGGCTCTCTCAGATGTGCTCAGGTGTCTGGTGAGGAGGCAGGAGCAGTTTTAAGACAGACCAAGAGGAATGCATAACTGCAGTTTTGCCTACTGCCCAAGTGGAGCCCTGTTGGTTTGAGTGTTTCTAATCTAAGCTGGGCAGTCCATGTCCCTAAGGCACAGCATCTTTTGATCCCAATTTTGCAGACCTTGCATACAGACTTCTATAGGAATTGCATGGATGGGGTCTCTACAGTGGGGTGCCTTTCTCCAGTGACACGATTTCCCTCTCCATTACATTGCTCTAATCCAAACAAATGTAATGAATTCTCAAGGGGGATGATACAGACAAGATTTCACCATTGCTGACAACTGCTGGAAAGCTGTGACTCAATACTCCTTTGCCCATGAGCTATGAAATGGCTATTTCCATAATATCATTGCACTAACTGTTCCTGCTCTAAGTTACTACAATGACAATGAATCCCTATAACCCAGGGATGGCCAGTAATGAAGAATAAATAGCTTTTTGATAGAGGGACAGACGGGGTTACTAACGGCAGCTTCAATGGTTGGAATTGGGCATCATTGATAATACTGCCTAAATGTAATTACTCCTTCTTGTGACACACAGTGTCCCCCTTGTCTTAGCTTAATGGTTTTGACTTGCTATTGTGAGGAGAATCGGTTTTGCCTGGAAAGGGAAGAAAGGTGATTTTGAAGTTATAAAAGAATGTGAATTATTTTTTTGATATTTATGGCAGAATACAAATATAGTAGAACATGTACTATCTTTCTGTTATTTGAAACATTCACAACATAATCATTGTATTTCCTGAGCTTACTTTAGAGGAGATTGCCCAACAGTTGCATTAAATAATCCAATAGATAAGCCAGAAGAGAAGCCTAGTGTTATTTATGTTAGATGATGAAAATGATCATGTGGAGTTTTAAATCATGAATTCCTAGCCACATGTGAAACCATGAGAACAGAAATCCCAGGCTAGTACATTAAAGTTATTTGACACCCAGCAGAGGAAACCAGTATGTTCCATTTAACCATGGAAGAAAATAATTATACCTAACAAGAAACAGGAATCAATGTTATAAATCTAATGAATTTATGCAAAGAAATTTTATCCCAACAGACATTTTTCTTAAATATTTTTCATACTTTCATTCTAAATTGGACCAATGTAGGTTTCAGGTAAATTTTTTTTTTACTTCATTTTGTATTTTCTTATACTAGACCAATTTCATTTTCGGAAAGACATGTGCCAAATTTATCTTATGTGAGTTTTAACATCAGGCTATCATCTGAAGATTAAGGTAAGAGATACATTTATGAATACGTGGTGTCTGTTTTTGTTTTCAATTCTCCCTGCTTATTGTTGTTGTTATCATTATCATAGCATCTGTAAGGCTGCAGAATGTGACATTTTAAAGATATGTTTGCTAGTGGTTTTTCAATTTCTGTGTAACTTAAATGTTTCCTACTTCGTTCAACTACCCTTACAATTTACATTAGTCAACACTCCATCAATAAAACCATCAAAATGATCTACTACATTGTAGACAAAAGTTATTGTGTCAAGTTGACACTAATCAGTTAATTCCAGTAAACCTTCAGATAAACAAAAGCTTGTTGTCTATTACTGATGTGTGTGATTAGCCCCCTGTATGTCCTATAGCTATGCACATCTATAGAGATGTATCTGGCAGACACTTGGCCCGAGGGCTCTATATGTAAACCAGGACAGGATCTATAGTTAATGATGTTGACCCTGACTCCCTCAACAGAGATTGGATTCAGTCCTCATAACATCCCGACAGCTGATATGTATACTGTGCTAATAATATTATCAATTACTTATGCTACTGTGATTCCCAGTGTGTAAAGCTCATAAAAGGTTCTTTCACGTGTCTTTTTTTCTACGTCCCTGCCATCCTACTGATCGTGTGCTAGTTGGGTATTTTTCATTCTGAAGCCCATTTATTTCATGACTGTAGCAAAGATAGCAAGGATGTCATGTCCTACATTCTGTGTAACATGGTAATTATTATTTCACTTTTCTCTTGCACATTTCCTTTATTCCAGAAAAGATGGACTGGGTATCTATTTACAGCTGCTGTGACTTTAGTCTAGAAGGTCTGTAAAACAGCTGGTGATCTAAGAGGTCTCTAAGTGTGTGTGTTCAACTGGACTAGCTTCAAAACTCTTCTATTTGCTTAAAGCCAGACCCGTGTGTCGTTGCTCTCAGCTGGAGCAGCCAAAACTCAGTGATCTGAAGTATGTAGATACTTCCAAAAGCTCACTCATAACAGTGCGAGTGCTGGTGCCATCTCTCTCACTGCAGAGTACTTCTGCCTTGCCCAGCACGTCAAATTGGTAGTGATGGTCTGTGTACAGTGCAGATCAGAGACTGTGGGCATTTCTAACCCTGAACAACCCACTGGCGATGCTATAAACGTCGTCATGTTGCTCTTAAGATATGTTTTGTCATAATACTAGAATTTATTATTTTTTTTTAATTTTGTGCTAGAGCAAGCAAGCTGAGTACATAAGGCTCTACACAGTACTATGAATTTTGTACACTGTGTGTGCATGCACAGAAAAGCCTCCAGATTGTGCCTTCTGAGGCAGGACCTACCCTTCTCTATGTTTGCACAGCATTAGATGCCTTTGCTGTGCTTGCACAGAGATCAGGTAACTACAGGATGAAGGAAGGCTTTATGCCTTGGCACAGCCTTTCTCTATCCTGCTCTGCACACTCAGAGGCCACTCTGCTGGCCCTGTCCCCACGGGGTGCCAGGCTCTGCACAGGGCGGGAGCTGCCAGCAGGCCGCTCCTTCCTTCCAGCAGCCGGGCAGCAAGGCTGAGCTGTGCTCCCATGCACTGAGCAGCTCTGGTTGAAATGATGACAGGGACCACTGTTAAAAATTAAATTCTGCCTTATTTTTTGTGCAGTTCTTGTGAGTCACATTCGCGAATAGTAGCGAGAGATTTAATGATCGTGTATTTTTTATCTTATTTCACTTTGGTCGATGCCAATTTTTTTCTGTTACTGTCGACTTAGAGCTCAAAGTAATTTAGTAATTGATTCTAAGCACAGCAGTTCACCAATGGCAGCCCTCTGTTCAGGGGAATATCTTTGCTAATTTTATCCATCAGAATGAGATTACCATGCTAATCTCTCCCAGCCCTGGTACCTTGGTCTGTTGGGACACACTGATGCAAATGATGTTATTAAACACAAACCCTTCACCCGAGACAGGAGAAAAATGAAAGCAGGAGAAATGAGCAAATCAGAATCTGTTACAAGGATTTCCAAGGCTGAGCTGACATTGTATGTGTGTGTCCTCTTTGTCACCCCTGAACCCTCCAGGGTCTAACACTCCTCTTTTTGTAGCAATCTATAGTTGCTTGTTTGTTTATTTATTAATTTTTATTTTCTCCTCAGAAAGATTTGGCTACTCTCACATATTCTTATCTTGTAAGCTGTAGCAGCCATGGCTTTTATAAGAGAAGGGTTTTTTTTTTCTCTGCAATGGTCTACCTGCAGCCCATATCAATTAGTAAGGTCTATCAGCATTTCAAATCTCTTTTCTCTTAGATTAGAAAGGATGCGCTGCATGTGGCTGCTCTGAGTGACAGTGCTTCAATCCCCTCTATCTTAATCATGGGTGCTTTTGAGAGGACCACTCTATTCTTGGCCATTCAGGAGAAAATAAACCTTCAGTTAAGGTTTTTCATCTGCTACTTTTTCTGTCCTGTTTTGGAATATGTCCATCATCTTGGTAACTCCATCCTGTAAAGGATGGAGATCTCTGGCACGAGTCCTGCAAAGCACTAAAGCAGATGCTGAACTTGCAGGGGCCACGCAGAGCTCCGGCTGCAGCTCCCTCTGCACCACATAATGGAACCTGCTGATAACTGGGCCTCTTCTAGCTCTGCCTGATTTCAGATCCCCTTTCAATCAATAACAAGCCTTTTAAAATCAGGGCCAAATTTGACCCTGAAAAGCAGGTTTGGCCCATCTGTAATTTAGGTCAGTTCCATTTCCGAGTGCAGACTGTTAAGGAAACGTTGCTGAAAAAATAGTGTAGAAAGACCAGCACCTCCTTGCACAATATATTTCTCTAATTCTTGGTGTTCTTTGATATATTAATATTTATTTTTTATTTTTCTTTAGGAAAGAAAACAGAACATTTCTCCAAGTCATGACTCAAAAAATCCAGAAAATACAAGGATCTTATATGGTCTTCTTAAGCTCCTAAACTTTGTGCTTAGGTAAATAAAAAAACAATTTTCAGAACTTCTCTTGCCCTAACACACCATCTTATTACAAGAATCCCTCTGAATGACAGAAAGTAATTTGTTTAATTGCATTAAGATTTTTATTATTAAGCCACAACAGAACCATGTATAATACATTAACATGTATTCCGCCTTTTCATTATTTAATTCTATTTTCTTTTTAGTCTTGTTTTTTTTTTTCTTTTGTAAACAGCTTTAAAACAGCTTTAAAACAGACAAAAATGAAGCTAGGCTTTCATAAAAGGAAAAAAATACAAGGTATACATAGCTGCAAAAAATACTAAGTAGTCTAAGTTAATGTAGTGAATGTAATTTCTGGCTTATATTTGAGCAGAGAAAGGGAAGATATGTCTAAATACTCCATGAAAGGTTAAAAATGCAAACTGTGGTTGTGTTCAGAAGAGTTACACTCTCAAGGGCGATTATCTGAAAGTTTAAATTCTCAAGGGTAAATTAGGAGAAGCACTTGTGGGCAGAGTATGTCACCGTCTGCTTTTATCAAGCCAATATTTTTGATAGACACATATATTGTGTTGGCAGTTTAGAGAGTTCACCAAACACCCCAGTTCCTGAGAAAAGCTCAGATCTGGAAATTTACTTAGAATCGCTGTTTTCAGTGCAGCAGAGTCAGAGGTCTGTGGTGCTGCAGCACAGCTGCCCTGGGGAGCAGATGCTGCTCCTGTGCTCCTCCCTGCACTGCCGGAGCAACGTTCAGAGCATCACTGCACAGCAACATCAGCAGGAAGGTCAGCAAAGGCGCTCTGCCTGCCACTGAAACATTCCTCATGAGCCTCACGGAGAGAGCATCATTTGAGACAAACATTGTCCAACATCTGACTTAGTCTCTTGTTATCTATGGGTGAGCATCGAATCTTTTCTGAGGTTAAAGATATTCTCTCCTACAAAGCCAAGTCCTGTTTCAAATATTTGATATGTATTTCTGAAGCAAGTACCTCAGAAGAGAAAATAAGAATGTTTTGCACATGGACAGAGCACCCACTTCGGGCTGCTGCCTTAGTTCATTGACACTGCAGAACTGAAAAAAATACCTGCTTATTCAGCTAGTTTATGTAGTACTTTCTATGCTTGTGAACTAGGTACACAGCACTCCCCTCCTAATTTGGGAACCTCCTAGCAGTAGTATAGAAAAAACAGCTGGGCTATGCTTTTTTTGCTCAGCAGAAGATACCCTTGTCCACAGTCAGAAAAAGGGCAAGACCCAGGCTTACCATACAGCAAATGGGCTCAGGTATATTCCAAGTGGAAAAGAGCTAGGCTGCATTTACCAAAGTGCTTGCATTTGGCATGTAACCTGTAATGTTCTTGGACATGGCTACTTGCATGGTCATGCCTGCAGCTGCATGCCTGGCATTTTCCTCCTGCTCCTTGCCAGAACATTCTGGGAGAAAGGGAACTTCCTGGACCGTGCCAGAGAATGGTGTTTGGCACTGCTTGAGCTATCACTTGAACACCTTCCCAGGGTCTACTCAGGGTTCCCTCACCTCTCCACCTCGCATGAAGTTGTCTACTTCCTCAGAAATGGCAGAATCTGGGTCTCTTCAGCCACCTCGAGGCCCCACTGGTGAGTAAGCAACAGTCAGGACAGAAAGGGGAATTTATTCTGCTATGGTAGACACCAAGACAATTGGTGGATATATGTGAAAACAGTGACCAAGACAACCCAGTGTGATCACAAAGTTCATCTGAACGCCAGAGCAGGTCCTGGCTGCTGTATGGTTTTCCACCTGGGCATTGCTTAGCTATAGTAGCTGGGAGCTCCTGTTGTGGAGCTACCCTGTCATTGTCCCTTCTCTTTGCTCATGGTCCTTACCTGCATGTACTGTTAGGCTCCCTTGAATGGCAAATTGGTCCTCAAAACAGACTCTGGTGTTTTGGTGGCCTTTTCTCTCCTGTTCTCATCTCTGAAGGGCATCATTTTTCTCTGGTCACATGCCCAGGAAAGTGCTCTCCCTTGTCAAGAAGTCCGATTTTTCTCGATGGCTGATTTGTAAAGCAAATGCAGTCAAAACTCTCCTCATTCTTCCCTGTACCAGTCTGGGCTTCACTCTTCTCTGAGTATCCTTTAATAGACCAGTGTTTAGCATTAGACAAGTCTCTTGCTTGATGTGTATAATATGTTTGTTTGTGATGTCACATCATTTTAAGTAGCAAGAAGCAGGAGTTACACAAGTGCCATAAAAATGGGACAGATTTCAGTTAATCCCTGGCACTGCACAGAGAGCTCACATGCATGTAAAGATGTCAAGGGAAGATAGGAAAATAAGCTGTGCCTGACTTTGCATCATCTGAATAATTGGCCTGCAGAGTATCCTGCTGTTTCCTATGTCATATATTGCTACATAACAGAGGACTAAATACTAAGTCTAGTGGGGGGCTGTTACCCCTGTATCATCCATTCATTCATAAAAAGATTAAAGGGACACCAGAAGAAAGACAAGATTTTTTTTCATGTGTCAATAAAACCAAGATATTGAAATTTCTGCTGTACAGAAAAAACAACAGTGCTGAAATAGGTACGTATATAGTGACAGCTGATGCAGAGGCTGTCAGCTCTCTTCTGAGGGACCAGGATGCCTGAAGGTTGGGGTTTGGTATGGGACTTGGGAAATGGGGCTCTCCCTGTCCCCTTCCATCATGTCCTGGCCGAACCTTTAGTCTTGAGGTGACACAGTTATATGGGTAAAGCCTTCAGGCAAAGGGCTCCTGGCACAGTGCATCTCCCAAGAGAGCCCCAGTCAAGTCTTATGTGCTGTTCTCACTGCAAGAGCTGTAATGTGTTCCCATGGCTTGACTGAACATTTCCCACAAAGGGCAAGTGATAAACCCAAACACACACAAGTCCAAACCACAACCCTGCAGTAGCAGGCTCTGATTTTCTCTCCCCCGCCAGGGAAGAGACATGGAAGAGCCCTCAGAAACATGGCAGTTGATTTCTTACACTGCATGAACATAACTGCACTTGAGGCTTACCTTGAAACTCTGTGTGCATTCGTTGATAACCCCATTATGAAATTCAAGAGACCTAATGCAATTGTGTCTAGGAAGATTTACTTGTTAAAAGGAAAACAACTTTCACATAAATAATTTACTACAACAGAAAAATAATCCTCTGTGCTATCATCCTTGCATTGAAGCCAATCGAAGGGAGTTATTTTTAAATTGCTTGGAAGTGTACTGCTCTCATTTCATTGTCAATAAATATCCTCCATTTCAGCACAATGCTGCACTAAATGCATCTGAATTTTCAAGGGGAATGAGAACTGATCAGATTTTTTAAAAAAATACAGAAAGAAAAGGTTCCTACAGTAAAATTCAGTAAGATGGAAAATTCACAGCTCCGTTAATAACCTGAAGATGGGGCTTGGCTCCTGTATTGATTCAGGTCCAGCATGATTTGCCATTGAAGTTTTGACATTGACCTCAGTGGGAAAAAATTTTTAATACTCTGCTAAGATGGATTTGTCAAAATCCTGAAAAGAAAGATCAGAATTCAACCTCAATAAGTAACATTCAGAATTATAATAGATTTATGAAAGAGTCTGTTTGATTTCTTGATCTGACCACAACCAATTGCTAAGTTTTTTTATTATTATTTCTCTTGATTTCAGGAGTCAGCAATAAAATTGAGTATCCACATCTGACCCTAAGACAAAATCTATATACAGTTAAAATTAGAAGCTAGAAATAATCACAATTTTTGTTTAAATAAAGTCTCTGGGCAGACAAGTGGACAAGTCTTCTTTATTGTTTTTCTCTATAATTTTTGACAAAAGCTACCAAATGAACGGTTCTGATTTCCAAAAACCCTGATGTTGTTTCATTAGAAGTTATATAAAGACATGGAGAATTTGTGGGTGTGTATTTTGATTGAAGTGTCTCTTTTTAATGACAACAATTTGTGTTCTTGGAAAACGGTCCTAGAAAATGCTTACCATTAGCCTGAAATCTTTCTGAAATACTGATTTAACTTAGTAGGTTTGTAGTTTTAGTAGGTGTGTAGTTCCAAGTATTCAACAATTAGTGCTTATCCTATCATAAATATTTTCGGGATATTCATGCATATTCAGTTGCTGTAAAAGGGCACTAAACACAGCTTTGTGTAAGAACTGCAGTATGTATCAGCACAAGAAGAATTCTTGCTTCCTATTTTTACTCTCTCCTGCTCTTTATGTAAGCCCTCCAGGAGGTCTTTTATACAGCTGTGCTCTCCCTGAGCATGGTTTAACCATCATGGAATGTATTTCAACTCTCATAACTGTTAAATATGGACAGACTAATTCAGTTTTAATCGAAGTCCCAGAGAGGTGTCAAAGGCATCACCTCCTGTACCTGAATGTCACTGCTTCAGAGAAAGTCACCTTCAGAAAGACGACATCGCAGTGTCTCTTATTGTCCCATTGTGTCACAGCTTGGATCTTCACGCTGTTAAAAAACAGCCTGCTAATCTCCATGCACAATCTAATAAATGCAAAGGAGTCAGTGTGGAACAGTCTCATTCACAGCTGGTTATTTTGTGTTTCTGCAATTAGAGCAGTGCACGCAATTACCGCTGTCGATACTCTTCGGCTGAACCTACCTAACAACTCCGTCTTCCCCCAGCTTACCTCTCCCTCTTCCCCCTGCGCTACCATCAGCTTCTTCTTTCTTTTCAAGGAGGCAGAGTGTCTGACTAAACATTTTTCTAGTCTTGGGCACCTGCAAGGTATTTCTTTTGCCATGGATGCCTTTTGCCATGGATGCCTTTTGCCTTTTACCTGTCTGTTTTCATGCAACGTGTGGAAACATAATTACTTCTGAGTCTGTTATTGGTGAAACTTGGTTGAAATCAGACAAGGGTCTCAGAAGTTATTACAGAAAGGATAAAGAAGGACCCAGATGGATGTGCCAGCAACATTACTGCAATGAACTTCACTTCTTCAGGAAGCCAGGCAGAAAAGTTGTTCTTCCACAGGGTCTACTTTTGTACAGACAGAGATACCAGAACACTAATGCATAAAAGTTGCAAATAACACTAAGGCTCTGCTGTCATGTGGAAGAAATTCCAGTGTGCTGTTCAAGACCATTCCCCCTCAACATCATCATTCCTCCTCAGCATGCATAAGGACAGCATTATTAGTATGTGCATGAGCTGTCAGGGCAAAACATCTGGTGTAAGGCAACCAGTTTGATTTCCACAGCTGCTGCAATCTGTTTCTAAAACAGTCTTAATAACCCCATGAAAAACCAGCCTAGTGTATGGGTGATGCTCCTATGCCAGGAGGATGCTGTGCTGCAAGCCAGGGTTTCTAGCACTGCACAGGACTGCAGGCTCTCTCTTTCCATAGGTAATTTTGACCCATGTTTTCTGCAAAATATGGTCACTGGTGTCAAAGTTTGCTGTAGAGATTCCACTGAAATAAAAATGCATCAGATGTTCAAAAAATTCATGACCTTGTAGCACTTAGAATTATATTTTACTTAATCTGTGTAGGTGAGAATCTAGCAATTATGGTACTGGCTGCTGGCAGCTCCTGATTACCCCACCACACCTGGTGGGTAATGCCCATACCTTTATTCAGGCTGCACATGATAGAGTGTATTGGTGCCAGGTTTTTGGTGTCAGGCAGGAGCCTCTTTGCAGCTGCTTTAGACTCCTCTGGCTCTCTTACAAGGAAATTTGATTTTCCAGAGCACCCAAGTCCAAGCATGGTTCCCAGATTCTCAAGACAGCTCTCATTTTGTGGATGAGCAGTAGGACTGCACCAGAGGCTTGAAGAAGCTGCCTGCAGGTCTGGTCCCATTACATCCATGAACTTTTTCATTCACCTAGGTTTCACCCACATCTAATGGACCATCCATTACACAGAAATTGGGAGCTTTACATTTTAATTTCTTGGCAGATGCAGGCCCCTGACCAGCTCATTTGCTGTCACTGCTGTACTCAAGTCAGCAGATGACACATCTCCTACTGTAAAAAGAAAAAAAAGGGAGTATCTGCCTTCAGTATGATAACCAGGAGCAGGGAGAACTTGCAGTGTTATTGTTGCATCATGCATTCCCTCTTGTCTAGGAGAATTACTCTCTGTAGCTGAGAGGTAATTTAACTCTCAGGCTCATTCACCTCTTGGCCTCTGGGTTGTTGTTCTGAATATAATGGCTGTGGGTGCGGGAGGGAACGGGGTATGATAGGAGTGTGTGGCCATTAGGGGGAAGGATGGAGTCCCCAAAGCACTTCACCCTGCTGTGGTGACACCCAGAGTGACTTGTCCACTACTGGCCTGCCTGAATTAGAATTGGCAGGGAAGGGGTGAAAGGACATGGATCTTGTTCCCAATTCTCTGAGTCATCCAGTTCCCTGAAAGGTATTTTGAAACGCAAAGTGCTATCTTTGCTGTAGCAGCATTATTTAAGACACAAACACATCTAGACTATTTAAATCCACAAGTTAAAAATATGTGTGAAGTCCCAGTCTCCCACAACCTGACTCCAAAATTACTGAAAAAATACCAACTTGGTTAAATAGCGGCAGTGAGCTAAAATGGGGTACCCATGGTCTGAAAGGGTTCTGCTGCTCTGACCATTGCTGACAGTTTCTCCACTATTCTAGCCAAGGAATCAGTGTAATGGGCTGTTCAGCTTTGAATTTTTCATCATACTCAGTATTTGTGGTTTTACTGGAGTTTTTTAACCTGTTTTGGAGTTACCAAGAAACATAGGATTCAGTGTTACCGATGTCAGTGGGTGGGAAGAGCAGTTTGGTTCCCGGGAGTATCTCATTGACGTGCTGCACCCCTCAAAGATGGGGTGAGAGAGCCCTGAAGGGAGCTCCTGACCATGATCTTTTTACTGTGGAGAGGAGTCCCAAAGCTGCACATCCAAACTGTGACACACCTTGTCTTGGTTTTGGCATGTCGAAGGACCCGAAGAGTGGCATGAAATTTGTGGACAAATCACAGATAATGTGGAAGCAGACTGGATTTGGACAGTGTGCATTTAAAGTGCTAAAAAAACCCCTGCAAAAAGCTCCAGCTTGAGCACCCAGGTTTAGCAATTTTGACTTCAGTCTCAGTTGTCTTTTGCAAAATAGGAATAATGATATTGTCTGAGGGCTTTTTTTGATATGGCAAAGAAATCCATGGATATTTTTTAAGCACTGAGGCACTGAGATGAAAGCTATATAAAAGCAGTCACCAAGAAACAAATGTCTTCAGTTCAGATTTTGGACCACATGTGGTAAATAATGCTTGGGGATTAAGATATAAAGCAGCAAATTTTTAATAAGTATTTATTTTGTTCATTGCATAAGGCAATAAACCTTTGGAGAAAACCTGCATGATTAAGTAAAAAAAAAAAAGAAAAAAAAGCACTGTCTCTCTCAGTTTAAGATTTTGTTTACAGTTGCACAGGCAGTTTTTATATAAGTATTTATGTGTTTGCCTTTGTTACCTCACCATTCCTTTTTTCCATAATTTTCTGAGCAGAATATATACGTACCTTCCCTTTAACTGCTGCTTTCCCATAATTTATTTAAGAAAACATTTGAATTGCTTTAGATGTCTTGTGAAGTTAATTAAATAAATTTAGGGATAATTAAGTGTCATAAAGCACGATATAAACTTATTGATGTCAAGCAGAATGTTTAAAAATTATGACAATGATAGGTAAATTTGACATATGTCAGTATTTTTTCCGTAACTTTATGTACTAGATAACCACGCCTGTTTTCTTTTCCAACCTTCCCTCTCCATATAATTCAAGTTTATTTTGTTCTCCAGCTTGATTACATTAAATATATTGTTATTTTTTAGAGCAAAAATTATCTTCTAATCACGTCTCAAAATACCTCTGTCAAACACCGTTTTATATTAACATTTTTAAGAATATAAATTATTGACTTGGGCTAATTAAAATATATCATTAAGACTGTATTTTTCCTATATTAAAAAATTGATTGCATTTTACGTCTTTCTTGCTTTTGTTAGAACAGCCCCACTACAAGTTGCTGTACCCCAGCCCGTTGTCTATGTCTCTGCACATTGACCTTTGTTGTAAGATCTGCTATAGACATCACAAACTCTCACATCAATTTACTACAATTGGATGTGGCATCTTCCAGCTAATTTGATTTAGGAAGAAATGCACCTGGCTCTGTTTTTCCCTATAGAATGTTGAGGGAGTTCAGAGCCCTCCCAGATGCCATCTATCTGAGTAGCCCATGTGTTTTTCAAGGTCCAAGCAGTTTGTCTTCATCTTCCAAAATGTAAGCCATTACAATAGGAGAGTAGTTAAATTATTTAATACAAAAATAAACTTAACATTAGGTGCAAAACGCATACATGCATGAACATACATAAATGTATGCATACACATGCATATGTGTATATATGTATAAAGTGTGTGTGTTTTAAAATATATGTAAAAATAGATAATGTATATATACACATATTCATATATATATGCATATGTATGCATATAAAATGTAAATATGTCCCTATGTCACAAAAGTCCTTAATATTTTAATATTTTGACTTTTTTACACATCTGCCTTTTCTGGTTTTTAACATTAGGTCATTACTGGGACCCTTTGCAAGAAAAAAAAAAATTTCAGGACTTGTGAACTTTCCAGCCACTGATTTGGATCACGTGGATGAAGCAGGTTATGAAGATCAATCCTGCTGCAGTGACAGAAACATACAGAGGATGAACCACAGATTTCTGCATTCCCTTTCATCCCTTAGGTCCAAAAGTGAAACTATGATTTAATGCATACACTTGAGCCTTCTTACTACACAGGAACCTTGGGCAATTGAACAGATTAAATAACTGGGTACAGAGTTGCAGAAGGCCGCGGTGATTAAAATGAGTCTGGACATCTCAATGGACAAGTTTGGTGGGATCCTATGAGAACAGGAGTTGGCCTGAGCAGAGCCAGCAGAGGATGATCTGCACTGAGAAATACTCCAGGAGTTTCCATTTTATGATTTTTTTATGGTTTTGTTTTTGTTTTTTTTCTGGGAGGGTGGGTAGATGAGGGAAGAGGGTTGTTTACTGAAATATTATTTTCAGGACTAACTACTTCAGTTGATAAAATATACATAATAATAATAACAGTGTAAGCACAGCACACTATACTTTATTGCAATTGGAAAACCTAATTAAAATGAAGTTATTTGAAAACTCCTCCTTTTGGCTCTTCAGGACTACAATGGTTGTGCTTATTGAAAAGTAGCTTGGCAATCATCACCAGATTCAGTGTTCTTCAGGAACCCAGAAGCTTTCCCTGACACTGCCTACAGCCTGATCCTTGCATGCAGATTAAAAGTCATGCTGGATGGGTTATGGGTCTGTGCTTCAAAGTGGGAAGGGAGGTGAGGAAGGGAGCAAAATATGGCTTTGTACAGATTGGAGTCTAAGACACATGGGGTTTAAATCAGCCCACATAAGAGGGAATAATGAGTAGAACAAAGACAGCTGTTAAAAGCATAAATATCTGCTCTTAACAACAACAGTAGATATATTCTGTGTGAATTATGGCTATGGAAACAAAATGAATTAAGGTGATTGTGATGGCAGTAATTTGCAAATCAAAAAAAATGAACGGTATGTTACACAGTTTTCTGGTACTTTGATCACAAAAGCTGAAAATCTCTGTGTGAAAGTAAAAGTAAATAATTTCTTAAAAGTGGAGAACTAGACTCTGAAATACTTTGACTGCTCTATCTGCTCTTTCTTTTCCAATCTACAGACTTGGGAGTACAGACTGCATATCCAGATTAACTATTTGTATTGCACATTGTTTCCAGTTTCAATAAAATTACTGAATTATATGAAACGGCTAGAAGAACTGTTTATGCATTTGCAATCTACATTGGTTATGCCTTTACAACAAAATCTTTAAAGAATTTCTGGAAATGTTTAGGGTATTTGTGCTTTCAAACCATTTAGGGGACTATGAAGTAAAAAAAAGAATGGGTTTTGTTAAGAAAACTTGCAATGAAGCCTATGTATAGAATACAGCCATCATTTATTTAGTAGATATATTTCTTTCTTTTCTCACAGAATAATCTTTGGCAGTGGTTCCTCTTTTCAAACAGTTTGTCAGTAATTTCCATTTACTGCAGTGACACCTAATAGCAGGAGAAGCAGAGCTGACCCCCTCCCAGCTGCCTTGTTTGCTGTGCAACAAAGAGGGGGGAACCTCCTTTTAAACTGGTGGGGAATGTGTGGATTCTTTCCTCACCCCTCGAAGAGCAAACAGACTCTGCTGCGATCTGGAAAGCATTCAGCTGCAGGAACAAAAGCATCTAAGCTAAAACCACAGCCCTTAGAAAGCCACAGATCTAGCTTTGCAATTTTTTATACTCTTGTAAATGCTGAACTTTCACCAAAAGTAGGGAAAGATAGCTAGGGCTGAATATTAAAATAACTATTAGTAAAATGATAGGTAGTAGTTCTTTGTGGCATATGGTCATGACTCTACATCTGGAAGTTTCAGGCTCAAGGGGGCTAATGTTTGTGATGGACATTTTAAATTCATCTGTGCTAAAAGCTGCCAGAAAGTGAGTTATTCAGGTCAGAATAAAAGTTGGCAAGATACATGCCAAAGATGTTCAGAATTTACTTCTGTGTAACAAGCTTATAAAATACCTTTTTATGCAGCTAAGACCAGCTGGATGAAAGTTAATCAGCCAAATGCAATTATAGGAGGTGTAAGTCTTATTAATGCATAAGGAATTCTCATGGTACTACTGGACCATTCCAGATGTGCTGAGGCATAATGAGTACAGCATAACCTTGATCAAGAAGCCAATCTGTCTGGTCTCTTCATCTCTTCTAATAATGTATATAATATTTACTTGCCATGGCTCAGCAGGGACTAATAGAAGTAATAGGTTCTCATTCAAATGTAGACTTCATTTTCTAATAAAGGTAGCTTGGTATAAGCCTGAAATGACAAAATTTCACTTCATCTATAGTAGAAAATTACATTTCTTTAAACATGAAGCTAACCAAAGGCAGGTCTTATCTAATATTCTGGCTAGGACAGGTGTGTTTTGATGCTGTTAAAGCCAAACAAAGTGATCAATTTTGTTTTGGACCAGTGGCAGGTATTTTTTACTGAAATATGGACAGCCAGCTTCGAGGAGTGGGGTCCTCCAGACTGCTCCAAAGTGAGATGGCAGCCAGGAGGGCTGGGAAGGAAGACCAGACTGCAAATCTTGGGAGAAAATTTGGGACCCATGAAGACAACAAGAGATTTGTTTGGGGTTTTGTTATATCATACTGTGGCAGAATTCTTCTCTGTTGGTTTTGAGGGATCTTGAGAAAAATCTACCAGCTGTGTCTTACTAAGGCACTTCTTCCTCTGTACATCAAGACAAAAAATTTTTAAAAATTAAAAAAAAAAAACAAACAGAAAAGGAGCTTTGAATCTGACCTGCCTACCCAAGCTAGCTATAAAAAAACTATCCCAACTCTGTTTTTACCTTCTGATTATGAACATGGCATTCATAGAGCAAATTTCTTACCTGCAAATGTGTTATTAACTGGGTAGCCACAGGGACACCAACCCTCAGACATTTGCACAACTCCTTGACCACCAGTAATTATTTCCCATTACAAGGGCTGCCAGCAACCTCCACACTATGCTGTTGTTCTGGCAGTATTCTGGCATCTAAAAAGACCACAACAAATCCACGTCTTTCCCATTTGTATTGACATTCCCCAAAGGAGGCATGGTTCTTCTTAGGGACCTATTGTCCTCTTTGTACATACAGTCAGCTCCCATTAATCTCATTAATGAGACCTACATTCCCAAAGTGGAAGGAAAAAAATCAGCTGGAAGGAAAAAAAGATTTCCCTGGAAGACAAGAAGGGAGCTAAGGAGACCATTCAGTCCTCCATGTCTCTGCTCCCCTCCCTGCAGTTACCCCAGAAATGCCATGGGGAACACCCATGGACCTGCACAGCAGAGTGGGGCCACCCATCCACCCCCATCAGCTCAGCCCATGACTGATTACACATGTAGGAGGGAAAGGAAGGAATAGGGAAGAACAGGAAAGAAAACAAGTGCAGTGTCTATCTTCCTGCAGAGATCAATGTCTGGTGACATTTAGTAGGTGTTTCTTATGGTTCTTGGAAAACACACGGGCAGGAGGAGTGACTGTGATGCATTCACTTGTGTGGGCGGCATTTTCATCTCAGGAGAGGAGACATAATCAGCCATTTAACCTTTCACATTTTTTAATAAATTTCACTGAATCAAATCTGGAAACACTGTTGCAGGCTTGAAAAACACTCATTTTGCTAAACTGCTTGGGAATAAAACTTAACCAACAGTCTTTGCTGGAAGAAATAGGTTCTCAGATGTAGGAAGTGGTACAGCCCAGGCTGAGTAATTACTGTGTCTTACTGAAGCTCACATTTCCTGCCCTCCTGGTGCTGTCTGAACAATGGACCTTCTCCCATCTCCTGTCTGGAGGTGAGGTACCCCTTACCTCTCCTTTCCCAAGAGCAAGCAGAACTACAATCCCAAAAAAGTGGCACTATTTCCCTGATCTAAAGATCAGGCAGCTGCCTCTGGGGCCTCAGAGTCCTAGAAGATGGCCCCAATATAGAGCACTGTGGCTGCTGTGAGTTTTATCTGGGTGTGTACTGCTGAGAAATGCCATCGTGGATGTACGTGAAACAGAAAGTTTTCTCAGGCCTGCAGTGACAGAAGTATCTGCTTCTAAGCCTGCAAGGCTTAGAAGAAAAGAGAAGCCAGATGGATTCAGGATGACATCCAGGAGTGAGTAAATCAAGCTTTTCACCCAGGGTCTGAAGGGGCTTGCAAAAGGGCTTGCCCCATGTGAGGAGCCTGGAGCCATGCCTCTTGCTGGCCCACATGCAGGTATCAGGCAGCCAGTGCTTCTGGGCAGAGGGGAGTCCTGCACAAAGCAAGCACAAAGCAAGCTCCTCAGCCAGGTCAGGATGTCAGGGGTGGAGCTGGGACATGGGCACGTTTTTTGTCCCCCATGCACTGTGGTGCCCCTGCCACCAGCTCTGGATGAATGCTGACACAAATGGGAAATAGGGTAGGAGTAAAGTAAGGTGGAAGGTGGGGATGGATGTGCAGAGTGGGGATGTGGGAATACGTTCAGCCTTGGTGCTCTGAGTCATCCAAGAGGGCTGGTGCCAAGGAACTGCTCTGCTGTGACTGAAAAATTGAATTTTGCCTGTGCTTACTGGGAAGACTTGAGTCAGCCCTGCATCTGCTACTATATTAAAATAAAATATTTCCCAGATTATGTGTCATTATTGCCTCTATTGTCTATGTCAAATGAGCCCAGTGTTTTTTCAGAATTTGAGACCTGATGATAGAGCATTCAACAATCTGTGTCCCAACAACCTGTGTCAGAGATTGAATTTAATTGCTTGTCATCCATCCAACACTTTGTGAACTGTGGCTGTAGCCCCCCAGATGTATGGCAGGACAGTGTGGGTAGAGGCAGAGAGGCAGAGGGAGGATGCCTGCCCAGGCAGGCAGCACTGTGGCTGTCAGCAGTACACATCAGTTACTGGCACTTCATCATGCACTGAAGGGTAAGGATATTCTTCAGGGATAAGTTGAACAGAGGTTGCCTTAATTATATGCTTTAGTCAGTCCTTCAGCAGAGTTTCTTCCTGGGCAGCAAAGGGCCCTCCAAACACAGATCATAGTATCCACTACACCTCCTCTGTGGTTAGCTCTGCTGGTTAGCTTTGTACCTTCTTTCCCACAGCAAAGGGTTTTCCTGGGAGCATAGCTGTATCAGGAGAGAATGGAAGCTGTACACAGGGGCAGACCCTTGAACTGGGAAGCACAAGATCCCTTACTCAGTACACAGGGTGCAATTTGCTTAACAGGCAGCCTCGTTCTACGGGCATAACATGGCAATCGAAGTCTGCCCTGCTCCTGTGCCAGGTCTGGGCTGCCTGCTGCAGCCCACCAGCCTTGAAGGGCCACTCACAGGTGAATTGCATGGAGGGATGCTGCTCCTGTCAAACTGTCTCAGCCTCTGCACATCAACAGATGCTCATCAATCATATATCCAAACTATACAATACACTTAGAACTGTGCAGGACACTTCATCCACGTTTTTTGGAGAAGCATTTCAGATTCAGCCGGTGGAAAATGTTTAATATTATCAGTCCCCCATGTTACAGAGCTTGCCTGGACTGAGCTTTGGAACCTTTGTGGATATTTCCTCAGGCAAGCAGGGAAAAAAATGGATGCACAAAGTCTGAAATAAAAGCTCAGCATACAGTGAGAACTTAACACTAAGGAAAGTCCTTTTGACCAGTGAAAGAATGCATTTCTCCTAACTATCCCTGAACTGAGCTGCCTTTGCATGCCACTGGGACATCACTGGAGCCTGCACTCCTGCTCCTGAATCCAGATCCATAGCTTTCATCTGTACACATACAGCCTTTGATGTCAGCCACTGGCCTGTGGAAAAGCTTTGAAGCCTTTGAAGTCACTTTTTTGTTTAGCAGACTTACTGTATTTTGTAAACACATGATAACCAAGCCAAAACCCATTAGAACAAAAATGGCTGGAAATTTCCTGCTAACATCCCATCCTGGTGAATATGCTGAGCACAGAGGTTGCTGGTGAGAGGACAGCTCTTGTAGACCCTGATGAGCTTGTTTGTCACTCAGTGCTGGAGGCATTTTGTGCACTGGGTGGTAAGGCACTGAGAGGCATTTTAGGATTCTGGGTGCTGGGAGAGTTAATAATCTGTGCTGGGCAGAAGACACAGCTGCCTCACTACTATTTCAGTGTTTAAGCTAAGAAGATCAAGGAGGAAAGCCACTACCTTAGACAGATGTTAAATCTGCTCAACCAGAAGTGTGGGTTGACATTATGGAAAGAAGATCCAGAACTGCAAAGTTTGGAAATACATCTGAAAAATAAGATGTTCTTCAGTGTGCAAAATTTAACTGGAAATCTAATTACTAAAGATTTTTTTTTCATTGGTGTGAGATGTCCTCATCTCAATTTCCAGTAAGTACAAGATACTAAGAGATGAGCCCTCCCATGTTGTTAGGTCTGTTTTGCTTCCAGCCACTGAGTAAACCCAGATGTCTGTATGTAGATACACACTTTTATTTTTAAAAATCAAATTGAACCAAACCAACCAAACAAACAGAAAAAAAAAAAGCCACAAAAAACTAGATCTAGAACTTTCCATAATATTTTGCCATTCATTTAGTTCTAGAAATCTGCAAAAGCTGGCTTCAATCCAAGTTTTATTTTTTCAAAATCATATCTGAAATTCTGAGCAAGGGGCACAAATGTTAATGTTACTTTGATTTCAGTGTGATTTGAGACTCTTTATTTTTCAGAAAGAAAGGAATCAGCTGCACACCCTGATGAAGAACTGTAATGCTAAACATGAAGTCATTTACAAATTGGAATGACTGACTGTCTGCAAAATGGTGAAAGCTGCTCAAATTGTTCAGCCAAGACCTGCTGGGAGGAAAAAGAGAAGTCAGATTTCGGAAATAATTTACAGCTCCCTCATTTACAAGCTGCTCTGGCACCAGGGAAGCCGAAGTGTTTACAGAGCTGCTCTAAGTGCCCAGAGCTGCTGCAGGGCTCAGGCTCCGGGGAGAGGGGAGCAGCATCCCGGGCACCAGCTGCTCTCTCTGTGATGCCCTGTGCCTCAGGCACAAGCTGGCTGAGCATCCTTTTCTAACCTCTCAGAGAAATAAGCCTAACACAGGGAAAAACTGAGCTGCCTCGAAAAAGCTGCTTTCTATCCTTTCTGCTTATGCTACGTATTTAATCCAGGAGGAAAAGAAATGCTTGTCCATGTCTAGTTGCTCAGAAACCCTTTGCTCTCCTCAAGCGATGTTGGGAGCAGCTGGATGATCGGCAATGCGTGGTCTGATGAGGGAGTGTTGGTAATACTTTTTGGAATGCACTGCTTTCCCAATAAATTATCTCCAAATAGACCCCCCCCCCCCCCCATCTTTTTCTCCATATTTTGAAAAAACTCACTCTAGGTTTACATATCACCCTATCTTCCGAAATTTCAAGCAACATTTCTTCTTTCCAGGGCTCTATGTTTATCACAGAAAATCATATCTGTTACCCAAGTGTTACATGTGTTATCCTTGGACCCTTAGTTTTATTTAAATGAAATCCTTTAATAAAGGATAAATTTTTAAAAAAAATCTACTAATCAAATCCCTTATTCATCACATATTATGAGGGGCAAGGTCTTAAGGGGAAAGGGATTGTTTCTCTTAACAGTAAAAGTAGTAAAAAACTTGTATAAGCTTCTACCTTGTATCTTTGGAAAGTGTACATTTGGTCACCCTTTTGTAATTAGACTTTTTGGAAAAAGATATTATGGTGCAAATCTGTGCAGGAATCAGTTTGGTTCCTTTCAGTAAGCATGTCTGTTACAATTACAGCCAATTTCCAAAAACCTCTTAAAAACCCAGCTGTATCAGTCTCTTCTCCTGGCTACTGATTTTCCCACCCCCCACCCCAGGAGCCAGCTCTTTCTGGGTGCCTGGCTCTTCCTTGTAGGTTCCTGTTTGGGAGACCCTGAAGAATGCCCTGTGCTGGCACAGCCCATCTCTCTTTCTAAGGTGTCTCAGTATCAGGGACTGACAAAATGCTTTAAATCATTCCTTAGGTCAATGTTCTTCATAGCCCAATAAGTCAAAGCCAAGTTGTGATCAGTTCTACCTTCAATTTGACCACGTCATTATAATCCTTTTCTTTCCTCCTTTTTTTTTTTTATATTTGCTGTTAGTTAAGGATTTGAAGGAAACTTTTTTCAAGAAGCTAGAAATCTTAAACAACAAAAACCCTGCACATTGCCTCCCTCCAAAAAAACAGAACAAAACAAAACACCAACAAAACACAACACAAACAAAAAGCAAGAACAGTGCATCTACACTGGAAAATTGAAAGAAGACCTTTAAGGTCCTATTTCTGTTATCAAGCAAAAAATGCAAAGCAGCTGGAGACTGACCTGAATCTGGACACTGGAAAAAAGGGCAGAGGAGGAAGGGAAGAGAGTGGCAGCAGAGAGGGGAGGCAGAAATGTCCCTTATCAGCAACAGGGCATGGATCAAACCTGTAATGCTTGATGCCAATTGAAATCGTGCACAACATGAAAAACATAAACAGCCTAATAATTTTAATACCTATAAATTATATTAGAATTACCTGAACTTAGTCATTACTCTTCTTAGTTAAATATATTTACTACAATATTCTTTTGCATTATAGGAAAGGTTTAATTCTGTGTGGTTCCAAATAGTAGAGGCATATTCCCACCAGTAATTCAAAAACAGAACAAGTGATGGTGCAAACACACTGTATGTCACATATTTAAGGCTATTTTGCAAATGTTACTTCTGAATACTCATTTCAAGGAAAAAACCTGATTTTTTCATCCACCTCAAAACAAAAAAAACACTGCCTATGTCTTAAGGCTCATAAGTGCAATGTGTAAAAGGAAAACATAAACAGCAGTAATGCTCCAAAAGTTGAACTGCTGTGGGGTGTCTGAAATGCGTGAGTCCTGATGCTGCCCTGTGTGATCTCGTGTCAGGTGCAGATCGAGAGCTGCCCCGCACATTCCTCACAGCCCTGAGCTGCCGTACAAAGCCGCAGCCCGAGGTTGTTAAGTTCAGTAGGAGCAGGAATGAGCCATTGATGCTGCTTGAAACAAGGGAAAACAATAGGTCTTTAAGACAGCTCCCATTGCTGAATGTAAATTGTTTTTTAATAAAAAGTAGACAAAACCAGATGATGTCAGAAGAATTCCTCCCCTGTGCCACCCTGGAGATTGTTCAGCAAACTGCAAGGGGCGCATACATTTTGGGGAAGCCTTTCTGGGTTTCTCATGCCCATTGCAGCTGTACACTGGAGTCCACAGGCCCATTCTTGCATGCCAAATTCCTTATTTACAGCACGACTACAGCTATAAAAATGCAGCACGTTAGGTCTGTGGGGTGGGACTCACAGGCAGCAAGTACAGGTATTTTGATTCTGCCTTTAACTGCACTTTATGGGACATTCCACACTTCATTTGCTGTCTTTACTGTTTCCTCCCTCTCATCAGCACTTGTTTTCCCCAGCTCTTGTGGTGGTGAATCCTCTTGTAGATTAACAGAAATCACACAAAAATACAAACCCATCTGTGCAATGATGTGCATACCTGCACACAAGACAACCATGTGTGCACATGTTTGCTTATGCATGTGATTCCATGTACACATGTAGAGGGTGTGTAGAGCTGTGTGTGTACACACAGAGTCATTTTTTTGGAGTGAGATGCCTTGCATTGGTAAATTGTGTTAATGAGAAATAGATTTTCAAACCAATAAGTAATGGCCTTTTTAGACAATCTATACATTAGCAGTTCATTTTTGATCATTTCTAGGACACTTTTCCCCAGCAGTTGCAGTCATCCGATTCCATGTGTTGTATCTGTATTAAAAATAGCACAATTCCCTGAAATTCCTTCTGTATTTTCTTCAAACACAAGGGACAAAGCACACTCCCTAATATATTTTATGGGCACACTCTCTTTGCAATATTTCCTTTGCAAAGGTCCTGCTCATATTTGTATCTTATTACTTTTCTTATACTGGATTTATTGATAGTTTCTAACAAAAATATGATTTCAGTATATTTACGGAACAAAACTCAATATAACAGACCCAAATTCAATTTTTTTTCATCAAAATGGTGAACAATAAAGAATCTAAAGTCTTCAGTTCAGACACATAGCATCAAAAACACCTATATTGTTAAAAGAAATAACTCAATAACAGGGAAGTGATAGATATTACTTAAAGAACAGCATTAACTTTGTTACCTTATCTGTGTTTCTAATAATCCAGACCATGACTTTGAGACTTACAAGTATTTTGCTCCTGAACTATGTATAATTTCAGTCATGTTCCGTAAATGGGGAAAATTAATGCCTATGCATTAAGAAGCATTTATTGCACATTGTTACTGTTGGTGACATTGTCCTATCTATTTAGTTGCATCCACATGAGGGGGTTGTGTTGGAGTTCTGCCATACTTGTTTCATAAATGCTTTTCATTTATAGGGGGTTTTGTGGTTCATGGTTCTTGGGTTTTTCTTTTGCTAAAAGTTCATATTCTGCATTTCTAATGGATTACTTTCAAAGAAATACCGTGGAGCTAGTTTGGGGTTGGGGGTAGGGTTGTGTTTTGTTTGTTTTTCTATTGACCACTAGCTAAAGGTTTGATTAATAACTTTGGTTAACAATAGATTTTTAGTTAAATAGATAAATGAATTCATTATTTACCTGTTCTTATTCTCATGTGTATTGCCTAGTGATGATTATAGCTGTTTTAGAAATGATCCTTATTTATGGTATGTTGCATCATCCAGAGATGTAGTAATGATTTTAGATTTTCCACCTAAATTACAGGGCACTTTCCACTGAAAATGGTAAACAATATTACAAACTTAAAAAAAAGAAGTAATCTGATTTCAGGGAAGAGGGAACCCAGTGAAAGATGTGTGCTTTTATAAGGATGGACAATGGAAAGCAATATAATAACTCCTAAGTTTGATTGTTCAAATATATTCTGCAATACAGAGAGCTGCATGCAGGCTGGAGCAGGCATGGGGCAGGAAGGTTAAGTAGAAGAGAAGGCACAATACTTCAGATTGGCAGTAGACTGCAGCAAGAATAATCTAATCAAAACTAAATTCAATTATCTAGTCCCAGGGCAGGCTCCTGGGACTGCTGCACTGAATGCTAGCAGAGCTCCTCCTAGACATTTTTCCCCAGTCAAACTCACATGATGAATGCAGATGAAATTTGAAATATGAAAATCTGAAATAATTTATGGAAGTTGTCAGAAATTTGGCCTGCTTGTGGTGTAATTTCCTCTGAGACGAGGCAGGCTGGCTCATTGCTTCTAGTCTCAGAGCAGTTGCTGGTCTTCCAGTGGATGGATCAACCCCTTTAAAATGCTCTTCCAGACAAATTACAGCTCATTACAGACAGCCTTGCACCATGCCATTATGTCAGAGGAAATCTTTTTTCATTTGCACAAATTTGCTTGGAATTCTCATATTTATTTGAGCATCCATTATCAAATCTGAACATTGAATTATCCACAATTATTTTCTGGGTAGGCGGATGTTTGTGTATATGGAATAGATAGTGACTGTGTAGATATACAAATATATACAAATATTACAGCATTACTGAAAATCCTCCTTATTTCAAACAACTGCATTTATGCAGTAAGTAGAACATATATACCTACATACATACATACATATATATGCTGTTCCCTCAAGATGGCCTTTTAGGAGGTGTTTTTACTTTCTCAAAGGAGGCAGCTACAGAAACCAGCTCACTTCCCAGTGACTCAGAGCCTGTTCTTTGCAGCAATCACAATTAGAACTTTTGACTGGCCACACGTAATTCATGTATGGTCTGGCCACATGTGAGACATCCACAGTTATTATGTACTTTAAATTATATTCTGCAACAAACATGCTGTCTCTAGCCCAGTTGTGCTCACATCTAGCACACCTCCCCCCTCTCCTGTGTGCTGAGATTGTGAGTAAGCACTGGCATGCAAGAAAATAGAAGGGGCAGTGATGGGACATATTCTGAAGCCTTCACTCCTTTGCTCTCAGGCAAATTTTGACTCAGGACTGTGAGTTAAATTATGTGCTCAATACTAATATTTTCTCATTGCCTAACATTGTTACTAGGCTGCTGATATCACAACTTTATGTTTTTTTCAACATTGGAAATATTCATTAGTAAAAGGATTTTACAAGTGCTCAATCCAGTGTGAAACTGTCCCTTTGGGTTTCCCATCAGGAAAACCAGAATAATTTGATCTTGTTCCTGTGGATAGGAGTTGCTACAGAGAAGTAGACCAAAGTACCATTGAGACCATTTTTGGCTTTTTGATCACTGTCAGTGTTAAATATCTAAAATTCTTGGTGCTCCTGAGAATCTCTGTCCAACAAGAATGAGAGTATTACTGCATTACTTTCAGTGAGTTTGAAGGATTTAATTTAAAATATGATGAGTTTCCTCTCTGTTTTAAGAAAAATTCTATTGCAAATACTCTCAGGTCCCCATATAAAAGTTTGGTCATATAAAAGTTTTTAATTGTCTTTTGTAACTTATTATATAAATATCCTTTAGCTTACTTATGATCTATCCCAGCACTGGAGTTTCCATCCTGTTATTATTTGTGTCACGTGAACTTCTCACAAAAATCTTGTTCCAACCTTCACAGACCAAGAGCTGTAGGAAAACAGAGGGCACGACTGGTTTATTCATGGAATTCACCTAAATATTCTTTCATTATTCAGTCAGATAATTAATCACCAAGAAAAGTCTCACAGTGTGATAAGATCTCACACAGTCTGGATTTTATAGACAACTGAATTTAGGACTGGTATTTGTATTTTCTTGAGCTAGAGTTAGGTTTGAGAACTCTCACAAAACACTGCAGCAAAGCAAGCAGAGCTCAGTTTAATGAGCTTCAAGTGCCCCTCACATTCACTCAGAGCCCTCTCTGCTCAGCTGTCCAGTGTCCTGCTCTCAGGGTCCCTGCTCAGGTTTTGGCAGAAGCCTGCCCAGTGCTCAGGAAGAAGGTGCTCCAGCCTGGGCACAATTGCCTGCAGGTCCTTTCACTCCAGATCTTGCAACCACAGCCTTTGGGAGAGGTATGGGGTCTGACAGTCTGGAATGTTCAGGGCCAGGTCGGACAGGGATTTGAGCAACCTGGTCTAGGGAGGTGACGTTGCATGGCAAGGGGGTGGGAACAAGGTAATATTTAAGTTCCCTTTAAACCCAAACCATTAATTCTGTGATTCTGTGACTCTGAATAACTTTAGTGGACCACCTTTTTGATTTTTGTTATCTATAGAATAGGGAGAAGGGCACATGTTAATATGTTCATTCTTCTTCCCCTCAGTATTGTAAATCATTGTGGTGATGCATTATTGAAGATGTGCATTTGTCGTTTTGACCCATTTCCTTTTTCATTACTTCTCCAGAAGATAATTAGAGGAAGTTTCCTGTTTCTCAGACAGAAAGAATTTTTTCTAGTCACCAGATTATTTTAAGAACTCCTTAATAGATATCTTTCACAACATTAGTCAAATGTATGCTGATCAGAAAACTTTCCATCCCAGAATATTTTATGTTTTGTGATATATCCAGCTTTCTGCTCCACATGTTTCCCTTGTTACTTCATCAAATCATCTGTTTATATGAGAGGACCTCTCCTCATGTGGCTTTTTGCTCCGTATTCAGTCTCTCAGTGGAAGTTGGATATGGCTGAACTGTTTTTTGTATGGACAGCGCTCAGGACAAACAGTTCAGTGACCTCAGGTGAGTTACTTCTGTCTGTCTTGGGACAGCACCTGGGCAGAAAGGGCTCCATCCGTGCTGGCAGCTCCACCAGATGCTGTCATAAACACATGATAATAAGGCATGGTTCTACCTGCAAGGACATCACTGCAAGTAGATAGCTGTTAGTGACTTGCAGGTACTTGCAGACACTGGGAGGCCAACTTGATTCCACCAAACTACTCCAACCTTGGACACCCTTAAAACATCTATTTGTGCTGGTCCTAAGAGGTGTGAGTCTTTGTAAAGAGGAATTGGCAGTGTGTCAGGATGATAGCAGAGCAAGGATGAATCCTAATTGATCGTGAGGCTTATGAACATTAGCCAAATGTGGTCATTTGTGCAATTAATGCAATGATGCTGAGAACAGCAATATCTGGTACTTTATTGTAATTGTCTGAACAGAATTTTGAACTAAGAAGGAGTAATTTTGCTACAATGAAAGTTATTTATTTTAAAGATACATAATGATATTAGGATTTCAAAAACTAGAGCCACAAACCCATTAAACTGAGAAAGCTTTGAGCTATTTTATGTCTTGTATTTGCATTTTACTTATAATAAATATAAATTGTGAATATTCCCTTTAAAAATGTCAGAAGAAAAAATAATTACCTAGGAATCACAAATTTTGTTTATTGGGATTTCTGTTTCTTTTCGTGCTACAAATTTTAAAATATTAATGAAATTATTTCCCAAACCCCCTCCATACCACTTGATAGTGCTGTCAGGTTGAAAAAAAGAAAAAAGTCACAGAAACATATAACTGATTTAGGTCAGCACATTCTTTCATCTGGATAGCTGCTGCATGGTTGGAATAGGCTGTAGCCTCCCAGCTTCTCTTTGCTGCAGGAAACTTTGTAATAGCACTTAAATAAATAAAGAGACTGGGTAGGAGATTATTGCTTTCATTGTGCCATTGTATATGTGTATTATAGAGTCACCCCGTAGATTGACACAATTAGCTGAATGCAGGACAAGACAAATGTTGTATATGACAGTGGGGTAGTATTGAAAGATGACCCCATATCTGGAGAGCTGCGAGTTATGGATCCATTGATGGCTGTAACCAGTGTTTGGAAGCGTGGCTGTTAAATTTTGCCTGCTGGCTTCTGGCTGCTGGCCTGCCAGCCTGCCTGCCTGGGCAACCGCGGGCTGAATGGAGCTGCAGGCAGCTTCGGCACTTTGTTCTCCTGTCATAGAAACCCACCACTGACAGGAGGAGCCTCTGCCAGGCCCAATGGGGATGCAGCACCGCGGATCTTTGTTGCTCACTTCACTGCCTGTGCTGCTGCTTTGGAGCAATCCAAAGGGCCAAGACACTTTCAAATGTTTGTGCATGCAGCATTGGATGAGAAAAGAGACTGTCCACGAAGAAGATATCCTGAAAAAATGAGATTTCTAATAAAATATAAAGCATTTCCTCCACAAAGAAAATAAGACCATAATAATATATGCAATGGTGATGGTTCAGAATCTCTGCCAGCCATTTTCTTTTTAGATGCACACATGTGCAATCAAAACGTATGCTATAGATAGCAAACTCAAAGTATCCAGCCTAGAAGATGCTGGCAGAAATTCCTGTCTACTTTGCTTTGACTATAGCTATAAATATTTTATATTCTTCAGTCTTTCATGACCATTTCACCTGTAAACAGAAAGGCCAATATATTTCCCTGTTAAAAAACAAGCCCTCCAAACTGTAAGCATTTTAAGGAAATATTTAATGCATTTATCAGGAGAATTATTTAGGAGACCTCAGATACTTTTTGTCTAAATTCCTGAGTAAATAAGAGTTCTGCAATCCTACTCTCTGGGCTGTGTGTTGCTGCACGTGTTTGCCCAAGCAAGTGCCCTAACACGGGAACCCAGAGGACAGCCTGAAATCAAATGACAGCAAGACAGCAGATGATATGTTCCCTGCAATCTTGTAAAATGGGTAAGGGTTCAATTTTTTTCTGCTAATAAAAAATGTCATTTTGAGTTCAGACTGTGTGAAGCAGGGAGTCTACCCAAACAAGTCTTTTCAAATACATTCATCAGAAAAACAAATCTAGCTGCAAGCTCATAAGAGATGGTCACATTCTAGAAAGCTCTTGAGCATAAGCATCTACTAAGAAAAGAATATTGTCTCTGACTCCATACAGCAAAATCTAGGCACACAGTTGGCTTTCTTGGGGAAGTCACTCCTACCTCAAGTCCCAAAATGCTGGTTACTAAACATGTCTCTCACAGGTCTTATCTGTGTAAGCCACTGACCTGTTTCATTTTGATGGAGGAAATTCTGTTTGGAGGAAACTAGAAGTTTTTGTCAGACTTTTCCAAACTAACACCTGTTTACAGTACTGGTGAAACAGACAAGTACAGTCTGAATGCAATGTATCACTTGACCCTGCACTTCATCAGAGGAGTATTCTGGCTGTGCACAGATAACTCTGTCATATAAAGCAGTCTCTGTTGACATAAGCTGAAAAAGACCTCATATCACTGTGGGGTTTTCTTATTACTGATGAGGTAGGAAACATTTTTTGGATGAGAAGACCACAGAAGCCTTCACTTCCTTGGTTTGCATCAAATCCCTGTGGAAGGAGGAAACTTATGAAGAGTTCCCATCAAATTAGTGAATCAGGAAGAAGATGGACTTTTGAACCTCTGCTGAACTCCTCATAAAGTACTGTCAGTCTCCAGGCCTTTGCATTATCCACTGCCTCTGCTGTGGTCCCATGGATGTTGTACTGGCAGAAATCCCCCTGGCTGGTCACTGCCACCAACTTTCTGGGATTTCACAACCCCTTTCTCTTCCACTTTGCATATTTGGGAGAGAAAGAAAGTTCCCAGGACAAAGACACCAAATATGAGGCAATGATTTTAACGAAATCATGGATTTCATGAAGGACTGAGAGTTAAAGTTGTCAGGAGAGTAACTAACTGACCCATTCTGTAGAGTTAGAGTGCCTGTGCAGCAATTTTTGTAGTGACACTGGGAAGGAGATTGGGACACTTGGGTATTCCTTCTGCAAGGAGCCTGCAGATGTTGGTATTCCTTGCCAGGAGGCAAGAGACTGTTTAGTATTAGCACTAAACTAGAGAGGAGACAGGGATTTGGCTGGTGGCAGGGAATCAGACTAGCAATTATCAGACTTGCATTCTGATCTTCATTTCATTCCACTGAGTCCTGGTTTCCAAGTCAAACTATGCACTGTTTGTTATCTCATGGCACTTTTTTTGCTTCAAAAAAAGTAAATAAACAATTCTCACCCTGACAATGTTGCCAAACTGTGAAATTCGGTGTGCATTATGAGCTCCCGGAATTCACCAGTAATTGAATACAAAATAACAGTTTTTTTTAATGCCCTGCTTATTCATTAATACTTGTAAAATGCTCTGAGATGTATAGTAGGATAGAATATGCTGTAACGTTCTTCCTATTAACGAAATCAAGATAATTTAGAGATAAAAGGAAATTGATAAATGTAATAGAGTTTGTATCTAGGAAGAAACAACCAGCAGTTTCTCTTTTCATCGTTCCAAATGTCTTTGGTTTTCAGAGACAAATTGAACTGTACTAATAATTTCATTTAACTCACTGATTTCTTTTGTCCTGTTTTATTTTTTCCCAAAGCACTATTGCTTTTGCAAGACAACAATAATCATGACTCAGCCTTCATACACATTTCTTAATAAAGTTGTTCTCTTATTTGTCCTTAACTTCCCAGCACTGAGGAAAGGTAAAAACTTAGTGCTGAGTTTTCTATCCAACTGTTTTGTTCTTTACCTTTGCTGCTAACTACTAATGTGAATACTCCCAACCCCAGGCAGCTGATGAGAAGGATTCAGTTCACATCTGTAAGGGTTCCTATTTTGTGTCTCTCTTGAATCTGTTCATTCTGCAGGTATAAATAGCTCCTTGGAAATCAGTAGGATTTCATAAAGAGAACAAGATTTTCACTTTGCTGACTGCAGTGAGAGTTTTATCTGATTCGGGATTGAGGTGTTGGTCCCAACGGTGAATGATCAAAGCCAAAGTGGTAAGAGATGAAGTGAAAAAATGAATAGTGATCCTTTTCCCCTTACAACCTGTTCTCATTGCTGTATTGAATTCTGCCTCTGTACAAATAATTCAAACCATCTCTTTTCATGATGTATTTTCAAGCACTATTAAAGGGAAAAAGACTGTTTCTAAAACTTTGCTATTATTGAGAAATACAAGATACTGTAGAGGATTTTTTATTCATTACAGGAACCCTAACTGCAGGGTTCCAAAATATTTTTGTCCTTGCAATCAGACCATATTTGCTTGTTAAGGTGAAAGGCACAGACAAGGTTTAGAAGATCACTCCTTAAGAGGAAACATTTTTATGTAGGAATTTTCCCCACCACCGATGTACACAATACTTGGGCATACAGAAGGTGAGTTTTTGCATACATATACTCTTTGCACATTTTAACCAGTGAATTGATTACTTCAGTGGGACCTCAATGAGTCTCTTCCATGTAGACAATTATGACCAAGAGGATATATTTGCATCTCAGTCTTTATAAACCCAGAGCTTTTCCATCTAGTCTTTACATGGCAGTAGTTTTAGTTTACCTCAAAGGAACAATTAAAAAAATAATAAAACAAAACAAACAAACCAACAAACAAAAAAGCCAAACAAAAAAAAAAACCAACAAAACTAACCCACAAAAAACTAAACCGGAGGAGGGTTTATACACAAACCTAGTCATGCCACCATAACAGGACACTTGTCACTCTCTCCTTTCTTGTCAGGATTCAGGACCCAGTTTTTTGCCCTGCCTGCCAGAATGGCTTTCCACTACCAGCATTATCCTACTATAGGGCAACAGTGGATGACCGCCACAATGTTCACCTTCTCTGGGGACAGGGCTTGGCTGATATTTCTCCCTTCCACTAAAAGAGTGGCCAGATCAGCTGAGAAGCCTTAGGGACCTCAAAACTCCATGGAATATGACATCAAATCTGTAGGCCCTCTTCCACCCTTCCATTTGGGACTTTGAAGACACCAGACATTTTAACATCCTTTATTTGATCTACTTTTTAATTACTATTGCAGCAGCCACAGCTGTTGGCTCACTTTTCTCCTGCTCACATATGAGTATGATGGGGGTGTATGGGGCATATTGCAGGTGTGCCATTACACCAGAGAGGGATTTTGTCTCAACAGGCACCATCTCCATCACCAAAGCCCTGGGCAGGGGCACGCTGAGATAAAGGGCAGACCCCTATTCCCTCACTCGTGGGCCCATAACCTTTGACCTGTGGGCCAAGCCAGGACAGGTCCCTGCTCTGGCAGGCAACTGCGTGGGCTGGGGCTGGCAGGGCTCCACGGGGTGTGAGAGTGCGTGCATGCCTCTGTGTGTGTGTCAGGAATGCCCCTTTCACACGTGTGTGTGTGAGTGTGTCAGGAATGCCCCTTTCACACGTGTGTGTGTGTGTGAGGGTGTCAGGAATGCCCCTTTCACTGTGTGTGTGTGTGTGAGAGGGTGTCAGGAATGCCCCTTTCCCGTGTGTGTAAGGGTGTCAGGAATGCCCCTTTCACTGTGTGTGTGTGAGGGTGTCAGGAATGCCCCTTTCACTCTGTGTGTGTGTGTGAGGGTGTCAGGAATGCCCCTTTCCCGTGTGTGTGTGTGTGTGAGTGTGTCAGGAATGCCCCTTTCCCGTGTGTGTGTGTGTGAGGGTGTCAGGAATGCCCCTTTCCCGTGTGTGTGTGTGTGTGTGAGGGTGTCAGGAATGCCCCTTTCACCCGCCTCACCTCCCCGGCAGCGCGCTCCTGCCTCAGGCGGCTGGTGGCTCAGTGCCTTGGCTGATTAGGTAACAACAGAGCACCTTCCCTCCCTGTTTCCTCTCAATGCACTTGGGCCACGGCTTTTCAAGGAGCCCGGCCCTGCCACTATCCAGCCATTATAACGGGATGTATGGGGCTTTATCCATAAAAAGCTCAGCCTTGCCCCAGGCTTCATCAATCATTTAGACCGGTTCAAATCCCCTTCATCGTGTTCCGCCTCATTAAACCTATCGAGCGAGACTGAAGAGAGTTTGTATAGGTCCAGAATGCCTGTACACTCCTCTCTATCTCAGATAGCGCGGACAGAGAAAAAAAAATAAAAAGAAGTCGAAGAAAAAGGCAAAAAGGCAAGGAATCGATTAAAAGGGGTATCTCTCCCCTGTCCGCTGCTTTCGCCGGGCGTCCGCTCCTGACGGTGGCTTGTGGAGCCCCTTCACACTCCGCCGGGGCTGCTGGCCCCGGGGACACCCAGCAGCCATTGAACTGCCCGCAGGTGTAAAGGCCGGGGCGATGCGGTCTGCCCTGGCCCCTCTGATCGTCTGCAGCCACGGGAGGAGAACAGCCCCGTGCGCATCCCTGCAGGCAGGGAGAGAATGGGCCGGCTGCCACTGGGTCCCGTGCCAGCCTTCTAAAATAAACGAATTATTTTATCCCCTGGGAGAGAAAGAGAAATGAGCTCCAGCAAAACGGTGCTGATTGTTATTTGTCCTTATATTTTTATTCTGACGACGTCAATCGCCAAACGTGTCGGTGCCTTGCCCCTGTTGTTGGCCCTCCCCGGGTGGTGATGCGCCGCCGGCCGGGATGCTCCGCTGCGTCGGGGCTGCGCTTCAGTCCGCGCCCGGAAACCAGGCTGCAAATCGCTGACATCTGCATTTAAAACAAAGAGGGACATCTGCATTATCGCCGATCCCTTCTGATATTAATAGTCATAAAAACCGGAGTGATTACCGAAAAGGAACGTGTCAAATTGCCAAGACTTTGGGTGGGGTTGGGTCTAAAAAAACGGGAAGAGAAAAAAGAAAGACGTAACCAAACAAAATAATAATTATATATATATATATAAGGCAACACACCGAATTCAAGTCTGTATTTTAACTTTTTTAATAACGATTTTTCCTGTGCTGTAAGCCTGCACCGAATCCTGGAGGAATTGCTAAATCAGATTAAGGTTATATTTTGCAACAGACTGGATGGAGCAATAAAGGAGAAAGCGCGGAAATGGGACTTCACCCATCAATTAGATCTCTATTAGCAGCCAATGCAGGCTTCACCACAGGAAATGTCACGTCCCGGCAGAAGCAGAGCCTTTCACTTTCCCCTGAAATTAAACAATTCTTCATGCTCGCAGACCCCGGGCGAGCCGAGCCTTTGTTCGCCCGGGTGCAGAGGGTGCGCGTCCCGCCAGCACCTGCTCGCTGCCTGCGCCGGGAGCCGCGGCCGGGCCACCGCCTGCACAGGTTGCCCCAACACCTGCGCTGCTCGCCCTCCTGCCCAGCACCCAGGAAACCGCCGCCTTAAAAGGCTCTATTAATATTAAAGGGGTTATTCCAGTCATAAACGGACCATTACCAACACAATGGGCACTATTTTGAATAGCAGGTCGGCTCATCTGCCTCCATAGATCATAACTGCCAAACCCGTCCCCCTCTCCCCCCGTGGCTCCTCATCCCCGGCTCCTTGGGGTTTCTGGAGCCAGAGACTCTTCCGCATCAGTCTCATCAGTGGCACAGGGGTGTGGGGCCGTGTTAGGCCCAGGCAGACGGAGCGGGCCGCTCTCCGGGGTGGGGAAGGAGGCTTCTTCCCACCGTGTGAAGCTGAGTGCCGCGGGGAGCTCGGCTCTGCCCGGCAGGGCGTGCCTGGTACTTCTCCCCCCTCTTCCCCCTCCGGCACTGCAACCAGACGAGCCACCGGCTCCGGGGAGCAAACTGCGGGGAGGGAGGCAGGGAAGGGAGCGGGGCCTTTCCCGCACACGTCCCCCCACCACTCCTTCCCCCCTTCCCGCTCAGGGAAAAGAAAGAAGAAAAGAGAAAAAAAAAAAAAAAAAAAAGGCGTTGATTTTGCCCATAAGCAAGAAAGGTGCAACAGGAAAGGAATGGCCAAGAAGGGGGAAGTCACAGGGGGGGATAAAGGGAGCTCTGTTGCCCCGGTCCTTGTTGTCCTTGCTGCTGCTCCATTCAGGCACCGAATTCAAATGGATATTTTACAGCTCAGTCCAGCTGAACAGGGGCTCAATGCCTGAAAGCTGCCGAGCTGCCTCCGCGGACATGCTCTGGGCCCGATATTATAATTTTCATAATGCGCTTTTATGTAGCTTCAGCCTCCTCCGGTGAGGAGCCCGCAGAGCGGCTGAAAGGGGCTTTGAGAGACTGGGGAGCGGGGCTGCAGCGAGCTGCGAGCCCCCCGCCGGCGTGAGTGGCACCGCCTGCCCCGGCCGAGGGCTCCTGCCTCCATCCCCCAGCTCCCGGCTCCGCCGCGCCTCCCGCCCGGCCGCCCCAGCGCCGAGCAGAGCCGTGCCGTGCCCAGCAGAGCCGTGCCGTGCCGAGCAGAGCCGTGCCATGCCGAGCAGAGCCGTGCCGAGCAAAGCCGTGCCGAGCAGAGCCGTGCCGTGCCCAGCAGGGCCGTGCCGCTCAGGGCTGCTCCGGCTCCACGTCTCTGCCTTGGTGTGCACCATCCGTCCCCGCCAGCCAGCACAGGGCACCGGGACAAAGCTCTGTTTCATCCCCGGCCTCCGTCGGCCGCTAGCGATGTCTTGCCCCGGCTGAGTGTCTGCTACACCGGCCCCACCAGGGAAAAAGGCAAAGAGAGAGGGATTCTCTCTCTCAGACAGGCAGGAGGGCAGCTAAACGGTAGAGAAACACAAGAATTATTTCCACCGCTACAAGCCAGGTCGTCTGAAAAATATGCAGCTGTATATTTATCATCATGGGTAAGACATTCGCTGCTAAGAGGGTCGCCGGCTGAATCGTTAACCGGCTGGAGCCAGTGCCTGGGAATGAGATTCGAAAGATTATTGATTTCCCTTCAGGGCCAAACGAGCCAGCTCCGCCGGTGCCCGCCCGCCCGCTCCGCTCAGCAGGTGCGTGAGCCGCGCTCCTCGTGTGAAAACATCCGAGGTCTCCCCTCGGAGAAGTTTTGCCATCCCCTTCCCTTCCGGCTGCGGAAGCACCCAGCGGCAGCAGCTGAAGAGATAGGCACTGACAGAGGAAAGGCCAAAGTAGGTATTTCTAGGGTCCGTTTTAGCTTCAAGAGCGTCCTTGAATGGTTGCCTGACAGACTGAAGAAAGGGAAAATTTTAAGAACGAAGCAAAAAATACAAAATCAGAAAATAAAACCAAAACAAAACATCACACCAAAACCCTGAGAAGGCAGAATCCAAGGAGAGGGAGGCCCGCTGCCCCAGGGACGGCTCAGGCCCCGGCCCAGCTCTGTGTGCCCGCGGCCGGGAGCGGGCCGGACAGCGGCACTGCGGTCCTCGCAGCTTCCATTAGGGATACAGCAAATAAGGAGGCAGGGGAGAAACCCGATTATCTGTTTCGAGCGTGGCTTTTGACGTTCCTCACAGAGTGAAAGGCTTCCTAAGGAGCAAATTACTTGTTTTATCTCACTACTTATAGCTGCAACTTGAATATGAGTTGCTTGTCCCCAAAATCTTGTGTAGCTACTGCTGCGTGTCACTCGCTAAGCCCTTGCTGCGGAGTTATAAACACAGAGAGTCCTTTTTAAAGTAGGCCAAGACTGGACACGTGGTCTTTCTCCTTTGTGTGCCCCAAAACTCCCGCAGCCACTTCACGCATGCGGGAGGCTGCCTGGGGCCCTGCCCGTGCCCGCAGTTCCCAGCCCTGGCCTGGCTGAGCCCCGGTGCTCCCTGTGGCAGATGAAGCTCCTGCTCTCTCCTCCAGCCCTAAAGAAGAGCTGGAAGGAGGGCAGAGAAATAAATATATCTTCGCCTAAATAAAAGGGAAAAATACAAGAAAACAACAACAATAAAGTTGGATGGGGTTTTTTATCTCGTTCAGGTGGAATTTCACCCGAGATACGCCTCAGGGAGGGGAACTGTTCTCAGCCCCGAAATCTGCATGGCATGAGTGGCTATGTTTCTCACCCACGGACCGTGGCAAGCCACCAGTGGCCACCAGCTACTTTAACCCTTTCCCGCCTCCTTTGCAGAGGGGGAAATGCTCTTGAGCAGCTGGACCACCTTCCCCCCCCAGGACTGTTTTGTCCCCAGGGGACAGCGAGAGGCCGTGGAGCCCGTCTGCGCTCCGCAGAAGGGTCCGGATGCCTCGCAGAGGCGGCTGTGCCCGTCGAAACGTGGGTACTGCCGTTCCTGGATCGTTTTGGTTGTGGACCTACTCATGTTACAAATGCAATTAATAGTAAAAGCAGCCTTTAGCTGAAGAGCAGCAGGCAGCTGCACACCGCAGGTCATTATCCATTAGCGGATAGTGTTCAGCACTTAGCAGGGCTGTCATGTTCAAGGCAAGGGGAGGAAAAGCGAAAGCCTTATCTCCCGTCCTAGTCTTTCTACCACTTTCCTGTGCCCGGGAGGGAGGCCAGCTAGCAGCAGGCTGCCCCGTGGACAGGGCAAGCTGGGCGCCGGCAGAGTGTGGGGACATGGTGGGCTTCCCCCGGAGCAAATCCCCCGGATTCAGCGGAGGAGTTCAACTCTTCTAAATATAGATCCTTCTCTCCTGCCCTCTTCCCAGAAGAGTCCTCCATTTTGCTCCGTAGCAATCGGCAGGGGCCGGCAAGTGCCGAGCTACCCCTGGTGCCAGCCGTGGCAAAGCGGCTGCGTGCCTCAGTTTCCCTATTTGCAGACCCAGGTCAGTGCTCCCGCCTCACTTTCTGAAACACGTCCAGACCGATGCCCTGTGCTGCTGATGCGAAAGGTGTTCCCACACCTCCGCGGGCCTCCCACACGACATGAGGTGCCTGTTCCAAGCCCTCTCGGATGCGTGTGGCATCTACCGGGCTGGAGTTCACCCCACAAGACATTCCTCTCGGGACAGCTAGAGAGCGGACAGAAAACTTCCCCTCGGCCGCACAGCGAGGCTCTACCTGCTGCGGCAGTTCGGCAGAATCCAGCGAGGTCTCCGCCCAACACTTTTAGGGCTTCTCACCCGTTAAACGAAAGTTCAAGAATACACTAAGGACATCCAACAGGTCTGGCTAAAACCTCACTCTGGCCACTCGCTCATGGCAGCACAGAGCAAAATACTTCCTCTGCAGCACGGTGAACTGCAGTGAACCATCTACCATCTGCTAAAACCTCAGGATAAGATGAAATATCTTATTGATTTAGTCTCTAAAAGAAAAGAGAGGAAGGAAGGGGGGGGGGGGGGGGGGGGGGGAGGGGGAAAGCGCCAACCCCGAACCACTCTGTTCTGTATTCTGGAAACAGGAGAAAAAAGGCAACTCTTCGTAGCTCAGTGGGGAAAAAGGTCAAGCTACTATTGACAAGTATGTAAAGACATCTTCTAACCATGGGAAAACATGTATAAATTGTTTCGACTCACTGCATTCAAAACCAATGGAAGTGAATTACAAAACTGCACTTCTTGCATTGTTGGACTGAAAGGATATCTATTTATCATCTTATAAGACAGCTCGAACGATCTTTATCTGCTTTGCCCACTTTCTGACCCAAATTCAGGGTTTTTATGGAAAATTGCAGTCAGTTTGATTGATGAAATTCAAAGATGTCTAAAATGGCACCAAAGATCTCCAACTGTGCAGACTCCAACCGAGGGCTTCAATGTTGGCATTGTTCCTACGAAAAAAGTTGAGAAAACGAGCAAAAGTTAGGGAATTTCTGTTTAAAAACTTCAAATTTCAATGAGGATCCCGAACCTATTATCCCTATTCATGGGGTGAAGTGTGTGAACATAAAAGTATTTCCCACACATTGCAAAACAACAACAACAAAAACCCCCTTATTTTTAAGCCACTCCATAAACCTTCTTTGTAAAACGCTGAATAACCCTGTGCAGAAAATAAACCCAGCCGTTCTCGTTTAGAAATCATGTAAGTTTAAATCCTAAACGAGGAATGCTTAAAGAGAGAAGGGGGGGGGGGGGGGGGGAATGTACATTTCATCCTTGCATCCGAAATTAAAGAGAGCCTTAATTTAAAATTCGGAGACATGCTGGAAGATGATTTTAAACCTGGCGTATGATTTCAGAGGGTTTAACTCAGGGTTTAGAGTAGTTCGTAAGAGATGCTCTTTCCCAGCCTTCCTCGTAGAAGCTGGGTAAACTGCTGCCTGCCAGGGTTTAACTGGCAACCCATGGAGCTGCGAGGTGGGGCCCTCGCAGGTGGGTGAGCGCTCTCTGCCCCCTGGCCAGCCCAGACCCACCCGGGACGTGGCTGTGGCGCAAAGCCCGCGGCGCTGTTCGGCCGTGGATCTGTTTGTTAGCAGCTCCCCGTCTCGTTTAGGGCTACGCATTATTGTGGAATACTGTCACCTGCCTAATTGTGCTAAATGGCCACCTCCTATTATTAATAATAGCTGGAACGTGGCTCCTAGACACGTTACCAAGACCGGGAAGCTGATGAATGAAACCCCTACTAGGGAAAACCTTGGTAGCAGTCTTCTGTCGCATTACCCAAGGGGGCCGACTATAAATCTTCCTTCATTTTAAACACGTTTACCCTCATACTCCTCCAGGCTAGGGATGCTGTGTTAAGATTGCACTGATGTGCCAATGCTTTGGACCAGCTGCTCCTAAATACAGACAAGTCCTTGTCAATTAAGCCATTGAGGAGCAGGGCCTGGGAGCTCTGGGGCATTTTAACAGGCAGCAGTGTGCAGCCCCAACAATTAGCATCCATTTTGAAGGGACCTCCAGGGCACAAATGCACAGGCAGGGAAGAATCAAAACACCAGGCAACTTCAATTCTGAAAACCGGTCACATAATGATACTGAACAGACCGGCCTAGGAGAAGTGAGACAATCTTTCTTGGGAAGGACGTTTGGCCGCTCCCCCAGCCAAGCCGTAGGGCCGAGGCACGCCGCGAACCGCGGAGTCAGAGGAGATAAATGAACACATTCATTTGCCCGTGTGAGCCGAAGTTTCCTTTGGCGGTTCTTCTTTGTAATTCGGTGTCACCTCAAGCAGCTGGTGGCATCCAATGCTCCCATGATCCTGGCCTTTGGCCCAGGCGGAGCTGGACAAGGCAGCCCGCTCCAAGGAGAAGAGCTGCGATGTCTCAGGTCAGAGAGGCCAAGCTACCAGTGGGACAGGCAGAGCACTAGGAGTTCAGCTAAACAAAACCCCGAGGGGAGTAGGGAGCCTGGGGGATCATTAGCGAAGGTGTTTGCTTAAGTCATTAGGAAGCCGGTAGCTAGGGGAAAAAAGGCTTGTTCCACAAGGCACCTCCCCAGAATGGCAGGGCTGGAGATGCAGAGGATATCACAGCACAAGGCTATGTGACCCTACCAAGTTCAACAACAGAGCAAACAGCACATGCCATTAGGGACGGCAGTCAACCGGGAGGTAACAAAGAGGGGAGGGCACTGGCAAAAATGTTCATGTATTAAATATGGAAAAGTATGGGGACAAGGGCAAGGGTCAATGAAAGTCAACAAGAGAGCAGGCATAATGTTAGAAAGAATTTAATATCAAAAATACATAAATCTGCATGGGAGGCAGTCCCAGAATAGGCAGAAAGGAAGGCAGCCTTGGAGTCAACATTCACTTGGTAATAGAGCCAGAATGGATAGTGCCAGGTTGTTAACATTTAACACAAAAGTTAGCGGGGAATAAAGGACGCAGGGCAGGCTCCTTTAATTCGGCTCCACCGGGAGATTTCCATATGTCACACTAAATGGATAACACCAGCCTCACTCCGCAAGGCTTCTGCCGCAGAGTCCCTCTCTCTCCCTTTGCTTTCGTTCCTTATCATTTCTCTTTCCTCCGTCCATCTCCGCACGCCCCGCGGAGCTTCCAACAGGGGACGAAACAAAAGTCTGGCTCTGAGTTGGTGCGGGGAAGGACGAGAGAGAGGAAAGGAGCGGAGGCTTTCGGGCAGCCCATGCCCTCCTGGGGCTTCCCTGTCCACCTTCACCGGGCGTCACGACTCTCCAATAGTTGTCGCGACATGAAATTTAACTCCTGCGGTTTTGGTTAGGAAAGCATCCTCAAGTTAAAGTAGGGTCCGAGGAAACAGGACCGCTGTCCCGGTTCAGCACGGCGCGGAGAAGGGGCCGGGCCCCGCTGCCGCCCCCGCGCGGGGACCGGGCCCGTGGGGCTCGGGGAGCGCACGGGTCGCGGGACGCAGCGAGCGCGGCTTCACGGCCCAACAGAAGAGAAAGAAAGAAGGAAAAAAAAGGAAGCAAAAAACCCCCGTGCCCCTGATCAATACGGCAGTGTTTCCGCGCTAGTTCAGGAGGTCAGGCGGGCGTAGACACAGCATGGAGAGTTATTTATGTCAAGTCGGGTTATTGTAAACGAAATCCAGCAAATTGCACATAAGCTCCTCGGGGCCGCCAGTGGGCTCGTGGGCAGAGGTCAGTGTCAGTCAGTCTGTCCATCCCTCTGGAGACAGTAATTGTCCGGGGGCTGACACCGCGTCGGGGGCGATAGGCGGCTCCATCCATCTCCATCCAGTTATCCCGGCGCCGAGGCCGGGGCTGCCCGCTGGTCCCCGGGTGCGTGGCACCAAGCCACGGCCGGCCCCGCTGCCGGAAACGCCACGGGGAGAATGCCACGGCTCCCACGGACCGTGCCGTGCCGTTCTCTGAGGCGCCCCGCCATCCCCGCGCATCCCGCACCGGGTACCGCGCCTCGCCAGCCGCCAGCATCCAGCTCCATCAGTACCCTATACTCCCTTTATTAATAGGGAAATTCTTCCTTTCTGACAATTTAATAGTCTAAAGTAATCTTCTGCGTGACATTGCCCATCCGTCTTCTCAAAAGAGAAAACAAAGGGGATGTTTTTTTCTTTGGGCCTCTCCAGATCCCTTTCTATTTTGAGAGGGGCTCCCCACAATGGGGTCTTTATGAACCATAATGGTTATGTTTATGAAGCCAGCGATACCAGTGTATGAAGACAATTTTATGCCTAATTAGAAAATGATGTAAGCAAGGGGGAGACAAAGCGGGCTTGTCTGCAGTGGCTGGGTCTCCGGCCACCACTCCGGGGCGAATATATCGCCTCTTCTGTGCTTTACGTCCACTATTTGTATAACATCTCGTCCATTAGCTCCTCAAACTGTTTATGATATCGTGGACAGTTAGTAAAACAGCTCAATTTAGCGGTGGATTAAAGCAATTTTGAAACTTGTTCCGAAGGGAATCGCACGGGAGGAGAAGAGCAGCCCTCCCTTCTCCTATCCAAGGGGACTTCACCTCTGGGAAGACTCCAATAACTGCAACCCCAGCCCCACTCGATTAAGGGATAATTTTTAATATATATGCAATAAATGTTCACTTTGTTAGATTGAATGACAGACAATAATATCGGCAAATCTTCATATCCATCCATTACCGGCAAACGAGCCGCACAAAGAACATATTTGCTTTTGATTAATTTATTTGCAGACTCTGTTTGATAAAGCAATAACTATTTGGTTAAACTTGACATTCGGTCTTAGGGGGGTTATCAGACCAATTCCCTCTCGTTCGTGGGTGATAATAAAGCTGTTTAAACGGGATTAATTATTAATTGGTTGCAATTAATTTCCCCCCTTCTCCACGTTGACAGACAATGAGGATTACTCACTCCCAAACAAAAGACTACCATAGGAGCATCCTCGCTCCCGTCTCTGTCTATCTATTTATATGTTTATTCGTCTGTCCCTTTCCATATCTCGTGATTCCTGTGCTCAGCTTCTCAGCTTTCCTGTGTCCTGCAGCAGGGAGATCTCCCCTCGGAGGGGTGAGAGGGACATCGGGACCCCCGTGCGCGCCCAGGGGCGCCAGCGCTGCGGCCACGGTGCGGCCGCGGAGAGAGCGCGGAGCAGCCCCGGCCCCTCCGAGGGGCTGCTCGGGGACCGGGCTGACCGAACAGGCGTCCCAGGAGGGCGGCCAGGGAGAGGGTCGCTGAAGGACAAGAGTCCCCGATTCAGCCGCAGTGATGAATTGCTGTGGGGGAGAGGAACAGAGCTCTGCCCCCATCTCCGCGCTTCTGCTGCTGATGAATGGGCCCGGAGGATGGATAGTCCAGAGTGTGTTATATCTTCATCAAACTGTGAAACCCCTCCCTTTACTAATAATCTGTCACAACTTTACAGAACACACACTGAGACCAAAGGGAAGCCTCTGCCCTGTAGCCTGCCCCTTCCCTCCTCTGTCACGAAGGGCTTTATCCGGGCAAGGAGCACGGGGGAGGGGGCCTCTCCGCGGAAAGTTTTCCTCGGCCACTGCTCGGCCTTTCCCCCCTCGGCTGCCGCAGGAACCCCTGCCCGAAGGGCCCCGTCCCCAGGTCCGGGGGGTCCTCGGCCTGAGTCCGGTCTCTCCTCGCTAGCCGCGGGAGATGGGGCGGGTTCTGCTCAAAACAGCCAGAGCAGGGCGAGCCGAAAGCACCCCAGCAAATTTCCAGCACGGTTTTTAGTAGCGGGAGATAGGCCCGGAGGGGGGAAAGCCCCCCGTTTTCCCCGGGCAAATGGAGGAAAAACAACTAAGGCGAGATCCAGAATCCGCCTCCAACAACCGATCTCTCGCCTTCCATTAGTTATTTCTTTCCGTCGCAGTTAAATCTCCCTTTTCCGTCGCGTATTTACATTTCGAGCAGGTGCACCTTCCAGCGACGATGTCCACTCCTCTACGCTACACAACAAAAAACAATAACCAAAACTAGTTGTTTCAAAGTGAGACGAGCAGCGGGGGATGCCGTGGGTGACAGGCACACACACACACACACACACACACGTGCCCCTGCCCGCCGCTCGGAGCCCCGCGGCGCAGCCTCTACCCGCGGCCCTGGAGCGCTGCCTGCCGCTCCCTGCGGCTCTTCACCTAGAGAAAGGGTCGTTCCGGATTATTCTGCTGTTAGCAATAGTCATTGCTCTGTCCCGGAATAGTTTAAGGCGTAAAACTGAGGCACTGAAAGACATTAGTCTAATGAGGTTTGTCGTGTAGAAGCTGTTGATATTATGTTGTCATTCATCTCATTTAAAGTCCGAAGAAACGCATTCATGAGATTGTTTCTTTATTTTTTCCCCCCTTTCTCCCCCTTTCTTGCTGTTTTTAAAAACATCGCTTTCTTTGGCTGTTTGCTTTAGGGGCTTTTCATCTGCGTGTTTCAGATAAGAAAAGAAATCAGATTCTTTTATTTTTCGATTGGATCCGAATTCCTTTTGATGTCCCCATTTAGTGCCTTTGACTTCTCCTGTGAATGGCAGCCTTTTGTTGCCGTCCCACATGCCCTTTAAGAAATTCCCCCTTAAACGCCTGGTACCCGCTGATGGATCCGTTTTCAAATGGACCAGAAGGAAAATGCAAGGAGCGAGAGGCCCGTTTCCTTAGTAATTGCTGACGTTTGGGTGAAAATGCAGATATTTTTGTCCGATGTGGGAATATTGGGAGTAAGAACATCAGCAGGGGTTTAAAACAAAGATCGTCAGCTGCGAACTCGCTACACAAGGCGAGCAGCTCGCTTGGCTGCCTTTGGTGTCAAAGTTGGGGTATCCTCCAAAGTGGGGAGCGACGTGCAAAACCTCCCGATGGCCGGAGGAGAGCGGGCAGCCACGGAGCTCTGCCCGGCTGCCCGGGCCCCGGCCGAGCCCCTGCTCCCCTCGCGTCTCTGCCTTCGGGCACAGCCCTGGGCACAGCCCTGGCAGCAACATTGCTGAGAAAAAAGAGTGTGTGAATATACACATGTGTTCATAGGGATGGATGGATGGATGGATGCTGCATATATTGCTCAGATATTGCTGGCTCTAAATAATGATTCCAGCCCCCCTAAACTACACTTCAGAAAAAGCGACTGTAAAATAAATTCGCCATCCAAAAACGCAAACACCTTTGTGCTCCGAGGCTCGGCAAGCAACGAGGACACCACCAGACCGTGAGTGATCAAAAGCTAAACCTCACAGGCATTCCCGAAATATTTATTTTTTCATTCCTAAATAAAGACATTTCCCGCATTTTGCCTCCTGTGGCTTTAAATAATTTTAAAGTAATCGGTAAGTGATCAGAAATCACTATCAAGCAACGACTTCAGGGTCTGTGAAGCAGGATCAGTCTCGTATCCCGCAGTGATCCATTCACTAAGCCGTGAGCGCGTTTTCCCCTCCAAGTACAGCATTATTTCTTGTCACTTGTCAGGGATATATCGCTGCAAAACCATTGCCTGATCATTTTCGGGTTTTGCCTTTCCTTGTATAAACACTCTTTTCTTACATCGTTATGTGTCTGGACATTGAAGGATAATTAAATGCCAACAGAAATAACAAAAGGTCGGATACATTTCTTAAAGCTATTTACTTCCACCCAGCAGAGTACGGGAATTCGGGCTGTAATGGGAAAAGGCTGGGGTGAGCCTTTGCAGGGGAGCCGGTGAGCCAACACAGGTCGAAGGGGCGGAAAGGCTCCTGCTCCTGGCAGGTAGTGAAATCTCAGCTCCCCGCTTCTATTTTTTAATTGTTCTTGTCGATGTTATTATTATTATTATTATTATTATTATTATTATTATTATTATTATTATTATTATTATTAGCCTGCAGCAGCCGATCTGAAAGCATCGCGTTTCTCGTGGGGAGTTCTCCAGGACAGATACCTTGTTCTCCCCTAAGCACCAAGAGCTAACCAGGGTCCTCCAAGTCATCTATTCTCCAAGGGGAAAAAAAAAAATCTTGCACTGCGACAGGGAGGAGAAAAAAGTACCAAGAAAGATTTTCTTTAGAATACAAATGTGGGATAAAAGATTGCGTATATTTGGAAACAAATTTGTAGCCAGACATAATATTTCGATTCTGCAAAGACAATGGCAATAGGAGCCGAGTGAAAGGTGCCTTACTTACGTTTTAGGCGAGCGCCTTCCCTTCCGCACTGACCTGCCTCCTGTGCTGTAGATTATTTTATACATTTCTCCCAGATACACTTATAAACAAGTGGAAATTTTGCATCCTACCCGCACCATTTTATACATGATGAGCCAACAGTAATAGGATTATTAAACAAAAACCGTCTGAGGCGCTGGCGTTAACCTTTTTTAAAATGGCTAATTAGGTTTTGCACAGAAAAATTAGATTTAACATTGCTTACATTGCCTACATTTTCAGTTGATGCTACAATAATTTGAGGGGTAGGACGGGTAAAACAATTCGAAGACATAATAAAAAATTAACTATTTTAACATATATTATAGGTCCCCTACACTAGGATAAGGCAAAGAATATTTTCATGATCAAATATTATATACATAAAACTAATTATCTCTCGCTGCTGCCTCCATCAATTACGCGGGAGAAGGGAGCGGTGTAGAGCGCCCTCTGGTGGCGCGCAGCCGGAACGCGCCTCTCGCAGACGCCTCTCGCTCCTTCCCTCCTCTGCACCTTGCCAGTTGTTTTCTTAATGGAAAAATGTCCTTTTAATTGATCTACAGCGAGATTGATTTGTAACATAAAATGGGGAGGATGTTGTTTATTAGATCTGTGTTGTTGTACAGAGGTAGTTACGACAGATGGTAGACAGTACTCGTCAAAGTTACACATTCTAGACAAAGAGGTCTTCCTTCCTTCCTTCCTTCCTTCCTTCCTTCCTTCCTTCCTTCCTTCCTTCCTTCCTTCCTTCCTTCCTTCCTTCCTTCCTCCCTCCCTCCCTCCCTCCCTCCCTCCCTCCCTTCCTCCCTTCCTCCCTTCTCTCTCTCTGTTTTCTCCTCTCTCTGCAGAGCCTCTCCCAGGTTTATCTCGGGCTCTTTCCCACCGCCTGTGCCCGCTGTACCCCTGGCCGGGCACGGAGGCAGGCCCCGGCCCCGCAGCGCCCTGCAGGCTCACCGCCGGGCCCCACACGCTGCTGCGGTCGGACCCCGGTGCCCGCCGAGCTCCGCGGAGCGAAGAGGCCGCGCGTCTCCCGTGCTGGCCGTGGCGACTCGGGGAACGCGTGTGTTTCGGGAGCCGAACGCCGGAGAGCTGCCCCCGAGCTGCCGAAGGGCTCAGCGGGCGAGGAGAGGCAGGCCGGCAGCGCTGACACCCGGCTGCGAGCTCTCACCACGCCCTTTACTGCCACCACCTTCATTTTATCCTGCTTTTCAAAACACAGACAGCAGACATCACCTCTGAAGCATCTGCACATAACTCAGGGAAAGAAGCCCATTTTCCTGCCTGGTCTATTCCCTTTGCTAGGTATTTGCCTTATTTTTCAGCCTGGTTTAACAAGCAACATGCAGAGAACCTAAAAGGGCCATCAGAGGAGGAAAAAGCTTTCAGATGAAACCAAATGAGAATATATGCAGTTTATCAGACACAGCAGCATTCATTGCTAAACTGAGTGTGTCCTTTTCATCTCTATGGTGGGATGCTCTGTTTGCAGGGCTTTTGCAGGGGAGATCAGGAAAATGGAGGCATTTCCCCTGTGCAAGAGCTGCAGGAAGGGCACTTGGATGGGTTTTCAGAAATGAGAATAAAGGTAAAAGAGTATCTGTGCTTCTACAAAAAATCTTGTTCTATCACAATAGATAACAAGGCCAGCTAGTACTCTGTGAGGGTGCAGTATTTAGAACAAACAAACCATTATTCAATTTAACATTTAAAACACATTTAAAAGCATCCTTTCATCATATTAAATACTTGTTAGTTAAGCCTGCTCTAGAGGCACAAGAGTATCTGTTCATTTTTACCAGTTGCTTTTCCTCTATGAGGGCTTTACTGAGCTTCATGTAACTTCCTGATGTCACCCTCCAGGCACTCCAGTATGTCTGCAGTGTTCAGTGTCTCTGGAACCATGCTTTGTGCTGTTCCTACAGTCTAATTTCTTAGCAGGGAAGCCCCCCCTGTTTTGCTGTTCTGCTGCTGCTGGCTGTGCCCAGTGATTCCCAGTTACAGATACTGTAAGGAGACACCCAGGTTATCTGTAAATGATCACATCTCACTCCTGGTAATTTAGTCTTCTCAGAGAATTTTAAACCTTCTCATTTGAATTACTCTTTTTAGAGGTATCTTTTATGGCACTGTACTGAGCTGTGTAGACAAACACACCCTTAGGCAGGAGAGCAATCCTCAAGACCCTTTCCTGATCCATAAGCACCATGTCTCAGAGGAAGGGGGAGAGAAACACTTTAGCAGCTTCCCCTCTGTGACCCAGAACATGTGTTGCCCTCCACAAAATCTGCTGAAGTGCCTAAAGTATACAGATAACTGCATTTTCTCCGCTGGTATATAAATCTGTTCACCAGCATTTCAGGATTTCTCCTCTGTTTATGTGTACCTTCTGGGTAACCACTACTGACACACACCAACTAGGTATCTCCCCACCCTAATTTCCCCAGAAGCAGGGTCTGGTGTGGAGCACAGCATTTGCTGGGTCAGCACCTCCACCACATTCCCCTAATTTCACCTCAGGCTCTTTTCAGCTGCTCCACCAGAAGCAGTTAAAGCTGATCATCTAGTCATTGGTCTTCTGTAGCAGCTTTCTGCACACAGATGATATTTAATAGACTGTATACTCCCTTATTTCCAGACTAATATTCACTTAAACCTCCAGGAAACAAACAAACTCTTTTGTATTCAACCATTATCAATATACCAAAAATAAATGGAAAAGGTGAACTGTGCATATTTTTTATTAAAATATCTCTCTCCTACCTTCCCCGTCCACAGCATTTGTCTCAGTCACTTTCAGCAATGTGTTATAGACAGATATTTTGGCTGGAACTAGGCAAATATTTGGAATATACAACTGAAATATCCTACACGTCTTTCCAAATTTGCATATTACATTAAGTCTGCTACTGCTGGGACACACTACAAATGCATTGAGCTCAATAACATTCTCTTTGGACCCTAAATCTTGCTATACGATGCAGAAGGTTTTTTTTATTGAAAACAAACAACTGAAATGGCTCATTAGGACAGTTAGCCCAGAACCCTCCCTTGCCAGGTTCATTGCTTACAGTCAAGACCAGAGGTATAATGCAATTATGTGGTTGCATATTGTGCAGCATCTGATCATAAGCCTGTTTTTCTCTGGTAAAAAGAGCTTGTGGACAGCTTGATGGCAGGATATGGCTGGTCCTTGTGTGTGGTGATAGCCAGACTGATTGCAAGAATTAAAGACAAAACACTGCAATTGCCTGTGATTTTATTTAGTTTTGAGTAACATTTTGAGCAATTTTTATATTTACAGGGCCTGTATATTTTCTCAGACCTGTTCCATTTTTATAGTGCTCATTGGCAGGTTTTTGGCCCATTCCAAGGGATGGATGTTATTTTGAGGGAAAATATGTACTTAGGATTGCTCCTGATAAGTAGTCCTGACTGGGTTTATATATTTTATCCATATACTCAGAAAAAAGATCCAAGCCAATTTTATTTACTTATGCTGACAGCTCTTTTCTCATAGTATCTTTTATAAATAGCTGAAAAATGAAGTCATTTCTTCTTATCTGATTGTTTAATTTTAAAGGAATCTTGAAAGGCTATTAGGTAAAAGCGTTGGATCAAGTAATTTCCTGCTATGCAGTTAAACATTCAGGAGGAACTAATTCCATTCTGACAGAATCAGACTTGAGAATATGAATAAGTTTTCATTTGGTTATAGCTTTTGTAAAAAAAAAATCTTGCAAGAGAAATGTCTTTAATTAGGACAGCAATTATTAACTTATCAAGAGCAATTTTGGTCTTGAACAAGAATGTTCTTGCTGGGAAATTTCTTTCTAAACCGACAGGAAGTGCATAGAATTGATAGCATTGATTTTCCCAGTTAAAATGTTCCATCAATAAAGCCACTCTGAGCCTCATGCATGGTATGGACATAGGAAAAAAAGATCAGAATACAGCATTTCTGTTATCTCTACAGCTTCTTAGTGTTAGTAATGGGCAAGAGCCATGTTTGCTCAGAATAAGTCAGAAGGTGCCTGTGTACCAGTGTCTCAGTGACAACTCTCACAGGATGGGTAATTAGTACTGCTAAATTTAAAAGCGCTAGGCAGTATGAATGACTCCAAATGACCAAACTACATTTGTCCACATTGGCTTTTGTCTCCTTTACAGATTATCTTTGAAGAAAACTTATGGAAGTAATCTAAAGCAGAACAAGGACCAAAGGAGGAACTGGTAGTGTGGTCAGTTTACCACAGCTGCTCAAATTCAATTTCTGAATCTTTTTTCTTAAACAGCTTAAATGCCCTCTGCATCATTCTGACTACCCTGGATTTCTGGTGCAATAAGAAATGATGCTATGGATTCATCACATGAATCTTTAAAAATTCTCATTTATACTTTCTAGGCTGGTCCAGCGTGCACACAATATCTTCAGCATCATCTCATCTAGGGACTGCTGGATGACTCTGTGACATGGACTGCAGGGAGAGACCAGGACTACAAACTTCCTGAAATAGATAGGAAAAGTATCTTTGCAGATAGGTCTTTGAATTAAGTCTGCCATCACATTTTGTAAGGATATCCTTCAGCAGCCTTATAGCAGTTATTAGACTAAGGCACAGAGTTTCTGTCATTTCTCACCTAATGATTTACAATCGAACCTCCCTATACATGGGTTCTTGTTTTAACCCAAACACTATTTCATCTAGAAAAAGATTTGTCTTTTCTAGTTGCTTTTACTTTTAGATTGATAAACACATTGAATTGTGTGGAGACTTTGTTACCTGGACAAATATCTACAAAGAACAAGTAGGGAAGCACTAAGTTGACTTTCACTCCTGGTTTTAAAACCAGTAGCTAGTCTAACCAAAGATTAAACCCAAGCAAAGTGTTTGGTATTAGCCTTATGAATTTTATTCTTCATAAAATAAAGCTCTTCTTTGATACTAGGTGTCAATGCCTTTACTCAAATTGATCTCAGATGATAGCATTACTGAAGAAGCTTTCAGCAACTGATAGAAATTGAAACACTGTCTCTATTCATGTATAACTAATACATATGGTAGACATAATTTAAAGTATTTCTCAAACTAGTTGGCTTGATACTCAGTATTCAAATAGGAAAGAAAAACTATTCACACTGATCTCCAGAGCAGAGCAAAATCAGATGACTCGGGACTGAGCAAGCTAGGTTCATGAAAACAATCTTTGAATATTATGGGTTGAATATAAAGAATGCATAGAACAGATCAAATCCAGAATGCAATACTGTATTTCTATTCACTGGATATCAATGTACCCCTTTTATTAGTCTTGCAGAATCTGAGCAAGTCGTGATTAGATGGTATGAATGTTCCATTTTCAAAAGAATAGATAAATAGCATGAAAATTCTCTTATGACTTTAAGAAGAAATTCCCCCCACACTATTTCTGGTTCCTAGTAAACTTTGCTGTTCTTTGAGACATACCATTCCTACAAGATATCATGCAATTCTACATCTGCAGATGCCAGTAATACTGGGATGCCAACACCACTGAAAAAGTCCTTCAGTATATAAAATATGTCTCCTAACTTGTCTACTGCTTGTAATAAGTATTATTCACTATTTATTTCCAGTGACCTTTTTAGTAGTGTTAGATTGTTTTATACTTTAGACAAGAAGATTCTTAGTGTGAGTATCTCCAGTGAAATTTTATGAGATAATTATACAATAAATGATGAACGTACTATTTGCAGTCATCATTGTCCTGTGTTCCACTACTTTTGTAATCAGTACCTCTAAAGGCCTCAAATGAGGCTATTGAGACTTCGTTGAATGCTGCACTTGCTCATATTAAAAGAAATCTTGGTGTTTTCTTTTTTGCTCCTGGGCTTTTGCAGTCTGAGGCCCTGACTGAAGTAGATGGGGTCATAGCAACCAAGGTAAATGCACCTCTTAGTGCTTACTGAAAAAGTAAAAATGTACTGGTCTACTTACTTTTCAAAAATAATGAGTAGACATAATTAAGTTTCTGGCTAATTAGACATCTGGATTATCATAAATGACCTAACTTGAAAGGCATGGTAGGAGTTTATTTTTTCAGTACACATACAGTACGATCTGTCAGATCATAATGCTTTAAATCTCCATTAAACTGAACCCTGAGAAAGCTGCAGAAACAGGAAACTTAACTATGTTCATCACCCATTTACTATGTAAGAGTTCTTACTAACTCTAGAATAACAAAATGCATTTCAAAACCAAGGTTATCACCGATTTGCTGTTACTGAGGTTCATTCACAGGAGTTTAGTGAAAGGATGACTTGAATTGCATCTGATACGATATTGTTATCACAACAGAATCAATTGTGACATTTTCCAGCACTGACAAGGACATAATGAAAACAGATCTGTCTTCTGGCCCTGCTATCCCCTGTTGAGCAAGATGTGGTATCTTCAGAAGAGATGCAAAAACCCAGCTTATTCTTTTGGCATAAAATAATATATCTGACCACTAACAATGCCTTTCCCTTTCCCTGCTGTTTGGTCCTCCATTCTTATTTTTATTAATTTTGGAGCATTTCATCTCTTCTCTAGGCCATGCACTAGTACACATGATATCAGCCTGACTGGAAGATATAAAAGACATTTGTGTCCTCATGATAGCCATGTATTTGACCAAGTAAAAAGGACAACAATGTATTTATTTTCTTATGCTGATTTTTTAAATGTATCACAAAGCTATTTTAAATTATATTCTAATTAAAAACACTTTAGGAATAGAAATATACTAACCTGATGATTCATTCCTAATTTTAACATTAATCAAAAGTCACAGATCTCCAAATTCTTATTTATATTATTTTTTGAGTCATCCATGTTTTACTTCTGAATTATTATTTTCCAGTTCTATTTCTACATGATAAATCCTCTGATAAGCATATGTAAAGCCAAGACAAATAAATATTTGATTGACACAAGTTTTATTTTGTTGCATGAGCTGGTGCTCCCAGGTGAAAATAATTAAATTTTATGGTTTATGCCTGAGACACCTCTGGTATAAAACTGTTGTAAAATACTGATCATATTTAAAAGTTAGAAGCGTACACTGCCACTATGGCATAATAAGGTCATTAGACTAGCAAATAATATTAATATTCATTTTTTTTTCTGGAAAAACATCTTTAGTTTCTTTTGAGCTGAGGTCTTCATAAAAACAGACACACTAGAAAACATTCAGGAGGAAGCAGCTTCTGTGAGCAGTCAGACCTTTTATGGTTATCATGTTTTGAACTCTAGAGTTCTGACAGCATCCTCATCTGAGTCACGGGCAACTCCACCATGTTAATGGAATGAATGTTTGGTGTCCTGACCAAAAGTGTTACATCTTTGTTGTGAATTTCAAGAGGACAAGCTCTGTGACCTGCTCTCTGTCCATATTTCAGGCTGTTAGCTCACCAGCACCTCAGGTCCAAAGCATCCTTGTGGTTCTGAGGAGAAGCTGATCTCAGGATTACAGCTGGTGAATGAGGTTCTGACTTTCTTGGTGCCCAAAAGAGATCCAAAAGGAAGCCAATGACTGCAAACTCAGTGAAGTTTGAGAGACTGATGTTTGGAAATTCAGATGAAAGTCAAGATTTTACCTTGTGCTTCAAGACAGCATTGACAGATTGTTCTCATGCCTTGTGACTTGTTTTTTAGACACTTCTAAGAGAATTTTGTCTCCAGCTTGAAATCGGGGGGCAAATTTTTAAGGACATTTTAATGGTTTGACTATGGAATCCACTATGGCATCTCATTTTACTCACAGAACCTCAGAAATGCTTTTTTACAGACATCTTGCAGATTTGTTTTCTCTCAGAAATTGCAGAATTGCAACATTTCTGAGATTATGAAAATAAAATCACAAAAGAATAAATATGCATGACGGAGAAACACCTTTTCTATGAAAAATTAATAATTATTTAGAGTTTTAGTGTGGCAGCACCAACAGCAGCAGTTCTCAAAGGATGCACTAACCATTGAAATCCTTCTCATTTTGTGGGCTTATTCATAGTATCCTTTAAAACAAAACAGTAAAAACAATCACGTCTGATGTTGTTTCACGCCTCCCAGTGAATTGGTACAATTAACTTCAACCCTCTATGGATGATTCAGAGATTTTTTCTTAGCATGCCAGAAGGAATCATCTGGGTTTTCAAGCTGCATAAATTTACTAAACTTCATTTTAAGAGTATTTAGATGTTTTGATTTCACTGTTTTCACTGTAAGGAAAGTTTCTTACAGTTTCTTCTTATTTCTTGTTTCTTGTTGTTTCTACTCTAAACACATGATTAGCAATTTATATTTATTTATTTTTATATCAACTTCAACCTAACTAATTGCATGCCTGTCCAGCTGTTACCTAATACAGAACAAATCTCTTCTACTCCCCTCTCAGGAAATCTGCTATGCCTCTGGAGAATACAAATCTTTATAATCTGTTTCAGTTCCTTATTTTTTCACTTTTATCACCAACCTACACTCCCTAATACTGAGATTTTTTTCCTCCTGGCCATTTTAAGAGACTGGGGAAGGGATTACAGACATTCTGCTGCAGCATATATAACTTTTTCTTTTCTTATTTTACTTTTACTTGAATTTCTCTGAATGGATGACCTCACTAGTAATTTATTGAATTTATGGATGGATATTCTTGTAATATATAAAAAGCTTAGCTTGCAATTGTTTAGTCCAGTGCTATTTTCAACAAATAGTTATAACAGATTTTTTTTGTTTCCAAACCCAAGATTGGTGTAGCAGCTCAGCCTTTTGCTGCAATATTGATGAGGAAGTTTGTGAGCTGTAGCACTTCAGAACAGCTGCAGTGTATGGATACAAATACAAATACACTTCTCCTAATGATGGAATTCTTTCAAACATATATTCTGTTATTAACCTTCACTGCTACTCATCACTTTAATTCCTATGAATCTTTAAGACTCCTTATCCTTCAGGACCTTTTAACAATGACTGCTGCTCCATCAGGTATTTGCTATCCTGACAATGGTGGGTGTCACACCCATCACTAGGTTGCTCCAGTTTCTTCATTTTTGCTGCTTAAGATTCTCACTTTGCACCAAACCAAACAAATACTGATTGGAAGTGATCCCAAGGACTGGGTAGTCCAACCTCCCCTTTTGAAGCAGGACTATAGCTGAATCTTGAAAATCTTCAAGGATACAGATTCACATCCTGCTGCATGTACATTATTCTCTCATTTCTTACTGTTCATCTCTTATTTGTCAAACACATTCCTGTCACTAAGCTTGCTACAGCTTTCCTCTTACAATTCAACCTTCTCCAGACTGGTGTTCCTGTAGCTCTGGTTTAATACCTCTATTTCTTTGGTTTTGGGACAGAGGAATTTTACTGAGAACTGTCTAAGTTTCTTTTCCTTTAAGCATCTTTTCTGAGATATTATCCATACAGTTATTGAATTTTGTTGCATTTTATTCCAGCTTCTGTCAGAATTATTTAAAATGTTACATCTGCATATTCTTGCTGCAGATAAAAGACTCTGAAGGAATCACGTGATGAGCTTGCCAGAGTTTTTAATATTTCAAGGTTTTTAATAAAGACCCTCTTCCTAATGTCATCCAGGAAGATTAAAACAAAGGTGCCATGTGAGAACTATTTGTAGTGGTCTTAGACCAACTGTAATGTAAAGCAAACTTAAAGAATATATATTTTTTTAATCTCAGTTTTATCTTTCAGTTAGGAGAATATGCTTACTTTTCAGAACTGTGCAACAGATTGAAATTCCTATTAGGAAGAATAAATAATGTAACTCACTGAAAGTCCCATTAAACCTCAATGAAGAAGCTAAGAGTGAGTGTACTCAGTTTTCTATAGCCATACCCTGAATTCCTCCTGTTCCTCTTCCCAAGTCACTGACTGGTAATACACTGACTATTAAATTTCAGAAGCTGTCATACATGTCAATGATCTTGCTCTGTGTTTAACTCTTCATTTTACTTGTGACCTTCTCTAGATTGCTTACAATTTCCCTTGTGTAAATGTCAAATATCTCCCTTGAACCTGAACCTCCCCATATTTACCTTCTTAATGAAGTAATTACTATTGGCTCTATATAAACAAATAAAGATTGCTAAAGAAGAAGTATTAGACAAGTCATTTTTGCAAAAGTCACAGCATGGAATTCAATAAAAAGTTACGAGCCTCAAAGGATATCCTTCTATTACCAGTCACTCTGATCAATATATAAATCAGAAGCTTTGTGACTGAGCAAGAAACTTATCCTTGACTTATCAAGCAGACTATCTGACTAATTGGCATCCTTGAGGATTTCTATATCTCAGTAAGAACATTTTCTGGGCTATGGACAGCTTGATTTTATTCAATTTCATGCCACTTCAGCACATGATTAAATCAGTTTTAAATGGATGGACTTTACCTATGAGTGTTTGGAAGGACAAATCTAATTAATCTGATTGTCTTCCCATCTATTCTTTATCTTTTCTAAGTTTTAAGCTGTTATTGATTATCAGTGGCTACAAAAACCAGTTGGATAAAATATGCATATACTTTTTTTTGGCAATGATTATAAACTTAAATTAATCTAAGTAAATTATATATAATAAAATAAAAAATAGAGGGAATAATTTTATAAACTGGAACACTTGCCTGCTGTGTCTGGAATTGGATATGCAGTGAATGAATAAATATCAATGAATAAAAATATTTCCACTTCCAAAATAAAAAATAAAATATCTGTGGAACATGCCAGTGGACATGTCAGTCCACTGTGCTTAAAATTTAATATCCAATATCAAATGCTAAAATTACTTCTATATATTCCTATCATCATATCAAATCACCCATACAGTTTTCTGTGACTGAATTTCCAAATGGGATCTCATGAAGAATGTGGAACGTTACTGATTTCTGAGTTTATCTGTACTGCAAAATGCTTTTGAAAATTCAGCACCTGGAGTAAAAGATCAAGAACTTGCAATATAATAAATGAGATGACTCAAACCTATCCTGGTTAGGAAAACATACCAGATTGTGTAAAAAACTGTCCAAAATCTAAAGCTTTCCTGTGAAGCCTCCTCTAATTTTATTAAGGTCTTCTATATATACCTGTGTATCTTTACTCCCCAGGACATTTATAACGATGGAAAAGAGTGCAGATGATGGAGGCAGACATGATCAAAGGTTGAAAGATGCTTGTAAATGAAACCAGAGGCAGCTTTGTGGCTGCAGAGAACAAAAACTGTGTAGCCCCTGCATTTGTTGTAGTTGTGTGAGAAAAGCCTTGTGTGTGAATGGGATGGGATTCCCAACATGCTGGCTGGTACACTTACGTCAAAATAAGTCTGTGGCTTATGTCACCTTCAGATAAAAGCAAAAAATTTCTCGGTGGTTCATTTTTACTCAGTTTATACAGCTTGTAACCCTAATTATTTTTCTGCAAACTTCTGCTTGCACTGAATGAGTGGCAGAATGTAGCAATAATATCTCTGCTGAAGAAAACAGGACCACAGATTATAGTGTTACTAATTTTTAGGTATTCGTGCAGAACCATGTTAAGTATTACTGTCATCAATTTTTATGGCGTTTTGCTCAGATTATAGACAGTATTTTAAAAAGCAAATACTTCCTTTCACATTTCTCTGCATACATAGATCTAACATTCTTTGCATCATAACAGAACTTCTTGGGAAAGCTCATAGGTTTGGGGTTTTGTCCTCTGTCCTCTTCTGATTCCCTCATTGATCAGTACAAGATAAGAAAGCTATTTACCAGCAACCCAGTACTGAGTTCAGCATTGATCAATACACTCTCAGATACTTCTCTGAGCTTGCTAGATAATGTTTATCAATCTCTCCTGCTGTTGTATTTATAATCAAGCACTACAGATAGTCGAAAGTTTACATCTATAATTCACTATGTTCCTCCATTTGTTGATATAATCGCTTGCTGCAGATTTCTAAAATCTTCCTAATTTTCCTTTAATTAATTTTTAAAAGAACACTTGCCCATCTTTCTTTCCATTCTTAAATTTTCAATATTTTTCATGTCCTTAATGGGTAGGACATAGCAAATAAAATACACTGGCAAGGCTGCTGTCTGATTCAATCACATGACAATCCTTGTGTCATACCTTGAATCCTACAAAAAACATATATAAAGTTATCATATTTCTTTGTACAATCTTAAGGTTACACTTGCAGCTTCTGTGTAATTTATTTTAATAACATAGGGATATAACAAAATGCCAAGAGTTATGAAAATGCTGACACAGAAAGCAACAGAAAAAATTTTGCACATCTGTTTCACAGATCTTCAAAAACTTTGTGGTTTCTCCTCTTCACTGCTTTGGCACACACTCAGTGATTAAAAGTGTAACGCTTCCAGGAAGGGTGAGTAAATGGAAACTCCAGCTGCAAAGAAAAAGAAAGAAGAACATATTTGATATCACTACAGACCATCCAGCAAAAATCACAACGCAATCTGGGAGAGACAGAAGACTTCTGCTTTGTTTTCTGAAAAATGTAACAGGCATTTACCCAATGTCCTTTTTTGTTTCTTGAGATTTGGATAGCCAGCTTGAGATAACCACAAACAAGAACCAAATTGTTCATTAGAACTTTGCATAAAAACTTATTTTATCTTTGCATTATACACTACTGATACAAATAATGGAGCTAGTTTGGCTACAAGGAACTGCAGTCCTAGCAATCTGGGAAGAATGTTCTCTCTTTTATTTGAAATAAATGAAAACTGCATATAGATGTTAGCAACAGTACCTTCTTTCAAATCAAGAAGGACAAAAGACATAAATCATTATCTGAACCCCAAGTGCCCCTTTCTGCAAGGTGATGAACACCACCTAAACAATGCTACACCATCGTCTGTTAAAATGATTGAGAACAGACACCACTGGAAATCACAAAAGATTGCATGCTTGTGATGGTGATGCTATTAAAAAGGCAATAAAAAATTCAAATTTTAAACCAACTTTAAAGCAAAACACTGGTTCTATAAAGTATTTATTATGGCTGTCAAAAGGCATTGACAAAGAATTATTGTTTATAAAGTATTTCCATAGTGTCTGTAAATGAGGTTCTCAGTAATTAACTTGAAACACCATCGGAGCCTTCTTTGGATATTCAAACTGACTTCCAATTGCCTGTGGAGTTTTGCATATGATTTCATCTGAAAACACATAGTGACTAAGAAGAAAACTGGCAATGCTGGCTCTGGAGTTACATATTCCACTTCTACTGATATGCTACTACTTGTGTGCCTACAAGTAAATTACTAACCTTTTTGACCTGAAGTCTTCATTGAACTTCATCTACTTCATGGTGATGTTGTGAGCATTAGTAAACTTGCACTGCCTCTGAGAGTCTCAGCCTTTCAGTCTCAGCCTTGCTAAACAAATGTAAAGCATTGCATTCACATTTTCTTCCATATAATTCTAAAATGTGTGGTTTATTTTGCAGACACACTAAGGCACTTTTTTTTTACCAGGAGACACCAAATTGATTAGTGGAAGTAGGTGTATACATCTGGGCATAAAAGGTCAAAATATACCCCTTTGCCTCCATAACTTTTTAAATTAAGAGCAAGCTGATCCCAGGTATCATTACTGTCATTAATTCTCTGATAGGTTGTCCTAGTTTAGGACAAAATTCCACAACTCCCTCCCCCACCACCGGGTTTGGGAGGAATTTCCTCAGAGGAGAAAGTGGAAAAAACTTGTTTATTGAGAAACAATGAAAAAAAACACTCCCCAACACAAGGAAAACAGTCCGAGATGATAACAAATGTTTTCACCAGTCCAAGAGAGGGTGAGCAGTCTCTGCTGGGGAGGGTGCCAAAGCTTCTTTCACGTGCAGACTCCAGGGGGTGTTCCCTTGATGTTCCTGAATCAGGGCCCGAAGCAGGTCCGATGTCTTCAAGGGAAGGGAGGAAGGAAAGAAGGGGAAACACAAAAGCAGAAAAAGATGGCAAAAAAGCAAGCAAAAAGCAGAAAGCAAAGAGCAAAGCCAGCAAAAGCAGCCTAAAGCTAGCAGCAAGCCAGAAGCCAGCAGCCGGGGGAGGGGCTCAGCCACAGACAAAACAAACTGGGCACACCGGAACAGGGAAAAAATAAAAATAAAAAAAAACCAAAAAAAAAAACAACCACGATTTGGGATACAAAGCATGAAAATGTCCTGTCACCCCAGGACATTCCACCCCTTATCCCATATCGTGAACATGTTACTGAACACAATGAAAAAAAAAACTTTCTTTTCACTTGCTCAAACCTTCCACACTTACACATTTCCTTCCATCTTACTTGCTCAGACCTTTGACACTTTCATGTTTCCTTCTGTCTCATATCTGTATGATCTAACGTACAGACAATGGTGGTAACGCTCAGCGAACAATGATATCATCCCACAATCAGATCTCCCTGAGGTACACAATGGGTTGTCCCATCTTTCTGCATTATCTACCAGGTATAACCTGGTCCTTGAGCAAAGACAATCCCACGAATGGGTTTGCCTGTACTCAAGGCAGGATTAATCCATACTGTCTTCCCCAACAAACCTCTGACATGGGCCACTGGGACTTTATCTCCATCTACTATATTAAGGGGCTCAGACTGGGCAGGACCTGCTCGGTTGGTGGAACCTCGAGTGTTAACTAACCAGGTGGCTCTTGCTAAATGCTGCTCCCAGTTCTTGAAAGACCCCCCACCCAGTGCTTTCAAAGTGGTTTTTAACAATCCATTGTACCTCTCCACTTTACCTGCAGCTGGTGCATGGTAGGGGATGTGGTACACCCACTCAATGCCATGTTCCCTAGCCCAGTTGTTAATAAGATTATTTTTAAAATGAGTCCCATTGTCTGACTCAATCCTCTCAGGAGTACCATGCCTCCAAAGGACCTGCTTTTCAAGGCCCAGGATGGTGTTGCGGGCCGTAGCATGAGACACGGGGTAGGTTTCCAACCATCCCGTAGTGGCTTCTACCATGGTTAGCACATGGTGCTTGCCTTGGCGGGTTTGAGGCAGCGTGATGTAATCAATCTGCCAGGCCTCCCTATACTTGTACTTGGACCACCGCCCCCCATACCAGAGGAGCTTCACCCACTTAGCCTGTTTAATGGCAGCACATGTCTCACAGTCATGGATAACCTGAGAAATGCTATCCATGGTTAAATCCACCCCTCGGTCTCGTGCCCACTTATAGGTGGCATCTCTACCCTGGTGGCCTGAGGCATCATGGGCCCATCGTGCTAGGAACAGCTCTCCTTTGTGCTCCCAGTCAAGATATATCTTCAACTCCCCTATCTTTGCAGCCTGATCTACCTGCTGATTGTTCTGCTGCTCCTCATTGGCTCTGCTTCTAGGGACATGGGCATCTACATGGCGAACCTTCACAGGTAGTTTCTCTAACCGGGTAGCGATGTCTTTCCATTCTTCAGCAGCCCAAATTGGTTTTCCTCTGCGCTGCCAGTTCGCCTCCTTCCATCTCTTCAGCCATCCCCACAGAGCATTGGCTACCATCCAGGAATCAGTATAAAGGTAAAGTTTTGGCCACTTCTCTGCTTCAGCAATGTCCAGGGCCAACTGAACGGCTTTGAGCTCTGCGAGTTGACTCGATCCACCTTCTCCTTCGATAGCTTGTGCAACCTGTCGTGTGGGGCTCCATACGGCTGCTTTCCACTTCCGGTTCATCCCCACAAGGCGACAGGAACCATCAGTAAAAAGAGCGTAGCGTGTGTCTTCTGCCGGCAGTTGGTTATATGGTGGAGCTTCTTCGGCACGGGTCACTTGCTCTTCTCCCTCTTCACCAGTAAGACTGAAGCTTTCACCTTCAGGCCAATTGGTAATTACCTCCAGAATCCCAGGACGATTTAGTTTCCCAATTTGGGCACGCTGTGTAATGAGGGCAATCCACTTGCTCCATGTAGCATTGGTAGCATGGTGGGTAGAGGGAACCTTTCCTCTAAACATCCAGCCCAGCACGGGTAGTCGAGGTGCCAGGAAGAGTTGTACCTCGGTACCAATCACTTCTGAAGCAGCTTGGACTCCTTCATACGCGGCCAGGATTTCTTTCTCTGTTGGGGTGTAGTTGGCTTCAGACCCTCTGTAGCTCCGACTCCAGAATCCCAATGGTTGGCCTCGGGTCTCACCAGGCACCTTCTGCCAAAGGCTCCAGGACAGGCCATGGTTCCCAGCTGCAGAGTAGAGCACGTTCTTCACCTCTGGTCCTGTCCTGACTGGGCCAAGGGCTACCGCATGAGCAATCTCCTGCTTGATTTGGGCAAAGGCTTGCTGCTGTTCAGGGCCCCAATAGAAATCATTCTTCTTACGGGTAACCAAGTAAAGAGGGCTCACAATCTGACTATATTCAGGAATGTGCATCCTCCAGAAACCTATAGCACCTAAGAAAGCTTGTGTTTCCTTCTTGTTGGTTGGTGGGGACATAGCTGTGATTTTGTTGATGACATCAGTAGGAATCTGGCGCCGTCCATCTTGCCACTTCACTCCCAGGACCTGGATCTCCCAAGCAGGTCCCTTAACTTTACTTTTCTTAATGGCAAAGCCAGCTTCCAGGAGAATTTGGATGATTTTCTCTCCTTTCTCAAACACTTCTGCTGCTGTGTTTCCCCACACAATGATATCATCAATGTATTGTAAATGTTCTGGAGCCTCACCCTTTTCTAGCGTAGTCTGGATCAGTCCATGACAGATGGTGGGACTGTGCTTCCACCCCTGGGGCAGTCGGTTCCAGGTGTACTGCACGCCCCTCCAGGTGAAAGCAAACTGAGGCCTGCATTCTGCAGCCAGAGGAATGGAGAAAAACGCATTAGCGATGTCGATTGTGGCGTACCACTTTGCTGCCTTGGACTCCAGCTCGTACTGAAGTTCCAGCATGTCCGGCACAGCGGCGCTCAGCGGTGGAGTCACTTCATTCAAAGCACGGTAATCCACGGTCAATCTCCATTCTCCTTCAGATTTACGCACAGGCCAGATGGGACTGTTGAAGGGTGAGTGGGTTTTGCTGACCACCCCTTGGCTCTCCAGCTCTCGAATCATCTTGTGGATGGGGATCACAGCATCTCGATTTGTTCGATACTGCCGGCGATGCACTGTCGAGGTGGCAACAGGTACTCGTTGCTCTTCTACCTTCAGGAGTCCTACTGCAGATGGGTTCTCTGACAGTCCAGGCAAGGTGTTCAATTTCTTAATGCCCTCTGCCTCCACGGCAGCTATTCCAAAAGCCCATCTGAACCCCTTAGGGTCTTTGTAGTAGCCATTCCTGAGATAGTCTATGCCCAGAATACTTGGAGCCTCTGGGCCAGTCACAATCGGATGTTCCTGCCACTCCTTCCCGGTCAGGCTCACCTTGGCTTCCAACAGGGTCAATTCTTGTGATCCCCCTGTCACCCTGGCAATAGAAATAGGTTCTGTTCCCTCATGTTCTGATGGCATTAGGGTACACTGAGAACCGGTGTCAACCAAAGCTTTATATTTCTGTGGCTCTGATGTGCCAGGCCATAGAACCCATACTGTCCAAAAAACTCGGTTTTCCCTAACCTCTACCTGGCTAGAGGCAGGGCCCCTCTAAGCCTGGTTATCCTTCTTTCCTGAGACATATGTCTTGGAGGTTCCTTCAAGGGGATCAGACAAGTCATCATCATCATTATGCCTGACAGTTCGAGTACGGGCAACTGGAGCTGCTTCCCTTTTCCTACCTTCCTTCAATTCACGCACCCGTTGTGTCAGAGCAGCAGTAGGCTTCCCATCCCATCTCCTCATGTTTTCTCCAGACTCACGTAGGAAGAACCACAACTCAGCTCGTGGGGTGTACCTTTACTCCCCAACAGAAGAACGTCTGCGTTGGATACTAGGGCCTCTAATTTGTACAGCTGAGATTTGGAGGAGGTCCTCCTTAATCTCTTCCCTGAGTTTCTTACGACTTTCCTCTATTTTATCTTCTAATTTCTGCAGTCGTGTTTCCACAGCTGCAATTCTGGCATGAGTCGGGCCATGTACAGCATCTGCATATGCCCGAAGCTTCTTTGCCATATCGAGCACAGTCTCATATACCTCATCCCGCTTCATTATTGCTAGAGCAGAAGCGTATTCCGGTGGCCCAAGGCGCACAAGTTTCCTCCACATTACAGGTGTGCACGGTACTAAGTCCGGATTCCTAGTTGTTATATCATCTGAAAAAATGATCTCTACCACTGCCATCTCCCTCAGGCGTTAGATCCCCTGTTCTATGGTCTTCCACCGTGTCTGCTGAATATAAAGGTCATCTGCACACAGGTATCTTTGTGCTACGCTGTCCAGGACCCATTCCCAGAGGCTGTGAGGGCTAGCCCTCCTCATCATGCCTTGGTCGATGACAGGATCATGTGACAGGGATCCTAAATGCCTCGCTTCAGTGCCATCCAGAATGGTAGCCTCCCCTGCCGCATCCCAAAGGCGGACTAGCCAACTAATTATAGATTCATCGGGCTGTCGCCTATAATCCTTCCTTAGGCCTCAAAGGTCCTTCAGGGAGAAGGAATCAATATTGGCTCCTGTTACATCCCCCTGGGGAAATGGTTTCTTCTCCCTCAGGGACCCCTGGAACTCCTGTCATGTAGTCTGACCCTTCCTTCCCCTTCTGACCCCATTGGCTGTGTGCCAGCTAGCCCCTCCCTCAGAGACCCTAAGAAAAAGACTGTCCCCCGGGAGCTCTCTCTCTCTCTTGGGACATCATCCTGGAATAAAGACTTGCAGCTAAAAGGGTAAGAGAGCCTCTTTTGAATCCTTGTCCTGTCTTTCTTGATATAATCCTACTAGGCCTGAGAAGGGCTGAGCTAGCTGAGACCCTTGGAGGGATACAGGATTGTATCAGTTGGCCCCCAAAGTGGGTTTAATTCTAGAAACCCATGCGGAGCTGGAGACCTTTCATAGTCTTGAAAGCTCTTTGGGAAGTTCAATTACCCTAGGCACTTTGGCCACATGTTGTTGCTATAGGTGGGTAGGGATAAGCTCGTAGCTTGCGGTTGCCCAGACACGAGTGAGCTAAAGACAGGACCTTCAGTTGCTTCTGACTCAGCATATGATACCACGGACCAGGTAAAGTCCTCCGTTTGATCGGTACCGCAAACTGGGAGGGCGGAATTTTACCTTTGCTAGTAGCAGCGGGTGGGTTTTAGGACCCTGCTGTGGCCATTTTTTCTTTTTTTTTTCTTTCGCTTCTGATTGCCGCAGCCCGCGGACCCGTGGGGCGGCTCCGCACAAGGAGCCCTGCTTTTTGGGGAAACCCCGGCCCGGGCACGTATCCCATCGGCCAAGCAAGGCTGCGGGGACCCCCCCGGTGCCACCGGGGCTGGAGAAACGGCGCGGACGCGTGACCGCAGCCCCCGAGTTTTCCCCGCCTGTTCTCTCTGGTTATAGGAGACACAGGAGTTACATACAGCTGACTGTAGCAGCTGGAGGCTGGATTTTGAGCTAATAGCTTTCAATAATATCGAATCATGGGCATGCAGCTATCAGCTCCTCAAAAGAGTATATTAAAACAACTCCAGGACCTTTTAATTAACGTTAAAATTTCCAAAAGGCTGCAAAAACGTTTTGTTCGCTGGTTAGAACATGAATTTACTGAAGCTGAATTGCTGCAGATAGATACTGTTTCCTTTTGGGATTACGTGGGTACGGTGATCACAGATAAAGTCCAAAATAATGATCACGCCGCTTCTGTATTTATCCCAATATTTTTGCAAGCTCGTAAACATCTGTTAGAGTTAAACAAACCCAGCCAGGAGCAAAAACTTACCCCATGTAATCCCCCCTCTGATCCACCTTTATACCCGGGTTTACCTTTGTCCCGGGATCCTTTTAACAAAGCCAGTTTCTCTCCTCATGATCTCGCCGGGGGGGCAGGGGCGGCCCGGGACTTCTGTGAGGCGGCAGAGGCCCAGGAAGACCCCCTCCACGTGGCTGATAACAATGGCGGCTGCCATGTGCCCCGACCCTCCCCCCACGACCCCTTCCCCTCCCAACCCCCTCCCTCAGCCCCCGCCCCCACCCCATACCCCTGTGCCAACCCCTGCTGGCCTCCGGCAGCCCCACCCCACCCCTCCTCCCCATGCCTCCCTCCCGGCTGCTGCGGCGGCTCAGGGGGGGCCGGCCCCTCCTCCTCCTGCCTCCCCGGCAGCAGGGAGAGGGCCGCCCCCCCCACCCTGCACGGCCACAGCGGGGGGTATGATTGCCACACGGCGGGGGGAGGGGGACAGCCTGGGCTGCCCAGCCAGCACGGACAGAGCACGCTTTTCCTCCCCCACCCACAAGGGACTGCTAACACTGTAACCCCGGTACCCCCAGACACGGGGGGACCGGCAGCAGCTTCCAGACCCTTGGCAAATGCAGATGAACCCATTTTCTCTGTAGCTCCAGTAGCATATGTAGGCAGAAGGCAGGGTTCTCGGCAATACCAGCCACTCTCCTACCAAGACAAGAAAGAACTATGCAAAGTACAACGTGAGTTTGGCAGGGACACCCCCATCTTTAAAGGGATGTTTAGAGCCACATTTGATTCTAATGAAATGGTCCCTAATGATATTAAGGACTTATTCAGGTGTCTGTTATCTCCCTCAGAGTATGATCTGTGGGACAATATGTGGAAAAGAGCTTTAAGAACACTTTTACAGGAGATTCAGCAAAACCCTAATATGGCTAAAGACACTGAGAATAATGATATTACATTTGAACATCTTTGTGGTGAAGGTGTCTGGGCTTGCCCCGAAAAACAAACCCGAGTATTATCCAAACAAATTTTACTTAGGATTAGCAATGTTGCAGAGAAAATGTTTTATCAGATACCATCAAGGGACGGGAAAGGAAGTTATGTTAATGTTAAACAATTTCCTACGGAGAATTTCTTACAGTTTGTTGATCGTCTGAGGACACAGGTGGAACACCAAATACCAGATCCCGTGGTGCAGGCAGAGCTGATCAAAGAGATGGCTCAAAGAAATGCTAATGAGACCTGTCGTAGAATTATCCTCACTTTACCCTTGGACCCACCACCTACTCTGTCCCAGATGATAGAAGCTTGTTCCAGACGGGCAGAACTGTTCTGCACATCTGAAAGACATCCTGGAACAACACACCCACAGCACACAGCCCCTGCTGGACCACACCCCAGCAGGCAACAGATGCCACCAGACCAGCTGCAGCGCATCATCTGCCTCCGCTGCAAGAAACCGGGACACTTCGCCAGATCCTGCCCCCAGACGCAGAAGCAGAAGAAATCCAACAAACAAAAAAACTGAATTTACAGCGCGTGCCCGCGGTTGATACTACAACGCGCAAAGATATAAATGTAGCGGGACTCACATTGGCAAAAGCTTCTCTCTTAAAGAAAAAGGGGGGGGAGGGCAGGTCACGGGGTGTGGGGGTGCAGAAAAATGTAAATGTTAAATGCTCAACTAACAAGGTTTGGCAGCCACTTGGCCGTTTTAGACTTGTAACTACCAAAGGTTTCCATTTCAGATCTACTGAGTGGATGGTTATAACAGTTGACCTGTCTAACATCTCACAGGACCTGACGGTTTACCACGTGGGATTGGACAGTGAGTATTTTGTTACTGGGGACACAGCACACACACCCTTGGAAATTGAGATAGCTCCCATGACCATAAAGGGAAAAATAATAGGCCTCATGTTGTTGGCTCGTTGTTTGCACCCACCCTTTTATCTGATAGCGGGGCAAATTCTTGCCCAAGCCATTCCGGTTCCAGCAGAGATCACAGCAGACGGTAAATCACCAGAGGTCTACTGGACAGAGGTGGTGGGGGAACCTAAACCCTCTATGATGTGCAACATTACTTGTGGATCAGAGCGCCTCCAAGTGGCGGGAGTGCTCGACACGGGAGCTCAGGTCACCGTATTGCCACAAAGCATGTGGCCTTCAAACTGGGAATTAGAGCCGGTAGCAGGCAAACTTCAGGGCATAGGAGGAATCTCAATGGCAAGGATTTCGAAAAACGTGGTGCAAATTGAGGGACCTGATGGAAAGGTGGCGAATGTCCGTCCTTTCGTAGCAGATTATAACGCCCCACTGTGGGGGAGGGACACCATGTCTCAGTGGGGAGTCCGATTGGTCATTCCTAAAACACCCCAGGATTTTTGCAAGTAGCCACTGTGGAGCGCCCTACCCAGAAGTTAAAGTGGTTGGAAAACACCCCCAGATGGGTAGCACAGTGGCCTTTGAGTAAAGAAAAGCTCAAGGCGCTGGAAAAACTCGTGGAAGAGCAATTGGCTCAGGGACATATTGTGGAGACAACAAGCCCCTGGAATTTCCCGATCTTTGTGATAAAGAAACCGGGAAAGGACAAGTGGAGGTTGCTCCATGATCTAAGAGAAATTAACAAAATAGTAGAAGACATGGGACCCCTCCAACCAGGGATGCCCACTCCAACAATGCTCCCCCGAGATTGGAAATTGGCTGTCTTAGACATCAAGGACTGTTTTTTCCAAATTCCATTGCACCCTGAAGATGCCCCTAGGTTTGCCTTCTCAGTTCCCACTGTCAATAGACAGGCCCCAATGAAGCGTTATCACTGGAGGGTCCTTCCCCAGGGTCTCAAATCGAGTCCTTTCATATGCCAACAATATGTAGCCTCATTACTGTCTCCAATACGCGCACAGAGAAAAGAAGCCATCATCCTTCACTACATGGATGATGTGCTAGTGTGTGGCCCCAATGACTCTATACTCCAACACACGCTTGACCTAGTGGTTAAAGTTTTAACCTCTGCTGGATTTCAATTACAGGAGGACAAGGTTCAAAGGATGCCACCTTGGAAATACCTGGGCTTGCAAATCAGTGCAAGGACTGTTGTTCCACAGAGCTTAGAAATTGGTTGCAATCCAAAAACTCTAGCAGATCTCCACTCCCTGTGTGGGTCTTTGAATTGGGTAAGACCCTGGCTAGGCCTCACAAATCAAGATCTAGAACCCCTCTTCAATTTATTGAAGGGGGAGAAGGAGCTGACGTCTCCCAGGGAGCTGACCCCAGAGGCGAAGACAGCAATCGAAAAGGTACAAAAAGCCTTGTCAGAGAGACAGGCTCACCGGTGTGAGCCAAAGGTGCCTTTCCAGTTCATTGTTCTAGGAAAACTGCCACACCTGCATGGCTTGATCTTTCAATGGATCGAGGAAGAGAGAGATTCACTGTTGATAATAGAGTGGGTTTTCCTCTCCCACCAAAGATCCAAGACCATCACAGAGCCACAGGAGCTGATAGCACAGCTGATTCGGAAGGCCAGGGTAAGATTGTGTGAATTGGCAGGTTGTGACTTTGCATGCATTCACCTCCCGGTCAGACTTTCAGAGGAGGGAAAGAACTCTCCTGAGAGATTGACCAAAGAGATGTTTGAGCATTTGCTGCAGAGTAATGCCAGTCTCCAATTATCTCTGGACAGCTACAGGGGACAAATATCAGTCCATGCCCCGTCCCACAAGTTGTTCAATGAGGAATTCCACCTTATTCCTCATGAGAAAAGGAGTCGGAGACCACTCAAAGCTCTCACAGTCTTCACAGACGCATCGGGTGCTTCCAACAAGTCCGTCGTGACTTGGAGGAACCCACGGACTCAGCATTGGGAAGCTGATGTTGAGTTTGTGGAGGGATCCCCCCAAGTGGCTGAACTGGCCGCAGTGGTAAGAGCTTTTGAGAAGTTCTCAGAACCAATCAATTTGGTAACCGACTCTGCCTATGTGGCGGGAGTAGTGTCCAGAGCGGAGCAGGCTGTGCTCAAGGAAATAGAGAATGAACATCTCTTCAGGTTGCTTTCCAAGCTAATCTATTTGGTTTCTCATCGACAGCACCCGTTTTACGTGATGCATGTGAGGTCACACACTGATTTGCCAGGTGAGATCGCAGAGGGGAATCGCCAGGCAGACTCCCTTGCTGCCCCAGTTGAAAAGGCACATCTCCCTGATGTCTTCCAGCAGGCAAAACTGAGTCACCAACATTACCATCAAAATGTGCCAGCCCTGATCCGACAATTCCAACTAACACGGAGCCAGGCTCGAGCCATTGTAGGTACCTGTCCGAACTGCCAGCTCCAGGTCATGCCATCGATGGGCATGGGGGTTAACCCCAGGGGCCTGGGCAGCTGTGAGGTATGGCAAACAGACATCACACACATTCCTAGTTTTGGTCGCCTCAAATATGTTCATGTGAGCATTGACACATATTCAGGTGCAGTGTATGCCTCTGCACACGCAGGAGAAAAATCCATACATGCCAAGCAGCACCTAGTGCAAGCTTTTGCAGTGTTGGGAATTCCAAAAACAATCAAAACTGATAACGGCCCAGGGTATGTGTCCAAGGAGTTCCTAGAATTTGTCCAGCAGTGGGGAGTGGAGCATAAAACTGGCATCCCTCACTCCCCCACAGGTCAAGCTGTGATCGAGCGTGCACACCAAACGCTCAAACAGGTTCTGGCTAGGCAGAACTGCTCGGCTTCGTGGATGACACCACAGCAGAAGCTCTGCAAAGCCATGTTCACCATCAATTTTCTAAACTGTTCATTTGAAAACATGAGTCCACCTGTGGTACGTCATTTTAACAGTGGTGATCAGTTTAAATTGTCTCAGCGTCCACCGGTTTTGATTAGGGATCCTGAAACTTGGGAAACCAGAGGTCCCTATGAGCTGGTGACCTGGGGTCGTGGCTATGCATGCGTGGCTACTCCCTCAGGCCCTCGGTGGATTCCCCAGAAGTGGGTGAAACCTTTTGTCCCCAAAAATCCAGCTCCAGCAGAAGGGGACGAGAAGCAAGTGACTGATGCTTCGAAGAGAAGACGCCGCCGGATGGAAGAGAAAGAACCTCCTTAGAGGTGGATTCCTTCTGGCAGAAACAGGAACCTTTTTAACATGTTTTAAAAAAATGTTTATTTTTCCCTTCCAGAGAAAACCTACCTCCCACTCAACCCTATGATGAACCCCATCCAAGTTGTCATCCTGCTAATGCTGAACAGTCTGGCAGCTGCATGGATCATCCCTCAGCCACGTCAGAACGTCTGGGTAACCCTGGCACAGACACTTCAGCAAGAAAACATATGTTTGTCCACTGCAGCAGCTAAGAATCCTATGTCTACCTGTCTGGTAGGAATTCCTTTGCAGGCTGGAGAATTTCCAGCAGGCTTGGACAAATACAAGTCCAACGAAATTCCAGAGGCACACACCCCACAACCACACCAGGATCATAAAAAGCAAGGTGTGTTCACCATGAACCCCTTAGCGGAATGGGTGCAGGGTTTGCCCAGGGTAGCTCATGAACCCCAGGAGTTAGAACTATTGGGTTCCTCCCCTGCCACATACTGCATCCATTTCTCTGTCATCCCAAAACCCTCTAGCACTGACGAGTACCACCTTATAAAGCAGTTCCGGGGAGAATTTACTGCAAAGAGGTGGTGTCATAATATAAGCCACATTGCATCAGACAACCCATCCCACTCCAAACCCAGGAGCCTCCCTAGAGGATTGTTCTTGGTTTGTGGGGATCGGGCATGGGCAGGAATTCCATCCCGGCTTTTCGGAGGGCCATGTACCATAGGGCGATTGTCCGTGTTGACACCCAACCAAACTTTAATTCGTGAATGGACACACAAAAACAAATCGGCTGACAAAATTCAAAAAAGGAGTGCTGACAATTTGGACCCAAATTGTAATTCAGACATTTTTCATTGGGCAAAGTCAAAAAGAGTTGCTGTATCCCTGTTTCTTCCGTGGGTAGCAGCAGCCAAAGCTCTAGGTGAATTGGGCCACCTAGAGTGCTGGGTGGTCAAGCAGGCTAATTTAACATCTATCGCCATCAGCTCCCTCCTAGAAGACGAGGAGATTACCAGACAGGCCACCATCCAGAACCGTGCCGCTATCGATTATCTCTTGCTATTACATGGACATGAATGCCAGGAATTTGAAGGACTCTGTTGCATGAATTTATCCTCAAAGGCTCCAAACATCCATGCTGCCCTCCGAAGCATGAACAACATGATTGGACAAGTGAAGCAAGAATCAGAAGATTGGATCAAGGAACTGTTCAAGGGCTGGGGACTCACTGGGTGGTGGACTTCTGTAGTCAAAACAATTTTGTTACTTTTTGTTATCCTTTTCCTTGTAACCATAGCATTCGGAATCCTACGCTGTTTGATTTTCAAGGCTATTAATGGCCTCATATCTTCTACCTCAGAAGTCAACCATATAGAGTTGGCAAATCTAAAGCGGTCCGGTCTCCCTACCAACCATAAGTGGTGGGAAACCCACACTCCGTGTTAAACAGAATGTGAGAACTTCTCTCTGTGTCTTTTTAAACAAAAAAAGGAGGACATGTTACATCCCCCTGGGGAAATGGTTTCTTCTCCCTCAGGGACCCCTGGAACTCCTGTCATGTAGTCTGACCCTTCCTTCCCCTTCTGACCCCATTGGCTGTGTGCCAGCTAGCCCCTCCCTCAGAGACCCTAAGAAAAAGACTGTCCCCCGGGAGCTCTCTCTCTCTCTTGGGACATCATCCTGGAATAAAGACTTGCAGCTAAAAGGGTAAGAGAGCCTCTTTTGAATCCTTGTCCTGTCTTTCTTGATATAATCCTACTAGGCCTGAGAAGGGCTGAGCTAGCTGAGACCCTTGGAGGGATACAGGATTGTATCAGGCTCCGGAATCTATGCCACTTCCTGTGGTCTCTGATTTTGGTGATGGTCCTTCTCTTGGATCATCATCATCCTCCACCCTTCGGTCAGTCTTGCTTTTACACTTTCCACCTTTTGTATTTGCAGCAACAGCCATTGGTTGGGGCTTACTGTCTGGTTTAACTACTGGCCTGGAGCCTGGGATGTTTGCTGCAGCCTGAGTGACTGGGACAGTAACTAATTTATCTCCCTGTTCCCTTTCCTCTATCTGCTGCCCTACAGTATCTAGCAGGGTGCGATAAGCATGTGCCAGGGCCCAGCTCACTGCAATGATCCTTTCCTCCTTAGTGTTACCATGGCACCTCTCTTTCAGATACTTTACCACCTCAGCTGGGTTCTGAATTTGTTCAGATGGGAAGTCCCAGACTACAGGGTCAGAAAACTCCTTTAAAATTTGGCCCATATCCTCCCATTTCCTACGCCACTCAGAATTCTTCACCCTTGGTTTCACTCCTAAATCAGGAGTCTCACCAGCCCCTCTAGAAATCTCAGCCTTCATCCTATATAAACTGCAGACAGTATAAAGAAAGCTTACTAAATTGAATGCCAGAAAGATGGTGTCCTTGGCAGTCAGGGATAACCAAACATTTTCTAATAGAGATGTAAACAATTCGGAGGAGAAGAAGGAGAGCAAAGGCTGAAAAGCCTCCTCCCCTGCTTCTCCCCTAACAAACTGAGCACACAACCATAACCATGAACCATCCATTCCTGGAAACGATAGCAACATTTTTATGAACCTCTTACAAATCAACACAACCAAGCCCAGCCCGATAAATATTCTGGTTAGCGCCCCACGGTTACAAAAGCTATGCATCAAGGACAATATCGGGGCTATTGCTGGATAAGAGAATAAACCTAACGACCAAAAAGGTATTAAAACTTCAAAGAACCCTAATGACCAGAAATAAAGGCAGGCTTTCACTCCAAATGACATTATACCTTCAAAAAGAGACATACCAATATGCCCACAAAACAACAGAAACCAAAATATTATTAGAATAAAGTTTTTTCCACTTTGTATGATCGCCTCCCCGTACGGGCCACCAAATTTGTTTGTCCTAGTTTAGGACAAAATTCCACAACTCCCTCCCCCACCACCGGGTTTGGGAGGAATTTCCTCAGAGGAGAAAGTGGAAAAAACTTGTTTATTGAGAAACAATGAAAAAAAACACTCCCCAACACAAGGAAAACAGTCCGAGATGACAACAAATGTTTTCACCAGTCCAAGAGAGGGTGAGCAGTCTCTGCTGGGGAGGGTGCCAAAGCTTCTTTCACGTGCAGACTCCAGGGGGTGTTCCCTTGATGTTCCTGAATCAGGGCCCGAAGCAGGTCCGATGTCTTCAAGGGAAGGGAGGAAGGAAAGAAGGGGAAACACAAAAGCAGAAAAAGATGGCAAAAAAGCAAGCAAAAAGCAGAAAGCAAAGAGCAAAGCCAGCAAAAGCAGCCTAAAGCTAGCAGCAAGCCAGAAGCCAGCAGCCGGGGGAGGGGCTCAGCCACAGACAAAACAAACTGGGCACACGGGAACAGGGAAAAAATAAAAATAAAAAAAAAACAAAAAAAAACCAACCACGATTTGGGATACAAAGCATGAAAATGTCCTGTCACCCCAGGACATAGGTGTATACATTTTTTGGGGGGAAACATGGAAGTATTAGGTATAATTTCAGCCACGTCTGTGCTGATTGTGTTGGACTGCCACAGCAGAGAATGGGACTGTACTGCTAATGAGGTAGATAAGTCCTCAGCAATTACAGTGATACTCTTCTAAATATCTGAACTGTCAATCACCAATGAAAGCAAACGGGTGCCTTGATGGTATGGAAAAATCCTCCTACAACTGTTGGAAACAAAATCATTAATAACAGATCAATTTCTGCTTCTCCTCTCGGCTCAATCAGTAATGCCACAGCAGAGGAGAATTAGGAAAAAGAGAAGCCAATAGCTGACACTTGATTTCTAAAAATATAATTTAATGTCTTCTTTCAAGTTAAACTAAACAGTAGCATGGTCAGAAGTGCTCAACGGAAGAGACTACATTGAACAAGAAGAAACAACAGGTGCAGAACAAAAGGGGAAAGTCAGGAAAACATGGATTGGTATGAAGAAAAAGAGGACTAGCTACAAAGGGTGAAGAGGGACATTTCTTATTAAATCTTCCAAAATGTGACATTTTTTAATCCATTAACTTTCGTAAATGAATAATGGCTTAGCATTCTGTTTAAATGAAATTAAGGCAAAATTGTGAAAGACAACTTTTGCTGTTATGACCAAGACACCAATCCAGAATCTAGAAATGAATGCTTTGCATAAAAGTGCATTGAGGACTTCCTAAATTACAAATGCTATGAAAAAGCACTCTTACAAAAGACATGGAGTTGTCATTCTAGCTGCATTTAAGAAATATAATTTCTTAAATTGTAAATGGCTAGTTTCTTTTCCCTTGTGACATTTCAGTTAAACATCCAGTGGTTTTCATGTTTCAGTTGCATCTACACAAATCTCCTGGATATATCAATATTTTATTTTGAAATATAGTAATCTGGTAATGGTTCAACTTAAATTTAAGGGCTATATTTGAAGTCTTTATTTTTGTTTAGCACAAATATTTCTCAGTCTTTTTATTACACACCTGAGAATGCCCAGCAGACACTCTGAGAGCCCTAATTCTCTACTGCTGTTAGAAGAGTCTCTTCCATCAGCAGAAAAATAATCTCAAAGTAGAGGTAATTCTTGTCCCTACTTCTCAGTCACCTAAACGAGATATGAATGGTTGGGAGAGAAGTGGGAAATCAGGTTCTGCATCTCTAATTTAAAAGCGTTAACTAGCCTAAGATTGCTTAGATTATTTGTAATTGTTATGGTATTAGAATTCTTATCAGCTGACTCTTGGCTCCTGTCTTGTCAACATACTTCATTACACATTCTTCCTGAGTGTCTTCCAATCAATCTTCAAGTTTAACCACCAGAAGCCAGAAATGAGGCTGATTGCAGATGTTGATTCCAACATCCTTGCTCACAGCAATACGTCTTTCTTGCTGTTAAAGACTAATTGAATGGAAAGTCTCTGGGAACGATCAGAAGCTGGAGCAGACGGCTCGCTGGCCTGCAACCCATGCTGCCAGGAGGGGGAACCTGCTGCACATCCTTGAGAGAAAGCCAGAAGCACATCTACGTGCAGCCATAGCAGCCAAAAGTCAAGGTGTCGGTCATGAGCCCCGCATTTTGTTTTCTTTTCTTTGGTGCCACTTGAGAAGAGTTACAGACTTCCAACTGAGAAAGAAACATGTTCGCATAGCTATCCGGCACACATAATGAAAAAAAAATCGATATTAAAGGCAAGGGGAAGATTAATGAAGGGAGGATTAAAATTTTCCAAGACCTTGCAAATTACATATGCTACTCGTCGGGAGATGAGCAGAAGGCTGCTTCTGCTTTGTGCCATCCTCCGGTCAGGGGTTGCTGATATGCCTATACTTGAGTAAAGCTCTGTGATTTTATGGTTTGATGATTCTTGACCAGATTTTAGAAGCTTGTTTCAAAAATGCTGCTCTCTAAGGTAATACCGCTGACGGTCTTTAGGCCCACGTGGCATTGAAGAGGTGCGTTTTTGGGTTCGCCCCCTCCCCTCCCTTCCCTTTTTTACATTATAGGGAGCCAATGACACTAAAACGCAGGGACACAACCTTGCACCGTTTTTGTGACACCTCCGAGCTCCCACAGCACCGGGAATGGAGGAGCGCCCTGCACGGCTCCTGTGACCCTGGCAGCCCCATTCACATTGCTGATGCCCAGCACTGAGCCTCGCCAGGCTGCTGTGGAAACCCTGGAAATCCAGTCGGCCCTCAGTGAGCAAACGCTCCCCAAACTGCGGCCGAAGCGAGCATCAATATCGCTGCTGTGCTGTCACCACACACAAGTGCCCTGAACAGCCCCTACAGACGGAGCTGGGCACCTGATATCCGGGCTGCTGTGGACAGCGGGGAAGGGACAGCATACCGCCCAGCGGGCTGGCCCCGCAGCCGCGTCCCGCTCCCGCCGCGATCCCGCCGGGCCAGCCCCGCGCTGCCTCCCAGCGCCGCCCCGTGAGGCCGCCCGGCGCCGTCGGGAGCATCCCAGTCACCGCCTACATTGCCCGGCAGCCCCGCGGCCCGCGGGAAGTGGCGTCCCGCCGCATCCGGGAGCGCGGATCCGCCGGAGCGTGTTCCGTGCCTGGTGCGGAGGTTGCGGTGGGTCGCGGCCGGGCCGGGAGCGGGAGCTCGGCAGGCGGCGGCTGCGGTCGCCCGTGTGCCGCAGACTGAGGCGCTTCTCTCCCCACAGGTGCGGCCATGGCGGACTCCACGCAGAACGGGCCCATGCCAGGCGGGGCCGGCGGCGGGGCCGTGGTAAGGAGCTCCCGGGCCCGGGGCCGGGCCGGCCGCGGTGCTGCTCCGGCGGCGGGGGAGCCTGCTGGGATGGCAGCGGGGCACCGCTCGCCCGGGTGCGGGCAGGGGGAGCGGCTTTCGCTTTCCGATTGAAAGCGTGCGGTTAGTGTGCCGCCGCTCTGGAAAATGGCTGAATTGAAAGTAATTCAGTGTGGTAGCATCTGTATTTCACGGAATCATGGAATATGCGGAGTTGAAAGGGACCGACAAGAATCATCGAGTCCAACTCGTGGCCCTGCACAGGACAGCCCAGAAGTCACAGTGTGTGCCTGAGAGCATTGTCCAAACGCGTGAACTCTGTGACTCTCAAGCCCCAGCTTGGTGCTGTGACTGCTTCCCTGAGAGGCAGTTCCAGTGCCTAACCACCCTCTGGGTGAAAAACCTTTTCCTGATAATCTGACCTGGCCTTGACACAGCTTCATGCCATTTCTGTAGATATGTTGTCCAAGTAAGATACAAAATCATATTAGGAAGATGGTTGTAGGTTTCTGGTCATTTCCATAGAGAGGCACTAGGAAAGTAGAGGAAAAGAGGAATCTTCAAAAGCTGGTCCAAATTTGGAAAAAAATATGGACTCTTTCAGGTGGAAGGAAGCTGTTGTTTTGACTCTGATGCACATATAGCTAAAAGCATTCTGTGTTGCACTGGACCCTTTCTGGCGCTTTGGCTATATCAGGACTGAGGAGGGCTGTAGTTAGGGAGAGCTCAACAACAGGAGAGGTGCAGGATTACTGTGAAAAGGTTTCTGCTTTTTCAAGGCCAGGAATATGTAAGCCAAAACAATGCCACTTTCCTTGTAATTTAGTTATGCTAACTTTACCTGACCCTATATTTTTCCCCCCTCACTAAGAATTGCTGAGATTTAGCTCCAGGTGTGTGCATTTTAAAAGAAACTTTGAAGCAAAAGTCAGGTCTAGAGACCCATGATAGCATTTGTGAAGCTGACTGTTTAGTGAGGCGTGTTTGGATAGAAAAAACATTTTTTTAGAAGTTCTTACCACTGTATTTGATTGTAATATACAAAGGAGCCTCTTGGTTCTGAGGAAGCTGAGCTATTTTTGATCTGTAACATCATATGAGCCAAGTATCACAGAACAACAAAAAAAAGCTTTCTGCTTCAAGCTATAATTTGCTTATATTTGAGGTTGGAGAAAGATTTGCAGTTTAAAAGGGTTGGGATGAATGTTCATTGTATGTCAGTATTAAGATACCAACTTCTGTGGGGGCTGGTCTTTTTTTTTCTTTTTTTTTCTCTTCCAATGTAGCAATTTCTGATGGCTAACAAACTGGATACAGCAATGTGGATTTCCCGCTTGTTCACAGTTTACTGCTCAGCTTTATTTGTCCTGCCTCTTCTAGGGTATGTACTGTAATATTGTAAAATAGCATTAGAAATTTACTAATAAACTAGATTCCTTTTGCATAGAATTGTTTTTTCATGTAAGGTAAATTGCTGTTACTCAGCTTACTTGGATGCTTTTTGTCAGAATAACTTACAGATTTTGGATTGATTTAAAACACTTGTAGATGTGTTTAGAAAACATATTGAATAAATGCAAAGTAGTGGTAAATGTATGTTTTTGTGTGTAAATGGAGTATTATATTGAATTGTCTTAAGCACCTGCAGTAAAATCAGTGTTAAACAGTTTCTGAGTTATTTTTTGGGAATAGTGCTCATGTACAATAATAGAAATAAATATTTCAAGTATTGTTCAGTTGTGATGCAATTCTCAGGGGTAGAAGACTGCTGAGCTTGGTTCACATGGTAACATCTCCTCTGATGATTTGCAGATTGCATGAAGCAGCAAGCTTTTATCAGCGTGCCTTGCTGGCAAATGCTCTCACCAGTGCCCTCCGACTGCACCAAAGGCTACCCCACTTCCAGCTGAGCAGGGCATTTCTGGCCCAGGCTTTGCTGGAGGACAGCTGCCATTACCTGTTGTACTCCCTTATTTTTGTGAATTCCTACCCTGTTACAAGTATCCTTTTTTCGTGTCATCCTGCTAATATTTTAAATATATTAAAAACATGATTCTTTTTATCGCCTTTGCCATGATTTGAAAAACTAGCTTGAACTAGTTTGATGTGCTTGCTATTTATAGAATACACTCTATGTAAAATATGAGAGGCTTATGTTGATTGATCCATATTCAGTTTAATCAGCTCTATAATTAGTCCACTGCATTCCCTGGTTACTTAGATTTTCTTTTTTTTGAGGTTCAAGTTTGGTGGATTTTACAGCCAGCCTACAGTGATATTTGGAGAAGTTGGTAATTTTTTTTTATTGCCACTACAGGGTTTACATGTTTCTTCTCACTGTAGCAGACATTCATCATGAAGAGAGATAATTATTCAGTAGTAGCTTTCTCAGATAAGTTATTAAACTGATAAAGTCTGCAAAATTTGCTCCTGTGGATTGTCAAAGGTGACATGTCAGGGCTGACATTTCTTTATGCCACACAATGTATGCTTAATGTCCTACTCTTAAAATCCTTCTGGCAGAGAAATATTTACATTCTTGCTCTCTAAAATCAAAATGGCTGGCAACTGCATATTCTTTGGTAAAGAAATGAATTTTGTAGCATGTTTTAACAAAAAATACGACTACATGAGAGGTTTTTAGCTTACTAGCTCACATGTGCCTTCTGTGCAGAGAGAACTCACTTCAGGAGAAGCACACTGGTGTCTAATGGTGTGTGTTATACTTTTGCATACTTGCAGACACCCATATTTTGAAGTTAATAAAAATGCATAGCAAAGAGGTGTAAGAAGCAAAAGGAAGAGCTATAAATATAGGTCTTAGACATATACTTATCTTCACCCAGTATAGATCATTCCAGCCAAACTTTTGAAAAGAGCCATCAAGCTATGACTGGTGTAGTATAACATCATGGAGAAGCACTTGTACAGCCTGTAATTTTCCTTATGGCTTGCTTCAGTGAGTATTTTTCCAGTTCTGCTGTTCTCTTTGCTTCATGCTGCCACATACACAAAGAAGGTTCTTGATGTAAGTATGATATGTATATGTTAGGATTAATACAGTTGGTATTGTTGGGATTTATAAACAGGTTTAAGTTGCAGCTCTGGCTTGGTTTTCTTTGGCTGCACTAGAGGAATTAGACTGAAACTGTAGTATGGAATCTCAGCACAGAGAATTTGAGAAGACGTTTTTGGGTTGGTTGGGTTTTGTGGTTTGTTTTTTTATTTTTTTTCCCTTCTGTAGGATGATATATTGGAGTTGCCAATAATAATTTTTCTTCAAATGCTTTTCTTTGAAGGAAATAGAATCTGTGGGACAGTTAAGTTCAAACTTAAGATGTGTCTTTTTCAAGCTAAACCATAGCCTGTGAATTTTATTGTTCAATTTCAGTAGTAAAATAACAAACTATAGGGTGAGACTAGCAAGCAAAATACTTGCCAGTTGGACTTGCTGCTCAGTGCACTGCCTTGTGCATCCTACTGTAACTGCAGGCTTTGGTGTTCCTAACTGGGCTGTCTTGCTACCATGGGCACTGAACAAGGCTTGTGGCTGTCTCTGTGCAGTTGAACCTCAAATTGGTAGATGAGAGAATTGCAACATCTGGTGCTTTCAATTGAACTCTTAAATTATGGAGTTCCAAGCCTGCAGTAGTTTTCCTTAGGATATTAATCTCAAAACTGATGAAGTCTTAAAATGTTGAAATGGGTGGTAAATAGCAATGGTTTGCATTTTGTTTTCTCTGTGCTAATGAAGATAGGTCTAACTTTAATGTTTTCTGTAAATAATTTTTTCTTCTTTTAAAGGCACGAAGTTCAAATAGTTTGCCCTTTTTGAGAAATCTCTTAGAGAAACTTAATGCTAATCAACAGAATATTCTAAAATTCATTGCTTGCAATGAAATTTTCCTGATGCCAGCTACAGTTTTTATGCTCTTCAGGTAAGAATTATGATAAATATTTAAATAATTAGAAGCTTGCTACACAAGACTGCTTTTTGCAAATGAGTTCTCTGTGGATCATAGTACTCTATTTTTATGGTTCTGGCTGACCAAGGCTTGAACTTCAAACAAATTTAAGTGATTCTTAGGCTTCTTAAATTGGTGCATTCTGACATCAAAAGGTATTCACTATGATGTAAATGAGCACCAAAAACCTTCCCTTTCATAGTGTGGGTGATGACTTACATGGGAGTTTTTCAGGCTTGAAACTTGAATTCGCCTACATTTCTATCAGTACATTATTCAGTAAGTTTAATTTTAGTTAGTTCGGTAGAATATTAAGATCTTCAGCTTCACTGAAAGTGAACTCTTATTTTTGACAATTAGATTCCTGAAATTTAAATGGCAAAGTTTCATTATGCAAAAACTATGCAAGTAGGAGTAGGTTGCATTCTCTCCTATGCTGCTTCTGAGCAGTGACCCTTCTGGGGTTTTTTTTATTATTCCATTTGATTTTGCCTGCTGTGCAGCCTGTTGAAGTCATTTTAGGGATCTTGAACATGTTGGAATCCTACTGAAGTTGTATAAGCATAATGACCTGCATAATTTGTCTTTATCTTTTGATATATCAGCAAAACATTTCAATGCTTCAGCCCTCAAGGATTGCATTCCATCTGAGACCACTTATCAGCTGACATATACACTCTGTCCAGTATCTGAAACTTTCAAGTGCTTTGAACTTAGCATAGCTTTTTTTTTTCTTTTGCCTCTCTGTGGAGAATGTAGTATGTAAAATGTTGCTACTTGATATGTCATCTGGTAGAAACTGAAGCTTGTAAAAGGTCATGTGCCAAACTTTAAAATAATTTAATTGCTAAATGCAGCTTTTGTGAGATTTTGTTCTTTAAATGTGGTAGCATATTAAATTGTTTGTCAATACTGTCCAAGTTTCAAGATTTCCTCTTTCTTCCCTCCTGTAGCTCACTTTAAATTTTTCTTCTGGGTAAAGATGATGCTAATACTTGAAGGAGTTCTAATTACTGGAACTTCCTTACCATCATGTTTAAATTCAAAGAGAATTTTAAAATAGTGTGTTAATTAAAGTGGCTTCAGTCACTAAAACTTAGGGCATTTCTGTGCTTTGCTGTGTATGGTTTGTTTGCTATGTTTGCACTATTTCACAGCACAGCCATGTCAAACAGCAGTTTTATGAAATACCAAAGCCTAATTTCACTGTAACTGAAATAACTGGGTATTAGCTTGGGGTTAAAGTCTCATTACACATCTGTAATTTTCTGCAGTGAGTTCTGAGAAGTTTTGCAAAAGATGCTAGAATATGGTCCAGATATTCAAAGTGCTACAGTTGGATTGAACAGAGTCACTGTAACTGGACTAGTTGTCAGCCAGTTCCTGGGCTTGACCAACAAGTGTTTTCTTGCTATGGAACATGTGTCCACCATCATTCCTGTGACTCTTGGCACACCACCAGAAATGAGGCATATAAAAACACTTCATAAATATAAAATCAATACAAGAACAGCACTTCTTTAACTGCTTCATTGAGCAGTTTTATTCTATAATGTTTCTGCGTTTGTGAGAGTATATTTTTGTACTTTTTCTTGTCAGATCTTGATTTTCTGAACCAATGTGACCCAAATCTAGCCTTTTTTTGAGCCCACATAGTTTGTTTGCTTTTCTTAGAAAAATTCCTGGTTTTGGTGCTTTGTTTTGTTTTTTGTCCCTAGTAAGTTCTACTGAACTATTCTCTTTCAGTGGACAAGGGAGTCTGCTCCAGCCATTCATTTACTATAGGTTTCTTACACTGCGCTACTCTTCTCGGCGAAATCCGTACTGTCGGTAAGTACTAAACTGATTTTGGAACTTAGTGTTTAACAGCATAGTGCTTAGGTATTCAGAAACTTTGCATTCTCAAATGAATGCAGAACTCATAATACTACATCTGCAAATGGCAGTTGTAGAATGTGAAATACACCTGGATGCTAAATAAAACCCTGGCTGGTTAAAGGTTGGATTTATTTCATGTAAGTGATCAGAAATGTACCGCCATTCTTGAATGGGAGCTTTCAGAACATGCTTGTGTAATTAAAACTACACTTTGGGAGAAGAAAGCCTTTCTTATCTGAGACATATCCTTATTTTTAGATTCTAGGTACATCTGAGGCTAAGCCCAAATATGAATAGGCACTTAAAAACATTGATTATGTATACTATTGAGAAAAAAAATCCTGTGGATGATCTTAAACATGTTCATTACCTTCTTTAGTTAAATTCATAAAAAAGGCTAATTGTATTTGAAATAGAACTTTATTGATTTTGAAAATTGGTCAAGCCATTATTAATGCTTTAGACTTTGAAATCATAAATATTCCTATGAGTGTTTTCTCAGGGGAGTGCTTTCTCAGTTTTCTTACGACCATTGCATAGCATAAGACTTTGTGTACAGACTTTCCAGTCTACTCAGTCAGAAAATGGCTTGCTAGAGTGCCAAGAAAGTGGCTTTGGCTGCCATGATATGCAAAGGCAGGTGTGAGAATCATAAGCTTAATTGTCTTCTATTCCCTATTTTTGTAAGAAATCAATTGTTCATCCTACTACATGTATTTATTTTTAACACCACCAAAAACATCTATGAAGTTGCTTTATTACTTTGGTATCTAAAAATAATTTAAGCTGTGCAATACTAAAATTGACGTTCAGTAGAACTAGTTTATCCAAAGTGTTCTGCTTGCATTTTTGTGGTTTTAAGGGAAATTGGTGATGAGGGTTTTATTTATCATATTTGTGTTCTAATAATTGCTTCGGCAGTGCAGGGTTCTTGCATGTTGCCAAGAAGTAGCACAAACACGATAGCCTCCAAGCTCCTTACACTATTTGTGATAAAGCATTATTCTTTTTTCTCTTTTTTATAGTGCTTCTGTAGCCTTTATAGTCCTTTTTTTCTTTTGTTTTTATGCTTGAAGGTGGAATTTTTCTGTTGTCTCTAGTTCAGTAACTTCCAGCTGAGGATGGATATAGAGTTAGTTAAAATGTTAATGTTTAAAAGTCAAGAATTCTGAAGCTCTCAGAAGCAGCACTGAGTTGGTCTAAAGAATTTAACTTAAAATGTGTATGTGAGTGTGATACTGAGAAGTGAATGAAAGATATATGTAGATAATAGTTCTGTTATATGCTGTAGGATTTTAAAACTCTTTAAATCTGATTTTTCAGGACTCTCTTCACCGAGCTCAGGATTGTTGTTGAACACTTAATAATGAAGCCCTCATGCCCTGTTTTTGTTAGAAGACTATGCCTCAGCGGCATTTCCTTTATAAGCAGATTGGCACCAACTGTTGCATAGCCAAATTCAGGCACTCGCGTTTTGTGAACATTGTGAGCAGCTGGCACTTCTGCTGATGATTGGAAATTCCTGGTTTTACACTGATCTCACTCCAGGCTGTGTAAAAATACATATATGCTTTTCTTGGAGATAATATGAAATTTAGCATATCCAAAACAAATAATAGAAACTTAAATTAACTGTACTGTATTGTTAATTGATGAAAAAATTAGCTGTATCCTACCAAAACCATGCCCTATCATACAAGTTTGTTGTTTTGTTTTGTTTTTTAAATCAAGGATTGTTTGAGATTGATTGAAACTTCTTATAAAGAGATCTGTGCTCACTAGGTTTATGTTAGTTGGAACTATAGCTACTTTAGGATGTCTCCAGTGGATAGCAGTTGATACACATACCTATGCAGTACACTTTGGACAGTATTCTTCTGCTTATCAAATGTATCTGTAAAACTGTTTTTTCCAATATACTATATTCAGTGTAGAAATACAGCCCACTTTGAAGTTAAGAAAAGGCATTAAAATCTATCAAGCTGACAGAGATAACACTCCTTTCTGATGGAGAGGCTATTTTTATTAATAATACTTAAGAAGAACTCTTCCATGTTTCTACCTTGTGACATAATCTTACATTATGCTGTTGGAAGAAATATCAAGACTGAGCAGAGAAAACTCTGTGCAGCTTTCTTGTCATAACAAGTTGTTTTACCAAGCCAAACTGCTGACCTGTAGGATTTTCAGACTAAGATGCAATGTTTAAACTTTTAACCATGTCTCAAATGAACTAATCAGTGTTACTGAAGTAACTTTTGCAGAGTCATTGCAGATTTGTTCTTGTGTCCACACAAGTTTGAGACTGCAGTAATTCAAGCATGTTAGCTTTTTAGAAAACTGATCTCTAGGTAGCTCTCTATAAATTGTTATTCCAGTTTCTGAGACCCTCATTGTGATGAGAAATTTGCATAAAGAATTGCACCTGTTTAGGGAGCTTCTGAAACAAATGGGTGTTGGATTTCTTGGCATAAATCCAGCTAATGACTGGTCTGAAGCCAGTGTCATGACTAGAGAAGTGAATATTAAATTAAGTGCATAAATTAATTACACTGATTATGCATTCACCCAGCAGCTGAAGGGTAGGACATGGTAAAATGATACTATCTGTCTGAACACAATTTATTTCAGAAATTCAAGGCAAAATATTTGCCAAATTTTCTGTAGTTAGTGTTAGTATTCTAATTGGATGAAGTTAAAGGGCTTTCATTGGCCTTTTGTAAACTTCTGTAGCCCTGAACTTAACTATTCTTCCATAGTCAGAGAAACCTTATGAGAAAATCTTTCAAAAATAGTCTTGGAGCAAAGTATTTTCCTGTAACTGTTGAGTTATCTTTGTGTGATATGGATATCATTCTGACTTTCCAGTTGTATTAGTTTTTAGATCAGAGCCATGTACTTATAAACTTATTTCATTTTTTTGCTAAACCTCCTGGTACTGATGAACCAGTTGGGAATTGAATATGATATTCTTTGACTACTTGTCTTGCTCTCTGAATGTGATTAGCTATTTATAGAATACTCACACTCTGCAGAAGCAACTGCATGCGATTAATGCTCTACAGCTGCTAAAGACTTGCAATGAGATTATGTGTATATCCTGTAATTTGAGGATTTTATAAAAACTAAAATTTCTACTGCAATAAAAGGAGTGTTAAATGTAACTTGCTAGGCTCTTCAGGCTCATTTTCTCTCTTTAACACAACTTACTGATGCTTGAACCTGGAAGTTGAGCAGAATGCTGTCCTGTGTATATGTGTACATGTTCTTATATTCCCACTGCTGCTTCTGAATTGGGATATAATGTCTTGTGCATTTCTAAATTATTTCACAGGGAATTTTTGCCCTTCAAAGTGCAAAAATTTATGACCCTTTCCTTCAAATTCTAACCCAAGAGTAAACACTTGGGTATTGGGATAATGGTATTTAATCAGAGAAAAAAAATCCAGATGTACTTACTACTGTTTCAGGTCCTCAGCATGATTCTAGCCCCTCTGTCATGTTGCATGATGTGATTTTTGAATGGTGACATCAGATTCTCTTCAGCTTTTTGCACCACTGTGATTTAAAAATGAGTTTGGTCATCTAAGTTGATCCCCCATACTGGGAGTAGAAGGCAAATAAATCTGTAATTACTGTAAGCAAAATAACATCTGAGCAAATTTTTGTGGTCTGACTGCTGTTATGGGTGCATTCTACTGTTCCTTAATTGTATGATGTTACTAAATTAGAGACAAGCCTAAACTGGATCCAGCGTAACGCAGCTGTAACTGAGGGATGCTAAGCAGAGATCCAACTCAATGAATGCAGGAGAAGGATTAAAAGGAGTCAGTGAATGACAATGCTGTGACTAAGGAGTTGGAGGACAGTGCTATGAAGTAGAACTTAGATGTGGATACTGAATTTATCTCTTTCTATTAAGTCTTGAAAATGGACCAAGAGGAGGAAATTTTATAAAAAGGGATTTGATTTGGTTTGGCCAGTAGCACATTCTTGGCTTTGCTTGACAAATGAACAGCTTGTGGCCTGGTAAAACTTACTTCTCTGACGTGCCGAGACAACATGGAACAATATTGGAAGAATAATGTTCAAGCCAAATAAATAGGGCAACTGACCTGTGCTCTGCATCAACTTTGATTTTTACTGTAGCCTTTCAGCTGCCCAAGTGATAACATCGAATTTCCTCAATGCTGGCAAAAACATTCTATCCTTCAGCCTGCTTCCTCACCACAGTTTGTCTGTGTGTATTCTAATGATTAAATTAAATGTAAAATGCTGGTTGTATCCTAATAGCTTGAGGGTTTGTTGTTTTTTGGGGTTTTTTTTTGGTGAAGAGAGCTGTGTGTTCATGCTGCTATGCTGTCAACAGCTAGCCATGATGCAGAGGCTGTGACAGAAGTCTGTGATTGTAGAGAAATTTTGCAACTGACCATAAAGTGCCTGCCAATCCCAAAATGAAGCAGAAGAGTTTTTGTATTATTAAAAGGTTTCCTACCTAATGTGAAAACTGTTTCCACTGGTATAAATCATACTGCTCATTGCTTTTTGTTGTCTTAGCTTTTGTGGGTAAAGTGGTGTTGCATAGAGTCTGTGGGTGCACCAGCCCCTTGCTCTGTACAAGCTTTCTGTAGAAGTGATGCTCCAGCTTAATACTTGGCTGTTTTCATCTGTAAGTAAAGTATTAGGAGCCATTTGGATTGCTGTAGTAGCTAATGCAAATTAGGATTTCTTACACACAAAGTAACTCACCAATACATCCATCCTCTCCTTTATTGCCTTTTATTTTTATACATACATTGTCATTTCTGTGCTGTCAGTTTTATGTTTTGCTCCCTTCTTTGATGGGTGTTTAAGTGGAGCAATATCTGTAAATGTTTTAAGGATTAAAATAAAAAATCATTATAATTATGAGCCACTGTTTCTTCCAACAGTTTTGGAGCTGCTAACTATGTATGTGATAGTACTGTCCAAACAACATAGCCAATTATTTTGTACAGTGTTTGACCCTTTTATTGTTAGGCACCTGTATTGCAACATGTGCTGTATAGATGCCATGTTTATTAAGGAAGTTCTTACCCATTTTAAAGACAGGAATGGAGACATGGAAGGAAAGAGCACTTGCCTGAGTGGATGTAAGAGTTCTGGCAGAGCAGGAAATAAAAAAACAAGTTGGATAAGTGCCCAGATGAAACTGATTTGTTTCTACTCTACATATGGCTTGTTAGTCCTGCTCTTAAAATTATTGTAACTGTAGTCTTTAAATACTTTAAATACTTAAAAAAGTACTATACTTTACATTGCTCAGATAAAAAGTGCTGTACTTTACAGTGCTCAGATTGAGGGTAAAGAAGATGTGCTAGAACAACATGTTCTTTTAAAGTGGTGTCAAAAATTGATTTTCATGTACAATGTTAGATGTGGCCCTTGTATCATCATCTCTGACAAAAATAATGCAACAGAGTAAGATCCCAAGTGCTTAATGTGCTAGATGGTAGTAGGGTATGCTAATCTGTTTTAATTGTCTATAACTTTTAATTGCTGTGATACCCCTATTTGTGATTAAACTATACATACACTGAAATGGTTTATTGTATCTTTGTATTTTAACTTCTGTAGTGCTATAGTTTTCTTAAAGTCCCAGGAACAGTCAGGCCTCGCTGTTTGAAATCACCTTTTAAGGACAGAACCTTAAGCAATTCTTTATTTCAAAGATGGAAAGATCCAAAGTATGGATAATGTAATAGAATTTAACCTTGAATGTAGATTCAAAAATCTTTTTCATAAAACTTTAGCATTACATTTTACTTCTCTGCAGAAGCTAGCTCTGTGATAATGGCAGATGTTGTGCAGGTAAGGGAGTTTCATTGCTTAGTTTTGTGCCATCCAGATGGTATAAACTTTTAAAATTAATTGAAAAATTCATCTTTCACTTGTATTCAAGGACTGAGGCACAAAATGCTAATGTAAGGGCTCAGAGGGGAAATATAGTTCTCCTGCATATTTGAGAAAATGTGAAGCCCTTTCAAGAAAATCTAATAAACATAATAATCGCAGGCTGCTGACACTAAGGAAAAAGCACCTCATTCGCTCTTTCTTTTATGCAGCGATTTACTGGTCCCTACTGATTTTCAAATTGGATCACTGCAGTAAATTATCCATACCAGTACCTGTGAAAGAAAGCATTGGGATCCATATTTGTTCAGTGCTGTGCTTAAATCAGCAAGAATGACAAATTTGATGGTATGAAATTGGAAATACCAAGGGCTTCTCTTACTGAATGAGCAAGTATCTCCATTTCTAATTTATTGTGACCCTTTTTCACTGTATGTGCTTTGTATGTCAAATATTTATTTTGAAACAAATTAAATAGTTTTCTGTATTGATACCTATTGTTTTGTTGATGTTCTTGAAATCAAATTGTATATTTTTTTGGATTTTAAACATTACCAGTGTGTGTTGCAAAACAGCTCTTACTTAAGTTCAAATCTCTGAGTGAGTTTGAGTTACTGACCAACAGCTTTGTGTTAAGTGTTCCAGGTGCATGTTGGGTGTTGGTTTTTTGTGTATGTGTTTAGAAAAATGCAGAATACAGTGCAGTACTGCAGCACCTCATTTACTTTTTCTAGAGAAACAGGAAGATTAAGGTGTGTATCAAAACAACAACAGAAAAAGAGCTGATCCCTGCCTTTAATTAATTGGAATAATTCTGCCTTATATCTGGCATAGGTAGTACCAAGTTCTGTGGAAAAAATCTACCTGTGTGCCCAGTTTACTGCCATATTTTCAGTGCAGGTGTTAGCACAGAAAGTTGTACACTTGTGTTTTGGCAAAAGTCCTGTCCTGTTAATTTTAAGATATAATACTTTGTGACTATGATTACATTCTTCTACCTCAGTAGGTGCCACTGCTGAACTGAGAATGAGTCGTGGTTACTGCTGAATTACTTGGAATTATTATCAGGATAATAATAATTTGTTTTGCAACTATTAAGCAAAATTGTGAACCAGTGTTTTTAATAATGTGACCTTACGTTACCCTCTTCGTATGGACTAGGCTTTGCTCATTGGTGATGGCACAGTTAGTAGCTGCTTCTGTTCAAGCCAAGTGCCAACCAGATGGGCTTTATTGTACCACACCAGGCTACCACCATACAGCTGGGGTTTTGTAAAAGCAGTAGTGTGGATTTGTATTTTGAGGAGCCACAAAAAACTTGGTTCTTACATAAATTTGAGTTCATCTCTATCACAGCTTCCGTGCGTCTGACCATGAAAACTTGCTTGTGAGGTGAGTGTTGTAACAATCCAGACTCCTGCCTGGCGTAAGGAAACTGCTTTCTGGAACAAGTGCAGATCATGGTATTTTCATTTGCTATATGGGTCCCTATGAATATTCACTCATGTTCTTTTACCAGTGTTAGAAGTATGCTAGGTAAAGATGATGCATCAGTTCAGATATTTCACAGGAAAATGAAGCTGAAAATCAGAAATTGTAAAAGGTGCAGGACTAGATTATCCGTAGGAGTTAAAGCAGTATCAACCATTGTTTTCGTGGAGGTAGAAATGCAAGAGAAAAAGAAGGTAGAAGAATGGGGAGAAAAATAATGAGAACACAGAAAATCACAGAATCATAGAATATACTGATTTGGAAGGGACCAATCAGGATCAGCAAGTCCAGCTCCTGGCCTTGTGCAGAACACTCCAAGAGTCACACCAGTTGTGCGATACAAAGATGTCTGGAACCCCTGCTGGTTGCTCTGTTACTTTCACAAAGCCCATTTCACCATTCATGATTTCATACCATCAGTATCCTCTGGATAGTACTTAAATTTTCAAACTGTAAATTATGTATAATTTATCCTCCATTAAAATACTATTGAAACAGCCACACTGTATGGGGGCTGACAGTCTAATCTTGGTTTACTTGAAATGGAAAACAGCTGCAGTGGAATTATGTGTTCTCTATTATGTTTCAAAGTTCTGTGAAAAAGTAAAGAAAGAAATAATCTGGGCTTCTTGGCCTTTTTTTTTTTTTTTGACTTTTCTCTTTCCATGTTGCTTTGCTATGTTTTTTTTCTTGGCAATCTGGGGAAAGACCTTGTATGTGCAACTAATGAGGTTATGTCCTGATGCATAGAACATGATGTTTGTAACTTAGTATTTTAATATTTTTGGATTTTTTTTTTTTTAATCTAGAAAATATGACCAAACATATCTCCATACTATGATCCCTTTCAACATACTTCCTGCTCTAACAACGTTAGTTAGGTTCTGACTAAAGCACAATAAAAATAATTGTGAATCCTTTCAGTGATAAAGTTTAAATCAAAGCCATGAATGAAAAATTTTTTATAATGGATGAAGGAAATCTGAGGTAGACTTTCTCAATTTTCATATGTCCAGTGGCAGTTTCAGTTGTGTATTTTACAGAGAAATATTGAAGCCTTAGGAAACTACTGGTACAGCAACAAACATCAAGTTCAGCATGCATGCGTTTGAGCATCCAATGGCTCTATTCACATTTCTAATTATCTCAATTTTTTTAACATCACTCTGGGGCAGAGGTAAGACATTCAGTTGCATTAGTATGTATGTACTGTGAATGGATGATGTGTATATATACTTACAGCAGTAGATAAATGACTAAATGTAGTACTTCGAGGGTTTTTTCCCCTTTTTGGAAGTGGTAATACACTTTGCACTTCATGATGAAACAGCCTCTTCTTGTCCTCTGGCAGCCTTCTCTCTTTGCAGTGTTACACATTTGTAAGGGAAGTAGTTGTTAAAGAAGATTCTTGCACTGCACAGATATTCTAATATACTGGCTTTATGCACTTATAATTGAGCTTATTTCACATTCTTGTAATTCTTTTTTTTCCTTAAAAGCAAAAGAATCAAGCTGCTTTTATGCTGGTCCTTGCTTGGTTCATGTAAGAAATTACAGGACAAGTAGAGCTCTGTGCAAGGGACTGCAGCTGATGATGCAAGAAGCTTCCTCCAGTCCCGTGTTCTTATGCATGTGTTGGGGGTTAGATTTGGTTTTTTCTCTTCTCACAGAATTTTTTCCCATAAGTTTCCAAGAAGCCTTAATGACTACTTAGTCAGAACAAAAAGAGTGCTTGAGGGATATAGCAGCACGAGGCTACACCTATTGTTTTTGAGTCCCTGGGAGTGTCCCTCAGAGGGGAGAGATGATGAGCTTTGGGAAAGGCAAAAAAGACAGATCTGGGGGAGGGGGAGGCACTCTTGCTCTCAGCGCCGAGGAGGACGGTCAGGCTGCCCTCTGCCTCTGCCTCATCCTGGGAAATCTATCGTCATCTGCTGTGTACCCGGGAATCCTGAACTCGCTTTCTCCAGCCTCTCCCCCCACCGCCGCTGCTTCTTCGGACCTTTGAGGCTCTCCTGCTACTCTGTAGCCCTGCACTGCCCAGCCCTGCTGGGACACCCCTGCTGCTCCAGCTGCCAGCGCAGACCTCATCTCATCCACCAGCCCGGGACTTTTCCTTCCTTCCAGTTCGGCCTCTCGGAGTCCTGCAGGGACACCCAGATCAAACTGCTCTGGGCTTTTTGTAAAAGAAAGCCCTCAAGGTTCTTGATTCTGTTTATTATTGATGCTGTAGTTGTTGTTTGTTTGTCGTTTTGTCATATATACTAGTAAAGAACTGTTATTCCTACCCCCATACCTCTGCCTGAAAGCTCCTTTAATTTTCCTTTTAATTGGAATAATTTGGAGGGAGGGGATTTGAATTCTCCATCTCTAGGGAGGTCCTGCCCCTTCCTAGCAGATATCTGTCTTTCAAACCAAGACAGATTATTGGCGCCCACTGTGGGGCTTGAGGGCATTGAGAGGAAAAGGAATAACAGTTCTTAAGTGACCTTGTGCACTGGGTATAGAAACCTCCCTAAATAGCATCATGTGGTCTAGCTTACCTTGGTTTGGGTGGCATGTGGTTGTGGCTGTGTTTCTCCCATTTGCAGGCCCTTATTTAAACATGGGCCCTATAACTAAGGCTACTGTGGCTGTTATCCAGTTTGCACTATGGGTTAATAAGGTGAGGAATTCATGGATTTTTAACTTCGTCTGGAAGGCAGGCACATGGATACATGGCTATCACACTCTAAGTGTTTGTTTGTGGGGTTACTTTAACAATGGTACCTATTGTGAGGAAATGACACCAGGGGAAATTTTTTCCCAACCCTTTACTCAGCTCTTTGGGTCTATTCCACCAGTTTTTGAAGGGTTTAAATCTTCTCTGAATGCTAATGATATCATACAATGGCTAGTATTGCTCACAGGCCTATTCTATTTAATATTCCGAGATAAGGGGAGATTGGCCTGGATAACCACCCTGATACCTACCCCAGAGAATAAAGATACTACCCTAGAGACTGAGAGTGCTGCCATAGAGCCTGACACTGCCCTAGAGACTGGGGATGCTGCCCCACCACCTGACCCTGACATAAAGCCCACCTCAGGAATGAACCACCCAGATTGGGTGGGAGTTCTGGTGAAGGAGATGGGCAAGATGCTGAAGGAGCACACTTCCCTAGTGGTGGCCTCATTAGCCCCAGCTGCTGGCAAACCCTCCCCCTGCCCTGAAGAGGAAGAGTCTGAAGGTGCAGCAGTGGAACCCACAGACGTTACAACTGTCCAGGTTCCAGCTGAACCACAGGGGCAGTCACAGCCAGCAGCAGTTGCCCCTGTGGAAAGGAAGAAATATAAGGTGAAATCAGAGCACCCAAGTGATAAGGATAAAAAAGGAAGGCCCTCACAACCCACAGGGGAGCCAGAAGTTGAGATCATCACCGAGTCCCTGTCATATGAAAATCTCCGTACTCTGCAAAAAGATGTTGCACGACGGGGACGTGAGCCTTATACAGCCTGGTTACTTAGGGTCTGGGACCTTATGGGTAGAGGTGTGCAACTGGATGGTGGTGAGGCAAGGAATATGGGACCCTTGACCCAAGACTCAGGTGTGAATCAGGTATTTGTAAAAGAGCAAGGACCCCTTCACCTTTGGGACCGGCTTTTAATGAGTGTAAGGGAGAGGTTTGTCCACAGAGACAGAATGCAGGAGCACCACCTTAGCATGCGCTGGAAGACTGTTGAGGAAGGGATCCAACAGCTGAGAGAAGTGGCAATACTGGAGGTGGTTTTTGGGAGGGATGGACAGCATAACAATGACCCCGACAACGTCAGGTGCACAGGGCAAATGTTGTGGAATCTAGCAACTAAAGGGCCATCTGAATATAAAACATTCATGTCAATGATTAATGCTGACACCAGCCGAGTGACTGCAGGTTCTGTAGCCAGCAAGCTTAGAAATTTTGACAGTATGATCAGTGGCTCAATACAGACTCAGGTCTCTGCCGTGGTTAAAGAACTCCAAGAGGAGATAAGGGAGGTGAGGGAGGAGATGAGGAGGAACAGTTCCCATGTGGCACTGGTGCGAGCCACAGGCCCCAGAGTCAGAACCCAACGTCCTTCAGCTAGAGAGAGAGAGTACATCCCAAGAGCTGACCTGTGGTCCTTCCTGCGTGACCATGGGGAAGACATGGGAAGGTGGGATGGGAAACCCACTTCTGCCCTAGCAGGACGGGTGCGTGAGCTCAAAGAGAGAAACACTAACCGAGGGGGTTCCACTAGAATGAAGGTAGCCTCAGCCTCTCATGACCAGGCTGTCAGGTATTACAGAAATGAGGATGCTCTGTCAGACCCCCTTGAAGGAACCTCTACTATGTATACACAGGAAGAGAGTAGTAACCGGTGCTAGAGGGGCCCTGCCTCTAGCCAGGAAGAGGCACGGGAAAACCGAGTCTTTTGGACTGTGTGGGTTCTATGGCCTGGCACATCAGAGCCACAGAAATATAAAGCTTTGGTTGACACCGGTTCTCAGTGTACCCTAATGCCGTCAGAACATGAGGGAGCAGAACCTATTTCCATTGCCGGGGTGACAGGGGGATCACAAGAATTGACTCAGTTAGAAGCCAAGGTGAGCCTGACCGGGAAGGAGTGGCAGAAACATCCGGTTGTGACTGGCCCAGAGGCTCCGAGTATTCTGGGCATGGACTATCTCAGGAATGGCTATTACAAAGACCCTAAGGGGTTCAGATGGGCTTTTGGAATAGCTGCTGTGGAGGCAGAGGGCATTAAGAAATTGAACACCTTGCCTGGATTATCAGAGAACCCATCTGCAGTAGGACTCCTGAAGGTAGAAGAGCAACGAGTACCTGTTGCCACCTCGACAGTGCATCACCGGCAGTATCGGACAAATCGAGATGCTGTGATCCCCATCCACAAGATGATCCGAGAGCTGGAGAGCCAAGGGGTGGTCAGTAAAACCCATTCACCCTTCAACAGCCCCATTTGGCCTGTGAGCAAGTCTGACGGAGAATGGAGATTGACTGTGGAGTATCGTGGCTTGAATGAAGTGACTCCACCGCTGAGTGCCGCTGTGCCGGACATGCTGGAACTTCAGTATGAGCTGGAGTCCAAAGCAGCGAAGTGGTACGCCACAATTGACATTGCTAATGCGTTTTTCTCCATTCCTCTGGCTGCAGAATGTAGGCCTCAGTTTGCTTTCACCTGGAGGGGCGTGCAGTACACCTGGAACCGACTGCCCCAGGGGTGGAAGCACAGTCCCACCATCTGCCATGGACTGATCCAGGCTGCACTGGAAAAGGGTGAAGCTCCAGAACACCTACAGTACATTGATGACATCATTGTGTGGGGGAACACGGCAAGGGAAGTGTTTGAGAAAGGAGAGAAAATCATCCAGATTCTCCTGGAAGCTGGTTTTGCCATCAAAAAGAGCAAAGTCAAGGGACCTGCCAAGGAGATCCAGTTCCTAGGAGTAAAGTGGGAAGATGGGCGGCGTCAGATTCCCATTGAGGTCATCAATAAGATCACTGCGATGTCTCCACCGACCAGCAAGAAGGAAACGCAAGCTTTCCTAGGCGCCATAGGCTTTTGGAGAATGCACATTCCCGAGTACAGCCAGATTGTGAGCCCTCTCTACTGGGTAACCCGCAAGAAGAACGATTTCCACTGGGGCCCTGAACAGCAACAAGCCTTTGCCCAGATCAAGCAGGAGATCGCTCATGCAGTGGCCCTTGGCCCAGTCAGGACAGGACCAGAAGTGAAGAACGTGCTCTACTCTGCAGCCGGGAACCATGGCCTATCCTGGAGCCTTTGGCAGAAGGTGCCTGGTGAGACTCGGGGTCGACCACTGGGATTCTGGAGTCGGAGCTACAGAGGGTCTGAAGCCAACTACACCCCAACAGAGAAAGAAATCTTGGCTGCCTATGAAGGAGTCCAGGCTGCCTCAGAAGTGATTGGCACAGAAGCCCAACTCCTCCTGGCACCCCGACTACCTGTGCTGGGGTGGATGTTCAAAGGAAAGGTTCCCTCTACCCACCATGCCACCGATGCCACATGGAGCAAATGGACTGCCCTCATCACTCAGCGCGCCCGTATCGGAAACCCAAATCGCCCTGGGATTCTGGAGATAATCACAAACTGGCCAGAAAGTGAAAACTTTGATCTCACAGATGGAGAGGAACAAGAGCAAGTGACACGTGCCGAAGAAGCTCCACCGTATAATCAGCTGCCAGCAGAAGAAACGTGCTACGCTCTTTTCACTGACGGTTCCTGTCGCATCGTAGGGATGAACCGCAAGTGGAAAGCAGCCGTATGGAGCCCCACACGACAGGTTGCACAAGCCACTGAAGGAGAAGGTGGATCAAGTCAACTTGCAGAACTCAAGGCTGTTCAGTTGGCCCTGGACATTGCTGAAAGAGAGAAGTGGCCAAAGATCTACCTCTACACTGATTCATGGATGGTAGCCAATGCTCTGTGGGGTTGGCTGGAAAGGTGGAAAAAGGCCAACTGGCAGCGTGGGGGAAAACCAATCTGGGCTGCTGATGAGTGGAAAGACATTGCTGCTCGGGTAGTCAAGCTACCTGTAAAAGTCCGCCATGTAGACGCCCACGTCCCCAAGAGTCGGGCTAATGAGGAGCACCGAAACAACGAGCAAGTAGATCAAGCCGCCAAGATAGAAGTGTCAAAGATAGACCTAGATTGGCAACACAAGGGAGAGTTGTTCCTAGCTCGATGGGCCCACGACGCCTCAGGTCATCAGGGCAGAGATGCCACCTATAAGTGGGCACGAGACCGAGGGGTGGATCTAACCATGGACAGCATTTCTCAGGTTATCCATGACTGTGAGACATGTGCTGCAATCAAGCAGGCTAAGCGAGTGAAGCCCCTATGGTATGGCGGGCGGTGGTCCAAATACAGGTATGGGGAAGCCTGGCAAAATGACTACATCACCCTTCCCCAAACCCGCCAAGGCAAGCGCTACGTGCTGACCATGGTGGAAGCCACCACTGGATGGCTGGAAACCTACCCTGTGCCTCACGCTACTGCCTGGAACACCATCCTGGGCCTGGAAAAGCAAGTCCTGTGGAGACATGGCACCCCTGAGAGAATCGAGTCAGACAATGGGACCCATTTCAAGAACAGCCTTATAGCAGCCTGGGCTAGGGAACATGGCGTTGAGTGGGTGTACCATATTCCTTATCATGCACCAGCAGCCGGGAAAGTTGAACGGTGCAATGGCCTGCTTAAAACCACCTTGAAGGCATTGGGTGGGGGGACTTTCAAGAACTGGGAGATTAATTTAGCAAAGGCCACATGGTTAGTGAACACTCGAGGTTCCACCAACCGAGCAGGCCCTGCCCAATCTGAGCCCCTGAGAACAACAGATGGAGATAAGGTTCCAGTAGTACACATGAGAGGTATGCTGGGAAAAACTGTTTGGATTAATTCTGCCTCCAGCAAAGACAATCCCATCCGTGGGGTTGTCTTCGCTCAGGGACCAGGATGCACCTGGTGGGTGATGCAAAGGGATGGAGAGACCCGATGCATACCTCAAGGAGACCTTGTTTTAGGATGAACTACCCACATCATGTGTCTGTACCCATATCTGTATGTATAGATGTATATAATTTAGGTCATGCATGTGTATATATATATATATTTTAAAGGTTTAAATTCAATGTAATAGGTTGGTATGGAAAAAAATTCGGGGTGGATGATGTTGGGGGTTAGATTTGGTTTTTTTTTTTCTCTTCTCACAGAATTTTTTCCCATAAGTTTCCAAAAGCCTTGATGACTACTTAGTCAGAACAAAAAGAGTGCTTGAGGGATATAGCAGCACGAGGCTACACCTATTGTTTTTGAGTCCCTGGGAGTGTCCCTCAGAGGGGAGAGATGATGAGCTTTGGGAAAGGCAAAAAAGACAGATCTGGGGGAGGGGGAGGCACTCTTGCTCTCAGCGCCGAGGAGGACGGTCAGGCTGCCCTCTGCCTCTGCCTCATCCTGGGAAATCTATCGTCATCTGCTGTGTACCCGGGAATCCTGAACTCGCTTTCTCCAGCCTCTCCCCCCACCGCCGCTGCTTCTTCGGACCTTTGAGGCTCTCCTGCTACTCTGTAGCCCTGCACTGCCCAGCCCTGCTGGGACACCCCTGCTGCTCCAGCTGCCAGCGCAGACCTCATCTCATCCACCAGCCCGGGACTTTTCCTTCCTTCCAGTTCGGCCTCTCGGAGTCCTGCAGGGACACCCAGATCAAACTGCTCTGGGCTTTTTGTAAAAGAAAGCCCTCAAGGTTCTTGATTCTGTTTATTATTGATGCTGTAGTTGTTGTTTGTTTGTCGTTTTGTCATATATACTAGTAAAGAACTGTTATTCCTACCCCCATACCTCTGCCTGAAAGCTCCTTTAATTTTCCTTTTAATTGGAATAATTTGGAGGGAGGGGATTTGAATTCTCCATCTCTAGGGAGGTCCTGCCCCTTCCTAGCAGATATCTGTCTTTCAAACCAAGACACAATTATACTGGAAAATTTCATAATGATGGACTGTTGTAGCTTGAGTAATACAGTCAGTTACTGAGTTATTTTAAATAAACAGGAATGAGGAAAAACATTTTCAAAGGCCTGTATTTCAATCCAGTCACCTGTCTTTCTTGGTCTGCAAGCAGTTCTATGTAAACTTTTCAAGTGTCTCCATAAAACAGGTTCCAACTCTTAAAAGGCTGTAACCATAGTCCCTGTTCTTCCTGAATACCTGGTAAGGCAACTTAACCTTTTAATTTTTGTAGGCAAGGTAATATGCTGTATAAAAAAGGGTTCTAGAGCTTTTGCAAAAGGAGGCCTGAGGAAATGACTGATGTGGTAGCAAGTCTCCCCCTCTTATGAGCAACATACCAAGATCTTCACACAACTGGTCCCCTAGACAGAGGTTCAAATGGCACAAAAGCCCACGTACAAGCATGGTATATAGAAATAATATTTATTATCAGTTAAACATTTAGCAACTTGAATGTGAATGAGACTACTTGTTTTTTTTAACTAGCATGATTTTATGAAATACAGGCTTAAAGTAGTCAGTTTGGATGTCCTGAAATACAAATACTATATAATTTAGGATGTTTCTCTGTTCATTGCTAGTAATTGATAACTGATGGTTGAGATGCTTATAAATAAGGTTGATATTTTTTTCTTAGGATGCTGCTGCTGCATGCCAGGAGTCTTGGTAAATCATTATCAATTGCTTTATGTACTTGGCTATCCCACACAGAATAGGCTGTTATTGATGCTCTTTTACTTGCTCTTTCTTTTTTACTCCATCAGTTTTCAGTGTTTGCTGATGTAAAGGGTCATACAAAGCAGCTGATCATGTAAATCCTGGTTGACCACCACACTGTTAGTATCTATTAATCTATGATATTCCAGTTTTATTATTTTCCTTCCTGTTTCATATTTACAGTGCCAAACAGACAAAACAAAATCACTTATTCAGATGGATAAAAGAATATGAAATAGTTAGTAGTTCCATTTGGTTTTGGAAAGGAAACAATAAACCTAAAGATAGCATCTCTTCTAGAGTATAGCAGTGACTTCAGGTACAAATGTTTCAAGAATTTCTATATGCTTTCAAACATTTTTTACATAGGGAAAAGATAGGGAACTCTTAACTTCCTCATTCTTTTTGGTTTTTTTACTGTTAGGGTCTTGTCAAAATAACAAGCAGCCACCAAAACATATATCAGCTGCATATTAGACTCCAGCTGAAACTGGTGATTTGACCTCACCTGTGCTACTTTACAATTTGCAGTCAATTTAGTATTTGACTCCAGTGCTGTACATCTGGTACTTAATGACACAGCATCTGTTGCAATACTCCTGATTTATTTGGTATGTCTGCAATTGTACTACTGGGAAGATGAGTGTTAATTATTCTCTAGAAGTATTTTATTTCAATCTGCCTCCCCTGGGCTTTTAGGAAAACTTGTTTTGGCAGTGCAGCTCACTAGGCAGCTGGTAAAGATGTGCCAGCAAACTTTGTTTTAAAATCTAATTGTGTATGTTAAAGACAGACACCATAATAACTCTCCTTTGTGATCAAATGCTTTGTGGATTATCAGGTACATTAATTATCCAAATTCCCTGTCAAGCTAACTTCTGGTGAGCTCCCATGTTCCTCCCAATGTGAGAATGAAGACCAGGAAGCCTGAGACATTTTCTCAATCATGTAAACCAATATCAAGGCTATACTGGAAAAAAAACTTTTATAAAAAAAGAGTGTAATACAGTGCCAGTGGGACTGATTGCAGGCATGGTCCTGAGCCAGCTGTAGGTGAGCAGGACAGGTGTCACAGCTGGGCACAGGCAGCCCTTACAACCCTGGAGCACAGGACCAGCCTCACAGCACTCTTCCCTAGAGGAAGGCATCATTTTAAACCTTACTTTATCAGCGCTGATCTGGGAAGTGCATTTTAGGGGATGGCTTAGGCTAGGAGAGCACATTTTCATATAGAAATCATGCAAACCGATTTACTGGACGTGCTTTAATGTTGTCTATGTCCAAGGAAAGGCAATGAAGCTAGTGAATGGTCTGGACCACAAGTCTTGTGGCGAGTTTTTGAGGTTAGCTGGGGATATTTATCCTGGAGAAAAGGAGGTTCAGGGTAGACCTTATCATTCTCTACAACTGCCTGAAAGGAGGTGGTAGCCAGGTGGGGGTCGGCTTCTTCTCCCGGGTAACAAGTGACAGGACGAGAAGACAGTCTGAAGCTTAGACTGGACATCAGGAAGAATTTCTTCATAGAAAGGGGGACTCGTTAGGGACATTTGAATGGGCTGTCCAGTGGAGCCGCCGTTCCTCGAAGCATTCAAGAAAAGACTGGCTCTTAGTGCCATGGTGTGAAAAAGGCTTGTTGTGTGTGTGGCTCTATGCAGATATTTACTATATACAATAATGCTAGGTAGAAAAGTTATGCTGTATTGACATTTGAATAATATAGTAAATGTAATTTTTAGCATTAAGTTTTAGTAATAAAAGAATTGTGTGTAAGATATTTTCTTTAGCTCAAGAAGGAAAAAAAAAAAGGGAGAGGCCCAGAGGTGTTTCTCAACAGAGATAACAGTTACAACAAGAAGAAGAGAACCCCCCCCTTAGGACTTTCAGAAGACAAGAGGCATATCTCCCTGCATCCACAGAAGCCACCTGGTCAAACCAGACTGAATCCACAAGGGCCACCTGATCGAGCCAGACACCTGGACGCCAAAGATTAGAAGAGGGACTCTGGGCAAACGGGTCTGTCTTAAGATAAAGATTGCACAATCGTGAAATTTTGGTCTTCAAAAAGGGGACATTCCTCCCAAAGAGTGCCCTTCTCCTTCTCAGCCTTTGTCTGGGAGGGAGGGGGGATGGTAGACCCGGGCTACCTACTTTGCTCTTATTTGCCTCATTATTTGTCCTGTCTCTGAAAACTTTTTTTAAACTTTTATTATTGTATTAATTTTTGTAACCAATTTTTATTCTTTATTAAATTTTCATAAATTCCAAAAAGTGAGTTATTGGCATTTATCACAATTTGGTAGCAGAGGGATGGTTTAAAATACCCCCACTGTGAGTACTGTGAGAGGATTAGAGACCAGGGAGACGCGTCCCGCCTGCATTAGGCGGCCTCGGCTCTGTTCCTCGCAGAGTACCCAGAAAGGGGTAAGATCCAAGGACAAAAAGGAGGCAATAAGGCAAAGAGAAGGGAAAGAATTCCCTAAAAACCGCGGTAACCAGCTCCTAACATCAAAGTGTACACGAAGAATAAAGACCCAAGAACAACGGAGTGGTAAGAATTGCTGGGATTGGGGGTGGCAGCGTTTGGCGCGGAACGGGGGCTGAAAGTGTGTGTCTGAGAGGCGGGCTGGGGTAACACCCGGACCTTCCAAGCGAGTGCGGAGTCCCCTACGCTGCGGTTCCGTTGTCCCGCGAGGGAGGCGGCCAGCACCGGGACGAAAGTGAATGGTAAAAAGGAGTGAGAGAAACCCCCCCAGGGAAAAGGTAAAGTGTGTGAAAAAGGGGACCCTAAAAAAAAAAAAACTTTTGCTGGGATTGAGGAATTATTCCAAGAGCACCCAGGGTTGATAACCAGCTGGATTGGAGGAAGCAATTCTGAGACATCCAGGGTTATGTTAAATTCTGCAGAATCTAAGAAATAAACCCAAGAGCACCTGGGGTTGGGAAGGGAGAACCCCCCAACACTGTCAGATTGAGGGTTTTGTGAAGGGCATTGTCTGCCCGGGTTGATAACCAGCTGGATTGGAGGAAGCAATTCCGAGACATCCAGGGTTATGTTAAATTCTGCAGAATCTAGGAAATAAACCCAAGAGCACCTGGGGTTGGGAAGGGAGAACCCCCCAACACTGTCAGATTGAGGGTTTTGTGAAGGGCATTGTCTGCCCGGGTTGATAACCAGCTGGATTGGAGGAAGCAATTCCGAGACATCCAGGGTTATGTTAAATTCTGCAGAATCTATGAAATAAACCCAAGAGCACCTGGGGTTGGGGAGAAACCCCAACACTGCCAGATTGAGGGTTTATGAAGGGCATTTTCTGGCCAGGTACTCTTAAAGAGTGTAAAAGTGTGTGGAAAGTAAAAGGTACCTTGTTGTTGTGATTGTTTTGTTGTGTGTGAGATTAAGTGGAAAATAGTGTGAATGTGGACGAATGAAAGTATAGAAAGTGTAGATTTTTATTTTATTTTAAGCTTTATTATAGTTCCTCAGAGAAGGTAAATTGTATTAAGAAATAGTGTGGGAGAAAGGAGAAAAGTAGTTTTTGTGGGGGAAAAGGGAAGGTAAACAGAGACAGGGATGGGTAGAAAAGAGAAAATTTTGAAAGAAAAGGGATAGAAGTCCAGTGGGGAGAGACCATCGACAGAGATACCACCCTAAGATCGTCCCTTGGGAGTTGCATTGCTGGCTCCGGTGTTGGTGCCTGTCTCAGTCCCTGTGCTTGCCCCAGATTCTGGCTTGTCGCTTATTTCTACCCCAGTTTCCATCCCAGGCAAGAGTCCGCTGTTCGCAGCGGCAGCCCAGCCGGTTTCGCCCTGCCCCCCCCTCGCTGTTCGCAGCGGCGGCTCAGTCGGGACCGGCACCCCCCCGGTCCCTCCGCCCGCCGCTTCAGGACCGGCTGCCGCTTCTCTACAGCGACGGTACCCGGCCCCCACCCCGGTCCCTCTCGCTGTTTTCCCGCAATGGCTTTTTCGGCCTCATTCCCAGTATCTGTTTGTTAATTTCTCTTAGCAGCGCTGAGCGTTGCCGCCACTGCCTTGCTTTTGTTGGAATCGGCGAGTACAGTCGCCATGAGCCACGTAGGGGGTGACCGCGTGGTGGCTTAGCCGACCCTGGAAAAGCCCCCCAGCAGCAGCGGCAGCGGCAGGGCGGCCGGTTTCCCTCCCCTCCCCAGCCGTGGTGGCGAGTCCCCCTCCGCTTGCAGAGCGGGGGTGGGGGCGGCTGGTTCCTTCACCCTTCCTCCCAGCGGCGGCGGCAGGTCCCCCCTCACCCCCTCCCGTTCGCGGCGGCGGCGGCGGGGCAGCTGGCCCCCCCTCCCCCCCCTTCCCCCCTTCCCGGCGGCGGTTCCTCCGCTGTCGGCGTGTGGCGGGCTGGTCCGGTCCCTAGCTGCCTCAGTAGTGATTCCAGCTCCAGGTGCTGGGCGACTGCCGGAGGCGGCTGGGGCCGCCAGCGTGGGCCATGCGGGAACGAGACCGCATGGAGGAGACCGGAGATTGCTTCCCCTTCGGGAGTTCCGGTGGCAGACCCCGCCCATGCCCCGTCCTTGGAGGACCAGGGGTCAGTGGTCAGTCCTCCAGGGCTTCCCACTTCCTGTTGGGGAAGCCGTTCCCTTGGAAACGGCAGTCAATGCAGATCTTCTCAGGAAGAAAGGGAGTGGGCAGAAAGGGACGGTGGGCCGAGCGCCTCTCCTGCCGGGAGTAGGAGGACGAGCGAGGCTCTCGTCCCCGGTGGCGGTGGCGGAGAGGGGCGGCCGCCGCATTCCTGCACGGCTGGGCCAGGGCAGCGGGGCTGCCCGGTGGAGGCGGCGGCGCCGAGCCGCGCGTGGGACGCGCAGCTCCCTGCCCGCCCCTCCTCCAGCTCGCTTATCAGCGCCCACTGCAGCTGCCCTTTTCCTTATGACGGAGTGACTCGGGTCATAGAAGTTTTAAAGATTTTTTCAGTGTTTCTCATGCGTTGGCCTTCAGTTTCTCTCAAATCGGTAGCCTGTAAACTCAGACAGTGTGCACACGTGTTCTGGGATATTTTAGGAAGGACTTGTGGTTTCTTTGAGAGGAAAGGAGACAGTGTCTGAAGCTGTGCTTTTTAAATAAATGGCTGCTGCTTGATGTGCTAACATTTTTCAAGCGTTTTTCACTTGATGAGAGAGAGCTTGGCCATGTGAAATCAGTGTTTAGTGCTTTTTAAGTGTCTCTTCTACAGCTGATGAATAGATGTGGAAGGAGGAGGAGTGAAGAAAGGGAAGTATTAGTGTTCACTGGATTATTTGCTTAGTCTATGTTATAAAATTAGATGTGTAGAAAATATTTTGGAAGATGCAGACAGGAGGAAGAGTTGGAATTTGTGGAAGGTACAATAGCAAGAAGAATTTGTTTGGTAGATATTTCAGGAAGGCATGGTGTAAGTAAAGATGCAGTAGAGTGGTGGGAGCAAGAAAAGAGTTTTGCCTGTCATCAGGGATGCGGTGATATAGAGAGATACCAGAATTTAGATAAGAGATGTTTTGTTAGTCCCAGGAACAAGGAGTAATTTATTGGGACGAGACTTCCAAATAAAATTAGGAATAGGAGTTATACCAGAAAATGGGAAGATGACAGCTAAAATATTGAAATTAGAACAGGAGGATAAAAAGAAAATTAAGAAGGAGGTATGGACTGCTGAAGGAAATAGGGGAGGATTGAATATTGATCCCATACAAGTTACAATTGAAAGAGAAGATTGTCCCATACGGGTGCGTCAGTATCCTATCTCATTAGAAGGACGGGAAGGTTTGAAGCTGGTAATAGAAGGACTGATAAGGGATGGTACACTAGAACCCCGTATGTCTCCTCATAATACCCCCATTCCTCCAGTAAAAAAGTTTGATGGAAGTTACAGGCTGGTACAAGATTTAAGGGAAGTAAACTAATTGTGTGCACGCCTCATGCAGTTTGAAATGTGTTAAACCAAAAGGCTGAAAAATGGTTGACAGGCTCTCGGATGCTAAAATATGAGGCGATCTTGATAGACAGTGATGATTTGACATTAGAAGTAAATAAAAGCCTGAACCCAGCTCAATTTTTATATAGGGAACCAACAGATAACTTAATACATGATTGTCTAGAAATTATCCAATACCAGACAAAGATTCGAGAAGACCTTGAGGACCAGGCCCTTCTAGAAGGAGAAATAATTTATGTGAATGGATCCTCCAGATGCCTACAAGGGAAAAGAATGTTAGGATATGCAGTAATTGATGGGAAGAACATGCAAACTATTGAAAAAGGGAAATTACCTTCAAACTGGTCAGCTCAAACCTGTGAATTATATGCTCTAAAAAGGGCACTGGAACACTTAGCACGTAAAAGGGGTACAATTTACACTGACAGCATGTATTGCTTTGGAGTGGTACATACCTTTGGAAAAATTTGGGAAGAAAGAGGTTTGCTGAATTCAAGAGGAAAAGGATTAGTACATGAGGGGCTCATTTTAGAAGTCCTAGAAGCATTAAAATTACCTGAAGAGATAACTGTAGTACATATTAGAGGTCACCAAAAGGGAGTAACTCCAGAAGTAAGGGGAAATAATTTGGCAGATCAGGAAGCAAAGGATGCAGCAGAGAATGGAGTGGAAAAAGTAATGTTGGTATTAACTACCAATGAGGAGATGTTGGAAATTCCAAAATTTAGTGAAACAGAGGAAAAGAATTGAAAGAGATAGGAGGTGAACCAGATGAATCAAAGAAATGGAAACTTCTTGATAGAAGGCAATTACTTAATAAAGTACTTACTAGAAAAATATTAGAAGACATGCATCAGAAAACTCACTGAGGTACCCAAGCTTTGTGTGATTATTTCCTAGGAAACTATGAATACATTAGGATTTATAGGATAGCAGAGAAGATAACTGAAAAATGTATAACTTGTCAAAGGATAAATAAGAAAGTAATGAGGAAAACCACCCGGGGAGGTCGGGAATTAGCCCTTAGACCATTTCAAAGTATCCAGGTAGATTTTACAGAACTTCCTCAAGTTCAACGATGAAAATATATATTAGTAATAACAGACCATTTAATTCATTGGGTGGAGGCAGTTCCCACTGCCAAGGCTACTGCTAATGTGGTAAGTAAAACCCTTTCGGAAAAAAAAAATTATTAGTCCAAGATATAGAATGGTTAATAAGAAAGACTTGGGCAAAGGAACACATTTTATGCCAAAAGTGTTACAACAATTAATTCAAAGCTTTGGGGACCCCAGGCCCAGCAGCTCTGGCTCTGTAAGAAAACCCTAGCAGAAGCTGTGAGGCAGCTGCACCAGGACCCCCCTGACCTTGGCCCCCTCTGGGCATTGGAGTCCGGGAAGAGAATGAATATCTTTGTCCCCAAGAGGGAAATCCCAGAAGCCCCAGGGTGTCCTTGGGGAAGTGTTCCTGAGTTCTGCTTCTGTTTGTCAATAATGTTGGGGTTGGTGTTGTTTGTTAACCTGTGTATACACACCAGAAAGGAACTATTATTATAGTCCCATATCTTCACCTGAGAGCTCCCTAACTTTCAAAATTACAATAATTCAGAGGGAGAGAGTTTGAATTCTTCATTCCAAGGGTGGCTCCAGCTTTCCCTGGCAGACACCTGTCTTTCAGACAAAGACAGGACCATTTTATTGTTATCATTTAGAATTTAGTTATAATATAAAATTTAGGTGTAATACTTATAACAACATTTTAGCATTGTGCAGCTTGTATTCCAAGATTTTGTTAAAACCTATGATCAATTTAATGTGCTGCCATTTCTGTCAGCTATATGGTGCACACACAGATAGATTATGTTGTGTCAAAATATAATTCAAAGGAATTATAAATTGCACCATATCAAAATTGTTGTGATTAATATCTCTAACTCCAAAATGAGAAAGTCCTTTTCAGAACCGAGGCTGCGATCCAGACCAAGGAACGAGGGTGGATCCACGCCAGCAGAATCAAAGGACCTGTAGGAAGCCTAAGGAGTGGACAATATCATCGGAACCGGGTGATACGAAATTAACCCTAAAACGGGAATGAGAGGTGATGAACTGGGGAGATCCGCATGATCCAGGAAACATACACAGGATCACACCAGACTGGGAAGCTAGACCGAGTTTGCACCAGTGGTTTCAAATACCACCTGGGAAAACTTTGAGACACCTCCGGTACCCTCCCTAGGGAAGAATACTTCCACCACAGACAGGAGGATCGGGATTGTTTCGGACAGAAAACCCCTGTGTTTTTGCCTTAGCCTGTGATTTATATAAAGAGGAGGGGGAATGACAACCTCATACATTGCCAAGCCAAAATACCCTGTTTGATTCACCCAAATACTGGACATGCTGGTTGGTGTAAATGTAAATGTTTGAGCTGTGGGAAAAATTAGTACTGTAGTTCACACAAACGACGCTCTCGTTGCATGAAGCGTAGAGTGTCACCTGAGCCCCCTATCCAAGAAGAATTTGAAACAACTAAAATAATAACTTTGTTGTGTGGATGGGAATTATTAGTGCCTGTTGAATGAGAGGTGGCTGAGGAAAAGTGGGAGACCACCATTAAAGAGTGTCAGAAACGATTTGCCTGGAAATTAGCCAAGAGAAAGTGACAATAGAGGAGAGGGCAAGACCAGATTGGCCTCTATAATCGCCACCGAGAAGATCACATACACCTGCTGTGGGCTGCAACCCCATAGGCATGGGAGGTGGGAGTATAAGCCATACTGGACCTCTCCTGGTTCTGTCACTCATTTTCTGGCTCTTCCCTTTTGGGATGCTGACCAGGCCATGCTACAGGTGTTACCAAAAACTGTATATGGAAAAGACACCGAGGCTCCTTCTTTATTTCTCACACTCATATCAACAGTCACTGTTATAACCCTTCCAGATTAGGAAACTGCATGTACAATTGGAAAAGTATTGGATTGCAGAAAATTTAAGGGGAAGTGAATGTGCAAAAGGGGACAAATGGATGTGTTTCACCCACATTACTGGGAGTAAAGCAAAGAATTTGGTAAAAGAACAATTGATAGATAAAAAAATTAGGCCAACACCACCACCTAAACCTGTACCAATTTCACTTGACGGTTTGTATAAGAAATTGGAACAACAATTAGAGAAAGAAATAGATATTTCACGGATGGGTAAAAATCTGTTTGTGGAATTGGGAGAAAGAATAAGTAAGGAACTTAACGTAACCAATTGTTGGGTCTGTGGAGGGGCTTTGATGTCAGAAGAATGGCCATGGAAAGGCAGCAGCTTAGGCCCAATCGAGCTCCTTAAGTGGAACCAAACAAGTATAAGGGGAGAAAATCGGCCAGGGGGATGGATTTTAAGTTCAGTGGTCATAGGGGAGGAATGTCTTTGGTGTGAAGGAAAAAAGTTCCTTCATGAAGTAGGAAAAACCCCTTGTAAAAGATACAAGGTTAGTAATAGAACCTCTGTATGGTGGATCCCAGAAGAACCTACCATGTACTGGACCCAGAAAAAAGAAAAAAAACGGAAATTGTGAAAATAATAATAAAATCAGGTTTTTTCAATGTAATGATACAGAAAAAAATCCTTATGTTAGCATCCCAGAGATTTCTAAATTTTGGGAGAATATGGATAAGCAAAAATTAGACTATGGGAAAGCTCCAGACGGTTTGTTCTAGATATGTAGGAAAAGGGCATATCCAAAACTTCCCTCTCAGTGGAAAGAGAGCTGTATTCTAAGAATCATACAGTCAGGAATTTTTCTTTTTTGCCTAGACCTGAAGGGGATCAGTTTATGAATATTTCCCCCTTGTTTGATCCCTTGTTTTATCAGATTAATTACTAGTGTAGTTCAAGGTATGCAATTAGTAACCTTGGATTAAAAGATGGATACAACAAAAACGGTACAAAAGATTATAGTATTAAAGAAACAAAACAGAGTAGAAGACCCCCTCCAGGAAGCTAGACTGATTTATGAAGAAAATGAACATAGAAGAGATGCAAGAGAGCAGTAAATATCCGCTCGAGCCAATTTTATTATAAAAAGAAAGAGGGGGGATTGTGAAAAAGGCTTGTTGTGTGTGTGGCTCTATGCAGATATTTACTATATACAATAATGCTAGGTAGAAAAGTTATGCTGTATTGACATTTGAATAATATAGTAAATGTAATTTTTAGCATTAAGTTTTAGTAATAAAAGAATTGTGTGTAAGATATTTTCTTTAGCTCAAGAAGGAAAAAAAAAAAGGGAGAGGCCCAGAGGTGTTTCTCAACAGAGATAACAGTTACAACAAGAAGAAGAGAACCCCCCCCTTAGGACTTTCAGAAGACAAGAGGCATATCTCCCTGCATCCACAGAAGCCACCTGGTCAAACCAGACTGAATCCACAAGGGCCACCTGATCGAGCCAGACACCTGGACGCCAAAGATTAGAAGAGGGACTCTGGGCAAACGGGTCTGTCTTAAGATAAAGATTGCACAATCGTGAAATTTTGGTCTTCAAAAAGGGGACATTCCTCCCAAAGAGTGCCCTTCTCCTTCTCAGCCTTTGTCTGGGAAGGAGGGGGGACGGTAGACCCGGGCTACCTACTTTGCTCTTATTTGCCTCATTATTTGTCCTGTCTCTGAAAACTTTTTTTAAACTTTTATTATTGTATTAATTTTTGTAACCAATTTTTATTCTTTATTAAATTTTCATAAATTTCAAAAAGTGAGTTATTGGCATTTATCACACATGGTCTATTCGACAAGGTGGTACTCGGTCATAGCTTAAACTCGATGATCTCGGAGGTCTTTTCAACCTAATTATTTCTGTGACCCTATTAAAAAATCATTAATGTGTTTTGCCCTGTGCTAAGAAATTTACGGCGCGTTCGTTTGTTGCACGTACCCGTACGTGTTACCCCTGCAGCAGGCACAGTAACAGAGCAGGCGCTGCTCCCGAGGTGCGGCAGCCGGGGCCGGGCCGCTTCCCGGGGCCGCCTCGGGCCCGGCGCAGGCGCGGCGGGCGGGGCCGGGTGAGTCAGCGGCGGCCCCGCGGTGCCCCCGCACATCCGGGTGCCGCGGCGCCGCCCACCACCGGCCTCCGGCCGCCGCCGCCGCCCGGGGCCAGCGGGGCTCCGCCGCAGCCGCGCCGGCCTCCGCCGATGCGAATCGCCGCCTGTCCGCCGGCCGCTGCCCGGCGGCCGCCGCCATGATGCCGGCCCTGGCCGCCCAGCGGCGGGGCTGCCGCGGCCTCTACCGCCTGTACCTGCGGTGCCAGGCGGCGCCGCGGCCCCGCGCCTGCCACGGTGAGTCCTGCGGGGCCCGGGCCGCCGCACCGCGCCGGCCGGGGCTCGGAGGGAGCTGTGACGGAGTTCCGCGTCTGCCTGGGGCGCGGCGAGTGCCGGCGCTCGCAGGCGGCGGTGGCAGCCGGGGTCCCTCCCTGCAGCGAGGAGCGCCGGCTGTTTCCGAGGGCCGGCTGTGGAAAGAAGGAAAACGTGCGGGTGTTTGGCGAGCGCAGTGCGGGGCCGGTGTCCTCGGCCGCCCTGGGCCAGCCCCGTCTGATGTAAAGCAGGCGCGTCGGCCCGTGCCGGGGCCGAAGTTTGCAGTAATTACATAAAATGTAGCTTTTTCAGGGTTTGTGTTGGTCCGAGGAGAGAACCCTGGCTTTTCCTTTAGTCCACAGATTTCAGGGAGTTTGAATTATGAGCAGTTTTGCCCCTTTTCGTGTAGTCACGGTTAAATTGCAGCAAATGCTGGTTTTCTTTAGCGTGTGCATGAATTAGTAGGAAAAATGCCCTCTAAATGTGCTGATTAAGTTTCCCCTTTTCAATTGGTCCAGTTTCACCGAAGCTTAGGAAACAACGCTGCTCATCTTGTGCCACGTATTTATTGTAGCGTTTTATAAATTGGTAATCAGTAAGTTCAGTGCACTGCGTTGAGTTCAGTATTAAGGGCTTTGGTCACATTGCGACAGCTGTCAGTAAGACCTGTCCTTTTTGGGGGAAATTTTTCCTTCAGTAAGATTCAGGCTGGTGCGTGTAGACATGCAGGTGTGCTGAAGACTAAAAAAAAAAAAAAAGAAAGCTGTTGAGACTTACAGAATGGACAGTTCTGTAAAATATGATCTTTTTTTGGTGAGAGTTGCGCTATTCATAGTTAAGTGGTCATACTTCGGATGACTTTATTTACTGTCACCTCCTAACTGTTTTAAAAAAAGTATTTATTTTTTTAGTGAGTGCTTTCCAAAGCAGCTAGTTTCCCTGCTGCATTTATGGTTGGAGGTGTTATTTACTCTCTACAAAAGTGGTGTGATCCCTAAATGAAACTGATTGCTAATACAGGTTGGCCTGTATTAGCAACCCTGCTTTTGGCTAATGTTTTGAAATGGACGATTACCTACCTAGGGTGGTTTCTTAATGGACTTTTTACATATTTATCTTGTAATTTGTCTGTTGTGAATGCTGCAAAATTTAAGCCTCTTCCCTATAAAAAGTTTTGTATGATGCTGTGTACTTTTCTACATGATTTCTGTAGCAGCTGTATAATTTGCACAAAGTTCAGTTTTTCTTTGTTGGTAAGCTGTGATTTGTACAGAGTGAAATGAAATGGCAACACTGGCTAATAGTTTTGTAGCGGTCTATATTTGTTCTTTTATCAATATATGGTTTTTAAAGACTTTGAGGCAGTATGGCTAGAATGAAGTTTAATGTATCAGAAAGCCAATCTTGTGAAGTAGCTTTGGGTTTGGTTTTTTTTTTTTTAACCCTTAAGATCATCCAGGGGTCTCTGCAAAAAATGCATACTGGAATGTGGGAAAATCCTCCTAATGTTAGAATGAAATTTAAAAGTGGATGTTTGAAGGGAGGTAGTCAAAGCATGCTATGTACTCTCATTTTTTAATTCATAAACATGGATTAAATAAGCACAGGTCAATACTTGCAGGCTAACTTTCCATAACTTATGCTGCCAGAGCAGGACCTCTTTCCCTTCTTTTTCCTTCCCAAATGGCTGCCTGAAACAGCTTTTTTTTTTCTTCTCCTTGTTAGGATGGCAAGTTTCAATGAAAAGTGTGAGCCTGTCTTACATTCTACCATGTAATCGCCTGCCTGTGCAGTTGATGAGTCAAGTGAGAGTTTATACCTCCAATGGTCAGAAGAAAGATCCTGGATCAGAATGTACAAATGGATCAGCCCGTGGAGAAACCCTGCCTAAAGCTGAAACAGGTAGTACTAAGCTACAATGAAGAGTATTTATAAAAATGTAAAAGCTGAATATATTTACTGGTAATGTTTTGGGGTTTTTTTCAATTGGATGATACTACGATTGCAGAATTCTTAGTATTTTTGATTGTGGGCCATCTGTATAGGGAATTCAAATGCATAAGCAGGGAGGAATGCTGAAATTTATTTCTTTGTCATTCTGGTAATCTAAGGATTTAAGTTTAGAGTAATCAAATTTAAAGTGATGGAAAAAATGTGGATGTTGAAAGGGATTAAGTAATTTAAGGGATAAGAAATGGAATATATTACTCATCTTTCACCACTTTGCTTGGTTATTTGAATGTTTTTGGTAGTATTTCTGGTGTGCTGTATCAAAGGAATTAATGATAAAGATTGAATGAGTGCCACTGTTGAGCATTGTGGCATCTCAAGGCCAGGCTATAAATGACTGGTAAAGAAGGTTGAGCTGTTTGATCTGCTGGAGCTTTCTAATCTGACAGTTGTTAGAACTGCAGCATTCACATGAAACATTTGATATCGTGTGCATAACCTGACCCTCCCTGCTGTTCAGTTGTCAGTCTTGTGCTTGTTGGGTGCTTGTGAAATTCAGAACTATCTTGTCCTTGCTCCTATCGTAGCATCCTCTATTTTTGGTGCTTGTTAACTGTGGGACTGCACAGATACAGGCTCGGAAGACTGTGCTTAAGAGATAACAGATGCTTTTCAAAATGAAAGCTCTCTTTCTTTGTGCTTTTGTTTACAATGGAGCGGTCTTCAAATGAAAATTTTCTTTTCCTCCTCAGGATAGCAGATATTTGTTCCTTCTTTAGTAACTTTTAAATTCCTGGGGCTCACAACAGTCTTTAAGAGCTAGTAACTGTAGCCAGCTAAGAGGATTACATTCTGATGTTTGGAAGTACAAAAGTGACTCTTAAACATTGTTCAGTCCTGAAAGTTCTACCGTAGCAACCTCTACTTGTCTGAAAAACAGTGATTGTGAATGGAAGTGTTCTGTATCCTTTTTCCTCAGTGATGCACTGTGATTTTGTTCTGACTCTAAGCTGAGGTAGTAAACTTCGGAAGGTTACTTGATGTACGTAGATCTCTGTGCATGGATATAATCTTAGTATTTTTATGTCTTTTCACTGTCCCTGAGGTCTTCTGACCCAATTATTTGTTAAATAATGTTTGTGATATTTCTTTTGATAATATAAATGGTTGTGCATGTTTTTTGAAAAGAAGCTGCTACTTAGTTTTTGCAAAGCACTCTTAGTGGAAGTTTTTTATCATGAATATTGATAGATCAGCTGCTTGATATTTTAAACCAGGTAAGAAAAGAAAGGAACATCAAAGGGATTTTGTTTCTTTTATTTTCAAGTGAAATGGGTGACTGTTTAAGGAATGCTAGTTAGTTATGGTACAACCTTATTTGCTGTGTAGTAAGATCAACTTCATACATTTTTAAGTGTTGTTTTTCCAAGAAACTATCCTTGAATTGTTATTAGCTGTAGTTCTCAGTTGCTTTTAGGGCACTAACTCATTGCCTTATTGAAACATAGTTATGTGGTCCAAGCTTCAAGAGAATCTGATCTTTAAGTAATTTAAGTAGCATGTTAGGCTAGGAGTACCTCATTACTTAATGCTAAACTACTAAAAAAAGTTTTCATTTTTTTTTAATATATATCACTTTCAATAAGGTAAGTTTTAATTTTGTGAGTGATTATGAATGTGTGGTAAACCTCCAATGTTATAGAGTGATGGGGCACAAAAGAGTGGATATGTTGGCATATCCATGTGGAGTTGGTTTGATATGTTAGAACCATAAGGTTTTTTGTTCTGAAAGCTATGTTGAGATGTATGAGGATGCAATATTTGTTTGAATTGTCAAGTAGTATTTCTGGTTTCTAAGTAGAAATCTCACTAAAATTATTGTAATTTATAGTTTTCCAAATATTAAGATTTATTTCACTATTGTAAATTATATTTTGTTGGTTTTTCTAGTAGAATCATATCCTCAAGTTTCAAAACCAGCTAAAAGTCTTTGGTTTCGTTCCAGCTCCAGCTTGTTCCATATGAGTTGTGGATTTTAGTTTAAATAATCTGTATTTTAGGGGGCTAACTTTTTGTAAATGAAAAAGCTTTGATCCCTTGAAATTGAATCCCAGCTTGGAAGCTCTGAAACACTTTGATACATAGCAGCCATAAGCCATATAAAACTACTTATGTTTACTAACCTAAAGTTTTGCATAAAACTTGCCCCAAACCACAAGTGCACTGTTAAAATATATTTTTTTTAATTTGGGGTGCTTTCTGAAATATGTTGCAAATTGGTGTTCTTTTGCAAGCTGCTAGGAGTTTATTGATATTAAATATTTACTTTTGTTTGTGAGCTTTAAATGTTGGAAATCTGACAAATACCTTTTCTAATTGTCAGGGTGCAATGCAAGATTAAGATATATTCTGATGTTATATCAGTCAAACTCTTTACTAAAAAGAAAAGAAGGTGCTTCCATATTTCCAGTGAACTTGAATTTTATTTTACAGGACAAGACACAGCCAATGCAGGCCAAAAGCAGTCTTCACCTAAACAGCCAATCCAAGTAAAAGAAGTAAAAGGTAAAGAAATACTTAGTCTATTGGAACTTTACTGCTGTTTGCTAGTAGTAAAAAAAAAAAAAAAAAGGTGTAAAGAAACTGTGGCTCCTCTTCAATTGTGTAAGCAAGTTATGTGAATAGCATTTTAAAACACACTTGTGTGCCAGCTTTGTCTGGTACTGTTTGTTTGAAAATGACTCCTAAAAAATCAAACATAATATTCCTTCTAATTACTCACTCTTCAGTGTTTGTTTGTAATTTTCATTTAATCTACAGAGTTCACCATGAAAAGACCGATTTGTTTTTTTCGTGTGTTGTTGCAGTCTGTCCTCCTTGCGTGTTTTTAGGCATGTCCGTTCCCTCTCTGACTTAATGTGGCTAAGCTGAATACTTGATCTTTCCCATTCCTTGCTCTAAGTCTTCATCTGTTCTTTCTTATTACTGAGTTAATCTAATCAGTGTTGCTTCTAAATATATTTTGACGACACGAACTGCCTAATCTGAGTTCTTTAAAATTCCTGTTTGTGTGTAGTGATGTGGTGGGCTTCACGCTTGCTGGTCACCAGATGCCCACCCAAGGTGTCACTCCCCTCCTTAGTTGGATAGGGTAGAGAAAATGTAATGAAAGGCTTTGAGTTGAGTTAAGGACAGGGAGAGATCACTCACTTTTTACTGTCATGGGCAAAACAGATTTGACTTGAGGGAAATCGGTTATTTTACTGCCAGTCAAATCAGACTAGAGTACTGAAAAATAAAAATGAACTCTGAAAACCTTCCTCTAACCCTTTACTTCTTCCCAGGCTAAATCTGCTTTTCTCTAAGTTTTCATCCCCAGTGGTTCAGGGGGATGTCAGTTTCTTTAGATTTATTGTCTCTTAGTATATGTGTGTAGGGAGAATATGCAAGGTAGATAGGAGAAATCTCTGTGAAATAATTGTGAAAATAGATAAATTTTTTAGCAACAGTTTTCCCTGCCTTAATTAAAGATGTGCAAAGAGAAATGTTTATGTTAAGGATTTTCTTAGTGGAATTCTAAACTTAAAATGCTGCTCTGACTTAGAAACTTACCAATCCAAGTATTACTAAGTATTACTAATACAGTAATATTTTTAAAGGCTCACTAATGTTAAAAAAATGTGCTTTTAAAAGTGTTTATTTATGTGACTTTTTTTGAGCTTGTTTTTCTCTTGGAAATACCAAATAGGTTTTTTTTCCTCCACATTTACTACAGTTTTATACATTTATATTTTACTTGAACTAGGGGTAGGATTGCTGAGATACTGTGCAATATACAATTACAGTACAATATATACAGTATACCATATATGATTTATTTTAGTGAAATTTACCTTTATTTCTGAAAGGTGAATTAGTAAGTGTTTGATAAATCCATTAATTGTGTTTTAGTGAGGCTAATACAATTTGAGTTAATTTTTTTTTTAAATATGGGAAGTGTTCTTGATTAAAAATTATCAGCCTGTTCTAACCTTAGTAAATGGTGTACTGTTTTTAGGAAATATATAAAGTTTTTTTCATTGCCTTTACTCAGGAGCTTTGTGGGATGAATGTAATTATTCAGGGAATAAAAAAATTAAAAAACTAAAAAGTGTTCAAGTTCAAAGTGGATGAGAGAAATCAGATTATTATGATAAATATTGATACCTGTAATTTTAGTGCATCATGGAGAGTCAAGCAATATATTTTGCTATTAAGCTTCAAGACCAGAAATAAGACAGTGCAGAACTCTGGGAAATTTTTTCTCAAAGTCTTTAAAAGCAGTATCTTTCTGTAAATATCCTGTGACTTAGGGAGTGGTTCTAGACCAGCTGTAGAAATCATATCAGTTGAGTGATTTGCAAGAAGTTCATATGTGCTGTAAAGTCTTCTCACCAGTAGAATCTGAGCTTTTTGTTTCAAGTTGTATTCTGTAATGTTAATCACATTACAGTATTAGTTGCATTATATCCTTCTGAATGTAACTAGTCTTCCAATAAGCATGTTTTTAATGTATGTTAGTGTACAGTGATTTACATTTGAGAATAAGATGAAGTTATGTACATACAGACAAGCAGGAAATAATAGCATAAATTTAAAATTCCATTTATAATTTTTTAGAATATGTCTGGTAGTCTTTTCCTTGTGCATGAAAATGTGATAAGACTACATCTTCCAGACATAAAAAGCATTATAAATAAAGAACATATGTTTTTAATTGTTATAAATGCCCAATGTTAATTGTGCTAATTGTGAATGTAATAGTAGGGAAAAGTTATGTATACAATCTGTCTCATTTCTCTGTATGCTCTGCAAAGGTCAAAAGTGCAGAAAGTGGACTTGATTATTGGAAACAATAGAAATGGAGCAAGCTGTTGCTATTTCAGTTGTTAGACCAAGGGATGCTATTTGATGTAGCCAAGCACCATCTCTGACATCAAAAGTTGGAGAAGTAGTTGGCTGTGGCAGTTAGGTTTGAGAACCCTGAACTACAGCTTAGTAAGTAGCATTTTTGGTGGTAAATGATTCTACTCTGACTCATTTCCACAATGAGAAAGATACCTTTCTCTTCACTGTCAATTTTTGGTACCACTGACAAGCATTGTTTTTCAGATTTCCACTAGGAGATATCACAATATGACACTAGATAGAATTACTCTTTGAAGTTTCTACTGTAGTCTTCTATGAGTGTCTTAACTGGTGTATCTATTTTTTTTTTTTAAGTGAAAGCAGTCCTTAAAAAAAGAGAGTATGGACCAAAATACACACAGAATAACTTCATCACTGGAGTCAGAGCAATAAATGAGTTTTGTCTTAAATCCAGGTATGATGGGTTTGAGTTGAGATTTAAATTCTGAATATTTGTTCATATGTGCATGAGAAATAATTGTGATTGTAGAGTATTTTGCACAAGAACTTTTACTAAATGCTTTTGTGGTGCACTTAATTTTAAGTGGCTGAAGTTAGTTCTTGCTTATTTTTACAGTAGACTAGGAACTTGCACTTAATTTTCATGTTTTAGTACTTGCTTCTTAAAGTAGTTTATTTGTACTTATGAGACCATAAATCTAGCTGGAGGAGACACCTCTGTTTCTCCTGTTTCTACATAACGGTGTAGATGTCCTAATGTGTAGCTCAGCACAGGAAATTTTACCAGTTTCCCCAAGTAGCTTTGTTATCTTCAGCGTTTTGCAGCTTGTGCTGGGAGTGTAAATTTTGGGATTAAATTTCTTAAATTTTGTTGTCACATGACTTCTGATTTCCATTTAGGGAGGCTAATTCATAAAGCCTCTTGTTTAGTGTATGTAGACGTTATCAGTGACATACCAATCATTCATTGGATATTTTATTATTTAATGTTTAGACTTCTGGATGTGAAAACTAGTGGTTTTCAATAGCCTGTCAGAGATCACTTGCTTCATGTTGTCAGTCTGTTCTGGTTGAAGTAGACAACTTCATTTATTTTTGTACAACAAATTAATAATATCAAAATTTTGGATCATCACCCAGACATAAAAGTCAAATTACAACAATATGCTTCTTTTCTCACATTAAACTCTTTGTCCACTTTCCTTAGTGATTTAGACCAGCTGAGAAAAATTAAACGACGAAGTCCCCATGATGACACTGAGACTTTCACGGTGTACCTGAGATCGGATGTAGAGGCAAAGTAAGAACATTTAAAAAGGATGATGTAAGAGTTTAAAAGTCAAGTTTGCAATGTGAAAGGGCAATAATATTTTCCATTTTCTATCTGGGCACATTTTATATCCTGATCATTATATTTATATTGTACAGATAAAATTGGACCTTACTGTTTTATGCTTGAGAAAAAAGTTGCATGTATAGAAGCATTAAGTTACTTTTGTTTCATGCAGGTCTCTTGAAGTTTGGGGTAGTCCAGAGGCTCTTGCCAGAGAAAGAAAGCGACGTAAAGAGGCAGAGATCAAGTACAGAGAAAGTGAGTATAGAGTTTTCAAGTACCTTGAAATGTAGCAACAAAGTATGATTGTTAGAATCCACAAGATAGTGTTACTTTATTGAAAACATGTAAATTTGGAACTAGCAAATGCTGGCTAGGTTTTATGGCATAACTTTAGAGTAAAATATTACTGTCTATGCAGATAAAGTCTGTTAGTATCTTGCAATTTATCATCTTTGTGATACAGCAAGAACATACATTCAGTGGAGATCTATAGTCATACTCCTTGGGGGAGGACTTTCAATTTGTAGATGACAATTCACATTTTCAATGCTTTTGCATTTTTTCTAATTGAGAATTTTGAAAAGAGTTAAAACTGATCCAAATCTTTATACCATGCTATATTGGTTTGAAAGAACAGGTGTCTGCCAGGGAAAGCCAGAGCTTCCCTTGGAATGGAGAATGTAAACCCCCTCCCTCCAAATTATTGTAATTTTGCAATTAGGGGCTTTCAGGCAAGATATGAGAATAGGAATGACAGTTCTTTACTAGGAATATTAAAAATAAAAAAAAATGTAGTACAAAAAAGCAAACAAACAAACAAAAAGAAAACACTGACAGAGTCAGAATAAAACCTGACACCGTGTTGGTCAGGGTGTTGGTTGCAGTCCAATTAAGTCCTCCTGGATTGACAGAGGTGGTTCTGTTGGAGAAGAGATGATCCTGTAGAAGGGTGTAGTTTTCTTCTGAGGGTGCATTGACGGTGAAATGGATCTGGTCTTCCTCTGGGAATCCAGTGGAGAAACAGGCTGTTCTGGTGTTCTGAGTCTCAGATTATATCCAAGTAGGAATGCTTGGCTCCTCCCCTTGTGTGGAGCATCTCACAATGGGATGATGTTATCTTATCAGTCATGTGGTGAGCCTTAATGGCCCATTAACAGAAGATATCCCCTGGAGGGAGGATAGGTTGTGGAAGAGATGAAGAGCACTGCCCCACCTGGTTTTAACAGCTGGCCCATTGACAGAAGGCACCCGCCCCTTCCCGCTGCCCCCGAGTCAAAGGAATGGGTTGTAGAAGAGAAAAAAACACTTCTCCAGCTGGTTTCAACAGATTGTAATAGAATACATACTTTTGGTTACATTGTGCATTGCAACCCAAGACACATGCTGCTACTCAATAATATTTTCCTCTGAAAAGAATTCAGATTGCCTTTGTATTTCAGAAGGGGAGAAGTACCCCCAAAAAGTGCCCCCTTTTTTTTTTTGTGTGTGTGTAATATTATTTTTGTTATCTTTGCTGGTATTATCAATAACATGTACAGCCAAATCAGTATTTGTAATGTATTTGGATCTGTCTAGTCAGGTAAAATCACAGAAGAGCAATACTCCTTCAAGATACTTAGTCCAGTTGTGTACCTTAAAATGAGAGGTCATTTTTTTTGAAACAGTTGTGCCACTTGAACCCCCTTCTGTCAAAAAAGGCTAGAAATGCAGACACTTGTTAAGGTATCTGTAAATGCAGTCAGGAGCCTCGAAATTTTTATTGACCAAAAGAATAATTTTTGGCTATAAATAAAATGCCTGAATTTGCAGAAGTGTATTTTGAGATTTTCCCTCTGTGCATTATCATTCATTGGTAGAAATGGTAGCAATGTACAGTATCATAACAGATTGTATTTGGCATCTTGCATGAGTGTATAACAAGTGTTTCTGATTAACAACATCAAGAGAGGATTTTTTTCACAGATAGCTCATCCAACTCTTGTTAGAAATTGGCTGCTGCATAAAAACATAAACTTCAGTTCCTGAAACTACTGGTTACTAGTTCATATTCATGATGTGAATTTTGTACTGCAGATCTGTTTAGAAACCAAAGGCTGTTGTGGGAGTACAAGGAGTTCTTTGGGAATACTAAGGTAAGGATATTTTCAAGTGTTTGGCTCAAAAGGTGTCATGAAATGTGTTATGACACTTTTTGAAGGAAAATTTGTGTAACTGAATATTACTAGAAGATTTTTTTGCACTGTAATATACCAGATCTATATTTGATTGTTATTCAGTAGTAAATGTTATGATGACAGCTTGAGTGGGTTCCTACTGTGACAGTGTAATCCATCAGTAAGAGGGTTTTTTTTCAGTTGCCTTCTTATCAGAATTGCAGCTGTACTCACGATTTCAAGTATAACCTATTACTATGTGTAGTGAATAGATTGTTAATTTAAAACCACCTAATTTCTCACCTAAACCTTTTCTTAAAGTTCCTTTAAGAAAAAAGACCCCAGAAGATGAATGCTTTTGTCTGTGCATTGCTGGCCCTTCCTTTTCCTTATGCAGGCACACACCCTAGATCCAGGTGCTTGGGTGTATAGAACGATTCCTTAGTGGGCTCTGGGCCTTATGGCTGCAGTGGCCTCTGCTGGAGACTTCACTGAATGTTTATCTTTTAATAGACAACCATTTGTAGAAATATGTAAGACCCAACTGCAGTTTGGCTGAACATACAGTAGTAAATTAGTTGCCTTCAAGAACTTCTGCAATACATAGTAAAGTTTTTTATTTAATGATTTGTATGGTAGGTGTCTCATGAGATCGAGATATAGTTATTAAATAATCTGTTATTTCTTTATGTAGCCACGCTCCAGTACAGCAGCTATGTTTTTCAAGGGACCAGGGAAGGTGGTAATGGTAGCTATTTGCATGTAAGTAAAAAAAAAAGTTATGTTTATGTAAGTAAAAAAAAAAAAGTTTATGTAAGTAAAAAGCAATTTATTTATATTATCCAGGAAGTAGGAACAGTGTGTGTATTTAAGATAAAGATACCTGTGTCTGTAACTAAAAGTAATAGATTTATCTGCTTATTTTTGATAGGAGAGGGTTTATGTGAATATATTGATCAATACCCAGAGGTCAGGTATTGAATATATCTCTCATGAGAGAAGAGCATTTTTTTGGAGTTGCTCAGACTATACAGTTTCTTAAAGCAAAAACTAAAATTTTGAAGGACCTGAAGAAGCAGGTGTTTAAAGTTGTCCTTTTTTCTTGCTCCTTCTTGAGAGGAAGCTTTTAATACATTTTAAAGAATCTTCCATATAACCAAGAGAAAATATTTCACTTCTCTTTATACTGTTATTTCTTTTCTAATTGAAAAGGGGATGGTTTTGGAGTTTTTTACCTTTCACATGTTTTACTAGTTTGAGTGAAACAAGTTAATGATCCTGATAAAGTAAATGATCACAGACACTATCTGGCATGAAATAGGAGGAACTGTGTTAAGTTTCTCTCAGGAAATGAAGACTAAAACTTACTTGCCATGAAACCTTGCAGTTTTTAAGTACATTTTGTTTTATAAAAGCTATTTATTTTTTAAGACATTTGATATAATTGAGCATAATAGAAAGGGGAAAATACTTGTTTTGGCCCAGGAAACAAAATGTTTGAAGCAGGAAGGAACTCTTTGAGCTTCTGCAGAACTATATTCTTTTATTTGGGGAAGAAAAATACAACTCATTTGACTGAAAATTTCCTTCTTTACTGAGTATTTTACTACTAACTGTTCAGAGCCTTCTAAGTTTAAAACATGTAAGAATTTTTAGCATGGATGTTTCTAATGGAAAAAGACTGTGGGTGTTGTGGTCATTTCCACCTCCTTCTGTTTCCTAAACTCCTACAGAGAAAGCAGACCTTTCCTCCTGCTTTGCGAGTAGAGCATTGCTGTAAACATTGCATTCCTTTCATAAATACCTTTTGATTATTGGGGATTTTTATACAGTGCCTGGCAGCTGGGCCAGGAGAAGTTTGTAGAGACAATTACGGTGCTCAGTCATCCTTTTGTGGAGCTGTTTCAGAAGTTCAAGCTACTCTTGGAACTCACATATCTGATGGCTTTTCAGAGATTTAAGTCAAGGCCACTGTCAGTGCTCCATTCTTTGTGGCCTTTTTGATGGCTTTTGGCTTTATGTCAAGAAGGAACAATCTGTCTTAACTTTTCTAGTTAGAATTATTTGGTGGACTTTTAACAAACTTCAAGCTTCCCCCGTGAGGATGAAATGTGGTTCAGTCAAAAGCAGAGTTGTTCTGTGGATCTGTGTGTGAGGGTATAGACTGCCTGCACTGGAACACTCTGTGTTTGGCTTGTTTTCTGTTAAGATTTCCTACTTTCAGGTCCATGCAGATAGAAATAGAGTAGCTAAAGTAGTCAGTTCAGTCCAGTATTATAGAGGAAATACTTTCTGAAATGGTGGCCACTGATGTAAAATGTAACTTTGTTTCCAACCAAATCAGAGCATATTAGCTGCCATCTCAGAATCTGCTGGGTTTGCTTCCACTAACTTGAATATAATTTCTGGCACATGTTAAAATATGTCACTAGAAGATGTTGTTAATAGTTTGTTATAACAATTTATTTAGATACTTAAAAAATTGGCAATAAATCAAAGTTATGTTAAAAAGGATAGAAGTGGATATTATAACTATCTAGTCTGATTTTCTGTGCAGTATGTTTGTAGTAGTTAACCTACTGATTCTGATAATGTTTGAAGTGAAAATGTAGATCTGGACTTTGGTGTTAATAGTTACCTTTGTGCAACATAAGACAATGTTTACTCCAGTAAACCTGTAGCTGTAAAAATGTCTTCACAATTCACACTGAAAATCTTCATGGAGAAGTTCCATGGATAATTTTTGCAGTGTAATCTAGTGATAGCCTTGTCTTCTTGTCTGTTGTCTCACATTGGTATCCTACTGAGAATGGCTCAGACTAGGTTGAAGTAGGGAACCTTTGCACTATAGTATTTATTAAGAGAGGATGTGTAGGAGGCAAAGGATTGACAAAATAGTAAAGGAAGTTATTAAGAATTGTATTCTCCCACTGTAGAAAATTAGTTGTTCTGAGTAGTGAGTGTGATGGTAGTTTTCAGGAAGTATAACTTATCTAGGACTGCTTAGAAGTTAATGATTTCTGAAAAATAAACTCTATATCTTTATCAAGTTCAGCTGAATGGACTTCTTTCACAGTAACCATGCAGAAAATCTCCATGAATTATATGTCTGCACAGCTCTCTAATTATTAAACTGGTATTTGAGTTTACCCCTTTCTGGCAGATAGTGCATGTTTGTACAGCACTTCTGATTTTGCTGAAAATATTAAACATCAAATATTCTGTTATTTCTTCTCTTTGTTTTCAGAAATGGGTTGAATTTTTTCTTTAAGCTACTCGCCTGGGTTTACACAGGTTCTGCAAGTATGTTTTCAGAAGCCATACATTCTTTAGCAGACACTTGTAACCAGGTAAGTATTTTTTTCCATTCTGCTCAAATTAGTACTTGTAATAAAACTGGGAATACAAATAGATACTTAAAGTAGTTCTAGTGCATTTGAATAAAAAAAAATAGGATGCTTCTTAATTTCTAGTAGTGTAAAAATGAGAAGTCAGAATGTAGATTTTGAATTTTTTTAGAAATAAGTTGAAAGAGGAGAGTTGCAGTAAGAACTGTATAGCTATTTCAGGGATCATGAGTGGTACTTGAAACTAAAATGATTTTGGTTAATATTTTGGTTAAATGTTAACTTGAAATGCTTTTCCTGTCAGTTATTGTAATACAGTGACAGACTTCGTTACTTATTCATCTCTAGGTAGAATAATGATGAGAATTTGAGCATCTTGTTTTCTTTTTCTATTCCTAGATTACATATCAGTCTCACAGCAAAGTAGCCACATACGTGGCACGTTTACTTTGAGAAGTGGAGTGGCTGGCTCAGAATTGGACCTGTAATATTAATGTGAAGGGATAAAATTAATGTTGTTTTTTCCCCTCTTTTCTGTAGTGGGCTTGAAGCATATGTTAGGAGACTTTGAAGTGATATTGCAAGGCTTTGGGGGGAAAAAAATCAACCCTTAAAGAAAGGGTTACAGGAAAGGCTCTGGGTTACAGGAAAGGCTCCTGCAGCTCAAGCAAGTGGGGTCCTTGGGTAGCTTGTAACTTATAAAATGCTCCTTCAAATTTGAGGAATCTGTGGAACCTTAGAGCAGACTGAATATCTTGAAAAGTCTGTTAACAGTTTTGTCAGTTTTTGCTTGAGTTGGCTCCAGTATGCTTCTCCGTCCAGAAAGACTGAGTTGACAACTCACATTTTGTTTGATGGTTTCACACAACCTTTCAGCTGTTCCAGATGTAAAGTGAAGACAGGGTTGCTCCTAATTCAGCCAATAGTACTTAAATTTATGGGGGGACCAGCCTTAAAGTGTGTGATTTTTCACTTGGCCAGATGTGTCAATGTATAGGTGAACCAAGTTTGATAGTGGTATTATATACATTGAAGAGCTATTCTGTTTTTTAAATATCAAAGTTCAATGTTCCACTGAAATGAAATTTGTTTTGTTTTTTCAAGTAATTGAGTCTGTAGTTTTGGGAAAAACACAGGAGAAACCTTGCTGCTGACTAAAGTATCTGTATTTTAATACTTGTTACTGTGTTTCATTATCCATAGTCTTAAACAAAATGCATGCTTTGCAAAATTCAGGTCTAGATCTATGACTTACTGCATCAACAACTTAATACATCAGGTCTAGATCTATGACTTACTGCATCAACAACTTAATACATCAGGTCTAGATCTATGACTTACTGCATCAACATACTTAATTGCCTAGTTAGGCAATTTAGATAGCAAGAGGTTATTTCTTCCTTCAAAATATGCTGAAAAGTTGCAATGTGAAGTTACTGCTTTAAATGTTGTCATTACCATACTACACCACAGTCTCAGTATAATTTCTCTTCAAGAGGGATTTATTTAAATAGCTTTGTTCCCTGAGCAACTTCATTCCTTCACGCTGAAGCACAGCAACAACACTTCTGATTGCATGTAATGTTCATTTTCAGTTGCAATTCTAAAATCATAATTAACAGTAATTATATATACACACCATATAATTGCGTATATATTATATGTGTAGGTATAACTAACAATTTTTTGGGAGTGGTAGATGACAAATTTTGAGGATTATGTTCCAGCTCTAATAAGATACCAGTAGCAAAGCATATATGCAACAAATTACATCTGCCTTTACCTTTCAAGTTCAGTTGATATGGAGTGTTTCTAATTTTGTTTTTTAACCTCTTCTCTTAACTAGGCCTTGCTAGCTTTGGGCATCAGTCAGTCTGCAAGGACACCTGACCCTAGTCATCCGTAAGCTTTTTGAGTAAATAAAGATTTTGGTAACTATATATAGGAGTAAGATCAGTTCTTGTTTGTGTATCACCTTGTTCTTTTTAATTTGCTGTTTTGTGTCATTTCTGAAACGTATTGTTTCTGTTTTTATAACAGATAAAATAACAATTTTCTTTCAAGCTCCAGGAGTCATAGTTTCAGTGGCTTGGTGCATGTGTTGCTTTAGTTTTTTGTTTTTTCTTTGTGGTACACTTCTGCTATGTTTAATTTTAATCGACACTATTTCTTGAAGTTATTCTGGGCTCTTCTGCCTCTTCCACGTAATAGATCCTAGTCAGAAAAATATTTTTATTTGATGTCCTTGCATGTATTAGATATCCTTTTTCACATAGGGTTTTTCCCCCTTGGAATAGATGGGGTTTAGCAGCTTTGTCTTAAATAGATGCCAAGTCACATGATGATCATTTAAGACATGTACAAATTAATGGCAAACTTTGAGATATGTTTGTAGAGATGTAGAATCTTATATTCCTAAAATAGTTTTCTTTCCTTTTTCTAGGTATGGTTTCACAAATATGCGCTATATTGCCTCGCTGATTAGTGGAGTAGGCATTTTCATGATGGGTGCAGGACTTTCTTGGTATCATGGGATCATGGGTTTAATCCACCCTCATCCTGTAGAATCTCTTCTTTGGGTAAGCTAATCTTGTTTGGTGTTGTGTTTAACACCAGTGACTTGATAAAAAATAGTGGCATAATCTGAAAATCACTTCCTGAGTGGGTTTGAATTCCAGCACAATTAACTCAAACCGTTCTTAATTAAAGTGTGTTTTAAGAAAAAAAAATCTTTAAACTATAGTTGGTCTTGCAGCAAAATGCAGCTCCAAACCCTGCATCTTCCTTTCATATCTTCCCCTCCAAGAGGTCCTCCTTTCCTATGTTGGAATATATTGCATGATTTAGTTATTATTGGTTCCTTCTGTGTAGGACAATTACATGGCACAGTGGGTAATGTGGTTCTGGAATGCTACATTTGGATAGCCTGTGGTGAAGAGATCTGTAGAAATATGCATATAATATAATATAGTATCATATCTTTTTTTTTCCCATACAGGCATACTGCATTTTAGCAGGGTCATTGGTATCTGAAGGAGGTATGCAGTTTCAAGTTTCTGTTAAAGTATTTGTAATCTCTTAAGACTGCAATGTCAGTAATTACAGTAATAATTTATCCTTACTTACACATGTTTTTGTGAAGTTTTGAGCTCTGTTGCAAATGCTTGTAAACAAACAAAAGGAAACATGTGAAAACTTTTCTTTTTAGTATATGTCTATGTAATAAGTTGAAGAGCATGTAATTTGGAAAGTGACATGGACTGACTTGGTATTAAACTATCAATGAATATAACTGTTCTGATTTGTATGGGAGACACTCTTGTAGAAAAGAAAGCAACTATATTCAAAGTACCAGTAATCAGAGCTTTTTTGGTGATCTGTTGCTGTGCTATTATAAGGAAAATCTCCCTCTTTTCAAAATGGAAACAAGTCCTTTTTCCTCTAGAAGTTTTCAGCAACAACTTTGTTGTTTCAGCCACCCTGCTTGTTGCTATAAATGAAATTCGGAGGAGTGCTCGAGCCAAGGGTCTTTCATTTTATCAATATGGTATGTATCATTATAGCAGTAAGGTATGTGGTTATTTAAAACACAATCTGTTCACTAGTATTTGCATTACGATAGAAACAATTTTCTGCTTTCCCTTTTCCTTTTATTGATCTGTTTTCTATTCTAACAAATAACATTTTACAAATTAGATGAAAACTGTTTTGACTGCTACTTAAATACTTGGCAAAGTGCATGTATTTTTCAGGATATATGCCCCTTTTAATTTTTCTACCATTTTTGAGAAGCTTCCATAATTGGGCATGTTCTGTGTATGTATAAATGCTTTTGGAAGTGTGAGCATATGCAAAAATTCAGTTTACATCTATATAATTGCATAAATTGCTCTTTTAAATTGCTGTTGTTTAAGTACTATGCATAACGTTGTAAAGCTAAGCTTTCAAAGCAATGTAACCTTTTTTTGTTGTATGTGCAGTTGTGCAGAGTCGTGATCCCAGTACCAATGTGGTGTTACTGGAGGACGCTGCAGCAGTTCTGAGCGTGGCTGTAGCTGCTACCTGTATGGGGCTGACTTCTTTAACAGGTAAAATGCTGCAAGAGGCAGGCAGAATGTGGATTTCTTCCCATGCGTGATATGGACATAGAGCATTTAGTTTATATTGGTTGACTTAATTATGTCACTGCTCTTCACTTTTGGTACTTGTACTCTGTAAGCAGATTTTTGAGCTATTTTGTCATGCAAACTAAGTTATTTTTTACTAAAGGTAAGGTGATCTGTATGCCAAGTAGTTCAAAGTATGCCTTTGCTGCATAGTTAAGTTTTCTAAAGATGATTACTTATTCGTCCCTTTTTAAGTACTGAGTTTTTTAAGAGAATAAATAATGGAATTTTGTGTCTTGTGGCTTCTAGTGACTTAATTGCAAGGTTCATTTTTTTATACAGAAGTAATTTTCAAATTTCATTTCTAGTTTCCTTCAGCAGCTTAAAAACAGTAGTATTTCTGTAGGTCTGAACATGAATAAATGTTTGAAACTTATTAATAGGTACTGTATTCCAGAAATGGTTAATACTTCCAAATGTTTGAGTTACTGATAAAAGAACACTAGATTTTGTGCTGCTACCTATGTTTCAGTGTATGTAACTTTGTGTATAAATTTATGTTTACTAATACAGGAACACATACAGACAAGAGCTTATTAATTTATTAGTCCTGCAGGAAACAGGAGTGGTCAAGGGACGGGGGGACTTACGGCTTTGTTTTATAATAAATTGTTTTGTTGCAGATTCACCATGTTCCTCAGTAGGAAAAAATTTCCACTGAATTAAGAAAAAAGAAGTCAAATAAATTACCAACTAAAAAAAACCCAGCAAACCACAAACCAAAAAAATCTCACCATAAAGCAAAACCCAGAAAATCCCTCAAAACAGTGTACTCTTTTCAGTGTGAAATTGGAATTCTCTGCTATGTTTTAGAAATACTCTGTGAAACTGATTTGATCTATCTTGTTTAGGAAACCCATATTATGACAGTGTGGGGTCTCTAGGTGTTGGAACTTTGTTAGGAACTGTGTCAGCATTTCTAATCTACACTAACACTGAAGCCCTGCTGGGACGATCCATTGAACCTGAACAACTGCAGCGGCTCACCGAGTTACTAGAGAGTGATCCTGTAGTGAGGTAAGAATCTTTACAGCTCAGTCTCCACTGTAAACAACAAAGAGCAAGAAAATAACATTTAAGGAGAGAAATCTGGCCAAAGATTATTTTTAGTGTGTAGTCTTCTGCATTGGGATTCTAAAATCTTTGTTATTGCTAACTTCTAATTCTGTGCTAAAACTTTCATTAAAAGAATACTTGTACCTTTGGGTGTACAACATATAAACCAGCATTCTAACAGTCACATTAATTACAGGAATTGACAATGACCTAATGAGAAAACCATCACAAACTTAAAACTGTTTTCAAATTCATGAAATACAAGCACTTAAATGATAGTGTTATGTTGCTTGAATAGTTTATTAGCATTTAAATATTTAAATTCTGTTACTGTTAATATTCAGTGTATGGAATTCTGTAGCAGTTGGCAGGACATGCTGCAGTCACATTATGATGCAATGGATTCTTCATGTTACATGCTTATAAAATTAACTCATTGCTAGTTTCTCCTTCTTAGCAAGTCTGCAATTTGTAGCAAACTTACAGCTCATTGTAATTCTAAAATCTTGCTTAAATGCTTTTCAATGAGCTATTTTAGGTTTACCCTATTTACCTTGATTTAGAAGCAAACTTCTTTTTGTTTTCTTTTAAATCCTTATTTAGGAATATATTTCTGTGTAAATCAGCTGAAATATTGTGGTGCTTTCTTTATTTGTAGTAAATTTTGAGCTGTGGAGGGAAAAACCCCAAGCCCATTAGTTAAAACCAATACTTGAAAGAAACTAAGTGCTACATCGTCACAGTTCAAGCAAGAGGTCTGGATGACATGCCCTTCATTCCAGAAACTAAACAAGAATCCTGTTTGGAATAGAAATCTGTTAGAATTTTCACATGTCAGTAAACTCTTTGTGGTGTCCCTGGATTAGTCTGAATGGTAAAGGATGTGTCGGCAGTGCTGTGTTAGAGTAGGTGAGTTCACATGACTTCTATAGTTCTTTTTTCCAAAGTGCACAGGTGGCTTTTGCTTGTCTCAGGGTGAAATAATAAAATTTCTCCTAGGCCAAGTACCATTTTATATTGTATTCCATTTTATGGGTGGCTGAAACTTCTCAACAGAGCAGACTTAGTTCATGTTCTTCTTGCTATGGACATTTTTTTAAAACAAGTACCTTAATTAAAAAAAAAAACCCCATGAATAATAAAAGACATAAAGACTTGTGAGAAACTGCATGTTTTTCTTTTTTTGAGGTTAGAAGCTGAAACATGTTTAAGTGCTTATCATACCCTCTGTATGCACTTTGTCTTCAGTTATCTCTCTTTGATCCATTTCGTTACCAGCTTGGATTTCTTTCAGTGCCCAGTCTGTCTTTGACCAAGTTCTTACAACAAGCCTGCTATCCCTAGCTTGGTTAATGTACATCTTCTAATAAGACACCTGGTCTTAATCTCAGTTCTCCACAAACTTCTAGTACCCTTGCTTGTTACTAGGTATAATTTGGGGAAAAAGCTGAAAACAAACAAACAAAAGGCTGGAATAAAGAAAAAAATATAGCAGTTGAAATGAGGAAGCCTTTTAACATTAAGTGTTTCTTCAAAGGGCTACCTGTGTATTTTCATCACATAAGCTTTGGACTTCTAGGAGTGTCAGCATTTTCTTGAACATTCAAATTCTCACATTCTCTAAAATGGAGCTGTATAGTAGAGTGTTGTACTCTTACATGTCCTTCTGACACCAAATGTAAAAGAAAAAAACTCCTGATTACTGGCCTGCTTCTAAAGCTGTGACTAATATTTGCTTTTTTTATTTCAACCTTTCAGGATTTTAGTTCTCAATGCAATGCTTTTTGTAGTTGCTGCTCCCAGAGTATTACTCCTTTGTTCTTTCAGGCATGGTTTGCAATGTTTATTTTCAGATGTGTTTTGCTAAATCAGAAGGAGATATATTAGGGAATCATTTCATATTCATTAGAAATTTTAGATTTTATATCTAAATTGACAAAGGATCCAGGGGCTCTGATATTTACTCCCTCAACCCGTTAGCACCACCACTTAAGTTACTATTCCAGCAGTGGCTTGCCTGAACATAATCCACTGCTAATTATGAAGTATTTGATTATCAGATAATACCAACTGCTGTCCTACTAAAATAAGTCTCTGTGGTGGGGATATTTTTTTCAACTAAATCTTGTTACTTTAATATTTTTTATAACAGGATTGTTTGACAAGACCTACATTCCCTAAAATCTTAATGACTGGAATTAGTGTTCTTAATATAGAATTCTCCCCACCTTTCTAACTATTTTTCCTTCAATTGTCACACAAAGTTGTCCTCACATAAATGGATAGACTTATTTACTGTTCTTAATTTTTGGCATAGTGTTGTTAATCTGGTTTGTTTTTAATTCTCATCAGTATTGCAAGATGAAAAAATAATTTTCCTTCATAGTTATTCTAAGTTCTTCTAACTCTTGAATATAAGTCTTATCTTTCCTGGGCAGATGATGTGTGCTAAGGTAGACTGTTTTCCTTCACATTTATAGAATATGCATAATTTCATTGAATTTTATCAGGCTACTGCTTAATGAGAAGCTCAAATATCACTTATCTTCTTGCTTAGTTCTGATAGGCACTTGATGTGTCTTCAACATTTTTGAATCATGTGGCTCCAAATTCTCTTTATTGACCACATCTGTTATCTTAAATACCCTCTTTGGGATGAGGTAGTTTGATGTCATCTAGTTTACTCCAGTTAATACTGTTTTGATTTGATAACTTCCCACAGAGTAGTTGTGTGAATTGGAATGGACCTGGGAAGTCTTTATTGCTACCAGTATGCTGATAGTTTTTTAAATCTGCTTAAATATTAACTAAGATGTATTTTTTGGTGTCTCTATATTTAGTTCATGTTCTATTTCTTTTTTTTTTTAATCTGCTTACCTCTCCCTGAGTGTTACAAGAAGTATTCTGTAAAAATTTCCTGTGATTGTTCATCTTAAAGTTTCTGTCTTCTGTTCTTTTTTGGCTGTTCATTCTAGCAGGCTCTTTCCAACATACATGCCTTCTGCTTTCTGCCTGCACTGCCTGTGAAGTTATTTCTGATCTAAAGACATACAGATGCAAAAAAGCATTTCTAGTTGGGAAGAGTAAATTTGCTTGACACAAAGGGCATGCTAAATTTACAGATTCTGTGAAATTGCACAATTTAGCAAAATAAACAGAGGTAAAATTTAGTACTTTCCATCAAGTGAGAGGCATTGCTGAATCTAAATTTTTGCATTAGAATTTACCAAATAGTCAAGAATACATTTTTCTGTTAATAAAACTAAAAGTCTTTGAAATATTTTATACTTGTTTTACTTTGAAAATGTCAGCAGCAAGAATTTAAAAAAGTGAACCTTTTGCGATTCCTGTCCCATATTTTAGCCTCAACTCACTTTTTCTGACCTCGATGGAAAAATGTGGAAACTTACTCTGCAGTGGCAATTTTAAATTTTCTTGGCTTTGAAGATAAACTGAGTTCTTGATAATATATTTAGGAAAAAAATCAAGTATTTTATTTTGTATTTATTTCACTTTTGAAGTTCATCACAGTATGCCTTGGTCCTGAGTTTGCTTCTTATCCCACAAAAATTAAGAGCTTGCTGTTTACTACCTATATTCACATATTAGAATTTGTCCAACAAGCTGGAACAAAACTCTGCTACAGAAACCCAGAGTTTTTCAAAGGCCCAAAATATAAACAATAGAGCTTTCATGTTCTAGTATTCATTAGGAGCCTTTAAATAAATACACATTTTCAGCATTTACAAGCAGGTGTGTCTTGATAAGCTGTGATTAATAGTTCTGAAGGATCAAAAATTAGTTCTAAATGCAATATCCATAACTTTTTCTTATGGCAAATGTGTTTTTGAAAGTTCTCCTAAAGATCATGCCCTTACCAACTTTAGGAAAGGATACTTCTATAGTTGCAATGTGTCCTTTAATAAATTAATGACTAGTTATTGTTCTTTTCCTCAGAATTGAGGGTACTTAAAGGACTGATAAATAGTGTCATGTATATGCACAAAAACTTCTCTGCAGTAGAAAATAAGTTGGACATAAACCTTTAACACAGAATGGGGAAGTTCTCACATTTTTAATTGTGGAATATTTTTTTAATGTACTGTTAGCATAGTTCTAAATCTGGGATGCTTCTAGTTGTCTGTCTTTTATTGCAGTGAATTATAGATGTGTTGGTGTTGCAGAAACCTGTGGAAGTGATATAACCAGTTAAACATAAATCAGTATTTAATGGAAGTGTGGGTGGGCAAAATGAGGATATTTTGGCAAAGACTGACCTTTTAAAATTACAGGATCATTTTGCAGTGACAGTACTGTTAACATGAGAAGTCAAACTAGCTAGTGGTTTGTTCTATGTTGTTTCACATTTTCTTCAAAAATGTATGTATTTCAGAGCAATTCATGATGTTAAAGCCACAGACATGGGAATGAGCAAAGTGAGATTCAAGGCAGAAGTAGACTTTGATGGACGTGTTGTTACTCGGTCTTACCTGGAAAAACAAGACATTGAACAGCTGCTACAAGTATGCGTAAAAAATTGCTTTTGTAACCCCCAATATTTGATACTTTCCAACTTCAAGTACCTCTAAACCCAAGACTTGAGAACAGATGAGATACACTTCACTTCTTCATTTGAAGAGTGGTTGCAGGTTACTTTATGTTAGTGTTTTAAAAGTACTTATAGATAACTGTATTATGTGCTGCTGGAAAAGAGCTACTTTTGGCCTGAGAAGGAGGAAGGCAAGCTTTTTTTTTAACTCATTACCCTTCAGATTGGCTCAGGTGGTCAGGGCCAGGTGCTAATAATGCCAAGGTTCCTATAAGTGTTGCAGTCAATAACCCTTGTGTGTCCCTTCCAACTCAGAGTATTCTATGATTCTGTGATTGTTTTGTTAGAAAACACAGATTTGTAAAAAAAAAAAAAAAAAAGATGAGAACATAGTTCTTCCAATATTTTTATTGAATTACAGTTAAGATTTAATTGCAGTTAAAACTAGAAGCTTGTCTCCTGCAAATAGGGATTTGTTTTGGCAGAGCTGTTTGCCCTGGGTGTTGGTGCATTGTTGGGGTTTATAGGTCCAGCTGTTTGGACCTATAAACATGATAGCATTGATTTAGCATTTTGATAATGTTTAAAAATTAACCATGCTTTAGTAAATGCCAGTCTCTGATTTCAGTATAGTTTAGAGTAGCTCTTCTTAAGCCCTCTTTTCAGTATAGAAATACAGAACAGTTCTCTGCTGTATTCTGTATGGCAGAACTATGAAATATGAAGAAAATAATTATTTATGTGAATTAAAAGGAGAGTTTTAAGTGAGCAAAATGTTTTTACATGACGGTGTTTTTGTTTTCACTGGAACCTTGCTTATGTACATTTGTTTGTGTACAAAATTTCTATGCTTTCAAAATGAAATATGGATGTCACATGACTTACAAGTTATGTTTACTTTTAAATTTCACATTGCAGTTTTTTCAGATCATTAGTCAATATCCCAAGTTAATGTAAAAAAAAAAATTATGTATGTGTATGTATAGTGCAATATCTGATCTATTAATCTACTAGATTTCAATTTAATACATTTTTGAGAGGAAGATTGCTCTCAGCTTTGTGCCACTGAGACTCTGCAAGTTTGCCTGATTTTATATTGACAGTTGTTTGCTGTTGCAGTTTTTAGTACACTACTCTTCTTTTAAAGGCTTTGTTAGCTTTTATTCTTTACCTGCTATTCCCTTTGGGAATTGCATACTACCTTTACTTCTTCCAATACTTCACATATTGTTGGGAAAGATCTTCCTGATTGATTCTAGGTTGGCAGCTGTGTCTTAGACAGGTCATTGTTGTTTCATGTAGTCACCTCATGTCAGCTATAAAACTGTCATTGGAGGATAGCTCCTTTCAGTAGGCTTCAGCCATCTGAAGTCAAAGGCAGACAGTGCTTGCCTTTTGACCTATATTTTTTCAAATAAGCAGCTCATTCAACTAGCACTGCTGTCAATGTTACTCTTTCTACAGTTGTGAAATATCTGTTGAAATGCTGTCATTTAGATTACCTTGGTTTTTTTCTTGTTAGACTTGCTGTGATTGTAGTCATGGGTTATTGTGGTTGAGATATGTTTTAAGCTTGCTCAGTTACATTATTCCTCTTCAGTTTTAGAGTACTGAGAAGGGGAAAGAAGTTGCTGTCATGTACTTGTTTGTACGAGTAGAATTAGCTGTTTCATAGTTTGTTTCTGTTTACAATAACCTATTTATCCTAAACATCCTGCAGCTGAGATAAACTACAGGACAAATGGCTTCCAGACAGCTTGGTGTGAGAGCTCTAAGAAAAGCTCATGGCTTTAAACTGAAAGGTGATAGACATAAAGTAGATATAAGAAAAAATTTTTTTCTGTGATGGCCAGGGTGGTGAGACAGTGGAACAAGTTGCTTGGAGAAGTTGTGGATGCCCCATCCCTTGAGGTGTTTAAGGACAGCCTGTCTGGGGCTCTTAGTGACCTGGTGTGGCAGAAAGTGTCCCTGCCCATGGCAGTGGGGGAACAACTAGATGATTTTTAAAGACCTTTCTGACCCAAACCATTGTATAATTCTGTGGCAATACTGTAGTACCTGCTTTGTGCTGCTGATGTCTGTGGTTTTTTGGAGGGCAGAGTTTAACATCCTTAATCTCATTCCTTCAGTTTCATGTGCTGTGGGTCTCTTAGTCTGGGTTCCTTTCAGCTGTCTTCAAGTTTCTGATATTATAGAAGAGTCATATTTACAGCAGCATTTGTCATAATCCTTGTGGATTTTCAGATGAGTTGGTTACTTGATGCCCAGAGTAGGCAGTGTAATGAAATAGCAAGAATGTAGAAAGTGGAGAAAGAATACAGGGGGTACCCTGCTCTACCTTGCTGTGAGGAATACCTCAGAAACTTCTAGAAAATGAATGAATGAAATTCTCTAAACTTATCTGGAAAGTTAAGGAGGAAGTCAATTAAAAGATAGAAGGAGGTTTTGTATCAAATGCAGGTGATAATGACAGAGCCAGCTGTTTTCTTTGAACAAATGCTACTCTTCTGTGTCTTTGAGACACAAGAACAGATGACGTTTTGAGAGTAAATAGCAAAAGCTGAAGTGTTTTCTTTAGGTTTTTTTTTTCCTTCCCTCTTGAAATATGTCAAGACCTTCTGGAGTGTTATTCCTTTATTTTCTTTTCCTCATCTCAATCTCTTAAATTTAATTTCTTCCTAGGAAATTCAGCAAGTGAAAACCCTTGAAGAATTGGAAGCCTTTATGCTTAAGCATGGTGAGAATATCATTGACATGCTGGGTGCTGAAGTAGACAGACTTGAGAAGGACCTGAAGGTAAATTTAACTGCTTACTAATGAGTGCTTATTCTGTGATATATTTTAAACCATATCACTACATCTAATTTCTGGGATTTCTTTTGTAAATATGAGAGAGGGAAAGAAATTGATATTACAAATGCAGATTTTCTTGCTATGGTACTACAGTATTATTATCTTAGTCCTGGTCATCAGCAAATCCTTACTTAACCACTGATCTATTTGCTGCATCTTTTGTTCCATGTTATACCAACATAGAATAAATTTTCATTCAGTAGACCTGAAGGTGTCTTTTTTACTGTATTCTCAGAATGTCAGACTGTTTATAGGGTGTTGAATTCTATTTTGGCTGTAAAAAAGTAAATTTTCTTTTTTTTTTTTTAACTGGTTCTTAGAATTGTATCAAATATTTCTGGATGATGGGACTGCTACTCAACATCTTTCACTCTTGTTGAAGCCATACAGTGTTTATTTTACTTTACAAACGCCTCTCAGCTGTCTTACTTTTTTTTTTTTCATTCTGCAATTTAAATATCCTCTGGCTGATGCAAGAAAGGGTAGTTCCCATTTTTAATTTTGTAAGTATATTGGGGCTGTCAGTCTTACCTTCCTGGCATGAATTCAGAAGTCCAAGTATACTGATTGCCAGATAAATGCAGTCCTGCCATGATTGTCTCTTCTGGCCATGAGACACTACTCAAGAGCATGTTTGTCCTTGCTTGTTATGTTTCATAAAGATTCTAGTTTAAGTTTCTATCCTTAGGGTTGTCCTGCTTAAGCATCAAAATATTATTTTTGATTTGAATTGCACCATCTGAATCAGTTCTTCATGCATGGTTTTTGAGGAGCAGGATCATGCCTAAATTATTTATAAACATGGATGCTGCTTTTTGGTATAGGCATTTATATATAGCAATTGTGTTGGTACTGATTATGGTTTACTAAATGTACTAGGCAGGTTCACATGCTGGATGTCTTTGGAATCATGGCTTTCTCATGGATTGTACAACTCATGTAATGGTGATAACATATTTCTGTAATATCAGAAAATGCATATTTCTTAACAGAAACAGTGTTCTGAATCTTTATTAATAGCTTCAGTGGCATAGAACAAATTATTTTAGCAATCATACCCATTATTCAGGAAAGTATCTGTCAAAACTAAGAAAGTGAGATGTGTATATATGTGTATCAGAACAGTTTTATATAAGACTCTGCCTTGTTAAAATTGAGAGCTCCTCCATACTTCATAAAGATAAGAACTAATTTATCTATGATGTTGAAAAGTATTTTTCAAATAAAAAGATGATTTAGCCTTCCATAAATGCCTTATAATATGGGCAATGTTTATTGGAATTCTTCCTCATTCTAAAATATTCCTGTGTTAGACCAAAAGGGGATTTGTTACCCAGTTGACAACCTCATACCAAAACCACAATGCTTGTAAACGCATTACATGTGCAGAAATATATTTGAATATCTTCAATACATTGTTTTTAAATTTTATTTCAGCAACGAAATCCTGACGTTCGTCATGTGGATTTGGAGATACTGTAGACTTGAACAGGAGAAATCTTCAGGTTGCCACCCTTGTGGAAAGAAGTCACATAAAGGGCTGAAAAGCTTCTGAGATTGCAGTGACCTCAGCACCACACCTCGCTTCCCTTGCCGTAGGCTTCCTGGACTCTTAGCACTGCTTCTGTTTCTGGAAGAGCGCTGGACTTGCAGACAAAAATTTCCATGGCAAAATCAGTTTCAAAAAGCTACTTGAGTTAAATTCCACAGGAGAGTCTGTCCAAGTGTATTTACTGTGATCCAGAACTTCAAACTTGAGGTTTAGTTAGGCAAATACAGCTGCCTGAAACTATACAACACACATAGTTTTTCCATTTGTGTCCCTTTGCAGTCTGTTTGCACTTCTTTAGTTTCTTTCAAGATATCATTAAAGGTTCTTGGGAGATATTAAGACTAGCTAGGAAGAGTTTGTTCCAGTGGAACCTGCCAACCTTAAATTGTAATATTTCAACTGTGTGATTGTTTCACAGTTTTGCTTTTCTATAAGATTGTTTCAAACGGGCACTCGCCTTATCTCAAGTACCATGACCTGGAAACCTGCTTTTTGCCACCATTATGATTACAACTGCACTTCAGGAAAACAAGGCTTTTCACCTTAGAGGAGCCAGCTGTATGGGTTTAGCCAGAGTACGTTAAATTACTGTGAAAAATTACCGCGTACAAATTTCAGTGCACTTCCGCTCTTTAAATTTTGTTTGTTTTTTTTTCCCTACTTTGATACTTATTTTCTTATTTGTTATCATCTTCAGATGTAATCTGGGAGATATTTATGGTAGTGCTTATTAAAAGTTACCTGGCATTTTTGGCTTTTTATATTTTAATAGACTCTATTGCCAGATATGGTCTTTGCTAGAAGATGCGAGAGATGTAGCTGGAATATATAATAGTAAAAAATTATCTATTTATAATTAAACAAATGAATACATTGTATTTTTAATTTATTTGCCCTTAGGTATTACCTGAATTCAAGACCACTTACTCTGAATTTTTTGATAACTTGACCTTGCTTGTTTGGGAAAGTAGAGCAATTCTATCAGTGATCCTCAACAATCCAGAGATAAGTGATTAGTTTATAACTTTGAAATGTGAAATTCTAGAACTGTGTACAGTTGTCTCAAGGCTTTCTGCTGTAGGTACTCAAGTTGTACCAGATTCTTTGAGACCCAGCCTTTATTAATAAGGCCATGAGTACTGAACATGCAAGCTGAAATGTAAATGAAATAACCATATTTAAATAGCACTGAGGAAAATTCTTTATGCACTTTAGTGTAAAATAATATTTGCTTTTGGGTGACAGGTAGTAATAAGACCATCCTAGTAACTCAGTTGCTGAGTAATGGCTGAATTGCTGAAAGAAGAAATGTTAATATGAAACACAAGTCTTCAAAAATCAATGTGAGATTAGATTATAAGCATTGCAGCAAATAAGTGTGGAGATCAATATGTCCAGATCTGACTAAAAGCATTTTAGAATATTTTTTTCATACTAGGTGTCACTTACCAGTGAACAGTGAGAATTTAAAATAACATGCCTTTTTGACAACTGCAAAGCACTTTGCATGCTGGTCATTTTCAGCAGGAAAACATTCCAGAGTGAAGTTATAGATGGGGCTTCATGTACAGTAATTGTGGGTGAAAGGATCTCCTTGGTACCCTTTCCCATAATCCCTATTCACTGGTGGCTTCTTTATAGCATATTACCTTATTATAGCTAATTCAAAGGAAGGCTTACTTTATCTGGTTTTGCTCCTATTGTAAAACTAATTAGTATATTTAAGCCTGATGATTTAAAATGCTGTTTAAAGGTAATTTGGAAGTCTCCCATATCAAATAAATAAGGCATATTTTAGCACATTATAAATAATTTACCTTTCTCCTCGCCCTTCTATGTAAAATTCATCTCATCTCAGTATTCACTCTCCTGGTATTAGTCTTATTCATGAAGAGCACTGGAATCTGGTAACACATAACATGTTTTCTTCTCCCTAGAATATTTATATGGATTCTGAATATGAATAAACACATTAATAAACCAGTTATTTCAGAAATCAAAAACCTGAAGAGGAGTAAAACTGGGAAAATGTTCTTCCTGCAGAGGTTAGAGAAGACAGCCAATGTTATCCAAGTGGTTTGCATGCTGGAGTTACTGGTGAATGAATAGTGTCAGTGTGCACTTTGCAGGGCAGAACTTTCCCTGCAAGGTCAGTAAATGTTATTTTAATAGCAAAGTGTTCCTGTATAATTTTCAAGAGGAGGTATGAGCTTATATTCTTACAGGACATCTGCTCCAAAAGCCTATAAAAATGGTTTTTTTATTCACTGGAGACATAATTAAGCTAAATTCTGATCTTAGTTTCCTTGAGTCAGAAAAATACCCATCCACACCTTTTGTTTATATTCTAAGATAGAGTTGAGTTCCTTGTCTCCCAGGTACTTTACTGATTATACCATCACAATATGTTAAATTCAAGATGCCAGGACTTGAGTGTGTTTGGGTACATTACTGTTGACCAGTCTGAGGACCCAGTTCTGTTTTTTAAAGGGACCTGGATGGTGATGTACTACAGAAAGGCAGGCAGACTGGTTTTGGCAGTACCTTGTAAGTTTACATGTCATACAGTTGGAGGAAGTACTGATTAATTGAGCCTGCCAGGTTGGAAAGGAGTAGTAATTCCAAGCTGTTACATTTTAATTTATATGTTACAATTTGCAAATTATTTTTAACAGATATGACATTTCTACTGCTTTTTTTCTTTAGCTGTCTTTACAGTCAAAACCTTGAGGTAATGTGGGTCCACTACATAGTTTACTTTTGTTTTAATGTTTTTGGGGAAAATAATTAGTTAATGCATTTACATTTACATGATAAGAGTCTTCAGATTAAAGAACTGTACATATGTGGAGGAGTGAATTTTTCTTTATCTCACATGCAATTACAGAGTCTTCTTTTTTACTGATTTTAAGGAAAAGAAGTGAGGATTTACCTAACAATAAAGTTATATTCTAGGATTTTTTCAATTAAGGTGTGGTGTTTTAAAATAATTTATTTCTGTAGACTGGCCTTGCAGGTTCTATTTTTTTCAAACTGTGTTCAAAGTATGGCTGCCCTCTCTGCTTTGTGGAAGATTTCTTACATGCTGTGCAGTGACTCATAATTCTGTAAACTTGCAGTGTTTGAAAAACTTGTCTTAGCGTTCCAGTATACTGAATGACCTTAATGTGTTTTAAGTCCAAGTTGGCTGGATATTAATAATACCTTTTTCTGTAGAATATTTATCTGTTAAAGATAAAATTTTGAAGTGATTATCTTTCCCCCAGCAATGAACTTCAAGTCTAAATTGTCTCCATTATACACTGGAATTCAGCATTTGATGTGCTTTCCCCCTCCACTTTTAAAGCATTTGTTAAGGATACAATGGTAATAGTAAATACCCCAGTGGATTACAGGGGCTGTTTGGTGGTTTGTGTTCTGGTCCAGAAGTAGTGGGGGGAACACATTTTTTAAGGACACATTTGCATCCTTTTTTCCTTGTGACTCATTGTTGGGGGTTAGATTTAGTTTTTTTTCTTCTCACAGAATTTTTTCCCATAAGTTTCCAAGAAGCCTTAATGACTACTTAGTCAGAACAAAAAGAGTGCTTAAGAGATATGGCAGCACGAAGCTACACCTATTGTTTTTGAGTCCCTAGGAGTGTCCTTCAGAGGGGAGAGATGATGAGCCTTGGGGAAAGCAAAAAAGACAGATCTGGGAGAGGGGGAGGCACTCTTGCTCTCAGCGCCGAGGAAGACGGTCAGGCTGCACTCTGCCTCTGCCTCGTCCTGAGAAATCTATCATCATCTGTTCGTGTACCCGAGACTCCTGAACTCGTTTTCTCCAGCCTCTCCCCCCCACCGCCGCTGCTTCTTCAAACCTTTGAGACCCTCCTGCTACTCTGTAGCCCTGCACTGCCCAGCCCTGCCGGGACACCCCTGCTGCTCCAGCTGCCAGCGCAGAACTCCTCATCTGATCCACCAGCCCAGGGCTTTTCCTTCCTTCCAGTTCGGCCTCTCGGAGTCCTGCAGGGGCATCCAGATCAAACTGCTCTGGGCT